>NC_136058.1:386565416-387765416 GCF_964261635.1 Lissotriton helveticus | reverse complement strand
TGGGTTTTATAACATAAATAAAAGGCATTGCCATTTACAATTTTAATAGCTTAAACTCTTGCAAATGCGATACCTATTGCATTGCCTTCTCGACCGCTTGTTAGATTGTAAATATCAAAAGGAAGAGACCGGCATGCGACGCCTTCAAAGTAGTGATAAATAGTGCAGTGAAGAAGATGTGTAAGTGTTGTATATTACACAGACACAAAGTGTAAAGTGAGAGTTACATCTGATCTGAGCTATAAACACTAACAAAACACTCCAACACCTTTCGCTCTGTGTTTACACTGCCGCGGCTCAGGAGGAAGAGCGGTGGGGGTATTTTCTGCCCTCTCCGTGATTTGAGTGTGCAGCGTGGCATTGCGTAGTGTCATTGCTATCTTTGGCCTAATAAAAAACACAACAGGGCCCAGTCTTCACCTCTGGTCTAGGGCAGGCTGTGCTTTATGGCATGCATAGAGGGAGAGAGGGATGGTCTCAGCTGCAGCTCCGGCCGCATACACTGCTCCTGCTATTACTAGTGAGCAAGAGTAAGTAAGTAGAGTTTTATAAAGCACGCAACACAAATGCCGAGGCATCTTGGCGTTGAGGGAGTGTTAAGTGTGTTGTTCAGGCTGGTCATAAAATATATTTGGGGGAAACAGCCAGGACTTAATCATTTTCCTTAACTGGAACCTATTTGGCTGCAGCCTAACAGTGGCCAGCAGCTTGTTCCAAAGTCTAGTAGCAAGGTGAGACGCTAGTTTTGCACTCCGGGGGACCATGTGCCTCCAACGCCCAGCACCACTCGCGGCAGGAGGGCCACCCACGACTTGCTCTCACGCCAGGAGGTGCACAAAAGGGCTGCTGCACTCCCACAGCGCGGGACACTAGTTTTGAACTCCTGCAGCGATGTCCCATCAATTAAGTGTTTGTACATGCCTGGAACTATGCTAAGGTAAAAACGTTTAAAGTAATTCAGGGTAAAGAAAGCAACCATTACCAATTGTTCTGTGAAGTGGAGAGAGGGCTCCCTAGACTCTGTGAAAGAGTCCTCCCCCAAATGATGGCAAATCCAAAACGTCTAACTACAAAATGAACAGATGAATATTTAGGGAAACTAACTAAGTTTCAACAAAATTTAACCTTAGAGGTGGGGAATGCTCAGACAATTTCATGGTTTGAGGAAAAACTCTTTCAGGTTGCACAATGCCTCCGAGCTGACCTGAAGATGAATGGAAAGGGAATTAAAGATTCACAAGCCCATTATAGAAAGCAAATAAGCTGGTTTGACTTAGGACGTAAGGATAAAAAAAGGGCAATAAGAAGAGATGAAAGGCGTCTGAGGCTAAGGTTTGATTATGAGGGTTTTACCAACTTAACTAATTTAAAGAAAGAGTATAAAATGTTGGTGAGGTCCAAGAAGAGGAGATTCAAAGAAAAATGCTGGGATAACCTATTAGAAACAATAGAAACAAAAAATATCAAAGGCTTCTGGCAGTTGATTCAAGATGCCTTGGGCGGTCACAAGAAACCCTGAGCTGTGTAGTTGATGAGGCAATCTGGGAACAGTACCTAGGGAAATTATTTATGGCTACCAATGCGTCATCAGTAAGTGACGGAAGAGCTCCTACGAGATGGGAGGCAAAAGTGTTAATACATGCATTCATGATGGAAAAAGTGAAGGACACCATCAGGTAGTCAAATCTAACTCGAGCTGTTGGGCCAGATAACTTACCTGCGGTTATAATTAAAACAGAGTTAAACTGGTGGGCACAATTTTTCTCAAATATATTTTCCTTGGTGCTAGAACACGGTATTATCCCAAAATCATGGAGGGGAGTGGTGATTAGGCCTCTGCATAAAAAAGGGACAGGAAGGACCTAAAAAACTACAGATTAATTAATCTGTTAGACATTGGGGTAAAACTATTTTCTAAAATAATCCTAGACAGACTGGAGGACTAGGTAGAATTATACTCGATAGTGCCAGTGGAACAAGGAGGGTTTAAGGAGGGGCTCTCAACCATTGATCACTGTTTGCCTTATGGGCATTAGCTCGGAAGTCGTTAGATCAGGAAGGTGGATTTTATTGCTGTTTTGTTGACTTTTGGGTGGCATTTGATCTAGTGGACAGGGAGTGTCTCTGGGAGTCACTAAAATGGTATAATATTCCAGAAGAGCTCCTAGTAATAATTCAGGAATTGCATGGCCAGAACTGGGCTCAGGTCAACAAAGATACAATGGGGGGTTTGACATCGGAGATTGCTATTAATAATGGTCTAAGACAGGGCTGCGTATTGGCCCCACTTCTTTTTGCAATCTTTCTTGCTGCCCTACCTTCCACATTAATGACAGAGAGAAGTGCAAGCCCAAAGGCAAATGGGAAGCATGTGTCCTGCCTACTGTAAGCAGACGACTTAGTAATTCTCGATCAAACAGAAGTGGGTCTGCAGAGGAAGTTAAATGCGCTTGATGCATATTGTGCTTCAAAACACCTTACACTAAACATGGACAAAACGCAAATATTGTGCTTTGGGAAGCGAGATCAAAATTGGAACTGGTTTTTGGGGCAAACAAAACTAGAAGTGGTCAACGAATATAAATACCTGGGAATATTGTTTGACAGGTCACTGATATGGAGTACGCACTTGGAGGCCCCGAAAGCCAAAGCTTTGGCCTCGGTCTGTGGACTGAAAAAATTCAATCGTAACTATGGTGCTACGTCCATAGACCCCTGTTGAAGGGATTTCATGCAATGATCCCTCTACAATTGCAGTATGGGGCAGAAATGTTATGTTTAGGAGGGAAAAGTACCTGGGACAGCAAGGAAGGTAAATGCTTTAAAGCATTGATGTCACTGCCTAGCTCATCAATGATCCAGGCAATTAGGCTAGAGCTAGATTTGATATCATGGAATGTCCAGGTCCAAGTGAGTTTACTTAAATTTTTGAAACGACTGGGGACAGGGGAAGATGGTAAAGTGTTGGTTTGGGTATGGAGGAGATACAGTTGAGCAAACTAAAGTGGGCGAAAGTAATAAGAACGAAACTGTACTCCATCTGTGAAAGTTTGATGCTGAAAATTGACCCCCAGTCCTTGCATATTGAAGAAACAAAAAGTGTACTCAAATCCCTAGCGAAGTAAAAGTCCAGACTAACTGATATGGAGTATCTGAGACAAAAAGAGTCTGTACAATTTTTGATAAAATTTGGAGGAATGAACAATGGTACCCTTATACAGATACCCTACCAAATCAATGGCTCAGAATGGAACTTGAAAGTAGGCATTAACCCTGCTCTAGTCAATGACAAAATAAAAGGAATACTGATGGACCACAAGGGTAGGTGTAAATGTGGGATGGTTATGAAATGTAACTGCCTTCACCTTCTGTTGTATTGCAAAAAATTGTTAGACAAACGAAAATTGTTCCTACATCCAGTATTCTTAAAATATGGGATTGGGTCACAGATGCAAGCGATTGAGCTCCTCATGGACATGCAGTTCCTCGATATAGCAATAACAGTGGCAAAGTATATCCAGGCGATTAAAAGGTTACTCATGGAATAGGAAATGGAGGAGTTGTCCGTGTACTGCAAAGAGAAGTTGTAAATACGGTAATTTTAAGTGGTTTAAACAGACAATTAAAAAGTCTAGGTTATATAGGTGTTTTAGATTGTGTCCATAAATTGAGTATGTATTTGTTTTAACAAAAAGAAGTGCAATTTTTGGATAATTAAGTTAACTGTTGTACGGCGAAAATGAATTAGCAATAATCCCTTGTATTTTAATATTGTTTTTTTTACAATTTTAATCAAAGGTTGTGTTTTAATGTTATGCTGTTTAATGACTGACGGTCAAAATAAACTTATCTTGTGAACTTTGAACTAGTGGCATTGAGAAGTCCTTTCAACCTAAAGAATGTGAGATTGAGGTGCCAGCTCCACCCAATCAGGATATCTCTAACACAAATATAGCATCCTGTGAGCTCTAATGTGCTATACAATAAATATTCACCTTTCCTAGTGTGCTGACAATCGAAAACAACAATGCAATAGGTCTCCTATTCACGCAAGTTTGAGCTATTGGCATTGTACATGGCAATGCCTTTTATGTTTTGGGTTTTAAAACATAAATAAAAGGCGTTGCCATTTACAATACTAATAGTTTAAACTCTCGCAAATGCGATACCTATTGCATTGCCTTCTCGATCGCTTGTTAGATTGTGAATTTCAAAAGGAAGAGACTGGCATGCGACGCCTTCAAAGTAGTGATAAATAGTGCAGTGAAGAAGATGTGTAAGTGTTACATATGATCTGAGCTATAAACACTAACAAAACGCTCCAACACCTTTCGCTCTGTGATTACACTGTCGCTGCTCAGGAGGAAGAGCGGGGGGGTATTTTCTGCCCTCTCCGTGATTTGAGTGTGCAGCGTGGCATTGCGTAATGTCATTGCTGTCTTTGGCCTAATAAAAAACACAACAGGGCCCTGGCTTCACCTCTGGTGTCGGGCAGGCTGTGCTTTATGGCAGGCTTAGAGGGAGAGAGGGATGGTCTCAGCTGCAGCTCTGACCTCATACACTGCCCCTGCTATTCAGGTTTCAGGTTTTAAGGTCTTTATTTCGATTTAAAAAGAAATCATGAAAAGACACGTAGTAACACACATTAATTAATGATAAGTAAAATTTCATTAAATTACAATTCCAATTGAACTACCTAGTAGCTAATCCTATGCAATTATGGATATTGTTTTATTTAAGATACAACTACGGTAATAGCTGAGTTCATTTATATAAGCAAGACAAAATCGAGAAAAATAAAGCTGGAAAAAATAAGAACAGTCGGAAACAAAGTAAAAATAAACTATACAGTACTAAGCTAGATTGAAATGGTATTAAACAACTTAAGCAGCTTAAGAGACAAACCTGACACAAACATGCTAAAAATTGGCAATTAAATTCCAAACAACAATATGTAGTAAAAAAGAAGTCAAACCATTTATAAAATACATCAAATGCAATCGTTTACAGGAACAAAAAGCAAAGCAAAACTGCCTATTAAAGGGTGCATCAACGGACAATGTCAGGGGTTAAGCTAATGTTTTGACCTGATTATCCAGGCCTACCCCAGGTATTTGGCTAAGCTCACTACAAAAACCTCTGAAGTGTTGGTTTTTAATACCCAAATGGCCTCTGCAGATTTTCTAAAAGGCAGGCGCTGGAACAGTGGTTTTAGCCATTTGGTTCGCGGTGCTGAATATCTAGGGCAGGCAAACAAGAAGTGACCCACTGTTTCCTTGTGGCTTGGGCACCATCTACAGTGATCCGTGGCACCAGTAGACCAGTTTTTTGTGAATGTGTTCAGCGGCAATGCGTTTCTTGTCCAGCGGTTTAGAAATAGTATCCCAGTAATATTCACGGGTTGGATCCAACTTAAAAGTCAGGAACCTACCCGTGAGGTTGGTAGAGCTGGAAGCATTGACTCTAATCTGGCGGAGCGTAGCGCAATACAATTCTTTAAATTCTTGTTTGGATGGAAAAGTACTGGTAGAGGGGGATATCCATAGCTGTTCTAACCCCATGTCTCCCAAGATGGTTTTAACCATTTGGAGCCAGGGGATTTTCCCCGAACCCCTAATTAACCTGACTTCTACTACCTCTTTAGCAAATAGGGTGAGGTCGGAGGATGTCCATAAACGCCTCCAAAAAGCCACCAGTCTGAATCTGGCCATCTCATTAATCGGAGGACATCCCAGATCTAAACAAAGGGGAATAGAAGGGGACGACTGTGGCAGACCTACTAAATTCCGCAAGAATTTACATTGGATTTTAAACAGACCCGTGAGGTCCATATAGCCCCACAGATCTGCACCATATAAGATTGCTGGGTTAATCTTGGCGTCGTAGATCTTAAGAGCTGGGATAACCCGCTTAGTAATGGATCTTTTTTGCTCACTCAGTAGGCAACCTGTAAGTCGGGCAAGCTTAAGATGTTGTGCACCGACTTGGGCTTTCCATCTCAGGCGGCTATCTAGAGTGACCCCCAAGTATGTCATAGTCTCCACTTGGTCCAAATTAACTCCACCCATACTAACTGAACTCCGGACAGGGCGGTTCTTTGTTAGGACCATAAACTTGGTTTTGCCCACGTTTACCTTAAGGTCGTTGATGGCACAGAACTCCTCAAAGCGGTCCAACGCCCGCTGTAATCCACAACGTGTTCTAGAGAGGAGTAGAGTGTCATCGGCAAAGATGAGCATTGGGAACCGTTGTCCTGCCAACATTGGAGCGTCCGTCGGAGTATCTGCAAAGAATTTGACCACTTGGTCAATAAACAATAAAAAAAGTGTTGGCGCCAGGACACACCCCTGACGGACACCTCGAGTTACCGAAAAGGGCTCCGTCACTTGTCCCTGACCTCCCCACCTCACCCTCGCATAGTTGTCCTCATGCAGTTTGATTATTAAGTCGAGTAGCTCCTCTGGTATTCCCAATTTCCTCAAGACTCCCCACAATTTGTCCCTCGGGACTAGATCGAAGGCGGACTTCAGATCTTCAGATCAATGAACGCTGCAAAGATGGTACCACCACCAAGCTGGACCACCTTCCAGTAGATCAGACAAAATCTGAACACCTGGTCGATGGTACTCGTTCCCGATCTAAAGCCCGCCTGCATTGGAGATAGTATGTCCTCTGATTCGATCCAGCCTTGGACCCTGCCCAGGACCATGCGCGCGATGATTTTTTGTATGGAGTCGATGAGACTAATCGGGCGGTAGTTACCTGAGTTAGACCTATTGCCTTTTTTATAAATTGGTAGTATCTCCGCCCCCTTCCAGGACTTAGGGATTCTCGCACCTACAGCTATAGAGTTGGCCACCTTGGTAATATAAGGTGTGCACAAAGCGGGGTTGGCTTTAAACAAATCGGCTGGGATGAGATCCAACCCCGGCGCTTTCCCTCGCATGGTCAGACTTAGTGCCAACTCGACCTCTGCTTCTGAGAAAATAATTTTATCACCTTCGATGGGTGGAAAAGGTGCCATCCCCAAAGAACATGGGGGTTTGGGATTCTCGACACAAAATTGGGTCGAATAAAAGGTCACCCATTCGATGGGAGGCACATGATTTGCGGGGGTACGTGCGTCGGGGTCCTTCCCCCACTTAACTATAATCCCAAAATTTAATAGGGTTATTAGATGTAGAAGCTTACAAAAGGTCCGACCAGTGCTTGTCCTCCCACTCCCGTTTTGCTTCCCACTGAGTTTTCCTATAGATCAGTCTAGCTGCTTTAACTGCACCCATAATCCGAGATTTGACTGCTTTAATAAGATGGGTATGGGCCTCCCTACATTTTTTGTTATACCATTTCTGGGGACGGGCATTTGCTTTAGTGACTCTCTGCTGACATGGGAGAGAAAGTAAAGATTTTAGCTCATCAAAACAACGGTCATGGAGATTCATGATGTTATTTGCCATTTCAAGATTACCCCCCAACTGGTCATGTGTCAACATCTCATTAAATATGTTTATAACCACAGTATTGACCTTGTCCCTTAGTGTTTCGTCCTCCACAATCCTGGACCATTTTAACCTCTTCCTGTCATTCGTTAGGAAGACATCCCAAGTCTGTGAGGTACCGGGCTCCTCTAGTCTCTTAGATCCTGGTAACCTTAGTTGTAGTGACAAGGGATTGTGATCACTTTCTGGGCAGGGTAATACTTCCATGTCCACCAGCAGGGGCCAGTCTCTCAGTTTTAGCAAGATATAGTCAATACGGCTTTTTCTTAGCCCGTTGTCAAAAGTGTAGTTGGCTTCTTGGTCTGATCTTGTGCGGCCATTGCAGGCCCGAAAACCCCGATTTAAACAGAAAGCCATCCAGTTCACAGCTGCCTCGGTTGCAATTACAGTTTTAACAGACATCAAATCGGGAATGCCCCATGCAGCATCCTCTGCGGAACCCCAACTATCCCCTGAGTCGAGTAACGGCTCAAAGGTACAGTTCAAATCGCCTGCGAGGAGGATAACAATTTCGCTACCCAGGGCTGCCAGATTATAGTCCAGTACATCCAACAAGGGAGGAGAGCGGCCACCAGGCAGACCTCGAGCATATATATTGATCAAAATCAAATCCCGATGGCCAGTCTTGCTCAGCTTGATTATAAGAAGGTCCGGGTTTTGTACAATTAATTCTGTGGGGTAGTAACCCAAGGACTGTTTCACCCAGATCAGTAAACCCCCTGAAGCTCGCCCTCTGCCACCTCTAATCGCAGGTTTAAAAAAGTTTATGTATCCTAGCCTAAATATTGGTTCACGTGCCCAGGTTTCCTGGAGTAGGATAATATCGAATTTATCCATAAACTCCAGACAGTCTTCAGGGAGGATTCGACCCTTAACCCCAGCAACATTCCAGGACACTAAGTTGAGTTTTTCTGTAGTGGGGGCCTCGGGGGGGACCGTCAAACCTAAAGCTACGAAGGTATCCTGTCCAACCCCACCGCCCCACCCATTCTCGATACTCCCAATGTAATTCGGGGTGTTCCCAGTCTTCGAGGACACTCTTACATCCCTAGGCGGTGATATGGCTGTCTCTATTATAACTGAATCCCCCATACACTCCTCTACAATGGTTGCAAACTGTGGGGACTCCTGGCTCAGCCTCGCAGCCTGGTACCCAACATTTTCAGCAGGATCAGACAACCTAAATGGTGTATGAAGTCAATCTATGGCCTCATGGTCAGATAAGGGACCAAAGTGGTTGGAGAGGAATGGGAATTGCTGGGGTTGGGGTGTCCTTTCCATGGGATGCCTCCTGGCGGGGGGTCGTCCAAAATTAGGGCCCATTAAAATGGAACTTTGTCTATGTGGATAAAAATATGATAGCCCCAAAGTCTGGACGTCCCCCTGTCTGGCAAACCTGGCTTCTCTGCGGATAGTATCCACCACCCAGGGGTCTTTGAACGAGATTAAAATACAATCACCCTCCAGATCTTTGGTGCCATGGCCCACCCAGTCAACTCTTCTTACGAAAAGGATTTCAGTTGGCGAAGATGGAGGCAAGGGTCGATTTTTATTTAGCCAATAAATCACCTTCTTACGAAGATCGCCATATGTCTCCTTCCTGCCAGGTTTTAAGAGGGCTACACCGGTCAATACTATTGTATATAGTGTTGCCTCCGTGGGAAGGTCAGCACGTGGGGTGGTATGCCTAGTGTGTTTTCCCACCATTGGGTTAGTGGTACTACGGTGGTTGGCTAAAGGCCTGTGGGGAGGCTGCCGGGGGATATTAGGGCTGGGTTTTGCCAATGAAAGTGGCCTGGTGGTGTGAGGTCTAGCAAGATTAGATTTATCCGGTTTATCAGTGGTCTTCGTCTTGGGGGCATGTTGTGACGAGCCCTCAGATACCTTGCTAGAAGTGGTTTTTGAACCTTCACCCCCCATTGGTCTGTTGATAGCTGGCCCTATGGGTTTAGGGTTTGTGGGATTGCTGGTGGGAATATTGGAAGTGCTTGTTATCTTTGGGGCTAGCTGTGTAGTTATAGCACCCCCTGGGCTGATGCCAGTTAGATTTTGTAGCAAGCCCAGATTCGTGTTCACTGCAGCCTCCAATATGTCTATTTTTAAGGTCATCAACCTAGTCCGCTCCAAGACAGGCAATAGAAGGTTTTTCATCATAGCCTCCATTTTTGCTAACAGGGATTCGTCGCTATTGAGGCACGTTGGACAGGGGTTAGAAGATCCTAAAGAAGTGAGGGAAGGGCATAATACATTAGGGAATACACAAGGTGCAAGCTTTTCTGTGAGGTGGCCATGGGCCGGGATGTCATTGCCTGTTATATCTTTTATTTTAGGCATCTTACATTCTCTCCCTCCTGTGTGACTCAGGTCTTGCTTTCTCTTTCTCGATGTCATATCAGTGCCTAAGGTGTCTGCGTGGGTTAGCAGGTTAGACACAGTGTTGGTGGCGTTGGAAGGTGAATGGGTAAGTTCCAAACTGTATTCAAGCTATCCTGGGATTCAATTCCCCCGCTAACTTCAAGATCATCTAGGTGGTGTTCAACATAGTCCGATGTATGAACAGGAAGATCAACCCCCTCGCTATCCATGTGTACTATTGACTCGGTAATGTCGGAGTGGATGCAATTGAAAGCTGCATGTGCTACAGGGCTGGGGATCGTGGCCAACCTTCCCAGCGAAGAACGCTTTCCACTGACAAGATCAATTGAGAGTCGTTTTTCCACCATCGCAATTTCTTTTTCTAGAATTCCCGTGGCACGTGTAATAAAGGCGTCCAATGGGCCCGAAACAACTCCTTTGGGTGTTTGGATTTGAACTGTACGTACTTTGCCTGATCTTAAAGACATGATATCTAGTTGGCACCGACAGCGGCTGCGATAGACTTGACACGCTGTTTGGACAAAATATTATGATAACTTGGTGTCCCTCTCAATCAGTATACTGTTTCTTATGTCCAAACACACTTTGCCAAGGAATGGGTTGGTGCTATATGATCCGCCTACCTTGGGTGCATCAGGACGGGACAGGGGGTTAGGCCTGGGCCGGACTCTGCCGTACTCGAACGGCCTCAAACGGCCCGCTCTTTGCCCGGTCTTCGCCCGCGCCACCGTCCGCGCGCGTACCACGTTCGCGTCACAGGGCTGGGCTAAATAGGAAGAGAGATAGGTAACTCCACCTGCGAGTTGGGGGCGGCGCTTGCAGGGAGAGCGGGCCAGATGGTGGTGATTGGCCGACCGGGGACTCCTGGATTCTGTAGTCCCGGTCTTCGCTCGCAGCCCGGCAGCAGCCCTGAACTCCCCTACTATCCCTGGAAACAGCAGTTCCCCTCAGGTGTTAAGGACGCTGCGGGACCCGCGGAGCGGGTCCGGCGAGGTGTGGGGGTCCTGAGGGTGCAGATAGCTTCCACACGATGTCCGGGTTCAAGAGAGCAAAGTCCGTAAAACAAGCAGCATACGCGTCCCACAGAGAAGAGTGAAGGTAAGCATTTTAAACTCCACCTGCGAGTTGGGGGCGGCGCTTGCAGGGAGAGCGGGCCAGATGGTGGTGATTGGCCGACCGGGGACTCCTGGATTCTGTAGTCCCGGTCTTCGCTCGCAGCCCGGCAGCAGCCCTGAACTCCCCTACTATCCCTGGAAACAGCAGTTCCCCTCAGGCGTTAAGGACGCTGAGGGACCCGGGGAGCGGGTCCGGCGAGGTGTGGGGGTCCTGAGGGTGCAGATAGCTTCCACACGATGTCTGGGTTCAAGGGAGCAAAGTCCGTAAAACAAGCAGCATACGCGTGCCCCTGCTATTACTAGTGAGCAAGAGTAAGTAAGTAGTGTTTTATAAAGTACGCAAATGCCGAGGCGTCTTGGCACTGAGGGAGTGTGAGGTGTGTTGTTCAGGCTGGTCGTAAAATGTATTTGAGAGAAATAGCCGGGTCTTAATCATTTTCCTAAACTGGAGTCTATTTGGCAGCAGCTTAATAGTGGCCAGAGGCTTGTTCCAAAGTCTAGTAGCAAGATGGGACGCTAGTTTTGCACTTCGGGGGACCAAGTGCCTCCAACGCCCAGCACCACTCGCGGCAGGAGGGCCACCCACGACTTGCTTTCACGCCAGGAGGTGCACAAAAGGGCTGCTGCACTCCCACAGCGCGGGACACTAGTTTTGAACTCCTGCTGCATGGGACATGCGTGGGCGGGCCCTTCTGCGCCAGTCTTAGATCGGAAGAGACTGGGCTGGGCCACCCCCATTGGTTTTGCATACAGATGACGGCCTGTTGGAACAGCGAGTAATCAGCAAGTTAACCCAAGGTTAGTGCCCTCATAACATATCTGAGCTTGTTTTCCTCCCAAAAGCTATAAAGGAACTAACGTACTGCTAAGGTGCACTTTACAAGCAGCCATGGGCAAACGCACCCCTTTAGTGAAATGCTCCTCCACTCGGCAAAGTGCTACTTCGGCACTACCCACTGCACAACCCACTGCAATTGATAAAATGCTACAGGGGGCAATTGGAGCTGTCTCCACGGAAATCGAGCATACAGAGAGACGTCTCTCATTTTCACCGATTATAGCTCCAAGCCCCACTCCTTCTGAATCCGTCACCTTGCCTCCATCCCCAACACATACTATGATCTCTATGATCTCAGATCCAGAGCCTCCAAGGACACACGCCCAGATACAAGCAGGTCATGCTCCCAAGACCCTTTTGGGGAGCGGTGGAAAGAAGAAAGGGGGGAAACAGAAATCCACTACACACAAGGGAGCCAAACGGAATAAACAAGCATCTGACAATAGAACTTTGGGGGAATCAGAAACTAATGCGCCACAGATGGCCCAAGTTACCTAAAAGGGTCATTCCAAATAACGTCACAGGGACCTGGGTATAGAAGAGTACATTGGACCAGTGGTCCCAGAAAACTATTTATGAACACACAAAAGATACAATAATTACAAAAATTAAATGGAAGAACCGTGGTATGCTTTATGTACAGTGTTTTTAATCACACCGAACAGACATTAGTACATAACATTTTGTTTCCACATTGTCAAACGAATACAAGTCCCCAGGAGGAAAAGGTGAGGGTATTGTGGTTGTAGTGAGGATGAGAGGGTGAATGAAACAAAGTGCGAATCACAAAACCTGTCATTTAAAAAGCAAGAGGGCTCGTATTTAAAGCCAGATAATTCACAAAGTATCCAAAAGTTAAATAGCCATGGTTTAAAACAGTAGCACAGTGATTAATCCCTGTTGGTCAAGTTGGCTAGTATTAAAGATGTCGACGTTCCGACCCCTAGAAAATAGTAGATTGTTGGGTCCCTTATGCCGGGGTCTTCCTCAGGACAGAAGTGAAGGAAAGCATCTATTGGTTTACCAAATATAGGCCTTTTCCCTACAAAGATGTAAACAAAATCATATTTACCCGCAGGGTAAGCTGGCTGGGGTGGAGGCCAAAGGACATAGCCGGGAACGGCATAGTGATCAACTTTAGGGACACCTGAGCAGTCCAATACATTCTGGATTGGGGCCATCACAGGGAGGCTGGGGATATCACTTCTCGGCTAGTATTGATGTTTTGACCCGTAGAGAATAGTAGGTTGTTGGGTCCCTTACGCCGGGGTCTTTCTCAGGACAGGAGTGAAGGAAAGCATCTATTGGTTAACCAAATATAGACCTTTTCCCTACAAAGATGTAAACAAAATCATATTTACCCGCCGAGTAAGCTGGCTGGGGTGGAGGCCAAAGGACATAGCAGAGGACTGCATAGTGATCAACTTTAGGGACACCCAGGCTGTTCAATGCATTCTGGATTGGGGCTATCACAGGGAGGCTGGGGGTATCACTTCTCTCCCCCTGGGATATTTCTTCCCTCCTAGGCTGATGCCGCACAATGTGGGAAGTTTGGCCAATGATTGGGGAACGAGTGACCAGGGCGGCCCCACGCCACAAATAGGCCAGGACCGTCCAACATCACTGACATACTACCTCCCCGGCGCCAATAGATTTAGCCCTTTAGATTTGGTAGACTCACTAAGGCCCATTAGTCTCTCCCATAAAAGTCCCAGTGATAATCATGAGTCCAGAATGAGACTATTTTACCTGGGTGGGCCAGTGCAAAAGGATGGATATGGAAAGCAGAAAAGAGATAAGGAGCTGGTCATCGAGGGCAGCCCGTTAGATTGCACTCCTACCCCACCGAGCAACTCAAACTTGGTGAATGAATGCAGTTTCAGGGGAGGGGAAGGGCCCAAAGATATATATCAGGCACAATTAAGGGAAAGCCTCAGGCGTCTTTGGTCAACAAAGCATGACCACCAAGTATGCAGTTATTATCCTGGGACATAGCAGGACTCACCTCGAAACTGTATCTTCCAGATTGGTAGTCATTTATAGATCAACACGAATTATGTATGTTCCAGGAAACATGGGCAAGGGTAGATGCACATAGTGTGGAAATGTGCCTTTTAATGAGCACATGGTGCAGGGTTCATCCTTATCTTGGCCATGGGCCCATAGACCAACAAAATAGAGATTGGCATTGAAGCCAGAATTCAAAGAACAAGTTTATTAATCACTCATGAGCGGGACCACGTCAATACAACACCCTCAAGTGTTGCAGCAGTACATTGATTACACAGACCATGGTGCTTATATACAGAGTTTGTTGCAAAGTAAGCATGTAGTTGCAAATAGAAAGTAGAAGCATACACAGGAATAACTACCGACAAATGTGGGCAGATGGGAGATCACTTAGTCAGCAAAGTGGGAGGGGTAACTGAACTGCTCACAGCAACACAAAATATCTGACAGTTACATCTTTAACCAGGTGCATTTCAGCAGCTACAGGCCTTTTCTCAGCACGTATATTGCTTTGGCTCAGTAAAGAAGGAGTTAACTAAAGTAGATGACACAAGCAGAATAGAAAGGCAAGCAACAGTGAAGACAAAAGAATTACATAGCTAACAAAATGGATGCCACAAACAAGATGGCTTCAGCTTATGCTAACGGAAATAATTTGTTAATTCCGCAATAGAGTGGGCTATGAGTCGTATAGTATCTCAGCAGTCCAGGGGGCTTGGGGAAGACCTTCTGGGGGCTTGTGCACCTAGTTTGGCGGGCACCTGGGTTGCGAGGCCAAACAGATAGAGACTTCTTCTCCTGCTATTCTGTGTGTCTTTCTCTCCTTTCCCACCTCAATTAGGATTGCTCCAATTAATGTTTACTCCCTGCCGGTTTGCTATGGGCAAGATTCCCACACTCTTGATTGCTTGACCTCCTTTCTCCCAAATATACCGGAGAATTATTGGGTCATCATAGGAGGAGATTTTAACTGTCAATTCGAGCCCCTGAACGACTTGTCCACAAGCATTACAAGTGAGGAGTATTCAGTTTGGGCAATTCCAGGGTCCAACATTCCATCAACACGGGCAATGACTCCTCTGGTCCTACAAATGAATGCACTCGCACTAAGCCACTCACTGTCGACCTGTATTGGTTGATCGCCATCCGATAGTCCAGGGAATTTTACCTTTAATGGACTCGGGCAGGCATCGATTATAGAATATATTTTGGTAGATGTTATATCATGGCACAGGGTCCTCAATTTTAAGGTCACCTTTCGTTACGAGAGTGACCACAATGCTCTGTCATAGAAATATCCCTTCTGCTTGCTGAAGATCATCAAAGTACATCTTCAAACCTGATTCTGGCTTAGTATTGGCCGACGGAGGGAGGGGAGTACACTGGGGGCACTCGCACAATCACAGGACAAAGTGGCCTCCCTATACCAACAAATTGTTCCCTTTCTTGCAGCTGCGTCCCAACTCTCTGTTACCAATGCCACTTTAGCTTCTCAAACCAGAATTGCAAATAACCGTCAGGATTTGCTTTCTGCCCTTGTACCTTTTTTTCATAACAGCAAAAGGCCCAGGCTGAATTCTAAACCCAGCAATACCAAAGGGGATGATGGAGCAAATCAAACACTCACCCCCAGTCAACTTATCTGGGTTTATTCCATCATCATTCTTTAGCTCACTCCACCACCGCAGTTCATACAAGGCCATATGCAAATCTGTCTGACCCTGTGCCTCTTGGGAACAGTCCAGCCCGAACTGCCAAGCCATGTCTTCCCTGGACAAGAAACAAGCATCCTGGGACCGGTTTCTGGCTAATCAACCGTCATCAGCCAGGCTAGCTTGAATCCAGTGGCAAAGTGAGCAAGGGACCCAGGTCTGGGCATACCCGGCCAACTTAGGGTGAACAAAGCTAAACCAAATGGTATGATGGACAGAGCGTTGGAGCAAATCAAACATTCACCCCCAGTCAACTGATCTGGGTTTAATCCATCATCATTCTTTAGCTCACTCCATCACCCCAGTTCAGACAAGGCCATATGCAAATCAGTCTGACCCTGTGCCTCTTGGGAACAGTCCAGCCTGAACTGCCAAGCCATGTCTATACTGGACCGGAAACAAGTATCCTGGGACTGGTTTCTGGCTAATCAGCCATCATCAGCCAAGCTAGCTTGAATCCAGTGGCAAAGTGGGCAAGGGACCCATGTCTGGGCATACCCTGCCAACTTAGGGCGAACAAAGCAATACCAAAGGGGATGATGGACGGAGCATTGGAGCCAATCAAACACTCACCCCCAGTCAACTGATCTGGGTTTAATCCATCATCATTCTTTAACTCACTCCACCACCCGAGTTCAGACAGGGCCATATGCAAATCAGTCTGACACTGTGCCTCTTGGGAACAGTCCAGCCCGAACTTCCAAGCCATGTCTTCCCTGGACCGGAAACAAGCGTCCTGGGACCGGTTTCTGACTAATCAGCCATCATCAGCCAGGCTAGCTTGAATCCAGTGACAAAGTGAGCAAGGGACCCACGTCTGGGCATACCCTGCCAACTTAGGGTGAACAAAGCAATACCAAATGGGATGATGGACGGAGCATTGGAGCAAGAAGCATCCTGGGACCGGTTTCGGGCTAATCAGCCGTCATCAGCCAGGCTAGCTTGACTCCAGTGGCTTAGTGAGCACGGGACCCACGTCTGGGCATACCCTTCCCACATAGGGTGAACAGCAAAACACATAAGTTTCCGGTCCAGGGAAGACATGGCTTGGCAGTTCGAGCTGGACTGTTCCCAAGAGGCACAGGGTCAGACTGATTTGCATATGGCCATGTCTGAACTGGGCTGGTGAAGTGAGCTAAAGAATGATGATGGATTAAACCCAGATCAGTTGACTGGGGGTGAGTGTTTCATTTGCTCCAACGCTCCGTCCATCATCCCCGGTCCAGGGAAGAAATGGCTTGGCAGTCCATCATCTTGTGTGTTTTGCTGAATTCCAAACCAAGGCCCCCGTGGTTCAACAAACACTGCAAGGGAGCCATGCAAGCCCTTCTAATCTCTATTAGAACCAATGGTAGGCAACAAATTAAGGAAGCTATAGAGCACTACAAAAATACTGTAGCCAAAAGCAACTGTGAAAGTGAAAAATGGGACGCAATCAAAACAGCGCTAGATAGTCACAACATGACTATTGGAACTTAGAACAAGAGCCTTTTGGAACTTAGTTAATATAGGGAAATCTGAAAGTAAATTGGGCATTGGGCCAAATTTAGGGGAAGAAGTCTGGAGAGCCCATTTTAAATCTCTATATACTAGGAAAACAGGGGAAGTTAGTTGGGTGGAAACAAACAGTATTGATTTGGAGTTGCCACATCAAGATGCACCACTCTGCTCAATGAAGAAGATTACAGAGGCACTGGGCAAGTTATTACCAGCTAAGGCACCAGGGCTGGATAAGATCCCTGGCGTCCTCTTTCGCTTCGAGCCCTCAGTCTGGGCACCCTACCTGTGGTCACTATTTAATGCCGTTTTGCAAGGTATGGCGCTGCCCTCTACATGGGCTGGGGCAGAAATAATCTCTATTTATAAAAAGGGCTCACCACTTAATCCAGGCAACTATCGCCCCACAAGCCTTTTAGACATCGGTCAAAAGAAATTTGCACGCGCTTGCAATCTTGGATAGAAGAGAATAAAGTACTAACAACCCTACAAGCAGGTTTTAGGGCCAATATCTCCACTACTGATCAGATGTTTTGATTACAACTTATCCATTGGAAAACCATGGTCCTAGAGGGTGGCAGCCTCTATCTCACATTTGTGGATATTACATCCGATTTTGACCTAGTGCAGCGGGATCAATAGTGGGGCATACTTCTTGACCTGGGAGTTCCAGAGTATCTCTGCCACTAGCTGAAAAGCCTTCACCAAGATAAGTATGCACAAAAAGGATATGGCAAAAATGGTGTTCTTTCTGCCCCTTTGCCAGTGGAGAAAGGGGTGCAATAGGGATGCGTTCAGGTCCCGGCACTCTTTTCCCTTTTTATAAACGGCCTAATTGAAACTTTGTTGGCTGGGAAAGACATCGATGCCTCCAGGTTAGCGAACCACAAAATTCCAGCTCTCATGTTTGCGGTCGATACGCTTTTACTTTACAGATCTCCTATGGGCATGCAATGGGTGCTTGATGTATTCAGCCCTTTTTGCAATAATCGGGGACTGGTGATTAATCTTCAAAAACCTAGTATATGATTTTTAACGCCAATACCACGAACTGCCCAAATTCAGGATTAGATGGAAGGGTCCTAGAGAGGGTGTCCATTTTTGATTATTTAGAGTTTATACTAACCGAAAAAATGGAATGGGGGACACAAATAAAGAAAGGTAGTCTAAAACTGACCAATGTCCACAGAAGGCATCATAAAAGTTTACATCAGCTTCACGCACAAAGTGATAGGTCGTGTAGCAGAAATTTATAAGAAACAGGTAAGGGGTGCAGCATTGTATGGGGTAGAATTACGTGGCCTCTGTTCACCCACCTCTTTATCATTGACAGAGAATGTATTTCTTAGGCAATTGCTGGGTCTTCCCACTAGCTCTGCATTAACACCCCTTAGGATGGACCTAGGGATTAGCCCTATAGCAGACGCAGCCTATTCTAGACCTCTCCTATATTAGTGACGCTTTGGAGTACCCCCGAACTAGCCGAATACAAAGAGGAGCACATTCAAAGTGTTTTAAACAACAAATATAGAAACAAAGTATATCGTTTTTAAGAGGACATGTTATATTTTTATAAAATGTATCGTACTGTTTTTATGTGCTTTTATGGCCTGTATGGCCGAAATAACGTTTTTTTTGACTGACTGAGTGACTGAATCTGAACCAGCCCAGTATTGGTTGATCTACGATTCTGTGTGGGGAGTTCCATAGAAACAGTTTCTGCATGTCCAAGGCTCCCCCGCCATAGAGTGCCTTGTGTACCAGACAAAGTGCCTTAAATTCTACCCGTTGTTGTCTTGGAAGTCAATGAAGTAGCCTGATGCTAGCCGAGATAGAATGGTATTTAGGAATGTTGAGTAGTAGTCGCGCTGCAACATTTTGTAGTGATTGTGCTTTGGCCATCTGAGCCTTGTCAATGCCCAGGAATAGTGCATTTCCGTAGATTATCTTTGAGAGGATCAATGCGCCTATTACCATTTTCCTTAAACCCTGTGAAATAAAAGGCACGATCTTACGTAGAATCTTTAATAAAAAAGAAACAGGAGGATGTCAAGCGATTAATCTGACCTGCAAAGCAGAGCTGATTGTCAAAAACCACTCCCAAGTTTCTTGCCTTGGTAGCCAGAGGAGGGCAGTAGCCTGCTTCAATTGGCCACCATGATTGGTTCCACTGTGGTGGGCCCTTTCCAAGCTCCATAACCTCTGTTTTTATCAGTATTGAGTGTGAGGAAGTTTTGGGTCATCCAGCTCATAATACTCTTCAGGCAGGTATGAAAGCTGACAGCTCTGACGTCAGCCCTGTGTGATACAGATATGACTAACTGGGTATCGTCAGCATATGAAACCAGAGTGAAACCATGCTCTCTGATTAACCTGGCCAGAGAGATGACATAAATGTTGAATAGGGTCGGTGATAGAGCCGATCCTTGTGGCACCGCGCATGGAAGATGCAATTTCTCCAATTTGATGTTGTCACAATGAACCTCTGCTCTCTGGATGCTAGAAAGGAGGAGAGTAGGGTAAGATCCGTCTTTTTAATTCATACTGCCTCCAGCCATAGCACTAACACGCATGATTCACGTTGTCAAATGCTGCTAATAGGTCAAGTAGGGTAAGGACGGCTCTACCCCACCCCCATCCAGTTGCCTGTGAATCTCAGGCAGATTCGGTGGAGTGGCGTGGTCTAAAGCCATAAGAGATTATTGGAGTCAGGATATTGGATTAGCTCACTGTTTAACGATTTTTCTAGGATTTTGGCCGTTATTTTTTTATTTTTTTTAAAATATATTATTGAAGAAAACAACAACAACAAAAAAAGAAAACAAATCAGAGTCATCATCCAGCAAATTTAGGCATCAAATTATAGAGTCAGTAATCAATTAAACAAGTATATACAGAAAATCACTTCAAAGATCATGACATTGTCTCGATCCAGCTCTATCCATTGCCATTTCCACCGAGGGAGAGGCACAAATCTCACCTCTATAAACATTCCAGTGTCCCCATTTTTTATCCCACTTCTTGGGACAACCTCTGACTTTAAATATAGATTTTTCTGCCAGCATGCATCTGTCCATCTCCGCCACCCAACCCACCAGGAGAGGCCTCCTGGGGGCACCCCAGTGCATTGCCACTGCACGTTTCACCAGCAGGAAACCCAGGGCTACCCATTGAAGCTCCATCTCAGTGAGGTCAGTAGCACCCCATATATTAAGAAGCGCTTCCTTGGGGGAAAGAGGAATAGGCTTTCCCAAAGCATCAGACATTTTACGAACCGCCCTGTCCCAGAACCATTGAATAATTGGACATTCCCAGAGGACGTGGTAAAAGGTGCCGGGGCGGCCACAGCCGCGGAGACACATCTCATCAGGGCGTCTACCCAGTTTAGCTAGAAGGGGGGCTGAGATGTATGTTCTATGCAGAATTTTCAATTGGATCAATCTGAAGCGGTGATTTATCGCCGTTTCCCTAGGGGACATTAGTGCTGATCTCCAGTCCTCGTCATCTAAGTCTCCCACGTCCTCTTGCCACTTGTCCCGCACGGTCTGGAAAGAGTCAGGCATATTATTGCATAGTTTACGATATGTGCACGATATTGCCTTTGTCTGGAGTGGCTCTGAAAGTAGCCTATCCTCTAGGGGAGAGGCCTCTGGCAGGGAGGAGAGGTCTGGTACAGTGGTCGTGACAGCGTGCGCAATCTGGAGGTATCTGAAGGCCTTGGATTGGGCCAGGTCATATATCTGTTGGAGTTCGGCAAATGTCAACAATTTCCCCTAATGAATCAAGTCGCCTAGAGTGGAAATGCCAATCGTGTATTTGTCAAAGCCCTTAAAGTGACAAAGGGAACCCAGCCTTTGGGACGCCCAAAGTGGGGTGGCCCAAGTATATTTGTCAGACCAACCTAAGCTTTTAGTGGCTCGGTGCCAGATAGCCACAGTTTGTGTCATGGGTCCTACATATCGATTTCGGGGGAATTTGCCATATAAGGCGCCTAAGTAACCCTCCCATCCCGTCTGACAGCGTTCTAGATGGAATGCTGGGTTGGCAAGTGACCCATGGATTCAGGAGTTGGAGGCTATGAGTTGGGAGGCCCAAGAGTAAAGGTGAATGCTTGGCAGGGCAATACCCCCATCATACCATCGCTGAGTTAGTTTATTCAGGGCAATACGAGGCGCCTTACCATTCCATAGGAGGAGTCTCGGATCACCCTCCAAAACACGGAAAAAGGAATCAGAAATTGGGTAGGGACAATTTTGGAGGACATACAAAAAACGTGGGAGTGCTAGCATTTTGAAGAGAGCTGCTCTGCCGGGGAGGGACAAGGGTAGCGTAGGCCAGTGGGAGACGTCACTATGGAGCCTCTGGAGCGGACCCCTTAGATTATGTTCGTAAAAGAGTTTGGGATCAGGAGTTACAAAAATGCCCATGTATTTGAAACCATCGTTGGCAACAGTAATGGTGAACCCCCTTGGGAGTACGGGCGGAGGGCCTTGGAGACTAAACAGGGCCGACTTGGACCAGTTAATTGAAAAACCAGAGTATTTACCAAAATTTCCAAGGAAATGGAACAAACTAATGGAGGATCTGGGAGAGGAGAGATATACCAGAATGTCATCCGCGTACAGGGAAATGTTATCAGTCGTGTCTTCATTCCATTTCAGTACTTTAATTGAAGCATCCGTACGGATCCAATGAGCCAGAGGCTCCAAAGTAAGCACAAACAAAAGGGGGGAGAGGGGAAATCCCTGCCTGGTTCCCCTATGCAGTTGGAGTTGTCTGGATGTATGAGCGTTAACTCGCACCTGGCCTAACAAGTCGGTGTATAGCAGTCGGACCCACTGGATAAAAACCGGGCCAAAGCCAAAACATTTCAGGACCTCAAAAAGGTAGGACCATTCTATGGAATCGAACGCTACGGTGGCATATAGGGACAGAATCGCGGCATCCTCTTGTATATAGGGTTGCCTGCCCATTACGTTATGGAGTCTACGGAGGTTTAAAGCCGTGTTACGGCCCGGAAGGAATCCTGACTGATCGTAATGTACAAGGGAGGGGAGGGCTGTGAGGAGCCTGGTGGCTAGAAGTTTGAATCTTAACCTCAGCGTTAATAAGAGAAATCGGCCTATAGGAGCCACAATCAGTGTGCGGCTTATTGGGCTTGTGAATAATGGAATATGGAGGCTAGACGCTGGTCTATTGGCAGGCTGCGACGTTCAAGACTCTCCTCAAACATAGCTTTTAGGTGCGGGATCACTTCTTGGGCCATCCCCTTTAGAAATTCGATGGGGATACCATTGGGCCCCATAGCCTTGCCCGAGTTGATAGCAAAAAGGGCGCTCGTAAGTTCCTCAGTCGTGAGGGCTGCATCTAATGCTTCCCTATCCAAATCGGAGATAGTGGGTAGTCTCATCTCCTCTAGAAGGAGGCGGAATTCGTCCCCAGAGTAGTATGCTTTCGAGGAGTAGACCTCCTCTAGGTGGTCTGCAAATGCCTCTGCTAAGTCCTGGGGGTCTGTAATACGCAAGGCATCCGGTCGAATCAGTAGTGGAACCCACCTAGATCCCTGTTCACGGCGTTCCAACCATGCGAGTATTTTACCCGCTCTGTCTCCTAACTCATAGACTCGGTGGCGAGTTTGCAACAGTTTCGCCTGAGCCTTTTCTAAAGCCAGCATTCTATATTCCATTTGTTTCAGTTGGAGACGGGCAGCGGACTCAATGGAAGGGGCAGTGTTAAGGTCAGATTCTAGGTTGAGCAATTCTGACTCGGTTTGGAGCAACAATTTGGCCTTATTGTGTTGATATCCGAGTTTAAGAGCGATCGCCCTCCCTTTAATGACAGCTTTATATGCTTCCCAGATAGTAACGGCCGATTGGACTGAGCCAAGGTTCTCGGCGAAATAGTATTCGGTGTGTTCGAGCAGGCTGTCTCTGATGTCAGGAACTTTCAGGAGCCAAGGGTTGATAACTATGGGGCCGCTAGTCACCTGCCGGTGGTAGGTGAGTTCGACAGTAAGGGGAGAGTGATCTGAGATACCCCGGGGGAGTCCTCTTGGGTTGCGAAAGAGGCCTATGTCTGCAGTATGGCAGAGGATATAGTCTATACGAGACATACTGTTATGAGTGTTGGAGTAGTGTGTAAAATACGGGATATCAGGATGTGATGCTCGCCAGAGGTCTGCCAAACCCATCGCCCGTGTAAATTCCAGTAAGTCCGAGCACTGCCTATGGGAGCCACGTTGGGGGTGTCTATATATAGTGTCATCCATCGTCATGTTAAAGTCCCTGCCTATGACCAATGTACCCTGAGGGAGGTCCACCAAAAGTCGTTCTAGAGTCGTCAGGGGGTCCTTGCTCAGTGCTGGCGGGATGTAGGCTGAGATAATATTAAGGTGTCGCCTTCCCATGAGGTCTATGCCACCGCAAAGCGGCCCAGAGGGCCAGCCCATGTTTAGTACATATAAGTGGAAGAGTTTTCCTGACGAGGATACCGGTACCCCAGGAGCCCGAGGTGAACCCCGCATGTATCAGTAGTTTGTATCCCCCTCGATGTAGTGCTCGACATGTGTTACCCATCAGGTGTGTCTCTTGGAGTAATACTATGTCTGGAGCGTGACGTTTAAGGTATTGCAACACCACCACCCTTTTCATCTTACTACCAAAACCATTGACGTTCCACGTCATGAGGGTGAGTGTCCTAGTATGGGTGTGTCTCATGTTGAGTTGTATAGTGAAAGAAGTGAGGGACAGATCTTAGCTAAAAATTGTGACAGTCGGGAACCAGGGCCAAGGACAGATATCTGTAAAGGATAGGAAGGCAATGGAGGCTGGACTGCTGTGTCTACTATAGCTATATGCAAGGAGGACTCTGCACTAATGACAAACAACAAAAACAACAAAAAGGCCCACGTGAGATGGATAGAAATCCAAACAGGGACCCTTAAAACCCCCTTCCGACCCCGACCCAACCTCCCTCCCAGCCCCCCTGCCCGCGGATTTGTAACTATCCTCTCCCCAACTAGGCAGAGTGCCTGTCGCCCTCCCAAACATCTATGGGGTGCTTGGAGAGCCAAGGGAGCCCCCGCTGTTGGAGAAAAGGATTGTCAAGCCTTGTGCATTTTTAGAACAGAGTAATTAAGAACAACATACACATCTAGTAGGAAACAGTAAAATAAGCAGAATGTTCCATAGTATCAGGGCCAGCAAAAAGGATATGAGTAGATCGTGAGTGGGCATTAGCCAATAAACTCAGTCCGACCCGAAGTAGGAAGTCTCAGTCTCATCAGGCTAGATCCAGGCCTGCGGCTTGTATTGACCGCTGAGATGGAGCAAGCAGTCAAGAGGACACGCCTAGAGTGCGCCCAAAGAGGAGTCCAATTCCACTGAAGTCAACAATGACCGCCATAACTGTCTCATAGCACCACAGTAAAACAGAACCTGAGCTGATCCCAGCATTGAGGCCAAAAAGGTCCGAGGTTGGAACACTCTAAGTGAAGTGGCCGGCCATGAGGTATTGGGCGTTTCTTTCGGGCTGACTCATGGAGTGAGTCTAGGCGGTAGAACACATCATTGGTCACCAGGTGCAGTTTCCGTGAATAAATCCTGGCTTTCTGGTAGTATTTCTGGACCGGAGTGGTCTGCCGATCTTCTGTGACGATTTTGGATGGTAGGGGGCTGACGCCACCCCTCAAGCCAGTCCCAAACCTCAGCAGGGGACTCGAAAAACTAAGACCTGCCATCCGATTCAACGCGCAGTTTAGCGGGGAACAGCATGGAGTATTTGATGGATTGGGCTCGGAGTGCATTCTAAACCTCAAGAAAACTGCGCCGACGAGCCTGGACCTTCATCCTGTAGTCAGGGAAGATCGTGACCTGGGCATTGTCTATTCGTAGCGGTGGTCCCGCACGTGCCGTCTGAAGGATAACATTCCCGTCGCGAAAGTTAAATACACGGGCAATGATAGGATGGGGGGGGCGCCCGGCTTCGGCTTGCCCCCGGGGACCCTGTGCGCCCGTTCAATGGAGAAATAGTTGGAGAGCTGCTTCGGTTGGAGATGTTGCAGTATTAATTTCTCCACAAATAGATCCGTAGCCGGCTCCTCCAAACGCTCCGGGACTCCTAGGATGCAGAGGTTGTTGCGTCTCGCGCGCCCTTCATAGTCGTCAAGGGGTGCTCCCATTTGTATCTGTTGTTTATGGAGTTGGACCACTTGTTGCTGTAGGGTGGAGGTATCATCAATAAGCGCCGTGGTCTTGAGTTCTATGTCTTTCACTTTAGTGTCCATTTTACGAAGGTCTGCACGTAGGAGTGTCACTTCAATGTTCACGGAGTCGATACGGGTCTCCAACGAGGAACGGACCCCCGCGATAGCCTCCATCACGTCCTCCAGAGTGGGGTGCTTCGCTGCATGAGGAGGGGTGGTCGCATTTTTAGATACGGAATCGGGGCCAGCATCTTTAGAGTCTCCTTTAGAGCCCCATGATAGTTTGTTGATCTGGCCCTGGTTAAGGGTCTATTGCCTTTACTGGAGGCCATCACGGAGTCCGGTTCGTGGGATACGTCCCAATGGCGGAGGGGCGAAGAATGTGAAATCGAGATGGGGCCTTCGGCGGCCTCGGGATTTGGGTATTTCCACCCCAGCTGGGATAATATTTTCAGAAAGACTAGGGGCCCCGTGGGACCGGGAGAGGCTAAACACCAGTATCGTGAGGGGGGGATTGCAGGAGCTCCACTCACGGTTTATGGCGTGCGGGTCACACTCTGCAGCTCTCAGCACTACCGGGGAAGATTCGACCTGTCCGACCAGGAGGAATGAGGGGGGGCCACTAGGGGCCAACTCTCCATGTAGGCACCCAGGAACTACAGAGGGGGCGGTCCAGCCGAAGTGTCGGACGTTAGGAAGGTAAGACGAGCCCCTGATGGTGTCCAAGGCTCGGCTCAAAGCAGCAGTCAGTCAGCGCTGGGGTAACCCCAGTCTGCCCCTCCGATTCAGGGAGGGTAGAAAACCCCAATGTGGAAGCCCCCTTAGCCCCAACAGACACCAGATGCTGGAGCAGGCGCAGATATTACACAGCCAGGCTTTGTAGGAGGAATGTTAAGTGCCGCCCTCCGCAGTCCTCATTCAGGGCCCAACTTCCCTCGGGTAAATGCTCTCAGAGTGGTCTCTGATAGTCATGCTAATTTCCCCTGTGGCAGGAGCAGCACGCCCAGGCGGTGGGAGGCAGTGTAGGCAGGCGGCACACCAGGTCAGTAGGCCGTAACCCTTCCAGGCAGGATCCGTTGCCCCGAGCAGCCGGTAGGCGGTCCCCAGCAACAGGCCCAAAGCCCGGGACTCGCGTAGAAGCGGGCGTGGGCATCAGGGAGGGCCCGGATCTGGTCAGTTCTCGAGCCTCCAGCGGGGCAAGCCAGGTGGAAAACAGGCCGGGATGGCAGGCAATCATTCCCTCAAGCCTCGACTGGGCCGAACAGATGAATCGGTGGCTGCTAAACTCCTGTAGCGGCTCCAGAGTTCGCCGCAAATCCGCCCTTGGTCGCGGCCGTCATCTTGGGCCGAATAGGTGTCGGACCCCGGAGGCCAGTCCCGGTGTTTGCGAGCCCGAAGGACGGCGAGGACAGGATGAGGGAGCCCAAATGGTCAGCAGAACAATGTCACCATGACCAGAGCAAAAATAAGTACACAGGCACAGGATCTATAGGCAAAGCAACAGCGAGGGCCGAGGAGCCGCTCTACAGCGCGGCCATTCCACTCGGCAGCAAGCCACGCCCCCGGTGATTTTGGCCGTTATTGGCAAGCAAGATATTGGTCAGTAATTCTTTACTTGAGTGGGGTCCAGAGCAGGCTTTTTCAGAATGGGCCTGCTGCATGACTTCTTAAAAGGCAATGGATAGATCCCTGACTTTGTTTAAAAGTGGGACTAGATGGACACTGATGTTTTTTGAGACCAGATGTAAAGTGGCAGGGGGACAAGTATCATTAGGAGATCCAGACTTGGTCAGTAGAAGCAGATTATTCACTTTCTCTGAGGTTAGGGTTGAGAAACTAGTTAGTTTGTTATGAGTTAGATTCTCCTCGGTGGTAAGAATATTATTTTTAGTTGCGTCGGGTGCTGTTTTGAGGAGGTCCTCATAGATTGATTGCACATTGGTTTGGAAGAAGTTGACAATCTTATTACAGAAGGTTTGATCTGCCGTTTAGACAGAGCCTGGACTGTCTTAAAAAGCTCCTTAGAGGAGTTCTTAGTGGCTCTTATTCTAGTAGTGAAATAGTCATTCTTAGCTTTTTTGATTACCTCCTTATATTCCTCTAGGACTACATTGTAGGTCATTTTGTGTTCCCTGCTGTAGTCGGCCACCCATAATCGTTCAACTCTTCTACATTTTGACTTAATGTTTATAAGATCTGGGCTGTACCATGGAGCTGACGCCTGACTTCTTCTTATTTTCATAGTTTTTTCTGGGGTCACCTGATTTACTGCTGATCTAATCCATTTGTCAAATGTATATGCTGCCAAGTTGTTATCAGAAGCCTGCGTAGGACGGTGTCTGTCAAGGGTCTCGTCTAACTCTTTCTTCTGTACTCTCTGCCAGGGGCGAGTGTTAACAAGAAGCGGTATATTTAAGTGGAGCCAGTTAGACTGCGTTATTAATACTTTAAAGTGTATAGCTTTGTGATCTGTCCAGGGTAGTGGGAGGGTTTTGTCCAGTGTGATGTCAGGATTGTTGGTAAAAATGCCGTTGGGGGTATGGCCATATGTGTAGCTTCAGAGATAATTTGGGTTAGACCATGTGCTGCCACATTGTTTTGCAGCATCGCGGTATCTGCGTTATTGTTAGATTCTAGGTGAAAATTGTGAACATGGGAGATTCTATACGGGATTCCAGAAAAGTCTCGAGCGCTTGGGTAAAAACAGATCTTGACCCAAGTGGGCGATATAAAAGTAACAAAAAGGTTAGTGTACGCGCACAACCATGTTCAATGCAAAAATGTTTAATAAAAAATATTATATGATCAAACATATTCTGATGTGCTTCCGGGGTATCACTCTCCGGTCAAGAGCGTGAACGAACAATCAAAACAAATAGCGCCTCCACATCAGGGCGAGTCCCCCTAGGCACAATCCAAACCCTGTTTGGGATCTAATTCAAATTCATGCAAAATAAAGAAGGTATTCCAAAGTTCGTTGTTGAATGTCTTATATATTTCTTATTTATTTTCACAAAATCATATGAATTTCAATTTCATTCATAGTTTCAAGTTGACAATGGAATCATCCAAAATGCATTATTATGTCCTTCAAAGTTTTAAGAAACCCAATCCCGTTGCATTTCGGGTGTTTCGCCCTTCATCAGGGGATTAATCTATAACATAAATAACATTAAATACAATGAGGAATCCTTCCAATTGGTACTGACAAAACGTAAGAGAAGTGTGATATGATTCTCATAAAACAAAAGTGATATGATCATTATGGTCACCTAGGTTAAGTAATGCCAACAAGCCATTGTCCATTGGCGTCCCAACATACTGAGGTTTAATAAAAGAATGCATGTGTAAGAGAATTTCAAAACGTTTATGGGTAATATCCTGTGAATATACGTGCCACGTTATCAGCATACTGATAAATGTATGGGCGGGTGAGTGTGTAACTCCAAACCAGATGAAATTACACGGTGTGATAAGAATAAACAAGTTATCAAATCGTCATGTGATTGGGAAACGTTTGTGATCTCAAAGTCAGAATGATGATTGTGAACTACACAAAATAAATTAACATGTGACCGTGGATAAACATGAGTATCGCTGTGTGCTCCAAAAGAAGAGATTGTGCCCCCAACTTAAAAACAGTGGTTGTAAATGCAAAACAATGAATTAAGAAGAGCCCGTTATTTAACTCAAGTAACGTCAAGTGTCTGCGCTAACGACAAACAACAAAAACAACAAAAAGGCCCAAGTGAGATGGATAGAAATCCGAACAGGGACCCTTAAAACCCCCTTCCCACCCCGTCCAACCCCCCTCACAGCCCCCCTGCCAGCAGACTTGAAACTATCCCCTCCCCAACTAGGCAGAGTGCCTGTCGCCCTCCCAAACATCTATGGGGTGCTTGGAGAGCCACGGGAGCCCCCGCTGTAGGAGAAAAGGATTGTCAAGCCTTGTGCATTTTTAGAAAAGAGTAATTAAGAACAACATTTGCATCTAGTAGGAAACAGTAAAATAAGCAGGATGTTCCATAGTATCAGGGCCAGCAAAAAGGATATGAGTAGATCGTGAGTGGGCATTAGCCAATAAACTCAGTCCGGCCCGGAGTAGGAAGTCTTAGTCTAATCAGGCTAGCCCCAGGCCTGCGGCTTGTATTGACCGCTGAGATGGAGCAAGCAGTCAAGAGGACACGCCTAGAGTGCGCCCAAAGAGGAGTCCAATTCGACTGAAGTCAACAATGACCGCCATAACTGTCTCATAGCACCACAGTAAAACAGAACCTGAGCTGATCCCAGCATTGAGGCCAAAAAGGTCTGAGGTAGGAACACTCTAAGTGAAGTGGCCGGCCATGAGGTATTGGGCGTTTCTTTCGGGCTGACTCATGGAGTGAGTCTAAGCGGTAGAACACATCATTGGTCACCGGGTGCAGTTTCCTTGAATAAATCCTGGCTTTCTGGTAGTATTTCTGGACTGGAGTGGTCTGCCGATCTTCTGCCACGATTTTGGGTGGTAGAGGGCTGACGCCACCCCTCAAGCCAGTCCCAAACCTCAGCAGGGGACTCGAAAAACAAAGATCTGCCATCCGATTCAACGCGCAGTTTAGCGGGGAACAGCATGGCGTATTTGATGGATTGGGCTCGGAGTGCCTTCTTAACCTCAAGAAAACTGCGCCGACGAGCCTGGACCTTCATCGTGTAGTCAGGGAAGATCGTGACCTGGGCTTTGTCTATTCGTAGTGGTGGTCCCGCACGTGCCGTCAGAAGGATAACATTCCCGTCGCGAAAGTTAAATACACCGGAAATGATAGGATGGGGGGGGGGCCGTCTTCAGCTTGCCCCCGGGGACCCTGTGCGCCCGTTCAATGGAGAAATAGTTGGAGAGCTGCTTCGGTTGGAGATGTTGCAGTATTAATTTCTCCACAAATAGATCCGTAGCTGGCTAATACAAACGCTCCGGGACTCCTAGGATGCGGAGGTTGTTGCGTCTTGTGCGCCCTTCATAGTCGTCAAGAGGCGCTCCCATTTGCATCTGTTGTTTCTGGAGTTGGACCACTTGTTGCTGGAGGGTGGAGGTATCATCAATAAGCGCCGTGGTCTTGAGTTCTATGTCTTTCACTTTAGTGTCCATTTTACGAAGGTCTGCACGTAGGAGTGTCACTTCAATGTTCACGGAGTCGATACAGGTCTCCAACGAGGAATGGACCCCGCGATAGCCTCCATCACGTCCTCCAGAGTGGGGGGCTTCGCTGCATGAGGAGGGGTGGTCGCATTTTTAGATACGGAATCGGGGACAGCATCTTTAGAGTCTCCTTTAGAGCCCCATGATAGTTTGTTGATCTGCCACTGGTTGGAGGGTCTATTGACTTTACTGGAGGCCATCACGGAGTCCGGTTCGCGGGATACGTCCCAATGGCGGAGGGGCGGAGAACGTGAAATCGAGATGGGGCCTTCGGCGGCCTCGGGATTCGGGTATTTCCAACCCAGCTGGGATAATACTTTCAGAAAGACTAGGGGCCCCGTGGGACCGGGAGAGGTGAGGCTAAGCACCAGTATCGTGAGGGGGGATTGCAGGAGCTCCACTCACGGTTTATGGCGTGCCGGTCACACTTTGCAGCTCTCAGCACTACCGGGGAAGATTTGACCTGTCCGACCAGGAGGAGTGAGAGGGGCCACTAGGGTCCAACTCTCCGTGTAGGCGCCCAGGAACTACAGAGGGGGCGGTCCAGCTGAAGTGTCGGTCGGTAGGAAGGTAAGACGAGCCCCCGATGGAGTCCAAGGCTCGGCTTAAAGCAGCAGTCAGTCAGAACTGGGGTAAAATGACCAGTCTGCCCCTCCGGTTCCGGGAGGGCAGGAAACCCCAATGTGGGAGCCCCCTTAGCCCCAACAGACACCAGATGCTGGAGCGGGCGCAGATATTACACAGCCAGGCTTTGTAGGAGGAATGTTAAGTGCCGCCCTCTGCAGTCCTCATTCAGGGCCCAACTTCCCTCGGGTAAATGCTCGCAGAGTGGTCTCTGATAGTCTTGCTAATTTCCCCTGTGGCAGGAGCAGAACGCCCAAGAGGTGGGAGGCAGTGTAGGCAGGTGGCACACCAGATCAGTAGGCCGTAACCCTTCCAGGCAGGATCCTGTGTCCCGAGCAGCCGGTAGGCCGTCCACAGCAACAGGCCCAAAGCCCGGGACTCGCATAGAAGCGGCCGCAGGCGTCAGGGAGGGCCTGGATCTGGTCAGTTCTCGAGCCTCCAGTGGGGCAAGCCAGGTGGAAAACAGGCCGGGATGGCAGGCAATCGTCCCCTCAAGCCTCGACTGGGCCGAACAGATGAATCGGTGGCCGCTAAACTCCTGTAGCGGCTCCGGAGTTCACCGCAAATCCGCCCTTGGTCGCGGCCGTCATCTTGGGCCGAATAGGAGTCGGACCCCGGAAGCCAGTCCCGGTGTTCACGAGCCCGGAGGTGGGTGGTGACGGGATGAGGGAGCCCAAGTGGTCAGCAGAACAATGTCACCACGACCAGAGCAAAAATAAGTACACAGGCACAGGATCTATATGCAAAGCAGCAGCGAGGGCCGAGGAGCCCGGCCATTCAACTCGGCAGCAAGCCACGCCCCCGGTGATTTTGGCCGTTATTGGCAAGCAAGATATTGGTCAGTAATTCTTTACCTCAGTGGGGTCCAGAGCAGGCTTTTTCAGAATGGGCCTGCTGCATGCATTCTTCCAAGGTAATGGATAGATCCCTGACTTTGTTTAAAAGTGGGGCTAGATGGACACTGATGTTTTTTGAGACCAGATGTAAAGCGGCAGGGGGACAAGTGTCATTAGGAGATCCAGACTTGGTCTGTAGAAGCAGATTAATCACTTTCTTTGTGGTTAGGGTTGAGAAACTAGTTAGTTTGTTATGAGTTAGATTCTCCTCGGTAGTAAGAATATTATTTTTAGTTGCGTCGGGTACTGTTTTGAGGAGGTCCTCATAGATTGATTGCACATTGGTTTGGAAGATGTTGACAATGTTATTACAGAAGGTTTGATCTCCCGTTTAGACAGAGCCTGCCGTTTAAAAAGCTCCTTAGAGTTCTTAGTGGCACGTATTCTATTAGTGAAATAGTCATTCTTAGCTTTTTTGATTACCTCCTTATATTCCTCTAGGACTACATTGTAGGTCATTTTGTGTTCCCGGCTGTAGTCGGCCACCCATAATCGTTCGACTCTTCTACATTTTGACTTAATGTTTATAAGATCTGGGCTGTACCATGGAGCTAACGCCTGACTTCTTCTTATTTTCATAGTTTTTTCTGGGGTCACCTGATTTACTGTTGATCTAATCCATTTGTCAAATGTATATGCTGCCAAGTTGTTATCAGAAGCCTGCGTAGGACGGTGTCTGTCAAGGGTCCCGCTCTAACTCTTTCTTCTGTACTCTCTGCCAGGGGCGAGTGTTAACAAGAAGCGGTATATTTAAGTGGGGCCGGTTAGACTGCGTTATTAATACTTTAAAGTGTAAAGCTTTGTGATCTGTCCAGGGTAGTGGGAGGGTTTTGTCCAGTGTGATGTCAGGATTGTTGGTAAAAATGCCGTTGGGGGTATGACCGGCCATATATGTAGCTTCAAAGAAAATTTGGGTTAGACCATGTGCTGCCACATTGTCTTGCAGCATCACGGTATCTGCGCTATTGTTAGATTCTAGGTGAAAATTGTGAACACAGGAGATTCTATACAGGATTCTAGAAAAGTCTGGAGCCCTTGGGTAAAAACAGATCTTGACCCAAGTGGGCGATATAAAAGTAACAAAAAGGTTAGTGTACGCACACAACCATGTTCAATGCAAAAATGTTCAATAAAAAATATTATACAATCAAACATATTCTGATGTGCTCCCGGGGTATCACTCTCCGGTCAAGAACGTGAGAGAACAATCAAAACAAATAGCGCATCCACATCAGGGTGAGTCCCCCTAGGCACAATCCAAACCCTGTGTGGGATCTAATTCAAATTCATGCAAAATAAAGAAGGTAATATAAAGTTCGTTGTTGAATGTCTTATATATTTCTTATTTATTTTCACAAAATCATATGAATTTCAATTTCATTCATAGTTTCAAGTTGACAACGGAATCATCCAAAATGCATTATTATGTCCTTCAAAGTTTTAAGAAACCCAAACCCGATGCATTTCCGGTGTTTCGCCCTTCATCAGGGGTTAATCTATAACATAAATAACATTAAATACAATGAGGAATCCTTTTAATTGGTACTGACAAAAAGGAAGGGAAGTGTGATATGCTTCTCATAAAACAAAAGTGATACGATCATTATGGTGACCTAGGTTAAGTAATGCCAATAAGCCATTGTCCATTGGCGTGCCAACATACTGAGGTATAAGAAAAGAATGCATGTGTAACAGAAATGGAACACGTTTATAGGAAATATCCTGTGAATATACGTGACACGTTATCAGCAAACTAATAAATGTATGGGCGGTGAGTGTGTAACTCCAAACCAGATGAAATTACACGGTGTGATAAGAATAAACAAGTTAATAAATGGTCATGTGATCGGGAAAAGTTTATGATCTCAAAGTAAGAATGAGGATTGTGAACTACACAAAATAAATTAACATGTGACCGTGGATAAACGTGAGTATCGCTGCGTGCTCCAAAAGAAGAGATTGTGCTCCCAACTTAAAAACAGTGGTTGTAAATGCAAAACAATGAATTAAGAAGAGCCCGTTATTCAACTCAAGTAACGTCAAGTGTCTGGCAAGAAACAACATTTACTGAACCGGCATGCCATAAAAACCCAGCAGCCGCCAGTTTTCGTGTTGTTAATACTCACCCATGCTCCGAAAAATGCGTGCTTCTCAGTCTGCACATTTAGTTCACCAAAGCGGCCTGCCGTTAATGTCGGTTACAATGAAACGCGGTGTAGCAGAGTTTTTCTTATCCCCAATATCTCAAGATAGGAGAAAGAAATAGGACTACACACAAGGTCTACATAATTGGAAGTTAGCGAAGGTGGCCATATTGGAATGTGAAGTAAACAACTCAAACTGGTGTAGAATAACAATTAAAAATGCAAGGCAAATCTTCAGTACAATAAAAAAAAATCCCGGAGTAGTTTCATCTTCCAAAAAAAATGCATCAATAAGTGGGGTCATCGGAATGGTATGAACTAAATTGCTATAAAAAATACAGATAATCTCAAATATACTGGTAACATCAATGAGTATAATGAGTTACTATACTGTCAGTTAATCAATCAACGGCGATGTTAGTTACAGGTAGCATTAAAATTCCATCCTGTCATTCATCACATGTGGTTTAAGTGCATCAAGGTGTCTGATCCATAAATTCTCTCTTTGCAGGAGATGGTTGTGATTGTCTCTACCTTCCTATTTATCGATAACTTCTAAATCAAAAAATTTCAGTTGGCTGATGTTATGGTTCTTGTTGTGGGTGTTAAATAATTTTCAGGAAACTTGATAATAGTTGGTTGGTGTGTTTAATGTAGGAGCAACGAGCCACCGCACCATACTCTGGCACAGAGAGACACCAACTGGCAATACACAGAATTAGAACACTGAAGGCCCCATGACAACAGGGAGGTTCCAGGGAATGAACTTAACAAACACAAGCAAATACAACATTATCTTTTTTTTCAAGGAAAAGTACAAAACAGCATATAAAAAAAACCTAAATAAAATTAAATAAATAATAAAACTGCTAAACCTGGAAAAGAAGTGATCAAATTAACGAAGTTTCCAAGGAAGGCGTGTCACACGTGAAGATTTTCTGACAGAACCAACTTCCATGGGACACATTGCAGATGAAGTACTTGAAGCAGATTTTTGTACAAAATCAGAATTTCTCGAAGCAGATTTATATACAGAATCAGAAGAACCAGGTTGAAACTCTGCAGAGTCACCTATTTTCACCTTAACAACTTTGCAAAGATTCCACCAATGCCCACCCTCCACCATGACAGCATTCCCACACACTTTTTCCACACGAACAGGTTATGTTATGTTATGTTATGTTAAAATGAATTTATATAGCGCACGGCTACTCCGACAGAGTGTCCCGGCGCTTTCCACAGACAGCTCAGTGTGTAGTAACATAACACGAAACAAAATACAGAGAAAAAAGAAAAAGACCCACCAAAGGAGCAACTAGACATTAAAAAGTCACGTCTTCAGGCTCTTCCTAAATTGAGACAGATTAGGGATACTGCGTAACGCCAGTGGTAGGGACTTCCACAACTGGGGTGCCTTGAAGCCGAAGGAGCGGCCCCCAGTGCAGGCCTTCCGCACGCGAGGAACCACGGCAGTAAAAAGAGATTCTGAACGCAGTGAGCGAGCAGAGCGGTAAAAGATCAGCCTGCGCCGTAAATACCTGGCCCCGGAGCCAAACAATGCCTTGTGCATCAACGTAAGGGATTTAAACATAATCCGCTTACGGATAGGCAGCCAATGGAGCTTCTGTAGCAACCCCGAAGCTCGCGATCGCCTATGAAGGCCAAAAATCGCGCGGGCAGCAGAATTTTGCGCCACCTGTAGACGCTGGACCAGGTAATCAGGAAGGTGTTGTATTCTCTGCACTTATGCTTTGTTATATCCCTTTAAGTCTAGCATTCTATTCTCTTGATGTCATCTGTTAATGTGTTCTCTGTTGTCAGTTAGCTCCCTGCTATCTGATGGGATCACCAGCTTATTCTCTGTAGTGCATAATAAATGCCCTATATTCTTATACCAGTCTCTCTACTCATTTATAACACATGGCGACGATGAGCAGGAAGAGCTAAACAACTACAGAGGGAGAAAGAAAAAACTCCACTGGTGAAGAAAGGAACCACGTGAATATCTACTTAAGAAATCTGCATCGTGAGGGAAAATGTCATGCAGACAGCTACGCTGAAGATTAATATCTAGAAACATTTCTAAACATCCAGCTTTCAAAAAAAAAAAAAAAAACGAATACGAAGTAATTTTACTTAAGAATACCTCAAGAAACAGCGGATCAGCTTAAACTGCAGGTGCACTTTTACTACCATCAAAGAACTGTGGCAAGGCAAACAACAATTATCTGGAAATCGACGTCTTACTTGAATTTGCGGTGAGTTTCAGAGACTAATTTTTTTTGATTTATAAGCACCCCAATACTACGTAGAAATGAAGTGGGAAGCTTGTTTAACCAACCGCCTCAGTAATTCAAAGTAAACCAGTCGATTACAATAGCCTTGCGTTGGGTTTATGTGCACTTCGAGCTAAAAAAAAAAAAAAGAGAAAAGCCATAAAAGAAAAGGATTTTATCGGCTTATCACATATTTTTAAATTAGAATGCATTTTTTGAAAAGCTGCGCATGCCGAATATGATAGAGAAAGAATACTTACTCTCGAATTCCTATCAGCGTGCCAACTACACTCTGTCATACGAGGAAGCACACCGACGTCACACAGGAAGAGAGAATGTATCGCGCTCCAGCGTCAAGCAGCGTCAAGCGGAGATGAAGTATTGACGCTACGCAGACGCCATCTCCTCTGAACTCCGGTAACTAAGCAACCCCAGTAACGCGGTGTGTAAACAGCGAGTCGCAGAGAAGCAGAGTATTCAGAGAGTTCAGCCCTTGTGCTTAACGTGAGAAAAGAGCAGTACACGTGAGAAGTTCAGTAAACTTAACCAAGCGCAATTAAATGAAAACGCTGCATCTGATAAGGTAAATTAAAAAGACTTCAACAGCTGACTTCAATTCAACGCAAACTACAACTAACTGATATCTCTATATACTAATAATATGTCGAAGTAATGCAGCATGATGTGTGTTGAGATATAAAAAAAAAAAAAAAAGGAAAAGCTGCGATATAGCGAGGATTCTGATACCTTATTAACTATTTAGACGAATCTACACACCTAAGAATATTAACTACTTGTATTATTTTGTAGTAAGATGGAAAATCTCAATGTTATTGTACCCCCTATGTTTCTACAAACAACCGGAGATCCACCTATTGAGTGGGATGAATGGATAGACATTTTTGAAAATTATATCGAAGCGCTTGATGGGAAAGATTTTAGTGCAACTAGAAAAAAAGCGCTCTTGCTAAGTACGTTAGGGAAAGAAGGCCAACGTTCTTTTAAATATCTTCCAGTTGGACTAAGCCAGGATCGAAGAGCAATTACCAATGTGTATACAGAAGCAAAAGCCCGTATGAAAAAACAATATGCAAAGGAAGTGAATATTGTCATGGCGAGACATAAATTTTACACTCAGCCCCAAAGGAATGAGGAATCAGTGGACCAATTTGTAGCTAGGTTACGTGAGCTGTCCATTAGATGTAATTTCGGAGAAATAAGAGACGAAATGATACTTGATCAGTTAATAGTACAATGTCGCAACAAGAAAATGCAGGAAAAACTGTGGGCGGCGAAAAACCCTACCTTACAAATGGCCATCGACATAGCAAAGGTTGTTGAAGAATCTAACGCATGCATGAGAGAGATGGAAAGAAAAGATAATACGAAAGAGAATATACAAGGGAATGGAGTTTCGTGTGTTGAGCATGATGAAGTTGCTGCCGTGAACAAGAAAAGTCTAGATCTAGGTGACAGAGGTCCGAGGAAATTTAACAATGGGTTTTCGAGCAATGACAGGAATAGATTCCAAGGGAGGATGTGCAGTAGGTGCGGGAGTACTTTCCATAGCTCTGATTACAAGAGATGCTTTGCCATTGACCAAGTATGTAGAAAGTGTGGGAAGAAAGGACATTTCGCAAAAATGTGTAGGAGGGCGAATGCTGTTAAAGTAGCTGTTGTAGAAAACAAGGAAGTAGTAAGGAGTATTAATAGTGTTGAAGGTGTCAACAAAATATTATGTTTGGGTGAAGATAACATGAACGAAGATGAGCCTGGTAGAAGAAATAGACCTAAGGCCAAATTCCTTATTGATGAAGTAGAAGTCCAATTGATGGTTGATCCAGGGTCATTATGGACTATTATTCCCAGAAATACGTATTTAGAAAATTGGAAGGACGCACACTTATCAGCTAGTGATATTAGTCCCTGTGGATATCAGGGTGAGAGTATAGATGTGATTGGATTTATGGTATGTGTAATATCATTTAAAGATCGTTCTGCCAGAGGAAAAGTATATGTAGCTAAATCGGGCCCTGCAATTTTGGGATGGGGGCAACAGTATGACCTCGGTATAATTATTAATCCCAGAGCAACACAGCAAGTGATGGTTGTGGATAATATAACAACGGGTTCGATTGTTGATGGAATGAATGGTTTGTTTGATGAGCACATTGGAGAGTTGAAAGGTTATGTGCATAAAATTATACTGCGTAGTGATGCTGTACCGATACAACATAGAGTGAGGAAAGTTCCATTCATTGCACGGGAAGAGGTGAAGAAAATGCTGAAGGAGATGCTAGATCAGGGAGTAATAGAACAGATTGAGACATCACCCTGGATTTCCCCTGTAGTTATCACGACCAAATCGGATGGAAAGTTCTGTTTTTGTGTGGACCTTCGCACCTTAAACCAGAACATTGTAGTAGACAATTTTCCATTACCAAACATCAACGAGTTGGTTTTATCACTTAAAGGGGGAAAGTACTTTTCTAAGCTGGATCTCCGCAGCGCGTATCACCAAATTAAATTACATCAAGACTCCAAATCATTGACGGCTTTCATAACAACGGAGGGTATATTTCAATTCACACGTATGCCTTTTGGTCTGGCTTCTGCAGCAGGAGTATTTCAAAGGATGATGGGGGCAGTACTGAAGGGTGTAGACAACGTGGTGTATTTCCAGGATGATGTTTTGATATTTGGAGAGACTGTTGAAGAACACAATTTAATCTTAAAAACTGTGTTGGAAAGGATGGAACAAGCTGGATTGACTCTGAGGAAAGAGAAGTGTAAATTTGCGGTAGAAGAGGTTGAATACCTTGGCTATACCTTGTCTGTTGACGGGGTCAAACCCAAGAGAGACTTGTTAGACTCCATCAGAAACGCACCAGCTCCGAGTGACAAGGATCAGTTGAGGTCTTTCCTCGGCCTCATCGAGTATTATGCCAAGTTTGTGAGAGACTTTGCAGAGAAAACCGAAAAGATCAAGGTGTTGTTGAGAAAAGGATGCAAGTTTGTGTGGGGTGTGGAGCAAGAAGAGTGTTTTAAGAAAATCAAAATTGAAATTTGTGAAGCAGGCATCTTAACACCGTTTGACACAAACTGCAAATCTGTCTTGACAGTGGATGCGAGTGCTGTGGGGGTTGGTGCGGTTTTAGCTCAGATACATAAATCTGGACTTAAGACAGTAGCTTTTGCTTCAAGGACACTAACGACGACAGAGAGGAATTACTCTATAATCGAGCGTGAGGCTCTAGCTGCAGCATGGGGTTGTGAGTATTACAGAATGTACTTGTGGGGGTTTAAGTTTACGCTATTAACAGACCACAAACCCTTAGTTAAAATTCTTTCACCTGGCGGGGCTGGCAAAGGTTCAGCGAGGTTAGCTAGACTTGCTGCTAGAATTCAAGAATACTTATATACTGTTGAGTATATTCCAGGTTGGAAGAACTGCCAAGCTGATGGGCTTTCTAGACTTCCACTACCGTGGGAAATTGTGGACAAGTTAGGAGTAGAATCACTTAATTCTGAAGGATCGGTGGCTGCTGTAGATGAGTTAGTGGATATGTGTGCTGGAGCAATTAGCAGAAGTCAGTGGAACTCTTCCATGACTAAAGATGGGGTGTTGAACGAAGTGAAAGATTTGATTGTGAAGGGAGCAAGGAGAGAGAGCTGTTTGTCCCCTGCACTTCGCCCATATTTGAAAGTTTTAGAACAATTATCTGTTTTAGACAATGATGGTTTTATGATTTTGATGGAAGACAAGTTTGTTCCTCCACAGGAAGTGAGGTATACCCTATTTAAGTTAGCTCACGAAGGTCACCTAGGACAGTCCCTCACTAAGAGGAGAGTTAGAGAGAATTTTTGGTGGCCCGGGATGGACTTGGAAATTTCGCAGTGGGTAGAAAAATGTACCGACTGTTTAGAGAGTGAGAAAAGACTTAAAGTCGGCAGTCATACTAGTTGTGGCTCAATAGTAGATCCAGGGAGTCCATGGCACACCATATGCCTTGATTTCATTGGCCCGTTTTATCAGTTGGGTCATGATATGAGGTTTGGGTTGGTGGTAGTTGATGTTTCATCAAAGTGGTTGGTAGTTAAGTTCATGAGAGAGATCACTACCAACAGTACCATTACTGTGTTAAGCGATATTTTTAGAGAGGAAGGTTTTCCTTCAAGGATTATCACCGATAATGGGACGCAATTGACTTCCATGGAGATGGCTAATTTCTTAGGAAAGTGTGGCATTGCACATTCCAGGAATTCACTTCACAATCCCCAGGGGAACGGAATAGTTGAGAGGGCGAACCGGATGGTTAAGGGTGCAATTCAGATGGCAATCTCTTCTAGGATGAATGTGAGAGGTTTGGTTAATGATCTAGTTTGGGCCTACAGGACTACTGAGAATAGTGTGACTGGTATGATTCCTTTTAGTGTCATGAGGGGGCGTTCAGCTGGTACCAAGCTTGTCACAGCATGGATGAAGGAGTATCTAAACGCTGACATGTCTGTTAACCCTGCCAATCCTGGTGATGTAAATAAACCGGATGGAGAATGTAAATTAGCAGTGAATGATTGGGTGAAAGTCAAACCTGGTCGGGTGGGCGTGGGATTAACAAAGTTCAGAGGGCCATTTAAGATCAAGTCTGTCCATAAAAGGTTTGTGACCCTATTTAACGGGGAGAGTTGGAATTTGAGGCGTGTGGCACTGTATAAGAGGGCTGAGTGTGACAGTAATGTACCTCCCAGTGAGGTAAAAGCCGAAAGAGCCCAAAGAGTGAGAAGACCTCCAGGTTACTTATGTGATTTTGTTTACAAATAAGCCCTTTCCCTCCATAATGTAGAGCATGTGCTTGTTTTTTTTATTCTTTCCTCTCTTTTACTGTTCTTTCTTTATATGAAGGGAAGAGGATATGTTGTATTCTCTGCACTTATGCTTTGTTATATCCCTTTAAGTCTAGCATTCTATTCTCTTGATGTCATCTGTTAATGTGTTCTCTGTTGTCAGTTAGCTCCCTGCTATCTGATGGGATCACCAGCTTATTCTCTGTAGTGCATAATAAATGCCCTATATTCTTATACCAGTCTCTCTACTAATTTATAACAGAAGGCCAAGAAAGAGGGCATTGGCATAGTCCAGCCTGGACCCAATAAGCGCCTGCACGGTAATCCGCCTGTGCTCCGCAGAAAGCAATGGAAGAAACTTGCGGAGCATCTTCAAAATACCGAAGCAAGTTCCAACCAGACCAAGTACATGGGCTCTCAATGACAACTTATTGTCAAGTTTAACCCCGAGATTTTTGGCAACCAAGGATGACTGTGCCGGAGGGCTCATTTCAGCCGGCCACCATTGCCGCCACTCCGGGTCAGTGGCACATCCAAAGAATAGAACCTCCGATTTACTGGAGTTGGCCTTCAAGTTGTTATGCTGGAACCAATCGAATACCATGCCCAAACAGCCCCGAATACTCTCTCCATCAAATGGCTGATCTTTGCCACATGTGAAGAGGAGTTGCGTATCATCTGCGTAGGACACGATCTGGGCCTCGTAAGCCTCCACCGCCGCCGCCAGAGGGGACATAAAGATGTTAAACAACGATGGGCTCAACACAGAGCCCTGTGGAACCCCGACCCCCAAAGGCGGCATCTCGGCGGAGCTCCGCGAGACCCAGATCGTCTGGCGGCGGCCTTCCAGAAAAGATGTAAACCATTTGAACACCGTCCCCCTAATGCCGATGTCATGGAGCCTGGTGAGGAGCGCCGCATGAGGGACGGTGTCAAAGGCCGCTGACAGGTCCAACATGACTAGCATGGCCTTGCCACCAACATCCAAAGTCTCCCTGATGATCTCCGAGACCTCCAACAACGCCGTTTCCGTGCTAAAGTTAGGACGGAATCCGGATTGGGAAGGATGGAGCAAATGGTTAGTTTCTAAAAAGCTCGACAAGACGCCATGAACATGTTTCTCGGTGATCTTGGCCAAAGCCGGAAGAAGTGAAATTGGCCTGTAATTGGCCAAAACCTCGGCATCAAGACCCGGCTTTTTCAAGAGGGGGATGACCATCGCCCTCTTCCAGGTGCAAGGCACCCGCCCCTCCCTCAGGGAGGCGTTGAGGATGGGATTAACTGAACGAATCACAACCCTTCTTAACCATCCTATAATTCTTCACACGCACTATGTCACCAGTAGATATATCCAAATGCTTAACAGATTTCTTGTCATTATATCTGTTAGCCATTTTATCTTGAGCAGATTTAACACGCACCTGCACTTCATTTTCAATAGCAGAGTGAGAAGAAAACTTGTGGCCTACAGTTCTCAAAAGCCAAGCAGGGTAAAGAGTAGAAGTGGGTAATCTTCCTCTGAGAGAAACAAATGGTGCAACTTTTGTAACAGAGTGCAGTGTGGTGCGATAAAACCAAATCATAGATCTCACGCCATTCTCTACATCTAAACTGTTTCCCTTGGCCCACTTTATACACTCCACAAGCACTCGGTTCATTCTCTCAACTTGACCATTTGTTTGAGGATGCCCAACTGAACTACTTAAGTGCTTAACACCAGATTCTTGCAAAAAGATACGCATGTCAGCATTGACAAATTGTACGCCATTGTCAGTGACAAGGCTTTCGGGAAAACCTTCTCTCATAAAAATTTCCCTTAGAAAAAGTATGGCACAATTAGCAGTGGGATTGGAAGAAAATTTAACTTCTGGCCATTTGCTGTGAAAATCCATCAGCACAAAGGCAAATCTTAGATGAGAAGGGAGATAATTAAATAGTCCAACAAGGTCAATACCAATTTTCAACCAAGGCTTAGATGGAAATGGAATGGGCTGCAAAGGAGGAACAACGACTTTCAAACCTTTCTCTGCTGTAGCACACACACAACATAGCTTGACCCTTTCCTCCACATCACCATCCATTGAAGGCCACCAGTAGTGCAATCTCAAACGTCTCTTTGTCATAGTGAGACCAAGGTGACCCTAATGCGCCTTATCTACCAAATTCATGCGTAAACTCAGGGGAGGAATACATCTGTCATCCCTCATAACAACCCCATCTTCTATTGAGAGTTCTTCAGAAACTTTCCAAAAAGGTTGAATGTGATAAGGCAAACTTCTTTCCTTTGGCCAACCAGCCACAATATAATCTTTAACTTTTGACAAAGTTCCATCAGCCATCATAGCTTCATGCCATACTCTCTCAGAACAACCCACACTGTCAAGAGAATCCACAGTGGCAATAAAACAATCTTCTCTATCTTCCTCCAAATCTGAACTCTCGTCATCCTGCAAAGGTAGTCTAGAAAGCATGTCCACAGTACAATTGTCTTTCCCAGGAATATGTTTTGCCACAAACTGATATTGTAACAACTTGGTAGTGAGACGGGCAATGCGTGGTGTAGCATACTTAATACGATCTCCAGACAGAATGTAAATCAACGGCTCATGATCTGTCTGAATAACAAACTTCCTTCCCCAAACATAAGTCCGAAACTTTTCACATGCCCAGTAGCATGCCAGTAACTCTTTTTCGATGACAGAGTAATTGATTTCAGGATCCCTCAGAACCCTTGAAGCATAGCTAATAGTTACTTCCTTTCCATCAACTACCTGTGTGAGCACTGCTCCTAAACCATAACTGCTCGCGTCAACCGTGATAATGCAATTGACACTGGGGTCATATGCCTTCAAAACCTTAGCATTTACCAATTCAGATTTAACCAAATCAAAAGTGGACTGACAAATATGATCCCAAACAAAAGTAACACTGGATCTGAGCATACTTGAAAGAGACTTCATTTTACTGGCATAATCTAGGATAAAACGTGAATAAAATTCACATAAACCCAAAAATGAACGCAATTCATCTTTGTTTTTGGGTACAGGACAATCAACAACAGCCTTAACTAAACCTGGTCTAGGAGAAACTCCCAAACCTGAAACCAAATGACCCAGAAATTCAACTTCCTTTTTCCAAAATTCACACTTGTTTTTCTTAACAACAATCCCTTTTTCATCAAATTTCTTCAGAACAGACCTGAGGATAAAATCATGTTGATCTAAAAATTTGTCGAAAATCAAAACATCGTTCTGAAAAATGACCACACCTTTGACATCCTTAAGAACACTCTGCATAATCCTTTGAAACACTGAAGCCGCAGAGGCTAGGCCAAAAGGCATTCGACAACATTAAAAAGTCCCAAAAGGAGAATTAAAAGCAGTGAAATGTCTGGATTCAACATCCAGGACAATTTGATGGTACGCAGATGCTAAATCAATTTTAGAAAACCACTGCGCATCCCTCAGCTCTTCCAGCAAGTCACCAATCTTAGGAAGTGGATGAGCATCCACCCAGATCTCTTTATTAAGACTTCTGACATCACAACAGAGACTAATCTCCCCATTCCGTTTACGTGCAACCACTAAGCCATAAACTAGATTCAATAGGCTCTTGTAAAGGGGCAGGGTCAGGGGAAGTAGTAGCAACCGAGACAGAGTCAGGAAATAGCGATCGTAAAGAGGGCTTTATTTTTAAATATGCTTTCCGCCTTTTGCTAGTCACTCTTAATTTGGCGAACTCGTTTGGCTCAGTCCTGACTCCTCTTGGGAAAGCCGAGTACTCCAGAATGAGGCCGTCCCGATGTTCTACTGGATCCGTCTGTCCAGTCTTGGCAGCGGGTTGGCTCGTCGGGGTCTGGCTCCGCTCTCCGTCAGGACCGTTGGGAAAAAAGGAAAAGGAAATCACTGGGGCGTCCTTGACAGGACTGTTGGGGCCGGGAGTGAGGGAAACCAAGTGCTCTGATATTTACAAAACCTGCAGTGCTCGTGAGGGGAAGGGGCACAGAGGCTTTACAATATTTACACTGGCTACAGGGAGTTCGGCTGGCCGCTACGCCCCACCCAGCCCGCTACTTTGCCCCGTACCTTTGTCAGCCACGCTCCTCCCGTGGGAACGTGGCGGGGCAAGTCGCCGAGTCGGTGGCCTCCTGGCTTGATGTAATCAGCTGGGCTCCGCTCGTCTCCTTCCTCTTCTTCTCCAACGCTCGTCTGGTCCGCTCTCCGTCTCCACTCCAACACTCCTTCCGCCTCCGGGGAAACGCCGTCCGCTGTCTTCCCGGTTCTTCCGCCTTTTGGCTCTGCGTCGCTCTCAGGGGGCGGGGCCGTGACGTCCTGTAGTCCAGGGTTAAAGGGGCCCTGCTTCTTTTCCTCCGGGCGGTACCACGCATGTTCGCCTTCTGTTGGAAACGACTCCTCTGGGTCTGAAGCATCAGTCTGTGCAAGGGGGACAGAAAGGGGGGTCAACGGTACTGCAGACCACCAGTCCAAGGTAACATCCGTGTCGATATCCGAGGGACCCGCCTCCCCGTCACAGCTCTATAATACCACTCTTCTCCAATCTCTCGATTTCAGCTTTGAGATCAGATCTCAAACTGAACGGTACAGACCTTACCTTATGTTTCACTGGAAGGGCATCGCTTTTAACTTTGGTTCTATGCTTGAATCCTGCAATCTCCCCAAGTGAATCAGAAAAAACTCTGGGAAATTCTTTCTCGAGAGAGACAAAGAATCAGGCATATCCAGCACAACCAGTACTTGCTCTTTTGCACCAGGTCTCAGCAACATACCAAACAGACCCTGATGGTACCAACCTAAAATTTTCAAGCCCCGTACAGCCACATAAATCTTGCCTTGTATCTTCCTGTCTTTGAATTGTAAAATATCTTCAATATAACCCTCCAAAACTATCCTGTGTCCCTCATAGGACACAGGAGCCCTGTCAGGCGGAAATAGTTCCCTATCCGCCCAAGATTGTTTGAACAGATCCAAAGAAATCATGGTAATTCTAGCCCCAGAGTCCGCAAGAAGTTTCAGACAGACATCACCTACATATGTCTCGAAGGCATCAAACCACTGCCTCCACTGAATTTGCGGCGTACCAGGGTTTTCCAAAAAAGGGGGAGGTTGATTGATAGATTGCATTATAACAGAGCAAAATTTTTTTTATCTAAAGATAATACACTATAATATATATAATCTAGAGTTAACATGCAACATCAAGAGAGAAAAGTATTTGGTAGAAGTGTTGCATTTACTGTGGTAAAAATTATATATATACGTTCTTACTACTATAGATGTAGACCCTGCTTTGATGTTCCAAATACAAATTTATGCTCAATGAGTCATTTACTGCAGTTCAGTTGCTCCTCGTCCTTCCTTTAGTAACCTCCGTCCATGTAAAACAAAACAAAATAAAGTTGAAAAATCTGTACACTAGAATCGTTAAGAAATTGCAATATTCTAACTGCGATGGCACTAAACAAGAAAGATCCACAATTAATCTAATGATGCTGAAGAAAAACGTCGACTCGCTGGTGATGAGGCGACGCTCTGCACTCTCGCTGACTCTCGATGCCCTGCACTGACGTCAGCTTACTGTATTGTCACGTAGAACGTCAAAGGAAAGCCGCTGCGCAGAGCACTGCTAGAACGCGGCTGTTGGAATTTGCTGACTGGATGACGTGTTGGAAATTGCCGACTCCCAGAGCACATTCCACAACGTCATCAGATGAAACAGACGCTCAAGCAGAAACGATCTCGCTGGACAGATGACACCCGGTAATGCTCAGTGTCAAACAGGTCAGTTAAAACGGCAATAGATGCGCTTAAGATTTAAAGCTCTTTCGAATGAAGAAATAATTCTTGAAATCAGCCACTTTAAATGTCATATTTCTTTAACATGATCCACCCTACGACCTCCTCACCTTTGAAAAAAGTTGGCATACTGCCGCTGGGGAAATAAATTCTCTCTTTCCCTTTTATTGAACTTACTGCCGCTGGAGAAGGTGGTAGGGTCAGCGAGGCTTAACAGCGTTTCTGTGCAGCTTCTGTGGAACTTCTTTTTCTTATAAATATTTCAAAGAGGGCAAATCTCGAAGCAGTGGCTCGTTGTAAATTGCCTCCAAGTTCTCGTCGCCAAAAATTATGTTGTGGGTGTTAAATAATTTTCAGGAAACTTGATAATAGTTGGTTGGTGTGTTTAATGTAGGAGCAACGAGCCACCGCACCATACTCTGGCACAGAGAGACACCAACTGGCAATACACAGAATTAGAACACTGAAGGCCCCATGACAACAGGGAGGTTCCAGGGAATGAACTTAACAAACACAAGCAAATACAACAGTTATGTTCCAGGAAATAACAAGTAACAACATATTTTATATTTTTAGTTCTAATATTACTTTTGTGTTCAGTAATCCTAGTCTTAATTTTTCTTTCAGTTTTGCCAACGTATATTTTACCACATGGGCACTTCAGCAAGTAAAAAACATTCATGGTGTTGCACATGGCGTTGACCTTCAAACCAATTTTACTGTCCTTTCTTGGGTGTGTGACGGTAGGCCCTGGAATTATATTGTGACAGTTTTTGCAATTATGGCATTGAATTGTTCCTTTAGGTTTAAATAGTTGAACATGCTCAAGGTAACTTGTCAGAACCTCTCCTAAGTGGTATTCCTTTTGTGTATGCACAGATAGGATTTTCTGCGAAAAGTAGTTTGAAGTCACGTTCCAAAGTTAAGACTGGTCAATGTCGTTTGATTATTCTGTGTATGGGCCACTCATGGTGGAAAATGTAGTTCCGATCACCATGTGGTTTTGTGTAGGTGTAATCTTGCTTGTAAGTAATTCAGTGCAGGTTTTCAGATGACACCAGAGTTTTCCTTGATTTAGAACTGATCTGCTAAGCCACGATCTGCAAATCTTTGTACCATATTCTCCATGTGTTCAATAGATGTATCAGGATCGGAGACAATTCTCTTGACTCTGAGTAATTGTGAGTATGGAAGATGATGTTTCAATGATTGTTGGTGAAAACTATTGTAGTGAAGTGTATTATTCCTGTCCGTCATTTTTCTGAATATGTCAGTTTCCAGTCCAAATTGTTTTTTTTCATTTTAACATACAAAAAAGTGATGTGATGTTCCTGTATTTCATGAGTGAATTGTATCCTTTCATTGATAGTATTCGATTCTCTTAAGGCGTTAGACAGTTCTGACCTACTACAGCAGACATTTTACGAACCGCCCTGTCCCAGAACCATTGATTAATTGGACATTCCCAGAGGACGTGGTAAAAGGTGCGTGGGCGGCCACAGCCGCGGAGACACATCTCATCAGGTCGTCTACCCAGTTTAGCTAAAAGGGGGGTTGACATGTATGTTCTATGCAGAATTTTCAATTGGATCAATCTGAAGCGGTGATTTATCGCTGTTTCGGGGACATTAGTGCCGATCTCCAGTCCTCGTCGTCTAAGTCTCCCACATCCTCTTGCCACTTGTCCCGCACGGTCTGGAAAGAGTCAGGCATATTATTGCATAGTTTACGATACGTGCACGATATTGCCTTTGTCTGGAGTGACTCTGAAAGTAGCCTATCCTCTAGGGGAGAGGCCTCTGGCAGGGAGGAGAGGTCTGGTACAGTGGTTGTGACAGCGTGCGCAATCTGGAGGTATCTGAAGGCCTCGGATTGGGCCAGGTCATATTTCTGTTGGAGTTCGGCAAAGGTCAACAATTTCCCCTTATGAATCAAGTTGCCTAGAGTGGAAATTCAAATCGTGTCCCATCTGTCAAAGCCCTTAAAGTGACAAAGGGAACCCAGTCTTTGGGACGCCCAAAGCGGGGTGGCCTGAGTAAATTTGTCAGCCCAACCTAAGCTTTTAGTGGCTCGGTGCCAGATAGCCACAGTTTGTGTCATGGGTCCTACATATCGTTTTCGGGGGAATTTGCCATATAAGGCGCCTAAGTAACCCTCCCATCCCGTCTGACAGCGTTCTAGATGGAATGCTGGGTTGGCAGGTGACCCATGGATCCAGGAGTTGGTGGCTATGAGTTGGGAGGCCCAATAGTAAAGGCGAATGTTTGGCAGGGCAATACCCCCATCATACCAACCCTGAGTTAGTTTATTCAGGGCAATACGAGGCGCCTTACTATCCCATAGGAGGAGTCTCAGATCACCCTCCAAAACACGGAAAAAGGAATCAGAAATTGGGTAGGGACAATTTTGGAGGACATACAAAAAACGTGGGAGTGCTCGCCTTTGGAAGAGAGCTGCTCTGCCGGGGAGGCACAAGGGCAGCGTACGCCGGTGGGAAACATCACTATGGAGCCTCTGGAGCTGACCCCTTAGATTATGTTCGTAAAAGAGTTTGGGATCAGGAGTTAAAAAAATGCCCATGTATTTGAAACCATCGTTGGCCACAGTAATGGTGAACCCCCTCGGGAGTACGGGCAGAGGGCCTTGGAGACTAAACAGGGCCAACTTGGACCAGTTAATTGAAAAACCAGAGTATTTCCCAAAATTTCCAAGGACATTGAACAAACTGTTAATGGAGGATCTGGGAGAGGAGACATATACCAGAATGTCATCCGCGTACAGGAAAATGTTATCAGTCGCGTCTTCATTCCATTTCAGTCCTTTAATTGAAGCATCAATACGGATCCAATGAGCCAGAGGCTCCAAAGTAAGCACAAACAAAAGGGGGGAGAGAGGACATCCCTGCCTGGTTCCCCTATGCAGTTGGAACTCGCACCTGGCCTAACAAGTCGGTGTATAGCAGTCGGACCCACTGGATAAAAACCGGGCCAAAGCTTAAACGTTTCAGGACCTCAAAAAGGTAGGACCATTCTATGGAATCGAACACTAGGGTGGTATCTAGGGACAGAATGGCGGCATCCTCTTGTATATAGGGTTGCCTGCCCATTACGTTATGGAGTCTACGGAGGTTTAAAGCCGTGTTACGGCCCGGAAGGAATCGTGACTGATCGTCATGCACAAGGGAGGGGAGGACTGTGAGGAGCCTGGTGGCTAGAAGTTTGGCCAGAATCTTAACCTCAGCGTTAATAAGAGAAATCGGCCTATAGGAGCCACAATCAGTGGGCGGCTTATTGGGCTTGTGAATAACTGCTATGGAGGCTAGACGCTGGTCTATTGGCAGGCTGCCACGTTCAAGACTCTCCTCAAACATAGCTTTTAGGTGCGGGATCACTTCTTGGGCTATCCCCTTTAGGAATTCGATGGGGATACCATTGGGCCCCATAGCCTTGCCCGAGTTGATAGCAAAAAGGGCGCTCGTAAGTTCCTCAGTCGTGAGGGCTGCATCTAATGCTTCCCTATCCAAATCGGAGATAGTGGGTAGTCTCATCTCCTCTAGAAGGAGGCAGGATTTGTCCCCTAGTAGTATGCTTTCGAGGAGTAGACCTCCTCTAGGTGGTCTGCAAATGCCTTTGCTATGTCCTGGGGGTCTGTAATACGCAGGGCATCCGGTCGAATCAGTAGTGGAACCCACCTAGATCCCTGTTCACGGCATTCCAACCATGCGAGGATTTTACCCGCTCTGTCTCCTAACTCATAGACTCAGTGGCGAGTTTGCAACAGTTTCGCCTGAGCCTTTTCTAAAGCCAGCATTCTATATTCCATTTGTTTCAGTTGGAGACGGTCAGCGGACTCAACGGAAGGGGCAGTGTTAAGGTCAGATTCTAGGTTGAGCAATTCTGACTCGGTTTGGAGCAACAATTTGGCCTGCTTGTGTTGATATCCGAGTTTAAGAGCGATCGCCCTCCCTTTAATGACAGCTTTATATGCTTCCCAGATTGTAACGACCGATTGGACTGAGACAAGGTTCTCGGCGAAATAGTATTCGGTGTGTTCGAGCAGGCTGTCTCTGATGTCAGGAACTTTCAGGAGCCAAGGGTTGATAACTATGAGGCCCCTAGTCACCTGCTGGTGGTAGGTGAGTTCGACAGTAAGGGGAGAGGGATCCGAGATAGCCCGGGGGAGTCCCCTTGGGTTGCGAAAGAGGCCTATGTCTGCAGTATGGCAGAGGAGATGGTCTATACGAGACATACTGTTATGAGTGTTGGAGTAGTGTGTAAAATACGGGATATCGGGATGTGATGCTCGCCAGAGGTCTTCCAAGCCCATCGCCCTTGTAAATTCTAGGAGGTCCGAGCACTGCCTATGGGAGCCACGTTGGGGGTGTCTATCTATAGTGTCATCCATCGTCATGTTAAAGTCCCCGCCTATGACCAATGTACCCTGTGGGAGGTCCACCAACAGCCGTTGTAGAGTCATCAGGGGGTCCTTTCTCAGTGCTGGCGGGATGTAGGCTGAGATAATGTTAAGGTGTCGCCTTCCCATGAGGTCTCCGCCACCGCAAAGCGGCCCAGAGGGTCAGCCCATGTTTTAGTACATATAAGTGGAAGAGTTTTCCTGACGAGGATACCGGTACCCCGGGAGCCCGAGGTGAACCCCGCATGTATCAGTAGTTTGTATCCCCCTTGATGTAGTGCTCGACATGTGTTACCCATCAGGTGTGTCTCTTGGAGTAATACTATGTCTGGAGCGTGACGTTTAAGGTATTGCAACACCACCCCCCTTTTTATCTTACTACCAAGACCATTGACGTTCCACGTCATGAGGGTGAGTGTCCTAGTATGGGTGTGCGTCATGTTGAGTTGTATAGTGAAAGAAGTGAGGGACGGATCTTAGCCAAAAATTGTGACAGTCGGGAACCAGGGCCAAGGACAGATATCTGTAAAGGATAGGAAGGCAATGGAGGCTGGACTGCTGTGTCTACTATGCCTATACGCAAGGAGGACTCTGCACTAACGACAAACAACAAAAACAACAAAAAGGCTCAAGTGAGATGGATAGAAATCCGAACAGGGACCCTTAAAACCCCCTTCCCACCCCGCCCAACCCCCCTCCCAGCCCCCCGCCCGCGAACTTGAAACTATCCACTACCCAACTAGGCAGAGTGCCTGTCGCCCTCCCGAACATCTATGGGGTGCGTGGAGAGCCAAGGGAGCCCCCGCTGTAGGAGAAAAGGATTGTCAAGCCTTGTGCATTTTTAGAACAGAGTAATTAAGAACAACATTTGCATCTAGTAGGAAACAGTAAAATAAGCAGGATGTTACATAGTATCAGGGCCAGCAAAAAGAATATGAGTAGATCGTGAGTGGGCATTAGCCAATAAACTCAGTCCGACCCGGAGTAGGAAGTCTCAGTCTCATCAGGCTAGTCCCAGGCCTGCTGCTTGTATTGACCGCTGAGATGGAGCAAGCAGTCAAGAGGACACGCCTAGAGTGCGCCCAAAGAGGAGTCCAATTCGACTGAAGTCAACAATGACTGCCATATCTGTCTCATAGCACCACAGTAAAACAGAACCTGAGCTGATCCCAGCATTGAGGCCAAAAAGGTCCGAGGTAGGAACACTCTAAGTGAAGTGGCCGGCCATGAGGTATTGGGCGTTTCTTTCAGGCTGACTCATGGAGTGAGTCTAGGCGGTAGAACACATCATTGGTCACCGGGTGCAGTTTCCGTGAATAAATCCTGGCTTTCTGGTAGTATTTCTGGACCGGAGTGTTCTGCCGATCTTCTGCGATGATTTTGGGTGGTAGAGGGCTGACGCCACCCCTCAAGCCAGTCCCAAACCTCAGCAGGGGACTCGAAAAACCAAGACCTGCCATCCGATTCAACGCGCAGTTTAGCTGGGAACAGCATGGAGCATTTGATGGATTGGGCTCAGAGTGCCTTCTTAACCTCAAGAAAACTGCGCCGACGAGCCTGGACCTTCATCGTGTAGTCAGGGAACATCGTGACCTGGGCATTGTCTATTCGTAGTGGTGGTCCCGCATGTGCCGGCTGAAGGATAACATTCCCGTCGCGAAAGTTAAATACACGGGCAATGATAGGAGGGGGGGCGCCCGGCTTCGGCTTGCCCCCGGGGACCCTGTGCGCCCGTTTAATGGAGAAATAGTTGGAGAGCTGCTTCGGTTGGAGATGTTGCAGTATTCATTTCTCCACAAATAGATCCGTAGCCGGCTAATCCAAACGCTCCGGGACTCCTAGGATGCGGAGGTTGTTGCGTCTCGCGCGCCCTTCATAGTCGTTAAGGGGCCCTCCCATTTGCATCTGTTGTTTCTGGAGTTGTACCACTTGTTCCTGGAGGGTGGAGGTATCATCAATAAGCGCCGTGGTCTTGAGTTCTATGTCTTTCACTTTAGTGTCCATTTTACGAAGGTCTGCACGTAGGAGTGTCACTTCAATGTTCACGGAGCCGATACAGGTCTCCAACGAGGAACGGACCCCGCGATAGCCTCCATCACGTCCTCCAGAGTGGGGGGCTTCGCTGCATGAGGAGGGATGGTCGCATTTTTAGATACGGAATCGGGGCCAGCATCTTTAGACTCTCCTTTAGAGCCCCATGATAGTTTGTTGATCTGCCGCTGGTTGGAGGGTCTATTGCCTTTACTGGAGGCCATTACGGAGTCCGGTTCGCGGGATACGTCCCATTGGCAGACGGGCGAAGAACGTGAAATCGAGATGGGGCCTTCGGCGGCCTCGGGATTCGGTTATTTACAACCCAGCTGGGATAATACTTCCAGAAAGACTAGGGGCCCCGTGGGACAGGGAGAGGTGAGGCTAAGCACCAGTATCGTGAGGGGGGGGATTGCAGGAGCTCCACTCATGGTTTATGGCGTGCCGGTCACACTCTGCAGCTCTCAGCACTACCGGGGAAGATTCGACCAGTCCGACCAGGAGGAGTGAGGGGGGCCACTAGGGGCCAACTCTCCATGTAGGCGCCCAGGAACTACAGAGGGGGCGGTCCAGCCGAAGTGTCGGTCGGTAGGAAGGTAAGACGAGCCCCTGATGGAGTCCAAGGCTCGGCTCAAAGCAGCAGTCAGTCAGCGCGGGGGTAACCCCAGTCTGCCCCTCCGATTCAGGGAGGGCCGAAAACCCCAATGTGGAAGCCCCCTTAGCCCCAACAGACACCAGATGCTGGAGCAGGCGCAGATATTACGCAGCCAGGCTTTGTAGGAGGAATGTTAAGTGCCGCCCTCCGCAGTCCTCATTCAGGGCCCAACTTCCCTCGGGTAAATGCTTGCAGAGTGGTCTCTGATAGTCTTGCTAATTTCCCCTGTGGCAGGAGCAGCACGCCCAAGCGGTGTGAGGCAGTGTAGGCAGGCGGCACACCAGGTCAGTAGGCCGTAACCCTTCCAGGCAGGATCCGGTGCCCCGAGCAGCCGGTAGGCGGTCCCCAGCAACAGGCCCAAAGCCCGGGACTCGCGTAGAAGCGGCCGCGGGCGTCAGGGAGGGCCCGGATCTGGTCAGTTCTCGAGCCTCCAGTGGGGCAAGCCAGGTGGAAAACAGGCCGGGATGGCAGGCAATTGTCCCCTCAAGCCTCGACTGGGCCGAACAGATGAATCAGTGACCTCTAAACTCCTGTAGCGGCTCCAGAGTTCGCCGCAAATCCACCCTTGGTCGCGGCCGCCATCTTGGGCCGAATAGGAGTCGGACCCCGGAGGCCAGTCCCGGTGTTCGCGAGCCCGGAGGTCAGGATGAGGGAGCCCAAATGGTCAGCAGAACAATGTCACCACGACCAGAGCAAAAATAAGTACACAGGCACAGGATCTATATGCAAAGCAGCAGCGAGGGCCGAGGAGCCGCTCTACAGTGCGGCCATTCCACTCGGCAGCAAGCCACGCCTCCGGTGATTTTGGCCGTTATTGGCAAGCAAGATATTTGTCAGTAATTCTTTACCTCAGTGGGGTCCAGAGCAGGCTTTTTCAGAATGGGCCTGCTGCATGACTTCTTAAAAGGCAATGGATAGATCCCTGACTTTGTTTAAAAGTGGGGCTAGATGGACACTGATGTTTTTTGAGACCAGATGTAAAGTGGCAGGGGGACAAGTGTCATTAGGAGATCCAGACTTGGTCAGTAGAAGCAGATTATTCACTTTCTCTGTGGTTAGGGTTGAGAAACTAGTTAGTTTGTTATGAGTTAGATTCTCCTCGGTGGTAAGAATATTATTTTTAGTTGCGTCGGGTGCTGTTTTGAGGAGGTCCTCATAGATTGATTGCACATTGGTTTGGAAGAAGTTGACAATCTTATTACAGAAGGTTTGATCTGCCGTTTAGACAGAGCCAGGACTGCCTTAAAAAGCTCTTTAGAGGAGTTCTTAGTAGCACCTATTCTAGTAGTGAAATAGTCATTCTTAGCTTTTTTGATTACCTCTTTATATTCCTCTAGGACTACATTGTAGGTCATTTTGTGTTCCCTGCTGTAGTCGGCCACCCATAATCGTTTGACTCTTCTACATTTTGACTTAATGTTTATAAGATCTGGTCTGTACCATGGAGCTGACGCCTGACTTCTTCTTATTTTCATAGTTTTTTCTGGGGTCACCTGATTTACTGCTGATCTAATCCATTTGTCAAATGTATATGCTGCCAAGTTGTTATCAGAAGCCTGCGTAGGACGGTGTCTGTCAAGGGTCTCGTCTAACTCTTTCTTCTGTACTCTCTGCCAGGGGCGAGTGTTAACAAGAAGCGGTATATTTGGGGCGCTAGGTGGCGCCAAACCAAGATGGCCGCACTGTAGTGAGGCTCTCGTCGGATCGAGCCGTTAATCCATCCTTCAGACCTTCCTGACCGGAAAAACTTGCCCAGACACCTCGGAACCGGGATCGCTGTGGCCCCCTGATCTCGGCGGTGGTACACACGTACGAAACGCCTGAGCGGGTGAGGAGATACCGACCCATCTTCTGGGACCGGACTGCGGCGCTGGACCGCGACCTGCTAGCTGGTCGGCTGCGTGAGCCAGGAAACTCCGGGGCGTTGAGGCCTGGTCGTGGCGGCATTCCCCGCGCTCTGCGGCGGCTACTGGCATAACTGGACATCCTGGGGAGACGACGGCGGAGCTGGCCAACCCCTGCGTGATCGAGGTGAGCCCTGCCTGTGCGGAGACGGCAGCTTTGCAGCGCGTCTTTTGAATCCCTTGGCGGGAACGGCTGCGGGGCCTGTCCAGCCCGACAACGAGACTGTACACCGGCTGAAGCCCTATCACACAGCGGACTGCGCGGCCGGCCTCGTAGTTCCCGAGCGCCCCAGAGACTTGCGCCTTGGTGCCGGCCCTCCCGCTGCTGGATCGCGGCCCCCCCGACCAACTCGCTGCCCTCCCCGCGGCTCGCTGCCCTCGTGAAGAGGCCGGCGCATCACCCAACGGAGAGAGGAGCTTACCTGCCCTTCAACTGCGGCCTTCCCGCCTCTAGGAGCCTGCGGACGGGGTGACTGAACCCGTGAGGTAGGAGGCGCAAGTACACCCTATCTAGAAGAGTGTCGCCCGCAGGACGTGAACAGCTGGTACACTAGCCCCTAGCCGCCTGCGGAGTTGCCGTATTGTCGCTGGGACCGGCGACTGCGGGTGACTGCTCCGGCCGGCGGCCTTGCTTCTCTCCCCAACTGGAATCTGCCACGACACAGTTGTGTCACTACCCTCTCTTCTGTGACCATTGACTGCTGCAGCCTGCGCCCTACCTCTATTCACAGTGCACAGTATCAGCTCGCGCCATATTTTGAACTGCGGCCTTTCCCTACCTGGGTTGCTGGTAGCGAGGAAGACTAAAGCTGATCCGCGCTCATTGCCGCTGCCGCAGTCGGACTCGCGCTCTGACTTCGGGGCCACGCGCAGCATAGGCCCGAGCTCACCCTTGCGGGACACACAGGGGCCGCTACACCACCCAACTCCAGCAACTTTAAGGCCAGCGACCCAGCGGCTTCCTCCAGGCGCCCGGGCCCCAGCCGCCACGTCGACCTCACGGACACCTAGACGCGACATGTGGCGCAACGACGCCAAGCAATCCAAGATACCTTTTGAGACTAAGCGACCCTCCAAAAACACACAGGACCCAGAGGGCAGTCCTGGGGCCTGTAGCCCCCCAGACGAAGAATGGAAAACCTTGCTGATTAATATGCAACAGAGTCTGTCCAAGATTGACTCCAAGATTGACAACATCAACACCCGAATGGACAGCGTGGTCTCCAAATTAGACAGCCATGACTCCAGACTCAACGAAGCGGAGGAAAGGATCTCTGTGCTGGAGGATGGGGCCACTGCGGCGGGCAGACATACGTCCCAAATGGACAAGCTCCTGAAAATCATTGCTGAGAAGAATGAGGATTTAGAAGCGAGGTCCCGCCGCAACAACGTTCGCATCACGGGCCTGGCGGAGACCACAAACACAGGAAGAATGGAGGTCTTTATCGAGAATCTGGTTATCGAGCTCTTTGGTAAAGAGTCGTTCTCCCCGCACCTAATAGTTGAACGAGCTCACAGGTCCCTGGCCGCGCGTCCTCCAACGGGGGCCCCTCCGCACCTCATCATCGCGAGATTCCTAAACTATAGGGACCGGGATGCGGTGCTCAGGCGGGCAAGGGAGATCGGCACTGTGGGATACGGCAATACCACACTCTCCTTCTTCCCAGACTTCACCCCGGCAGTACAGTTGGCTAGAAAGAAGTTCGCGGGAGTGAAGAAAAAACTTCAGGAACAAGAGATGCCATACGCTATGCTTTATCCGGCGAAACTAAAAATCTCTTACCAAGGCAAGCAACTTTTCTTTCACAACCCTCAGCAAGTGGAAGATTTCCTCAAGCAGCACAAGAAAGACAAAGAAAAGAGAAGTGCTGAAAAACAACGTTCCAGATCCGCATCGCCTATGAACCACCAAGACTGAACTGTTGCTATGGCGTCTAACGCTTCCAAGATGAGTAAGAACGACCAAGACTTCAGTAACCCGGTGAGGTACACTTTCAGGCAATTACATGACCCGGTTTAAATAACTTTTGGTGCTCGTCACCCACCTCCGTCCCACGTAGTGAGCCCGGGGGCATGCCTGGCTCCGTGTGGGTGCAAGTAAGGAGGTGGAGGACAGGTTGGGCGCCCCCTAGAGCAGATCCCCGATGGGCGAACCCCCAAATACCCCTTCTGCTTGCAGACTAGGGGAGACTTTGTCTTTTTCTTTGTTACCGAGTTGGGGAGAGGGAGGGATGTCTCTAACGGGAGGGTTTCTGTATACCCGGCGGGTTGGGGATGCCGGTGTGGGTGGGATAATGTTTCAACATGTTGCATACTTGAACGTGCTCATTGACAGTCATTCTAGATGTTGGGCAAGTCACGGTAGAAGTTCGGGATCGTATCACACACTCGTTGCCGTACGTTATACACACACAGATGTTGTAGACCATAGGTATTTACATTTTCTGATTGTACCATGGGAGATTTAACTGCAACGCAACCAGCCATGCAGTTCAATGTGGTCTCCTGGAACATACGTGGATTGAATAACCCGAGGAAGAAAAGACAGATTCTGGGGTATTTGGACAGACATGGGATTGCCATTGCCATGCTACAAGAGACACATCTACTCCCGCAAGGTTCCCCTTCGTTCGCCTCAAAGTGGTCCTCGTGCAAGGCGTTTTCATCCTATTCTAACTATGCAAGAGGGGTGGCGGTCCTGGTTCGGAGGGGGATTAATTTCACTCTTGCCGGGACTGAGCTGGATTCTGAGGGTCGTTACTGTATGATATGGGGGAAACTTCACGCACATACGATATTGATTGCATGTTATTATGGTCCTAACACTGATGATCCTAATGCTCTTCTCACGATGTGGGGGAAAATACAGGCCCTGGGGATTGATCACGTGATGCTAGGAGGAGACTTCAATACTGCCTTAATTCCTGAGATGGATAGGTCATGTCCGCATTCCTCTCATTACACGAATACCCAACGTTCACTGTTGGGAATAGTGAGAGATCACCGTTTGGTAGATGGGTGGCGACACCTGCACCCCTCTGCCAGGCAAGGTACTCACCACTCAGCTTTCCACTCCACATGGGCCCGATTGGACTATATATTCTTGTCAATAGGACTGGCCCCATGGTTAATCAGAGCACAACACCTGGCGAGAACATTTTCGGACCATTCGCCGGTCCTTCTCTCACTGCAGGTGCCCATCACTGTAGCCCCTTACCTAAACTGGCGCCTTAACCCCGCACACCTCACTGATACTGCCTTTGCTGCTGAACTAGAGCAAGAGGTCACTGAGTTCTTCGAACGTAATGTCAACTCAGTCTCTAGTCTCACTACTGTGTGGGAGGCCTTTAAGGTAACGATTAGGGGGACATGCATAGCCAAAGGGGGGGAGTTCTAAAGACACTGCGACAAGACATACGCACACTGGAAACTGAGATTAAACTGCTAGAACGGGACTTGGCGCGAGGGGGTGGGGATGGCACTACCCAGGCCCAGCTTAGGGGAAAACTGAATGAATACTCGGAGGCGGCAGAGAAAGAATGTAAATTCCTGGGGAGGCCCTTCACTGCTAGGATCTTTGGGGAGGGGGACAGACCTGGCAAAGCGCTGGCGGCTGCGACTAGGACCCCTCGGTACCAAAACTATGTCCCCTCGTTACTAGACAGGCATGACATACCACAAAGGGACCTCCCGGAACAGCTCCGAGTGTTAACTGACCACTACACATCGCTCTACGCCTCACACGGCACTGGCACGATTAACCTCCAGGACTACCTGGAAGATACCGCCATTGCCTGGTTGGGGCCATCCCAACAGAAATTCCTCCACCATGAGCTGGAACTCGATGAGATTAGGGATGCGATCATGGCCATGAAGTCTGGTAAAGCGCCCGGATCGGATGGCCTGCCGATCGAATTTTATAAACACTTCATACACATACTAGCGCCCATATTGAAACAACTCTTCCATGCAGCACTGGAGGAAGGCTCACTCCCGCACACGATGCGGGAGGCATTAATAACATCACTGCTGAAACCAGGCAAACCATCAGAACACTGTGATTCCTACAGGCCCCTATCCCTGTTAAACACAGATTGTAAGATCTTAGCAAAAATACTCGCAACGCGTCTCAATCTCCTAATGGAAAGGCTCGTACTACCAGATCAGGCAGGGTTCGTCCCTAACCGTTCCACATCACATAACTTACGCACCCTCCACGCAGTGTTGCAGGATATCAACCCCCGTTGCGAGGCAGCTGCCGTATTCCTAGACGCCACAAAGGCGTTCGACTCCCTGGAATGGGACTACCTTTTTGCACTACTCGCACGGATGGGAGTCCCTTTTAACTTTATTGACTGGATTCGGTTATTGTATCATAAACCCCAAGCAACGGTGCTCCTTAATGGGGCCCGTTCTGCTCCATTTGAAATTCATAGGGGAACCAGGCAGGGCTGCCCCTTGTCCCCAATACTTTTTGCGATTGCCATCGAACCCCTAGCTGCTAAACTCCGCCAGCACCACAACCATCGCTCCCTTATTTACCCGACACGACAACTGCTGGTTGCGTTATACGCAGATGACATAACCCTTTATGTCAACAAACCTCAGGAAAATCTAAATCCCTTGCTTCGGGAGATAACTAAGTTTGGGGCAATAGCGGGAGTGCAAATAAACTGGGCGAAATCGGCCTTGTTCCCCTTGACTGACAAGACTACGGAATTTCCCCTAGACTACCCTCTGGTGTGGGAATCCGAAGAAGTCAAATACTTAGGAATCACCATCTCCCGAAACCGCGAGGCTCTTATCAGGGCCAATTATGGAACTACCTTAGATAAACTGACAGATTCCATAACTAAATGGATACACCTCCCGCTGTCCATGGCGGGTCGCATATCCCTGATTAAAATGGTGGTCCTCCCCAAATTATTGTACCTCTTCACCAACATACCCTATCACCCTGGCTCGTGTTTTTTCCGCGCCCTCGACTCACAAATGTCTCGCCTCATCTGGGGCGGCAAACAGGCCAGGCTAAGTTTGAAGACGCTGATGCTACCCTATCACCAGGGGGGATTCGAGGTCCCCGACCTACGCAAATACTATGACTGTGCCCAGGGGCACTTTGCGTCCTATTGGTTCCACCCCCCACCATTCATGGCCCACCTGGCGGTTGAAGACGGTTACAATAGACCGGGTCAGCCTTCGGGATACCTTTACACTACTGTCAGTAAGGGAGAAAAAGACCCCACTACTGTAGACTGCACTGTCATGGCCTGGAATCGTATAGCAAAACATATGGAAGTACACTTCTTCTACTCACCATTGATGGCCCTAGCGAACGATCCCCGTGTGAGTGTTGCACAGGAAGAAATAGGGCGCAAGCTCCTAGCGAAACTAGCTATCCATACCTGGGGTGAACTGTACCTCCAGGGTACCTTTCGCACTGCACAGCAGTTCTTTGGAGTTCACACCCCTGCAATCATGGACACCTTCCTGTATGTTCGGCTTCGGCAAAGCATTAAATCCATTACACCCAACTTTCCAGACGAACCAGGGACCATGGCCCCACTTCATTCCCTACTTCAGACGGATGCTCCAAAACACGTGGTCTCTATGCTATATAAACATGTTCAGGTAGCTCCATCCCCTCCTCCGCTCAGGGCTAGACGTGACTGGGATGAGGATCTTGATTGCTCCATGACGGACGAACAATGGGAACTGAGCTGCTCTCATACCCAAGCAGTGACAGGAAACGCTCGTCTTCGGTTAGTACATTATAAATTCCTGCATAGACTCTACTTCACCCCTGCTAAGTTGCACCGCCTGGGGCTCAGAGACAATGATCGCTGTCTCAGATGTGGCAGACCTGGTGCGGACTTCATGCACTTAGCGTGGAGGTGCCGTGCTGTGGCCCTCTACTGGATAGAGGTGTTTGAAGCTGTCTCTGCGATGATCGGCATACCCACAGACCCCTGTCCCAAATTAGCTCTGCTAGGACACGCTATTCCAACATTAAAAACGCATAAACTTTTTTTCGCACTGAGCCTCCTGTTGGCTAAACGGCAGGTGGCATGTCGATGGGGTAGGGGGAGAGCTCCTAAATTTAAGGACTGGCTACATAACATGACCACGTGGCAGGAGCAACTCCAGTACTACGCTGAGCTGCTACCACGTAACTCGCGTCCTAAGGACCTGTGGGGCCCCCTGGTTGCGTATCTACTCCACACACGACATACTGAGGAATCCGAGGAGGAATGTGCCGGTGGAACAAATGATAAAGCCCGCGCCGTCACCCCCCCCTCTCGGTAGCGCTTCCCTGCGTAATGCGGTAGACTAACCCCAGCGCATTCCCGCTAAACCTGTCCCCCCCTCCTCAAAACTGCGACCCTCACCACCCCCCATGACTGAGCACATAGCACACCTTTCATGATACCCATGCACTAAAGTCGGAACCTGCAAGGGAGACATGGACCGTGATGCTCCCAGACACCCCCCAGTTCTGTTGCTCCACATCCTGTATGACTACATGACACACTACCTACAACATACCTATGGCACGACACAACATTGAACTTTTCGGACGGCAAGAAGTATACGCCCCCTAAGTATACACAACATCTATGGAGTACGCCTCTATACCGTTAAGAGAACTTAGCACTTCATCCTGCTGCGTTATACTTTACTGGTACTCCATACTGTATGATCCTTCACACCACATACTGTGTATGGTGGGCCTATCAGGGGAAGTTAATGTGATTTAGACGTTATGAAAGTTGAAAGTTAAGTGAAAAAGTAACCTCAAGATTCCTTTTGCCTACACTACTGCAATGTAATTATGCTGATTAAATATGGACTCCCAAATAAACCACGGTTAGTTGCAACGCGGCCGGCCCGAACGGGTTGTAGGCGGCATGCTGTGTTAAATGTCCACCCCTTGCTAGATATGCATAAGCATCATTATTTGGTATGACACTGCTTCTGACTTTGTAGAGGAGGATGGGAGTAGTAGGCAATGTACTTTATACTAATGACCAATAAAGGTTTTTAAAAAAAAAAAAAAAAAAAAAAGAAGCGGTATATTTAAGTGGAGCCGGTTAGACTGCGTTATTAATACTTTAAAGTGTATAGCTTTGTGATCTGTCTAGGGTAGTGGGAGGGTTTTGTCCAGTGTGATGTCAGGATTGTTGGTAAAAATGCCGTTGGGGGTATGACCGGCCATATGTGTAGCTTCAGAGATAATTTGGGTTAGACCATGTGCTGCCCCATTGTCTTGCAGCTTGTTAGATTCTAGGTGAAAATTGTGAACATGGGAGATTCTATACAGGATTCTAGAAAAGTCTGGAGCGCTTGGGTAAAAATAGATCTTGACCCAAGTGGGCGATATAAAAGTAACAAAAAGGTTAGTGTACGCGCACAACCATGTTCAATGCAAAAATGTTCAATAAAAAATATTATACGATCAAACATATTCTGATGTGCTCCCGGGGTATCACTCTCCGTTCAAGAGCGTGAGAGAACAATCAAAACAAATAGCGCATCCACATCAGGGTGAGTCCCCCTAGGCACAATCCAAACCCTGTGTGGGATCTAATTCAAATTAATGCAAAATAAATAAGGTAATCCAAAGTTCGTTGTTGAATGTCTTATATATTTCTTATTTATTTTCACAAAATCATATGAATTTCAATTTCGTTCATAGTTTCAAGTTGACAACCGAATCATCCAAAATGCATTATTATGTCCTTCAAAGTTTTAAGAAACCCAATCCCGTTGCATTTCGGGTGTTTCGCCCTTCATCAGGGGATTAATCTATAACATAAATAACATTAAATACAATGAGGAATCCTTCCAATTGGTACTGACAAAAAGTACGAGAAGTGTGATATGATTCTCATAAAACAAAAGTGATATGATGATTATGGTCACCTAGGTTAAGTAATGCCAATAAGCCATTGTCCATTGGCGTGCCAACATACTGAGGTTTAATAAAAGAATGCATGTGTAAGAGAATTTCATAACGTTTATGGGTAATATCCTGTGAATATACGTGCCACGTTATCAGCATACTAATAAATGTATGGGCGGGTGAGTGTGTAACTCCAAACCAGATGAAATTACACGGTGTGATAAGAATAAACAAGTTATCAAATCGTCATGTGATTGGGAAACGTTTGTGATCTCAAAGTCAGAATGATGATTGTGAACTACACAAAATAAATTAACATGTGACCGTGGATAAACATGAGTATCGCTGTGTGCTCCAAAGGAAGAGATTGTGCTCCCAACTTAAAAACAGTGGTTGTAAATGCAAAACAATGAATTAAGAAGAGCCCGTTATTTAACTAAGGTAACGTCAAGTGTCTGGCAAGAAATAAAATTTACTGAACCGACATGCCGTAAAAACCCAGCGTCCGCCAGTTTTCATGTTGTTAATACTCACTCATGCTCCGAAAAATGCGTGCTTCTCAGTCTGCACATTTAGTTCACCAAAGCGACCTGCTGTTAATGTCGGTTACAATGAAACGCGGTGTAGCAGTGTTTCTCTTATCTCGGTATCTCAAGATAAGAGAAAGAAATAGGACTACACACAAGGTCTACATAATTGGAAGTCAGCGAAGGTGGCCATATTGGAATGTGACGTAAACAACTCAAACCTCTACAATTGAGAGAGGGTATGTGAGTAGATAAATGTACTGGTGTAGAATAACAATTAAAAATGCAAGGCAAATCTTCAGTACAATAAAAAAAAAATCCCAGAGTAGTTTCATCTTCCAAAAAAAAGCATCAATAAGTGGGGTCATCGCAATGGTATGAACAAAATCGCTATCAAAAATAAAGGTAATCTCAAATATACTGGTACCATCAATGAGTATAATGAGTTACTATACTGTCAGTTAATCAATCAACGGAGATGTTAGTTACAGGTAGCATTAAAATTCCATCCTGTCATTCATCACATGTGGTTTAAGTGCATCAAGGTGTCTGATCCATAAATTCTCTCTTTGCAGGAGATGGTTGTGATTGTCTCTACCTTCCTATTTATCGATAACTTCTAAAACAAGAAATTTCAGTTGGCTGATGTTATGGTTCTGTTCCAGGAAATAACAAGTAACAACAGATTTTATATTTTTAGTTCTAATATTACGTTTGTGTTCAGTAATTCTAGTCTTAATTTTTCTTTCAGTTTTGCCAACGTATATTTTACCACATGGGCACTTCAGCAAGTAAATAACATTCATGGTGTTACACATGGCGGTGACCTTCAAACCAATTTTACTGTCCTTTCTCGGGTGTGTGACGGTAGGCCCTGGAATTATATTGTGACAGTTGTTGCAATTATGGCATTGAATTCTTCCTTTAGGTTTAAATAGTTGAACATGCTCAAGGTAACTTGTCAGAATCTCTCCTAAGTTGTTTTCCTTTTGTGTATGCACAGATAGGATTTTCTGCAAAAAGTAGTTTGAAGTCCCGTTCCAAAGTTAAGACTGGACAATGTCGTTTTATTATTCTGTCTATGGGCCACTCATGGTGGAAAATGTAGTTCTATCACCATGTGGTTTTGTGTAGGTGTAATCTTGCTTGAGGGTAATTCACTGCAGGTTTTCAGATGACACCGGGGTTTTGCTTGATTTACAACTGATCTGCTAAGCCACGATCTGCAAATCTTTGTACCATATTCTCCATGTGTTCAATAGATGTATCAGGATCGGAGACAATTCTCTTGACTCTGAGTAATTGTGAGTATGGAAGATGATGTTTCAATGATTGTTGGTGAAAACTATTGTAGTGAAGTGTATTATTCCTGTCCGTCATTTTTCTGAATATGTCAGTTTCCAGTCCAAATTGTTTTTTTTCATTTTAACATACAAAAAAGTGATGTGATGTTCCTGTATTTCATGAGTGAATTGTATCCTTTCATTGATAGTATTCGATTCTCTTAAGGCGTTAGACAGTTCTGACCCTGAGCCATTCAATAAAATAAAAATGTCATCAATAAATCTTAGAAATAGTTTGATGTGAGATTTCCAAAGAGATATAGATAAGATGTTTTCCTTCTCGAATTTGCTCATAAAGGGATTTGCATATGCTGGTGTTGCGCAATTGCTCATTGATGTGCCAGTTAATTGAAGGACCCATTGGTCCTTCCATCTGAAATAACTTTGATATAGAGTAAAATGTAAAAGTTCCATCAGAAAAATGTGTAAATACAAGTTCAAATCGTTTAAAGGAGTGTGTGTTCAATAGCTTTGTCTCAATTGATGGGGAATCGAGATGTACAAAGATTTAACGTCAACTGTACCAAGTAGAATTGGTTTATCCTCAGTAAATGAGAATTAATTGATATTGGTTAAAAATTCTGTGGTATCCCTTATGCAAGTACTGATTTTCCTCACACGTGGTTGGAGATATCTGTGGTGGTGAGCCTCAGCAAGGCCTACTAGTGCAAGGGATTCGCCCTTCTCTGCACAGTCCTCAGACCAATAGGAAGAAGTTGGCACAGAAGCTGGAATAGAAAAGACAGAGTGTATTAAACCTCATGAGGTGGAACTACATTCACACAGTACCCTTCGGTAATGTATGAAGTAGCACACTGAATGTAAGGAGCTTGGTCCTTTTATACCCACACAGGGGCTCAAATGAAGGCGGTACAAGTACAGAATGCTAGTTTTAGGTACATATAAGGTCATACAGAAAGTGTACTGGCAACAAGTGGGAGGGGCTAACAGTTAGCTAATTCTGGTGGACACATCCTGACAGTTACAGACTACAGCAGCTGTAAGCTCAACTGAGCATGTGCAAAGGTGGAAGAAGCTAAATATATCTTGTCTAACAAAATGTCTGACAGAAATACAAAATGGATTACGCAAAACGGAATAGATAGTCTCTAAATACAAGATGCTTCTGCTAATGCTTAACCCAGTGGTTCCCAAACTATTTTGCCCTGTGGCTCCCTTGACCTAATCGGCAGTTGGCCGTGGCTCCCACAATTTTTTTACCATGCCCCTTTAAGAGACTCCCCCCACACCCAAAACCCGCTCTGGATCCCACTTAAAACACTGGTTAAACCCCTCCATTCGTACGAAGAGGCCTCTGATGTCCGTGGTAACCCCAGCCCCCGTGCTTTCTAATGTGCTGCCACTATCACCATGTCGCACAACAATGTTGAATGTGTACATCAGTTCTCATTTCTGACTTTTGTTTATTGAGTTAATTCACCTTCCAGGTTCTCTGTATTCCTGGCTTTATTTCGAGGAGCTGACGCAATGTTCCCTTTCTCCTGCCCTTCAGATGCCATGGCAGGGACATAACATTTAATAGTGCAGCCGGGGCAGGGGCACCAGGGCCCAGAGTTCTGAGGGACCACCTGCTCTCCGACCCCAACTGTAGGTGCTCTTTAACTGCTATTCCAAGGTATCAGGACCATTTTCCGTGCTTGAGCTATGGCCAACAGCAGCTTTCTACAAGCTCAAAGACCACAAGCCCATCTATACAGTGTGGCATTTTAGAACTTAAATCTCATTCTCAGAAGAATCCATGAATAGTCCCTCGAGAGGCGACCTCTTAAAATTCCAGTAACAGGCAATTCTTTCTAGAATCCTCATCATGGTCGATTGACTGCCGGTTGCTGCCCCCTACCTCCCTCCCACCATGGACAGACTCTGTACACAGCCCACTTCTGCAACCCATGTTTCTGACAAATATAAATATAACTCCTGCAGCTTGGATCGTCTGGCCTGACCCCTGCGCCATCAAATTCCTGCAGGCTGTAGCACTTCAGCGTGACCCCTGCAGGCTTCTAACTCCTGCAGCTCAGCGCACCCAGCCTGGTCCCTGGGCACTGTGGAACCAGCAGCCGGGCCCCTGGCCAATCTGGAGCCCGCAGACAGGCCCCTGCACCCATCTAAAGCCTGACCCCTGCAGCCTAGAGTAGTCAGCCTTCTGCCTCTAAACCTTGCAATGTACACTCAGCTTGACCCCAAACTCGTAATCCTGCGATTCGCATACATTTCTTTGTGCTCTTGAAATTCAAGAACATAACGGCGACCTCTCAGCCAAATAAATATCAACGCACTTTCTGCCTCACAGTCACACTTGCCCAGTCTTCTCTCTACGAAATGAGAACCTTTCACACTGCACGCAGATTTGAGCAGCAGTTGCCTGACCAAAACAACACTCGACAATAGATGCCAAGGTTTCAGATTTCTATGTGTGACATGTTCATAATTTCAGTTTAATTATGAGTGACATTTTAGTGACTATGAGTGACACTTTCTCTCACACAATATCAAGCAATGAAGACTAGGGAAATAGGCATAGGATCGAGTAAATAACACTTAACACAAACAAGTACAGCGCATTGTGAACAAAACTAATATTTAAAAAGTAAACTCCACTCAAACACTTATAAGCTGCGCGCAAACTGGGGCGGACCTCTCTGGGTTAATGGTTTTTTTCTTATGTCACAAATAGCAGTCTTATTTATGCAGTCAGCGGCAGAGATCACACCATGACCCACAGACTATCGCAGAGGCTCTGCTGACCTTGATGATTCTGCTGGCACGGAAAGTAATTTGACGACTGGGGCACCACACACAGCCAGTCACAGTGTGACCCAGTGACCCAGCATCCCAAAAAGAGCTGGTGGGCTATCACAACACATACCCACCAGGCGCGCAACACCCATTGTACACAAAGGGCTTCAGCCACCTCCCCCCGTACCTCCACCCCTCTCGTCTGTGTGTGTCAGCCCGGGCTGAGACAGCTTCCTGGGGACACACACAGCCGCACCCGAGCACTTCACAGTCTTTAAAAGACCGTTTGCATGTGAATGAGGCTTCCTTGTTATTTCACCCCTTCTAAGAGCCCCTGCAGCTCCACTCAGCCTATTGCTTATAGCTTCAGCCCTACCCCCCCAAACCCCTCCGAAATTTGGCTCTGCTTGAGCCTCTGATACCCACTCCCTCCCTGCCCATTACTGGCTAGCATTCAATTTCCCTCATCGTGTGCGCGGCGCCCCTGGCTCCTCATTACAGCGCACCGGGGTGCCGCGGCGCGCAGTTTGGGAACCACTGGCCTAACCCGCATTGCTGCCAAATTACAACAGACGACCCTTTCAGCATTAGCTGAAGACATTTGTTTATCTGGGGTAATCTAGATATGCATCCTGTACATTGATGCTCATCATCTCAGCTACTTCTTTATTTAACATTTGTTGTGCTTTTATATCTGCAATATTTCTTTTGGCAGGTGTACAAGCAGTGATGCACATGGAGCAAAGCATAGGACCACATTGTATACAAGTACAGCATGTAAATAGCATCACCAGTAGTATACATAGAATAGTCAGTAGCTTCCACCCCTAAGTAGTAAAGAGTGTCCATATCCAGTTCAAAAATGTCCATGTACCAGTCTCTGTGTGAATTTCTGCAGCAATTTCATGCAGTTTTGAGATTGCATCATATACCGAAGGTGAGTGATCTGGAATGAAAACACAACAGCTGCTACTGATGATGCGACATGCACCACCTCGATCTGCCAAAATCACATCTAACACCATGCGATTTTGGAGTGCTAAAATCCTTGCAATTTGCAGTTCCTCTGTAATGTTCCCAAGTGCCATACCTGTTTGATTGGTGACAGCTTCCACAACACGTATCTTTCTGCTATTCAATGCAGCACCCACAAAGAAGAATAAACCCAAATTGACATTGACATATTGTTGCAAAGTGGTATCAGTTTGGTCAACTTCATCTGCACTTGTTGTTTGTTTGTATCTATTCTTATTAGCACCTTCAATAGTCAATGTCAAAATACATTCACTCCGTCCTACTGGAATTCTCCCAACACTACTTATACACAATTCTGCTTTAGCTCTGGTCACAGAAATTACAAAAGGTCCATTGTCTTTGATGTTCATCATATTTGTGAAGGCATATGGTGTCGAAATATTGTTCGGTTGGTACTCTTGCCATTCCCATTTAGTCCCTTTAAATTGGAGATAAACATCTTTATGTTGATAGCATACTTTATTAGGCGAAAGATAATTCCTCCTACTCAAAGTTTTCCGGAAGCAAATAAAAGAGCATACCAAGCTTGACAAGAACCATTATGGGAAAACGGTAGAGGAATAAAAGGTGTTCCTCCTTTCTTTTGGTGTGCATGTATCATTCCACACACCCAACAGTTGGTAGCATTCGTGGCATTGTGTGTATGATGCAACATCTGGATGAATGTGTTATTTAGGTAAGATTGTTGATGCTTCTGCTCATGGTAGGGAAGCGTAAAATACTGATGTTCCACTGAAGCTGGAGTAGTGGCAACAAAAAGCTGTTGAGCAGGAGCCACTTTCTCAACAAACCAGGTGATTATTGCCATAACCACCAGAGCAACAACAAACCCTACAGCACAAATGATTCTTTTGTTATTCATTACAGCAACAGTGATAATTGATCTTTCTAAAAGCTCGTTGAAAACACGGGTGTCACGACACTACGCAGGGCTGATTCTCCCCCTTGCCACATCGGCTCTCCGTTTCACTAACCCAGGGCGGTAGCTCAACCAGTCTTTTACGGCAAAGCAGATTCTTTCCTTGGTCTCAAGTGGTATCGCGATGCACCAAGAAACGTGTGGTCGGGGAAGACTTCCACAGATTTGTCATGTGAGAAAACTTGACCTTTTTCTGTCTCCAAAATCTCTCGATGGTCGGTCAGCACAGCAGGTTCCACCAAGGCAGGCGATACACGTTTGCAGTATGTGCTATGGACCCAGTTCTTCTTGTTCGTCACTCAAACTGCTGTCCTTGTAGCCAGCAGCACTTGTTCTGGTCCTCGCCACCTCACTTCCAAGCTGTTTGATTTGTCGAAGACCTTGACCATCACGTAGTCGCCAGGATGGAGTTTGTGGGCCTCACCTGTAGATCTGTCAGGAAGCGCTTCTTGAGCCTGTTGATGAATAGAGATCAAACTGTCGGTTAACTGTGCCAAATAATCATTCAACAGAACACAAGGAACATCATGTATGGGGAGTGGCTTAGGAACTCCCCAAATGTTCATCGGTCTCCCAAAGACCACTTCATACGGGGTAAGACCAGATCGTGAGTGTGGCACCGATCTTATGGACAACAATGCCAAGGGCAATGCATCTTGCCACTTTAAAGACGTGGAAGCTAGTATTTTCGCCAACTTCAATTTTAAAGTAGAATTGTATCTTTCCACTAATCCTGCTGATTACGGGTGGAAGACTGTATGGAACTTTAGTTTGATCCCTAAGCCTTTCAGGACATGCTCAACAACTTGCCCAATAAAATGAGGTCCGTTGTCACTCCACAAAAACTTTACAAACACCATATCTAGGGAAAAACTCCTTCAGAAGCACCTTTGCTGTGGTAAGAGTAGTATTATCCTTTGTAGGGTATGCCTCTATCCATTTTTTGAAGGCACATACCACCACTAGGACATATTATAAATTATTGCAGCATTCAAGTTGGATATAATCCATCTGCAAAACTTCAAAAGGTGCGGTTGGTGTAGCAAACCCTCCTGTAGGAGTCTGTGTCTCTTTTCCAGGATTATATTGCCAACAGATCAAACAGAACTGTACTACTCTTTTAGCTGTGCTGGAAATTTCAGGATGCTCCCAAACTTGCGTAAGCAATTTAGTTATTGCTAGAGCTCCAACATGTGCCAGCCCAGGTGCCATTTGAACCATAGTTTGTAAATAGGCTGCAGTCAATTTCCATTTATTCATTTCTTTGTTACGCCAACAGCCCTCATCGTCTAACATTCCTTCTTTAGACCATTGTTCAAGCTCTTCCACAGAGGCGGATCTCTGTATATCCAATACTTCCTCTCTAGCGTTATGCCAACACTCAGCTTGAGATTTCACCACGTACATGGAAGTAGTGCTTCGCTGCATCACAGTCTCACGAGCTACGCGATCTGCAAAGGCATTGCCTTGTCCTATTTTGTCAATGATTTTCTTGTGTGCGCTACACTTCATAATAGCAACCTTCTTTGGGTATGTAAGTGCAGTCAAGAGATTATGCACTAATTCTCCGTGCATTATCTGCATCCCGTGGGATGTAAGAAAGCGTCTTTCCTTCCAGAGTAGGCCAAAATCATGAACCACTCCAAAAGCATAGCGGCTATCCGTGTAAATGTTCATACACAAGTCAGTGCTAAGTTCACACGCTCGTGTCAAAGCTATTAGTTCAGCTGCTTGAGCGGACTTCTGAGGTATGCGAGCTGTTTCCACTACTGTCTCAAGCGTGGTAATTGCATAAGCAGCTGAAGTCGTGCCATCTGGTAACTTCAAACAGGAACCATCAAACCACAGTTGCCCATCTACATCTGAAAGGTGCGTATCTTGCAAATCGACGCAACCCTTTGTCTGTTTCTCAGTAAGGACTATACAATTGTGAGGCTCCTTTGACTGAGACTGAGTAGCAGGATATGGTAACAAAGTGGCTGGGTTCAGTGTCGCGCACCTCTTCAAGGTAATATGAGGTGCTAACAGTGTCAATTCGTATCCTGTCAGACAAGCACTAATTAAGTGTTGTGTCTTAGTCTGATTCAAAAGGGCATCTACTGCATGGGGTACTAGCACCAACAGTTTGTGTGACAAAACTATCCCTTCACTCTGACGTATGGACACAGCTGTCGCTGCAACTGAACGGAAGCACCCAGGCAATGCACAAGCAACAGGATCAAGGACTGCAGAAAAATATGCGCAGGGACGCTGCTTGTCCCCGTGTGTCTGTACTAAAACTGACAATGCACACCCAACTTTCTCATGTACATAGAGTGTAAAAACCTTTGTGTAATCTGGTGTGCCTAACACTGGTGCAGAGCAAAGAGCTTGTCTTAACTGGCGAAAAGCATTTTGACATTCATCTGTCCATGGAAGGGGAATCGGAGAGTTTTTAGTCAAAAGCGCTAGCAGGGGTTTAACAATGTGTGAAAAGCCCAATATCCAATGCCTACAAAACAAAGTCAAACCAATGAATGCACGGACATCTTTCTGTGTGGTGGGTACTGGTGTGTCTAATATTGCTTGAATGCGATCTGGTGTCAGTGCACGACCCTCCTTAGACAGAAGGTGACCTACGTAGGTTACCTTCGGTCTACAATATTGCAATTTCTTTCGTGACACTTTATGATGGTGTGTAGCAAGAAAAGAACGCAAAGACAAAGTACATTTCTCACACTGCTCAGGTGTATCAGCTGCCAACAAGATATCATCGACATATTGTATGAGAGCCACTCCTTCAGCCAAGGTAAAGAAATCGAGTTGTCTTTTTAATGCTTGACTATAAATACTCGGACTCTCAGTGTACCCTTGATGAACTCTACAAAATCTGTATGATCGATTATTCAAAGTGAAATTTAACAAATATCGGCTATCAGGATGAATAGGAATCAAGAAGAAAGCATTCTTCAAATCGATTACAGAAAATGTAGTTGCTGTTGGAGGGACCAGGGTAAGTAATGTCCTTATGTCAGAAACCACAGGGTACTGCGGTACTACAATCTTGTTGGTTTCTCTCAAATCAATGATAAATCTGTAAATCCTAGTGTCAGTATCTTTTTTCAAAATGGGTATAGGACTATTGCAAACATTGTAAGAAACTTCTTCCACAACCCACACTTTAATCAAAGCATGTACAATGCGTGTGAGTGTTTCTTCTCCTTCTCAAGAAATTTTATACTGAGACAGTCTTGGCAATGAAACACCCTCCTTGAAACTAATATGCACTGGCAGAATAACCATTTGTCCTACATCAGTGTCTGACGTAGCCCAATAAGTACTAGGAGTGAAGCTAATGCAATGTCCTCTTTAACAATACAGGATCTCTCAATCACAGGGTAGTTGTCATTCAAAATAACCTGTACTCCTTCCAGAGAACATCGTATCGTAGCCCTGAAATATTTGAGCATATCAAGGCCCACAATATTGTCTGGTGTGTTTGGAGAAAGTAAAAATGGACATGGAGCAGTAAACTTATCAACATGGAATGCAAGTGGTTGTGACAATGGGCTAAGGGAAAGTGTTCCATCGAAACCTATTGATGTAATAGTTAAGCCAGACAGGGGAGCCCTAGGAACCAAGTGTTTAGACAAGGCGCTACGAGTAGCTCCTGTATCAACCAGAAACTGTTCAGTAGAACCCAAAAAATTGTGCTGTAACATAGGGACCCCTCTGATCTACTAGAACTTCAACTGATTCCTTACCCCATCCTAGGAAATCCTATTCATAAGCAGAATCTTGAAAATCAGACGGCACATAGTCGGACATTTGATATTGGTTTTGTCTATCAAAAGTGTTAAACCCATCCTATCCACGTGCATTAACATCCAACTTAGCATGATCATTTGTGCTTCCTCTAGGCCCTGGATATCCTGAACGATTTCTCATTTGTCCCCGACCACGTGGACACTGCTGAACACGCAGTACTGGACAATCAGAAAGCCAATGTCCAAATTTCTTGCAGTACGCACACTGATCAACAGACAACTTCGAACGAGTATATGAAGGAAAGGATGAACCATAAGTTCCAAGTCCACCTCTATCATTACCTCTAGAAGGCGGGCAATAAGCTTGAGCCAACATAACCTTTGATTTCACCTCTTTAGACTTTTTATCCTCATTATTTTTAGCTTCTAATTCTTGTTGCTCATAATACTGAGCCATAGTTAGGAGAGAAACCGGAGAAGAGGTAGTCCATGAACTCTCGCTGGCCTTTAGGCGACTATCTATTCATGGTAAAAGGTTTGCAACATATTTATCGACAAACAGATTCCTACCGTGTGATCTGTCAATGACTGGCCATTAAAATCGTGAAATGCCTCTTCAAAGCGTGTAAAGAAATCTGAAACCGATTTGTCTGCCTTTTGCTTACACGACGCTAATACAGTCCAATCTATCTTTTTAGCGGAATAATCGTCTTTAATTTAACTAATATAGCTGCCGGTAGATTTAAAATGTACTGACACGGTTTCTGTGCAGTTTCTCTATCTTCATCTAACTGCTCTAAATCTTTCCATAATGCTCCAAATGTCGCATGATCATCAACTCTACGCACAGTTCTCCACATATCAGGCGGTAATATTAGTCCAAAAAACAAATCAATATCAGGCAAAGTCATAGTACAAGAGCTAATGGCACTCTCAACTTTCTCATAAAAGGCTGCTGGATTCTTTTGCGGATCAGGCAATGCATAACATCTACTCTATTCCAAGGAGTGTAAACCCAATTATAAATAAAATACCCTTTTGCATCTGTAGAAGTCTTATCATCACTTGTACCCGTTCCCTTAGCGTGCTGCTGGGATTCGCTGCCGCGTCCCACCGGCGTTTTAGAAGCTCCTGGAGCTCCCACCGATGTTTTAGGAACTCCTGGAGCTCCTAAAACGCCGGTGGGACGCGGCAGCGAATCCCAGCAGCACGGTGGGTTTCGCAGGGAAACGTGATCAGCTGACACGAATACCCTGACATGAGGTGTGTGGGTATGTTGTAACTACGCCACCTCGAGGTGTTGAACTGAAAAACACCATGGAAAGGATTGAAAGGATGAACCCCTAAACCCTGATGAAGTTGCGATACAAGACAGCAACGAAACATGTCAGCGAAATAATACTAGGTTTGGTACAACAGTAACCTATTTTAGCTTGAAAGGTTTGCAGCCCAGAATAAAAGTCAGAGTGGCCAGCAAGCTTCTCAATTTTAGCAGTGAAAACTACACTTTTGATTTTTCACGAGGGGTGTTTGTGTTAATTTGTGTACGAGTGGGAGTTACTATTCTTTGTGTCTCCTGTGTGGTGAAATTATTGTGTTGATTTCACTTTCTTTTCTTTGCTCTTCCTTTCACGAGTTAAAGAGAGTTACCAATAATGATAAGTGGGTAAACTGGTAATCACCAGCCAGTAACCCCCTTTGGCGGTTCTTCCGTGAGGTGCTCTCTCTTTCTCCTCACATTTTTTCATTGTATGAAAAGTGGGGTGTGCTGGTGGCAGTTGACGTGTGGTTCCTTATTTATGAATTTGAGACAGTGACGTATATGAATAAATCAAATTCATATAAACAGGGAATGAAAGCAAGTTTACTTTCCAAAATGTCACGTTTACAATGAAAGTTGTGTCTTGAAGGAGGAGTCACTTGCTGTTTATTTAGGCCTTTGAGTGGGGGGCAGTCTCCTCCTTCATTTTTTACCCCCTGTGCTCCAAGTTAAGTGAGGTTCACATTAATTACAACATTCTTATCTGTTTCAGGAGTAGAAGTTCATGCCATGTTGATTCGGGGTGTTGGTGCAGCTGCGTCGGCTGCCTTTTTCTCCTCTTGCAAATGGGCTGCATCAACACGCAGTTTAACCAAGCATCTGCCACCTGGGAGAAGACAAAAAGACCTTCAACTAGTTGTTTACAATCAGCTGCTACATCATCGGGCTCCATTTATACCAAATATTTTCTATACCGTTCAATAACCTCTGCGGCAAATGTATCGGTAAAATATATTTGCTCCCTTTCCTGCCAATCTTTTATACTATCTAAATTTCAGAAGCAGCTTTAGTACTAAGAACGGCTTTACGCGCAGCGGATCTAATCTCAGACGCACGTTCAGCAGATAACATTGAGCGAGTTTCTTGAGCTTTGTCCTGATCTGTAGAAGAGTCCTCATCTGATTCATGAGGAGCAGAAGGAAGAGTATAGGAGGTGGACAATGATCTAATAAGAGAGAATCATCTTGGGGTTTATTAAGAATAGGATAAAGAGGTCTACGAACAGCGTATTGGCCATTTACCTGTAAATGACGCTCCCTATCTTCCCTCTCTTTAATTTCTTTAATTTCCCTATTTTTCATTTCCAATGCTTTCGCATGAATGGTCTTACGTTGTTCTTCTTCAATCAAGGCTTGCTCACGCTTCATTCGCTCACGCACTTCTTTCTCCCACATTCGCACACAGTCAAACATATCTTGCCTAGCCTTTCGCTTAAACATTTGTTGCTCCACATACTGAATCTTTCACAAATCAAATGACCTATGCATAGGCCAACGCAACTCAGGATCTTTATGAGTGTATTTGTTCCATAACGTGCTGTACATTATGGAAGAAATACCATACTTAATATACATGTCCATATTAGGCGTCCCCTCCGGCGGGGGCTGGCTGTGCTTCATCGAGTTTCAAACTGCTACCACTACAAAAGCAGCACATCCTATGAAGAATGCTGGAAAGAGGCATGCCAAAATAGTGCAGAATATGCAGTATTATAATCAAAGTAGCGCTTAAAGTATTCTTTGTACGTTGCGCCGTTCAAACAAATTCAAATAGAGAAAAATCTCCTCATTACCTGTCTATATGAATTGCAATGCATATATAATTCAAACAAATACTAATATTGGCCAATCGTAATAACAAAAGCCGCAGTAAGTGTTACTAAACTACCTTACCAGTCAAAGGCATCAAAAACCAACAGCAAGTGCCACAGAACGGATTTTACTAATCAAATGGTGTCCAGGTTCCAACTGCCAAGTTCTCAAATCGACCAAATGGTCACTGCACGGCGAATCAACAGAAGAGACCTCAGTCGAGGACCGGAGCCACCTGGATGGTCAGATCAGAAAGAATGGAAAAACGCTGTGGGTGCCAAGGCTCGGGTCTCCTCAGGCAGCGATTGCGTACAAAGCGAGAATTCAATCCTTCGTCTCGACCACTCCTTCGGGCATCTGAGTCGCCGATGAGCCCCACGTTGGGCACCAATTTGTGGTGGTGAGCCTCAGCAAGGCCTACCAGTGCAAGGGATTTGCCCTTCTCTGCACAGAGTCTTCAGACCAATAGGAAGAAGTTGGCACAGAAACTGGAATAGAAAAGACAGAGTTTATTAAACCTCATGCGGTGGAATTACATTCACACAACACCCTTCGGTAATGTATGAAGTAGCACACTGAATGGAATGAGCTTGGTCCTTTTATACCCACACAGGGGCTCAAATGAAGGCAGTACAAGTACAGAATGCTGGTTTTAGGTACATATAAGGTCATACAGAAAGTGTACTGGCAACAAGTGGGAGGGGCTAACAGTTGGCTAATTCTGGTGGACACATCCTGACAGTTACAGACTACAGCAGCTGTAAGCTCAACTGAGCATGTGCAAAGGTGGAAGATGCTAAATATATCTTGTGTCTAGGCAGATTTCAAGAGCAGTTAACGGAAAGGTAGGACAGAGCACATGGCAAACAAAATGGCTGACAGAAATACAAAATGGATTCCGCAAAATGGACAAGATATTCTCTAAATACATGATGTCTTCTGCTAATGCTTAACCCGATTGCTGCCAAATTACAACATAAAGATCTAAGAATTTTCCTTATAGGTTCATGCATACTACCTTTTGTTTGACACTGTTGGTCGAAACGGTGGGTTATGTGAGTCTGAATATTTTTGGTAGAATGTACATTGACGGACTTTTAGGATTGTTATGTATGAGAAATCTCTTGACTTTCTCGTTGATCACACCTTTCTCTAAAGCCTCGTTAACAATGTCCTGCAACAAATTAAAAAATTGTTCAGTGGGATTAGCGTCAAGTCTAGCATAGGTATGTTCATCAGTGATATGGGCTTCAACTTGTGCTTCATAATAAGTTGTGTTCAGTGCCTCCTTTGTCAGCTTTTTGACATGTGATAGCGAAATTCCGTGCAATGTGAGTCAAGATTCCGAATTCTTTATGAGTTAAATTCCTTTGTGTGGACTTTTTCTTAAAATTCAGTTTGCGTATGTCTTGTTTGACTACATTTTCAAAGATATCCAAACTTTTATGACTTATAGGTGCCATGTAGGAACTTTTGGGTTTTAAACCTCGATCCATATCTTCTTCAGATTCCTGGCTTTCTACGAGGACATTTTCAAAAAAGGGTCCTAGCCTTAATTCCGCACTAGTTTAAAGAGACTAATCTCGAGTTCAAGGCAATTAGTGTGGCTCGTGGGCACGAAAGAAGTACCTTTCGGTAAGGTGTTCAATTCAATGTCAGAGAAGTGATAATCTGAAATATTTATTACTAAATTTTGCTCTATCCTGTCTTCTTCCCCTTGTCCTTCTTCCCTGTGGTGGTAATACTTTAAGCACAAGGACACCAAATGTGCCCCCCACGCAGACTTTCTGGCGCTGGCAAGCGCACCCACCCAGCCCTAATACACTAAATCCTGTCTGGGAGGTGGTGACACCTCCCTGTGACAGAATGCTTATTGTGCACCTTCCACTGCTCGAGTGTGGCTCAGTAGTAGGAGGGTATAAACGTGTCTCTGGTCGGCAGCAACCATTTTGTTGTCTCCTGGTCAAGAAGGCTGGTACCAGGAATACTGAGTGCCTAACGGATGGCTCTTCCAGTGCTTGGAATCATACCTCCAACACCATTTATAGGGTGGGGGTATGGGCAATTTATGGATTGCCTAAAATCCATAAAGAATTAAAAAATCCCCCCATGCGACCTATTGTGAGTAGCTTGGGGTCTCTTCTTGAGCCTCTGAGTAAATATGCAGACTTTTTTCTAAGGCCAATTGTTCAGAAACAGAAGTCGTATCTAAAAGATACAGCCCATACCATCTCCCTATTCGAAGGACAGAGCTTCGATAAGGTGACCTAGCTTTTTGTCACCTTAGATATCGAAGCTCTGTACACTAATATCCCCCAGGATGATACCATCAATGTGATGGCCTCCATTTTAAATGAGGAAGACCTTAAGGGAGGTCACACAGAATTTATCCTGGGATGTATAGAATTAGTGTTGAAAAACAATATTTTTCTGTTCAAGGAAGAGCTCTTCAAACAAGTCAAGGGAACCAGCATGGGGGCCACATGTGCCCCCAGTCTGGCCTGCCTTTATGTAGGCCATTTCGAGGAAAAACATATCTATAATGAAATGGCACCATATTTTGAGAATGTGTCTCGATGGTATCGTTTCATTGACGATATAATTTTCGTCTGGGAAGGACCCAGGGAGGATCTACTGTCCTTTTTAGAATGGTTAAATATGGGAGACAAAAATCTCAATTTCACAGCACACTATAGTGATGCAAGTGTGGACTTTTTGGACATCAAAATAAAAGATTCCAATCGTGTGCTAGAAGTTGAACTTTTTTCAAAACCAACTGACAAGAACACCCTGCTGCAGTACCAAAGCAATCACCCTCGGTCTCAAAAAGATAATATTCCCTTCGGGGAATTTTTAAGGTTGCGACGTAACTGTAGCAATCTCAATGATTTCTACTACCACGCAGAAATAATGAGCAAAAAATTGAGAGAGAGAGGGTATCCGAAAAAACTTGTTAAGCAATCTCTGAAACGTGCAAGATTTTATGACCGGGATCACCTTCTGGACATGAATAAAGAAAAAAGGAAAAAGACCCAAGACAGGATAGTGTTCGTCAGCCAATACTCAGGAGTCAGTAATAAAATAAAAAATATTGTCAATCGAAACTGGAAAATTCTTAATGATGGTCTTACAGATCCGATTCCGAAGCCTTTATTCTCATTTAGGCGTAATCAAACCATCAAGAACGCTTTAGTACAAACATACAAAAAATCAGAAGGTAATATTCAAAGTACCCTTACCAATATTAAAGCTACAGGAAACTACAAATGTGGCTCCTGCTCAATATGTTCTAACTGCATAGAAACCAAAACGCTAGATTTTAATGGAAAAAAACTGTCCTCCAAAACGCTCAATAACTGTAGGAGCAAAAGTGTATTCTACCTACTCATCTGCCCATGTGGCTATGGGTATGTAGGTGAAACAGGTAGAGAGCTTCGAATAAGACTACTTGAACACAGATCATCCATTAAAAACAAAAAAGAAAATGCACCTCTAACTGATCATTTTCTGAAAAACAATCACGATTGCAATGCTTTCTCCTGGTATATCCTCAAAAAAGTTACTATCAGTAGGAGGGGAGGCAATCTTGAATTACTACGAAAAACACGGGAACAATGGTTCATGTGTTTTCTCAACACGATAGGAAATGGCCTCAATACCAGAGAAGAATGGATGAGGTTAGTAGCTAATTACTAATATAACTTTAGACAACTCCATCGTTCAGGACAACTCCAAATAGATAAATGATAAATATTTTGAAATGTTTTGGAATACCTCCAGTTTTTTTATTATTATTAAAAAAAATCCACATCTTAATCAACAATAAATCGGAAGTTCCATACAGAACAGTAACAATAGAAGAAGCTTTAACTGCAAAATAAATGGGTATAACCCCTGGTATCTTAGTGCATAAGTTTAAAAGAACATAATGATGCAATTAATAACATTGATCTATATTTTGGAGTGAACCCATCTACAAAACACGAGTGACATTATAAATATTGATTTATTAAATCAAGTGGGCGCGCTGGTTTACATACAAGTAGGCATGCGGGTTTACATACAAGTAGGTTTTGTTATGGGTGACATCTGGGCATGTGTGATACTTTAAAATAGTATGCAACACAGCAATAATAAATAAATGAAAAGGAAACATTAAGAGATATTTTTGCCACGTGACGCTAATTCACATGCAAAGACCAGGGGTGGGTACTAGTAGATCGATGTTTAGGCAAATCCCGCCCCGTAACTTAGCTCCAAAAAGAGGCTTGGAATATTGGTCCAATTAAAAACGAGGATTTTCTAATCCCTGGGTTAAGGGGGCAGAGCTTCCGGGTTAAGAAGGGAAGAGCGGGAACCATAATTAGGAACACCTGATATCAGGTTAGGGCTACCAATAAGATTGAAGCGGGACAATATTTAAAGACTCGCTCGGTAACAGGAAAGGGAGCCAGCCGATTGCAGAGACACCTATCTGGTGGCGTGACGGAGGTCGGAGCTTTGAAGTCAGCGCTTGTGTTTTTACCGGTAAGGAGAACCATGCCCTTAGAGTTAGGTCCCCCATTGAAGAATAAGGAGGACTTTAAGTCTAGTAGGGGGTATAATGAAACTATATCCGTTTTTTCAAATTAGGTTAACCCAAGACGGACTAAAAAGTTTATTGAACAGCTTACCTGACGATTGTAACTGAAAGTGAGGATTCTACCCATCCTTTCTTACTGTAAGTGGTTACTCTTTGTCACCAATAAGTCACAGAAAAATGAAGTATTACATAGCAATAAATAAAATATATGTATTGTGCTTTGTTAACTTATAGTGAGGACCAAAAGATGTACATCCCACAGAACTGCATACTAGCAGGTTTTTAAACAACGTTGGGCAGGAACAACTTTTTGGGAACAGTCTTGCAAACCAAAGGAGGTACGGTACTATATTGTCTCTGGGGTCCGTATTAGTATATAGATAGTACAAGGATTATCAAAGCAATATATCTGATCATGCTCATATATTTCATTAGACAGAGTCAGGAAATAAGCAGCAAGTTGACTGTTCTTTGGACGCTGCCGACCAGAATCTTAAAGTGAAGAGGAAACATTTAGACAAAGTTGGAAAATTTCAAACAGAAGGTATTAGTGTAAGAAAGAGTAATCTAGGATAAAAATTAACTTAAGAAACAGGAGATATTGACCTAAGAAACTTTCCCCTTACAGACCCAATGTGAATGACCGGAAAAACTAAGAATAAGGATCAAAAGATTCAAAAATGCAAATCAGAAGAAGTGGAATATAAAATGAATATGATATACGGTAAAAATATGAACAAGACCTAACCCTTGCCTGACAGGTCTCCCAGGATGGGGGTAAAGGGAGGAGGGAGCGAGAGATATAACGTCCCCGGAGCCTTAACATAAATGGGTGGAGATGAAGGACACTTACAGCCCATATATAAGAAATATGCAAATTTAAAATAATGTTTTGGTGAGATCTCTCAGTGATAACAATGGTACAATAAATATCGGTTACATGAGCTTGCTGAATTATGGTGGCATAATTGTAATTAAGGCCTGCAATACTATATAGAAGCAGTTTAAAAATGAACTATACGGAAGGGCCACAATGAAGATTACTACATAAAAGCCCAATTTGCTTGTTTGTGATGTTGGTAAATGTCTAATGAATTATGTACAGACTGTGGAATATAAGTGCAGCATAGAGTACAACCATGTAAGAATAATGATATATAATTGTATTAAGATAGGGTGGATTAATTATACATGTAATTCTTATTGAAGTATGTCTACTTACAGGATTTCTTTGAAATTGGCAACCATCCAGTGCCTGATATAGGAGAGACATATCTATCTGGTCTTGAAAAAGATGGTTGATTGTTTTTAAACCATCGAAACGCGTCGACGCCCGGTTCACATAATCAAGGGATAGAGCTTACCCCATAGACACCAAAATTAGAGCGTGTCCTGGAGTAGCGGTTTACATTAAGGTTCCCTGATATGTATTCATATGACAAATAGGATTGTCTGCCGCTTTCTCTCCTTACTCTCTTTTTTATGATTTTGTATTTCTTATATTTTTATGTACTGGGAAATTCCTCCAACAAAGGGTTGTCTTTTTAATAGTTAAAACATTTTTTTTAATATGATGTAATTGTACATGTTTTTGAATGCATTTGTTATATACTGTTTTTAATTTTGTGGCAAAATTCAAATACGTTTTTTAATATAAAAAATAAAGAGGAACTATACAATTTATTGATTGGTTTGTGGACATCTATTTCTAATATATGGGCTAATTTGGTGTTAACCAAATACCATTGTGTGTCGCAAGTATTTGTCCCCAAGGGATTTCCTTTTGTTACTGGGGGTATGATTCCAACATGTTTGATACCAAACATGAAAGGATTCGTTGCCGCAATTTTCGATATGGTCATCACGGTGCCCCTCTATGTAGTAGGTGGCTGCTTCACTGGCAGCCCGGGAGAATGGACTTCGTAGGCTGCAGGGGTGTCCTGCTCATGCGGGTGCACCCTCTCACGTAGAACCAAGCACCCTGCCCTCAGGATTACAAAGGCCTGCTATAGGGGCGACTTATATGTTTTAAGTGCAGTGACCCTTAGATATTGTGAAACTATATTTTTAGTAAGTGGTGCATGCACCAAATTACACATGTTTCAATGGCAGGCCCGTAGGTTCAATTTGAATAGTCGCCCATGGGTTGCATAATACATGCTTCAGCCCATGGGGAACCTCTGGATACCTATGGCCTGGGTATATGGGTACCATATACTTGGGACTGACATGGGTACCCTGGTATTCAATCTGGGATGAACCTAAGTACTGAACTTACCAATTTAAGGAGAAGACAGATGGACTGGGGTCCTGATTAGCAGGATCCCAGTCAGTCCAGTCAAAAACAGCATCACTTCAAGCAAAAAGTGGGGATAACCATAGGAAGCAGATCATTCTTTACTACATTCGCCACCTATTCCCAAAGCATCTTGTGCTTGATTGTGCAACCCTTGGACTCTCAAAATCCATTCTGGCCACAATAGTGAAGGTATTCATTATAGGACTTGACACAGTAATATGAATCATACACTATAAATGTGGAGAATCTATGATCCGTATTATTAACTACGAGTATCAGGGCTTTGCGTTCTGCAAGCTGCGCTGTACGGTCCCCTAGGAACTGTGTGTGTGTTTTTTCAGGATGGAACTTTCCATCATGCATGCACCTTTTTACTACTGCGAACATCGCAGACTATTGGTGTCTTGTCCCTAAGGCAGGCTGAACAGACCCATAAGTTTAGATAATATAACCATACTGATCTAGAGTCATTATTTCATTCTGCATAGGATATTGTTGTTTATACTGCAAAAAAGCTTGTTTGTAATAAAGGGCGGTAAGAATCACACTGCGTAGGAGTTTTACCAGGCTTAAGCAGTGAAGTTATCAGGGCTTCCTGCATAGTGCAGGGGAGACTTCTTCCAATGCAGCATAAAAAACTCTTATTAATATGGGGCTAACAGGGGGGCATAGGTTTTATAGAATTTAATCGGGAGGCCATCTGAGCCTGGGGCCCGGTCAGAGTTCATCTTCATAATGGCCTCCGTAATCTCATCAAGTTCCAGTTCCAGGCCCAGAAATTTTCGTTGGGTATCTCCTAACCAGGCGTGTGCGACATCATCAAAATAAGAAGGTAAGTCAAGCGGCGCGCCCCTGTGTGAGGAATATAGTGTCTCATAGTAATCTCAAAAAGTTCGAAGTTGGTCTGGAAGATTCCTGTGTGTGTGTCCCTGGGCATTCTGTATTGCGGAAACATAATTAGTAAATTTAGGGGGCTTAATTGCGGTCGCTAGCGCCTTCCCGGGGCGGTCACCCTCCCCAGATATGCGCGCTGCATGCGGCTTTCTGCAAAATTTACACTCCCTGTCTGCAATTCTCTCATATTCAGTGAGTTTGTCCCACATGTAGGCCTTGGTCACGTCATCATTCGGACCATGAGTAAGTGTGTGTTCCAGCTCTCGCATTTCAGTTTCCAACTTGAGGAGGTCGCCTCGCAGGGATTTTAGAATTTCACTCCCCTTGGCAATGCACCACCCCCTTACAGTAACCTTAAATACCTCCCACACCGTTGTAATACTAGATACGGAAGTCAAGTTGCGGTCAAAGAAGTCCTGGATATCTTGCTCTAATTCAGCCTTAAACGCAGTGTCGCAAAGGTGAGAGGGGTTGAGACACCAGCTCAAATATGGGGAGCAGCCCAGGGGAATTCGAAGTTCCACAGTGACTGGGGAGTGGTCTGAGAAAGTGCGGGGCAAATGAGTTGCCTGGGCCAGCCAATGCGCCATCCCTGTCGACATAAACACATAATCTAGTCATGCCCAGGTGGAGAGAACTGCCGCGTGGTGGGTGCCCTCTTGAGTGCAGGATGCAGGTGTCTCCAAGTGTCAATCAGGCAGTTAGTATCTACAATATCGCATAGTGTCCGCTGTGTATTAGGGTAGTGTGTTGGTAGGGTTCGGGATCTGTCCATCGGAGGCTGTAAGGCAGTATTGAAATCTCCCCCCAGAATGACCTATGCGATGCCAAGTGCTTGAATCTTGCCCCACAGTGAGAGTAGAGCATTGGGGTTATCATTGTTAGGGCCATAGTAACTGGCAAATATTACTTCATGAGAGTGCAGTCGCCCCCATAGCAAGCTAAACCTGCTGCCTGTGTCAGATTCCATACCTTTGGGCGTGAAAGCCACCCCACGTTTAATCAAGATGGTCACTTCCTTAGAGTAAGTAGAGTAGGATGAAAAACTACGACATGAGGCCCATCTAGACGCAAATTGAGGGGTACTACTGGGCGCTAAATGTGTTTCCTGCAGGAGGGCAATGTTTATCCCATGTCTGTCCAGGTACCCTAAGATCTGTCTGCGCTTCCGAGGATCATTAAGGACTCGAACCTTCCATGAAGACATTTTGATGGTTCGAAGTGCTTGCGCCTCACCCACCGATCCCATGACAATAAGTGCTAAACATCATGTGTAGATTAAAAACTGTCTTCCCTTCGGCACATAGGAATATAATTTGCACAATACAGTGTCCCACCTCCCAGTCTGGCGTCCCCAACTTGCCGGGTATTAAATCTCCACCCATAAAAACAAACCACATCGTAAAGAACGGAAGTTTCCCACCCAAGGGGGCGTTCAGGGGGTTCGCCCTGTAGGGGGAAAGAACTACTAGGGGCACTCGACCCACCCAGTCACCTCCATACTTTTACCCACTGGCTCCTCAGCTTCGCAGCCGTGCAGCCAAACGTGGGACGGAGGTGGTTAACCGAGCAGGGTATTGTTCGCATATTTAAACATGTTCAGTAATTTATATACATCACCAATAAAGATCAGTTTGTCCCATCAGGAAGAGGTGTCAGGTCGCTCGGCCAGGGTCACCGCCTTTATTGTATATCAGTCCTGCTGGGATAACGGAGAGTGTGATCTGGAGCGACCTTGGGCAGCTTCTTTTCTGGAGGATGCTCTCTTATGACGCTTTATGTAGTCCCCAGCCTGCTGCGGGGTGTTAAAAAAATGCTGTTTCCCGTGGTGCGTGATTTTTAGTTTGGCACGATATAGCATGGCGTAGGGGATCACCTGAGTTTGAAGCTTCTTTTTTACTCCAGCGAACTCCAGCGAACCTGCGTCTTGCTTCCTGCACTGCTGGCGAAAAGTCCGGAAAGAACGCAAGTGTCATGTTTTCAGAAGGGACATGCTGTTTTTCACGGGCTAGTCGGAGAATCATATCCCGGTCTCGATAGTTGAGGAAGCGAGCTATGAAGGGTGGGCAGCCAAAGATCTGTGCGCCCTTTCCACAATGAGATGTGATGAAAAGGATTCCCTGCCAAAGATATCTACAATTAGTTTTTCTATGAAGTCCTCCATGCGGCCTGTGTTGGTGGATTCTGCCAGGCCTAAGATGCGTACATTATTTCTTCGGGACCTGGCTTCCAAATCTTCATTTTTATCTGCTATTATCTTAAGCAACTTATCCATCTGCGTGACATGGCGGCCACTGGTTGCTGCACTGTGTTCCAGTACAAAAGGGGGTGGTGATGGACGGAGCATCTGAATCAATCAAACACTCACACCCAGTCAAAAGATCTGGGTTTAATCCATCACCGTTCTTTAGCCCACTCTGCCACCCCAGATCAGACATGGCTATATGTAAATCAGTCTGACCCTGTGCCTCATGGGAACAGTCCAGCCCGAACTGCCAAGCCATGTCTTCCCTGGACCGGAAACAAGCTTCCTAGGACCGGTTTCTGGCATTCCAGTCGTCTTCAGCCCGGCTTGCTTGAATCCAGTGGCAAAGTGAGCAAGGGACTCACGTCTGATCATACCCTGCCACACTTATGGCGGCCAAAACAGTACAAAAGGGGGTGGTGATGGACGGAGCATCTGAATCAATCAAACACTCACACCCAGTCAAAAGATCTGGGTTTAATCCATCACCGTTCTTTAGCCCACTCTACCACCCCAGTTCAGACATAGCTATATGCAAATCAGTCTGGCCCTGTGCCTCATGGGAACAGTCCAGCCCGAACTGCCAAGCCATGTCTTCCCTGGACCGGAAACAAGCTTCCGAGGACCGGTTTCTGGCATTCCAGCCGTCTTCAGCCCGGCTTGCTTGAATCCAGTGCAAAGTGAGCAAGGGACTCACGTCTGAGCATACCCTGCCACACTTATGGCGGACAAAAGCAGTACAAAAGGGGGTGGTGATGGACGGAGCATCTGAATCAATCAAACACTCACACCCAGTCAAAAGATCTGGGTTTAATCCATCACCGTTCTTTAGCCCACTCTGCCACCCCAGTTCAGACATGGCTATATGCAAATCAGTCTGACCCGGTGCCTCATGGGAACAGTCCAGCCCGAACTGCCAAGCCATGTATTCCCTGGACCGGAAACAAGCTTCCGAGGACCGGTTTCTGGCATTCCAGCCGTCTTCAGCCCGGCTTGCTTGAATCCAGTGGCAAAGTGAGCAAGGGACTCACGTCTGAGCATACCCTGCCACACTTATGGCGGCCAAAAGCAGTACAAAAGGGGGTGGTGATGGACGGAGCATCTGAATCAATCAAACACTCACACCCAGTCAAAAGATCTGGGTTTAATCCATCACTGTTCTTTAGCCCACTCTGCCACCCCAGTTCAGACATGGCTATATGTAAATCAGTCTGACCCTGTGCCTCATGGGAACAGCCCAGCCCGAACTGCCAAGCCATGTCTTCCCTGGACCAGAAACAAGCTTCTGAGGACCGGTTTCTGGCATTCCAGCCCTCTTCAGCCCGGCTTGCTTGAATCCAGTGGCAAAGTGAGCAAGGGACTCACGTCTGAGCATACCCTGCCACACTTATGGCGGCCAAAAGCAGTACAAAAGGGGGTGGTGATGGACGGAGCATCTGAATCAATCAAACACTCACACCCAGTCAAAAGATCTGGGTTTAATCCATCACCGTTCTTTAGCCCACTCTGCCACCCCAGTTCAGACATGGCTATATGCAAATCAGTCTGACCCGGTGCCTCATGGGAACAGTCCAGCCCGAACTGCCAAGCCATGTATTCCCTGGACCGGAAACAAGCTTCCGAGGACTGGTTTCTGGCATTCCAGCCGTCTTCAGCCCGGCTTGCTTGAATCCAGTGGCAAAGTGAGCAAGGGACTCACGTCTGAGCATACCCTGCCACACTTATGGCAGCCAAAAGCAGTACAAAAGGGGATGGTGATGGACGGAGCATCTGAATCAATCAAACACTCACACCCAGTCAAAAGATCTGGGTTTAATCCATCGCTGTTCTTTAGCCCACTCTGCCACCCCAGTTCAGACATGGCTATATGTAAATCAGTCTGACCCTGTGCCTCATGGGAACAGCCCAGCCCGAACTGCCAAGCCATGTCTTCCCTGGACCGGAAACAAGGTTCTGAGGACCGGTTTCTGGCATTCCAGCCCTCTTCAGCCCGGCTTGCTTGAATCCAGTGGCAAAGTGAGCAAGGGACTCACGTCTGAGCATACCCTGCCACACTTACGGCAGCCAAAAGCAGTACAAAAGGGGGTGGTGATGAACGGAGCATCTGAATCAATCAAACACTCACACCCAGTCAAAAGATCTGGGTTTAATCTGGGTTTGATCTGGGTTCGTATCGCACTGTGTTCCAGGTCTGAAATCCTACTTTCGGCCTCTTTCGGGTATCGCGTTGGCTCAGTTTAGTGACCACAGTGTCTATTCTCATATTTAGTGCGTCAATTTTAGTCTCGATTGATGTGAGGCTTTGTTTCATCCCTAGCAAGAGCGCCTTCCAGTCTTCCTCAGGCGGGGCATCAGACTTGGGCTCCGTGTGGCCTGCCTCTTGGGACCCGGGGGTTTTTCGGGACTCAAATGGAATTTTGGACTGTCTAGCTTCATTGCGCCCCATTTTGCAGCAGTAATGTAGTAGTTCAGTTGGAGGTCCACAGCATATGACGGATAGGTAGACAGATTGCAGAGCGCTATGTCCGCGCTAGGGAGCACCAGGCGGCAAGGGCCAAAGCAGTTCGCCGGACCGCTTCGTGTATTGTGTGGAGGGAGGGCACAAGTGGAGAAAGGTCACATAAGGTATCTTCGTGGTTGTCCAGTATCTAGGTCGGATAATATTGCTCAGGGAGTGTTAGCACGTTACACTTGGTTGGCAATAATAGGTAAGTATCGTCACTGTACTTATAGTTAGGAGAGGTGGGGATCTCCGCGGATCACCCAGCCGGCCACTCCCGAGTCTTCAGTAAGTCCCGCCAAATCCAGGTGTCCTTAGCAGGCAGTCAGGGGTATCTCCCCGCAAGCAACATTTTCCAGGTGGCAGCACTGATCAGGCGAGTCGTGTGTAGTAATGGGGTAGGTGGTGACAAAAGCACTCAGCTCCTATGAGGTGCGGCAAGAGCGTGTAGGCTCCTCTCCCATCAAGGCTGTCGTCTACCACCAGCGAAGTCAGTGATGCAGGCTTTAGCAGCTAATACAAAATGGCGGCGGTGAGTATATTGTCTTCCCCCTCCAACGTCTTTGCAGCCTTCACACCCGATCCTCTCCGCCCCAAGACCGGCCCTGAGGGTATATACCACAGCTTCACTACCAGACGGGAAGGTCTACCATCATACCCGTCAATGTGCACTGCTCCGGTCGCAATCTTTTCGCACGGCACAGTGCGAAGCTTCAGTAGTGCCCAGAACCCGCTATAAGGTAGTCGGGGGTCGTTTCTTGCCGCTAGCAGTTCCACATCGCAGAGCCGTTTATAACGGACTGGCGCAGGGGCTCTTCGTGTTCCCTCGCCGGGTGTGCAGTTTTGCATAGGAGGGGGGGCCCACACGCGCCCTCGGTTATCCGCGGCAGGTGGCCCCATGAACAGTGCCAGGTGTAGGTCAGCACGCCCCCCTTGCCTCCACAGCCGGTCTTGAGTCACTCCCTGCGGGCAGCGCCAATCCCCGAACTGGCCTGCAAGTAGCGTCACTGTGGGTCCCGGCCACCACGTTTCTGTAGGCCTCCAGCCTCTGGTCTCTCGTAGCTACGGTTGCCGGGTGGCAGGTTCGTGGAGGTCCGGCAGCAGGTTGCGGTTAAATGCCGGCGCTGTTTAGGCGCTCACAGCGTCGAGTTAGGGGGCATATAAGACATCGGCGGCAACCTCTCGGCACTGCACTTCCATCGGTGAAAAGTATTTCAGAAAAATATGCGTTAGGATGGCATTAAAGGATTATATGTTGCTCGGTAGGGCTGGATCCTCACACACGCGCGGCCATCTTGGTCCAGCGCCACCCAGCGCCCCCCAAAGTCTCTAAAAACATTAAATGCAATCTGCTTTATGGTATCAATTACCTGTAAAAAAAGAGATTAAAACAACATTTCCTAATACAGCATAGTAGATACCAATGAACACCCCAGTAGAGGAGAACAAAGGGCAATAGCGAAAGTTAACACAGTGCATGAAGTGCAAAGTGCAATCTACTTTATGGTACCGTAGAAGAAGAGATTATTACCCATTTTTCTCAATACAGCATGGTAAATACCATTGACACCCCTAAAGTGGAAAATAAAGTGTACTAGTGAAAGTGACCACAATGAATAAAGTGCAAAGTGCAATCTAGTTTATGTATGTATGTATGTATTGTGATTTTGTATAGCGCAGACACTGTCACCCAAAGGGTATCGTGGCGCTTGACCAACGAAACATAACTGAAAGCACCCTCGTACCGATCACACACCTCTTGGAAAGAGATGCGTTTTCAATTTTCTCCTAAAGGATGAAAGTTCGTTTTGGCTCCTCAAAGGGAGCGGAAGAGAATTCCAGAGGCTAGCGGCCGCGAAGCTGAGGGAGCGGCCGCCCATTCTTGATCTCTGAAACCTGGGGACCGTTACCAGGTACCGATTACCTGGAAAAGAAGAGATTAATACTAACTTTGCCCAATACAGGTTAGTAGTCCCATTAGACACCACGAATGGGAGAACAAAGTGATATAGTGAAAGTGAGCACAGTGCATAAAGTGCAAGGTGCAAATAACTAAGCCTACTACAATTTGCAAAAGATCATATAGAGACCAAGCTTAATATATTGTACTGCATTTCAAATTTATATCACTAAATTCAGTCCTGAAGTTCCGCATTAGGTTGAGTTGCCCCTCATTTTTTTATCTTCTGTTTGCATGAGAAATCTTTTGTAGTAACTCTTGAGCTTCTTTGAGAACAGAGCAAAGATGGAACTGGCCTCTCCATAAAAGTTTCAATTTGGACTGCTGAACGATAGAGACCGGTGTTCCTGCGCTCTTAAATTCACCCACAAAATCCCTCCTCCGACGTGCTGCAAACGTCAACATATCAGAGAACACTCTCACCCTGGCCCGTCGGGTAGGACAATATCCTTTCTTTTAATTGCCTTAATTAAAATAGCCTCTCTAATGCAAAAATCTGAAATATTCACAATCATCGTCGTAGGGTACTTTTGCCCTAGAAAGTTTCTGGGAAGGAACCCCTATGAGCCCTCATTATATGAAGGTCCTCTGGTGCATTCTCAAGTATATGGTCTCTAATAAAATCCACATTTGTAAAGCGCACAATCACCCGTAAGGGTCTCTAGGCGCTGGGGGCCGTCGGGAAGATTAAGCAAGCTATTGCCCAGAGTCACATGGTGCTGGGCTAACCTGCCGCCGGAGCCGGGGATCGAGCCGTGGTCCCCAGATTCCAGCGTCAGTCGCCCTGGCCGCGGCGCCACACCTCTTCCACTAATCAGCGTCTCAATATAAGACAAGGGGCTTGACTGGCCATTGAGGAGTTCACTGTCCTCCAGCTTCCCTGTGAAGCGCATATGTTATCGATTACCGTAATTCTCCATCTTGTCCATCTTCAATTGTGAAGCCTGCCGTTTTTTCTGAAGAGAAGCAATATCAGAGTCACAGAACAAGGAATGGCCTTCGATATCAGATACACGTTTCTCCAATTCTTTAAATCGCTCTGCTATTTGCTGTACCATATTCTCAATTTTATCTAATCTCTGATGAAGAATAGTCTTGAAAAGCTGTTGCATTTGGCGCGTCAAGACCACCGAGGACTGACTCAGACTAAAACTCTGCCTGGAGTGGTCAGTTGTCATTACACCACCTGCTGATTTTGCAAATCCTGCTCTTTAGCCATGGGTTCCATCTGAAGACTCGCGGATACTGAAGACCGCGGCAACCCTGGGCAGTCTGGTATCCCTGGGTCATGTGAAAGTGCAGCCAGACCTTTCCCTTGTACAGACTGCCCCCTCAGACCCGGGTTGTTACCAGGCAAGATTTCCAGAGAGACTCGACTGAGGGGGTCTGAGATAATGCTCCAGTTGGCATCTAAACTGCAGGTTGCAAATTAGTTTCCTCTTGGATTGCCTAATGACTTTTTGAGAATAAAGGGTAATCTTTATGGGGATTGTCCCTCTGGTTGTTTATTTTTCTTCTGCACTGCTTTTCTTGCGGCCATTTGTGCAGACCTTTTATTATTTCCAGCGCCATCAGTCTCCTGCAGATTGGTAGAGGAACAAGGTTCACTCACCTCCTTTAACTTTCGGTAACTGTCTGGGTCCATGGCATTCCCCTCCCCAACGACCGTATCGATGGTGGCGAATTACGGGGAGGACCCTGAAAAAGCCAGCGCCTGGGGAGAGGGACCTGGAGCTAAGTGATCCTTTGAAGTATTAGCAGCCCCGCTTTTTTTCTGCATGGTTCTTCCTCTCTTAGCTGCAAGAATGAGTGGTTGAGCTGCTTTTCTCTTAGCCTTCTGAGTTGGTGCTGAAGGGCTGGGGGCTGAAGCTCCTGCTCCTACTCTTGTCCCCCTCGGGACCATTTGTCGCATGCTTCACAATCCAGACCCCAGAATGAATGTCTATTGTTTTTTCGCTGTGTGGACGCTGTATTGACAAAACAATTTTTTTTTATTTTTTATATTTCTTTTTATTATCATGAAAAACATAAACAAACAAGGCAATAAAAACAGTACAGCTAGATATGCACTCAGAGAGGAAGGAAGTGCATTACAATTTGATACAAATCGTCAGTGCAAGGGGGGGCAGGGGGGAAATCAGAGTCATAAACATCAAAGCTCAAACATCGTTAGGAATGTCAGGTCAGGGGGAAAGCGGAGCATCCGGAGTGTGCGCAAGGGGAGCTGTACATATATCACCCCGGTAGGAGTTCCATTGGCTCCAGATTTTACCCCACTTTTTAGGTCTGCCACGCGCCACATACACCGTCTCTAAACATACACCAGTCCATGTTCTCCTTCCATGCCAGGACTGTGGGTGGTCTCTGGGAGCCCCACAACTGCGCAATATCTCTCTTGGGAACCAAATTCCCAAGGGTCCCCCACTGAGTCTGCACCACATCATAGTCAGTCGGTTCCCAAACATTCAGCAAACAATGCCTTGCTTCAGGCAACAGCGCGATACCCCTGACCTCTTCCATCACAGCATGTACTCGACTCCAGAACACTACCACTTCTGGACATTCCCAAATTATGTGGAGGAAAGTACCAGTCAAACCGCATCCACGCTTACGCAATCCATCCACAGAATATCCCATGTGAATCAGGCGAAGGCCTGTCACATAAATCCAGTGCAGGATCTTGAGCTGTACGAGGCGGAGACGAGCCGGAATCGCGACCTCCTTCGGAGAGGGTATCGCCGACTGCCAATCCTGGTCATCCAACTCCAGACCATCACTGGTCCAAACCTCTCTAAGTTGGACGAACTCGATCATTAATCAATTTCTTATATATCAGAGAAATAGTGCTGTTGGGAACATATCCGTCAAGCACCCGATCTTCAAGTGGGGATGGTTCCGGGATAACGGTACCTGCAGGAAAGACCGAACTCAACGTGTGGCGGATCTGCGCATAACGGAAGAACTCCTTGTCACTCAGCTCATATTCTACTTTCAACTCTTGAAAGGTCTTAACCCTACCTTTAGCCCAGATATCACTCACCCTGCAAATACCAATCATATGCCACTTATCGAAACCTTTCGTCTTCCACAGGCTGCCCAGTCTTTCAGATGCATATAGCGGGGTCTCTCGAGTCAGTCGATCTCTCCATCCCATTGCCACATTCGCACATTGCCACACTTGTACCGCTATCTTAGAGGGTCCCTAAAGTTTCTTCCCAGGAGATTTGGAATAAAGCGCCCTGTTATAATCGCCACCAGGCAGCAGCCACTTATCCATCTCAAACGCAGGATTTAACGCAGGACCGTACATTCCATGATTAATTGCTCCCAGCTGGGAGGCCCAATAGTACCGCCTTATATCCGGAAGTGCAATACCACCGTCATACCAGGGAAGCGTAAGCTTGGCGAGGGCGATACGCGAACGCCCGCTCCATATCAACTGTCTCTGCAAACTTTCCACTTCCCGAAAATAGCTCATCGGAATGACATCAAATGTGTTCTGAAGCGAGTATAAAAAACACGCCGAAGACATCATTTTGAAAAGAGCTGCACGCCCATGGGGGGACAATGGCAATCTGCGCCAGGCCACAACGTCGGATTTTAACCGTTGGAGCGGGGGAAGCAGATTACGTTCATAACGGACCACGGGGTCTAACATGATAAGGACCCCCAGATACTTAAATCCCGTCCGTGCCACTTGTATGGGACAACCGCGCGGCAAAGGAGGAGTGTCACCCGAGAGTACATAGACACATGACTTGGTCCAATTAATCACAAGGTCGGAGTTCTTCCCGAACGAGTTCAACACATCAAACAATACTATCAACGACTTTCGAGGCGACATGAGATACAACAAAATATCGTCTGCATAGAGGGATATTCAGTCCTCAAAATCCGGGGTCCACCGAATACCCCTCATCGATGGCTCCCACCGCAGCCAAGCGGCCAGGGGTTCCAAGGCGAGGGCAAAAAGAAGCGGGGACAAAGGACACCCCTGCCACGTGCCCCTCCCAAGAATAAAGGACTTAGAAACCCAACCATTCACCACAATCTGAGCCAGTGGTTCCTCATACAAAAGTTTCACCCAGCCGATGAAACCAGGACCAAAACCGAACATTGCAAGAGCAGCCCAGAGATACAGCCATTGCAATGTATCAAAGGCCATCGTAGCATCCAGGGAAGCCAAAATGGATGGTTCACGCAGTGACGCTGCTCTCGCAAAAATGCCATGCAAGCGCCACAAGTTCAATGCTGTATTACGATGTGGAATGAAACCGGACTGATCCGGATGGATCAGGTCGCTGATCACTTTCATCAAACGGTTTGCCAGCAATTTTGCAAGGATCTTGGGCTCCACATTTAGAAGCAAAATAGGCCTATAAGATACGCAGCGATCCCGCGGCTTCCCTTCCTTATGAATCACCACAATGGTCGCAAGTCGCTGATCACGAGGGAGGGAGCCGATGTCTTGCGATTCCAGGAACGTAGAACGAAGATACGGCGCCAATTTGTCAGGACGCAGCTTGTAAAGCTCGATGGGGAGACCATTAGGGCCCATAGCTTTCCCCGAGCGTACGGAACGAATAGCAGTTGCCACCTCGTCAATAGAAAGTGCTGCATCCATCAGTTCCCTATCTGAATCCGACAGGCAAGGCAACGCAATGTCTCGTAACAACAGCAGATGTGAGTCTGCTTCTGGTCTATCGGACACTGGGAATACACTTTTCGAAAATGTTCCGCAAAACACTCCACAATCTCGGCAGGGTCAGTCACTCTCACTCCATCCACTCTCTCAACCACAGGGACCACACGACTCGCCCTCTCCTTTCTATCCAACCAAGCAATCAATTTTCCAGCCTTATCTCCTACATCATATAAACGTCCCTGCTGCTCTCTACTCATAACTTTAGCAGCATTCGTTACCACCGCCCTATAATCAAGTTGTTTGAGACTGAGGAGATGAATCTTGTCATGAGTGATAAGCAACTCCAATCCCCTTCCAGCTCGGCTATTTCGGTCTCGAGGTGGACTGACGCCTCGTTTTTGCTTTTCTTGGCGCCAGCAATTAACAACAGCGCCTGGCCACGGATAACCGTCTTGAAAGCCTCCCACAGAGAAACAGAAGAGGACACAGACCCCACATTCTTGGCAAAATAATGATCCAGAGACTTGACCAACTGTGCCCGGGTTTTGGGGTCACGGAGATACCAAGGATTGATGGGGGCCACTCGACCCTCTGCCCCCATCTTTATGTCCATCAAAAGCCACAGTGGGGAGTGATCTGAGATACCCCTAGCAAGATGTCTGACTTCCCTGACTGAAGAGACCTGCGCTGCCGGCATCAGGACATAATCAAGTCTAGAGAGACTACCATGAGCACCAGAGTGGAAGGTGTATTGCGACTGTCCCGGATGCAGTAGCCTCCAACAATCTACCAGTCCCAGCATCTCCAGAAAGCCACCCAACCAAGACTGTGATCTCGTGAGATCTCTGGGGGGTTAACGGTCCTCCCTACCGGAGACGACAGAGTTGAAATCTCCACCCATCACCAGGATGCCTTCCGGAAGCCCCAAAATTACTCTCCCGAAATAAGCAAAGGTCGCAGTCTGCAGGCCAGGAGGAACATATACGGAAAGCAGTGAGACAATTTTCCCCTCCCATCTACCAGTGAGAGCAGCATAGCGCCCCCTGTCATCAAGGATTATGTTGTCTACCTCCAGGGGAGGGAACCCCTGACTAGGATACCCACCACCCTAGAACCAGTAGTGAATCCAGAGTGTGCCACAAGACGATAACCTCGCCGATTCATGGCATGGCATGCATTTCCAATCAAATGTGTCTCTTGCAGTAACACTACATCAGGGGAGAGGCGTCTTAGTAGATGCAACACTACACCACGTTTTATCCTATCCCTCAACCCGTTAACATTCCAGCACAATAACTTCAACCCCCTACCCCCATCCCAGAAAATAAGTGCAGAATCCACCCCACAGCGAGCACAACACCCAGGTCCAAAAGTTAAACAATGCGTTGCCTTGAAACAAAATGAAACACACCCAAACCCCCCACCCCACAACAAATACCCAAAACACCCCCCCCACCCTGCACCCCTGCGTTAGACTCAAAAGCCACCCCAACTTGCAGTGTGCCTGTCACCCTAACATTAAACTAGTCTACAAAAAGAAATCCATAGGAGGAATGAGTCTCACCCCCCGCCAGCTCTGGGTATCCCAGCAGAAGTAGTGCAAGTGCAAAGGTCATCGAACCACAGCTGCCAGTTGTGCACAATGTCCGGAAATCAGAAACCACTGCTCATTCCTGCTCCAACGGGCCGCCTTCGGCTCCTTCGGAATGTTCTGAGCGATCACGCTGCATAGGCAACGTATCGAGCCAGTCACTCACTCTCTCAGGGCGGTCAAAAAAAATGTCCGATCCTCGTACTCTACACGTAGCCGAGTTGGAAAAAGCCTCGCGTATTTCATGCCCATGTCTCTCAGTCGTCGCTTCACCCCCTGAAACCTCATCCTTTGTTTCTGAACGAACTGGGTGAAATCTGGGTAGAAGTTCACCATAGTGTTTTCAAACTTCGTAGGGCCGCCCACCTGCCATGCCTGCAGGATAGCGTCTCTATCTCTAAAGTTAAAAATTCTGGCGATGATATGACGCGGAGGGGCGCCCAGCTTTGGCTTCCCGCCCGGCACTCTGTGCGCGCGTTCCATCGCAAAGAAGTTGCTCAGGGGGCGCTAGGTGGCGCTACACCTGTATGGCCGCCATTACGTAGAGCTCTCGCCAGGCAGGGAGTTTACATCAACTTAATCCTCATCCTGCCTTCAAAACCTGAATCCTAACCCGCACCGAACCGTGGCTGAAGGCTTCCTGCTGCCGTGGGGCGAATTTCGGCTCGGAAGCTGCAACGACCATCCAGCAATCGGCCTGTGAATCCTCCGCGGCCGACCGAGCGAGTCGGGCTGGAACTCGGTGACGGACCGCGAACGCACGCAAGACCGGGGTCGACTGGGCCGGCGGTGTGTGGTGCGTATCGCACGGTGGAGCACTTGGCACCCGGGCGGGCTGCCCCTGTACCCGGCGGGCGTTGCAGGACTTCTGGTGGAGTTGCGGAGTACACCGCGAACTGGCGAGAAAGGTGAGGAGAGGGCGGCGCGAGAGAGAAGCGGCGCAGCTCTTGGAAGAGGAGCGGAGTGGCCGCCATTTTATCGGCGACGGGCCGTGAGGGCTCGGAACCAGCCGCGCGCTGCCCGCCTGGACCCGGGGGAGGTCTCCTCATACACACAGCACGACTGGCACGCACAAACAGGAGAGGACTGAACTGGGGGGACCACGTGGCGCTGCCCCTACCAGCGGCAAATTCGGAGTGGCATTTATATCCCCCTGCATCAAAGCTTAAGGCTCATCGGACTGTCTGCAGGGAGAGAAATATCCGGAGCATTCCTGCGAGAAGGGAGTGTGCCCTTGGGGCTGGGTGCGCTACGAAGCTGCGGATAGGACGTGATCGGCTCCCTCCGCACGTGGCTGGTCAGATACCCCCCTGGACCTGCCGCTACTGTGACAATGATCGTTGTAGGGCCAGCGCAACACTAATACCCGGTGCCTCCTCATCATCGCACCTAGAGACTAGCCAGGATGGGCAAACCGGAGCAGCGGCAATCTAAACTTCCCTTTGATACACGCAGAACGCCGGGTGCAACCTCCAATAGCCAGGGCACCGTTGACTCTCCTGAACCACGAGACGAAGGCTGGAAGGCCCTCCTGGTCAGTATGCAGCAAATCCTAACATCCATAGACTCCATGACTCTCCGTTTTGATAACGTAGTGGCGAAACTGGACCGACACGATGAGCGTATTAAGGGGGTAGAGCAGAGAGTGTCGGAATTGGAGGACGGTGCAACGACCAGCAGACAACACATGGCACACATGGACAAACTCCTGAAAGTAATTTCTGACCGGACCGAGGAATTGGAATCCTGTTCCCGACGGAATAATGCACGCATGCTAGGCCTGGCCGAAACTACCAATACAGGGCGCCTAGAGGACTACATGGAACGCTTCCTGATAGAGCACTTCGGCCGCGACGCCTTCTCAGCGCACCTTGTTATCGAGCGTGCACACTGCTCCCTGGCACCAAAGCCCCTTCCAGGTGCAGTGCCGCGCCCGATTATTATGAAATTTCTTAACTACAGAGACAGGGACACACTTCTGAGGCCGACACCACATCTTTTTAACGCCCCAGCAAGCTGAAGAATACCTGAAGCACAACAGGCGATCAGCATTCAGAGAGACAGTTGCGAAGCAAAGATCACGCTCTAACTCGCCATTGTTGGAACCTGCTTGGGACTTGACATCAAAGTTGCAGTGACTGCGGGTCGGAGAGCCCTATTGCAACACCAGGTTGCACATCGGGAGGGTGAAGTATGACACTCTTATTGACCTGAAGGTATTGACTTGGCCGCCCACCCCCGTCCCGTTGTAGTGACCCCTGAGTCCCAGGAGGTTGTTGATGGGTGAAATAGGGAGGTGTGACGGTTCTGGCGGGAGCACCTAGTGGCCCCCACTGAGGGCATTACCCTTTGTTTGGTTAACACTAACTTATTTTTAGTCAAGTTTAATGGGTCCTTTAGGGTGTATGTTGACATCTAGGGACATGTTTTTTGCTAGAGAGGGGAGGGATATTATACTCTGGCAGGTTGGGGCAGCCGGTGTGGGAGGACATGGGAGGGCGGGGAAGGGGGGAAGGAGTTTAACGCAGGTTGTTGAGTCATTGGAGGGAAGTGGTTGGGATGGGCTTCAAATGGGACGTTTGGTACGAGCTGTTGAGTCGATAAGGAAGGATGAGGATCTTCAGCAGGAGATCAAATGTTGTCTTCTTAAATGCAGGATACACAGGTAGACGCTGCTCCAGGCGTTAGCGTCATGTCATGGAATGTGAGAGGGCTTAATGACCCCCGAAAACGGAGGCAAGTACTAGGTTATTTAGACAGACACTATGTTAACATTGCTTTCCTGCAGGAAACGCACTTGGCACGAGGATCCACCCCTAAATTTGCATCCAGGTGGGCTTCGCATGAATGTTTCGCCTCATTTTCCTCCTACGCCAGAGGGGTGGCTATTTTGATTAAACGCGGGATGTACTTTGTGGAGAGGGGGAGAGAAGAAGATCCGGATGGAAGGTACTGTTTGTTGTGGGGTTCCCTGCAGACACATGATATTGCGTTTGTGAACTATTATGGGCCTAATGTGGATGATCCTCACTACCTGCAACTGATACATGGCAAGGTGAGAACGCTGGGGTGTAGATACCTCATCTGGGGTGGGGATTTCAATACTGTGGTTGATCCGACATGGGACAGGGCACACGCCGCACCGGCACATTATACCACCTCTCAGCGTGCCTTGCAAGACATAGTAAAAGGAAAGGGATTAATAGATGCATGGCATTTTTTACACCTGTCACACCGGCAGGGCACACACCACTCCTCTGTCCATATCACCTCGGCTCGGTTAGATTATGTGTTCTTGGCGAAGGGAATGATGAACTGGGTCCAAAGGGCGACGCACATGGCTAGGACATTTTCGTACCATTCCCCAGTGAAAATCTCCCTACACATACCTGTAGACACCGTTCCCTACCTTGGCTGGTGGTTGAACCCCTCACACTTACAAGATGCTGCTTTCAGATCTGAACTGGAGCAAGAGATAGCTGACTTCTTCCCTAGAAACACTGGCTCAGTTGCGAGTCTCACGACTTTCTGGGCGGCCTTCAAAGTGACTGTCAGAGGGTGGTGCATTGCTAAGGGAGGTGGCATACTGAAAGCCTTGCGCGGCACCCTACATACTCTAGAGTCTGAATTGAGGGCGCTGGAACGAGAAGCTAAGAGCGCTGCAGATCCTACCCCCATACAAGCGCGTATAAGGGAGAAATTGTCGGAGTGCACCGAAGAGGCAGAGCCTGAATGTAAATTCCGAGGGAAACCGGAAGAAGCAAGGAAATATGGGGAAGGAGATAGACCGGGACGTTCAATGGCTGGAGCAGTACGGCCTCCACGCTTTCAAAACTTTGTCACAGAACTGCAAGACAGTCAGGGGGGGACGAGTAGGTCATTACCGGAACAAATGGATATACTGACTGACTATTACAAAACACTTTACACCTCACAGAGACGAACTACACTACAATTGGAGGACTACTTCGAAGACGTAGCCCTTGCGTGGCTAGGCCCAGGGCAGCAAAAATTCTTAGTGGCCGACCTTGAAGTGGACGAAATTAAGGAGGCAATAATGGGCATGGCCTCCGGTACATGCCCGGGATCGGATGGGATTCCCATCGATTTTTACAAAACCTACGTCCACATCCTAGCTCCTATCCTTAAGGCAGTATTTTATGAAGCGCTGGAAGAGGGCGTACTCCCAGACACTATTCGAGAAGCGCACATACTGTCCTTACTTAAGCCTGTTAAAGTCCCCGATCAATGCGACTCTTATCGTCCCTTGTCCCTGCTAAATAGTGATACAAAAATATTGGCCAAAGTCCTCGCCACTAGACTGAACCTCCTCCTTGAAAAGATAGTCCTAGTGGACCAGCCGGGCTTTGTACCCAATCGGGCCACCTCGCACAATTTGCGCACACTGCTTGCGATCCTCCAGGACATCAACCCCAAATGCGCGGCGGTGGCAGTCTTTCATGACGCCACCAAAGCGTTTGATTCCCTGGAATGGGATTACATGTTTGGGACCCTGGCCTACATGGGGATGCCGGGACAGTTTCTTAGGTGGATTAGACTCTTGTACGAGGCGCCATTGGCTAGAGTACTGCTTAATGGGGCGCACTCTGAGCCCTTTCGGATAAATAGGGGGACAAGACAAGGGTGCCCCTTGTCGCCTGTTTTATTTGCTATTGCCTTTGAACCCCTTGCAGCTAAACTGCGTCAGCATCATAATCACAGAGGTCTCAACTACCCTTCCCGCCATGTGCTCGTCTCCCTCTACGCAGATTATATTACTCTTTACATTTGCAATCCAGGGGAAAACCTTAACCCTGTCTTGCGTGAAATCACGAAATTTGGAGCGTTTGCAGGAGTGCAAATGAACTGGGGTAATTCTGCGGTGTTCCCGCTGACGGATCGCACCATCCCTCAACCCCTTGATTACCCCTTACAATGGGAAGAATCTGATTTTTGCTACATGGGGATCTATATTTCCAGAGATAAAGACACACTAATGAGGACAAACTATGGTACGGTCATGTCCAAGGTGACGGACAACATCACTTCCTGGCTTAAGCTTCCGTTATCTATGGCAGGACGCATCTCACTCATCAAAATGGTGATAGTGCCTAAATTAGTATACCTGTTTGTGAACATCCCTTACTACCCCGGGGCACATTTCTTTGCCACTCTAAAGACACAGCTCGTACGGCTGATCTGGGGAGGGAAGCAGGCACGCCTGAAGCTGGACACTCTGACACTGCCATATAGATTTGGTGGATTTGACATTCCGGACTTCGAGCAGTACTACCACAGTGCGTAGGCGCACTTCGCAGCATACTGGTTTCACCCCCCTTAAATGCCCCATCTAGCAGAGGAAGATGGCCACATGACGCCTGTCCCATATAAAACAGGTAACCGAGACCCTACTACGGTGGACTGCACTGTGAAAGCAATTCACTGGCTGGCGAAGGCTGAGGGCATAACACGTCTCTATTCCCCTAAAATACCGTTGCACGCGTGCCCGTTGTTAAAGGTTACCACCGAGAAAATATGCCAAAATATGCTTGTTCGACTTGGGTACTTCACGCGTGGCGACCTTTTCCTAGACGGCAAGTTCAGAACCCGGGAACAATGTTTTGGGGAAGACACCCCTGCATTCATGTACCTTTACACGAAGCTAAAACAATGTGCGAAGGACATATGTCCTGACTTCCCTACGGAACCGGAAATATTCCAATCTCTGCATCTGATGTTGCAGGGAGAGACACTGAAACATGCCACGTCTGTTTTATATGCTAGAAGCAGATTGGTTCCCCCCCAGGAGCCGGCTAGGGCTAGAGCAGCCTGGGACAAAGATCTGCCTGTCCCCCTCACGGATGAGCAGTGGGAAGCGGCATGCACACAGATGGAACGCCTTTCCGGTAGTAGCAGGCTTAGGATACTTCACTTTAAATTTCTGCACAGACTGTATCACACACTGGCGCGTCTGCATAGTCTGGGGCTACGGCAGGATGATCGATGCCATCGGTGCCACCAGGGTCCGGCGGACTTCTTACATTTAGCTTGGAGCTGCCCTAGAGTGGCGGAGTATTAGGAGGAAGTCCTAGCGGGGTTGGCTGATATGTGGGGGATCACCATTGAGCCACTCCCAACGACGATTCTACTAGGCCTAACCACACACATTCCCACCCCACACAGGACATTACTTTCGCTGGGTATGCTGCTGGCGAAGCGGCAAGTGGCATGTCGCTGGGGGAGGTGTAGGGCACCCAAGTTCAAGGGGTGGATACAAGATATGGTACTGTGGCAGGAGAACCTGCATGCGTATGCGGAACAGATGCCCTTAAAATCCAGGCCTAAAGACATTTGGGGCCCGTTCTTGGCTTATCTCAGGACGCACCAAGGGGAGGATGACGAAGCGGCCGAAGAGAGGGGTGCAGAAATGTAAGCTCACATGTATCACCTGTATGATGACGCCTGGATGATCTGCATGCTATGTAATTTTAATTTACTATGCCTACCATGACTTACCTGTATTGTTTATGATGTTTACACTCCTCTGCTGTTGACAGATTTTGATTGTCGTATTCCTTTGGTTTTCTTTGTCGCATCATGCTTGACTCACATAACCAATGTACCTAGAACTTGAACTAGGAAACAGCGACCAGGGAGGGTGAAGCGAGATGATAAACGGTATTCCTAGTTCCTTTTCTACTAAGGGGGGAGGATAGGGGGGAGTTAACTGTCCTATGAATGTTTCGAGGTGCCTGCTGACTACTATATTATGATTGTACCTTGTACTATTGAAAAAGAGCTATATATAAAGTAAAAAAAAAAAAAAAAAGAAGTTGCTTAGGCCTTTGGGGGCAAGATGATTTATGATGAGGTCCTCAACAAGGAGATCCACGGCTGGTTCTTCCGGTTTTTCAGGGACCCCAATAATAGGTACGTTGTTGCGTCTGGCCCGACTTTCAAAATCCTCCAGCCGGCGAGAAAAGAGATCATTGGAGGATCGTAGATTGCGAACCTCCGTCTGTAAATCGGACACATGAGTCGTAAGGCTGGAGGTCTTCAAATCCAAGGATTTGACTTTTTTGTTAGTCTTTGATAAGTCCGCCCTGATCAAGTTGACATCGATTGCCACAGTGTCAAGCTTTAGGGCCAGAGCCTCATATTGTTGGCCGATAGAGGTCTTCATACTAGCAATGGCGCACATGACATCATGCAGGGTCAAATCATCGGCAGCTGCTGAGTCGTCTCCCGCATCTCCCAGGGACCTACTCGTACCAACGGGGGGCCCCTTAGGATGAGTGTAACGATCCATGATATTCGATTGAATAGCGCCCCCCCCCCCCGGTGAACGGTCTTGGTCTTCCGTTTCTCGCTGTCGGGTTTGCCCACCATATTGGGTGTTGCGCCCCTGAGGGGCCTTCGAGACCTGGTAAAAATGACTCCTCTCGATTCACCCACCAGGATCTTCAAAAACAAGTTCCAGCCAGATGTCACATGACCAGAGACACTCGGTGGCAACCATACAGTGGAGTTGCGGGGTCAGACTGCATCCCTGGCTGCCAAAGCGGTCTTGAGACAGGAGAAGGCCGAGGAGGCAAAAACAAAACCGAAAGTTAACTCCGGGGTTGTGAGCAGGACCCCGTAGGCCGTTGTTGTTCAACTACTACCTGGGCACCACAGTGACTCGAGCCCCGGGCAGTTCCATGGAGCAGGCCACAAAAATTCAAAGTGCCGTAGTTGCGGTTCCCGGAGTCCGAATCGATTTCTGAAAGCAGCTATTATATCAGCTGGGTTTCGTCTTCAATAACCCGTTGTCGTTATCAGGATAAAGTTCAGGATAGATGCGGGAGGTGGCAAGGGTCTCAGGAGCCCTGTGCTCACGCGGCCATCTCGGTTGCGTGCGAAGCTCCTCCTCTCTAAATTTTATTGAGGTTTTGTAAAGTTTATATGGGAGCTGCTGCTTCATTGGCAACAACAAATCCTCCCAGCAAGTGAGCGCATAAGTACTGGCTTCAGGACCCTTAGACACGACAATGGAAGATTTCCTTACCTCCATGCCATCCACAGCAATGAAGGGCTTCCCATTTTACCCCGGTTCACCTCTCAGCTGGACATGTTCACTAATCCCCAGCTTGCCTGAATTACACTGACCACCAAAAACATAGGCCAGCATCATGGATGAAGGAGGACAATCTATAATCATTAACTCATCCTTAGGTGCAGTAGTCTATGTAATAGGTATGATTGGAGATGCTGTGGACATTCACATCAAACATTGTGTCTTTTATGTACCCACAGGGCAAGCTGAAAACACTCCTGGAACAAAGCAGGACAGCCAGTCCCAGACTTTGGTCCACCCGGACCTCTCCGGTGTAGATGTCTCTCAACAATCCTCTCACAATGAGAAACAACCTGGCACATCAGGTTAAGGTTGGCACACAGCACCAGCAGTGGCTACAGCAGGATCCTCTTTGACCACACACGCCTCAGCAGACAACACCCAGCTGATCCCCTACCCTGACAAACACAGCAGCCTGAGCAAATCTACAGCACAGCAACACAGGGCACCCTAGAGTAGGCGGACAACAACATCCCTGTCAACGAGGAAGGAGGCTTAGTGTTGACTTTGCATAACACACTTCTTAGCAAGAGGATCCTAGGGAATCAATATTTAAAGACCGGGTAGTGTAAAATCCCCATTCTACAACTAAAACAACAACAAGAAACTACCGGTCTATAAACAATAAGACAAAGAGAGAGCAGAAGTAGGCTGTTAAAAAATGGACCGAACTTTCATACAGTGAAAGGAAATCCCATCAGCCCACCCCAATGGCAGAGCATCATCATCTGGGATTTACTGTAGATTGTATAAACAGTGCAGTCAACATCAATGATGATAGGAAAAGCACTGAAGTTTACAACCTAGTGATCGATACAGCCTCAGTATAGTTGTTACCAGTGTTGCTGAAAAAATTGCAGTGCAGAACTAATGACAAAAAAGGTGAATAATGTGCAAACGTTAAAATTGACTACTAGGACACTTCAAATAACTTTAATAGATGCTATCCTAGTGTCATGATTAAAACCAAGGTGCGGATAGTTTGAAAAAATAACTATCATTAACAAGAAATAGGCAGGTCTACATGTTTCAGTCATACAGGTAACTTTAAACCAGGCTTTCATCAGGACCAATCTAATGCTATGCTACTGCAATTCTGTGACTGAAAATTGTGCACAAGAAACAATAATAATACATTATTTCAGCGTTGACTTTGCCACTACCAACTGGGCTGGCTTGAATGGGTAGGGGTGGTGGGAGAGGCTGTGGGGATCGGGATCGTCATGTGGGTAGTACTGCTGATGAGGAGCACTCAAGCCTCTCCCGGATCCTCTATGCCTATGAGGGTTGACAGGGAGAATTTGGCCAGGTCGTTGGTATCCACAGGAACATTGAAAAACTGCAGGCAGCCCAAAATCAAAAACTGGACAGTTTAATGAATAGAATGGATGACATGACTGCGGTACACCAGGACATTGTCAACTGCCTTCACCATATTGCCCACAACATGTCCACACTGCCATGGGTGCCCACAACATCCGGTGCATCAATTTCAGCAGGAGCCACAGAGAGGGATGTGGACTCTGGCTGGGAGTCCCAAGCAACAACGCTGCCTGCAACTGCGGGTCCCTCCGCAAAATGTGGAAAGGGTCATCGTAGGAAGAATCCTTGAGTGACAGATGGCATTGCAACACCCCCAGCAAGTGACAATCTGCCCCTAATGTCCTTCATTGTATGCCAAGTGTTCACTTTGTTGACTGTCATTGAACTGTCCCACACTGGATGGAGGGTCTAAGTTAGACTTTGGACTCAAATAACTGTGGACTTACTTTTGAAGACTTCTTCTACAAACTCTACCAATTCCCATCTGCACTTTGTTCTTTTGTGTTGTACCATTGGGTGGAATGATCTACCACCTTCATGCACTAAAATAAATCACTTTTCACTAAATACTTGCTCATGTTGTCATTTTGATGCCCAAATGTACAGATTGAAATGCACAAAATCACAAAGTAGAAAGTGTCAACAACATTGGTAAGAAGTCACTTCCAAATTATTAATACCTTGTGAGTAAATGCATCTTGTCAGAGAATGATCGATAGACGCAGCCAGGTTATCACACAACCCATAGTACATGGCACTGATTCTATTTAAGTCTACTGTGGACAAAACTATCACCATTTGCAAGCACAATCAACAATCTTCTTCAGCAAACCAGATCATCATGGTACATGTTTTGTTACAAAATCATCTTGGGATGTGTAAAAACAGACAAGGAACACCTAAATGTGGAGCACAGGTTTATTCTCCAGATGCAACTAGGCACTTTAACCCAAAGTCAGATCACATCACACAGTAACAAAATACTCACGAGTAAAAAAAAATAACCATCAGTTCAGAAGGAAGTGTGTGCCAGGGATTTCCACAATAGTTCAATGGTGGAGCATGTCACAGCATCATGGATCTAGTAAGGTCACAACTCTGCAGTTGACATGGCAAAGTAGCCTGGTAAGGAGAAACATAGAACAGAGTCATTAACCCAGGGATAAGGTAGTTCAATTTTGCAAACTATGTAATCTGAAGAAGAAGAATGTCAGTGTGAACACTAGCTAGGCGTTACAGTAACACTGTACATGTTAACCTGACCATTTCACATACTCATTTACAAAAAACATCAGGACAATTATCAGACACTCACAAGCATACATACACATTGTCCACAGCAACACAAAACCAACCAATTGGGGATAGTCCCTTTCTCTCACTCCATACCTATACTCATGTGTGGATAAGCTGTTGTCTCAAATCCCCACCATCAGCCTCATCACCACTGTCTTCAAGTCCCAGTCCTGGACCCTCCCTTGCTGGTGTCTGATGGTCTCCGTTATCCTGTATGAAAGGTGTATACTTCCGTATAGCCAGGTTGTTGAGCATGTAGCAAGCTGTGATGATCTTGCACACTCAATGTGGCATATTTGAGGGCTCCTACTGTACAATCCAGACAGCGGAATCTGGTCCTCAGCAGCCAAAAAGTCTGTTCCATGACTCGCCCGGTCCTACCATGGGCCTCATTAAACCGCATTTCTGCAGGGATGACAGGGTTGTGCAGTGGTGTCAGCAACCAGGGTTGTTTGGGGTATCAAGAGCCAACGGATGTATGTCGTTACAACGCATGCTTTTACAACGCATGCTTTTACAATGCAGGTTTTACAACGCAAGTTGTTACAACGACTTGCGTTGGTGGGCGCTGGATAGTGAATAGTTTAATTTACAATTCCAACTCCAGTCCCCATGGATAGTAGGGAAGGTTATGGATAGTAAATTAAACTATTACCTATCCTACAGCGCCCTCCAGCGCAAGTCGTTGTAATGACTTGCGCTGTAAATCCTGCATTGTAAAGGTACTGCGTGGTAAAAGTTGCGTCGTAAAGGATGTTTCCCGAGTCACCTACATTGGACACAGAAAAGAGACTTCAGTTGTCTGGCAACAGAGCACTACTTAACATACAGTAAACACACACCACAACATACACATAAACATCATCTACCAATAAGCCAGGCACGGTCACTTTGCAGCTGAGACATCATATGGGCCTGTTCCCCATCATGTAGGCATCATGTGCCGAGCTAGGGAACCATGCACAGACGTGGGATATGGACATGTCAACCAAATACACCACTTGGACATTGATGGAGTGGAAGTGCTTCCTGTTGCAATAGACCTGTTCATTGGACTGTGGTGGCACCACAACAACATGGGTGCCATCAATAGAGCCAATGACATGGGGTATCCATCCCAAGACATAGAATTCCCCCTTGATGTCTGACAACTCTCCATGTGTTGGGAACTTTATGTACTGGTCCAGGTAATGGAGCAAATCCTCCAAAACATCCCGAAGGACCTGGCTGAGCATGGTTTGGGACATTCTACCAGATGTTGTCACTGTGTATTGGAATGAATTTGTGGTACAGAAATGTGGCGCTGCCATAACCTTCACGTTGGACGTCAGTGCAGTTGGAAATCTTCGACCAGGCTTTAAATGAGGTAACAATGCTCAGACAACTCTTCAATTATTGGCCTTGCGAATCGGTATTTCCTGATGGAGTCACGTTTTTCCATGGTCTGCAGGTCTGGAAGGGCCTGTACACTGGAGGTTGTCTGTGAGACCTATGTGTAGAGTGTAAACACAGTTGGTGTTAGTTCACACTGTACAAAGCAACATGCATAGGGACAAACAGAGCATGACATCTGTACACAATTAAAGCAACAAAACATTGGAAGTACACATTTCATGAAAAAGACTGTCCTTGAATACATATCACAGCACCAGTACCCTTCCCAGACATATCAACAAGGTATGGTGACACAGCAATTAGAGTGCTCTATTTGAAAAATCTCTAGTGTCTGTCACTATTCATGTGATCAAGCATCACATACTCCACAACTCCCCAATAAATAGGCCAAGATATAGGTCTGTAAAAACAATTACATGGTAAAAAGGTATACACAATAGGATCATGTAAAGCCAGATATGTGAGATACCTAATACACAGAGCGTCTCACAACGTGAATCATTTACACCACTGTCATAGGGTGTACACTGTTATGTTATCATGTCTGCAATACACATACAATCCCATACACAAAACATAAACAATGTAGGAGTTTCATATATAACTCCATTATCCATTTCAGTCTGGGACACACAGATACACTAGTAATTAACATAATAAACACAAGCAGATGTTGCTGCACAATGTCAAGGGCTACTCATTCAAAGGTAAATGCTTTTTCCATGACGTAAACACCAACACTTGCAACCAGAAAATCACACTGATTGCACACTGGGTTACACAGTCCCCGAATGCAGTGAATATGTCAGGAATGGACTTGTACAGCCCCAAAAAGTCATTGGCACTGTGACCAAGCCTAGGAGGATCAATTGAGTAGTTTTGTATCATGTTGTATTAGCCTCAAATTCAGTGTGTCATGTGTCCCTCAAGGTTAGCTCTTCACAGGAGTGCGAACTATTCATTTAAAGATCCATTTCATCTAAAGAAAACTGATTCCACACCTGTAATGCACAAAAACACATCAATTACAGTAGCCGCATCCTAACCGATTTGGACCAGCCGTTAGTTGCAAGTTGTTATGATGACAGACGGGGGTGAGTATTCAAAGGACGCTATAGCCGCATTCGAAAAGATTCAGACACAGCCATTAGCCGCAGGTTGTCATGGAGACAGACGCGCGTTTTGTTCGGATCCTCATCACGTGGAAACCGACTTGGTGACATCCCATCACCAATGTATCAAAGTCATTGGCTGCAAGTTGTTATGGTGACAAACTTGGGTGAGTATTCAAAGAATACAGTAGCCACATCCTAACCGATTTGGACACAGCCCTTGGCTGTAAGTTGTCATGGTGAAAGACGCATGTTTCGGTTTGTATTTTCTTCACATGGAAACTGGCTCCGTGACCTCCCATCACCAATGTATCAAAGTCAATCACGGTCCCGTGAGTTTTTTAACATCGCAGTAGGCGTGTCGTCTGCAGGCAATGTTATGCATTGGAACAATTCTGAAAATGCGACCGACGCAGACCTATTGCTTTGGCCAAATAGTATTAAGACCGCCACTGCTTTTTAGATATGTCTGTCTGTTCCCTTGAGACTTCACTTACCTGCACTACCTGCATCATTCCTGCACCTCCCCATCACTCTGCTGCTGTGTCTGCATACTCTGGAAGCTACTATTGCACGTACAGTTGTCAGGGCCCCAGCTTTCACAGAAGAGGAGAACCAGGTCCTGCTGCACGCCCTCCTTCCACTGTACAGCCAGCTGTATGGCAAACCAGGTGAGCAGGTGAGTTGACGATCACACTGCATTTTCATTGGACATGTGCAATTACCATGCACTACTAGATTAGAAATCTCATAGGCAGGCATGTAACTGTGTTTAGTAAGTTTAGAAGAGTGTATAGAACTGTTCTGGGCAGGTACACTGCTGTAGAAGTGTGTGCACTGGGGTGAACATCTTATCACTGTTTTCATGGGACTGAGTTATCATTGATCACAGGACAACTACACATAATGTCATATGCCTACCCCTGAGACATTATTGCCAATCTGACCATGACCTATGATTACAAGTGTCTGACTCAGAAACATGTTGCACGCAAACTAAGGGTCTGTCATCCTTACAGGTCAATGACCAATGGAAGGCTAAGCTGTGGAGGACCATCGCCCGGAAGGTGTGCTCCGTGGGGTTGGAAACTTGGCGCGGGTGTCATTGCCACAAGAGGTGGCAGGACCTTCATGGCTGGACCAAGAAGATCGCTGTAGTCCAGCAGGGCCTGTCACTTCCAGGCAAGAGGGGCGGGCGCTGAATCCTGCCCCCCACCCCCCACATGCTCCACATCCTAGCGGTGTTCTTCCCTGACCTGGATGGGCAGTTAAAATCACAGAGCAGCAAGGAGGTGGGTGAGTATGTGCTTTGTTCCACAATTTTCTTCAAACATGCATGTTGCAGTATCTTAGCCTGCTGCCCTTTTTACAGGTCAGAAGTCAGCCAAAACCACTGTTCATTTTTAAAAGATGCATATGCACAAGCATTATTAGATGGCTGGTTATGCCCCTTTAATCAGGGACATGTGAGGGTAGTGACAGTGGTACCATGCTCATGTGATCAGCACAAATTACAACAACATGTGCATGGAGATAACCTTCTGGAGTAATGCATTTGCTCAACATGTGTCAGCACATTGACTAATGTATGGCATGTTCTCAGTGTGGTTTCAACACATCTGTAAAGTATGTTGTTACTGGAGCACTCATGAATGAAAAGCCCTTGCTATACATCCCAGCAGCAAGTGACATCAATGTTGAGGCCTTGGGGAGTTTTGCTTGGTCAGTGTGCCAATGTTAGGTCCCAGCCAAGGTGCTGTTTGTAATAAAATGTATCCCATGGGACAGTTCCAGGTATGCTAACTGTGGTCACCTGTCACACTGCCCTGTCACATGATTATGTGGAATATTCCATTCACTCCATCAATAGTGACTCCATGTGCCTGACTCTGTAACAGTGACAACACATGCCATTCACTGTCAAACACAGTGGTCACTGGTTGAAACATGGCTGAAAATTGAAAAGGTATGATGTTAGATACACATTCACAACAGTTGACATGTGTGTAAATGCTCTTGACCATTCATACCAGTGACTTTGTTGACCATGTGTATGATGCATCACTTTAGAATTGAGAGATGTCAAATATGCATCATTTTGAAGTAAGATAACAAAATGAGATGGAAAATAAGAGCAATGTAAGCCATAGAAACTGTGCAATATGTCTAAAAGAAGTGAGGAACAGTCAGACTTTTCCCATACAAATAGGGACTTCTGCAGTCTAGGCAGGATTGGTACACAGTGCTGACTTGACTCATGAAGAATAGAGATTCAGTTCTAATTGTCTGTACAAATAATGCACCCAGACGGGCCACTGGCATGGTGTTCTACCATAAGCATTGTGAAGATGTAGTCATTTGACTTGGAAGTGTGTTGACCATTGCTCACATCTGAAAATGGTGAGCTGTTTACAATGTGCTACAATATTCTGATTCATCTTCATGATACTGTGCATAGATGACACAAGACAGTGCGTCACATGCCTCTCACCCTAGCTATGCCTACTACCCTAGTTGAGAACATGAGTTACAGGACAAATTAGCGCAATCACTGGTATCTGTGTGACATGACCCATGCAATAAGTACGCCAGCTTAAAGTTTGACCAGGAAGTCATTTGACCTGTGACGTTAGAGCAAAAGGTTCCCAATATGATGGCTAGAAAGTGCGGAAAGGATACCATGTCTCACTTAAATTGTGTTAATACTATTAACATTGTAAGCTCCAAACTCCCTTGCAGGAGATGAGACAGGTATGTCAGGGCACGAGACCATCAAGTTCAAAAGATGATACATCACCTGCTACATAGTGAAGTAGTTGATGTGGTTGTGTCATTTGATGTTGATACACCCAATGTTGCAGATACGATCACGTGTGAGGGAGCAATGGTTAACTGGCAGACTGATAAGTGCCATGTATGTAAATGTATCGCATGATAATAACACTAGTCAAAATGGTGTAGTTGTTTGATCTGTGAAGATTTGTGATGTTACCTATGTGTCGTGTACATACGGATGACTTGTGTGATTCTTTTTCATTTGTGTTCACAGCATGAGCACCGGCCAGCAGAGGAGGCAGTGCCACGGGTGAAGGGGGAGCAGTTTGCGAGTCTGGGTCCAGTGGTGAGTCGGAGAAGGAGGGACCCAGTGGTGCGGAGGGTGAGGGGAGGCACACTGATGGCAGCTCTGAGATACCATCTGCAGCATCATAAGACATTGGAGTCCACCACCACCACCACTACCATCTCTACCCTCCCATCTGCTCCCAGGCCCAGTGTCCTTGGCTGCTCCCGTGGAAGGCGACTTGTCTCCTTCAAGCTAGGCACCTCTCCCCCTGCTCCGGTATCCCCTGCTGCCCTGAGTGCGGAGGCCATTGACATCCTGAGGCAGATCTCTGTGGGGCAGACAGCAGTGCTGAATGTTCTCCAGGTGCATACCAACCATTTGACACAAATGGTATCATTCCTGGAGGGCATTCACTCGGACATGTCTGCCCTACACAGATCTAATCGGGCTCTAGCCTCCACACTGACGGCAGCAGTGTCCTAGCTCCAGATGTCCCTCCCCCCTACTTGCTTCTTCCCCATCCACAGTCTCAACTACCTTCCCTGACCCAAGCACATGCAAACACGCACATGTTCTGTTCAGTTTAAGTTGCTTTATTTGACAACATGTATCATAAAAGCATTATTTGACATTTGTACAATAAAAATATGTGTTGAGTGAAGAAACAATCTTAGGATACAAAAGGTCATTTAAAAAATCCTAAAGCAGCAATTTTGGCATCAATTTGTCAGGCAAAGCATAAAACAGACATCACTAAAAACAAGTATCTGGAAAGGCATGCGTACCAATTTCATACCAATTCCTATCACCAAAGATACTTAATAGTTAAAATAAGAATAAAAGGAAAACGATAATAAAGAGTACAATTCATCACAATCATGTTTATATAAAGTGCAGGTGCTACGTCCATCTCGAGAGATAGTCTAGGTTGATGGAGACATCCCGATATAATCTATGGTTTTAATAAGTGCAAAGTAACAAAACTTTGTTGGCTTCCTCTAAAGTAAAAAAAAACGCCCCAAGTTTTTTTCAAGGAATCAGCCACTTTGCTCGTGTGACGTAGTAGTACTTCTAACAAATCGTGGACCATTGACAAAATAACACAATGAGGTGCGTCATCTTGTGTGTATAAATTATGGATCATAAAGGGGGTTTATCTCCGCTTTTTTGGCTCTAAAAGCCAAGAAAGCGGAGATATAATTATCTCCCTATTACCTAGCTGTCGCTAATACCAGTTAGCGACAGCTAGTAGGAGATAGCGACCATCTTGAGCCCCGCTTTGCATGTCAGTGAAATTTATCACTAATGACATGCAAAGTGGGCGTGCCAAGATGTTAGCGACTGGAAACAGTCGCTAACATCGCTATCTCCAAAAGCTAACACCTGCCCCTGAGCAGTTCTTAGCCATGTTATCCAATGGTAGGTGGATAACATGGCTAAGAGCATTAGCTCTGTAATGCATGAATATCGCTGACTTTTCAACGATATTCATGCATTTCGGCCGATTTGTATCACTTAGGAGATAAACCTTGATAATAGCAAGGTTCCTAAGCGATAAAAATCGCCGTAGCTCGGCGATAAAAATATTGCCGCTAAGCCAACATAGCGATGATTATCACTAGTTGTTGGTAATATGCCCCATAGTTCTCTTCCATTTAAGATGGCTGCTCTCTAGATGTAAGTGTTCTTGTTGTGACTGTTCCTTAGGTGTAAAGGTTTCTTTTTGATTGTAGCTTTGGTTCCTGCTTTAGCAAGAGGGAAGTGCTATTGGAGATTCGAGATCGGATGCCAAACCCTGGATTGAGAAGCAAGATGTTTGATATTTAGGTAAAGGTTTATTTGTAAACCCTTTTTTCAATACTCCGGAAAGAACACATGGGTGGTCTTTTCTTAGACTTGTGTATACAATCAGTCTAGGTAGGTCTTGACTGGTTTTGGCTTTTCTTCCCAGCAGAAGCTCCTTTTCTTTTAATTTTGTATTTTTCATTGTTGTCCAACCATTTCACTAGATTTGTTTTTGAGCACTTTTTGTTTTTGTTTTTAAATTTTCTGTTTTCTCTCACGTCACGGTCGTCTTTCTTTCTACTCTTCTTGTCTGTCCATTGTATGGAGTGGCTGTAAGTGGTGGTGTCTCCATGACAATTGCAATAATATACAAGAGTGAATGTCAGATCGAATTTTGCCAAACATTATGGTTTAATTTTAACTCCTATGAGTTGTTAAAGAAAACGTGTACAGGACGTTTGTGTATCTTTTTATTGTTGTCTTTACTATGTCAATCTTTTATCTGTCTTAAATGTTGTGTATATTATAAATGTATCTATCTATTGTTACTTTAACAGCCTTGAGGAAGCCCGTTTGGGTGAAACGCGTTGGCTGATGATCTGTGTATCTGAGAATTAAAGAAGAATTCAACACATTTGTAGACCCTGAAAGATTTGTTAATTGCGCATATTATATGCTATTTTGTTGTGTGCCTCTCTTTGCTCTTTGTATTCATTATTGTATTAGGTCTTGTGGCAGTGGACCTCAGAGGTGGGCACCTGTGTGTCTATAATTCTAAACACATATACTGATTAAAGGGTGAGTGTGGCTTTAATCATCCCTCGCTGCCATTGCATTTATTGAAAGTCAAAAAAACCTATGTATGGCCTTGATCCTAATTAGCCATGCTTGGCCCAAAAACGTGGCCACCCCACATGAAAAAAGACCGTTGGGATTGGATTTTAAAATACGCAGAGCAAAACGGTGGTCGCAGGTGCCCATGTCACTGCAAATTGGTTTTAACCATTTAGTCCTAGCTTTGTTGTAGGCTGGGTAAGCAAACAGGACATGAGCAAAACACTCCACCGGGGCTTCGCAGTAAGGGCAACTGGCTGTTTCGTTCTCAGCTATATGCCACTTTGAAATTAGGGTAATAACAGGGAGCGTGCCAAACCTAAACTGAATGTACAGAGTCCTATCCCGTGGGACCTGAATCACATCTAGGTAAGGCTCTAGGCTTCTATTTTGCTTAAACATTAAAAATTCCTCTGGTAATGTTCCCAGTGTTGGCTTGCTGAGCTCCTGACTATCAATTCAATCCCAGTACAGGCGCTTAAGTTCCGCCTTGTCTGGTGGAATTTGTGTGTCCCATGATACAGTGAGGCAAAGTAGTACTAAAGTTTTCTTCACATATGATATCCACTTGACCCTATGGTGCACTTCCAAGTTCATTACCTCCGTTAGGGCTCTAGCATAGTTGGTAAGCTTTGCAGTGCGTCTTCGATGGGCCCAAAAGAGCAGTGGGAGGAGCCTTGCAATGGCTCTAAACAGCCGCCTACCCATGTCATACATTAGAGATGTTAATGTGGTGTTACGGGGAAGCATGACCAAGTCCCTCAAAAACTTATGTTCAGACCTGCTGATCTCATCTACGTTTTCAAACCCCCACAGCTCGGCTTCATAAAGGACCGAGCTAACTGCTTTGCATCGTAGACTACGAGAGACGGGGCAACTGATCTGCTATATGAACAGCGATGTTTCTTTGGTTAGTGCCCCGGTCAAGCATTTATGGTTCAGAAGCATTTTGGCTAAATGGGGCCTCCAATGCATTTTATCAGGGAGTCGAATACCAAGATATTCTAAGGTCTCAACTCTCTCCAGGTGTAGTGTAGTTCCTATATTCCCAATAGGCTCTGCGCATTGGAATAATATATCCTATAGAATTGACGTAGGACTTAGGTCGACTAGGTCTCTATCGGATATATTAGACTTAATAGTGAGTGCCAGCTAGCTCAGAGGTCACTAGAAACTTTCTCGAATAAACAAGAAGGGATTCGTTTCAGACAACCACATAAATATGACAACTTTGTTTCCCAAGAATAAAACGTATCTTCAGAGTCATGGAAACAATAGATAGATATTTTACTCAGTCAATCGTGCATGCTTCGTTTCATCAGAGTTGCAGGGAAATAGAGAGACGGGTGTTTTCAATAAAAGTATTTATTGAACAGTCTTCTTTCTAATGAAGAAGAAATGAACTGCTACAATCGTAATACTGGCTGCAAAGTATAATACGTACAGCAAGAAGAGTATTATAAAATACTGTGAAAGCATGGTATGGTTTCTAAGCCATAAAATACTTACATAAATAACAAAGACTAAAAGTACTTGACAGGTGCTTCTAAAATACGCCTACCCCAATGTACCTAACCTAAGTCTAGTACGAGGGAAGAAGTAAGTAGGGTGTAGCATAGGTTTAGTATTTTTTGCCAAGAATCTATCCAAGATTTCTTTTAGGTTCTAATCAGCTCCGTATCGTGGTTTTAGAATGAAGGAGGTCTGGTATCTCTCTCTCTCTGACTTGATTTCCCAACACCCCGCAAGGGGAGCTTTGAAACACTGGAGCTGGATTCTCAGCGAGAAAAAGGCAGCCTCTCTGTCAGTGCGTCAGCTGGAGGGTCGACGTCCTTCGGCACTTGCTGTAGCGAGCTGCGTCGGCCAAGTAGATAGTCGAACTGCTCCAAACCACCGTGTGTTTGCTAGAGCAAGTGAAGGCATATTTATACCTTGAAGGTGCCTGGTTTGACGTAAAGTTGGACATAATAACATCACCAAAGAACTCCAAGGAATGGTAGTTTTTTGAAAACTCCATGAGTTCTTGGATGAATCAATATTCAAGCAAGGGGAAGTCCCTGACTTCTGAAGCCGAGTTTTCCAAGAAATCGTTGTGGCTTTACGGAACTAGTGGACGTATCCATGCCTGTTTTTGGACTGCATAGGCTATGTCTAAATATGGTTATGATTTCTATGCCTATATAGGGGCAAGGTGATTTGTACCTATATAAGGGCATGAATCGGGAAAATTACACTACGGTCCTAAAATGCTATAGAACATCCACTCCACTTTATTATGTTCGACATTACTAAATTCTAAGCATTTTAAACATATCTAAAGCATGTGTTAGCAATCCCACCCTAAATACACAAAATGTATTCGAAGTGGTTGCACACAAAAATGGGTATTTGTGCAGTACGCATTTTTAAACGGCAATGGTTTCATTCAAAGCATATATTATGACAATAGAAATGCTATCCAACTGAATCACACAAATTACATTCATGAAATGGCTCTTAAATACATAAGAAAAGGTTGAGACCATCCCATAGCAGAATATATAAACTGTTTTGGTTTGTGGATAAGGTCAATATTGTTTCTAGGAAGTATTCAAAGAATAGTTCTACTTTAAGCAGATTACTTTGTGCCCACAAAAGTTCAATTTTGGAAAAAAGTCAAATCAAATCATAGAAAAATAGAGTTCCAAAGTTAGAAGTGTTGTTTTGAAAAGCGAAGGTCGAATTCAGAGTTGATAGAATGCTGTGTGCTAATTTTAAAAGTTATTCTCGTTGTTATGAGAAAACATCAAATCTTCTAAGCTGGCAAAGAAATCATCTACCACAGTAGGTTAAAGTTGGCCTACTTCGTTAAGTAGACCTATTGCACAAAAATGTGAAGTATCGCCGTCAGCGTCAGCCGCGTTAGCAATGTTCGCAGTAGATGGTGATGGTACCTGTGTGCCTGTCGATCCACGTATCTCACCGTCAGCAGACTGCGTCTGTGAGACCTCAATGAATGCCGTCATCAGGATTGGTATCCCTGGGGACAACACAATGCATGAGCTGTTACCGAACCAAGCAAAGTATCAACATCCGTTGGCAGTGCTGATAGAAGTGTTAGACAGATATCCAACACGCATTCTTCTGCACATAGCAGGCCAAGTCAAGAATCTGTATCATGTGCTCACGACATTGCATTGCCAGAAGAGTGTTCTCCATGGTAATCTGGGTATCACTGGTGACTGGACTTGCTATATCGGAGCAGAAGGAACAAGAATAGTATTCCTGCTACGAGTCCCAAAATGAGAGGCAGGCCGCCGAAGTGCACGGAGTTTGAAAAAAATGCCTAGGACTGCTTCAGAGGGTGATAACAGTCCAGAAAAAACTGCCTAAATACATGTACAATACCACTGGTATCGGACATGTTTAAGATACGACCTAACATTTCTACGAAATGTATGGAGCAGTATGTTGATAATAGGGCATGTATCTCCGCAGAGGACCTGCGATTTTCAGATCATACGTCTCTTTGGATGAGGTCAGTGGCACATTTTTTGTTGTTGTAAAAGAATGGCTTTCATTCTGCTTAAAGTATCAATTCGTATAGAAGAGATGGTTAGTGAAGGCCATAACGGCGACTCCCCGTCTTTCTTAGATTTAGGAAACATTACTTGCATACAGCAAGTGACCCTGGCTGACACAGTCACGAGATAGGCTATTCCTGGCATCATTCCACAACAGCTGTGATCATTCAACATTATGTAGCTTCCATTGGAAAGCTGCCTAAACATTGGATCAATCACCCCTGGCGGAGAACCTTGCATGTGGCAGGATAAGTTGGTCGAAGAACCTTCACAGGCTCAGTGTAAATTAATACCCTGACATAAAAGTGTACCGCTTAGTGTGCTTTTGCAATTTTTACCACTAAGAAATACTTCTTTTCCCCCACTCCAACATTTGTGTGTGTATGGTAAATCCCAGGTCGACTTTATGTATTCTTTACCCAACCTTTCATACAGGCCCTCTGGTATGTGTTTCAAGCAATATTGAAACTGGAAAATCATGGCAAGCTAATGGTGCCATGTATTATCCATTCTATGGCTGGTTTCTCAGAAACGGTCAATGGTAATCTTTCCAGTTTTTCTATGCTCAACACCGTATAGTCTGCTCCCCTCTGTGCCAAAGAGATTTGTTTATCTGTAAGGTTAAATCCAGTAAACAATGACGTGGTGTTGATACAAAAAATGCCTATGCACACACTCTCAATGGTCATATACATTCGTAACAGTGCACAGTAAAAGCACAATTATTAAAACAAAGACAACAGGCAATAATCAAATTTCTTGACGCTAGGTATCCATGAGTTTTGAGGTTTTAATCGTTTCAAAACCCGCCAACACGTGTTTCGTCGCGTTAGGAACAGAGTGTCCGCGACTCCTCGGGCTGGGAAAAATACAAACATATACAATACTAAAATGTATGACATACATTATATCAGTGTATAGCAATTATATATCATCCATTACAATTCATTAGTGCTACACAGAATGCATTTTGTCACCCAGTGAAGCCGATAAGTCTCTATATGGTGCACACGCTATTGTGGTCAAAAAACCGTCCCAGAACGGTATCTGATCCTGCATGCATCAATATCATCATTGAAAAACATCACTCTGGCATTGTGTGAAAACCATTGCTGCATCTAAATACTACCCTCCAAAATATGTATCCCGAGTGAAACGGGGCGAGAATAAAAATCATTTCAGTGATTAGTATCCTTAATCACATGTGCTCCCATGTGCAGAAAAACTAACAAAACAAATATAACAAACCATGCCTTGCCTGTGCAGCATAAACCAATTGAAGTTCTATAGAAAGATTCACAAAAACAAACGGGGACAAGGGAGAAACCCTTTAGTATATTGAGCACTACTGCCCCTACAAGGTACTCAGTCACAGTAAGGTCAAAATCTATAGAGATTAACAAAAAGGAATAGGCTCACCGCTCCCCCGGTGATACTTCCGACCCGGCGGGCCCGTGACCTTTCTCTGCCAATTAATCACCTTTTAAAATTGTTGCCGTAATCACTATAGAAACGGGGGGGAGGGGGAAAGCGGATCAGACACATTGAGGGCAAATAATTCCCCCATTTCCGGACCTAGTTTTCTACTCACATAGATCCCTATAAATAAAAACAAATCCTACCTGGTGTGTATATAGCATCCAAGCCTTCTCATGAAGTAGAAAATAAGTAGATTAATAGATTTGGCGCTGCCCAAGGTAAGTAGTGTTCTAAGAAAGAGAAGGGGGATATAAAAGGTCTAATCAATTCAAAGGTGGAGTGAAAGACGTCCCTGGGTTGAACACAATGACCCAGTTGTTAAGAAGAACCTGTTCGTTCTTCCTGATCCCATGGAAAAATAAGGTATCACCAGCGTGATCGGTATTTACCTTGCACCACGTAAAGCCTGTCCGTAAAGCCCGGGAAAACACCTCGCACAGCCTGGAGCGGATAACCCTCAGTAGTGCCCAATTCTGTTAAAATACAATAACGGTCTATTGTTTAAGTCTATAAATGACAATTAGTTGTTCATCTACTCTCTATGTCCCAAGAAAGTGTGGTAAAAGCAACTTACATATATTCAAGACGCCGTGTGGGCCAAGTCCAGTCTCGCGGATCACCGTGTTCCGTGTATCGGACATGTGATTTAGAGGCAGACACCAGGAAGTATCCTGAGGCCAGGATCTCCATGCCCCTAACTCGAAAACTAGAGCGTTAACTCCAATAGCGCTCATGGCCCAATCAGAGATATAATCTCGTCCTAGGCAATCTCGGTGACTGCTCCTCTAATCTGCACGATTCGTTCCCGATCGGAAAATTGACCAAAAATCATGAAAATCGTCGCGACCTCCACCACATGCAGTCCCAGTGCCCCCCCATTTGTGACACTATTACACACATGGAATATTAAGTGGGCCCTGATTTTGCACTACTCCATACATTATCATGTGTGCATTCTCAAATCGTTAACTCGCTTCCCAATAAAATACATTCTTTAGTTATACACAATTAAACGTGCTACAATTATTTTCTGTTCACCACAAAAACATATTGACACAAAACTCTATAGATCACACCTGTCTTCCAGCCACATTGTTACTGAGATGTACCACAATATTAGAATATTGAACAATTCATCCTGGAATTCATCATAAAAGAAGCCAGGCCCTCCTTACACGTCTGAGTCTTGACACCTTCAATCCCCAAGAAAGTATTGTAGTTCCTGGTCGTAATGTAAACCCCGACCCACAGTATGCAAACGTAAAATCCACATGGCTTCGCTGCGTCACAGGTTCAATTCCCTATTGCCACCCCTCACACTGTTTGCCACTGATTCTATCCCAAAGAAGCGTACATGCATGTCGTCACCTTGTGCATGACATGTTGCCACATGTAGTGCCACGTGATACTTCGGGTCCTGCTTTTGAATGGACCTGATATGTTTAGCCATCCGCTCCTTCAAAGTCCTTATGGTACTGCCCACGTAATACTTTCCACATGAGCATTCGATTATGTAAACTACAAATCTGGTGGAGAATTAACATTCTGTCTGATGTCATAGGTCTCAGCATTGATGCCCAAAAAGGTCTTTGTCCCATGTTTCTCCCATCTGCACATTGAGCAGAACCCATATTTAAAAAAACCTGTACTATGTTGAGTCATCCAAGTACTCGTTTTAGTGCCCCTAGGGATGGTTGGGCTCAATCTGTTCCTTAGTGTCCTACCTTTTCTGTAGGTGATCTGAGGTGAATCTGGAATAAAGTCCAGGATTACTTAATCCGTTCTCAAGATGCTCCAGTGTTTAGTGAGGCTTTTGCGAACAACGTGATGTAGTGAATTAAAGTCAGTGACAAGGCGGACACATTTGTCTGAGGGTGTAACCGCCGTGTCCGATCTTAGTGTGTCGGTCCGTTTTTAATTTTTTTCAATCTTTTTTGTGCTTCAAAAAGTGTGGTATTAGGATAACCTCTCCTTGAAAATGTCTCCCTCATGTTTCCCATACATTCATTAAATTCTGCATCCTCACTACAAATGCGTCTAGCCCTCAGGAACTCTCCGTAAGGTATGGAGCTTATCTGATGCTGTGGATGAGAGCTAGAGGCATGAAGAACCACGTTGCAGGCGGTGGTCTTCCTGAAGAGTTTACTCTGTAGCGTGTCATTCACAACATACAGTTCTGTTGGTGTTCAAATGTTTGAATAAATCCTGTAGTAAATCTTGTGTCCCTGACCATAATAGAATTCAGTCATCAATATATCAACCCCAAAAAATTATGGAGTCGATATATTGAGCCCCCTTGGGTCCCCAAATGAGGTCAGCTTCTAATATACCCATAAACAGGTTGGCAAAGGAGGGCGAAAATTTCGACCCCATTGCCATCCCGCCTCTTTTGTCGATACCAATTCCGATCAAACATAAAGAGATTATTCTCCAGGATTAGCTCCATCAGGGATGTGAGCATCATAGTATGTTGCCACGAAGCCAGCCAAGATGGTGGACGCACTTCCCTAGTGCTCCGGTCGGCTGCCCGCAAACTCGTTCTCTATCATCTCACAAACAGCCACGACCCAGCCGAAACCCATGCTGATCCAGTGAAGGCCTCCTGGGGACGCCTCCGGTGCCCCCAAAAGTTACCAAGCCACGGTTGCGGATCCAGGATGACATGCAAGCAAGGGCTCACCTAACATGGTGGCGCCCAGCTTCTAATACCAGGGAGTCCGGAGAGCTGGAAGACGATGCCCAGTGACACTGTGCGGCAATCCCAGTGTGCCCCGGGGATGCCCTGAGCGCCATATAGATACTGCCGCTTCAGCTAAAGTGCATACGCTGACGGGAAGCTGCATGCCCGGCGGGGATGAGCCTCCCATGATCCCGGCCCAGAGTGTTGCCGGCGGCCATAGTCCGACTGCGGGTGCGGCAGACCACGTGAAGGACTCCTGAGGATGCCTCTCGTAGCCCCAGAGCCGCCGGACCGCGGCTGCAGCCCAGAGACGGTATGCGACTACTGGTGCCCAGGCTTAAGTAAGATGGCAGGGCCCACCGCGCAATACAGGGGAGTCTGGCGGGGTGGATCCTGGTGCCCGGTGGAGCGAGTCGGCGGCCCCGGTGCCTCCCGGGGACCCCCTGAGCGATTTACCCAAGCTGCCACTTCTGCCGCCGTGAGTGCATTGACGCGGGGGGCGCACAATCCAGTCGGCAGAGAGCATTGCTCGATCCCAACCGGGCGCCCTTACGCGCCCCTGGCGGCAGTGGGATTCCGATGTGAGCGACCGGAACGGAGGAGGAGAAACACTGTGTTCATCCCCTGGGAAGAGGCACCGCATTTACCGAGCACCCCCCCTGAGTGAATAAACCCCCCCACCTTCTCTTGCGACCTGCCGGGAGGGAGCTCGGGGACGCCATGCCGTGGCGGAACGCCAATGCGGGGGACCATTTGAAGCAAGCGCATGGCACAAGGTGACGACCATCAGTGGAGGAATTATACCCCCTCGTGCGCGCAGGACTGGGACTGGCAACGCAACCCATAGGCTCAGCAGTAGCGATCAGGGAGCAGACAGGCACCTGAAGGAAGATCACTACAGTGCCCTGTATGAAGGGGATCCCGCCCCCCTCCCCCACGTAGAAGTCAATAACAGGGCTAACTTGTGGCGGAACACAGAAGACTGCCCAGACATAGCCTGCTGAGCCCCCCCGTGCCGCCGCCGACCCGTGCGCGGAGCGGTGACGAATAAGGGACACGTCTGATGGCCTGGAGACAACCAACGACCTGAGCCAGGCGAGTCCCCCCGGCGGCACCGCCACGGAGAGTGCGAGCTGAAACACTGTCTTGGCAGGGCAAACACAGGAGGTGCATCTGAGAAACAACTACTCATCGGGAGTCACCTCCGGGGACACATCACCTCTGTATACCTCCCATTCAGAGAGGGGTGAAGAGAGCTGCCGGTCCGAGCACAGCAGCCCCCCCACGGTACACAAAGTCGGAGACACGGGGCCCCATCCAAGGGTCAGAGGCAGGACACATCATCCCTAGTGGAGCCCCGAGATCCTGGCCACGACGGAGTCATTTCCGAGCCAGTAAGCCATCAGCAAAAACAATGGGGAGACACCAGCGGACTTTGACCATGACGCCTGCACAGGCCCCGGGAAGATTGCCCTCCCCGGGCCCCTCGAGATTGCCAAAGACCGAAGGGCCACCACAGGACGAGGATATGTCGACCAAACTGGACAAAGTACTAGCAGCCATCGAGCACTCCCGGCTGTCTATGGAGAGCAAATTTGGCGAACTCGCCTCAGATATAAACCTCCTACAAGATGACCATAGGAAACTGGCGGATAGGGTGGGCCAAGAAGAAAAAACGCTGCAAGAACTGAAACCGCAGGTCCAACTACACCAAGAGGCCATCAAAGAACTCCAGAATAGAGTCAAATTCTTAGAACACAAGACAGACGATTTGGAGGGCCACTCCCGCCGGAGCAACATCCGTGTCCTCAATCTGCCGGTGTGGAGGGGGCAGACTCCATACAATATATTGAAACATGGATAAAAACAATTACTCAAACCCAAGACCTCACACCTTTCTTCTCATTGGAAAGAGCACATAGGACTCCAGCCCGTCGACCACCTACAGGTTCCCCAACCAGGCCGTTTCTGCTTCAACTACTGCACTACCAAGATCGAGATGCGATCCTGCGTGCGGCCAGACAAGCGAAAACACTCAGAGTGGAAGACAAGCATGTGATGCTGTTTCCAGACTATTCCCAAGCGGTGCAACACCAATGAGCCACATTCCAGGCGGTCAAACAAGCCCTGCGTCAACACCAGGTACAGTACGTGCTCCTCTGCCCGGCTCGTCTTAAAATTATATTTGGGGACACTAAATACTTCTTTACGGATCCAGCGGAGGCACGAAGTTGGCTGGAGCATCATGACAAGGATCTGCCGGAGCGTAGGGTTACGCAACCGCGTCCCCTATCCAACAAACGGAAACTACGTTCCAAGAAGATGTCCCTCACACAACTGAACCGCCCGCCGACTACCAACACCAGAAGCCCCCCGGACCTAGAGCAAATAATAGCGGATAAGCGGAAGGCCCTGCAGGCGGCGGCTGTGACCCGGTGTGTGATGGATGGATCGGAGGAGGAACGGGGCCCGCACCTCTTTACGTCCGAAGACGAAGACCGTAGCGACACCCGCACTTCCAGAGAGGGCTCTGTCTCCCAGCCACTGGTAACTCCGCAAACGGCTGACACGCTCATTGGAATATCAATGAGTGGAGCACACGGTATGACCAGGACACCCCGACGGGGTGGGCCTGGGAGGGCTTTGCGAATCATTAATACAGATGATGGCAGATGCGAATCCACTTACAGATACACCACGCAGAGTGCAGCCAGACCTTGAGCCCTTGTCAGCGACACCAACCCACCCCCCACGCAAAACGAACTAGAGACAGTACGAGATGTACAGTTTGGACTTATTGTGCCAAACAATAGGCCCCTTCAGTTGGGACGCTTTCCCAGACATTGTTCCTACGTTTTTCCCCCTTTTCCCACCTGTTTCTCCTACCCCAGCGGGAAAGGACAATTGGTCTGTGATTGGACGTGTGGGGAGGGATTATATGAGAGGGGGCGGCCCTGATTATGCGCACAGGGGTACAGGAGGGCTGCCATATGGAACTAATCGAAGAAACATGACGAGAACCCCAAATACAGACATCACATTCATCACACTAAATGTGAGGGGCCTGCATACGGTGAGTAAGCGCTACGCAATATACTCTTACCTGAAAAGACAACAAGCACATATAGCCCTATTGCAAGAGATCCACTTGACAACGACAGAGGTAGGGCTGTAAAAAAGGGTCAGGGACAACCAATATTTGCCCGGCGGTATCGCCTCTTTAACCCACAAAATATTAATCAATGAAGAGGCAGGCGCTGGAGACTGGAAGGCAGGAAACAAGGTTTATTCTCTCCGGAGGAGAACACATCAGTTCGGACAGCCAGTATCGTCACGAGGTGCTCTAACCGCATCTCTGAGGCCTGGCCTCTTATACACAGGTTTTATGATCTTTATTGCAGGTAACACATTCTTGCAATGCTTTGAAGTATGAAAGGACATCCTCGGAATCTCCCCTTCAGGCCCATTCCCACACACATTTACAGTTGAAGTCCCCACCCCGGTCACAACAGGTGATGACTATCGCGCAGCTGGACATTCCGCTGATTCACGGAATGTGTGGGGTTGATCGGACCTCATAGGGTGGGGGCTTTGATCAATTCGAGGGTCCTTTAATGGGGGAAGCTTCCTACTGTACGGGGGGGCAATAAACAGTATCCGCAGAGCCAAGTGGCGGCCTGGGAACGGGGAAGACAAACGGGCACACAGGAAAGGGGGGTTTGTATCAAAGGGCCTGGGACCATGAAAGGAATGAAGGGAGGTGTCGCGCTGGGAACAGGATGGGATTCCGAGGCAGAGCTGCGCTGAAGAAGGGTTTATGACCCAGGGCATTGTGAGAGCGGGGGTGGCCAGTGCGTGGGGGCGAAGAGCTGAGCTGGGGGTCAGTGGCATGCAGAGGGTGGTTCTGATCGAGGTACCTAAAATGGCGGGTGAGCACGACAAAAGTGTGGAATCAGGGGAAAAAGGCAAGATGGCGCAGATAATGTTTACCAAACCGTACTAATTTTCCACAGTCCTCCCTTTAACATTCCCAAGACATCTTGCTGGCCTATTTCCTATCCATGTCTACTGTGGCGGTCATAAGTAAAGAAGTAGGAACCCAGGTGAAGGAGCTATAAACATTACATTTAAAATCTTTCATCTTAGGAGGCGGGCCTATCGATAAGCTCGTTTGCAGGAAAGTCATAGTAATGCAATATCGGACAAAAACGATTCTGTAGTGAAAGCGTTGGGTACATTTCATAGATGCTTATAGTCATTCGGAATATGAACTGATAGGTTATTACATATGTAAGTTCTTTTCGTATTTGGTTGGAGCATAATCAATACAATGGTGGCTGGGAGAGAAATGAGACGTAGTAAAAACGATAATCAGGGGTGTCATTGTTCGAAGGGGAAGTCTTATTGTCATGGACCATTATTAGTGAGTTCTCAGCATTCTTTGTCGTCTTCTGTTGGCACTGTGGAGCACCGGCGGTGGAGCTATGTGTCCAGCTCTATTCTAGGTCCCGCGTTGCAGGACATGACCTTTTCCTCGCTTTCCTGGTCAAAAAGGTCCTTTTCGCCCTGTGTCGTTTCGAGTCGATTGTCAAAGAGTTCAGGTGGAAGAAGGGGGTGTGTGAGTAGTCCTTAGGGTAGGTCGGAGGAAAAGGGGATGGAGCAGGGCCAGATCGGGAACAGACCAGGGGGCGGAAAATTTCAGGTAGGCGGGCCCATGACCGAGTTCAGAGGGCGGGGACTTTTCGGCACATGTTGATCATCGAGCAGGGGCATCAGGTCAGCCCTTTCGGAAACAGTGCCTCGTCCTGCGACTCCTATCTGTTGCGGTCTCGCTTTGGTCAATGTCGCAGATGTTCCACGATCTGCAGTCAGGCCGCGTGCTCCCACATCCGGTCTCTCTCTCCTCCGACAGTGGTACCCTTAAATGAGTTTGAAAAGACAGTCTTTAGAGAATTGGCAGAGGAAGGTAATCACATAAGTCTATTTCTCTCCCAGCTCCAAGCACAGAGAAACATCCGTTACATTGGGGTTTACAACCAACATATAAATAATAGATGATGGGTTTGCTGGATTTCCTATAACTTTCCTTCGTAACTATTTCTTTGGTGTTTGTTGGTATTACATTCATTGTCGTGGTACGCGATCTGGTACCTATTCATTGCATTTTGTTTATTACAGTCACGTCAGTTCTTCTGGCAGTGACCCACTTTCCTAGTACGAGCCTTACGAAGCTATACCGTTCCCCAGGGCTTTGTATTTTACGAAAAAGTGCATCGTGCTATCATCATGGTCTGATAGGTATCTTTCTGAGGAACGAACATAGGCTAAACAATTTTCCATTCTATCAATGCATCCTACCTTTCAGCTAAACATTTTACTTTCAACAGGGTTTATTGCAACAATTTCTTCATTTCGGTCTAATCTTAACTTTGCAAACATCATTCTAATTTCTACATAGTCTCTTACAACCTGACTACTTCATTAAAAAACCGGGGGCTTGCGATAACTATCCGACTCATTCCTTGGGGTGACCGGGGTCTTATGGAAAACAACTAGGAACATAGCAAACTGGGGTGAGGGACTATCGTCTTGCTTTGTGTCATGAGGGCGTTATCTTAGCAGAAGGCCACAGTTCAGTTGGTAAGCGTTCAGTGACATTTCTTGAATTCTAAACTCTGTAGCTTGCTCATCAACAAATCATTTCTAGGGACAACGGCTGGCCTGTGTTAGTTGTAAGTCGACCCATCTCTTATAACCGGGGGTGAGGGACATTTTTTTAAACTCTCGTCCGGGGCAGCTGATACAAAACTGGGGGCGTTCTGGGAAGATGGGGATGTTTCGATCACTTTTACTGTTTGGGTATTGAGACAATTCGGGACCGGGAAGGTCGCGTTATCTGAGGCATTTTTTTATCATAGAAGCCACTGACATGTAGTTCCCTTATTACGGGTCAGATTAGAGAACCTCAGTCGTCTTACCTGTCCTTTCCTTTTTGGCCAATTCTAGGTTTCATCAATATTTAGAAAGGAGAGGTAGTAACATGGCATCAAGGTGATTTTATTTAAGACAAATTTGGGCAAATACTTGCGGTATTTGGAGCCAATTGGGTGGTGCACCAGGGGTGGCGGTTTGCCAATTAGGTGCTAGTCGTTCGGAAGAGTGAGAGTGTGGAGGAGAGAGAGAGAGAGAAAGAGAGAGAGAGAGAGAGAGAGAGATGTGCAACAATAGGCTAAATAGTACACGTGCGACATGGGGAGTGGCCGTGTATTGAGATAGACTATTCAGCGCATTTACACAACATGAGACATTACGGGTCTGTGTTAGAATTTCGAAAGCATGCAGTTTGGGACGGACGAGCATTAGGCCGGGTACAAAGGGACATGCATTGAGTAATAGGCACCATTGTGTCGCACTTCTCGCACTCTCGGTCCTTTGACTAGTTAAGTCAATGCTTCAGTCGCATAAAAACATTTTCTCATAGTTTCAGACATACGTGACATGTGCTCATTCACGCAACACGGATTAGGGGTGATCGTGTTTCGTCATATCATACAACTTATTGGCTCTTTCGTTACAAGAGTAGTTTGTGGGTGTCCTTAGGTGCCACCTTGCAGCGTTAGTCCGCTTCATGTATCAGACATGGCGAGGCTTCAGATCTTCACCATACCTCAGTCGTGATTCCAATGTAACCTGTAGAGGGAGGAAAAGAGGGGAAGGGAGGGGGACAACATTCGAGCATATCAAATGCATGGGCACGAAAGTCCTTTACTTACCACATACTCGTCTTATCTCCTCGGGATAGAATCCCTGGGGTCTTGGTTTCTGAAGCCAGGGCAGTGTGTCCTTATAGGCCGTGTGTAGGGAAACGTTAAAAATCAGAGGCGCTTAGTGCGAGGTATCTAGTTTGTAGATGTATCTAACTATCGGGGTCCTTAAATCTTTTCCAACGCTGTGATGTTCTAAGGCATATCAGCTCTTCGGTCAACCCTGTTCCCTAGTACCTTTGAGTACCATACCTGTATAACATTTTATCATTTACACCACTTCACTTTACCCGTCCTCAGAAGTCGAGGTCCTTCTCCATGCGTTGGTTCCTGAGCCAGTCGCATATTTGGAGGCAGAGTATCGTGCCTTAGATTCGATCCTCCATCCGGGGCTGAGCAACCATCTTCTAATAACCTTAAAAAGAGAACAAAGCAGAGCGCACAGAAAAACTCTCCCGCTGATCCCACATTTTACAAAAGCATGCAATACCTGTTCATAGTTTGGAAAACCTTTATTGGCACAATCGTTCAGCATGTAGATATGAGAGTGCAATCGTATTTGGCCGGACACGGCGATGGCCGAAGCGTGTACAGTAGGGGGGGCTATTTTGCAGCATTAAAAACATTTAAAAGGGTTTATTTAGTCATTTGCAGGAAACTAAAAAGGTCTATCAATAGGTGAGGGATCAAAGGGCATTCATTTCATAATTGGAAGCACAGTCAGACTAGTTGCAATCAAATTTCCCAAATGCATACCGTGGGCGTGTGTCACAAGCGAGGTTATGTATCAGTTACAATAATATCATAATAAATCGTACATTGAAACCAAAATTTTTAACGGGATCCTTTTACATGTTCGTCGAGTGAACCCTCCTTCTTTTTCGTCACGTGTACAAAGGATCATATACATATCTCAGAACATCAAGTCTTATTAGCAAAAAAAAACACCACGAGGTGTTCGTAAGTTCTAATTGACACCGGCGCCATTTTGGGCGGGGCCGGGTTAGTCCGGAAGTAGCATCAGGGACAAAATGTTTCCCACAACCGGCGGTTGGACCAGAGTCCCTTTCGGCAGTTCAAAAAACTCGTGCTAACAGAAGGGGTGGCTATGTCGTGGTTATTTCGTTAGCGATCAAGGCAGTTGTTCCTCACCGGAAGCCTGCAGAGGCCGAGGGCTCCTGGGACTTTCGTAGAATCTTCAAGGCTGTGGGGATGCTGTCGGAGGTGGGGGCTCGTGCCCCGGTGGGCAAGCGTCCGAGTTATATTGCTGGTCAAAGTTACTCTAGCGGCCTAGACCCGCTTTCCAGGGGGCCCAGACGCCATTTTGAGACCCCGCAGCAGCCGCCCTTTGTCGTGTCTGCAAGAGTGGAAGAGACTTCTTGGGGCGAAAAAAATGGAACGCCGTGCCGTAGGAGCAGGACATTCGGCTAGGGTGCAGCTGTGGCGCCCCCACCTGGGGGGCGAGGGAGACTCGTTCGCACCGTCTCCCTCTCCCAGTGCACCCCACGCCGCCCCTTTTCACGGGCATACATGATGGCCACCCCACATCCCGTGCTCCACAAGTACTCTTGAGGGCCATCGTATGTCTTGTGCTGCGCAAGTATGGTCGCCGCCATCCTATGTCCTGTGCTCCGGAAGTATGGCCGCCGCGGTGCATGTCCTGTGCTGCGGAAGTATGGCCGCCGCCCAGCTGGAGGATTTCGGCGCCGGGTCGGGGCTGGGAAGCCTCCTATCCGGGGAGGTGGGAGAGGCTCGTTCGCGTCGCCTCTCCCTCCCAGCCCACCCTGTACCAATTTTCAGCAGAGGTATTTGTGATGGCCGGACCAGGAGATACGAGGGAGGGGGTCATCTGCATCCGCCCCCCTCCCTACTCGTGGCCTGGGGGGCGCCACCCCAGGAAGACGAGGATGGGAAGGCCATTTCATGCCGGGCCCGTGGTGCCTCCTGGACATCCCACTGGCGATCTTTTCGATCGATGGCTGTCAGCAGGCCCCGCCCCACACGTGCTGTGTATTTCACCTTCCGGATGGGCGTGACCGGTGACCTGCGGCATTTCGGGAACTTCCGGAGTGGGGGTAGGTATTTTGTTTGGACAGGCATGTCTGGGTAATGGGGGGTTGTCTATGCAGGCCTGTAATTGCTCCTTTTTTCACAGAGTGGGGGGCAACAGAGAGTAATCAGTCCCATTGCACTCGGAGTTTGAGTTCATTAATGGAATGTATACTAATCTGTCCGAGACTACTCTGTGTATTGTTTCTGTAGGTTATCCGAAAAGGGTGGTTTTTGTGTTCGGGAACAGTAGCGGTAGTATGGGGTTCGTCACCGGGTAACTTAGAGCTAGACTGGGTTTCCCGTCTTAGCGTTGTTCGATCTATGAGGACTCAAACATGTCGCTGAAATCGGTCTGGCGAAATCTGTGCCATCGGGCGTAATCAAACGTGGTGGTTCTATCTGGCCTGTCCGTGTCGGTCTGATTCATCTTCGTCTCACGCCTTTTCCCGTTCTGCCGGCCTGTTATTTCTGTCGGCCCTCTGCTCTTACCCTTGTTCAGTAGAGTCGGGCATTGGGCTTTCCAGTGCCCGGAACATTTACATAAAGCACATTGGTTTTGCCCTAAGTCTGGTCGTCTTACGCGTAGTGTCGGGGGATTACTTTCGGGTCGTTGTGTCTTGGGGTTGTCCTGTCGGTATATCCCTTTACACCGTTCCCTTCCTGCGTTTACTCCTTGGAACCGTGTTGCCGTTATCCCTTCCTTTTGCCTACCAGATGCTTGGAAGGTTGTCTGTCGCGTTTCTTTACCTACTCTGACTTCGTCTCTTTTCTTTCGGTGCATTGCTTCTTTGCGCCACATACCGAGACTGTCGAGAATAATAGGCGTTGATTTACTACCACAAAGGGCTATTTCGAACGTTTCTATTTTATCAAGATCGAAGGATCCTATCAGTGGCCACTGTTTCTCTTGATTTTCTTTGGTATACCTGTGCCACAGCTTACTATAGGCTATGGTAACTAATCCATACTTTGTGAACATGTCTTTATTAGGGGTGCCTTCCAGCGGAGCTAGATGGTCCACCTCTAATAAACGGTCCGGGCTGAACCAACTACCAATCAGTGGGGAGAAGACAGACATGACAGCTCACAACGAGGACAAAAGTCAGCACTGCCTATCTTATTACTGCGTGCAAAGACTAGACAGAATATTTCTATTCTACGTTGTTTGCAGGCAGTGAATACCTCATGAACCAATATCGAACAGTCAACATTCGGTCAATCAAACAATCAGTGGGGAGAATAAGTAGGCCCGCAAAAGGTCTGCGTCCTCTAACCTTTCACTATCTGCAAAGAGGAACCTGTTCTTTCCTGTTTGCAGACAGAGAATCTCCAGAAAACAATCCGCGAACAGTAGTTCGGGGTCAAAAACAATTAATCAGTGTGGGAGAGGGAAATCTCCCGAAAACAATCCACGAACCGTAGTTCGAGTTCAAACAATCAATCAGTGGGGGAGAAAGATAGGCACGATGGCTGCGTTACCTATTCTTCACTGTTTGCAAAGAGAGAGAGCCTGTTGTTTCTCCGTTTGCAGACAGTGAATCTCCAAAAAGTCAACAAAGAGTAATACTAGTATTTTCCGAACAATCAAACAATCATTTCGCAATTCGTCGTGTTTACACGACCTTACCCGGACAGTATGGACAGTTTCTTGTCTTCCGAATCCAGCGCCCGATCGTCCTCTTTTCCTCGTATTCCTCGCGGCACTCCTGATGGTTCCCAGTCAGGACCGTAGATCACTCGAGAGAGGTCTGTTCGGAACCAGTGAAGTTCGGATGATCGGCTGCCAGACGAGGGTCTATTGGGCAGGAGCTCTCCCGATCGTTGCAGTCGTTCACTCTGTCGTCAGGACCTCTCCCACTGGATCCACGTGTCGCTGATGGGCCCCACGCTTGGGACGCCAATTGTAAAAAAGGGTCAGGGACAACCAATATTTGCCCGGCGGTATCGCCTCTTTAACCCACAAAATATTAATCAATGAAGAGGCAGGCGCTGGAGACTGGAAGGCAGGAAACAAGGTTTATTCTCTCCGGAAGAGAACACACCAGTTCGGACAGCCAGTATCGTCACAAGGTGCTCTAACCGCATCTCTGAGGCCTGGCCTCTTATACACAGGTTTTATGATCTTTATTGCAGGTAACACATTCTTGCAATGCTTTGAAGTATGAAAGGACATCCTCGGAATCTCCCCTTCAGGCCCATTCCCACACACATTTACAGTTGAAGTCCCCACCCCGGTCACAACAGGTGATGACTATCGCGCAGCTGGACATTCCGCCGATTCACGGAATGTGTGGGGTTGATCGGACCTCATAGGGTGGGGGCTTTGATCAATTCAAGGGTCCTTTAATGGGGGAAGCTTCCTACTGTATGGGGGGGGGGCAATAAACAGTATCCGCAGAGCCAAGTGGCGGCCTGGGAACGGGGAAGACAAACGGGCACACAGGAAAGGGGGGTTTGTATCAAAGGGCCTGGGACCATGAAAGGAATGAAGGGAGGTGTCGCGCTGGGAACAGGATGGGATTCCGAGGCAGAGCTGCGCTGAAGAAGGGTTTATGACCCAGGGCATTGTGAGAGCGGGGGTGGCCAGTGCGTGGGGCGAAGAGCTGAGCTGGGGGTCAGTGGCATGCAGAGGGTGGTTCTGATCGAGGTACCTAAAATGGCGGGTGCGCACGACAAAAGTGTGGAATCAGGGGAAAAAGGCAAGATGGCGCAGATAATGTTTACCAAACCGTACTAATTTTCCACAGGGCGACTGCAGAGAAAATGGAGGGGCATTGTATGCGCTACCGGGTACTCCACATTTGCCAGAGGGACATTGATCTGGGTCAGGCCAGGAATCCCATTTAAAGAACAGTCCAGGGTAGTGGATAAGGAAGGACGATATGTGTTGCTGGAGGGATTACTGGAAGGGCAATCAATTCTAATAGGCAGTATTTACGCCCCGAACGTAGAACAGAATGTATTCTGGAACCACCTCACGACGACACTAGCGCATCACACCGACGCCCCGTGGATATTGGGTGGAGATTACAACTGCGTCCTAGACATGGCCCTAGATCGTTCCCGGCCCCCACCGGCACACTCACTGCTCCACAAACAGGCGGAACTTTTTAATATACGGGTGAAACATTGGGCATTGATCGACACATGGAGGGCACTACACCCCACCTCAAAATTATACTAATTTCACTCCATTCCTCACGACCTCCGAGTGCGCCTAGATAGATTCTTCTGCTCAGCGGCGCTACACACTAAGGTACGACATACGGACTACCTGGGGCGGGTGCTATCAGACCACAATGCCCACTCACTGACTCTTAGATGGAAACCGCCACACCCTCCAGTGCCTACATGGAAACTCCCTCGGGAGTGTCTTAAAGATCAGGCATTCACACATGATCTCGGGGGGCACCTGCAGGAGCACTTTACACTTAATGCAGGGATGGCATCCTCTAGGCTCATAGAATGGGATGCTCATAAAGTGACGGCGAGGGGTCATTGTATACAGCAAGTGGTGGGTGTGCGCAGGATCCTAGAGCGAACACTGCAAGATTCGGAACGCACTCTAGCTTCCTTACTAAAAGCAGGTGACCGCGGCGAGACCACCCCGGAACGCGTAGCCGAAGCCAAAACAAGATACGCGGAAACACTGCGGGATCTCTGCAAATACAATTTCAGGGTCTACGCAGCCAAGGTACACCGGGAGGGCAATAGGAGAGGTACACTGTTGGCCTGGCTAGACCGGCAAGATCCCAATCTAAAACCAGTCACTGAAATTAGAGATCAGAATGGACAGCTCCAAACCTCCCAACTTGCAATCCTACGAGTCTTCTACACATATTACTCTGGCATATACAAGACCCCGCGACAGGGAGACCCCTGAGCACTAGACAGATTCTTCCACACTCTGACTGCCCCCCAAGTCTCGCCGGAAGATAGGAAAGAACTCGAGCAAAAGATAGGTCCAACAGAGATAAGAAAGGCGACAGGAGAATTGGCCAGGAACAAAGCCCCTTGGATGGATGGCTTCCCCCTTGAATATTATAGAACCTTCTCCACTGATCTAACCCCACGTATGGTCACCATGTTTAATGACGCGCTCATGGCGGGGTTACTGCCGCGATCCCTTAGAGAATCAATAATAGTCACATTCCTGAAACCGCACAGGGACTCCACACTTCCGTCGTCTTATAGACCGATCACGTTACTTAATGCGGACTGCAAAATCTTAGACAACATACTAGCGGTGAGATATACCCAAGTCATAACTCTGTTAGTCCACCCTGATCAATGTGGGTTTGTTCCAAACTGCAACATGTCCCACAACCTCCGTAGATTATTTCATGTCCAGGACATGACACGGGAGCGGTTCCCCAACGCGGCATGCCTCATATTAGACCTCGAGAAGGTGTTCGACAACCTCTTATGGCCATACCTATTCGAGGTCCTTAGCAGGTACAATATCGGCCCACGTCTTTCAGCATACACAAGGCTCCTTTACACGAGCCTTACGTCCCGAGTCCAGATGGGCAATTACATCTCATCGGAGTTCGAGGTGGAGAGAGGGACAAGACAGGGGTGCCCGCTGTCACCCCTCCTATTTGCCCTAGCGATTGAACCCCATGCGATACGCCTGAGACAAGAAGGCGAGGAATGGGGTATCCCCATGGCAGACACGAGGCACTGCGTGTCCTTATACGCGGACAACCTCTTCATATATATATTTGGGATGCTACTAGCGACCTGACCAGTATCTGGAGGACGCTGGAGGACTTCGCGGCCATCTCGGGCCTCAAGGTCAACTGGGAGAAATCCTTGTTGTACCCGCTGAGCCACCATATGGCCCCATTCGATGCCCGAATAGGCCCGCAATTACTGGCTTGGAATGCAGAGGCCCCCCGTTATCTGGGAGTGCGGTTATATCACATCCCGGAGGATCTATATGAAGGAAACCATCGCAAAACCTTGGCCGGTCTAATATCAGCGGTGGGCTTTTGGAAAACGATACCGCTGGCACCCATTGGCCGAGTGGCCCTGGCAAAAATTATCATGGTCCCCAGACTACTGTTTAATGTTGGCAACCTCCCGGTAGTTCTACCGCGATCGTTCTTTAAGGAACTGGACAGTCACCTCACAGAGATGGTGTGGGGTGGGGGATGACGACAAGTGGCGTTGTCAACACTTTACCTACCCTCCACGGAGGGAGGGTTAGGAGCGCCTGCCTATGAAGCGTACTTCTTAGCGGCCCAGCTCCAATGGTTGTCCTATTGGACAGCAGGGCCACACATGGGAGAGACCATCACCGCAGATGGCCCCACGCCACAGCCGGCAATCCACCGGATGCTACTCCCAGGTACCAAACCTATACGCACTCGACCCATACAGTTATCCATAGCTCGCACCTGCATGATGCGTCTTCACTGCATGTCCAAAGTACGACCATCATACTCACCCCTGCTGCCTCTGGTGGGATTTCCACGAGGGGACACGTACTACACACAGAGAACACTCCAAACCTGGACTGAGTTATCAGTCACAGAGTTGGAATCATTCTTCGAAGAGGGACAGTTGAAAACATACAACCAGATGATGGAACAATATGATCTTCCCCCGGGCAATTCTTACTCCACAGGCAATTGATAGAGAGCAGTCGTAAATACTGGAATCCTAATACAGGGGAACCCATGCCACACCCAGTGATACACACGATCCTACACATGGGAGTGGGGCGCCATCTGGTCACTTGGCTGTACAAGGCGGTACGTACCCTCATCCTTCCATCTCTCCAACCCCTACATCAGACGTGGGAGACAGACATAGGCAGAGTGGTCCACACAAAGAATGGAGCATGGCCCTCGAATACCCCAAAAAAGTCTCTAGGAATGCCAGATTCCGTAACATACAGTTTAACATCCTCCACAGAGCTTATCTCACACCACACCGACTGCACCGCTTCTTTCCGGATACACGATTTGCCTGCCCCCGCTGTCAAATCCCGGAAGCAGATTTTAAGCACATGTTCTGGGACTGCCCCACACTCCAAGGGTTCTGGAATACAGTCCACCGGACCCTCAGGGAGACGACTGCCATCACAACGCTTTCTACATGGGAAGCATGCGCACTCGGAATCTTCCGCAGGCGGAAGACCGAGAAAGTACAGTATCATTTCCTCTAACTGCCCATCCTCCTGGAAAAAAGGGGGATAGCTATGCATTGGAGGACCCCCGCAGGACCACCGGAAGCAGCCTGGATAGGTGCTGTACATAACTGGGGTAAAGCGGAGGAGGAGATACTCCGAGATGAGGAAGTAAAGGGGCACCGCAAACACCCTATATCCCAAGAATGGGCCCAGTTACTGCACGAATTCACACGGGCGACAAGTCGACCAGAGTTACAGTTGGCCTCGCAGTCCCAGAGCCGAACAGCCACTCCGGTCCCTACACCCCACTGACACAATCACAAAACTTCTCGAACGCCGCATGGCTCCACACCCGAAGCCCTTGCCATCCAACACACGCTACAGACTCCCCGAAGGCTGTGGTGCTATGTAATCTAGGAAAGTTACAGGCCCACCCCAGCACAGCAGACCACCTCCCGCTCCTCCCCCAAAACCACCCACCACACCAGGTTAACCCCAAAGGTTAAAACAGTAAGAAGTTTAGACTGGAGGGGATATCCCCCCTTCCATTAGTTTATTGGAAAACCCTATAGACAAGAACGTCATGACGACACATGCAGACACGTATCATGCCGACCTCGTCGGCACTAACTAGGAAGACTGAGTAAGAACCAACATATCACAGGGTCACTACCACGCTAAACATAGTAGGTCGTTCGACTCCGGCAATCTCTGCTCACCTCAGAGGCGAGCTCCTGACATTGCAGGGGACTACTTGGGGGACACTCACGGACCGACCAACTTCAATAGGCTGACAAGCATATGAACACTGTATGAGAAAGGCTATTCGATGTACACTGCTACTGTGTACCTATGGTCATATTCCACTGTAATGCATAATTGATTGTCATGCTGATTGTAAACTGCAAACTAAAACCCAATAAACAAATTTAAACAAAAAAAAATAGTATGTTGCCACATTGAGACCGGTCTGTTGTAGAAAAGTTTGTTAACCGCCTGTATACCTAGCGTGGGATTAATACTGGTGGCTAAAATTGTACCTGGTTGCCGGTTTAGGTCCGCCAAAGTGCTCAAAATATGTTTAGTATCCTGTATGTAAGATGGTAAATTCCTGACAAGAGGGCGCAAAAAGAGGTCTACATATTCAGCCAACCTCTCAGTGGGCCCCCCTATGCCGGATACAATAGGCCTGCCTGGTGGAAAAGGGAGATGTTTGAGTACCTTTGGCAAGGTGTAAAGCCAAGGGTATGTAGGCCTGAGGACTTTCAAGTAGAGATATTCGTCATCGTTAAGAAGACCCGATTGGTTCCAGGTTGATAATTTGTCATTAATGTTGGAAGTAAGTGGACCCATAGGGTTATGTGTAAACCTCTCATAGCACATATGATCTTTACGTTGGTTCGAGATCTCCTCATGGCAATCAACCACGTTCATTACCATGACATTTCCCCCCTTGTCCACCTCCCATATATGATATCTTCATTGTTCATCAAAGAAGCAAGTGCCGTTCGCTCTCCTAGGGTGAGGTTATCTTTGTACTTAAAGGTACCTTTGTCATGAGTAGTATTAAGTTGGTTCAAATCATCCAATACATGTTTATAAAAATCATCAATAGCATTGCCACCGGGGAGGGTGGGAATCCACCTAGATTTGGATTTCAACCCGCTGGCCATGCTGAAATCAGGCTCAATGTTTAATTCATCAAGAAGTCTGTCCATATCATATGGTGTTTCCTCAAGAGCAGTCATAGTCAAAAGTAGATGCATTGCTTGTGTATCTTTTATTGACAGAGCATCGGGATCAACAAGTACAGGAATATTCTTTGATATCTTTTTAGTCACTTCTGTGTGTGCCAAAAGTTTCCTTAGTTTCAAATTCATTACGAATTTGAAAAGATCGATCTTAGTTTTACAAATATCCGCTATGGTGTAGGGATTAAAACTGAGCCCCTACTGAGTAGAGAGGTCATGTCAGTAGTAAGGGCTAAAGATGAAAGGTTAATTACCTGTACTTCTGACCCTAATGGGGTCAGTTCTTGTTCACCCCTGATCTCAATTTCCTCCAATACTCTTCGGTGTTTGGCCCTCCTCCCCCTGCGGGTTTCGGATCTGGTTTTGCTTTTGGGGGTTGTACCTTGTTTCCCCTCCTTATGCATAATACCTCGAGTAAAAAAGCAGAGTTACCCTGTGGTGTATTGTCGGAGTTATTAATATCAGAACCACTGATACTGTTAACACTGAGCGAGGTATTACTAGATGAAACTGAACTGACTTCCAAAGATAACCTCTGATTCCTATCTGTGTGTTTGGTGTTGGGTATCATTGCATCATATTTCCGAGCATAGGGGAAAATTCTACCCTCCTGATAGTCCACTTCGTCCCTCCTCAGCTGTCTTGCCTTCCGATTCTTGATATCTGATTGGTGTTTGAGCAGAATCTCGCAGAGAATTGTATAATTCTTGACAGTAGCTTTTGGGAGATTGAGGTATTTTATCTCTTGTTCTAGCACAGAAAACTCAGCTTGCAGTTTAGTGGTCTTGCGATCGGCACTTTGAATAAGTATATCCATTAAAGTCATGGAGTATGTGGTCAAAGAATCTTCCCATTTAGCCATGAGATCAGAATCCAGATCATCATAGGTAGGGAAGATTTGGGCTCGTAAACCCCTAGGGATGCGTCTAAGTTTCATATATTGCTTAAGGGTGGTCCCATCCCACCATCTTGAGTTCTCTTGCTTTTTCAGTCTCTCAAGTTTAAGGAACTTGTCTTTTAGTCCCTCCTTGCACGGCGGTAGGCCACTTGTGGATGCTATGTGCGTCGCCATTCCTTTCGCCAAATTATCAAAAAGTTCTTCTGCTGCCTTAGTTCTATCCATAATCAGAGAAAAAAGAGATACCCTGTACCTATTTGCATGCAGAGACTCCTGTAGTGCTTGCGTGGCGGCTGCCTCCCTGAATCCGTAACTAAACTCAACAACACAGGGTTAATTAATTTTCAGAGAAAGATAAGGCGCTTTGCCTAAAGTGTATGCAAACAGTGTGTAATACAACACTAAAATGTCTTTCTGTGGTGAAACTGGCGAGCGGGAAAACCCTCTGACCGTTCAATAGTGTGTTTATCAAAAAACACACGAATAACTAATACAAAAAATGCCTATGCACACACTCTCAATGGTCATTTACATTCGTAACAGTGCACAGCAAAAGCACAATTATTAAAACAAAGACAACAGGCAATAATCAAATTTCTTGACGCTAAGTATCCATGAGTTTTGAGGTTTTAATGGTTCCAAAACCCGCCAACACGTGTTTCGTCGCGTTAGGAACAGAGTGTCCGCGACTACTCAGGGCTGGGGAAAAAACAAACATATACAATACTAAAATGTATGACATACAATTATATCAGTGTATAGCAATTACATAGCATCCATTAAAATTCATTAGTGCTACACAGAATGCATTTTGTCACCCAGTGAAGCCGATACGTCTCTATATGGTGCACGCGCTATTGTGGTAAAAAAAACGTCCCAGAACGGTATCTGGTCCTGCATGCATCAATATCATCGTTGAAAAACATCTCTCGCCATTGTGTGAAAACCATTGCTGCATCAACATACTATGCTCCAAAATGTGTGTGACGAGTGAAACGGGGCGAGAATAAAAATCATCTCCGTCATTAGTATCCTTAATCACATGTGCTCCCATGTGCAGAAGAACAAACAAAACAAATATAACAAACCATACCTTGCCTGTCCAGCATAAACCAATTGTAGGTCTATAGAAAGATTCACAAAAACAAACATGGACAAGGGAGAAACCCTTTAGTATATTGAGCACTACTGCCCCTGCAAGGTACTCAGTCACAGTAAGGTCAAAATCTATAGAGATCAACAAAAAGGAACAGGCTCACCGCTCCCCCGGTGATACTTCCGACCTGGCGGAGCCCGTGACCTTTCTCTGCCAATTAATCACCTTTTAAAATCCTTGCCGTAATCCCTATAGAAAAAGGGGGTGGGGAAAGCGGATCAGACACATTGAGGGCAAATAATTCCCCCATTTCCGGACCTAGTTGTCTACCCACATAGATCCCTATAAATAAAAACAAATCCTACCTAGTGTGTATACAGCATCCAAGCCTTCTCATGAAGTAGAAAATAAGTAGATTATTAGTTTCGGCGCTGCCCAAGTTAAGTAGTGTTCTAAGAAAGAGAAGGGGGATATAAAAGGTCTAATCAATTCAAAGGTGGAGTGAAAGACATCCCTGGGTTGAACACAATGACCCAGTTGTTAACAAGAACCTGTTCGTTCTTCCTGATCCCATGGAAAAATGAGGTATCACCAGCGTGATCGGTATTTACCTTGCACCACGTAAAGCCTGTCCGTAAAGCCCGGGAAAACAACTCGCACAGCCTGGAACGGATAACCCTCAGTAGTGCCCAATTCTGTTATAATACAATAACGGTCTATTGTTTAAGTCTATAAATGACAATTAGTTGTTCATCTGCTCTCTATGTCCCAAGAAAGTGTGATAAAAGCAACTTACATATATTCAAGACGCCGTGTGGGCCAAGTCCTGTCTCCCGGATCACCGTGTTCCGTGTATCGGACATGTGATCTGGAGGCAGACACCATGAAGTATCCTGAATGCAGGATCTCCACGCCCCCAACTCGAAAACTAGAGCGCTACCTCCAATAGCGCTCATGGCCCAATCAGAGATATAATCTCGTCCTAGGCAATCTCGGTGACTGCTCCTCTTATCTGCATGATCCGTTCCCGATCGGAAAATTGCTCATATTTTCCTAGTTATGTCCCCTTCCATCTGTGGTAAATATAATATTACCCTGACATAATTTCTCTAAATAAACAAAGCATCATGCATTAAATGAGAGGCAGAGTCCGTGATGTCCGAGTTAAAAGGGCTTTATTCCAGTAACTCGAGTTAAGGGAGAATCTGTTCCATCACCACTAAGGTTCAGGAAGGGTCTTCTAAACATTATTTACAGAGTACAATATATATACGTTCAATCTCGTACATAGGGAGGAGCGCTCGAGGCAGAGCAAGAAAGAAAAAGAGATAAGAGCATGTGGGCGTGCATAAGGGTGTATACTTGATGAGTCATAGGTGAGTCATAGGTGGGTGGGTATATAGAGGAGGAGTTGTATAGCCAGCTGGAACTTTGCCCTACTTGTGTGCGCAACTTGATCATGACGTGTAATTGACGCGTAACTGGGGAGAGCTGACTTTCAGTCTAGTAGGGAGGCCTTCGGTGTCAAGGTGACCGGCACGTCTGGTATTATCTGATATCTTAAGTCAGGAGATGTATTGTCTGAAGCAAAGGTGGCTCATCACTAAGAGCCAGAGAGGGCATATATTTCTTCGTTCATTACGTGGGGTCTGTGGGCTTTCTATGGATGCGAGTTCTGTGATTCACTTAAACGGAGACAGAAAGGCTAGGCCCTATCTCTGCAGACGGGTTCTGTTTACCTTCTTCACCGGGCAGGAATGTGATTCTGTAGAGCTAGCAGATAACTGCTGTGCAAAATACTGTCTTGGCACCCCTTGCCGGGCTTCTCTCGGCTGAGCCAGAGGTATGCGAGGTCAGGGATACGTGACTGTAGCTCTCAGAGTGTCTGAGTAATGAAAACCCTAATTCAAAGACTGGTTCAGACTGAGCCACAAAACGGGTTCATCTCGATATTAAAAGTGCACAATGCAAACACATGGGCCTTAATGCTAACTTAACGTTTCTTACATGGGAGACTTGATGACTGGCATCCTAATGCAGGACATAATTGCAGAGGCCTTGTTATTCAGGCCACTACGGGAAAATGCATGGGTGACATGCATATAGACTAAACGCAGGGTACACGCAGGGGACATATTGGTCAGACAAAATTTCATTTTCCTCATTCCCTCCTTGTCCCCTACTTGTGCCTTCAGGACACATCTATATTCATGAGACCGTATATTTGATCATACAGCATCATTTGTTCATCTATAGTCCTTTGTATGTGTGGATGTGGAACACAGGCAGTCGCACACAGGCCGCAAATGGCCGGGCCACACTGTAGACAGAGATAGCAGCCAAATATCCTAAGCAGTATCAGTCCTAGGAACGACAACACTTTCCATCCCCAAGCCGATATTACACCCCAGAGCCAACTGGACCATGTCCATGTACCTGGGTCTTGATTTATGACATGAGCAATCTTGTGGAGCCTAGTTATTGCTGCGTACACAGATGGCGCGTTATTAGGAATGAAAATGCAACAACTAGAGCCGATCACTCTATAGGCCCCGCCCCTACCTGCCAGGATGACATCAAGAACAAGGCGGTTCTGAAGAACAACAAGTCTCATGGCAGACTGCTCCTGGGTCAAGTTCGCCAGGGCAGATGCAGTCACATTCACAACCGTTTCCAGGGTTCTCGTTAACCTGCGTATGAGTTTACTGTTTTGGACGGGACCTATGAAGAAAAAGAATCCTTTGTTGAAATCTGTATATTGTTCCCACTCTGTCTCAGTCTGATCGATACCTGCGGCATCGGTCTCTCTCCTTAGTCTACCATGCTCTTGCTCTAATCGTGAATCTCGATGATAATGGGATGGGGCCAGAAAGACGGGTGGCAGCAGGAATGCTATATAACATGTCCCACCCCAGTCTAAGGGCAGATGTACATAGGCTGTCTGACCGCAAATGAAATAGGTATGGCGAGATGTTTTGAAAGAAGACTGTTCTTTATCGTTAAACTCCACTACAGCTTTACACTCGCTGTGTCCCATATGTACTGAGCCTTTCTTCCTAACGCACAAATCACCTTTTACTGGTAGGACTGATATAAACGGTGGACTTACGTTTTGCAGGGGCTGAACATTCAGCATTATAAAGCTAAGAGATGCATTTCCTTGCTCATACTCTTCATTTTCTAGATCGGTTCCTTTCCTTTGGGGAAATCCGTCTTTGTCTGGAAAACATACCTCATTCATTACTTTATTCAAGCTTCCATATATCCAGTCACCCTGGTAAACTATGGTCTTTCTATCTAGTGAGGTCATTAAGGCAAACCATGCTCCACACGAACCATTGTGGGAGAACGGTAGTGGAAAGAAGGGCAGGATTCCCTTCGTCTTTTGATAAGGCGGTAGTTGGCCACATACCCAGCAATCAGTCGCATTGCTGGTCTGATGTGAACGGTGTAACATCCTAATGAAAGTATTGTTACGCAGCGCTAGTCGATATGACAGTTCATGGGGTGGCAGTTCACTAAATGTATGCTCTACGGTGTTGTTAATGGAAGAATGTATATGTGAGAAAATAGGAGGAAAGAAAACATGTAGTAATAAACTGACACAGATTATACCGATGCACAGAAAAAAAAGAATAATCAAAGAAACTATACATCTACTACGTAATATCTTGCAGTATTTCTCTTTCATTTTGCTCTTTTTTGCTATTCTCGTATGCGATCTTATACATGTCAGAAATCTTGTCTAACCGATTCACCACCTACTGGACTTAGACAATCAAACCTCGTCTGACTTTCCAGATCGTAATTTGGACCTATACTCTTGCTGTGGAGTCTTTTCTAGCAAAGGCGGCGCAAAGTCTGTATTGTCTTTAATGTCTTTATTCTTTACCAAAGTTCCAGAATGTCCAAAGTATCGTTTACAATGGTGGGCATGAAGCCATCCTTTTCTTCCATCCACCTTGATAGCAGTCCTCGTTGTTAATAACACTAGCTTCGGTGTCTTCCAACGCGGTTCAAGTGGGCTTGATCGATCAAAGTTCCGGATGAGCACGAAATCACCTGGTGCTATGGCATGCTCCTTGACCTGGGTGTTGTCAGGGAAGGCGGCAGCAACCTGTGAACGACAAGAGAGTAGTGCAGACATCAAGGAAGCCAGGTAATCTGTCAGCATGTTACTGTCAACTTCAGTTATTTTCTTAGGCATAGGTGTACCCCACATATTCGGCGGTCTACCAAAAACTACTTCATATGGAGACAGGCCTGTTCTGGAATGGGCCACCATACGCATGTAAAAGAGGGCAACCGGCAAGGCTACCATCCAATCCACGCCTTTGTCTGCACAGATTTTTGCTAGTTTCGTCTTGTCTGATTATGTCTTTCTACAAGACCTGCTGCTTCAGGGTGTCTTACACAATGGAACTTCCAAGTATATCCTAACAGAAGAGACACTTGTTTCATTAATTCAGAGGAAAAGGGCTGGCCGTTATCTGAATATACGACACGAGGCAATCCATATCTGGGAAAGAACTCACGCACTAATTGCCTGGCAGTTGTCACAGCAGTATAATCTGGGACTGGATACGCTTCTGTCCATCTAGTTAGTGCACACACAACTACCAGGACATACTTGTAACCTTTACATCTGTCCATTTGGATATAATCCATCTGGAGGACCTCAAAAGGGTGGTCAGGAGGATGGAATCCACCTTGTTCCACTGAAATGCCTTTACCTGGATTGAACTGGCAACAAATCATACATGTTCTTACTTTTTGTTTCGCGGCTGCACGTAAGTGCTTGTTGAACCAGATATTCTGTAAGCTGTCTATCATTGCCTTCTCCCCCAAGTGTGCTGGACTATGTGTTGTGTTTATGATCACTTGTACCATGGAATCTGGAAGAAACCATGTGGCTTTTCCCTTAGTCATCCAACCTTGGTCAGTCTGGACCCCTCCTTGTTCAGTCCATTTCTTTATTTCATCTGATGTGGCATGTGTCTGTATGTCGAGTACATCTTGAGAAGGATCCGTGACTGTCATGCTTTTTGTCAGTAATGGTACCTCTGTCCTTGTCGTGTCTGTTGGTGTCTGGGCTGTAAGTTTAGCAGTTCGGTCTGCCAGGTCATTACCCTAGGAAATGATGTCTGTAACTTTGGTGTGTGCTTTGCATTTCAGGATAGCTATGGCTGTAGGCAAATGTATTGCTTCCAACAGGGCTTGAATAAGCGGACCATGCTGAATCTTGGCACCATGAGAGGTCAAGAAACCTCTCTCTCTCCATAGTACCCCGAAATCATGAACTACGCCAAAAGCATATTGTGAATCTGTATAAATGTTCACTTTCAAGTGCTTAGCTCTTATGCAGGCTTGTGTCAGAGCAATGAGCTCTGCTGCTTGTGCTGATAGTGTGTCTATTCTGTGTGTCTCTATGACTTCAGTAGCAGTGGTCACAGCATATGCTGCCACTAATACTCCTGCATTCGTTCTCATGCATGATCCATCTACATAGAGTGTTAGGTCAGGGTCTGGAAGTGCAATATCTGTCAGGTCTTGTCTTGGTTTCGTCACTATATTCATTATTTCTACACAGTCATGTGGTGGTGCGGTGTCTATACATGAGGGCAAAAGTGTAGCAGGGTTCAGAATGTTACATCGTCTGATCTCTATGTGTGGTTGAAATAACGTCAGTTCATATCCTGTCAGTCTTGCTACAGTCAAGTGTTGTGTCTGTGTCCTGTTCAAGAGAACTTCTACTGCATGCGGTACCTGTACCGTCAGGGGGTGTCCCAGCACTATCGAGTCACTTTGTCGTATGGCTAGGGCTGTTGCTGCAACCGATTTCAGGCACGCAGGCAGAGCCTGGGCCACTGGGTCTAGTGTACTAGAAAAATATGCGCAAGGCTTGTGTTTTCCTGCTTGATCTTGTGTGAGGACAGATAATGCTGTTCCATCCCGTTCAGTTACGAAAAGCATAAAAGGTTTGCTGTAACATGGAGTCGCTAAAACTGGCGCTTGACATAAAGCTCTTTTTAATTCCTCAAATGCCAAGGTGTGTTCTTGTGTCCAAGGGAGGACAGTCGAAGTGGCTGCCTCCTGTGTAGTTAACTGTATGAGTGGTTTGGCTAGATAGGCATACTGGGGAATCCATTGCCTACAGTATGAAGTGAGGCCAATGAATGCACGTACTTCCTTCTGTGTTTTGGGCTGTGTAAGGTTAGAAATTAACTGAATACGTTCTTGTGTTAGCTGTCTACCCTCCTTGGACAGCAAGTGTCCAAGGTACACCACTTGCTGTTCACAGAACTGTAACTTTGAAGGGGACACTTTGTGCCCCTTGTCAGACAGAAAATGTAAGACTGTCAGTGATGCATTTTCGCAGTCTGTTTCTGATCGTGCTGCAATCAGGATGTCGTCTACGTACTGAATCAGTGCCGTGTTGGTAGGCATATAAATACTGTCCAGCTGTCTCTTCAATGCTCGACTGTAAATGCTAGGGCTTTCTGTAAAACCTTGTGGTGCTCTCGTAAATTTAAAGCTTCGTCCTTTTAAACTAAATCCGAACAGGTATTGGCTGTCAGGATGAATGGGAATGCTGAAAAAGGCATTCTTCAGGTCAATCACCGTTAAGAACGCGGCCTCTGAATCAATAGCAGTCAGCAATGAAGAAATGTCTGGAACCACCGGGTATTGTGGTACTACACATTTGTTCAATTCACGTAGGTCAACAATTAATCGGTACACTGGTTGTACACTAGGGTCTGATCGTTTAACCCCTTCCACGCTCATGACGAGCTGGGCTCGTCATGCAGTAGCCTCCTGCTACACTGATGACGAGCCCAGCTCGTCATGAAGAATGATGTTCTGGCTTTTCCAGCACAGGGGAAAAATCCCCATAGCGTTCAAGTGGTTAAGGATAGGAATGACAGGTGAGTTACATACATTCGAATCAGTCTCTAGCACTACCCCTTGTGCAATAAGTTCGTCAACTATTTTCAATAAGGCTGTTTCGGCATCAGGTGGTAACTTGTATTGTCTTAGACGTGGTAGTACTACTCCTGCTTTGAGAGTGACACGGTGTGGTGTTATGTTCATGTAACCTACGTCAGTCGGTCCTTGTGCCCATAGGAACTGTGGCACATTCTGGAGTCTGCGATCAAAATCCGTCAACACATAATGTCCCTTAAAATCACGTAGGAACAGTCGCACTCCTTCTGGAGAACAACATATAACTGCTCCTAGTTCTTTTAATGTCTTTATACCAAGTAAGTTTTCTGGACATGATTTAGTAAGTAGCAAGTCTGTGGTACGTGACAGTGGACCAACCCCGAGGGAGACTGGTTTCGATATTTCATTAACGATAGGCTTTCCTGAAAATCCCAGGGAAACATTCTGTGAGCCTGAGAGAGGTGCCCCTGGAACCTCGTCATGGTTGATGGTAGTTCTGCTTGCCCCCGTGTCAATCAGAAACTTTCGGTCCTGACCTAATACACGACTATGTACATACGGACCCTCTTGATCTACAGGAACCTCAATAAGGGGCAAGCCAACTTCCCTCTCAAGGCTGTTTCATGAGAACTGTTGATATTCTGGATAGTCTGGCTGCGTGTACTGATACATTTGTGGTGTGGCATGAACAGGCGGTGGTGGGGGTGGAAAAGTCGCTATTGTCTGTCGTGTACTCGGTTGGGTGCTATTCTGTCTAGGAGTGTATTGTCGTTCTTTTGTCTTGCCTGTAGCAATATTGTGTTTTAGGACAGCACAATCCTTTACGTAGTGACCTGGTTGTTTGCAATAATTACAGTTCCCCTTAACAGGTGTTGTGCTATTTCTGTTCGTATTTGCCGGTACCGTCTGGGCAACCAGCACCTTCATTTTTGTCTCTTTCATGCGTCTCTTTTCCTGATCCTGCTCTTCTCTAATCCTATTCTGGTGATACTGTAGCATCTGCAACATTTGTGAAGGGCTGTTTGCTTGCCAGGTACTCTCAACCTTCAGTACTCTATTCTTGATCTGGGGCAAGGAATTCTCTACTAATTTGCTCACGAAAAGATGTGGATATGATTCGCTACCCGGCTTAAGGCCACTATTAATAGTAAAGCATTTCTCCAATCTGGAATATAATTCACTTGTGTCCTCTTCTTGCTTTTGTTTACAGGCTGAAATAGCATCCCAATCTCCCTTTCTAGTAATCAAAAGTCTCGGCAAAACCTGTATCAGGAGTTCAGGTAGTTCTCTAGCTTTTTCCCCAAGACCAACCCCCGGGAGCCTGCCTTTCTCCTCTGTTTCCAATGCATCCCAACTTAACTTTTTCTCGCCCACCTCCCAGTCTTTTTCCTTAAGCTTTTCATAAATCCCTGCAGGCAACAGTACTTTCAATAGCTTCAGAATGTCAGCGTACGTATAATCTCCCATGCGGAGGATGTCTTTTAATTCTCGGTGAAATCCCCCCGGGTCTTTATCATGGCAAGGCAGCATCTTTTTCATTTCTAGTATTTCTAACTTCGTTAAGGGGGTGTAAACATACACCCGTTCTAACACATTGTCTACATTTGTGACGGGATGTACCTCTCGTAGGGGGTTCTGTCTGTCCACGTATAGGTTATTTCTGTCGTGGTGTGAGGCTGGAAGCATGCATGTGGTCAAACAATTTATGTACTTATGTCGTTGATCCAGGATAACATTAATTAATTCAGTACCTAGGCCTGTCCATCTGTCTAGTAAAATGTCGTCTAATAATTTATACAATTGACCAGGATCGGAATATTGAGTCTCATACAACGCTATCAAGTGTTGTACCATGTAAATACCTGCCAAACGCTGTTCGTTCGGTGGAAGGCTCAAGAAAGTCTGAGCCACTATATCGTTGCTATATATATTGGAATTGGACACCCACTGGGTGGCTGACCGGGCCAACTCCATTTCGTGTGGTGTGTGAGATCGCTCACTCTTTAGCCGTCGGTTCAGTGCTTTTTCAGTAGCTTGGAATAGATTCTCAAGGGAATATCTTTCTTTCATAGCCGGCCCTTGTTTACGATAGTCGAGGCACTTGGGCCTGTCAAACTGTCGTGCATTACCTACATAATTCATTTTGTCCTTTGGCTCGTCTCCCTCTTCCGTGGATGACTCATTCTTCTCGTCAGATCCTACTCTATGTCTTTCTAATATTTTCCTTCGAAGTTTCTTCATCATATTATCTGTCTGTCCCTGTTTATCATGTCGATCGGCATCTATGTGGTCACTCCATTCGATCAAACCAGGCTTTACATCTTCGTCTCCTTCATCTTGTTCCCTGATCAGGCAGTTAATAACAAAACGTAGGATATGGTTCTTAACCCCTACTTTTCTGTGTAGCATGGCTTGTGCTATACTATCGGGTTCCTTTCCTGTTCTGATGAAACGGTATATTTTATCTAGGTGCTCTTTCATGTCTGGCAAGTTGTCCAAATATGCGACTGCTTGTCTTAGTCTTAGTGATATCACGAGCATTGAACCCTTTCCTGGTTCTGGATCGTATATACAAAGGGGAATCGCTACATCTACAGTAGGCACCCCTCCTACTGCCCCGGGCCCCACATCTTGCTGGAGCTGATCCGCTGCTGGAGGCGGAGGGAAACCTGCGTTTGCGTAGTCCGGTAGGGGCTCGTCTAGATACGAGGAAATGAACGCCTCGGATGCTGTCAGCTTTAATCTACGTTCTCTATATGGTACAGGTGGTGGCGTTCGCGACCTACTGGGTCTTTCTGAAGTGGTCACTCTAGCTAGTTCTTCTGACAGAACGGGATAAATACCAGTAACGACGGCATTTCTTTCTCTATCAGTCTGTTCTGTTTTGACCCGTTCCCCCTCCTCCCGTAGTTCTTTTTCTTTGGCTTTTTCCGCTGCTTGTTTAGTTCTCTCTGCTTTATTGAATTCTTTCTCTGTTCTCCTATGTGACTCTTTGCGCCATAACTCAATGGCATCTTTCTGAGAGTGTCTTGACTTCTTTTTCCATAGTGCTTCCTCTACTCTCATAATGCATTCAGAATCCCTTGTCCCCGAGACAGGCCATCTATACTTCTCCTCTAAATCCTTCGTGTAATGTACCCATAAGTCTAAAATCAAAATGGCATATAGCCCTTGCTTATTATACATGTAATGACCAGGTGTGTCTCTAGGTGGGATGTTAACTGACTCTTCTAGTATACCTTTTCGGGTCCCTATCTGCCGCAATTTCGAAAACAGTGGCATGTTGAAACCAACTCAATGAAGACACAATATACACAAAAACAGACTGACTGAAACAATCATTCACATTAAAACTCTCAATCACTAGAACAGATACAGTTTAAACAAATACAGAGAGTTACACATGTACTTGAAAACAATTAACTTTATGCACTGTAATACAGTACAACCATACCGGTCTCGTAAACGAGACACGTCTTTACCGTGCTCACGTATAACGTGAACCCGTCTTTACCGTGTTCATATAAAATGAACCCGTCTTGAACTTTATGCGTTCCCCATAGTGGTACTCACCGGGAAGCAGTACTTGAAGGCCTCGGAAACTTGATACTGTGCGTGCGCCGCGGAACAGGTGGACCTCTGGAGACCTCGGACCTTGCTCTCTCATAGGCTAGGCTCTGGATGGGATGATCCGCGATCCTCACCGCCTCGTATGGATGCCTGGTCGCAGTCCGTCCTCCTCCGTGGGCCTGAGGGAGTAAGCGGGAAATCCCGATGGCGTGTACACTTTGGAGTCCGTCACGGCTGTAGCAGGGGGCTAGGGCTGGACCTACATCTCCGGCGCGTGGGGAAAGGGATATGTCCCTATTCGGGCGCCAAATTAATGTGGTAAATATAATATTACCCTGACATAATTTCTCTAAATAAACAAAGCATCATGCATTAAATGAGAGGCAGAGTCCGTGATGTCCGAGTTAAAAGGGCTTTATTCCAGTAACTCGAGTTAAGGGAGAATCTGTTCCATCACCACTAAGGTTCAGGAAGGGTCTTCTAAACATTATTTACAGAGTACAATATATATACGTTCAATCTCGTACATAGGGAGGAGCGCTCGAGGCAGAGCAAGAAAGAAAAAGAGATAAGAGCATGTGGGCGTGCATAAGGGTGTATACTTGATGAGTCATAGGTGAATCATAGGTGGGTGGGTATATAGAGGAGGAGTTGTATAGCCAGCTGGAACTTTGCCCTACTTGTGTGCGCAACTTGATCATGACGTGTAATTGACGCGTAACTGGGGAGAGCTGACTTTCAGTCTAGTAGGGAGGCCTTCGGTGTCAAGGCGACCGGCACGTCTGGTATTATCTGATATCTTAAGTCAGGAGATGTATTGTCTGAAGCAAAGGTCGCTCATCACTAAGAGCCAAAGAGAGCATATATTTCTTTGTTCATTACGTGGGGTCTGTGGGCTTTCTATGGATGCGAGTTCTGTGATTCACTTAAACGGAGACAGAAAGGCTAGGCCCTATCTCTGCAGACGGGTTCTGTTTACCTTCTTCACCGGGCAGGAATGTGATTCTGTAGAGCAAGCAGATAACTGTTGTGCAAAATACTGTCTTGGCACCCCTTGCCGGGCTTCTCTCGGCTGAGCCAGAGGTATGCGAGGTCAGGGATACGTGACTGTAGCTCTCAGAGTGTCTGAGTAATGAAAACCCTAATTCAAAGACTGGTTCAGAATGAGCCACAAAACGGGTTCATCTCGATATTAAAAGTGCACAATGCAAACACATGGGCCTTAATGCTAACTTAACGTTTCTTACATGGGAGACTTGATGACTGGCTTCCTAATGCAGGACATAATTGCAGAGGCCTTGTTATTCAGGCCACTTCCGGAAAATGCATGGGTGACGTGCATATACACTAAACGCATGGTACACGCAGGGAACATATTGGTCAGGCAAAATTTCATTTTCCTCACATCCGGAAGCGTTATTTCATATAACTTATGGGGTACACTAACCCTGGTATTGGCAGTTTCAACTTGAATGTACTCATTCAAGTCCCCTGTCTCCACATGGTTCTTCAGGATCTTGCGAGTTATGGTAACTTCTGCTGCGCTGTCCAGCATTGTCTGAGGCCACTCCCCGTTCTTGAGTTGTGTCCTCAAGATCCTCGACAGGTCTGATTTTTAGACCTGCTACCTTCTTCTTGGTGAATTGGGGTTTCTTATTTTTTGTAACGTGTTGCTCGTCTTTGGACTTCACGCGTTCTTCCTTGTGTTCTGACCGTCCTCTTCTTTCCGATTTCTGTGAGGAATTCTGAAAGGTACGAGAGGAACGTGTATCAGTATCTTGTTATCTATCATGTTTTCTCAAATTATCCCTATTCCTGAGGTTATACCTCTTTTCAGAGGGCTCCTTTTGAGGAGATCTACCTCTGGATTGAGAACGCTTCTCTTTAGGAAGTGTCTGTTTAGTGTTTTCCCACTTCTTCTTAGGAATAGTGAGAGTGCTTTTAATAAAGACCTTTTCAGGTTTCTCTGTTAGTTGGGGTTTTACTGGTTACCCACCCAAACTATCTCTACCTAGTTCTTCATAGGATTTTTCAATTATTTTGGCCAGTTCATATGGTTGCTCAGTTACATCAAGTTCTTTTAGTTTTTGGCGGATTGCCTCGGATGCTGCTTCACCTTTAATATTAGCTAATATTATAGCTGAGACCTTTCTGAAATCCTTCAGTAATTTCATACCTAGATTCAAAGCAGGCTCTGCCCCTTATTTGTTTTGAATCTGTTTCAGGACGTCTGATATTACCGCCATAGGTGGAGAAGTGTGGCTCACTGGTTAGAGCAGGCAGACCCTGAAGCAGAGAACGGCCTGGGACCAGGATTCAATTCCCGACGAGGCAGGGTCGTGGACCAGGGTCAGCGGACTCGATAATTCTCGCTTCAGTGCCTACTCGAATCACGGGTTCACACTCTGCAGCTCTGGGCATCAGCCTGCTTAATCTCTACTACGGCCCCCCCGCGGCGGGATGCCTGGCTTTCACCTTGGGGATGCCCAGTACGGGTATCTCACAGGGAAAAAAAGCCAGGACGGGTTCCCAAGGCAAGCGCCGAGATGCCTACGGGTAATCGAGCGCTATATAAGAACGCATAATAATAAAAATAATAATAACACCATGTGTTTTTGTGTTGAATGCAGCAAAGACGGCACCCCAAGTGTCGCAGTCCTCCAAGTGTGGTGCGATCCCCATTGGTAAACAGATTGTTAAAATCCTGTGTTTCTCATGAGGTGTACTATCAGGAAATACAGCCTCGATTTGAGTAATATTTTTAGCTAACCAGAATGGACTTTGTTCCCGTTTAGCGGGCAATTTACTAATGACTGGTTGTATATTCTGTGGTGTGATTTTGTTTGTGTTCCCCTGGTGAGGGGTGTGTTGTGGAATCCCTATAGCAGGTTGGACTGTTAAAGTCCGCATGATATATTGAACCAATTGTCTATGTATTTTGATTAGTTGTTTTAGTTCTGGACCTGTCATTGCTTCAATGGCAGGATGTGGTGTATAGCTGGCTATGTTGCTCTTGGTCTACCTAGTGGACCGAGCCTGGTAATGTGATTTTGATGTTGTAGGGCGCCTTTAAACCAGAGCGCATGCTTTTGGTATGTTAATGGAATGTCAACATCCTCGAAAGGAGGGTATTCGCTGGAGGGTCCTCTACTTTGTAGAAGTGGAACACGTGTGTTAATGCATTTGCTTCTGGGAAGATAATCCATGAATATAATACCTCTGTCTGTCGATATTCGTGTGCCTATATGACAAAAATTACCCTATCACCTCTTGGTGACAGGCCATTTGTTATAAGCTTTATAGTGATGGTTTTCCTTAAATTTTCCAGGATGATTATAGCATCCACGTCGTCTTCATTAAACCCTGTAACGTCAAACCCTGGTCGGGCTTCTGCAGCTGCTGCAGCTCCACCGGGCGCGTTGTTGTCGCCATTAAGCGACATTCATTAATGAAAGTTTTGCAGAGCAAGTTTCAAGGAAACAAAGATAAGGTGCACAATATTTTGGAACACTGTACCCTTCAGCGCTGAACAAACCAAAAACGAATACATAGGAATTTCGTCCTACTCAGTTATGGCGGATATTATCCTTTTACCCACTCCAGACGTCTATTGGAGAATTTTACAGGAAAAAGGGGTCTCTGTGAAAAGCACGACTGAGTTACTCTAGTATCTAGTGTTAAATTAGTGCCTTACCAAATGTTGGGCGTCTTGTAGTGTAGTTCCTATATTCCCATTAGGCTCTGCGCATTGGAATAATATATCCTATAGAATTGACGTAGGACTTAGGTCGACTAGGTCTCTATCGAATATATAAGACTTAATAGTGAGTGCCAGCTAGCTCAGAGGTCATTAGAAACTTTCTTGAATAAACAAGAAGGGATTAGATTCTGACAACTGCATAAACATGACAACTTTGTTTCCCAAGAATAAAACGTATCTTCAGAGTCGTGGAAACAATAGATAGATATTTTACTCAGTCAATCATACATGCTTCGTTTCATCAGAGTTGCAGAGAAATAGAAGACGGGCGTTTTCAATAAAAGTATTTATTGAAATGTCTTCTTTCTCATGCAGAAGAAATGAACTGCTACAATAGTAATACTAGCTGCAAAGTATAATACGTACAGCAAGAAGAGTATTATAAAATAATACTATAAAAGCATGGTATGGTTTCTAAGCCATAAAATATATACATAAATAACAAAGACTAAAAGTACTAGACTGGTGCTTCTAAAATACGCCTACCCCAATATACCTAACCTAAGTATAGTACGAGGGAAGAAGTAAGTATGGTGTAGCATAGGTTTAGTATTTTTTGCCAAGAATCTATCCAAGATTTCTCTTAGGGTCTAATCAGCTCCGTACCTTGATTTTAGAATGAAGGAGGTCTAGTATCTCTCTGTCTCGGACTCGATTTCCCAACACCCCGCAAGGGGAGCTTGGAAACACTGGAGCTGGATCCTCAGCGAGTGAAAGGCAGCCTTTCAGTCAGTGCGTCAGCTGGAGGGTCGACGTCCTTCAGAACTTGCTGTAACAAGCTGCGTCGGGCAAGTAGATAGTCGAACTGCTCCAAAACACCGTGTGTTTGCTAGAGCAAGTGAAGGCCTATTTATACCTTGAAGGTGCCTGGTTAGACCTAAAGTTGGACATAATAACGTCACCAAAGAACTCCAAGAAATGGCAGTTCTTTGAAAACTGCATGAGTTCTTGGATGAATCAATATTCAAGCAAGGGGAAGTCCCTGACTGCTGAAGCCGAGTTTTCCAAGAAACCGTTGTGGCTTTTCGGAACTAGTGGACCTATCCATGCCTGTATTTGGACTGCATGGGCTATGTCTAAATATGGTTATGATTTCTATGCCTATATAAGGGCAAGGTGATTTGTACCTATATAAGGGCATTATTCGGGAAAATTACACTAGGGTCCTAAAATTCTATACAACACAGGTGGATACCGTTCAGTGTAACATTATTTCTAAAAGATTTGTGGGGGTTAAAAACCATGAGCTTTGTCTTTGTGGTGTTAATAACTAGGCACTGTGAGTCACAGAAAAGTTGATATCTGTTTAATAATTTTTGTAGCCCTACTAGGGTCTTTGACACCAAGGTGTCGTCAGCGAATAGGAGCGTTGGCACTGTCTCGCCCGGCAGGTTAGGGGCATCAGCTGGATCATGTTGTAAGACCTTCACCACCCCATTCACATATAAGGAGAACAGAGTGGGAGCCATGACGTAACCCTGGTGGACTCCCTTGCCAACCGAAATCTGCTCTGTCACCTTACCTTGGGCTTCCCATTACACCTGGGCATAGTTTCCCTCATGGAGATGGATTAGTAGGTTAGGGATTAGACATGGAATGCAAATGTCTTTAAGGATCTGCCACAAACTGGCCCTAGGTACTAGATCGAATGGGGTTTTTAGGTCTAAAAATGCCAGATAGAGGCTGCCTTTTCCAATTGACATGACTTTCCAGCATATGAGCATTAGCCTAAATACCTGGTAGATCATTCGAGTACAGGCTCTTAAGGCCGCCTGTTATTGGAAAGGACATCCTCCTCTTCCGACCAGGATTGTATTCTCTGTAAGAGAACCCTGCCTAGGACCTTTTGCATACTACCCATCAAACTTATAGAAGGGTCCTCCTTCTTACCTTTTTTGTAAATTGTGACCACTTCTGCGCCTTTCCAGGAATCTGAGGCTGAGCAACATGTAGCTATAGCATTAAATAAAAGCTTAAAGAAACATGACCACCCTCTAGGATCAGACAGAAATAAATCTCCTGGAAGACAGTCTGGGCCTGGGGCTTTAGCGGGGACTACTTTCATGATCGCTGCCTCTATTTTGACCCTCGAAAAAGGATCACTTACATTCCCTATGGGAGATATGTCTGTGGAGCCGCATGGCTCCTCCAGACATCGGTCCTCTGAAGTGGAATATAGTTTCTCAAAGTAGTCCTGCCATTCTTGGCAAGTAATATGGTTGGGCATAGTGCCTAGATCCCTGGTATTTCCCTGACTCACTAGGGACCAGAAACGGTTTGTGTTCTTTCCAAAGCTTGCATCCTTCAACTCCTGCCAATACCGTTCAACCCACTCAATCTTTGCTTTATGCAAAGCAGCCTTATATTCTTCCCTGGACGTTTGACCTTCGGGTAGTTTTTAGTTCTAAGTGCTATGGTTAAAGCCTGTTTTTGAGCTTGCAGTTCTTAGTAAACCATGGATGTTGTTTTTTTTGGTGAACCTGCGAGATGTTCTACCTGCAAGGTGCCTGAAAATAAGAGCTTAATATCTCTACAGTGCACGAATGGATGACCGGGACTGTTTCCCACACAGATATATCTGCAACCGCAGCCTAGAGTTCTAAAGTTTTCTTGGACAAGGTCTTATGAATGGCTACTAAGTTTGATTCATGTGTTGAGACCGTATGCCATTTTAGATGCCTTTTGCAGTTAGAGGGGACAATGTCAGCAGTATAGTTAGGTACTTGTCTAGTCTGAGGATACGATGGAAGAACTCACGGGTGTCTCATGGTCATGCATAACAGGTTATGATCACTATCAATCATAGTTTTTTGGTGAGCTGATTCTCGTGTGACCTGCGTGGAGGCGAAAGCAGGCTGCGAAGAAAGGAGGAGGGCAGCCGCCGCCCTGAAGCACGACCAAACGTGTTCACCCGGGCTAGGACTACAGCCCCCAGGGTGCATCTGTGCACACTCACCTGTTGTGACTCAGGGGGAGATGCTCACATCGTGCCTAAAAGAGCGGCCTCTACCGCTCCTCTGTGGGAGTTTTCTGGTAAGCTGATTCTCGTGTGACCTGCGTGGAGGCGAAAGCAGGCTGCGAAGAAAGGAGGAGGGCAGCCGCCACCCCGAAGCACGACCGTCTGACTGTGTTCACCCGGGCTAGGACTACAGCCCCCAGGGTGCATCTGTGCACACTCACCTGTTGTGACTCAGAGGGAGGCGCTCACATCGCGCCTAAAAGCCGCGGCGCGGGACGAAGCCGGGACTAAGCCCGGGACCAAGGGCGGGCCTTCTGTGCCTGTCCGTGACTGGGCGAGACTGGACTGGACAAATATATCTAAACCACGGTAACATTTACGCTAGTGCTTTAGGCTCTGAACAACCTGTGACGGCATCTTAAGATCAGACTTGGGCCTGGACTGGGATTGGTTGTAGCCTGAATGCCAGATAATTCTAACCATATTTATTTGTCTGAAGTTGTGTTTTCTCTATTTTCCTTTAATTTTCCTAAATAGCAAGATGGGCAAACCCATCCCCATAACTTCACGCCCACAGACACGGCAAAAAACGTCCTCAAATGCCTTATCTACCAACCCTACTGCCATTGATATAATGCTACAAAAAGCCATTGGAGTCGTTTCAAGTGCCATTAAGAGCACCGAACGATGCCTCTTAATCACCCCATCAACCTTTATCGCTCCGCTGAGACAAGGGCCCTCACTTCCATCATCCCCTAAATCACCGGGCACTACTTTTGATTTATCCAATAATGAGCTCCCATGTGCACAGCTTCAAATCAATTCTATACCAACACCCACACCTATCATCTTAAAAGCTCCCAAAGCTACTGTTAAAAGCTCTAAGCGCGGGGGCGTGGCCAATATGGCGACCTGAGCAGACGCAGGATCGCTTGACTCCCCGGCCCTGATCCCCCATTGTAGCCCATACCTTGCGTACGAACCCCTGAACGCACAAGCACTCACCACCCTGTGCTGTGGAGGCAACTGCTCAACCCTCGGTGTCGAGGCAACGGCGGCGCAGCCCCTTGAGACACCTTGGCTGCACCGTGGAGTCTCGACAATGGCCCAAACAACAAGGCGGCCTGACCCAGAGAGAGCGGAATCGGGCAGCAGAAGTCGGAGAACCCCATAGACGGGTGACCCAGCAACAGAGCCGACGACAGGGACTGAACTCCGGCGCCGGGTGGCCCGACATTGGCAGCGGTGAGTGCAGAGGCCGCAGCGGGGACCGATTACCGGCCGCGACAGCGCCGGGCGGCAGGTGCAAAAATCGAGGCCCCGGTCCTGAGGCCTACCCTGAGCAGCTGTGTCTGGCCTCACCGGAGCTCCTACGCTGCAGACCGGACACCGCGAGGGCACCTGCCAGCGCTCCCTGCCGCAGGATATTACTGAATACCACGAGGCTGCACCAGCATGTGCCAGTGAGAGTGGGCCCCAGAGGAGGAGAAGCACCGGGCCCAACAAGCACCGCAACGAGGGGTACTGACATGGACCCCCGTGATCGGGGGCCTCGCCGAGCCGATTAACGCGCCGCATTTCACCCCCTGGCACCGGCGGAGTGCGTCCCCGCTGGACACAACCCCCGAGGCACCCAAAGCGGGAGAAGTAAAAGCGGAGGCAAGTACTGATGGGGGTCCTGGGCCCCGGATGGGCTTCTCCCAGCATCGCGTGGACCCGAGCATAGAGAGGCCCAGCAGCGGAGGTAGCGCCAACACCAGCGCTGAAGTTCCCAACCGGACTCCACTCAGCACCTCGGGCAGCGAGCGCCTGCTACAGGGTATACGACGCACGGGTGGAAGGATCGGGAGCACAGATCCTTGACCTGGGGGGCCCACATAAACGAGACCGACGCAGGGCGGACACAGGGCTTGTTCGGCCCATAGACAATGGAGGAATACTGGCACCGAACTGGGCCACGGCGGACCACAGCCCTTGAGGTGAGGAGCAGCAGATCAGGCGCGCAGTGGGGGTGTCAGCCCTAAGGCAGCACACAAACGAGCCCCCGGCGTAGGGCCCAGAGTAGCCCACCAGAAAGTGGCGAGGTCCCTGGGGCACAGCTGACACGCAGGCTGGGCGCCCAGCAACACTGTCTGCCCACTCAATCCCAAGCCAGGGCGAGCAGAGGAAGACGAGCGAGACCGGGCTGGCGAGGATAAAGCACCGCGAGCAACGAGCCACCAGCAGCAACGCCTTGGGCCCCCGGGGGCGTGCAGGACACAAGCCCCGATTTATGCTGCCGGACTAGGGGTCAGCGCAAGGCGGACGTGAGACATCACACCTCACCCCCTAGCAGCCACAGGATGACACGCACCGGGACCGCCATCCACCACATCGCCGCCAGCAGCAGAGAAGGCCCGACCCACGACTAGGGTAGCTAGAATAATGGGTGGCGAGTCTCCCGTCCAGAGGTCTTCTGCCCGAGTGGGCCCCAAAGCACGAGAGAGAGGGCACGTCATGGCTCACATGAACACACATTATCACCGAAATGCTAGCCAAGGGTGAACCTAAGGGAGAAAAGAGCCCGTCTCCCCCGGCAGCTACAAGAGACAACCCCGAGCAGGACGATGGAGGGGCTCCCATTACTAAAGCCTTCTTAGAATCACTTTTCAATTCCCTAAGGGACGACTTTCAGACAGTCAAGCAGGACATGGCCGGGGAACACAAGGAATTAAGGCGGGGCATGGACGGCCTAGGAGAACGAGTAGCAGCTGTAGAGGAAGCGGACCAAGCCAGGAGCGAAGAGGTGGATCAATTGCAGCAAGAAGTGGTTCGCCTTTGTGAGCAGCAAATGGACTTACAGGCACACGCGGAGGACCTTCGAAATCCGCTCTCGACATAGCAACATTCGGGATCGAGGAGTGCCGTCCAAGTTGGAGGGGACCAACGTAACCGGGAAACTACAGAGGCTGTTTTGCGAGATCCTGGGGGATTCAGAGGACTTTGAGATCCGCATTGACAGAGCGCACAGGGTGGGCCTGGCGCGTCGAGCACTGGCCCCCCCACCTGATATCCTGGCCTTCCTCTCTGACTTTACTCTGAAAGAAAGAATCCTGCGAGTGGCCCGCCAAAAACAGCTGCTGCAGTTTCAAGGCCACTCGGTGGCATTATATCAGGACCTCTCCGCCATCACCCTGCAAAAACTGAAGGATTTTAAGGTGGCAACGAAATCCCTACGAGATAATGGGACTCCCTAATCATGGGGCCATCCCTTTCATATCATCTTCAAATGGAAGGGAGCTCTACACCAACTACGCCTCCTGCGGGACCCTTGCGCTTTTCTGGGCATCGACCCCAAAGATGACACGCACACAGAGGGGGCCTCGTCGCGACCATCCCAAGTTAAGTCTCCAAACGCCTCCCGACAAGAATGGCAAAGAGTCGGTCACCAGCGCTCACCCCAAACTGCCCTGGGACCGGATCCAGCAACAATGGCTCAAGAACAAGCAGCAGCTGTCCAAGAAGTGTCTAAGGACACAGCACCCCTGAACTGATGTAGCGCAGAAAGAGGGGGTTTTCATCAACTCATAGTTTCTTAGCGGGCACGACGGGGAACGGGCGGGGGGCCAGCGAGGCCGCCATTGCCACACGCTCCTCCTCTACTAATGGACGGTAACAACCCGAGAGACTACATTCTCGATCACCCCGGAGGGTGATGGACTATGGACCACAGGTTTTTGGGGGGTACTGGGGGAGTTTTTGGGAGGGGGGCGGGGTTTGGGAGTTTACTGGGGGGGTTCAGAAGGGAGGAACGGGGGGAGGGAGGAGTTTGGGGGGTTTTGGAAGGGGGGTAAGTGTTAGTCGTGGTAGCAGGGGTCCGATCAATGATGGTACAGAGCTAGTTGAGGGGTCCTCATACACTAGATGATGCAGCTAACTCTAGGGAAGTGGAATGTTAAGGGGCTGAATTCTCCCCAGAAGCGCCAAAAGATTTGGAAATATATAATTGACCACCAGCTGGATGTTGTGGGCCTTCAAGAGACCCACCTGACTAAATCGGAGGACTCACGCCTTAAGCACAAACAGTTCCTACTTATTTATAGGTCTTCCGCCTCCACGAAGCAGAGGGGAGAGGCCCTTATTTTCCGCTCGGCCCTGCACTTTCAGCCTACGGGAATACAAAGTGATAAAGAGGGGCGCTGGGTCATGGTGAAGGGCCTCCTGCGGGATAGACTATGCACCTCTGTCGTATTGTACGCACCCAACACTGGCCAGAATGGCTTCCTCCAAACTCTCTTGGGGAAGGTCATAGATTTTGTTGAGGGGCCATTGCTTATCATGGGGGACTTCAATTTGGTTTGGCAGAAAGACCTGGATAGTACTCATTCACAGAGATCTGACATGGGCTCATTTTTCCCTGATTCACAGCAGAAGATCCTGGATATGGGCCTTTTTGATGCATGGCGGTCCCTGTACCTCCAATCTAAAGACTACACCTTTTTCTCACACGTTCATCGCTCTTACTCCCGACTTGATCACTTCTTCCTGAGTCAGTCTCTCCGAGGCAACCTTTGCGAGGCCAAGATTTTCCCATTGTCCGTGTCCGACCATAGCTTGCTCGCAGTGTGCCTTCATTGGGGTGTGAAGAGCAAGACTAGCCCTAGGTGGTACTTCCCTGCATCCTTGGTCTGGGACAAAACCTCCTGTAACACTTTGAGGGGAGCTATAAAGAAGTTTTTTGTACCTAATGACACGGGGGACACTTCAGTATTTACCACCTGGGATGCCCTTAAAGCTTATATTCGAGGGCAGTGCCTGGCCCTGAATGCTGCGCTTAATAGACAGTGAGGTCGGGAAAGGGAGCAATTAGAGGAGGAACTCTCCACTTTGGAGAAAGTACACAAGGCAAACCACTCCAGGCGCGCATTGCGACAGCTCACGGCAGTTAGAGGTAAGCCTCGGGCACATTACAACAACAGGACAGAATATACTCTGCCAAAATTACGACGTCTGTCCTACTCCCAGGGCAACAAGGCGGGAAAGCATCTTGCCAGGCAGACAAGAGAGAATACATTGGGGTGATTCAGGACACTCAGGGGGTGCTGACAAACCAGGACGAGTCTAAAGCTGAGCTTTTCGGTTCCTACTACAAAACTCTCTACTCGGGGGATTCCCTTGATGCCGCCGCGCAAAACGAATATCTGCAAACATTACCTTTACCCCAGGTGTCAGCGGAGTGGAATGAGACGCTCTCTGCTCCCTTCACTAGAGAAGACGTGATGGCGGCCATGAAGGCCTTGAAACCCCATAAGGCCCCGGGGGCAGATGGGTACACGGCCATGTTCTATAAAACCTTTGCCTCTGAACTCAGCCCGTACTTAGTCCGATCATTTAACAGCATGGCGGACGAAGGCGAGACGTCAGGTACGATGGCTGAAGCCCTGATATCTATCATACCCAAACCCGGGAAAGACCCCGGTAAGTGCGCGTCTTATAGGCCGATTGCCCTCCTGAATCTAGATGCGAAACTCTATTCCACCATCATTTCCCAAAGGCTTAATGACCTAATGACGACACTCATACATCCGGACCAATCAGGGTTCATCAAGGGATGACAGATCCACGACAACACGAGACGGGTGATACACCTGATTGAAAAGGCCAATAGGTTCAAAATCCCGGCAGTCCTAGTGGGGCTTGACGCCGAGAAGGCGTTTGACAGGGTGGATTGGCCGCCTTTAGGTTCTCCTCACATTTTTTTACAGTGATTCGGGCAAATTACCTCTCCCCCAGGTCCAGAGTAGAGGTAAATGGGCATACGTCCTCCTACTTTGAACACTCACGGGGCACTAGACAGGGTGTCCCCTTTCGCCTCTACTCTTTGCCTTAAGCATAGAACCTTTGGCACTGGCGGTGAGGGTTAACCCCGACATCCACGGCCTACCCTTTACTGGGGAGACGCATAAGATCACTCTTTTCGCAGACGATGTCCTTCTCTCCCTCTCTGACCCGGCCCACTCTCTCCCCCATGTGCAGGCGGAACTGGAGCGCTTTGAAGCGGTGGCGGGGTTCAAAGTCAACTATGTCCTACGTACTTAACCTCACACTCCCCCCATCTGAAGTCCTCCGTCTCACGACATTGACACCCCTTCCATGGGCCAGTTCCTCTATTCTATATCTGAGGATCCACTTGACTCCCACGCTGGGGAAACTCTACTCTGCCAACTTCCCCCCGTTATTAGCCAAGATTCAGGCCGACTTGAACTGCTGGAAACCAATGTTCATTTCATGGCTGGGGAGGATTCATGCGGTTAAAATGTCCCTTCTTCCCAAACTATTATACTTGTTCCAGGCCCTGCCCATTGACTTCAACAGGGAATTTTTCCGGCGAATGAAATCCATGATGTTACGCTTTATCTGGCAGGGGGGTCGAGCACGCTTCTCCTTCGCCATCCTGCGCAAACCGAAGAAAGAAGGGGGATTGGGGCTACCTGACATTCACCTGTACTATAAAGCGGCGCAACTTCGAGTGCTACTAGAATGGTCGCAACAAGAGTCAGAAAAACACTGGCTGCACATGGATCGGAGTGTGGCTGGGACGACAATATGGGAGCTGGTATGGAAGCCCAAGAACTTGCACCACTTTGAAGGTTTGGGACTCCGTCTCCAAGGATGATAGGTGGACTACATTCCCCTCCCCCTTTACACCCCTACACTTTAATCCTGCTTTTCACCCAGCGTTGTCTGAGGGCCCTTTTGATGCTTGAAAGGAAGGGGGCTGCTTGGCACTAACGCACCTATTCCATAACTTTGACCCACTCACCTTCGACAACTGTAAGAGGGACTATGGGGTTCAGGAGAATGAACGCTATCACCACGCTCAATTACGCCACTGGGTACTGTCTCCTCAAGTGAGAGATGTAGCTACACATCCCCTCACGAAGTTCGAAGCCTTTCTGACCAATACCTCTTCCATGAAGGGTGCTATCACCTTCATATATGGGTTCCTACTTTCCACTGCGATTTCACCTAGACCTCATTACATGTCCATGTGGGAGGGGGCCCTTCAACGGGACGTTTCCGATGCGGAACACTTATGGTCAGACATAGCCAAGATTAACCACTCCGTGGAACTTAGGGAGGCACACATGAAAACCATGATGGATTGGTACCTACACCCGGCCAAGCTGCGACAGATATTCCCTAACACTTCCGATCGATGCTGGAGGGGGTGCGGGCTGCTAGGAGACTTTCAGCATCTGGTGGGATTGCCCTATCATTCATCCATTCTGGGAGGAAATTCTTGCTCAAATTAAGGAGATGCTGGGATACCCCATTCCTACCTCGATGGCCACTACCCTACTGGGTCTCTGTGATCCTAGTCTCGAACGTCAGACTAGGGCGGACAAGAAGATTATGTGGCTCAGCCAAGCTCACCCTCGCAGAGGGAGGCACCAGCCATCTCCCTTTGGCATTCGCGCCTTTGGAAGCTATTGAGTTTGGAGAGGATGGCTGACATCTTCCTGGATGATTTTAAGAACTTTGAATGCCGTTGGGGCCCACTGGTCACTTTTCTCTCCGTAGTGTCTCCTACTAGCGTTAGATCGCTTCACCTATTTCAACTTTGAACTCCCATCATCACGTACCTTGCTTTGTGTTCTCTAGTAGCTACCACCACTGGGGAGGGGGGAGGGCTGGGGGGGGAAGGGGGGGGGGAAACGGGGGAGTTGTGTTTTGACGTTGTTCTTGGGCATCCCTCATATTGCTTCTTCCATGAAAATGCCTACCAGGGAACTTGCAAGTGGAAGCTCGCCGTTTGACCTAGCGTACGGTGGCGGCTGTTAGTTTCTGCCTGGGGCACGTAGGTCTCAGCCAAACTGATATGGAGGCATCTGCCCTGACTTTCATTGATCTCCCACTTACCTCACAGACCGTTTGGAACGCCCGTCTATATCAGGGACTGTACCTATTGAAGCATTATTCTGTCTGTTAAGGGTCTGGTTAAAAGGAGCTTTGGCCAACTTAACGGGACGCGGTGGGCGGGTTTCAAGGCTACCCCCTGCGTGGGACGATGTGAGGATTGTCGCATTTTTTCTCTGTGGTTTAAAGATCAATAAACATATCTTTGAAGAAAAAAAAACTATAAGCGCCAACTAAGATCTAAGAAAGGCAAGCACCCTAACAAAACCTTAGTAGCTGACAATAAAGAACCAGAGGGTCCCCAGGAGGGCACAGCTCCCCCGAATCCCACATTTACACCTCCTGTTTGGGCAACTCATTTATTAATTGATTTACAAATGCATCTCGAACAACTCATCAAGACGCAGTTTAAAACATTGACGAGTCGGATTGATAAGGTTGTTACACTGCTGAATACAAGGGGTGTGGGAGGTAGCCATTCTATCGCTCCAAACACATCCAACTCTGCTGACACTGTTACTCATGGAAATCACCAGGCCTCATCAGGTGCTGTCATTCCTAATGGTCCCCACGTCGAAAGGCCAGTTCTGGTGCCATCTCAAACGAATTTGTGTACCTCACCTCCTACTTTTTCCCAAGCTTGCCAGAATAACTCTAATGAGGTTATCCGTCCAAACCTTTTAAATCACTCACACGGTTTTATCCCGAACCCCCCTAAACACATACCAGCCCCACAAGGCAACTTACACCATCTGGACTCCAGAGAAATCCACCACCAATTGCCTTGTCTGGACCTAGCCCCAGCAGCATCCCCTTATGTAGTTGTACTAGCAGGGGTTCCACCGCTAAAGTCTGAGCTAACAGAATCCTAAGCTGAGCTAAAAAATAAGACCATCTATAGGCTAAATAGAAATAGACCACTCTCAGGATCTGCTCAGGGAGAAATTATGTTCGCTCGCAGAGTTAGATGGCTGGGAGAGAAATGTAAGGACATCGACGGGGACTGTGTGTTGATAAATTTTAGAGACCGAGGTGTAGTCAATCACATACTTGATAGGGGTTGTAACAATGTATCTGGTACTATTTTCCCACTTCATCTAGGCTACTTCTATCCTCCCGACCCGACACCTAGGCGCATTGACCAACTCTAAACCCGACATCGAGAGCAGGCTAGAGTTAATACCATCTCCCTAGAGAATAGGTACAGCCCCTTGAATTATGTTGATTGACCACCATCAATCCCTAAAAGATGGAGGGAAAAACCCTGCGCTACAGTTGACAGAAATTTCGAGGTGCGGGGGTTAATGTTGGAGATCACCCATATAGAAAAAAACGGACACGCAGGGAGGAAGGTACAGATCCCATATACCGCTATCCAACGCCCCCACAGCCCCAATGATTCTCTCTCCGGGCCAAATCCTTACTAGTCTTTGTATGGCTAGGAGCCCACTTGTAGCCACCGCTGCTCCCCTAGAGGATAACCACAAGACAGTGTTTATTTCTTGAAATATAGCAGGCATCACCTCCAAATTAGATCATCCAGAGTGGGGGGCATTAATCGACCAGTACGACCTTTGTCTATTCCAAGAAACCTGGGCCTTGTCACTTCCACACAGAATTATTTTTGCTACTTATTCCATCCCTGCAATCCAGGGGTTGAGGGACGTCCATCTTGGGGATTGTGTATATGGGTGGGCACCCATATGGGTTGCACAGTAAAAGTGATCGATACTCATTCCCTAGACATCCTTTGTATCCTTCTCTCATTTACAGATGGCCTAAAAGTGGCAGTAGTTAATGCCTACTCTTGGCCAACTCCCTCTTCCCACCTATCCCCTACTGTTAATGATCTAGATCAGTTCCTCTCTACTCTTCCTGCCTCATTATTTAAATTACTTGGGGGTGACTTCAACTGCCACTATGAACCTCTAGACGGTATCAATACAGTCACCCTGGATGAGGACTCTGCATGGTCCATTCCAGAATGTACCATGTATCCAACAAATGGTTGGACTCCATTAGCTCTTCAGCTAAATAAGCTCACAATCTCCCACTCTCTCAGAGCCTGTAATGGAAGACTTCCTTCTGACACACCAGGCAAAGTTACATTCAATAGACCAAGCAGAGGCACACCGATAGATTATATAATGGTAGACACCGAATTCTGGACTCATATCAAGGATTTCAATGTTATTATCAGACACGATAGCGACCACAACCTTCTAATACTGGAACTAAATCTCCTGCTGGGTAATAGCCAAATGTCCCCCTCTGGAGAGCCCTCGTCTCTACTACACTTGATTACTACAGCTGGTAGTAGAAGAGTCAGATGGGGTAAGCATATCCAATCAGTTGACAAGGTAGCCTCATTGTACCTATAAGCTATCCCTTTCCTAGAGAATGCTTCCAGATTTCCAGTGGAAAAACTTGACCCATCACACCAACTTGCTATAAAAAACATTAATCAAGACCTGTTTAGCAAAATAGCAACCTTTTTTTATACAAACGGGAACTTCAAGGCTCAGCCAACACGTTCTAATCCTTGGTTTAATTCTTCTTGTAGATTGGCGAAAAGAGCCCTTGTAAAACAGATAAAGAGTGGAACACACACTAATATTAGATTGGCAAAAGTTTTTATAAGAACTTAATTGCCCAGGCTAAGCAAGATTGGGAGGACGAAAGATGGGCGTCTATTGAAATCGCACTCGAAAGCCGTGACTAAAGGGCCTTTTGGAACCTAGTCAAATCGGGCAAGGTTGTGGGCTGTGATCCCATAGTGCCCAATTTAAGCAAAGAGGTTTGAAATTGCCATTTCAGAAATCTGTATTCCCAAACCAACAGGTCACCAGCCGCCACCCCCACCTCTACATCTAAGGGGATATGTCTCCCCTTCGACCCCGGTAGTTCTAACAGGATAGCTCTGCCCTGTACCATGCAAGAATTAGTAGCGGTTTTGAAGAGCATACCACCAGGAAAAGCCCCTGGTTTGGATAGAATTCCGGGAGATTTGTTCCGTAGTGAACCAAAGGTGTGGGCTCCCTATATATGGCTTCTGTTTAATGCTGTCCTCCAGGGCATGAATGTCCCACACACATGGCTAGGGGCAGAAATTATACCCATATTTAAAAAGGGCTCCCCTTTGGACCCGGCAAATTATCGCCCAATCAGCTTAATTGATGTCCTCCAAAAACAATTTGCCAGCTTCTTATTAGTCCGGCTGCAGATTTGGATGGACGAGTTTCAGATACTAACCCCCTACAGGCTGGTTTCCATGCTAAGGTCTCTACCATCGACCAACTATTTAGAATTCAATTAATACTCTGGAAAACTGTGGTTCTGAGGGGGGAGGTAGCTTGTATCTGATATTTGTAGACTTACGAGCTGCATTTGATCTGGTCCAAAGAGACAAGCCCTGGGCCCTATAGAAAGATGTGGGTATTCCACTATATAATTTCTTCCTCCTACAACAATTGCACCAAGACACCTTTGCAAGGGTAAGGTACGGGAAAAAGGGGGAACTTTCAGCGCCTTTCTCTGTGGAAAGGGGGGTCAGGCAAGGGTGTGACCTGGCCCCTACACTCTTTTCGCTTTTTTGAATGGCTTGATTGCTGACCTCCTGGGCAAGAAAGACCCAGATTCTCCACGATTGGCAGATCGTAAAATACCCGCTCTCATGTTCGCAGATGACACGCTTCTTTTGTCAAAATCACTGATGGATATTCAGCGAACATTGGAACCGTTCTGTCAATTTTGTAAAAATAGAAATTTGGAGATCAATTGTTCTAAAACTAAGTACATGGTCTTCGGACCTAGCACAGCAAATTGCCCTCACCCCCATATAGATGGAACAGCCCTCGAGAGAACTTCAACATTTGAATACCTAGGGGTGACCTTGAATGATCGGATGAATTTGGGGACACACGTGGCCAAAGCCAATCTAACGCTGGCCCAAGCATCATGGGGTATTCTCAAGGTATACAACGACTGCTCCCAGAAAACCCTAGGCCCCCCGGCAGAAATCTATAAGACCCAAGCCAGAGGAGGAGCACTATATGGGGTTGAACTCTGGGGTCATGCAAGTACCAATTCTCTCGCTTTGACCGAGAACGAGTTTTTTAGACGCCTCCTAAGACTCGCCCAGAGCACCCCTATCCTCCCCTTGCGAGTCGACCTGGGCGCGGTTCCTATTTCGGTCATATCTGCTAATCGCCCCTTCTCTTCTGGAGATGGCTTTGGAGTACGCCCGAGCTCTCCAGCTATAGAGAGGAACTTAAGGACCTGCTATCTATTTTAGGGGTGGTGAAGATCCCTTGGATCACGTATGTTAGAAAACTTTGCTATGCATTAGGGAGGCCCGAGATCTGGCTCTTACCAGAACAGACTTGCCCCATTATTTCAAAGAAATCCTTAGCATTTTCCCTTAAGGAACGTTGCTTGGCTTGCCTATCACAAAACAGCACATTAGGTATTTTTGAGTCTTAGATTCCTGGAGGTAAAGTCTGTTTATCACTTTGAGCAGTTCTTTGACCAAATACAGCCTCTATGGGCCAAGAAATTATATCTGCAATTCAGATACGGAACACTCCCACTTAGGGCTTACACTAATAAGTGGAAAGGTGCACTAACCCCTGTGCAGGGCTGTCCAGGGTGCGACGCTAGTGTAGAGTCTGATTTGCATGTTTTGTTATTCTGCCCTCTATATAAAAAGGCCGGAGTTAAATGGATTGTCCAACTATGCAAGAACATGGGCTATAGGAACTGTCTCGAGGTGTTTAGACTTTTAAAATATGATACATCCTCTCTGACAACATTCGTCACTTCCAGGTTTTTATACTCTATGTGGTGTATTAGGTGTGCAAAGATCAAATGAATAGAAAAAGGGAAATGCGTTGAACTTGCTTCCCCTTGCAGACCTGAATCCTGGGACGTTTATTGGTCTTACCTATGGTTATTGTCTAAGCCCACCATATTGTAACCTCCCGACGTTTTACAAGTACTGTCTGTAGGCTTTCACCCTATTTTAGAACATTTTATCTGATGGTTTTATAACTTTATAATTAATCTGTTTGAGATGTAATTGTGATATCTTTAGCACTTAATGTTGCTTTTTATTCTTGCTGGTCATGGAATTTATTGAATTTTGTTTCTTATTGAAGTTTTTGCATTGCTTTTATGGCTGTAAGGCCGATAATAACGTTTTCTTGACTGACTGACTGACTATCAATCATAGTGCCAACAAGCATATCAGTCATCTCATCCCACAGATTTACATCAACTAAGATATAGTCTATCTGTGAGGGGCAACTGACTCTGTTAAAAGTGTTAGCCCCCTGTTTGTCCAAAGGGGTTCTGCCGTTGGTTGCCCTAAGATCAAACTCTGTGGCTAATGCATTGATTTGAATTGCAAAGTTGGTCCATTTTTAATGGGAGGTATATTGAGTGGAGGGACTGCCCCTATACAATCAACTCTCATGCTCCAGCATATCTTCCGAGCTCAAAGGCTCAAAAGTACAATTAAAGTCGCCTGCAATCATAATTTGAGTGCCAGGCGAGCAGCTGTATATAGCTTGTTCTAAAAGCGTAATGGTAGGTGACGAGTTACACCCCCCCCCCGGTTCCTCTAATATAGAAATTAAACAGGTCTAAAATATCACCACCATTTGGACCCTTAATAGGAAGTCTCTAGATATCATGACTTAGGATTGAATGCGTGTGTATACGACAACCTAGAGCAATATTCACCCAAACATTCAAACCCCCTGAAGGATGCCCTCTCGAACAGTGGTAGCTGGGATGCAAAAACAGGCATAGCCTGATTTGTTAAGTGGCACCAAACTCCATGTCTTCTGGAAGATGCAGAAGTCAAAACCCTCTATAAGTTTGTTCCAGTGCGGGAGTAGGAGTTTATTTTGTAAACCAGCCACATTCCACAATATAAACCTGAGTATTGGGAGAAGGAGCAGAGGCCAGAATAGTACACACCTCAACAGTCACACCCAGCACAGACACAAGGACAAATCCACACACATGTACACTCAGGAGACAGACACCATACTCATAACCAGGGACCAACAGATGACACACATGCATCCACAGACACTCCACAGTAGTCTGAACCCTCAGCCTCCACAACCCCTACGCTTGCCTCTCCTCTTTCACCCTCTGTCCTACCTCTGTGACCTGGGCCTCTTCCCTACCAACACCTCCAAACCCGCTCCCAAGAAGAAGAGGCAATCCACCTCCCCGGCCCTGCCATGTAAACCTGTCGTACCCGCGAGAAAAAAAAGCCTAACCCACCTCTCCCCTCCCAACAAAATTCCACCCGTCTCCCAAACCCCCTCCACCAACCCATACTTGCCCAGTCCAGTACCTCCAGCACCAAAAAAAACTCCCAAAAAGTCTGAGTCCCTCCCTATTCCTGTCCACACCATAGAGCATCACACTATCCCCAAAAGGGTCAAACCAAGCCCATCCCCCTCATTAAGGCCCTCACACTACAGGTGCCCCCTCAGTCTGAGCCTACCATTGCAGTGGATCCAACACCCCTCAATCTGACCCAACCATTGCATTGGGCCCACACACCTCCTGATCCCATCCCTCCCAAAACCCAGCCCAGTCCTCCCCAGTTTCGTCCCTTAGGTGCCTGGCATGCCCTCTAGATGCCCCTCCCAGGGGAGGTGACCCCTTGCAGTATTTTTGCAGGTAAGAGTCAATGGGCAAGATGTTTGGGCCCATAAAACCTAAGGACATTTTTGGATTAGCCATTGGCCTTGTGTTATTTATCTGCTAATTCATGCAGAATAAAGCATGTTCACTGTTTTTTATTGCTGATTTCTGTATCTCCCAAATAGTTTCCTAGTTAACTGTAATGATAAGTTACTTACCTGTAATCCTAGCTCTCTTCCAGGGGTATACTTATTAAAGTAATAAGTACTGAATAGTCCCGCCCATTTGCGGGGACCACGAAGCATATACAAAAATATATGCATATATATATATTCACTGAAAAGCCATAGGTTTCAGGGACGTTATAGTTAGTTGGACATTTCTCTCGTACAAAACCAGAGAAATTCCCTCGTTATAGTTAGTTCAGCTAACTATAACTCACGCCCCTGCAATGCACTGCTGAGGACATCACATATTACATCATTGATTACATGGTCAGTGACATCACTGATGACATCACTGATGACATCTCAATTGACAGCACTGATGACATCACTGATGACATCATCCAGTGACTTTGTTTTTCTTTATAGTTTAAATATGAATTATACATATGCCAAGGTGTATTGAATAATGAGTGGGTGAATAAGTGTCTGAATGGAGGATTTAGTAGGTGCGTGACTGACTGTTTAAGTGAGTGATTAAACTTGTCTTACTGAATGCATTGGGTTAGTGACTAAACTGTTTGAATGTCTGTATCAGTCTGTCTGTTATTTGATAAGCTGCTTGATGGGATGGTTATTAGATACATGAGTGTCTATATGGGTTATTGATTGGTTGCCTGGGTATTTGTAAGGGTACTTGGGTGTGTTTGTGGGCGGGTGGGAGGTGTGTGAGTCTGTGCATAGATCTTTGAGTGGTTGATTCACTGTGTGTATTGGTTCAAGAGTGCATGTGGAAACAGCTGTATGGGTAAGTATGTGTATGTGTGTGTTGGTGAGTGAATGGATGCCTCAAGGGTGCATGTCCAAGTAACTACATATGTAAAAGGCAGTGTATGTGAAAGTTGAAGTATATGAATGCAATATGTGACAGTGTGTACTTGTATCAGTGATTGTAGAAGAGAGTAGGTATGCATTTGTTTCTGTTTGAATAAGTGATGTTGTGTGTGTATAACGTTACAGGTCCGTAAATGGAAGTGTGATTGATTCTTTGCATGACTGACTAGGTGTGTGAGTAACTCTGGATGAGTGGTGGTGTGTGAGTGTCTGTATAGGTGTATGAGTGCATATGGTAGTGTTGTATTGATGAGTGACTGTATGTGTGAGTGACTGTATGGGTGAATAAGGGCATATGTTTGGAGACTTAGGAATCAGTGTGTGCGTATGTAGTAACTGGTATTGGTGTGACGATGATTTCGAAAATAGCAGTCTGAATTTTAGAATGGGTGTATCAAATGTTATATTAGGGTGTGAGGAGGTGCATCAGATTTTCACATGGATGATGTCATCAGTGATGTCACTTGCGTTGTCATCACTGATGTCGCTGACCATGTCATGAATGATGTAATGTGTGACGTCATCAGCAGTGCATTGCGGGGGCGCGAGTTATAGTTAGTTGAACTAACTATAACAGGGTAATTTCTCTGGTTTTGTATGAGAGAAATGCCCAACTAACTATAAGGTCCCTGAAACCTATGTTTTTTAAATGCTTAATTCTAACTATAAAGTGCCCGTAGCCAATGGTTTTTTCAGTGAATTTCAAAGGTTTATTAAATGAAAAATTCTAACTATAACGTCCCAGGAACCTGTGTTTTTTTCAGTGAATTTCAAAGGTTTTTTAATTGCTAATTTGTAAGTTTCATATTTATAACACCTTTCTTTTTTTCTGTAAATTATATTAGAGCTGCAGGCAGGAATGAAAACAATTGACAGCAAGATAGATGCTCTGGCAATGGGACTTGACTTAGTCAAGAAGAAAGTTGAGAAGCATTGTAGTGTAGTTCCTATATTCCCAATAGGATATGCGCTTTGGAATAATATATACTGCAGCTTAGACATAGGACTAAGGTCAACTAGGTCTCTGCCGAATATATTAGACTTAATTATGTGTGTGCCAGCTAGCTCAGAGTTAACTAGAAACGTTCTCGAAAGTACAAGAAGGGATTCGTTTCTGAAAACCATATAACATGACAACTATGTTTCCTAAGAATAAGAAATCAATCTTCAGAGTCGTGGAAACAATAGATAACTATGAACCTTACAATCGAAAAACATAAATATTTAGGGGTCAACTTTGACTCCAGGGGTTCTTTTGCTAAACAACGTAGCGAAATATCAATAAAATTATATTTTTTTGGAGAGCTATTTTGGAATTGTAATGTCGTTTAATTATTTTTCAAAATTATGTAATGTCTTTTGCGTCCTAAAATATATATATATATATTAATTTTTTTTTTAGGAAAAAGTGAAGTCATGCACCAATTGTGTACCCATCTCGTGGGTGCACAGATTCAAGCCGCCATATTGCTAAAGTCGTGAAGGATGCGTAACATCATATCCGTATGGGATCGCCTTGTTTGCGCATTTGGTGCGTGACTGGTGCATGGTGCCTGGCCCTGCATAATGTCATATACATCTGAGATCGTGCCTGGTGCGCGACCCCTGCACATTTTCTTTGTTGATTTAAAACTATGTGTATTTAACTTTAATGTATACATGAGAGGAAGATATTTTCTAAACTATTTATAAAAATAATATATTTGTACGTGTACTAAACTTATATTATTGTTAAATATATTTTCGCGCATTTGCGTCGGGTGCGCTGGTTGCGCACCGGGTACACGACTGCCATCCGACTTTAAAAGACAGCATTTGATTGGTTCATAAGGATTCCCATTCTAACAGTTGAAGGATCCCACCCATTTTAGTCATTCTCTCTGCAGCTTCACAGGAGAGACACCTGTTGTGTTTTTGCAGCTAGTTTGTAAATCTTTTGGGTGTATTTTAAAAAGAGTTGGACATGGCTTCTTCCAATCCTCAACAAGAAAATATTTCTGATGAAGAAGAAATAGAAGAACCACCTCCGAAAAAGAGACTACAATCCATCGTCTGGAAATTTTTCACCATCCCAGATGGTGAAAAGAAAGTCAACGCAAGGAAGGTCAGTTGTACTCTCTGTCCACGGATTATGTCTAGAGGTAGTGACAAAAAATATTCTTGTGACACGTCAAGCATGTACAAGAATCCGCAGACAATCCATCCCAGACATTCTGCACGGGAGCAGATGCAACGTGAACAACAATATATGCAACAAGGTGACCAGGGAGCTGGTCCCAGCACTTCAGGAACGTCAAGTACATCATCTCCAGGGCCGGACATACGCTCAGAGTTTGGAAACTTAAAACAGCTATGCATAAAATGCAACAACATCCTATGTTGTGGTGAACTATCTGTGGATGCTGTTTGTTCTGCTGCAAGAAACCATCACTGCTAATTATTATTTTTTGTTGGAATGATTTTAGAATTCCAAAAGTTAAGACTTTAGCCTGTTGCTTTTTTCGGATTTCCAAAAACACCCCCAAAAATTACTAAATAGTTTAAAAAAACACAAAAAAAATTCAAAACAAAAAAGAAGAAAAAAATAGTTCTTTTCAGAACTACATTATCTGGTTTAAAAAGAGAAATAACTGCATGCTAATGTCTGCATGATTGCTGGAGTACATGTGTTGAGTGCATGAGTACTGCCTACATGATTGTACAAGTGTATCTGTAATCCGTGAATTATTGCATGAGTGGATGGATAATACGTGGGTGTTTGCATTCGTATATAAGTGGTGGTTGAGTGACTGAAAGAGTGTGAATGAGCAGTGTCTATGGGTTTACAGGACTGCATGGATAGTGCACATGTGATTGTAGCTGTGACGTGTTGCTGCCTGGGTCATTGCATGAGTATATGGGTAGTGACTGGATGATTAGAGTACTGAAAAGAGACTGCATATTGAATTTAAAAGTATGTGGGTATTGACGGAGTGATTGGAATAGTACATGGTAGTGGCTGGGTTATTGGAGGAGTGCATAGAGAGTGACAGTGTGATTGCTGGAGTGCATGGTTAGTACCTGGGAATATGAAAGTGTAAATGAGCAGTGTGTAGGTGGTTAGAGGACTGCATGGGTAGTGCAAATGTGATTGTAGCACTGCATGGGTTAGTGTCTGGGTCATTGTATGAGAACATATGTACTGTTATGTTATGTTATGTTAATGGCATTTGTAATGCGCGCAGCTGCTCCAGCGAAGGAGCGTCCCGGCGCCCGACAAGGTAGCCTCACAACATAACTAGGAAACAGAAGTATTGTTAAAAAGGATTAAAAAATTTAACAGTGCGGGAGAAACAAAAAGTTTTAACGGCCTTGCGGAAGGAAAGTAAGTCACCAAGGGTCCGGATTTTCAAAGGGAGTGCGTTCCATAGTGCGGCAGACCGCACCCTAAAGGAGCGACCCCCAGCCCGACTAAGCTTAAATCGTGGGGCTACTGCTAATTCCTGGTCCAAAGAACGCAGGGAGCGGCCTGGAATATAGGGGCGCAGAAGTTGGTGCAGTAGCGGAGGCGATAAGTCTTTTAGAATCTTAAAGGACATGCACAGCACTTTAAAATGGATCCGCTGCCTAACGGGTAGCCAATGCAAAGCTCGCAGAGTGTGGGCGACCGAGCAAAACCTAGGCAGGCCTACAATTGCTCTGGCCGCTGCATTCTGCACTCTTTGGAGACGGGTAAGCTCGGCCTGGTTTAACCCTATGAAAAGGGAACTAGCATAGTCTAGCCGAGCCAGAACCGTCGCCTGAACCACAAGTTGACGGGTTGCGGCATCAAAGTACTTAAGTGCGGGTCTCAAATTGCGCAAGATGCCGAAACAGCAAGCCGCCGTCCTTTTAGTGTGGCCAATGTACTGATTGGATAATTAGACTACTGCAAAGAGAATGTATGGTGATGGATAATACGGGGTAATTGCATTAGTATATAAGTGGTGGTAAGTGATTGAAAGAGTGTGAATGAACAATGTCTTTGTGGTTACAGGACTGCATGGATAGTGCACATGTGATTGTAGCTGTGAATTGTTACTGCCTGGGTCATTGCATGAGTACATGGGTAGTGAATGGATGATTAAAGTACTGAAAAGAGACTGCAAAGTTGTTGGACTTGGCGGGGGCGTGGCTAAGGCGTGTAGTGGAATGGCTGCCTTTTGAGGGAGCTCAGCGCGCCGGAATATATTTTAGGCTAATCCCATCCTGTTAGTCCCTCCTGCTTGCGCTGAAACCCCCCGAGACACTAAGGGTGGTCAGGAGAGCGTGTTGGTGGACTTTGACGTCTGTTACCCCCAGGACCGCTCTACAATTTGCCAGGATAGTGCTGCCAAAGTGAATGGAAAATGGTGGCGCCCTGGTGATCGGCCTGTGTGAGCGGAGGAGCAGTGTGGGACTACTGGCTGAGTGCAGTGCCTCAGGGGCTGGGGAGACTCGCGGCGGCCCTGGGGCATCGGCGGCCGCTCTTGGGTCCACAGTGAGCGTACACACTAGCGACGCCGTGATAGAGCTGGCGGACGTCTGAAGACACCGGAGCTGAGGAGGAGCATTGCGAGACAGGGAGGTGCGGTCGTTGCCAGAGGAGGAGGCTGTCTGCAGAGAGGATCTGCGGGAGGCTTGTGGAGCTCGCCGACTGGAGCCGAACAGGTGGAGAGGTGGCGGTTGGCCGGACGGACGGGCTGACCCTGGGCGGGCCTGTCTGTCGGAGGTAAGAGGGCCTCTGGTTGGAGCGGGCCCGGTGGGTCGTGCTGGCGCTGGGCAGGCGCGGCGCTGTGCCTGACTGGGGACCGGTGCCTCGGTTGTCCGCGTGGTGCAGCTGCGGCGGGTGGCGACTCTGGCTGTGCTTCTCGCCCCGACTGGCGGGCCCTGACATGTTCTCCTGGTCCTGGGGCGGCACTTGGAGGTCTGCTCTGCCCCACTGCGGTCCTTTCATAGGGAGCGTGGAGGTGGCGGACCCCGGCGAGTGGCTCCTGTGACGGAGGTATGTCGGGTGTGCAGTCCTGGCCCGGGCTGTTAGCTGGGCGCCTACTCTTTATCCTTGAGTTGCAGCCCTCCCACGGTCATATTCGGGGGGCCCGTTGGGTCACGGCGAGAGTGGGACACTTGTGGTACAGCACAGGGTGGGAGCTGCAGGACCTCATACGCAAAAGGCTTGTGGGACAGGCACGCAACTGCAAGAGTGAATAGCAGCAGTCGGTGTACTGATGAAGAGGAGAGACTACTGATGCACCGGTGGCCTGGTCGGGACACAGGAAAGTGGTACTGACTGAGTGTGCCTTTAAAGACCCGGCCTGCAGTGGGGCACGCTCGTGGGGCAAAGTCTGCTCGCATTTCGCAATGGGCAAATCTGAGCCGAAACAAGCGAAGCTTCAATTTGAGAACAAGAGACTAACCAGGACTACGGATGGTTCGGGTGATCAGGGCGACGCCACGAGTACCACGGGCTAAGCGGAGGGGGCAGAAGATGACAAGAGGTCCATCCTCTTAGAGCTGCGGGCAGGAATGAAAACAATTGACAGCAAGATAGATGCTCTGGCAACCGAACTTGACTTAGTCAAGAAGAAAGTTGAGAAGCATTGTAGTGTAGTTCCTATATTCCCAATAGGCTCTGCACATTGGAATAATATATACTGCAGCTTAGACGTAGGACTAAGGTCAACTAGGTCTCTGCCGAATATATTAGACTTAATTATGTGTGTGCCAGCTAGCTCAGAGGTCACTAGAAACGTTCTCGAAAGTACAAGAAGGGATTTGTTTCTGACAACCATACAACATGACAACTATGTTTCCCAAGAATAAGAAATCAATCTTCAGAGTCGTGGAAACAATAGATCACTATGAACCTTACAATCGGAAAAACATATTAATATTTAGGGGTCAACTTGGACTCCAGGGGTTCTTTTGCTAAACAACGTAGGGAAATATCAATAAAAGCCATGAACCTCCAGGTGACTTTTTCTAAACTTTCAAAAAAACTGTCCGGGCCGAGTTTATCACCACTATTGGAAGTCATGAGAGCAAAAATTGGGCCAACTCTGTCGTACGGCATTGAAATTTTTAGGGGAAAACTAAATGCCAACCTAAACAAACATGTGTCCAAAATCTACAAAAAAACCTCTGCATGCCTAAATCCGCTTCTGCAGCACAGATCAGACTAGAACTGGGCCTATTAAATTATGAATTTTCAAATACTGGCTCGTATCTGAATCTGTGCCATAAACTAAGACAAGCAGATCTAGGTACATTGGATTCACTACTTTGGTTAGACATTTCTCAGAAAAACCCAGCTGGCTCTTATGGCTGTTTTTTTAAGGACGCAGTCCAGCAAATGGCCGTGGGCGAACTATGGGATCTCAACCCCAGTAAGGCTGTTTTTTAAAATCAGCATTAAGAAACGTACTCGAATGAGGTCCCTAATTGCTGATAAAGCTCATTTCGCTAAATAATAATGAATTCTTACGGGCTGGCCACTCCCCTCCCTTACCTGTCCTGCACTTATCCTTTGCACTTAAAACTTAGCTTCATGGCTCTTAGACTGGGTGACTGGCAATTTTTAAAGGATCTACCCTCTTGGCATTGAACGTCAGAGGAAGTATTGTGAGGGGGTGTGGTAAGACAGCTGAAACTTTAGAGCATGTAGTCTGTCTTTGCCCTGCTCTTACGCCTCAGCGCAGACGAAAACTGAAAATTATGTGGAACAGGCTGGGAACCCGGACCTGCAGACAGGCAGTACTTGCAGCCCTGAATCCAGAAAACACTGTTTTAAACATAGGTTTTATAACTCTCATACGCTATGCATACCGCAATTTCATTCAAAAATCGGAAGGGCCTGTCAACGTTTTTACTTTTAAGGAATTCAGTCTACACTGAACCGCACTTTATTTATGCTGCTAAAATTGTTTACATCCGACTGCACTTTACCATAAACTGCTGCTAGTTGTTGAACACTTGACTGCATCTATTAGCAAAAACATTGCTATTGTTATGCCCACAAACTTTTTTCATCTAAATGCCATTGTTGACATTGTTGTTGTGCATATCTTGCCTCTTTTTAAAATATGTATGCTATTGAAGTCCTCTAATGCAACTTGGAGGTTTTATCTATCCACAGTTTTTATGTCTTGCTCTTTTATAATAATTTGTACTGTATTTTTTGATGTGTACTTTTACGGATATTTTATATCCAAATAAAGTTATTTCTTAAAAAAAAAATAGATAACTATTTTACTGGGTCAATTGTGTATACTTAGTTTCACCAGAGTTGCTGAGAAATTAAATAGACAGGCGTTTTCAGTAAAAGGTAATTATTGAACAGTCTTCTATCTCAAGCATGAGAAATGTACTGCTTTATAGTATAAAGTACAAGGCAAATAATACGAATAGTATTATAATGTAGTACTGTAAAAGCATGATATGGTTTCTAAGCCATAAGTTGCTTTAAATAGAAAAAATGCATAAAATACATACAATGATAAAAGAGATGGCTAAAAGTCATCAACTGGTGCTTCTAAAATACGCCTACCCCAATGTACCTGACCTAAGTCTAGCACAAGGGAAGAAATATCTTTAGGAGTAGTTTTCAAGTTTAGTATTCTTTGCCTAGAATCTGCCAAGAGTCTAATCAAGAATTCTCTAAGGGTCTAATCAGCTCCGTACCTTGGTTTAGAATGAAGGAGGTCTTGTATCTCTCTCTCAGGACTCGATCTCCCAGATACCCGCAAGGGTAAGCTGGAAACGCTGGAGCTGGATTTCTCGGCAAGAGAAGAAACAGCGACTCTCAGTGCGTCTGCTGAAGGGTCGGCTTCCTTTGGCACTTGCTGCTGCGGGATTCGGGGAAGTAGTTAGTCGATCTGCTCCAAGAACCACCGTTTGTTAGTTTGGGCAAATGTAGGCATATTTATACCATGAAGGTGCCGAGTTTGATGCATGATTGGACTTAATAACGTTACTCAAAGGTTTAATTCCCAGAAAACTCCAGGATTTCTTGGATAACTTAATATTCAAGCGTGGGAAGATCCTAGCTGCTGAAGGCGGGTTTTTCCAAGAAATCGTTGTGAATTCTCAGAAATTAGTGGAAGTAGCCTTGCCGTATTTAGGCTGCAAGGCTCAGGCCAAATATGGTAATGATTTCTATGCATATATAAGGATAGGGTAAAGTATACCTTTGTAAGTGCATGAATCAGGAAAAGTTACAGTAGGGTCCTATATTCGTTTACAACACCCACTCCACGATCTTAAGTTCAATAAGACTAGACCTATAAGCACTGATCAATCTAAAGTAAGTGTTCACAATCCCACCCAAAATACAAATTTGTATTTGAAAAGGCTTATTTACATGAAAAAACAAAAGTGAAAGTACACTGTATGAGCTAATAAGAGAGCATACCTTCAAATATTTACAAAGCAAAATGAAGATATACATTCATGAAATGTCTCTTAAGTCTGTACAGAAATAAAAATTAAATTGAGACCATTCCATAGCATAATATTTTAAACCATTCTGTTATGATGGCTAGGCTAAAATATTGTCAGTAGGAAGTTCTATAAAGAAATCTTGTTATCTATGAATAGTTCTACTTTAAGCAGAATACTCTGTGCCAATTTTTTTTTCTAATTTTGGAAAAAGTCCAAAGGTTGCATTTGTAGAAAAGTTTGTAAGCCGGAGGGTTTGTTTTTGAAAAATGAAGGACGAATTTCAGAGTTCAGGGAACGCCGTGTCAATATTATCAAAAGTTATTTTCAGAGTCAGGAGAAAACATCAGATCAACGAGGCTGGCAAAGAAGCCGTCTACCGTAGTAGGCGAAAGTGGAACTACTTGATCAAGCAGATCAAATGCGCATAGGTGTGGATCATTGCCGTCAGCATAGGAAGCATTAGCAATGTCAGCAGTCGATGTTACCTGTATGCCTGTAGTTTCTCGTACCTCACCCGCAGTTAAACTTGTCGGTGAGACCTCAATGAATGCCGTCATCAGAATTGGCAGCCGTTGGGGCCAACAAGATGCATGAGTCGTTACAGGACCTAGCAAAGCGTTAACATCCGATGGCAGTACTGATGGAAGTGTAAGACAGATGTCCAACACGCATTCTTCTCCGCAAAGCAGGCATCGTAGAACAGGTAAGATGTAATCTTGCCAGATTGGTCTGAACGAAAGAAACCATGTGGTGTTCAGGTCTCTTAAACGAGCCAAGCCGAGAATCTTCCATGGATATCTGGGTATCGTTGTTTGTCGGACTTGCCATATCGAATCAGGAGAAATAAAAATAGTATCCCAGCTACGAGTCCCAAGATGAGAGGTTGTCCGCCGAACACAGAGTGTACAAAATTTGGAAAAATGCAGAGGACCGCTTCAAAAGGTGCTAACAGTCCCGAAAAAATTGTCTTAAATACATGTGCGATTCCGCTGGTATCAGACATGTTTAAGATTTGGCTCAACATTTCTACAAAATGCGTAGGACAATTTGTTGATAATAGGGCATGTATCTCTGCCAAAGTCCTTGCGACTTGCAGATCATACATTTCTCTAGACGAGGTCAGTGGCACAGTTTTTTGCAAAAGAATGGCTTTCATTCTGCTCAAAGTATCAATCCGTATAGAAGAGATATTCAGTGAAGGCCATAACGCCTTCCCTCTGTCTGACTTGCTCCTTGGATACAATACTTGCATAAAACAAGTAACCCTGGAGCACACACTAACGAGATAGAGTTTTCCTGGCAACATGCCACTGCAGCTGTGATCATTCAGTAAAACGTAGCTGCCATTGGAGAGCTGTGTGAAAATTGGTTCAATTACTGTGGAGGGAGTTCCGTGCAGGTGGCATGAGAGGTTATTTGCAGAACCATCGCAGGCTCCATGTAAATTAATACCTTGGCACAAAAGTGTACCACTTAGTGAATTTTTACAATATTTACCACTAAGGAATACCTCTGTTCCCCTATTCCAACATGTGTGTGTGTAAGGTAAAGTCCAGGTTGACTTAATGTATTCTTTACCCAACCTTTCATACAGGCCCGCTGGTATATGCTGTAGACAATACTGAAATCGGAAAATCGGCACCGGTATTGTTATGGTGCCATGAATTATCCATTCAGTGACAGGTTTCTCAGAAACTGTCAATGGCAACCTTTCTAGTTTTTCAATATTAAGCACCGTATAGTCTGCTCCTTTTTGTGCCAAAGAGATTTGTTTATCTGTAAGGTTAAATAATAAATACAGAAAACAATGACGCTGTGTTGATTAGACGCCAAGGCACGTAGCCTGAACGCAGATTTTGCAACGTCCAGCCTAACTGCATGATAGAACGTAATTGGGACAGGCCATGTTGTAGCATGAGCAAGTCCTGCTCTATTATGTCAATGGCAGAAGATACAATGCTGTCCAAAGAATACATTCTGGAGGACAGAGTCGTTAACCCATTGTCCACTACAGAGAGACTTATCTCTAAATGAATACGATCAATTTCTCGTATCTTTTCTGCATTTTCCATTTGCGTTACTTTCCAAGCTTCGTTGTACCCAGCGTATATACTGGCGTATATGAAACGTGTTTGACGTGGTTTGCGAGGTCCCAGTAAGAAATCTCGCGAATCATTGCCTTCTTTAAGTAAAGATAAGTGTTGTTTAATCTCCGAGAGTGTAGATGGCTGTAGCCATTCAAGGCATAGCTTCCCTACACTATAAGTAGTTACTATCCCTGGATGTTGTCTCTGGGAGTATCTTGGATCTTGCCTGTTCATTTTGAAACCTTGTGTTTTGTTCAGGAATTTATCTCGACAGTTATTAGTGTCTGTGGGCCACATTAACCATTTGTTCCAGTCAAGCACAGTTCTGTTTTGTTTTAAAATGTGAGATACATCTAAGTCCTTATCAGTATTGTTATTACTGTCAGGTATGGGATTAGGTATAGACGGGTTGTTTAAATCTTTTATCTTAGCAATGCCAAGACAAGATGTTTGTTGAACAGTGTCATTTAAGAACATTATTTGTTCTGGTATTATGCAGGCTCTGAATAATGCTTCTAAACCTTGCACCTGCCAATCTTTTGTACCCCAGACGGTCTTTGTCTCAATGTTGTCGTTCCAAAAATCAAAACCCAATGTAGACATTTGAGCATAAAAGTTTGCAGAATAAATTTGTTTATTGTTGGTCAACATTGTTTTCATTCCTGTCTTATTTTCATTTTTAAAATAAAACGTTTCAGGATTGGTAATATTATACCCTGAGAAGTATTGAAATTTCACATAAAATGTTTTCGAGCTGTCATTTGCTGGCGTTGGACAATGTTCCCATTGATTGTAAGTAAAAACATTTCTAGGGTTAGCAGATTTATGCAAATAATGATGACCATAGTGATTAAAACAATACATTTGTTCATAATCTGATGAACCTTGTAAGTACAAAGAAAGAGGGATGGACACGCACAACCAGTGCATCAAAGTATCAAAAAGGTATAGTGTTGTTGCGTGCAACCGGGGTTTAGCTGTCTGATCCTAACAGCTTGGGGATAAAAGATAAAGGTACACCCCCTGAATAGGAGTTTTCCCCTAGTGCACAGCGTGTTCCTGGCCAATAGAGCTTTTATCAAAATTATTCAAGTTGCACAATCAAAGAACATTAAACCGATCCATTTTCAAATATTTTTTAGTGGTCACTTTTCCAGTAATCATTCGTTTTTCAAAACATAATTCATGTTGATTGTCACATGATCATATGCAGTTATTCTGTGATCCCAATGCATTTCGGGCACTGCATGTGCCCTTCGTCAGGGGACATTCTATAAACAAAAGATGCAGGAAATGGTCTCAGTGAGGAAAGACTCTCGCGTGTCTGTAAGATTAAAATGAGCAACATGCATGTGTTCATCAAAACGAAAGAAACGTGTCAAACGAAAAACATGTGATCTTAAACATATTGTGCCTCTATGTGTGAAGTGTGACATGCGTGTTGCTGAGTAGAATAATCACCAACGGTGGTCGGCTGACAATCATTAGGTGAGTATGACATGGCAAAAAACATGTGACCAAGAGTCATGTGGTGTGTGCCGATGGAATGAATCAAAAAGTGCAATGAACCCAAGTTAAACCATAAACGAGTTCAATGTGTGATTAAAGGAGCATAAAAGTGAGGTTTGAATACGTAAAAGTCTCAAGTGTCCAACAGTATCAAACAAATGTTGCTGTATTCTGAAAAAAGAACAAAATATTTAAATCTAGCAACATTTTGCCAAAAAATAACCTAATACATACGTCCATAAAAATGGTACTTACTGAGTGAAGTGAGCAAAAAGATTATGCCGACAGGTTAGGAAACGCCGAGTGTGTTCGTATGGATGATAGACGCGTGAGCGAATGCATTGATATAACGGGAGTAAGTCGACATAGAAAGAGGACCGCGCGGTGCAGTGTAAACGAGCGCCATATTAAAGTGGGGTGGAAAAGATACGAGAACGGTGCAAATTTTTTTTAAAAAAAGAAGTGATGTGCGCAAAAGAGACGAATGAAAAGTGTGAAAAAATAAGAGAAACGGAGGGTAAAACACAGCAGTGGCTTGATACATGAAACAAACAATATTTAAACACAAGAACATAGAAGGATATCATGGTTGAGTAAACAAAATATTATCACAAGTAACATATAAATTCCATGCGGAACCTTGTAAGTATTCATGTTCTGTGAATTTTGCTGACATTTCTAAATCAGATATCATGTTATTAACAGCTTCAAAGTCCCAATCATCACTGAATGTGCTGGGTGATGCAAAGTCACTTAAAGAAACCTTAAATTGGTGTATAATCTTCAGCAGTTCCACCGGGCCATAAATGTCATAGTCAGTAGTGTCCCATGCCATACCACCAGGTATAGGTACGGCTGTGATTTTCACTGATGACAGGTCTCTTTTTTCACGATGAGATGATTTGTGAGGTGTCAGGACCAAGTTGATTTTCTGACTTGCTGTATCTATAGAACTATATTTTCCATCTATCATCCTTCCCAAGCTTAACACAAGTATGAGCCAGAGCAGGAGAAAAAATGCACCTAACCAAATCCAAAATTCAATCCATGGTGAAACCAGATATGTTTTTCCAAGTTGATGAAAAAGTTCTGTTAACTTTTCTTTGTATGTTTTTATTTTTCCTGGCGTTTCTTCAATTTCACTGGGATTTTCTGAAAAGGTATCAAAGTTTATGAAATAGCCAGAAGCAGTTCTGTCAATTGTTGGGATAGCTTCAGGATTATTCGAAGTCACCCTTTAGCCTTTTCTCTTTTTACCATATCTATGTAGTCAGATGTCACATTATTGTAGATAGGTATGTCTTGACGAACTGTTATTTGGGTATCCAGAGGCATAAGTTCCATTGCTTTGTTGCATAGTCCTTCTTTTCTTACTGCAGGTTTATCAAATGTGATAAGTCTTTCAGTTTGAACCTCTTGGATTGTAGCAAGATTTGGACGCCTGCTACTTCTCGGGAGACCACTGGGCCTACTACTTATTATTGGCCACATGATTGTGGTTTGACCAGGTCGATTGACACAACTCTGTTCTCCCTTTTACCTGCAAGGGGCAGTAGTACTACTGATCTTGTTCTGTGGATTGCCAAGACAGGTACAGCTTTTCTGTAAGAAGGCCCAAATTCCATCTTTACCACAATTATTTTCTCTGACTAGATCCCCAATCTTTGGGATCCAGACAGGTCTTGCTGGGACAGGTGGTTTTTCTTCAGCGGTCGTTTGTGTCTGTATTGTATTACTCAGACTTCTTCTTGTTTCATTTAAGTCCTGTAAAACAGCCAAACGATCTTTGATATCAAAGGGTTTTTGTTCTACCACTGAAGTCTGACTATCGAGGTCCCCGATAATCATTCTAGTACCAAACATTAGTTCATACGGAGTGACTCCACCCAAAGAATTTCTGGGCAGATTATTAAGACTACATTGGATGCTTATTAGATGTTTGACCCACCCTTCACCCGAACCTAATACCTTGGCTGTTATGGATTGCCTTATGTCACGTTTTTTCTTTCCACTACCGCATTACCCTCAGGATGGAAGGGACTACAATACCGCAATGCAACACCCAAGCTGACCCTGGCCTCCTTGTAAGCCCTAGAGCTAAATGCAGGACCCTGGTCAGAATGTAGCGTGCCAATTGCGTATGTGCCGATAAAGACTCGCAAATCCTTTATAACAGTTCTGGCGTCAGCCGAGCGCTGGGCCACATCCAAATCAATCTTGTGCAGGAGTCCACTGCGACCATAATATATTTATAGTTGCCTAGTTAAGGGACCACAGTGGTCCAGGTAAACACACGCTAGTGGTTTGTCTGAAATCAGAAGGGGTGTCTGTGCAGGACGTTTTACTGTAGAAACATTTATTTTCTGGCAGATTTCACATTCTAGAACATAATTTCTAGTTTGTTTCCTCATGTGTGGCCACCAGTATCTCTGTTTTAATAATGACACCGTGGCGGAAATCCCCGCATGTGTAGATGCTAGCCCTTCATGTGCTGCTACAATTAGTCCTAACCTATGTTCCATGTTTGGGATTTCCCTATCCTCCACTCCAGGGATTCGAGCAAAAGGAACATTATTCGTATCAGTTATATATGAGTACTTTATTGGAAAGCCTTTCGGGAGTGTCTTACCACTGTCTTTAACTGATGTAGTGACAGCTTTCATTATATCGCTGTCTATTTTTGTTTTTGATCGAGTAATCGCAGCTACGGAAGCCGTTTACACAGCTGCCTTCGTGGCTTCATCAGCCAATGAATTCCCTGCAACCTGAACGTTGATAACTTAGTGTATGAATCACGTGAGTCTTTTGTAGTGCCTTCTGTAAAAGAACTACTTGTTCCCAAAGCATTTTATGCTTTATTGTGCCACCTTTTGTGTCTTTGAAATCGTTCTGAACCCAGTTCTGCAGATGCTCATTGTAAGATTGTACGCAGTAATACGAATCGCACACTATTAGTGTGGGGAATTCGTGATCGGTATTTTCAAGCGCCATCTTGAAAGCCTGTAGTTCAGCTCGCTGAGCTGTACAGTCCCTGAGTGATTGAGTTTTAGTGACCATAGGTCTGAATTTGCCTTCACGCCAGCGACCTTTAACAATCCCGCACGCAGCACTATAGGCTTGTTTACCCCCAATAGCGGGCTGTGCTGATCCGTCTGTATAGATTATACATCCGTAATGTTCCAGAGGCAGAATTTCAGTCGGCATAGGACATTCATATTCGTATTGGAGAAATTCTTGTGTCTTTAAATTAGTGTCAAAATGGTATTCAACGTCTGTTGCAGCAAGATAGTTAACCCATTGAATCCATCTCGAATGTAAAGCTTTTGCATTGGGAATGCTAGCTCTTGTCACTGCTTCTAAGGCAGGTACAGGTGTAACGAGCATTATATATTTACCCTGGGCGAGAGCTCTCTCTTTTGCTACTGCAGTTTGAACAGCTATCAGAATTTTTTCTGTTGATGAGAATTTCATTTCAGCTTGTGTGTACAAGTGTGATTTGTAAGCGATTGGTACATTTCACCTTCATTAAAGGTCAGGTATGTGAATCCGCATTTTCCTGGGATGACACGGATCACATGATTGCGAACGTTTTCGCGTGTCTGTAACTGTTTTTTAGCTAACATATCTGTTTGGACTGAACGCAGAATTTCTGTGTGTGCTTGAGTCCAACTAGTTGGTTTGAAATCTGGTTTGATTAGTTCATAGAGAGGTTTAACCCTCTCTGCGTAATTCAAAACGTAAGTTCTACCGAAATTCAGGAAACCTAAAATTGACTGTAGGTTTTTCAGTGTTTTTGGAGGTTGAAGCAGCGCACACTTCTCAAGAAAGTTTGCTGCCAGGATTTTGCCTTCACTAGATAAGTTGTACCCTAAAAATAGGACATTGAGGTGGACAATTTGTGATTTCTTAAAATTTAATTTATACCCTTCAAAAGAAAACCCAAGTACTATGGTGTTCACTCTTTTCAAGTGTACATCCAAATCGTCATCTGTAAGATAGATGTCATCGCCATAAGATAATGCGTCATCGTCGTACATCTGTAGTAACTCTGTTATTCTGGCTGAAAATAAACCTGGACTATTCTTGAATCCTTGGGGGAGACGGCAAAATTGTCGCTTTGTCCCCAAGATTGAGAAAGCGGTCAGGTGTCTGCTTTCTGGTGCAATGTTTTGACAGAAAAACCCATTTGAAATGTTCAATGTGGTTTTATATTTTTTGCGCACGATGTTATTCATCAGTGCAGCACCATGTGCATTTTGTACTGCGAATGTTTTACAACAGGAGTTTAGGTGTCTGTAATCCAAAACTAGACGATATGAATTGTCTGGTTTGGAGACAGGAAACAAAGGATTGTTCATAGATGAGGTGCATGTTTCAATCACCCCTTGATATTCAAGTTGATTTAAAATCTCCCTGACTTGTTTTCTAGCTTCCTGTTTAACAGGGTACTGTCTCTGAGCAGTAGGTTGGTTTTTTAACTGTACTTTGTGGTGAGGAGAGTCCTCATCCCATCCTACATGATTTTTATATAATGCTGGAGCTTGAGCTACAGCCCATTTCCTTGCATATGAATATTTTTTATGAATTGGAATGTGATTTGAGAAGGCTGGCATAATCATTTCTTCGCCGTGTGGGCACTCCCTAACAACAACAGGTGGCCAGTCTTTTTTCAGCTAGATGTATGTCATAACCTTTGGAAAGCTTGTCCCAAAAGAGAGCTTTTATTTTTAACTTGTGTATTTATTCAAGTCCACTGTCTCCAGATGATCCATCAGGATCTTGCGAGCTATGGTCTCTTATGCTGAGCTGTCTAGCATTGTCTGAGCCCATTCTCCATTCTTGAGTTGTGTCCTCAGAATCCTCGGCATGTTTAACTTTTATGCTTGCTACCTTCTTCTTTGAAAATTGAGCTTTTTTACTTTGGTGAACGGGTTCTTTGTCTTGTGACTTGACAGGTTCTTCTTTGTGTTCTGACTGTCCTCTTCTTTCTGATTTCTGCGAAGAAGTCTGAAAAGATCAATAGGGACGTGTGTCTGACGGCTAGGGCGCTCGACCTCAGACCTGGGGATCTGGGTTTGAGTCTCGGTAACGACGCCAAAACCTCCTGTGATTCTGGGCAAATCACTTAATCTCCACGTGCCTAAAATGAATGTGTGTCCGTCCTCATGTAACGTAACTGGTGCTATGTAAAGCGCTCTGATACCTGATTCGGTTCGGGTCTAGTTCGCGCTATATAAAATTCTGCAAAAAAAATAAAAAATGATCTTGATATCTATCAGGTTATCTTAAAGTATCCCTATTTCTAAGGTTATATTTTTTTCAGAGGGCTCCCGTTGGGGAGATCTTCCTCCCTGTTCAGGAGATCTAACTCTCCGTTGGGGAGACCCTCCTCTGGACTGAGAACGCTTCTCCCTAGGAAGTGTCTGTTTATTATTTTCCCACTTCTTTCTAGGAGTAGTGAGATTGTTTTTAATAAAAACTTTTTCAGGATTTTCCGTTAATTGTGGTTTTAGTGGTTTGCTTCTTTTAATTTCTGGCGGATTGCCACTGATGCTCCTTCACCTCTAATGTTGGCTAGTAGGATAGCCGATACCTGTTTGAAATCTTTCAGTAATTTCATACCTAGATTTAAAGCTGGTTCTGGACCGTATTCATTTTGAATCTGCCTTAAAACATCTGGTATTACCGCAATGGACAGAACACCATGTGTTTTTGTGTAGATTGAAGCAAAGACTGTGCCCCAAGTGTCACAATCCTCTATGTGTGGTGCAATCCCCATAGGTAAATAGATTGTCAGAATCCTGTGTTTCTCATGAGGTGTACTATCAGGAAATACTGCCTGTGTTTGAGTAATTTTTTGTGCTACCCAAAACGGAATTTGTTCCCTTTTGGCAGGCAACTTTCCAATGACCGATTGTATAGTCTGTGGTGTTATTTTATTTGTGTTCCCCTGGTGAGGGGTGTGCTGTGGAATTTTTACAGCTGGTTAGACTGTTAATGTCCGCATGACATATTGGGCCAATTGTCTATGTATTTTTATTAACTGTTTTAGCTGTGCTAACATTTCTACATCTGACATCCTTTCAATGTCTGGATGTTGGGTATAGCTGACTAGGACCGGCCATGTAGCTTCAGGTTTACCTAGTGGACCAAGCCTAGTAATGTGATTTTCATGTTTTAGGGTGCCTTTAAACCAGAGCTGATGCTCTTGGTAAGTTAATAGAATTTCAATGTCCTCGAAGGGAACGTATTCCGTTGGAGGTTCCTCTACTTTGTAGTAGTGGAACTCTCTTGTTCCTGCATTTGCTGTTGGAAACTGAATCCATGAATAGAATACCTCTGTCTGCCGATATTAAAAGATCACTCTGCCTCCTCTTGCTGATACTCCATTATTTATCAGTTTGTAAGTTATACTTTTCCTTACATTTACCGAGAGCAGTATAGCATCCCTGTCATTTTCTAGTATTTCAGCGTCATCTAAGATCGCTTGAGGTGCTGCTGCAGCTAATTCTTCATCCGTAACGATTATTTTTTACTTATTGAAGAGTTTGCAGAATAAGTTTCAAGGAAACAAAGATTAGGTGCACAATATTTTGGAACACTGTATCCTTCAACGTTGAACAAACCAAAAACTAATACATAGGATTTTTCTTCCTACTCAGTTTTGGCGGATATTATCCTTTCACCCACTCCAGACAACTTTTGGAGTTTTTACGGGAGAAAAGGGGTCTGTGTGAAAAGCATGAATGAGTTACTCTAGTATCTAGCATTAAAATATCGCCTTACCAAACGTTGGGCGCAATGTAGTGTAGTTCCTATATTCCCAATAGGCTCTGTGCATTGGAATAATATATACTGCAGCTTAGACGTAGGAATAAGGTCAACTAGTTCTCTGCCGAATATATTAGACTTAACTATGTGTGTGCCAGCTAGCTCAGAGGTCACTAGAAACTTTCTCGAAAGTACAAGAAGGGATTAGTTTCTGACAACCATATAATATGACAACTATGTTTCCCAAGAATAAGAAATCAATCTTCAGAGTCGTGGAAACAATAGATAACTATTTTACTCAGTCAATCGTGTATACTTAGTTTCACCAGAGTTGCTGAGAAATTAGAGAGACGGACGTTTTTCAATAAAAGGTATTTAATCAACAGTCTTCTATCTCAAGCATGAGAAATGTACTGCTACAATAGTAATGCTGGTTATAAAGTACAAGGCATATAATATGAACAGGATTATAAAGTAGTACTGTAAAAGCATGATATGGTTTCTAAGCCATAAGTTGCTTTAAATAGATAAAATGCATAAAAAACATACAATGATAAAAGAGATGGCTAAAAGTACTCAACTGGTGCTTCTAAAATACGTCTACACCGATGTACCTGACCTAAGCCTAGCACAAGGAAAGAAATAAGTTTAGGAGTAGTTTTTAAGTTTAGTACTCTTTGCCTAGAATCTGCCAAAAGTCTAATCAAGAATTCTCTAAGGGTCTAATCAGCTCCATACCTTCGTTTAGAATGAAGGAGGTCTTGTATCTCTCTCTCAGGACTCGATCTCCCAGATACCCGCAAGGGTAAGCTGGAAACACTGGAGCTGGATTTCTCGGCAAGAGAAGAAACAGCGTCTCTCAGTGCGTCTGCTGGAGGGTCGGCTTCCTTCGGCACTTGCTGCTGCAGGGCGTCGGGCATGTAGTTAGTCGATCTGCTCCAAGAACCAACGTGTGTTAGTTTGGGCAAATGTAGGCATATTTATACCATGAAGGTGCCGAGTTTGACGCATGATTGGACTTAATAACGTCACTCAAAGGTTCAATTCCCAGAAAACTCCAGGATTTCTTGGATAACTTAATATTCAAGCAGGGGGAAGATCCTAGCTGCTGAAGGCGGGTTTTTCCAAGAAATCGTTGTGAATTCTTGGAACTTAGTGGAAGTAGCCTTGCCGTATTTGGGCTGTAAGGCTCAGGCCAAATATGGTAATGATTTCTATATAAGGATAGGGTAAAGTATACCTATATAAGGGCATGAATCGGGAAAAGTTACACTAGGGTCCTAGATTCATTTACAACAGCATGAACACCGGCTGGACGTACTTGCGAATCGGGTGTCGGATGAACATGATGCACAGGCAGAGGCACGTACGCAACTACTTCAGATAGAAAAGGTGCTGGAGGTTATCAGTGCCAAGAATGAGGACTTAGAAGCGCGTTCGCGCAGAAACAACGTTCGCATCCTTGGTCTTTCGGAGACCATGCCCATAAACAAAATGGAGCCCTTTGTGGATGGATTGCAGCGCGAGCTGTTTGGCCGGCCTTGTCGTCAGTGATGGTAGTGGTAAGGGCGCATCGCTCCCTGGGACCTTGGCCCAGGCCGGGCGCGCCTCTGAGACCAATCATCGTGCGGATCCTCAACTACGCTGACAGGGACGCCATCTTGAGAGAAGCTAGAGCCAAAGAACCAGTGGTGTATAAAGGAGACAAGCTATCATTCTTCCCTGATTATACACCTGCAGTACACACGGCGCGCAAAGAGTTTGTGCCGGTGAAAAAGATCACACACGAGGAACAATCGCATTTTTTTACAGACGCGAAATCGGCACTGAAGTTCACGAAACACATCTGTAAGGCAAATCCCAAGAAGCAGTTGGTTGAACTATCGTTGCTGGAGTCGGGACTGGATGAGGCGGAATGAAGTGGCGGGAGATGCATCGATGGTGTACGGTTCTATCTGTATGACTTGAGTTGCTTGCTGCGAACACTGGAGACCTTCATTGTGGAGGGGCGGCTGTGGGGTCGCAGATCTGATAGCGTTTTTGAGACCATGTTTCTGGTCATTGGGGGAGCTCAGTAACACTGTTTACAGTATTTGTATAGGTGATAAGCAGGGGGGACAAATGGCGGTTCCGGCAACCGCATCTCGGTGTGTGTACACGCGCCGTGCCTCTCCCCTACTTGGGTGTTCCTCATATGGTACCTGGGGTGATTGGGAGCAAGGTGTTGAAATTGGGGGAGGTATCTGGTTCCGGCCTGATTGGGAGGTTGGGGTGGGTGGCGGTGAGGGAGGGATGGAGTGGAGAGGGTTACTGATGGCTATTTTGTGTTTTGATTTCTTTTGCAGGCAATACATGTTTCTTAGATGCTGGTTCAAGATAGGGCTGTTGTTAGGTGCTATCATGCTTTGGGTACCTCAGGCACTAGACGGATGGTGAGCTCACACGTTTTTTACCTAACTAGATGGCAGGTAGATGTAGATTATTGACCTGGAATGTGCGTGGACTCAACTCCCCCCAAAAAGTAAGGCAGGTTGTGGCATACTTGAATAGGCACCAGATACATATTGCTATACAGCAGGAAACGCATCTGACCAAATACACGGAGCGGGAGGTGGCACGTAGTTGGGCAGGATTCCGGTTGACCGCCTTAGCACGTGGCGTGCTAATATTGATCAGGAGAGGGGTGGAGTTTACGCCATTATACACTTACACTGACGATGACGGAAGATGTGCGATGGTGTGTGGTAAACTGCATGGTGCACTGATATCTATTGTTAACATGTATGGACCGATCTTAGATGATCCGGCGTGTGTGGGCCGAATTTGTGGAAATTTGCGCGAGTGGCTGACCTCTCCTGTGATATGGGGGAGAGATCTCAATACCTACCTGAATGTGACATTAGATAAATCTAGCCCCATTTCGCACCGGACCCCCAAGGTAGCTAAGAGCCTAGTAAGCGCCATGGAAGAATTCGGACTGTATGATGCCTGGAGAGAATGACATCCGCAGGCGAGAGAGGGTACGCATGCTACGCCTGTATATGGAAGCTGGTCGCGCTTGGACTACTGGCTGATCGGGGATGAGGTGATGTTCTGGGTGGCAGAGGTGACACCGATGGCTTGGACATTATCGGATCATAGTCTGGTGGTGCTGGAGATAACGGTTCCCGGGGCAGTAGGGCGGCCCTTCACATGGAGATTACGCACTGAAGCGCTTCTCGATCCGCTATTCAAGTCAGCTGTACGAGAGGCTATAGTGCAGTATTTCGCATTGAATAAAGGGACTGTGGAGGAGTCCTCTACCCTGTGGGAGGCCTTCAAGGTCACAGTCAGGGGAGTTTGCATAGGAACGGCGGCGGGCATACTGAAGGACATACGTACACAGCTTCAACGAGTGGAAAGTCAATTGCATGTGCTGGAGAGAGAGTACTCGATCACACCGGAGGTGACGACACTGGCTCGCATACAGGGACTGATCAGAGAGTATGAGGACCTAGCTGACTCAGAAATAAAATATTTATCTAGGAGATGCACGCCAAGACGATATGGTGAGGCGGGAAGACCGGGACGCATGCTAGCGCTCAAAATCAAGGAGAGGCTGGACCAGCCTAGGGTGGATAGGATAGTTGATGACTTGGGGGGAGAACACTATCGACCAGAAGACATTGTGGAACAATTCAGTAGTTTGTATGCAGAGCTCTATACGTCACGTAGCTCTGCTACGGAACAGGACTTTGAGATGTACCTAGATGATATTGCCTGCGCTGGCTCTCTGACGTGCAGAGAAAATATTAAAGCTTACCCATAGACGAGCAAGATGTTAAGATGGTGATAGCTGCGTTGTCCAATTGTAAGGCGCCTGGCCCGGATGGGCTTACAGTCGAATTCTATAAGAAGTATGCCGATCTACTTGCTCCGTACCTACTTGCTCCGTACCTACTGGAGATGTACGCTGAAGCGTATGGGAGCGGTGAACTTCCCTCTTCGCTAAGAGAGGCTTTGGTCATCACGCTCCTTAAAAAGGATAAGGCACCCGAGAAATGTGAGTCCTATCGGCCGCTATCGCTGATTAATATTGATGCCAAGATACTGGCAAAGAGCGGCTAAGCTGCAACCACTATTGCAGGGACCAGTGCTGCCTGATCAGGCGGGCTTCGTTCTGGACAGATCTACCTTTCATAACCTGCGCACGATTTTGTCAATGTTTCATGTCCTAGACCCTGGCTTGGAGGCAGTGGCGGTACTACTGGACGTGGCTAAGGCGTTTGATTCAGTGGAATGGCCCTATCTCTATCGAGTGCTGCGGCGCATGGGTTTCCCCCTGCTTTTCGTGCAGTGGATCAAAGTGCTGTACATGGCACCGACTGCGAGAGTACGGGTGGGTGGGCTGACTTCCGAGCTGTTTCGTATTGAGAGAGGCACCCAGCAGGGATGTCCACTGTTGCCGTTGCTGTTTGCAATAGTCCTGGAACCGCTGGCTTGCGTGCTCCGACAGAGACACAGAGAAACTGCACCCAATTTTAATCACCGACCAGTGGCGATATCCTTATACGCCGATGATATGGTTCTATATATGCGAGAGCCGGACAAGTTCTTAACACAACTACTCTGAGAATATGTCCGATTAAGGGATATATCGGGACTCCAAATAAATTGGGATAAATCATACGTCATCCCCAACGGAGTGCACTTCTAAACCTAGTCGCGAGTTCCCACTGGTGTGGACGACTGATCCAATCAAATATCTGGGAGTCTTGGTACACCGTGACCTGGTAGTTGTGGTCTGTGGGAATTATGGTAAGGCGTGCTCGAAATTGGAAGACTGGGTGGATGTTTGGATCAGGTTGCCTCTCTCGTTGGCAGACCGGATCGCGTTGATCAAGATGGCGGTGCTACCGCGTTTCCTATACCTCTTTGTGAATATTCCTGTATTCTTCACCAAGATTTTTTTTTCAGAACCTTCGAAGTCAGTTGATTCAGTTAGTAAGGGGAGGCAAGGTAGCGAGAGTACAATGGTCAGTTCTAACGAAGGGATATGAAAGGGAAGGATTTGCTGCTCCAGACTTCAGTGTATATTACCTCAGTGCGCAGGCTCAGTATGCTTACTATTGGTACAGGCCGCACGCTTTTACACCACATGTTGCAGTTGAGGAGGGTGATGCTGCTCCGATCCCGCTTCATAGTATCATTTCCCAAAAAGCACGCCGCACTCCAAAAGTGGAAATTAATGCGATCGACACCACAATAGCGGCCTGGGGCAATATCGGGTGCCTAGCACGGAAACTGCCACTTTATGCATCGATTATGCATTTAGAACACCACCCCACGTTGTCAGTTACACATGAGGCCCCCTCTATGAGATTGTTGCAGGAAGCCGATTTCGAGCGTATGCGCGATATTTATCCGCAGGGACTACTTGTAGATTTGGAGGCGCTGCAATATATTAGCAACCAGTCGCTTCTTTTCCGGTTTGCATTACATCGGCTGAGACATGCGGTCCGGACGTATTACCCCACAAGCCTGCAGGAACCCCCTGAACTAACGTCTTTGCAGTATGTGATTTCCACACCCACACATAAAACATTGGTCTCCAGATTATACAGGATGATTCAGGATGAGACTGTTGAGATGCCAGATAAAAGTTGGGGACGGTGGAATGACTGTTTGCCGAGTCCCATCCCATTACAGAAGAGAACTGGATACACGTTTGTGCGCTGACGGGGACTCTCACTATGAATGGTAATCTTCAGATTATTCATTTTAAATTTTTACATCAGGTATATTATACCCCAATGCGGCTATTAAGATATGGGTTGAGAGAGAGTGCCTCTTGTGTCAGGTGTGGACAAGATGGTGCAGATTTTATACATCTGGCGTGGAGCTGTCAGAAGGTGGGGGAGTTTTGGAGTGCTGTGGTGGGCAGTATACGGAAGATGGTTGTGGCAGATGTGCAGTGCGCCCCGTTGGTGTGTCTACTTTACTGTGCCCCACATATTCGTGGAGTGACTGGTACCTTTGTGAGATTAGCACTGCTGTTGGTGGCGCCAAGGGTGGCTGTTACATGGGGTGGCAGGTCTAAGCCTATACTCAACGCTTGGTTGTCGGACTTAGTTTACTGCAGAGACAACATTAACACCTATGTGGAGGAGTTGCCAGTCAGGTCACGGCCGAAAGACATCTGGGAACCATTGAGGCTATATCTAATTAGTGAGTCAGAGTGATGCGACACATATGTCAAAGGTGGGGGGTGAGGTATACGTACAGCTATAATGCCAGTGGGGTGGGGTGGATTTACGTGAGTCTGGTCGGACTGGAAGGAATACTGATGGCCGAAGCACAGTCGTAGAATCTTTTACTGATTGCCTTTATTCTTTTTGTCTCTTTTTTCTTCTTAACTACTTTTTGTTCTTTATGTTGAGTATTTGAGTATGTTATTTTTTATATCGTTTGGTATCATGTGGTTGCTGCTCCCACTGCCGTTACAAAGTTATGTAGTGCTATAGGATTTGAATGTTGACTGATGGATATGTCGGGTAGCTGGGAAGGGACGAGACTCTGATTGATTATGGCCACTACTCTTCTTTTACTTTTGCTCTCATTTCTTTAATATATAGTTGTATATTGCCGATGATGTGCAGATTGAATGTCATTTATGTTGTTTAGTTGATAAAATTTACACACAAAAAAAAAATAGTTGTTGGACTTGGCCCTTTTCCTCCAAAATGTTTCGCTTTTTACCCCCTATTGTAGAATGTTTCCCCCATGGTTAATAAAGTTTTATAGGCCAAGTAAGGTATGAGATGCTCTGTGTAATGTGTAATGTGAGGCAATGGTGTGAGCACTTGTCAATTCCCCCCATTGTTTAAATGTACCCCGGTGAACTGCTATTTTTGAAATCGCTGCCATGGCTATGCGTTGTGCCACCTGATTGCAGAAGGTTAGCGGTCTAGATGTTAGGTACCCAGCCACCCCTGCATTTGAAGGGAAAGCCTGGCACCCAGGGTGCTCTACTCCTCCCCTGAGCCAGTTTAAACCAGTTTGCTACAGAATTCTAGAAGGCACTGGCACTGCCTGGAAGGTGGGGTGAGGGGAATATAAATAAGGGGAATGTGCCACCATGTGCTGAGACAGAGCTGGGACAGGAATGTGAGGGGACCTGATGCCAGGGGATACCGCCACTTAGGCCTGTGTGCTGGACCCTGCACCCATCCATCACCCCTCTACTGTATGTATGTATGTATGTATGTATGTATGTATGTATGTATGTTTGGATTTATATAGCGCTTATAACCCAGGGGTCTCTAAGCGCTTTGCCTTGGGAACCCGTCCTGGCTTTTCCCTGTGAGATAGCCCCAACAGGGCATCCCCAAGGTGAAAGCCAGGCATCCCGCCGCGGGGGGCCGTTGTGGAGATTAAGCAAGCTTAATGCCCAGAGTTGCAGAGTGTGAACCCATGATTAGGTCAGGCACCGAAGCGAGAATTAACAAGTCCGTGGACATTTGAGCTCGAGACCCTGCCGCGTCGGGAATTGAACCCTGGTCCCGGGTCTGACCTCTGCTTCAGGGTCTGCCTGCTCTAACCAGTGAGCCACACTTCTCCACTGTCCCCAGGGCTAGTGGAAGCCCCACTTCAGGAGTTCAAGCTGCCGTGTAGGAGGAGCGCCACGTTACAGTGGGGATGGTGAAAGCCTACCTTCCTGTTTTGATGATGCCCCCACTAACTGCGGACCTGGCCCAGTAGTGCCTACTGCTCTGTCCCCCAGGCCCCTAAAGAAGGAGGGCCCCCTTAGGTCCCTGGAGCTGCTGGGACCTTGCGCCACGCAAGCGCTGCGCAAAGAAGCGCCTAGAAGGGAAGGAGCATCTTGGACCCCCCCCCAGGAGGTGAGGAGTTTTACCCTAGGGGCTTGCTGCTGGGACTGTCCACCCCCCTTTCACTGTGTGCCATAGCGCTATGATCTAGGAAGCGCTGCGCAGTTGAGGAACTGATTGTCTGGCCCTAGATGAGTGCTGCGTGATGTGTACCTGCCTAAGCGCTGTGATCCCTAAAGTACTGGGCCAAGAAGAAGCGCTGTGCTGCCTCTCCAGCGCTCCCCTGCTGTGGCCCCTTTGCTGACCTGCCACTTTCGTGTGGCCTGTCCTGCCAGAAGCTGTTGTAGAGTGGCCCTCCTGCTGAGGGCTGGGTAGGCGCTGCACCAGAACTGGTGTATTGTGCCCCCATCGTGCTGTATCTCATTCCCAGCGTTGTACCTGCAGAGCGCTGCTGCAATCGAGCGCTGGACTGATAGAAGCGCTGTGACCCCCGAGGCGCTACAATCGCTATCCTGCTTTGAAACGCGCAGTGCCTGGAAGCGCTAATTGGGGGGCACTTACCGCCGCTGACCCGGGTCCTCTGGAAGCCCCTGAAGCGCGTCATCGTTGTGGGCGCTCCGATCTTTACCGCCACGGCCCGGGGACTACTGGCGCTGCCTCACGCCGCCCGGAAGCCACCTGTCCCCGATCTTCACCGCTGCGGCCCGGCGCTAGCTTGGGGGAGACCCTCGCTGTGCGTATCGTTGCGGCGGCCCCCGGTGCCAGGAGAGGGCCGCCGGAATTCAGAGCGGGCCGCGCTAGGCCCTGAAGTCATCCTCCTGCCTCACGTGACTGGGGCATCATCACGGACTCCGCCCCCGCCGCGCAGCTATTGGTCTTTGCTGCGGCGCCCCCACAGGCCGCGCTACCATTGGCGGTTGCGGGAGCGCCTTCAGGAGTGCCCTTCCTGACTGGTTCCTGGGCCTGAGGTGACAAAGGCAGGCCCCGGACCAGCCCCGACGCCGCAGAGGGGGAGCTCAGAGGAGCGTGCCGGTCTCTGATCGGCTGCAGGCCGAAGATACCACTGGGAAGGGCTCCCGAGCAAGCGCGAGCCCCTCCTTCTTCCTGCTACGACGTGCCCACCTTCTGCACCGCTCTGCAAGGGCTCGGGAGGGCTGAAGAAAAAGGTAACACCCCGGTTGGGTGGGCGGAGGGCCTGCGACCGCCCCCCCTAGGAAGACTGTTGTTGGGCCCCGATTAGCCCCCATTGTACCCACAAGTCTTCCTGGACTCGGAACAGACCCACAGAAGACCCGAAGGGACTTCCCACTGACAGTAGCTGGCCAGGACTAATTCCCCCTACAATGGGCACGTCTATTTGGGGAGTCAGGTTGTGCCTCTGCCCCGGATGATGCCCCTAGGCTCCCAGGTTGATGCTGGTGAATATATGATTCATGCCTACTTTGAAGCCGCGGCATGTGTGAAGGCCTATTGCTAATGCAGTTGGTGCTAGAGAAGGGTTTTAGGCCCGAGTTCTGCCTACACCGATATGCCTAATGTTATGCCCACTGTTGATATGTTCTGTGCCAAAGGTATGTGCCCCCATGGTAGATGTGAATATGCCTGTCTAGGCCTGATGTTAATGTGGCATGCCTATTGTTCTCTTTTGCAGGAGGTACTAATGCCAGGCCGGCTGTGTTTATGCCTAGTGTCCTATGTTATGCTTGCAGCCTACTGCTAAGGTGATACCAAGGATTAATGGCTGTGTTTGCCCTGCAATACTGATCTTGTGTTACATGCCAATTGATAACATTTTTTTTATTTTCAGCCCTGGACACTAATGGACTTCCTTGCCTCTTATTCTTTTTCTGATTACCCCTGTAAATAATCCCCCTGGTATCCATTGCCCTGGCGCCCGTTGGTGTCCTACTGTGATTACAGTGCTCTACTGTGTTTTACCTTTGCAGGTTGGAGACAATACATGAGTTATTATTTTCCTTCCAACCCAGTGTCGTGTCTCTTTTGTAGTGTGCCTGGTGTGTCGTCTGTGGGTACTGCGTGGATGCTTCACACATGTCCTCGGGAGTTTGGCCTGCCCGCTCTGCTCCATGCTGCCCCCTGTAGAATTGGCAACCCCATTTCTAACATTGTTGGTGAGCGGTGGGATGGACTTGTGTTTGCGCAGTACCACAGCGGCCACGGGTTACATTGCAAATAGAGCTTTGAGAGTAATCACAGTCGTTTTGTGGGGATTATTGTTTCGCTGATTATTGTGTTTTCTTTATTTTTGCTTCATCCTGAGAAGTGTTTTTAGAATTGTGTCCCCTTTTTCTACTGTTGGTGGTGTGTCCCGGGTGTACCTCACCACAATGGGGTTAACCTATAAGGAGGAGGAACTTATGGAGTACACTGAGCAGGAAGTGATAGATTTCTGCCAAGAGAGAGGGATACCCCCAGTAGGCAACATTAGAAGGAAGTTGTTACTTTACGAAGCCTTCAAGAGGGGGAAACCCTTAGAGGTAGGTGGGGACCTGTCTGATTACCCCTCCGCGTATTTGAAGTGTGGATTTGGTAGAGACCAGAGGGAGGGCTCCCAGTCCATAACCCTGGAGGGTGGTTACTCTGATGAAGAGGAGGAAGAAATATATAGGGCAGAGACATCAGTAGCTGAGGAGGACACCATAGATAGGGAGTCTCGCACTGGGTCCAGTCCCGGGGGCAATGCCCCATCCCTTTCCCTGTCCCCAGAAGAGTGGGTAGATAGGAGGGAAGAAAGGGAACATCAGCTGGCACTGGAGAAGCTCAGGTTGGAGCATGCCAAGGAATTAGCGCAGCTGAGGGTAGAAGAACGAAGGCTAGAGATGGAGAAGGTCCTAGCACAGGAGAGGATGGCGGAGGCGGAGAGGGCCTTTGCCAGGGAGAGAGTAGCTCAGGTGGGTAGGTTGTCCCCTGAGAGTGGTTGATTTGTGGTCTGGATTCACCAGTGAGGGTGGGATCGAGTGGTGGCAGCGAGAGTAGTTCCGATGCATGGAGTCCCACTCCCAGAGCGCAGGAGACGGTGCCTGATTCCCTGGAAGAGGGGGACGGGTTAGTGTTCAGGGGCAGGGGAAAGCTGTCCCACCAGTCCTGGAAGGAGTTTGTGGAGGAGTGTTGGACTGCATTGGAGGATTGGATGGTGAGTAGAGCAGTGGATGATGGGGAAGGGTTGTTCCAGGTAGTCATCAAGGAGCACCTGCTACGCAGTTGTTTTCCCCGGTTGCGTCCCCACCTGTTGCAGTGAGGGTTCCCAGACCCCAGGGAACTTGCACGGGAGGCAGACCACTGGGTAAGTGCCAGAGAGTCTGAGAGGGCATTGGGGAGTGATCCAGAAGGGAATGGTGCAGGGATCTTCCGACCCAGCGAGGCGGAAGAGGTGAGGAGTAGCCCAGCTAGGTCCCAGGATAGTGAGAGGGTTGTAGGGCCTCACATCCTATCCACAGGAAGGAGTGAGACGGGGAGGTGTCCCGAGGTACCCTAACCGCAGTCACAGGGCCTGGAGAGTTTCAGAAGGGAACCCCAGGTTGGGAGCCAATGCTGTCCGGATGTGCCTTCCAGTGAAAGGGATCCCCTCGTGTCAGGAGAACCCGGAGCATCTGTAATGGGAGCTCCAGAGGTTCGGGTGTCTGCTCAGTCGCAGTGTTTAGATCCTGGGCTGGGGTTCCAGGTTCAGGGGTTGCCTGACCTGGAGGGTGGGGCACTTGTAATCGAGGTCCCTACCGGTTTGACTCCCAGGGGTTCTTCTCCAGGTAGGAGGGTGTGGAACTCTGGTAGGGGGTGCGGGGGGAGGGAGGACTCTCCTCTGGCACCTGCCCAGCCACAGGGCGTAGATCCTGGACTGGGATGCCAGGTTCAGGCGTTGCCTGACCTGGCGGGTGGGACCACTGTAACCAGTGTCCCCCCGGGTTTGACTCTCAGGGGTACTTCTCCAGGTAGGAGGGTGCGGAATTCTGGGAGGGGGTGCAGAGGGAGGAAGGATTCTCCTCTGGCCCCGGTTCAGCCACAGGGCATAGATCCCGAATTGGGTGGCCAGGTTCGGGGGTTGACTCTCAGGGGTACTACTCCAGGTAGGAGGGTGCAGAACTCTGGGAGGGGGTGCAGGGGGAGGGAGGACTCGTTCCTGTCACCGGTTCAACGTGAAGGTTTCGACTCCAGGTTGGGGAGAGAGGTGTTCTGAGGGTGTCCCGCGTAGGAGGAGACGGCGGAACCCCTGAAGGAGAGGTAGGGGGAGGAGAGCCTCACCCCTGAGTGCTGGTCAGCCTGAGGGTGCAGACCCAAGGTGGGAGGACCAGTGGCAGTTTGGTAGGAGGAGAGTGGTCAAAGGGTACAACGGGCCTGAGGCTAAAGTCTCCCACTCTGTGAGAGAGCAAGGGCCATAGACTTCTGGATGGCCTAGAGGCCAGTCCTGGCCACATCCCACTAGAGAACACCAATGGAGTGGTTTGGTTGGTGGAGGGCGGGTTGCGAGAGTGAACCATTGGGTTCCAGAGTGGAGAAGAATTTGCAGGTGCGCCTGTAGTTGCGGGCCTGCGTCCACCTTTTTTCGCCCCAAGCAGGGAAGCCCATCAAGGCAATGATTGATCTATCCTGGCTTTTGGTTGGGGAGAAGTTGTGTTGGACTTGGCCGTTTTCCCCAAAAATATTTCGCTTTTTACCCCCCTATTGTAGGATGTCTCCCCCATGGTAAATAAAGTTGTATAGGCCATGTGAAGTATGAGATGACCTGTGTAATGTGTAATGTCAGGCAATGGCGTGAGCACTTGTCAATTCCCCCATTGTGTAAATGTACCCTGCTGAACTGTTATTTTTGAAATGGCTGCCATGGCTATGCGTTGTGCCACCTGACTGCAGTAGGTTAGCGGTCTAGATGTTAGGTACCCAGCCACCCCTGCATTTGGAGGTGTGATGTATTCCTATAGGTTCTGTATCGATCCCCCTATTCCTGACCCTATTCTGGTTAACAAGTTAACTAGCAGCCATCCCATGATGCAGAAAACCCCCATGATGCAGGAACCGTTATCTGATTAAGCCACACTACGGCACAGGAACGTGTTATCTGATTAGGTCATAACGCTTGCCATCTAATTAGACAAGCGATATTCCTCCAGCCCCTGATAAGGCATACGGAGTTCTCAAAACAAATCAAACCTATGACAACCTGGGAAAAACCCTGCGCCCACTGTTTTGATTTCATCGAGAACTTCAGCAAAAGAATGTGCTAACGACCAAGTCGTATGACATCCTTATTGACGTATCTATGTCCATCCTTACGTCAATCTCGGCACCTTAAAGGTATAAATATTACCGATATTGCCCTATGCAAACACACGCGGTGGTGACGAGATCGGAGCAGCCAGACTTGCCGAAGCCCAGAGCAGAGCAGACCCCGCTGGCGCAGCCCCGCCTTCCTGACGCGCTGAGAACGAGACGCTGCTTTCTCCTGCCGAGAAATCCAGCACCGGCGCTTCCGGGTAGCCCTCGCAGGCAGCCTGGAATATCGAGACCAGAGACGAGAGATACCATCCCTCATTCATCCTAGATTCCAGGTACAGAACTGAATAACCCCTCGCAGAGAATTCTTTAGTCAGTCACTTGGCAAAACAAACTTAACTTAAACTGTAACTTACTATTCCCGCCCACGTATTAGGCTTAGGTCAGGTACACGGGGTAGGCGTAGTTAGAAACACCAGTTGAGTACGATTAGTCAAATGTATATGTGTATGTATCTATTTTATTCATTTTAAACCTTCATATGGCTTAGAAACCATATAAATGTTTTTACAGTATTATTTTATACTTCTGCTTTTATTGTATGCACTTTACTTAACCATAAGTATTGCAATAATATCGATCCATTTCTCTTGTATGAGAAAAGAGACTGATCAATAAATACCATCTTTTATTGAACACGCCCGTCTCTTCCTTTTCTCTACAATCTGGTGAGACTAAGAATGCACGTACTGACTGAGTAAAATAAACTGCCTTTTGTTTTCACACGACTCTAGAGATACACTCTTGATTAGGGGAGAGCAAAGTTGTCATGTTCTATGGTTGTCAGAAACTAAATCCCTTCTTGTCTATCCAGGGAGGTTCAACTCCTCCTTGTCTATTCGAGAAAGTTTCTAGTGAACTCTGAGCTAGCTGGCAAACCCAAAACTTTAAGTCTAATATCGACAGTAGTAGACCTAGTTAACGTCTGGTCTAGGCCTATACTATTGAAGGTATTATTCCAATGCGCAGAGCCTATTGGGATAATAGGAACTACACTACATGGCGCCCAACTCGTTTGGATAGGCGATAAAACTAACGTAAGACATTTAGAGTAACTCAGTCGTGCTTTTTCACTCAGACCCCTTTTTTTCCCATAATACTCCAAAGACGTCTGGAGTGGGTGAAAGGTCATATCCGCCAGACCTCGCAGGAGGAAACTCCTATGTATGGTTCTTGGTTTAGTCAACGTTGAAGGATACACTGTTCCAAAATATTGTGCATCTAATCTTTGTTTCCATAAGAAACCTGATCTGCAAACAAAAGAAATAACCTTCCTGTCGGTAAAATGGTAGACAGTGATGAAGAAAGAGAGACAGCTAGATTAGCAGCTGAAATAGTAGCAGCTGATAATACTATGCAAGAAGCAGACCCGGATATAATACTCATCCCGGTCATCAAAAGGAGATCTATAACCTTAAAACTTATAGAAAATGGACTGACACCTACAGGTGGCACAGTCATATTCGTAATTGAGGCACACGAATATCGGCAGACAGAGGTATACTATTCATGGATACATTTTCCAGCAGCAAATGCTGTAACAAAGTACTTCCACTATTACAAAACAGAGGAACCTCCTAATGAGTACACTCCTTTCGAGGAGGTGGAAGTACCACTTAAATTTCAAGAGCACCTGCTCTTATTTAATGGCGCCCTAAAACATAATAATCACATCACCAGGCTCGGTCCCTTAGGTAGACCAGGAGCAACGTGGCCGGTCCTAGCCGGATACACACCACATCCAGACATCGACGGGATGTCTGCAGCAGAGCTTTTAACACAGCTAAAACAATTAATAAAATTACATAGACAATTAGTCCAATATGTGATGCGGACTTCAACAATACAACCAGCAATTAAAATTCCACAGCTGACCCCTCACCAGGGGAACACAAATAAAATTACACCACAGAACATACAGTCCTGCCTAGGTAAAGTACCGGCTAAACGGGAACAAATACCATTCTGGCTAGCACAAAAAATAACCCAAATAGAGGCGGTGTTTCCAGACACCACCCCGTTAGAAAAACACAGGATTCTGACTATCTGTCTTCCAATGGGAATCGCACCACACGTGGAGGACTGTGACACTTGGGGTACAGTCTTTGCTTCCATTTACACAAAAACACATGGTGTTCCATCCATCTCGGTAATGCCAGATGTGCTAAAACAAATTCAAGACGAATACGGTCCAGAACCCGCTTTAACTCTTGGTATGAAATTACTGAAAGACTTCAAGCAGGTCTCGGCTATATTATTAGCCAACATAAAGGGAGAAGCAGCAAACGTGGCGATCCGCCAGAGGTTAAAAGAAACAGATATAGCAGACCAACCAGCTGAAATTGCCAGAATTATAGAAAAATCCTATGAGGAACTAGGTAGAGATAGTTTAGGTGGAATACCAGTAAAACCACAACTGATTGAAAGTCCTGAAAAAATATTTTTTAATAATAATTCAACATCACAAAAAAAGAGCTGGGATGGAAACAAACAATCCAATCCTAAAGAAAAGAAATTCCAGTCCAGAGGAAGGTCTCCTCGGCGGAGAGAAAAATCTCCGAACCAAAGACACAGGTCACCCCAAAGTGACCCCTCTGTGAAAAGATATAACCTTAGAAATAGGGATAATATAAAGAAGCCTGATAGATATCAAGACATTGATACACGTCCCTCTCAATCTTTTCAGACTTCCTCGCAGAAATCGGAAAGAAGAGGACGATCAGAACAAAGAGAAGAGCACGCCAAGTCCAAAGACAAGGAACCTGCTCATCTAAAAAAGAAATTACAATTTCCAAAAAAGAAGGTAGCCAGCATTAAAATAGTTAACAATGCCGAGAATACTGAAGACACAACTGAAAAACGGAGAATGGGCTCAGACAATGCTAGACAGCGCAGCAGAAGTGAGCATAGCTCGCAAAGTCCTTATGAATCATCTGGAGACAGTGGACACGAATGAATATCTTCAAGTGGAAACTGCAGACACCAGAGTTAGCAAACCTCACAAAATATATGAAATAACATTACGTATAGAAGGGGATAAGACTAGAAAAATAAGGGGACTATTTTGGGATAATCTCTCCAAGGGCTATGACATCCTTCTAGCTGAAAAAGACTGGCCACCAGAGTTTGTCAGGGATTGCCCTCATGGCGAAGAAATAATTATGCCTGCCTTCTCAAATCATATCCCAATTCATAAAAAATACACACTTGCTAGAAAGTGGGCAGTAGCTCAAGCTCCTGCTTTATATAAAAATCACGTAGGATGGGATGAGGACTCTCCTCCTCACAAAATCCAGTTAAAATCACAACCTACTGCACAAAGACAGTACCCAATTAAGCAAGAAGCTAAAAAACAGGTAAAAGAAATACTAGATCAGCTAGAATACCAGGGGGTGATTGAAACGTGCACCTCACAAATGAACAACCCTTTGTTTTCGGTCTCCAAACCAGACAATTCATATCGTCTAGTTTTGGATTACCGACACCTTAACTCATGTTGCAAAACTTTTGCAGTGCAAAACTCGCATAGTGCTGCACTAATGAATAACATAGTGCGCAAAAAATACAAAACAACATTAGACATCTCTAATGGATTCTTTTGTCAAAACATAGCACCAGAGAGCAGATATTTGTCTGCATTCTCAATAAATGGCACTCAAAAACAATTCTGTCGGTTAGCCCAGGGGTACAAGAACAGCCCGGGAGTATTCTCAGCGAGAGTAACAGAATTACTACAAACATATGATGACGAAGCATTATCTTATGTCGACGACATATACTTAACAGATGATGACTTGGATACTCACTTGAAGAGAGTGAACACCATAATACTTGGGTTCGCAGCAGAGGGTTACAAATTCAACTTTAAAAAATCCAGAATTGCCCATCTGACAGTCCTGTTCTTAGGATATGAATTATCAAGTGAAGGCAAAAGCCTGGCTGACAATTTCCTAGAGAAATGTGCCGTACTCCAAGCACCTAGAACACTAAAAAACCTACAGTCAATTCTAGGCTTCCTAAATTTCGGAAGAACATACATTGCAAATTACGCAGAAAGGGTCAAACCCCTTTATGATCTAATAAAATCAGATTTTAAAAGAACCAATTGGACTCAAATACACACAGAAATTCTGAGATCCTTACAAACAGACATGTTAATTAAAACAAAATTAGAAACACGTGATAACACACGCAATCTGGTGATTCGAGTCATCCCAGGAAGATGCGGATTCACATACCTGACCTCTAATGAGGGAGAAAAGGTACCAATTGCATTCAAATCACACTTGTACACTAAGGCTGAAATGAAATTTAGCCCAACGGAAAAAATTCTAACTGCAACACAGACAGCTATAGCAAAAGAGCGAGCCCTGGCACAAGGTAAACGAATAATAATCGTGACACCGATACCAGCCCTAGAGGCTGTAACAAAAGCAAGCATTCCAAATGCTAAAGCGCTCCATCCGAGATGGATACAATGGGCTAATTCTCTTGCTGCAACAGACGTGGCATACGAATTTGATCCTAACTTAAAAACACAAGAATTTCTCCAATGTGAATTTGAATGTCCTCCGCCGACCGAAATTCTGCCTCTAGAACATTACGGCTGTATAATATATACAGACGGATCAGCACAACCCGCAGTGGGGGGTAAACAAGCTTACAGTGCTGCGTGCGCGATTGTTAAAGGTCGCTGGCACGAAGGGAAATTTAAACCAGCCGTCACTAAAACACAATCTCTAGGAGATTGTACAGCTCAGCGAGCTGAACTACTGGCATTCAAGATGGCGCTTGAAAATACCGATCGAGAATTCCCCACACTCATAGTGTGCGATTCGTATTATTGCGTTCAGTCTTACAATGAATACTTGCAGATCTGGCTTCAGAATGGCTTCAAGGATGCAAAAGGAGGCACAATCAAGCATAAGATGCTCTGGGAACAAGTAGTTCTATTACAAAAAGAACTACCAAAGGCTCACGTGATACATACGCTGAGTCATCAACGTGATGGCGTTCACGTTGCAGGGAATTCATTGGCTGATGAGGCCGCGAAGGCAGCTGTGCAAACGGCTTCCGTAGCTGCCATCACACGGTCAAAAACAAAAATAGACAGCGAAATATTACAGGCTGTCAGCGCTACAGAAAAGGATTCGATAGAAACACTCCCGAAAGGCTTTCCAGTAAAATACTCATACATAACTGATGCAAACAATGTTCCTTTTGCTCGAATCCCTGGAGTGGGGGATAGGGCAATTCCAAACATGGAACATAGGTTAGGACTGATAATAGCGGCACACGAAGGGCTTGCTTCTATACATGCTGGCGTCTCAGCCACAGTATCATTATTAAAACAGAGATACTGGTGGCCACAAATGAGAAGACAAACAAGGAACTATGTTTTAGAATGTGAAATATGTCAAAGAATGAAAGTATCAACGGTGAGACGTCCAGCGCAGACGCCCCTTCTAATCTCGGATAAACCATTAGCCTGTGTTTACCTAGACCACTGTGGTCATTTACAAAGGGATGGTAACTATAAATATATCTTGGTTGCAGTGGACTCATGCACGAGATTCATATGGATGTGGCCCCAGCGAACGGCTGACGCCAGAACTGTTATAAAAGATTTGCGAGTCTTTATCGGCACATATGCAATTGGCATGCTGCATTCGGACCATGGTCCTGCTTTTAGCTCTAGAGCTTATAAGGAGGCCATGGTCAGCATGGGCGTTACATTGCAGTACTCTTGTCCATTTCACCCTGAGGGGAACGGATTTGTTGAAAGAAAAAACCGTGACATAAAGCAATCTATAACGGCAAAGGTATTAGGTTCGGGAGCTGGGTGGGTCAAACATCTAATAAGTGTCCAACGTAGTCTAAATAACCTGCCAAGAAATTCTCTGAAGGGATTCAGTCCGTACGAATTATTGTTTGGAACTAGGATGTTAGTCTTAGATCTTGACAGTCAGACTTCAGTGGTGAAGGAAAAAAGCTTTGATATCAAAGATCGTTTGGCTATTTTACAGGACTTAAACAAAACAAGAAAAGACCTGAGCAACATAAAGTTGAAACAGCCAACAACCACTGAAGAACCACCACCTGTCCCAGCAAGACCTGTCTGGATTCCAAAAGTCGGGGATCTAGTCAGAGAAAAGATCGCGGTAAAGAAGGAATTTGGGCCTTCTTACAGAAAAGCAGTTCCTGTCTTGTCTATCAACGGGACAAGATCAGTTGTACTACCGCCGCTTGCTGGTAAAAAGGAGAACCGAGTTGTATCCATCGACCTGGTAAAACCACAATCATGTGGCCGATAACAAATAGTAGGCCAAGTGGACTCCCCATAAGTAGCAGAACACCAAGGTTTGCTACCAATACAGAGGTCCTAACTAAGAGGCTAATCACATTCGAAACGCCTACAGAAGAACAACAAGGAATATGCAACAATGCAATGGAACTTAAACCTCTGAAAACCCAAATAAAAACATTTAGCAGAGACACACCAATCTACAATGAAGTAACAAACGAATATGCAAGAAACAGTAATCCTGAAGCAATTGGAACAATTGACAGAACTGCATCTGGCTACTTCATAAACTTCGATGATTCCTCTGAAGGCTTCAGTGAATCAAAAACACAGCCATCAACAAAAACCTTTAAAGATAAAGCTAAAGAACTTTTGAAACAACTGAAAGAAACATATCTGATTTCTCCATGGATCGAATTTTGGGTGGGTTTTGGTGCATTTATCCTCATACTTTGGCTCATCATGGTACTTACTTTGGGACGCTTCATTGAGGGAAAATATGCTAAAATGGACACAGCAAGTCAGAAAATCAACTTGATCCTCAAACCACACACATCTTCACACGTCGAGAAAAGAGAACTTTCTTCAGTCAACTTCACAGCCAATCCTATACCGGGTGGGGTAGCATGGGACAACACTGACTACGAAATCTATGGTCCGGTTGAAATCCTGAAATATCCACACCAAATCAAGATCTCATTGAGTGACTTTGTAAAACCAAGCTCATATGCTGATGATTGGGACTTCGAAAGTATAAATAATATGATGTCTGACTTAGTAATGTCTGCTAAATTGACCAAACATGATTATTTGCAGGGTTCTACAAATTATGATAGTATGTACTGTTATAACCACTATGGTAACCATTTTCTACATAAATCTGCACAACCTAGAAATGTTTTAAATTATAATCAATGGGAACATTGTGCAACCCCTCCAAAAGGAAGCTCAAGAACCTTTTATGACAAATATTCATACTTTTCAGGTTTTAACACAAGTAATGCTGAAACATTTTATTTCAAATTGTCAAATAAGACAGGGACAAAGACCATGATAACAAACACGAAATTGATATATTCAGACTCATTCTTTGAACAAATGAATACTTTTGGTTTTGATTATTGGGACAAACATGTTGAATTAAAAAGTGTTTGGGGTACAAAAGAATGGCAAGTACAAGGTATAGAATCTTTGTTTAGAGCCTGCATGATCCCAGAACAAATTATATTTTTAAATGACACTGTTCAACAAACTACCTGTCTTGGCCTAGCCAAAATCAAAGACTTAAATAAACCGTCTATTCCAAAACCAACAATGTACAGCAATAGCTCTACAGATGAAGAGATAGACGTAAACTATGTATTAAACCAAAACAGAACACATCCTGATTGGAAACAGTGGTTGATCTGGCCCACAGATACTAATAACTGTCAAGACAGATTCCTGAACAAAACACAGGGGTTCAAAATGACCAGGCCAGACCCTAGATATCCCCAAAGACAACACCCAGGGATAATAACCACCTACAGTGTGGGCAAATTATGCCTTCAATGGCTACAAACTTCCACACTGGCAGAAATTAAGCAACACCTAACTTTACTTACTGATGGTGCTGACTTGCGTGATTTCATTATGGGACCACGCAAACAGCGTCAAAAACTTTTCATAGCAGCCTCTGTATATGCAGCATACAATGAGGCCTGGAAGGTGACTCAAATTGAAACAGCAGAGAGTATACGGTAAATTGACCGTATTAATTTGGAAAAATCACTTTCTGTAGTGGACAATGGGTTAATGACTCTGTCCTCCAGAATTTTTTCTTTGGATAGCATTGTGTCTTCAGCAATCGACATATTATCGCAAGACTTACTGTTGTTACAACACGGTCAGTCTCAATTGCGTTCTATTGTACAGCTTGGCTGGACGTTACAAAATCTGCGTTCAGGCTATGTGCCTTGGCGTTTAATCAACACAACGTCACTATTCCATATCTTTAACCTTACTGATAGACAAATCAGTATGGCACAAAAGGGTGCTGATTATACAATCCTGAGCATTGAGAAACTCGAAAGATTACCAGTGACAATGTCAGAACGACCTGTGAGTGAATGGATAATACATGGGATAATTAATATTCCAATATCAACCTTCGGTTTCAATACTGCCAAAAATATATACAGGCTGGCATGTACGAAAAATTGGGAAAAGGGTACATTAAAACAACATGGAACTTGCCCTATTCACATGCATGTGTCAGTAATAAAGGACAGAAAGTGTTTCTTAGTGGCAATAATTGTGCAATGTCACTAAGCGGTACACTTCTGTGTAATGGAATTAGTTTGCATGGAGCCTGTGAAGGGAATTCATATAACCTTTCATGTCACCAGCAAGGCGCACCTGCAACAGAAATAGAACCATTCTTTCAAAGACTCTATAATGGGAGTTACATTCTAATTGTAGATCGCAGATGTTGTAGTCTTATGCCCGGGACTCCTTATCTCATGACTACGACTGCGAAGGTCAAGTGCTGTGGATGCTCATTGTTCCCCAGCTCCTTTCCAGACAGGGAGGCAAGGGCATGGCCCAACTTGGAAATTACTTCTATTCGAATAGATACTTTAAGCAGAATGAAAACAGTGCTTCTTCAGACGCCGACCAGGCTCACGTCATCAAAAGAAACGTATGATCTCCAAGTCGCAAGGACGACTGCAGAGATTCACTCTTTGTTATCAACTAATTCCCCCATACATTTCGCAGAAATCCTGAATGAAATCTTAAATATTTCTGATACCAGTGGAGTCTCAAAAGTATTTAAGACAGTATTTTCGATGGCATTAACACCATTCAAAGCCATACTGGGTATTTTTCCAGATTTCGTCCATTCGATTTTTGGCGGACTTCCCCTCATTTTGGGACTAATTGCAGGAATCCTATTCTTGGTCCTAATATTTCGTTATGGCAAACCATGTCACAGACAAAACACCTGCGACAAGGGAAGAAACAATCCTAGCCATTGGATACCGGGACCGGATATAAAAAATCCTGGGACTATCCCGGCTTAGAGACCTGAACATGACTTGGTTTCTATCATTTCGACCAATGTGGCAACGATGTGTTTTACCTGTATTAAGGTGCCTGCTATGCGGAGAAGAATGCGTGTTAGACACCTGTCTGACGCTACAATCGGATGCGCCAATGGATGCAGAAACATTGTTGAGTCCAATAAAGGCTCATGCTTTGTGCTGCCCTCAAAGGCTACCAATCCTGATGACGGCATTCGTGGAAGCTTCACCACTACGATTAAGGGGTAGTGAAGTTCAAGATGAAAGCAGCATCGATCAGGTTTGACCTTCTGTCAGCAATCCAAATCAGAACGTCAATGGAGACAATCATGCGCACGAATGCATGGTTACACCTTTTTCCGAGTTAGTGGAACTTTCCCAGGAAGCTGTTGACAGCTTTTTCGAAAGCCTAAATGATATGATGTTCTCACCAGAGCAGAAATAGAGACTTTTGAGCAAGCTCGCACACAGCGTTCTCTGAATTTGGCCTTCAACTTTAATAATAAAGTCACATGAACAATTTTCCCTCCAGTTCACGGACAGCAATTTTTTCAGCAGCCCCAAAATATTTTTGCATATTTTTCGGGACACTTATCTTCTGCTTAAAGTAAGAACTATTCTTAGAGAACTAAAATTTCTATTTTTAGGTACTTTATAGACATTAGCTGCCCGCTGGTATGTTCATAATTATTTTATTCTGTGATGGAATGGTCTCGAACTTTTTTTCTGTATTAAGAGCCATTTCATGTGTAAATTCTCATATACAAATTAGTGATAATGTATAGATATGAGTGATTACTTTAGCATTATTCTACAGCTTGAGTGCATATAATACATGTGACTGCCTTTTTTCCGTATATTTGATAATTTCAAAATGCATTTATGTATTTTGGGGTGGTAAGGTATACACAATACTCTACAGTATGTTTTACTATGCCTAGATTAGTAAATATGTCCATAGTTAGCGTGGAGTGGGTGTGATGTATTCCTATAGGTTCTGTATCGATCCCCCTATTCCTGACCCTATTCTGGTTAACAAGTTAACTAGCAGCCATCCCATGATGCAGAAAACCCCCATGATGCAGGAACCGTTATCTGATTAAGCCACACTACGGCACAGGAACGTGTTATCTGATTAGGTCATAACGCTTGCCATCTAATTAGACAAGCGATATTCCTCCAGCCCCTGATAAGGCATACGGAGTTCTCAAAACAAATCAAACCTATGACAACCTGGGAAAAACCCTGCGGCCATTGTTTTGATTTCATCGAGAACTTCAGCAAAAGAATGTGCTAACGACCAAGTCGTATGACATCCTTATTGACGTATCTATGTCCATCCTTACGTCAATCTCGGCACCTTAAAGGTATAAATATTACCGATATTGCCCTATGCAAACACACGCGGTGGTGACGAGATCGGAGCAGCCAGACTTGCCGAAGCCCAGAGCAGACCCCGCTGGCGCAGCCCCGCCTTCCTGACGCGCTGAGAACGAGACGCTGCTTTCTCCTGCCGAGAAATCCAGCACCGGCGCTTCCGGGTAGCCCTCGCAGGCAGCCTGGAATATCGAGACCAGAGACGAGAGATACCATCCCTCATTCATCCTAGATTCCAGGTACAGAACTGAATAACCCCTCGCAGAGAATTCTTTAGTCAGTCACTTGGCAAAACAAACTTAACTTAAACTGTAACTTACTATTCCCGCCCACGTATTAGGCTTAGGTCAGGTACACGGGGTAGGCGTAGTTAGAAACACCAGTTGAGTACGATTAGTCAAATGTATATGTGTATGTATCTATTTTATTCATTTTAAACCTTCATATGGCTTAGAAACCATATAAATGTTTTTACAGTATTATTTTATACTTCTGCTTTTATTGTATGCACTTTACTTAACCATAAGTATTGCAATAATATCGATCCATTTCTCTTGTATGAGAAAAGAGACTGATCAATAAATACCATCTTTTATTGAACACACCCGTCTCTTCCTTTTCTCTACAATCTGGTGAGACTAAGAATGCACGTACTGACTGAGTAAAATAAACTGCCTTTTGTTTTCACACGACTCTAGAGATACACTCTTGATTAGGGGAGAGCAAAGTTGTCATGTTCTATGGTTGTCAGAAACTAAATCCCTTCTTGTCTATCCAGGGAGGTTCAACTCCTCCATGTCTATTCAAGAAAGTTTCTAGTGAACTCTGAGCTAGCTGGCAAACCCAAAACTTTAAGTCTAATATCGACAGTAGTAGACCTAGTTAACGTCTGGTCTAGGCCTATACTATTGAAGGTATTATTCCAATGCGCAGAGCCTATTGGGATAATAGGAACTACACTACAGAGGGGAAGCCTGGCACCCAGGGTGCTCTACTCCTCCCCCTGAGCCAGTTTAAACCAGTTTGCCACAGAATTCTTGAAGGCTCTGGCTCTGCCTGGAAGGTGGGGTGAGGGGAATATAACTAAGGGGGATGTACCACCATGTGCTGAGACAGACCTGGGACAGGAACGGGAGGGGACCTGCTGCCAGGGGAAACCACCACTTGGGCCTGTGTGCTGGACCCTGCACACATCCATCACCCCTCTACTGTCCCCAGGGCTAGTGGAAGCCCCACTTCAGGAATTCCGGCTGCCGTGTAGGAGGAGGGCCACGCTACAGTGGGGATGGTGAAAGCCTACCGCCCTGTTTTGATGATGCCCCAACTAACGGCTGACCTGGCCCAGTAATGCCTATTGCTCTGCCCCCCGGCTCCTAAAGAAGGAGGGCCCCCTAGGTCCCTGGAGCTGCCGGGACCTTGCGCCACGCAAACGCTGCGCAAAGAAGCGCTTAGAAGGGAAGGAGCATCTTGGATCCCCCCCAGGAGATGAGGAGTGTTACCCTGGGTGCTTGCTGCTGGGACTGTCCGCCCCCCTTTCGCTGTGTGCCATAGCGCTATGATCTGGGAAGCGCTGAGCTGTTGAGGAACTGATTGCCTGGTCCTGGTTGAGTGCTGCCTGATGTGTTCCTGCCTAAGCGCTGTGATCCCTAAAGCCGCTCTCCTAATGGTCTTTGCTGCCGCACCCCTGCAGGCCGCGCTGCCATTGGCGGCTGCGGGAGTGCCTTCGGGAGGGCCCTTACTTACTGGTTCCGGGGCCCGAGGTGATGAAGGAAGGCCCGGGACCAGCTCCGACGCCGCAGAGGGGGAGCTCAGAGGAGCGTGCCAGTCCCTGATCAGAACAGGCCCACAGAAGACCCGAGGGACTCCCCACTGACAGTAGCCAGCCGGGACTAATTCCCCCCTACAGTGGACACGTCTATTTGGGGAGTCAGGTTGTGCCTCTGCCCCGGATGATGCCCCTAGGCTCCCAGGTTGATGCCTGGTGATTATATGATTCATGCCTACTTTGAAGCCGCGGGCATATGTGAAGGCCTATTGCTAATGCTATTGGCGCTAGAGAAGGGTTTTAGGCCCCGAGTTCTGCATACACCGATATACCAAATGTTATACCCACTGTTGATATGTTCTGTGCCAAAGGTATGTGCCTCCATGGTAGATGTGAATATGCCTGTCTAGGCCTGATGTTAATGTGGCATGCCTATTGTTCTCTTTTGCAGGAGGTGCTAATGCCAGGCCGGCTGTGTTTATGCCTAGTGTCCTATGTTATGCTTGCAGCCTACTGCTAAGGTGATACCAAGGATTAATGCCTGTGTTTACCCTGCAATACTGATCTTGTGTTACATGCCAATTGATAAAAAAAAATTATTTTCAGCCCTGGACACTAATGGACTTCCTTACCTCTTATTCTTTTTCTGATTACCCCTGTAAATAATCCCCGTGGTATCCATTGCCCTGGCGCCCATTGGCGCCCTATTGTGATTACAGTGCTCTACTGTGTTTTACCTTTGCAGGTTGGAGACAATACATGAGTTATTCTTTTACTTCCAACCCAGTGTCGTGATTCCTTTGTAGTGTGCCTGGTGTGTCATCTGTGGGTACTGCGTGGATGCTTCACACATATCCTCGGGAGTTTGCCCTACCCGCTCTGCTTCATGCTACCCCCTGTAGAATTGGCAACCCCATTTCTAACAATAGTGCATTTAAAAGTGCTTGGGTATTGACGGAGTGATTGGATAAGTAAATGGTACAGCTGGGTGATTGGAGAAGTACACGGGGAGTAACAAGGGGACGGCTGGAGTGCATGGGTACTACCTGAGAAATTGGAGGAGTGCAACAGCAGTATCTAGATAGGTTAGAGGACTGCATTGGTAGTACACAATTGTTTGTAGCAGTGCATGTGTTAGTGCCTGGGTCATTGCATGAGTACATAGGTAGTGACTGGATGATTTCAGTGCTGCAAGGAGAGTGCTTGATTATTGGCGGAATGATTGGATAAGTACATGGTGCTGGATGGGTGATTGGAGGACTGCATGGGAAGTGACAGGGGTATTCCTGGACTGCGTGTATAGAACTTGGTTAATTGGAGGAGTGAATCAGTAGTATGTAAGTGGTTAGATATCTGTATGGGTAGTGCTTGGAATATTATGTTAAAGTTAATGTTAATGTTAATGGGCATTTGTAAAGCGCACTTACAGCGGGTGGCTTCATGGCGCTGACAGGCATAGTATGCTACCAGGATAATCTATTTGTACACTTGCAGAAACAACCAGGTCTTGAGGAGCTTTCTAAATTGCAGAATGTCAGTGCTGGACCGGATTTCCAAAGGGAAGGAGTTCCAGAGTTTAGGAGCGAGGACCGTAAATCTGCAGCCTCCTTGTCGTACTCGCTTGAAGGTTGGAATGGTGAGCAGTGAGAGATAGGCAGAATGGAGATTTTGTGTTGGAGTATGTCTGAGTATCTGGCTGTTGATAAATGCAGGGCTTTTGCCATGCAAGGCTTTAAATACCAGACAGCCTGTTTTAAAAGCACACCGCTGAGAAATAGGGAGCCAATGTAATTTCCTTAGGACGGGCGTGACAGGTTGCCATCTTGGTTGTCGAAAGACCAACCGTGCTGCCTGGTTTTGAACCAGCTGCAGCCGTTTGAACAGATAGAGTGGCATTCCCAGGTATACCGAATTGGCATAATCTAAATGTGACAGAACGTTGGCAATTATAATCTGGACCAGAGCATCATGGGTAAAGAAGCAATGTATCTTCCTGATCTTACCCAGCTGGAAGAAACACTTAGAGATCACTGTGCCAACCTGAGAATTCAGTGTGAGTTCATTATTGAGGGATACTCCCAATGTTTTGGCCGAGATAGATGGGGAAGATGAAGGACCCAGCTCTGGTGGCCAGTAGTGTGGGCCCTAGAACTTATGACTGTCCCCGGTCAGAGAGAGCTCTGTCTTTCCAGGGTTTAATTTAAGGTGATTGTGGTCCATCCACTGTTGTATATATAACATTGTTGCCTGAAAATCCATAACAGAACTGTGAGAACCATCTATCTTAAAGACCAACTGTAAGTCGTCCGGATAATTGAAGGCTGTCACCTTTCTTTCCTCCAGGGATTGAGTCAGAGGGGTGTGGTTCTGAAAATGTCTGGATTCGTGTAATTCTGGACTCGAGAATTACACTTCATCGTAACAGGACGAATTTAGTATCAAAAGACCGAGAATGACGAGTACATTATGTACAAGCAGTCTCGTCGCATTCGAGTAACGATTTCACCTCGAAATCGTTATTTGAATCTTGAACCCTTGGCTTCCATTTTATGTACGGCAGCCATTTTATGAGTTGCCCTCACACAGGCAAACTGAATCAAGCCGAATTCAATTCCTAAAGACACGTACACCTTGATTGACTTTCCCCTGACCTGGGCAAGTTGGAACCATTGCCCCAGGCCGAACCTGTTTGGTCAGTTCCTCTCCCAGTGGCCGAACGAGACAGCATCGAGGCCCGGCCTACCATAAAAATTCTCATCTCACACACACCCTGCCGAATCTTGCTCACACCTGTCCTTGCTCTTTTCTCTTACTTGCTTTATGATGGGGAGGTGACCGTTTTTATTGGGGGTCCACCGATATCTGATGAGAATGTTGGGCCTTGCCTGGTAATTTATTATGATATAGACAAACTGAACTATGGCCTTGTCATCATGACTCTGCTTGTTCTTTGTAATTGAAGCATTTCTATGGTGTAGTAAAATGTGCAGAATGTTTGCCTAAAGCACAATATTACGTATAAAAAGAGAAGCCTGACTTTGTGAATTGCGGCAGTCTCCTGAGAACATACTTCCTGTGTGTTGTACTTCTAGGACGCTTGTTACCTTGGTTGCAGCCAATAAAATCGATCTTTGACATCACCTAGAAGACTCTGAGTTTCTGTGGTCTGAATCAGGAAAGGACTCGAGGTCTTCGGGTGTTCCCTGACACCGCTGGGTTACCGGTTAACTACCGGTTCTGAAAAACCCGGTACCTCAGGGGAGATGTAAATATTAAATAAGTGAGGGAAAAGTGCAGAGCCCTGTGGAACTCCGCATGTGATTTTATGTGGGGGAGCCAGGAAGAGCCCTTGGCGGACCTCCTGAGACCTATCATCCAGAAATGAGGTGAGCCAACAAGCAGCAACGCCTTGAATGCCAGCAAGTTTGACACGGTCGGCCAAAATAGCATGGTCGACCGTGTCGAAGGCAGCAGATAGAACTAGTAGTACCAGTGCTTGAGGGGAGCCCTTATCAGCATGGTCCCGGAGACTATCCAGGACTGCCAATATGACAGTTTTGGTAGAATGGGCTGGCCGAAACCCTGCCTGGTGAGGATCAAGGTATTTGGATTCCTCCAGAAAATTTGAGAGACTATTAGCTACGTGGGCCTCCAATATCTTTGCAAAAAACGGGAGCAGGGAGATCAGACGGTAATTGGATAAAAGCGTGGGATCTGCTCCTAGTTTCTTTAGCAGAGGTACCACTATGGTTTTCTTAAAAGCCATAGGGACTTGGCCCGATCAAAGAGAATCATTCAGGAGGGTAAGTACAGGACTGGAGAGGGCTGTGAGACAGTCTTTGAGTATGTGGGGTAGGCAACAGTCAGACCTTTGCATGAGTTAGTGGCTAGGGTTATTGCACGAGTACAGGGGTACTAACTGCATGATTACAGTGCTGCAAGAAGAGTACATGGTAATTTTATAAGTGCTTGTGTTTTGTCGAATTTGGTAAATACATGCATGGTGCTGGATGAGTGATTGGAAGAGAGCATAGGTACTGACAGATGGATTGCTGGAGTGCATGGGTACTACCCGGGTAATTGGAGGAGTGAATCAGTAGTGAGTAGGTGATTAGAGAAATGTATGGGTAGTGCTTGGGTGAATGTAGCAGTGCATGGGTAGTGCTTGGTTGACTTAATCTTACCTGTTTTGAAGTAGATATAAAACTGATTGAAACATATCTTCACTTCTTTTTTTTGTAATGTAAATTTGAAATATTGTAAACTTTAGTAGTAGGACTCCTGTAAAAGAGAAGAAAGAAATCCTGTTATTTCACATAATTTTATAGTTTTAAGAACACAACATTATTTTACTTTACATAAGTGGAGAAGCGTGGCTCAGTGGTTAGAGGCGGCATACCCGGAAGCTGAGATGGACCGTGGACCAGGGTTCGATTCCCCGCCTCGGCGGGTCTCGGGCTCAAAAATTCCACAGACTCGACAATTCTCGCTCTGGTGCCTACTCAACTCACTGGGTCACACTCTGCGACTTTGGGCAATAGCTTGCTTAATCTCCACTACGGCCCCTCGCGGCGGGATGCCTGGCTTTCACCTTGTGGACACCCTGCCGGGGTTTCTCACAGGGGAATGCCAGGACGGGTTCCCTAAGCAAGCGCCGGGATGCTTACGGGCAGCCGTGCGCTTTACAAATCCAGCACATTTACAAATCCAGAACATTTACATTTACATAACATATTCAGTTTGCCTTTTTTGCTGTCTGCAGATTCTATTGAATTTCACCATACACAGTAATTTAATTTTGACCATCAGTTGACAGCGGGCAAAAAAATACAATTAATAAGATTGTTAAAAAAACAAATCTGTGTTCAAAATATCTACAACAAATTCAACTATCTATTTACATTTTCACAAATGAACAGCCTCATTACCATTGTTTAGAATACAAAGATCAAATATATCAGCACCTTCTTTTGAACACAATTTTCCAAATGCAATTTCAAAGTACAGAATCAATAATTCAAAACGTAATTCTCAACATCTTCCCAATAGGTCGAATGATGTTTCTAAAAACAATTGCAATAGGGATATCCAAGATAAACTTCTGAATTCATATTGACATCTTCCCAATAGGCCGAATGATGTGTCTGAAATCATTAGTAGTGAAAATGTCCAAAATATAAGTAATTTATGTTGACATCTTCTCAGAATTTTTGCATCAGAAATATTAGATATGAATTTGGTAATTCATAAGGCAACCAACATTTGAACTTTAAATGTGCGTCATTGCAAAGTGTCCATCCTTTATTGCATTTTAAATTCACAGTATAGTGTCCAATGTTAAAGTAGGTCCATCGTGGAAAACAATAGCCACTGTTTTAAAAGTTCTTCCTGAAATTGACACTTGACCTGCCACAATTTTTTTCATTTTGGTTTCCAATTTTGTTCTATCTGATCTACAACATTTCAGCATTAAAACGATATATTGGCAACATCTTTCTATAAGTAATGTTGAGAACATTTCCGATTTGCACTGAGCACATTCCATATCTTGATTAGCTGATTTCACTAATTAATTGAAACACACTGTTTTGAAATTTGGTATTGTCAAATATATGAATTGTTCAGTGTTTATTTTAGTGGTAGATGAAAATGAGCAGCTGTCACATGTTTGATCCAATCTGTAACGTAGTCCAAACAGATTTTCAATTTGTATTCCTTCATCTTTCAATACTGCAAGCATCAACATAAGAAATTCCTGAGCATCTTTCTGTACATTCTATGTAAATTGTGAAGAACCAGAACATATATCCAGAAGAATCCGCAAGCCAGAAGCAATATGCATATTTGTTTATCAGTTTTTAACTTTTCAAATACATATTGTAACAAAGAAGAAAACAAGTTACTTACCTGTAACTTCAGTTATCCAGTATTGGTATTTTTCATTGATGCACATGCCTGAATCATTCCCCGTCGCCGAGGCGGGAGTCCCACGGTATATAAAAAAGCAGTGCCAAAGGTAAATTATAGTAGTAGTAGGCCTAAGAGAAAGGCCCGAGGCCTAAACTGTAGTAGCCTATCTACCTTATTATGCCAAAAGGACCAAACATTTTGTCCCAACCAATCAGCTTGCAGCACCCTCTAGAACCCTCTCTGCAGAGCCAGTTCTCCTAAGATTTTCGTTAGCACAAGTGGGAAATGAGTATCCCAAGATTAGAGAACTGACTCTCCGGGGAGGAGGGTGGGTGCATGTGAATCTATGAAAGATACCAATAATGGATAACTGAAGTTACAGGTAAGTAACTTGTTTTCTTATCCAGTATTGGGGTATCTTTCATAGATTCACATGCCTGAATCAGAGTAGCAAGCAGTATGCCAGGTAAGAGTCGGTTGCGGATGGTGGGAGACTTATACTGATACACTACCATAAACATTATATTTACCAACCAACAAGTGTGAAATAAGTACATTGCTAATGATAAAACATGACTAGATTCAAAAGAGTAGTCATAGAATATTAATCAGGAAAAGTAACATCACACATAAGTAGGCAAATTGAAATATGTCTATATGTTTATAATACACAGATATATTGAAAAGCATATTTTAAATGCAAATTGAAGGAACACTGGTTACCTGAAGCTGTTCCTATGGAAATAGATGACGTAAGACCGCTTGACCAACTGCCGCATCTTCTTGACTTGTCGATTGCAGGCAGTAATGTCTTGTAAACGTGTGGACATTCTTCCATGTCGCAGCACGGCAAATATTTTCTAACGTCACTCCTGCAAACAATGCTGTAGACGCCGCTACAGCTCTTGTAGAGTGGGACCTGACATTTCTTTGTAGTGGTCTGTTAGATTTAACATGAAAGAAATGGATTGAGTAGGCTATCCACCTGGAAGCTGTGGCTTTAGTGACCACTTTCCCCAGCGTAGTTTGGCCATAAGTCACGAATAATTGATCTGATTTTCTGACGTTTTTTGTCCTTTTGAAGATAAAACTTCAAACATTGCTTGACGTCCAAAGAATGCAGTGTTCTTTCCACCGGTGTAGTAGGATTTGGAAAGAAAACTCTTAATTTCACTGGCTCATTTAAATGGAACTGAGAAGGCACTTTGGGTATAAAAGTTGGATTAGTTCGGAGAGTGACATAATCCTGAGAGAAATGCAGGAAGGGTTCTTTTATAGTGAATGCCTGAATTTCCCCAACTCTTCTGGCAGATGTCAGGGCTAGAAGTAAGGCGACCTTCCATGTGAGATATTTGAGGTCGGCTTTGTGAATAGGTTCGAATGGGTGCTTCATCAGTTGTGAGAGGACCGTAGAAAGACCAGAGCGAGCCAAATGTAATAGGTAAGGAAGAATTTTTTTTGCAGGAGCTTCAATCGGGTGTAAAGTGTTTGGGATACACCAAGAGCAAAATCGCTTCCATTTAAGACGATAAGTCTTCAATGTGCTTTGGGCTCGCACCTTTTTCAAGATGTCACGGCAATCCTGAAGAATTTGAAGGTGTTGAAATTCTAAGAAGTCAGGAGCCATGCGTGTAATTTCAGAGATTGGGGATCTGGGTGAAGTATCTGACCCTCGTTGCGTGATAGCAGTGTTGGAGCCGGAAGAAGTCTGATTGGAGGCTCCTGTGATAGTAGCATGAGCTCCTGGAACCAATACTGGCGGGGCCACCTGGGGGCAATTAGGATGAGACATCAGCTCTCCAGCTTCTTCTTGCGCAACACTCTTGGAATCAACGGGATGAGAGGAAAGGCATAAGCACATCCCTGACCATCGCATGGACAGGGCATTCCCCCTTGATCCCTGTTGAGGGTATCTGCTGGCCTAATATTGGCATTTCTTGCTCTGCTGTGTTGCAAACAAGTCCAACATTGGTTTGCCCCATGTCTGGAACACTTTGTTTAATTGAGTGTTGTCTAATTCCCACTCGTGGCAGTTCGATAAAGATCTGCTGAGCTTGTCCGCTAGGGTATTGTGGAGGCCCCTGACATGTTCTGCCTTGAGAGTTATGTTGTGAAGTGTTAGCCTTTACCATAACTCCTGAGCTTCCTTTGATAGTGTAGCTGATCTTGTTCCTCCTTGCATGTTCACATAAAACATACTGGTGGTATTGTCCGTGCGGACCAGGACTGAAGATCCTGCGATTCTGGGAAGGAACGCCTGTAAGGATAGAAAGATGGCTCTCAATTCCAGAGTGTTGATGTGACATTGTCTGTATTTATGAGACCACTTGCCCTGCACTTGTAAATCTTGGAGATGACCTCCCCATCCTTCCATGGACGCATCCGTTGTCAGAACGAAGTCTGGAGGAATTTGCATGAATGTGAGCCCTTGCTTCAGATTGTGCAGTTGCGCCCACCATTGAAGAGCATCCACCATGCGTGGGGTGACTTTGATGATGTCTTCGAAAGAGCCTGTCGCTTGTTTCCACTGAAGATGTAGCTCTTCCTGTAGAAGTCGCATCTTCAGACGTGCTAGTGGGATGAGATTTATGGCTGAGGAAAACATTCCCAGGAATGAACAGGCAAACAGAAAGTGACTTTATTTTTGACACTTGAATTGTTAATTTCTGAAGATGGAGTTGTCTTTCTTGAGACAAGAATGCTTTGCATTGCATTGTGTCTAGACGAGTGCCCAAGAAAGGCAGGATCCTTTGCGGTAACAATTGAGATTTGTTTGTGTTCATAGTGAGACCCAGGGATGCAAAGAGATTGCGACACGCTGTTATGTCGTTCTGTACCCTGTTCTTTAAAGGACCTTTGATTAGCCAATCGTCCAAGTACGGGAAGACCTGGATTCCCAAAGAACGTAATGCTGCCTCTGCTGGAGCCAAACACTTTGTAAAAATCCTTGGAGCCGATTTGAGGCCAAATGGGAGCACTTTGAACTGATAGTGGGCACCAGCCACAGTGAATCGGAGATACTTTCGATGTTTCGGATGGATTGGGATGTGAAAGTATGCGTCTTCCATGTCCAAAGAAGCCATCAAATCTCCCTTGTTCAGGCAGCTTAGAATCTCTGAATCAGTGACCATGCAAAACCCCTGTTTCTTGAGATACCTGTTGAGATTGCGCAGGTCCAGGATCGGTCGCCATTCCCCTGATTACTTCTTTATGAGGAAAAAACAGGAATAGAAGCCTGTCCGCCTCTGATGAACTAGAACTTTTTCTATAGCGTTCTTGAGGAACATTGAGTGAACCTCCTTGAACAATAAGTGAAGATGAGGGGGAGGGGGTCCCCTGGGCGGAGTCATTGGCGGTTTGGTGACAAACTCTAGGGTGTATCCATGTTGAACGAGGTCTAGCACCCATTGGTCAGAGGTAATCTGTTGCCACTGGTGTAGAAAACAAGATATTTTCGCACCCACAGGGAGAGAAGGAAATATGGATGGTGCCGGCTGATCTCAATGCTTTCTGTGAGTATCTCGCCCTTGATTGTTAGAGCGTTTTCGGCCTCCTTGGTGAGAGAAACTAGCTGTACCAGATTGGCGGTATGAGGATTGATAATTCTGCCAGTCTTGAGGCTGATATTGTCTGTTTTGTTGATAATAACTTCCTCTAGAGGAGTATCCACGCCCTCTAGCGCCTCTAAAAGATCCTCGCTTGTACTGCAGGGAACCCAGAAATCTTGCGGTATCAGTGTTCATTTTGATTGCCTGAAGGGCTTCGTCTATATGTTTTCCAAATAAAGACTCATCATCGTAGGCCATATCCAAAATCTTTAGTTGGACCTCAGGCCGGAAGGTGGTAGCCTTTAGCCAGCACAGACGCCTAAGAACTATAAATTTAATCTTAAAAAATTCAAATCTATCTCTATTTGGATAACTAACAACTTTCCCCATTGCTCCATTTACTAAACCTTTCTCAACATCTAAATTATGCTGTAATTACTGATATATATAAGGTCTTTTCTAAACGAGTAGTTTTAAGATATTGATTTTTCCAAAGAATCTAATTTTAACCGTAATTTCTCTGACAGAAGAATAGTTGCTCCTTCATGTTCTATTTTATCAGTGGCTACCATTTTCATTATCGGTTGTTTCTCCAGTTTCAACAGTTCTTCATTGAATGTAGAGCATTTTTTCAGTGTTGGCATAAGGTAAATTATAGACTTCTTTTCTGCAATTGTTTAGTAGATTGTTTCAGGTGCAATATTTTCTTTTGGAAACAAGTTTGTTAGTAGCCTACTTCCTAAAGCTTCTTTGACATTCTTTGTTAAGACACCAATTCTATTATTTTGAAGATTGTTTCCATAATCTTTGTCATTTGCTTGTCGCATGTTCTTAATAAGTTCTTTATACTGAAAATAACTCCAAATGTTGACATTTCCAAAACTTCCTAATAATTTTTTTGTGTCTTCATGAAGAAGGGTTTTAAAAACTGGTTGGCCTTTCACAGGAGTTAGTTGTAGTAGATCCTCCAAATAAAACATCGTAATTTGTTTTTTAAATCTGCTGCATTCTCAAATGTACAAACAAGAACATTAAATTTGAAACCATGCTTACCTCATCAATTATCAGAAGTTTCATTTTCTTCAGTACTCTTGAAACTTTAAAACAAGCTTCTCCAGATAGCTTGTGATATTCCAAATTATTTTCATGTTGTGGGTAGTCTTCCTGCTTAGCACCAGCAAAAGGCAGGTGTTAAATGCCTGCTGCTATCGCGGCTTATCGCCTGTTTTAGTGGAGCTTCGCAGATCTGGCATTTCATTCTGAAAGTGGTGTTGTGTTTTTTTTCGTGTGTTTTTGCACGGGAATGCCTACTCTGCATCTCATTAGGTTTCGTTGGTGGTGCCCACCGTGGGGATACAATTTGGGGCAGTAATCGCGGAAATACTGGCGATGTACCTCGGTTTGCACCAGTTTGTGAATGCTGTGTTAAATCTATCTCCATCTTTGGTGCGGTAAGGTGGGGATAGATCAGAGTTAAGTCTTTGTGAATATCCCCCTCATTTGTAAAGGGAGCACCAGGTTTTATTGTTGGTATGATACTTAGTGAGTTATCCTGTCAGACAACCCCGTGAACACTTCCAAAGATAGAGAAACATAGCCTTACACTTGAGTATGATGTCATCAAATAAGCAAATTTACGGGCTCTAGTAAAATTAAGTATTGTGTACATTATAGAAGACCCAACATATTAATCTGTTACACTGTGCATAATCTGGTTGTACGAGCTGTTCACAGGTACAGTCTGTAGTAGAGTTCCTAAGAGTAGCAGCAGGCCAAGATTGGAGACCTTAGCCTAGTACTTGTACTCTCACAGCGCAAACTCGACCCGAAGGTATTAGAGCGCTTTACACACGCAACCAGTTACATTACAGGTGGACACATTCACTTTTTGTAGGCACTGGTGGAGGAAGTGATTTGCCCAGAATCACATGATGTTATGCCAGTATAAAGCCCCGATGTCAACATACCAGTTTAACTAAACCATAGTCAACTAATACCCCGGAACCTTAAAGGGTTCCCAGATTCTGAAGCACAACAACCCTAGAAATGGTACTAAGCGCTATATAAATAAAATGGTATAACAGTCAAAACTGTGGGCAAACATCCTTTACATCTAGGGCCATATCTCTATCTACTCCCACTACATATGGTGATTTATCTTGATTTGTACAAAAAAAAGCATTTGCAATGCAATCGGTCTCGCCTTTGAGACCTTATATGTATTTAGCTATGCAGCACAGTAGCCTGGGAGCTGAACCATCTAATGTTCTTTAACATGGAGGGAAAGTAAGCAAACTGCATGACACACCAGGTATGGAAACACATGGAGAGAAATATTGCCTTTCAGCTGGAAATGGTACAGTCTAAAGCTCTGTTTTTAATGTAAAAGTCAGTGATGGAAATTAAGTTAAGGTGAGTGAGATAAGAAACCAGTGAAAGACAAAGAAGGAGAGATGCCAGAGAGGGGGGAAGAAAGATTTCAACTGGATGAGTGGCATTACCCTAATTGCTATAAACCGAGGGAGGTGGCTGGGGACAATGACTTCCTTCCCAGTCCATCAATAAACCAAGCCTGCTCACAATTGCCTTTCAGCAATTCAGGTAGAAGGATAAGCACAACATTTGCGCTCCAACCCTGCATGACCACCTCTTCATATGACTGCTTTCATTCACCTTCCCTTCGAAAAAATCTAATCTGTGTTTAAACGGGTGCCAAGATGTATTACTCAGCCTTAACTGCTGCTAGACAAGCTCTGCATCTGGGTACTGCCGACATGTTTGCCACCTTTAAAAAGTATTGATCACAACTGGGGAAAATTGACCACAGTAGAAACACTGCAAAAAAAAATGAAGCGTCACTGCCATTCTTAAAGTAAAAGCGCAACATGGTGCGCTATAAAAAAAAAATGTGTTTGTGAAATTCACAAACAATGTTTTTTTTTGGGGGGGGGGGGTAAAAGCTCCCCATTGCCGCTCTTTCTATTTAATGGCAATGCACACCTTTCTCTAGAAGGGGCTCGTGTAAAGAAACAGAGTTGCAGTCTAAAGAAATAACAAGCATTTACAATGCAGTAATACTTGTTATTTCCTTGGCCGGCAACTCTATTTCTTTAGACGCGGCTGATCTAAAGAAACGGGCACAGCCGCCATTAACAGCAAAGCATGGAATGGGCGCTTATAAATAAAGAAAAGGAAAAAGTCTGTAAAGCAAGAGATAAAAATCTACAGTGTAAGGAAACTGTAGTTGGCAGGTGCTCCTCGCATACAAACGGAAGTGATGTATGGGGAGCACTGGCCAATAAGGAGCCAGGAAAAAATAGCAATAGAGTTTATAACCAATGGCAAGCAGCAGCTGTAATTACACTCTGTAGAGTGATTACAGCAGGTCTTGCAGACAGCACATGCGCACAGATGCTCGACCTAAAAAGGCAGCAAAAACTATACTATTGTTCTCTCACACTGAAATGGTACACACTATTCACAACTCTGTTACTTCTTATTCTGACAGAAAACATCCTACTTTGGAATCTCCATAAGTGGAGTGCTGACCCGCAGTGGTCTGATTGCTCAGCCATTTTGCGTACACTATTTAGCTCTCGTCTATAAGCGGGACCTCGTGTGGACTCTTCTGAAACCTATAGCAGGTGTGTCGTTTTTCCAGTAACAATGGCAGACCGGAGCATGCACCCTTGGCCATTTTGGGCAAGACAGCCTCAGGCACACACTTGGTCACAGCCCACCAGCATCCTTGAGCATGCAGCCATGCCAAGGCAGAACTGAGCTACAGTTACTGTAACACAACCGGCACTGCAGGCAGCTGATCTCACACTGCCGCTAAAGAGCAAATAATTTGTAAAAGTTAATATTAACATTCATGGTTGGATGCAGCAAGCACTGTCTTACTTACGTGCGAGGCCTCAGGCCGTGAGCAATGGCAATACAGGTTTATAGCAGCAGCCAGCCTTATAGCCACCCGCTTCCTCGGAGTCCTGTCCTGGCCGCTGCAACAGTCACTCCGCCGGCAATTTGCGGCAGGGTCATCATTCTTATTTTAAATTTATTGCAGCCTGTAACCATGCGAGCACCATGATTTGCCGCTCCTACCTTGAAGTGAACTCAGTCTGAGCTGCGCCATGGGGGAATCTCCTTCTATATTGATACATTGTAGCAGTCAACTGCTGCTAGCTCAGCCAGCCGAGCACCCAAGCCTGCGAAAGCAGCACATAATGCCATGGCGCATTGGCAGCTACTCCACCAGCTTTAGTTTAGCAGTAGGCAGAACTATGAAATGTGTTAGTCTAAAGCCTGAAGCGTGATACTTGGCAGGACTGAGAGCACAGTGGCACTTATCTCATGCTGCAAACACTCGGTTAGCAACAACCGCACCGGACTCTCCCGGGTTCCTAAAAAGGAGAGGGGTGGGCCCACTGCATACATGTTAACGATTTAGAAGTGGAAAATAATCGGAAGAATGCCATTCCCTCATTGACTTCTATTAAAGCAGGGGCAATTTGAGGCGGGGAGAGGCAGAAAAAAGCAATTCTAGTCTTCACAAATTGGAAATCTACCACCTAATTTGGGTCTATTGGCATGCATGTCACTGGAGCCACCAGTACGAATTAACCACAGACTGAATTCTGTGCAGACATCCCAAATTATGTCACCAGGACACTGAAGCCTGGCCCTCCATAACAGTAGCTGTGAGGCCCTGTGTTACACCCTTGGTACTAAAGTGTAGTGCAACCTATGTAATGGGGTTTTGACATAAAATGGCAAAAATAGCTTTAATTTACCTGTCTTCAACCTGAAATTGCCTCTGATCCAATGCATGTCAATAGGGAAAATGCATTCTGCCATTGCTTTTTCAAAATCTCCCACTTTCTGCTTGTGAACGGTTGGCATGTATCCATTTGCTTATTTTACACTAGATCATATATCACCTGAATGATAAGGAAGGATGTCTCCACTGGCAGACAGCAGCGTTGGCACGTACCCTGGGGCATTTTAAAGGTTTTTGGGGGCTCAGGACCACAGGTATTTTGAGGGCCCCTGTTCAGAACAACTTTGAATTTATGATCCAGTTTCAGCTCTTTCATGCCCTCTTTGGCCAGGTCACTGAGAGTGCACAGGCACACTCATCCAAATTATGAATGTGTTTATATCTAATAATCAGGGATTGTGATGTGTATTTTCAATATTGTAACACAGCTCACTAATATTACGGCAAATAATCTATGTGATGGAAGCGTGGCTTTGTCTTGCTGCAAGATGGCCTCACCTCAAGTGGGCTCTGCCTGCAGAGCGACTGAATCCAGTAGAATCTGCTGGCATGTGGACTAATCCTCTTAAAAGGGTGATTAATACCCCAGACAACTAGCGGGATACACCGGCTCAGCAAGAACCCAGTAGTCCACGTGTCGGTATCGTCAGCTGAGGAGTGGGGACGGCCTACCATGCGGCCTACTTAGAAGGCGGGTAGTTGAAAGCTGCCTATGAGGTGGCGGAGGACTCACCCGTAGCAGATCCTGTTCACGAGCCCACGGGAGTCGAGCAGCCTCCTTGCCTGCTGGACCGCGGTGGGCTTCAGAAGGGGTGAAACCACAGAAACCAGTTGCTGTGGCCAGGGCTGGCCATGCTTAGAGGCAGCCTGCGGAGCGCCACTGCGGGCGGATTGGCCGAGAACCGGGTGGGCGAAAGGTGCGGGCCAGCTAAAGGAGACCTGCTGACCCAGGAAGCTGTGGCTGCGGCATCCAGGCATTGAGGAAGTGGAAATGAGGCAGAGCAGTGTGAGTGCAGGCCATTCTGCAGCAGGCAGAGAGAAGCCCAGTGGATCTGATGGGGGCTGAAGGTATGAGAGACTGCTGCTGGGGCGAGGGGGGGGGCAGGGATAGAACGCAGTGGCATAGGAGGGCCCCTGGAGGCTGACCATTGACTCTTTGGTGGCCTCTTGAAGTGGTGCCCCCTCCCCTCTGTCCCACCTTTGAAACACCGTAGCCTGGGTTCACCTCGAGGGTGCTGAACACCACCAGACCTGCCCGCTAAGTAGTGGGGGTGGAGGACTACGAACCTGGCAGCACCCCAGCTCAAAATCAAGCATGGGCCCCTGGGCACCTAATTACAGAAACTGGTCCCTTGCCTGAGGCTCCCTCACACTGAACGCTGATAATCAGAGGTGAGGCACGTGAAGCACAATTCACCATTACCTGTGAAAGGCCCTACCTGACCTGATACGCAGCGCTGGACGGCTATTGCAATGCAGACCTGCCTGTGCGTCCTGCTTCTAGCCGCCTTGTTGGTCCTCGTAAATAAGGCTTGCCGTTGAGTTCACTTGGGATGGTGAAAACGGCATGGTGGCCCCTCCCGAGCTTACAAAGAAACCTGTGGTGATCGTAGGGGCACTATACTGAGAAGCATCTGTAACAATTGGCAAGTCTGATGCTAAGGTACCCAAGCTTACATTTGAAGGACAGCGCCACACCAGGCAAGGCAGACCACCGCAGGACGTGAAGGGACAGGCCATGCAAATGTGGGACACCGGAACCCCTGATGAGGATATTCGCTCACTCCTCTTGGATGTAAAGACCAGCTTAAAGACTATCAACTCCAAACTGGATCTTCCCACTGCCCGCTTGGACCAGGTTAAGCAACGGGTTAATATGCACGGCACACGTATAAACCACCTGGAATCAAGGGTATCGGATGCCGAAGGCAGAATAGTGGAAGACTGACAGCGGCTGTCCCCGTTTGCCCCCTGTCCCTCATAAATACTGACAACAACATTCATGCAAAATTGTTGGCGAACCGCTTGTTGCCCCTTCTGCCCTTGATAGTCCACACCGGACCTTTCAGGCTTTGTCCCCAGGCATGCCGCATCGCACAACCTCCGTACTATATTTGCGATTATGTACCACATTCACCCTTCTGTTCCAGCAGTAGCCGCTTTGCTAGACGCCATTAAAGCATTTGACACCCTTGAATGGATGTTCCTTTTCCCGTTATTCCGTCACCTGGGACTGAGCCATAATTTTATCCTGAAAATACAACTCTTGTATTCCTTCCCCATGGCTCGTATTTGAGTCAAAGGAATGCGCCTCGGAACTGATAATGATCATCACGCCACTTGGCAGGGATGCCCCTTATCCCCGCTCTTATTCGCCATAGCTATGGAGCCACTGGTAGCCAGACTGCAGCAACACCACGCCGAATGGGGCATTGGCTTCCCAGTCCGCTGCCTTGTAGTGTCCATGTACACCGACAATATGGCATTACATATACGAGACCTGCAAGCAAACCTGGAGCCCATGATACGCGAAGTGGTCGGATACTCGGGTAACCAAATAAACTGGTCTGAATTGATCCTTTTTCACCGACGGAAGCGACAAAACCCTACAAAACTGAATATTCCCTGAAAAGGGTGAACTATGGCCGCCCTATGGACTGGTTGCAAACACAAATCCAATTATGGATAAAATTACCACTGACCCTCGCCGGCCGCATAGCCATCGTCAAGATGTAATACTTGCGAAATGTTTGCTTCTCTTTGTAAACATCCTGCTCCCACTAACTGCGCAGTTTTTTAAAAGACTATGATCCAATCTGATCACACTAGCATGGTCATGCCAACAGCCGAGAGTATCCTATGAAGGCTTAATGCTGCCACCCACGCGTGGCAGTTTGGGAGCGCCAATTACGCAGCTCTATGCACTATGCGCCCAGGTGCCGTGGCCACAAGCTCCCAAAGTTGAAATCAGCACTATAGAGTGTGTGAGCTGGGCGTGAGACGGCCTCTGCAGGTGAGCTGGCCTAAAAATGCTGTATGCGCCTTCTGCCTATTTGGTAGATAATCCCATATTCCCCCCCCCCCACCATTATAGGATAGGAGCGCAGTCAGATGTGTGGATAACAAGGTATTAAAGTTTTTGAGGACCTGTACCAAGACGGAAAATGTCTTCCCTGCTTTGCCGGCATCAATACACAAATGCCAACGCTCTCAGATACATAGTTGTATTATTATCAATTAAGGGCCACTTGCTGCACAATCCATGACTCATACCCTGCATCCCCTCCTGTTCCTACAGCACTAAATTATATACACTCATGGATATCACTGTGCAAATGTATAACCTGGCTATACACACTCACACAGGCTGCCTTCCCAATCAACACTATGAAGGCTCGAATGGCTTGAGAGAGAGACCTAAATTCCGATATATCAGGAGTGCAATGGTATTGCTGCTGTGCCATAACTAACCCTGGGCCTAGGACTACGCTACGCTCGCGGAGCATGCGTAGTTTGTGCTACTACGCATTTTTTGCTTGCTTGCGGTCCTCAACAGCAAGTTGCCGATCGTGAGCATGGAAAATACAGCCCCCGGTGGGATTCTCAATGTGGGGAGGTATGGTTTCTCATTGCGAGTGGTCGCGTATGCTCACGACCGCTCGCGATGAGAAACTACCAGTCCATGTTGAGGAAGCTGCCGCTCAATTACAAATCTATTTGTGTGGCAGAAAACAACCGCTTGAACTGTGCAAGATGCCGTTTACAATGATTGCACAGTGCGGACAAGCATCCGGCACTGTGCAATCAGTGCGAACAGCATTTTCCCTACCGAACTACACAGTTTGGGTAGCTACGCTTAGTTTGCGTAGTGCGAAGTGCACTTCGCGTAGCTACACGTAGTGCTACTATGCAAACTATGCCCAGGGTTAGCCATAACTAGAAAATTGTCTCCTAACTACAGATTGTGACTAATACATTGACATTACTTGCAGAGGGGGGCGCTAGGTGGCCTATCCGCCAATTATCCTCTATTTCTGCAGAGAACCTGATGCTATGAGATTGACCGCCGACTTTTAGCACCTTTTAAAACATCTGGGGCATAAATCGCGGCTCCCCTGGCCTCGGAGATCACTAGGGACTCCAGATCTCTGCTGCCTTCCTGGAGTGATACACCGGAAGACAAGTGCAGCTGTTAATACTACCGGAGACTTAGGGATTCCACGTGGTCATTGGCCCAGATTTAGCTGGGCCTACTCCCTGTGCAGTTTAACCTATGAAGAAGACCTACCTGCTGCCTGCGTCTGCACTGGGGCTGCCAATATACCAGGGAAAGCCTTACTGGAGCTGAGCTGAGCTGCGCTCCTGCCGGGACTCTGGACGATGACTGCCTGCCGGTGACTGCGTGCTGTTTTCTTTCCGCCTTCTCCCGCTGCCTCGCGCACTGTTAACTGGTGCCTGCTCGGGTGCTCCCTCGGAGGTAGCTGCCGCCTGTGGAGTCTCCCTGAGCCGAGTGACGCGCCCCTTCTGCCCCGAGTATTGTGCCTGACTTTTGCCATACGGATTGCAGGGCAGCCACGGGGAGTGCGCGCCGCCGGCCCTGCTCGGCTGATACTGCTGCTGCTGCCTCGTGGCTTACAATTTATGACTGCTGGTCCGGCCCGTATTGGATCCACCATTACTTTGATCTCCCGGGCGCTGACAGTCCTGCTGTGACACTGCTTGTTTATTGCACTCCAGTTTTTGCGTGTTTTCTCCTGTGGTGTTTGGAGGCCCTGCCCACTTGCCCATGTACTCGTGCGACACGCATCACCACAAACCCCACTGAAGTTGACACCTGAGACCCTAGAAGAACGGGGCCGGTCCCATTGCCACTACTTGTCAAACTGCTCATTGAGAAATAATTTGCCTCTGATACACACCCAAAGGGGCCTCCGCTGATTGTATACTCTGAAAAATCGGAATAGCACTACAACCCATCGTATTACAAGGATTGTGGCACCATTTGCATCGGACTGTATATATACTGCATTGCAGATTGACAGCAATCACCGCACCATTCAATACCTGCCCCACGTTATCCTTGGTAACTGGCGAAATTGCCCGCCACCTGCCTACCCGGGAGACGCGCATCGCCATAGCCCCTGTTGACACTGCCTATTGGAGCCTTGTGGTGGAGACCCTGTATAGGGTATCACTGTCTGCCTTGCATACTTTGAGGCGCTCTCCGCAAAGAAGCTGCTTGCCACTGGTCCGCGCCTGATCCCTTCGCCTGGGCACACACAACTTTTAAATTGCCTACACACCTGCGGCAATTGCTCGCCCTACGGAACGATGGGGAAGCCTGATGGCCGACAACCTTGGCTTACCTTTGAAAATAAGAAAATCTCCACCAGATCCACTTCTGCAGACTCTGGGTCAAGCACTGTGGACCAGACCTCGGCACCCTCACCATCCCCTGGAGATGAAGTTAAGACATTGCTCCTGGCCGTTCAGCACAGCCTCTCAGACATCTCCGGGAAAATGGACACTATGAACACTCGGTTAGATTTCCTGGTTCAGAAAGTTGATAAGCACGATGGCCAGCTGAAAGGAGCCGAGCATCGTATCTCTGAAACTGAAGATATCACCTCGCAAATGCAACAACAGATGTCGCAAATGGATAAACTTCTAAAAATAATTGCGGCCAAGAATGAAGACATCGAGGCAAGGAGCCACCGGAACAACATTCGTATCATAGGCATCCCTGAGAGTACCAACACAGGGCGTATGGAGGACTATGTTGAACGTCTCCTGACAACTACCTTTGGTGCGGACTCCTTTTTACCGCATCTGGTGGTGGAGCGTGCTCATCGCTCTCTTGGCCCTCGGCCGCCACCGGGTGAAACTCCTCGGCCCATCGTCGCTCGGCTTTTGAATTATCGTGACCGCGATGTAGCACTAAAGAAGGCCCGGGAACAGAAACCACTACAATATGACGGGACCAAATTCAGCATTTATCCGGACTTAACTATAGCGGTGCAGAAGACGCGCCATAAATTTCTTCCTGTCAAAAAGAAACTGCGAATAGCCAACATAGAATATGCCCTCATGTATCCTGCACGCCTACGGATCTCGAGTCATGGTAAATCTGCAGCAGGCAGAGGACTTTCTGAAGGCCAGCCAGAGGCAATCCCCACGACGAGAAGACACTTCCCGGACTCCTTCTCCCTCTTTTGGTTGAATAGCAGCTTTGTGTAACTGGCTGCAGGGGAGTACCTCCTTCCCCCTATGTACTTGGCTGGGGCGACTCCCGGTGGGGGAGGAGGACATTGCCTTGACATCCGTGATGCTGAGATCCTGGCTACGCTCCCGTGCTGAGACTCCTACGCTGCATGATGTTCCCAGACAGATAATTTCCCGGATGGGCTTTGAATGCTACTCATGGCCTTTAATTTCAATCTATATTCATTTTATTTTTTCAGTTCTTAGGTAGATTTGTACTCTGCATCGCCAAGCACCCTTCCCTCCCCTTAGTGTCCTCTTCCGCCAGTCACCCCATGGTGAGTCAGGACTGTGACACAGATAGAGGCATTGGGAATGGGAAGGTTTACTGCCCGCTAGCGCCCTCCCCCCCTTATGAGAGATCCCCTGAACTGTTAGGTTTCTCTAGTTTCCTATGGCAATTGATTGGTATTATTACATTGGGCCTCGTTAGCCCTGTCGGATTGTCGACAATGTTTGCTGGGTTCGGGTGGGCAATGTACTACCGGAACATTTGGGGTGCGGTTGTGGGAGGGGGTGGTTTGGGGTTTCATTGACTGCGCTAATATGATCAGTCCGCTGACATTGACAGGAAAAGATGTTGTGATGAGATTGTTTAGCCTTATCGTATTATATCTTGCACAATGCCAGGCGTTCATGTCTATAATCAACAGTGCACAGTTCTTTGGGTGGTTAAGGAGGTTGGGGATAGTATTGATACTAGCAATTTGCTCTGATGCTAATTCACTGTGGTTTTTATCTTTGTCTGTTGCGGGAGGGGGGATGGGAAGGGAATGTTTTGTATTGTTCTGCTACACCTTTGATAATTGCAGCCCGACATATCATCTCAGCTAATGCTCCATGTGCCTCATTGTACGTAAGAGGGCACAATACTTCTCCATATCGACATACCCACCAAATACAATATTACTCTCTAGCATGACAGCACAACCTGATCGCACATGCATCAAACTGCTCACATGGAATGTCAGGGGCCTCCAAGACCCGGGCAAACAGAGGCCGATATTAGCGTATCTCGACAGGCACCACATAGAAATCGCTATGCTCCAAGAAATCCATATAGACCCTCGGCGCCCCTCCTGCTATGGCAGTAGGTGGGCTTCTGCATGCGCCTTTTCCTCCTACTCGACTTACTCACGAGGCACACTCATATTTGTCAAAAGGAACACACCATTCGTTCTGGGTGGCACGTACAATGACATGGCTGGCCGCAGCTGCATGCTCTGGGGTACATTGGGCACCCAATCGGTCACGTTTGTCTGTAGCTATGGCCCCAACCTAGATAATTCTGAATACTTCACTGCACTCTGGGGTCAAGTGTTAAAAATTGGCTCCACACATGTTATATGGGGAGGCGATTTCAACACAGCTCTATGTCCTGTCTCAGACCGTTCCAACCCCCTCCCTCACCATTACACCAACACTCGGGAAGCCTTATCTGGGTTGATTGCAGAACAGGGACTGGTGGATGCATGGCATTACGCCCACCCCATTGATAGAGAAGGCACGTTCTACACAGCAGGGCATTCCACGTGGTCCCGATTGGATTACTGGCTTTGCTCGCGTGGAGTCGCTCTCTGGATTCACTCAGTCAAGCATTTGGCCCGCACATACTCAGACCATGCACCGGTTTACCTAGGACTGATCCCCCCTAACTCTATTGACACCCCACACTGCTGAAGACTGATGCCTGAGATGCTGTTAAATACCGTCTGTTAGACCTGGCATCATTGGCATGAGTCTCTCCTCCATTTTTTCTGTTTGCCTCCTCTGTTTACGATGTTTTTGCTGGTATATGCTTTGGGCACTGTGCCACTGCTGATCAGTGCCACAGTGCAAGTGCTCCCTATGTGAAATTGCTGTATTGATTGACTTCCATGTTTGGCTTATTTGGTTTACTGTCAGTCCCTAGTAGAGTGCACCAGGAGTGCCAGGGCTTGTAAATACAAATGCTGCTAGTGGGCCTGCAGCACATGTTGTGCCACCCACAAGAGCGGCCTAGTAAAAGTATGTCTGAAGGTCTGCCATTGCCAGACCACGTGCAGTCTGACTGTCACGAGGACTGCGCAAGTACACCTACTTGCCAGTCCCTAAACCTTCCCTTAACTTCATGTTAGTCACCCCTATGGTAGGCCCACGGGCAGGGTGCATTGTAAGCATAAGGTAGGACAAGCCTGACAAGGTTGGCATGTCCTAATAGTGAATTACAGCCATAGTCGTTTTTCACTATTGTAAGGTAACCTGCTCTCCATCAGTTAGAATGGGCTGCCAGGATTATTAATGCTATAATCCTAGCGGGCTCGGGGAGCATGGTGCAATGTTGAGTTTGGTATCCCTGAACTCAGGGTTTAATAACGCATCCGTTTGTGTGGATGGTTTTTGGACTCTGTGTTTGAAAATAGCACTTTTAGAAAGTAGCTATTTTCTTGTCTAACTGTCTACCGGTCTCTGCTGGTTCTGGTGTGCGTGTGACAGGAGCTGGGTGGCTCCAGAGAGTCTGAATGAGTCAGTGTGGGATGAGTGGGGCATTTGCATTGAGAGTAGGGGAGAGTAGCTCTTGATAGCCTGCCCTGCCTGAAACAATGTTGGCTCCGCCCCCCTGCCAGGCGACTGATGACTCTGTGCTTGCCTGGGACTTTCCTGGCCCGCCTCCTGCCGGGCAGCTGATGGCCCTGCCCCTGCCAGTGACAATGCTGGCTCCGCTGCTGCTGAGCGGCTGAGGACTCTGCCCTGCCCAGTGAATAGGCCAGGTGCTCTGGCCTGGCAACACCCACAACAAACCCAGGATGGGGGGAATTTCCCCTGCATGGACAAAGGGATCAAAGCCAAAAAGGGGTATAAGAGAAGGACCCCTGAACCAAGAAATCAGATCACTTCTGACAAGGAAACCTGAACCAAGGACAAGAAGCCTGCTGATCTAAGGACTGCCTACCCCTTCTGCCAGAGTGCTGTTTGTTGGGGGAATCCTGCATTGCTTCTTTATTTTTGCCAAGGAACCAGGAGAGAGGAACTGTGTGTGTACTCTCACTCTTTGCTGAGAAAATCTCCAAGGGCTGGAAGAGTGCCAGTCTCCTGTTGAAGTCACAGGGCTAAAGGACTTCATCTGCTTAAAGTGCTATTTGCTGGAATTTGTGAATCCAGCACCTCTGAAAGAATCCAGCAATCTCGACGCCGACGGACGCCGCCGAAGCCAGCTCGACATCGTGAGTAACGGCTCCAGTGTCCCGCTTCCTCGACGCCGGCCGCCGGGCCCGATCGACGCCAGCAGCAACGCCAGTGAGTAGTGAGTTCGGCTCCAGCTCCAAGTGACCCCGTGTCTGCACCGCTGCTGACCGCATCGACTTCGAGCCCTCTCGACGCCGTGAGCGCTGCTCACTCTTGCAACATCGACATCGACATCGACGACGCCGTATCCTGCCTCATCCCGTGAGCGCTGCTCCCGCCTGACTTCGGTCGACGCCGCTGCAGATCGCCCCGACTCCGAGGCCCGATCGACGCCGAAGGCGCGACGCCGGATCATCGAGTGCTTCACTTTTCCAAGGTACTGTGTTGTTGGGGTCTGTGCGACTCCGGGCTCGACGTAGCGCTCCTCGCGGTCGACGCCGAACCTTTGGATTAACTTTGCCTCGACGTCGTGTGACTCCCGTGTGGGTTACATTGTTGCCAGAACTGTGTTTTTAAGAAGAAGAGTTGCTTTTGATACTAAAGACTTTGTGCTAAGAAGAAACCGTGCTTGAACTATTATTTTTCCTTCCAAGAGTATTTATTAAGATTGTGGTATATTTGTGTCGTTATTTGGTCTTGTGCTAAGCCTTATATAAAAATACTTATTTTTATAATACTACTGTGTCGTGTCCATTTGTAGTGTATTCACTTTATTACTGTAGGTGGTCATAAATGCTTAACGCACTGCCTCTGAGATAAGCCTGTCTGCTTTGCCAAGCTACCAAGGGGGTGAGCAGGGGTTATCTAAGTGTGTGATCTCCTTGCCCTGACTAGAAAAGGTGTGTCCCTATTTGTCAGAAGTGTATACCTCTGCCAACTAGAGACAGCCGCTTCTAACATTGGTGGGTCAGCGGTGGGATTTTGAACTTTGCATTTATGACCCATGTGCAGTGATTAGTGTGCGCTACATAGTGAAAGCAGACCATAGCGCAGCCACAATCTGTTTTGGTTGGATATTCTATTTTTGTTCTCCAATTTCCTGAAGCTTGATTTTTGAAACTGCCAGTTTTAACCATGAGTGATACCGGAGTCACTCCCCTTGTTGTTGTTGAGGAGGAATTTGATAGGAGTAAGATAAATGATTATTCCTTAAGGGAGCTGAAATCCTTTTGCAAGCAATTTAAAGTTCCTACCACAGGCTGCAAAAACAAACCAGAATTTCGCAAAGCATTGGAGGCCTGGTTAGAGGCCAGAAATCCCTCTGCCCCGGTGGTGGTACCGACAGGGGAAGGGGAGGAGGAGGTGCCAGTGAATGGGCCCACATCCCCTCCCGGCAGCAGTGTTTCCTCCAAAGGTCTTTCCCCTGAAGAAAGAGAAGAAAGGGCGAAGGAGCGAGCCTACAACATGGAAATGGCAAAACTTAAGATAAATGGGCAGTTGGAGATAGAGAATGCAAGAGGCAGGAGAGAAGCTGATTTGGAGATCAAAAGATTAGAGTTTGAAAGAGAGAAGTTAGCTTTTGAGCGTGATACCAAGTTGAGGGAGTTGGAGCTCCAAGCTAAAAAGTTAGAATTGAATCCCTCTGGTGGCAGCGTCCCATCTGTGCCTGCAGAAAGTAGGTTTTATTTTCCCAAAGATGTGATCAAAGATTTTCAGAAGAATGAGGATATTGGTCAATGGTTTAAAGCATATGAGTTAGCATTGTTGGCCCACCGGGTCCCTGAGAAGGATTGGGGAGCGGGGTTGTGGGGTCGCTTTGTGAATGAGGGAAGAGATACCCTGTTAGACATGCCTGTTGAGAATAGGACGTCTTATGCTCATATGAAAGATGCTTTAATGTTAAGGTATGGCCTAACCCCAGAAAAGTACAGACAGGCCTTTAGAGAATGTAAGAAGTTGCCTGGTACCACGTGGGTGGAGTATGTGTCATATTTTTGCAGAGCCATGGATGGTTGGGTAAAGGGCAGCAAAGTGGAAAGTTATGATGCTCTTTATGATTTGTTTGCTTGGGAGCACTTGTCTAATAACTGTTTTCCAGAGCTGCGCCAGCACCTTATTGATAGCAAGATATCTAACCCTAGAAAACTTGCTGAAGAGGCGGACCGCTGGGTCAGTACCAGGGTCCACAAGGGTCCAGTGGGAGACTCAGCCAAAGGTGGGCAGGGTCCCCAGCAGAAGAGTGGGGGGGACAAGGGTAAACAGAAGGAGTTCCAGAAAGGGCCCCAAAGTAATCCCCAAGGGAACCAAGGGAAGGGTTCCCAGCCTCCCCCAGATAAGAAATCAGAGGCCCCGACAGGTAAACCTGGTCGTAGGGGCCCCATGGCTTGCTTCGCTTGTAAGCAGGTGGGACACCGTTTTTATGATCCTCAGTGTCCCTTGAAGAACTCTAGTGCACCACCCGGTGCACCACCACGTGCCGCCCCCCGTCAGTTGGCTAGTGTAGCTCTGGGAGGGTAGGAGATGGTTGCCCATGGTGGGGAGGGTCCCGCAGAGATGTCCCTGGTCTCTCTAGGAGACATGGAATTGGTCCCGCCACCCCCTCTGCCTAGTAACACTAAAAAATATAGGCAGTGGGTGACCATTAATGGCCATAGAGTGGAAGCTCTCAGAGACACCGGAGCGAGTGTGACAGCTGTCAAGTGTCACTTGGTGTCCAGAGAGCAGGTTGTTCCCCACGCATTCTACCCTGTGATAGCTGCTGACAACTCCCAGAGAGAGTGTGAGGTAGCTCAAGTTTCCTTTGAATGGGGGGGAGTTTCAGGTACTCTTCAGGTTGCTGTGAGGCCCGCCATGCCTGTTGATTGTCTCCTGGGCAATGATTTAGAAGACTCCCCTTGGGCTAAGGTGGAGAGGGAGACAGATTTGAAAATGTTGGGTGTGCCAGAGTGGGTGTGTGCAACCACTCGATCCATGACAGCAAGTAAGGGTGTTGATGGGGTTCTGGAGCCTGAAAGTATGGCCCAGAACCCCGCTGTGAAGAGAAGAGGCAGGGGGCGCGGGAAACCGTCCCCCGTAGTTCCCGTGGTCCAGGAGGAGGCAGACCTTGAGGGGTATGCCCTGGAACCCACCGGTGAACAAGTTGCTGAACTGGGAGACCTGCCCGAGCTGACCCATTGGCAGCAGGATGGTGGTCCCTCCAGGGAGGAATTCTGTGCAGAACAGAAAGTGTGCCCTTCTCTTGTGGGTATGAGGCAGCAGGCCTCAGCCCAAACCTCAGGTGATCAGCCAGGGTCACATTTTGTTTACTGGGAGAACGACCTCCTGTATAGCGAGCCTAAGGCTGCTGAGCCTGGGTCAGCCCGTGTGCTGGTGGTACCCCAGCGCTTCAGAGCCTTCCTACTGGGTTTGGCTCACGACGTTCCTTTAGCTGGACATCTGGGGCAGGACAAGACCTATGACAGGCTTGTCACCCATTTCTATTGGCCTCAGATGCGAAGGGACACAGATGTCCATTGCAAGACCTGTCAGACTTGCCAGGCAAGTGGGAAAAGCGGGCGGAAGCAGAAGGCTCCCCTCCAACCTTTTCCCGTGGTCAGTACCCCCTTTGACCGGGTGGGGATTGACATTGTTGGGCCACTGGACCCCAAGACAGCCCTGGGCAACAGGTTCATCCTGGTCTTGGTGGACCATGCCACACGGTACCCGGAAGCCATCCCTCTCAGAACAGTGACTGCCCCCGTGGTGGGACGGGCACTGATGGGTGTTTTCTCCCGAATGGGGTTCCCCAGAGAGGTGGTGTCAGACCGGGGCACCAACTTCATTTCCAACTATATGAAGTCTCTGTGGAAGGAGTGTGGGGTAACTTATAAGTTCACCACTCCTTACCACCCTCAAGGTAATGGGTTGGTTGAAAGATTCAACCGTACCCTTAAAGGCATGATCATGGGTCTTGAAGAACCAATGAGGCGTAAATGGGACGTCCTCTTGCCATGCCTGCTGTTTGCTTACCGTGAGGTGCCGCAGAAGTCTCTAGGGTTCAGCCCCTTTGAGCTTTTGTATGGTCACCCGGTGAGAGGACCTTTAAGTCTGGTCAAAGAAGGCTGGGAGCAATCTCCCAGGAAACCTCCCCAGGATGTATACAGTTACATGCTGGCCTTTAGGAACCAGACTAGGCGCTTCAGGGATCTTGCTCAGGCAAATCTGGAGGCCAGCCAGGAGGAGATGAAGCGGTGGTACGACCAGAAGGCCACTCTGGTAGAGCTTCAGCCTGGACAGAAAGTTTGGGTCATGTCCCCTGTGGAACCTTGTGCGCTCAAGGACAGGTGGACTGGACCATTTGAGGTTGTGGAGAAGAAGAGCGATGTCACCTACATGGTGGACCTAAAGTCTCCCAGGAACCCCTTGCGGGTCCTGCATGTCAACCGTTTGAAGCCCCACTTAGAAAGGTCCGAAGTGGGCATGCTCCTAGCTACAGATGCTGGAATGGAGGAGGAGAGTGAGCCTCTTCCTGACCTCCTGTATGCAAAAGAGCAAGATGGGTCAGTAGATGGTGTTGTCCTCTCTGACACACTGACCCCTGAACAGCAGCAGGATTGTCGCCAATTGTTGGGACAATTCCCTGATCTGTTTTCCTTGATTCCTGGTGTCACTCAGTGGTGTGTCCATGATGTGGACACCGGGGACAGCACTCCTGTCAAGCACAAGGCTTACAGAGTGACTGACAAGGTCAGAGCCTACATCAAGGAGGAGGTCTCCAAGATGTTTGCCCTAGGGGTGGTTGAGTCCTCTAGCAGTCCTTGGGCCAGCCCCGTGGTCTTGGTTCCAAAGGCTGCAGCGCCTGGTGCTTCACCGGAACTTCGGTTCTGTGTGGATTACCGAGGACTCAATTCAGTCACCAAGACTGACGCGCACCCCATCCCCAGAGCTGATGAGCTCATCGATCGGTTAGGGGCTGCCCGGTACCTTAGTACGTTTGATCTAACGTCTGGGTACTGGCAGATCGCCTTGACCGATGGGGCAAAAGAGAGGTCAGCATTCTCCACACCAGATGGGCACTACCAGTTCCGGGTTATGCCCTTTGGGATGAAGAATGCCCCTGCCACCTTCCAGAGGTTGGTCAACCAGGTTTTGGCTGGACTGGAGGATTTCAGTGCCGCCTACCTGGACGACATCGCAGTGTTCAGCGCCAGCTGGGAGGAACACTTGTGCCACCTCCAGGAAGTGTTGTTGGCCCTGCGCAGAGCAGGCCTCACAATCAAAGCCAGTAAGTGCCAGATTGGGCAGGGTTCAGTGGTGTACTTGGGGCACCAAGTAGGGAGCGGCAAGGTGGCCCCCCTGCAACCCAAGATTGATACCATCCTGGCATGGGCACCGCCCAAAACCCAGACTCAGGTGAGAGCCTTCCTGGGTCTCACGGGTTACTACAGGAGGTTTGTCAAGGATTATGGTAACATTGTGCACCCCTTGACTTCGCTGACTTCCCGGAAGCAGCCACGACTTGTGAACTGGACTGACGCCTGTCAGACGGCCTTTGACACCCTGAAAACTGCAATGTGCACAGCACCCATACTCCAGGCACCTGACTTTTCAAAAGAATTTGTTGTCCAGACGGACGCTTCAGAGCATGGCGTGGGGGCTGTTCTAGCTCAGGTGAATGAAGAGGGCCGAGACTTACCTGTAGCCTTCATCAGCAGGAGGTTACTTCCAGGGAACAGAGGTGGAGTGCGATAGAAAGAGAAGCCTTTGCTGTGGTCTGGGCGCTAAAGAAGCTAAGACCCTACCTGTTTGGGACTCACTTCCGGGTGCAGACGGACCACAGGCCCCTCAGATGGTTGATGCAGATGAGGGGTGAGAATCCAAAGCTGTTGAGGTGGTCCATTTCCCTACAGGGGATGGACTTCACGGTGGAACACCGCCCTGGCACAGATCACGCCAATGCTGATGGTCTGTCCAGATTTTTCCGCCTTAGTGATGAGGACTCCCTAGGGTAAGGGTAGTTCTCCCCACATTTCAGCTGGAGGGGACACGTGTTAGACCTGGCATCATTGGCATGAGTCTCTCCTCCATTTTTTCTGTTTGCCTCCTCTGTTTATGATGTTTTTGCTGGTATATGCTTTGGGCACTGTGCCACTGCTGATCAGTGCCACAGTGCAAGTGCTCCCTATGTGAAATTGCTGTATTGATTGACTTCCATGTTTGGCTTATTTGGTTTACTGTCAGTCCCTAGTAGAGTGCACCAGGAGTGCCAGGGCTTGTAAATACAAATGCTGCTAGTGGGCCTGCAGCACATGTTGTGCCACCCACAAGAGCGGCCTAGTAAAAGTATGTCTGAAGGTCTGCCATTGCCAGACCACGTGCAGTCTGACTGTCACGAGGACTGCGCAAGTACACCTACTTGCCAGTCCCTAAACCTTCCCTTAACTTCATGTTAGTCACCCCTATGGTAGGCCCACGGGCAGGGTGCATTGTAAGCATAAGGTAGGACAAGCCTGACAAGGTTGGCATGTCCTAATAGTGAATTACAGCCATAGTCGTTTTTCACTATTGTAAGGTAACCTGCTCTCCATCAGTTAGAATGGGCTGCCAGGATTATTAATGCTATAATCCTAGCGGGCTCGGGGAGCATGGTGCAATGTTGAGTTTGGTATCCCTGAACTCAGGGTTTAATAACGCATCCGTTTGTGTGGATGGTTTTTGGACTCTGTGTTTGAAAATAGCACTTTTAGAAAGTAGCTATTTTCTTGTCTAACTGTCTACCGGTCTCTGCTGGTTCTGGTGTGCATGTGACAGGAGCTGGGTGGCTCCAGAGAGTCTGAATGAGTCAGTGTGGGATGAGTGGGGCATTTGCATTGAGAGTAGGGGAGAGTAGCTCTTGATAGCCTGCCCTGCCTGAAACAATGTTGGCTCCGCCCCCCTGCCAGGCGACTGATGACTCTGTGCTTGCCTGGGACTTTCCTGGCCCGCCTCCTGCCGGGCAGCTGATGGCCCTGCCCCTGCCAGTGACAATGCTGGCTCCGCTGCTGCTGAGCGGCTGAGGACTCTGCCCTGCCCAGTGAATAGGCCAGGTGCTCTGGCCTGGCAACACCCACAACAAACCCAGGATGGGGGGAATTTCCCCTGCATGGACAAAGGGATCAAAGCCAAAAAGGGGTATAAGAGAAGGACCCCTGAACCAAGAAATCAGATCACTTCTGACAAGGAAACCTGAACCAAGGACAAGAAGCCTGCTGATCTAAGGACTGCCTACCCCTTCTGCCAGAGTGCTGTTTGTTGGGGGAATCCTGCATTGCTTCTTTATTTTTGCCAAGGAACCAGGAGAGAGGAACTGTGTGTGTACTCTCACTCTTTGCTGAGAAAATCTCCAAGGGCTGGAAGAGTGCCAGTCTCCTGTTGAAGTCACAGGGCTAAAGGACTTCATCTGCTTAAAGTGCTATTTGCTGGAATTTGTGAATCCAGCACCTCTGAAAGAATCCAGCAATCTCGACGCCGACGGACGCCGCCGAAGCCAGCTCGACATCGTGAGTAACGGCTCCAGTGTCCCGCTTCCTCGACGCCGGCCGCCGGGCCCGATCGACGCCAGCAGCAACGCCAGTGAGTAGTGAGTTCGGCTCCAGCTCCAAGTGACCCCGTGTCTGCACCGCTGCTGACCGCATCGACTTCGAGCCCTCTCGACGCCGTGAGCGCTGCTCACTCTTGCAACATCGACATCGACATCGACGACTCCGTATCCTGCCTCATCCCGTGAGCGCTGCTCCCGCCTGACTTCGGTCGACGCCGCTGCAGATCGCCCCGACTCCGAGGCCCGATCGACGCCGAAGGCGCGACGCCGGATCATCGAGTGCTTCACTTTTCCAAGGTACTGTGTTGTTGGGGTCTGTGCGACTCCGGGCTCGACGTAGCGCTCCTCGCGGTCGACGCCGAACCTTTGGATTAACTTTGCCTCGACGTCGTGTGACTCCCGTGTGGGTTACATTGTTGCCAGAACTGTGTTTTTAAGAAGAAGAGTTGCTTTTGATACTAAAGACTTTGTGCTAAGAAGAAACCGTGCTTGAACTATTATTTTTCCTTCCAAGAGTATTTATTAAGATTGTGGTATATTTGTGTCGTTATTTGGTCTTGTGCTAAGCCTTATATAAAAATACTTATTTTTATAATACTACTGTGTCGTGTCCATTTGTAGTGTATTCACTTTATTACTGTAGGTGGTCATAAATGCTTAACGCACTGCCTCTGAGATAAGCCTGTCTGCTTTGCCAAGCTACCAAGGGGGTGAGCAGGGGTTATCTAAGTGTGTGATCTCCTTGCCCTGACTAGAAAAGGTGTGTCCCTATTTGTCAGAAGTGTATACCTCTGCCAACTAGAGACAGCCGCTTCTAACACCGTCTTTCAATCCAAATTAGGGGAAGAGATTGCAGATTTCTTTGCTAGGAATACAGGCTCTGTTGAGCATGTGGGCATGCTGTGGGAGGCCTTTAAGGTCACTGTCCGCGGCATAGGTATATCCAAGAGTTATGGGGTACGCCGCGACATCCGGCAAAGCTTGCGCCGTTTAGAGACTGAGATCAAACAACTGGAAGCTGACATGTGGTCTGCTAACTCAGGTGCCCAATGAGCCGCACTTCGCGAGAAACTGACAGACTACACTACTACTGCAGAACGTGAAGTGAATTCAGAGGCAAATACTTTGTTGCTCGGCGTTATGAGGAAGGCGAAATACCTGGCCGTGCATTGGCAAGCACTGTTAAGCAGCCGCGCTTCTCCAACTACGTGTTGGAAATAGTTGACCGGGAGGGGTTATGCCATAGGGACAGTCTCGATATCCTAAATACTTTTGCCTCATACTATGCGGACCTCTATAGTTCGCAACGCACCTCTCCTACTGACTTTTCTCCCAATTTAGGAGACATAGCTCTACGATGGCTAGGCGACATGCAACACAAATTCCTGGCTGCACCATTTGAAGATGATGAGCTGAGGGAGGCAATCATGCAGATGACGTCAGGGAAAGCGCCAGGATCCGTTGGTCTTCTCATCGAGTTTTACAAGACCTACATTAATCAGCTTCTCCCAATACTAAAATAGATCGTTCTTGAAACCTGGGAGGCACAAATCCTGCCTGCCTCAATGAGAGAGGCACTATTAAAACCAGGTAAACCCGCAGACCGCTGTGAGTCATACAGACCCCTTTCTCTTATAAACGCGGATGCAAAAATTCTTCCTAAACTGATAGCAATCGCCTCAGCCTCCTGATGGATAAATTGGTTCTCTCGGATCAAGCAGGGTTTATTCCCGGTAGGGCGACATCACACAATCTCAGGACACTGTTCTCCATTTTACAAGCGGTAGGTCCTAAACTTGCGCTGGTAGCTGTATTCCTAGATGCCTCTAAGGCGTTTGATACAGTGGAATGGGACTACCTGTTCACTATTTTGCAAAACATGGGGCTCCCTGCGAGTTTTTTTATCATGGATCAGCCTCCTCTACACTTCACCAACGGCGAAGGTCTTGATTAATGGTCATACTTCACCCTCTATCTCTCTTTCTCGTGGCACCCGACAGTGCTGCCCGCTTTCCCCTATCCTCTTCGCTTTGGTAATGGAACCACTGGCTGCCAAGATTAGGCAACACTATAGTCACGTAGGCCCACGCTGTCTCCTTCGTCCGGTTCTAATTTCCTTATATGCGGATGATGTCACCCTTTACATCAAAGACCAGCGCCAGAATCTGAATCCACTATTACGTGAATTTGTTAAATTTGGCGGCTAATCAGGTATCCATATAAACTGGTCCAAATCCCAAATATTCCCGCTGACCAGCTCCGCCACTCCTTTCGAGCCTGACTATCCCATTTTGTGGTGCGAGGACGATGTTAGATATTTGGGGATCCGAGTTATGACAGACAGAGTGGAAATGATGCGACTAAATTACAGAGTTACAATGGAACATGTCACAGGCTGCATTAATCATTGGATAACAATCCCCCTCACCATAGCGGGTCGCATCTCCCTTATCAATTTTTATATTTATTCCTTAATATTCCATATCACCCCGGACGTCATTTTTTCGCTACCCTTTGTACGGAACTGATCAGGTTAGTGTGGGGCGGAAAACAGCCACGTATCCTATGGGACACGCTCGTGCGGCCTTATGCGCACGGAGGCTTTGATGTGCCGAACTTTGAGTTGTACTATCTCAGCGCTCAGGCTCATTTCGCCCAGTTTTGGTTTAACCCACCTCGCTATACTACACACTTCGCCACTGAACATTGGCTCGCATATCCAATCCCACTGGAAGGCGTCCTCCTCTGTAGAATTGAGCCCTGTGGACGGTGCCCCACTTCGGTTGATTGCACGATTAAGGCCTGGTCTCACATTTTGGCTCGCACGCCTGAGTCTTGCCTATATTCCCCACTCTTACCACTCACTTATCCTCCAGAGATGTCACTATTACAAGAAGGGATTTTTAGGAAAGATGCGCTTGCCCGACACATCTGCGGCTTGGGAGACCTATATATAGGTGGAAAGTTTCGCACCCTTCAACAACTATGTCATAACCCCCCGTCTTCTACCATGGAGACTCTTTTATATGCCTGCCTTCGTCATGGCATCCAGGCGAGCTATCCCACATACCCCTCTGAGCCAACCACATTTACCCCACTACACCAGACACTGTGCGCGACCTCTGCCTCACACTTAGTGTCTACACTTTATCATACTTTATACGCGGACGCAGTCTACCTCCATGCGCAGCCCGTGCTAGGTGGGTGGTGGAACTCGGCCAAGAACTCACTGATGAGCAGTGGTCTTTTTGCTGCACACAGACGGAGCATGTCTCCTCCAATAGCATACTCTGTATTATTCATTATCGATTCCTACACCGAAGTTATCACACTCCAGCTAGGCTCCAGGGGTTTGGGCTACGGGACACACACAGATGCGATAGATGTAAGACGGAGCATGCAGATTTTCTACACCTTGCCCGGGAGTGTCCTGCGTTACTTACCTTTTGGAGACAGGTCCTCATGGCCCTTGACTCTATGACATCATCACCTATTTCCCGGTCACCACTTATAACTCTTCTTGGGTACACTGCTCATATCCCTGCCATACATGGGAAATTTGTGTACTTTTGTCTAGTGCTGGCCAAGCGACCAGTGGCTTGCAGATGGGGCCGGGTACCTAATTTTAAGGACTGGCTGAGGGACCTGATTCTCTGGCAGGACCAACTTTGTACATATGCAGAATTACTCCCTCACTCCTCGCATCCCCGTGATATTTGGGGCCCACTAAAGACCTTCTTGCTAGAACACCCGCTTACTGCGGTAGACGAGACTTAAGACCTACTCCCACTTACCCTCGGACTTTCGCACATTGCTGTTGTGCTAAAGCCCTTACTTGAGCTGGCCCTGTGAGCTACGCCCTCTCTCTCTTAGCACCCATGGTGCCCTGTGCTGGATCTCCCCGACACTCCGCATATACTGGTACTTTTGGCGATCCCATGACCTGCTTCGTTACTCTTCCGTATGCCTCCTCGTTGCCCTATGGTAGAGTGTTTTTTGTTATTCAGGGTGTCCTGTGAATTATGATATTGTATTACTGTCTACGATATGGCTACACATACGCTACATAAGCTGAGATACTGATTGTCATTGTTGAAAGTTTCAATAAAAAATAAAAATTAAAAAAATTACTTGCACAGAACACACTGCACGCCTTCAAAACTCGACCAAATAGGACTTGTAACCAACCCTCACTGTTTGCGCTGCAGAACGCCTGGGGCCACCTTCTTACATTTAGTATGGACCTGCCCTGGAGTGGCTACCCTCTAGACTATGGTATGTGACACAGTGAGCGCCATTATATGGGCCAGTTTTTCCACCAGATCCTATTGTGTGCCTTCTGGGCTTTGTGAAAGATGTCCCAGAAGGGTACCGACGATTCACTGTGATGCTGCTGTTTAGGCGTAGGGTAGTAATACTCTGGGGGAAACGGCCGATTCCGACCAAACAGGCCTGGATTGCAGACATTTCCTACTGCTAGAAGCAACTGACAGCAAACTGGGACCTGAAGCCCCTAGCAACACGCCTCAAGGACATTTGGGAACACTCTGTGACTTACCTTAGACAAACTGGCACAGACAGAGTGAATATCCCAAACCCTGATGCACCTTCTGCATAGCTGCCTGATGGCTGGCCCACAGCTTGTGAACACATTCTTACCATAGATGGAACTTGGTTCTGAATGATGGGACGTAATGTTCGCAAGAAGAAATGCTAGTTTACAGCTGTTGCTGTATGTATTTCCTGATAAACACACTACATATTTTGCCATGGGAAGTGGGACAACGAGAAAATCCACCATGAATGATTTTGTTGGGGGTATTGTTACTCGTAATGTAATCTAACCTTGAAAATCAATGAATAAAATAAAAAATAATAATCATTTATGTGGCAACCTCCCATTAACTCAACACTATTGTAGAATATTGGAATAAATAAGGATTTCTATGGGTTTGGTTTTTGAATTTAAGGCTTGCATGGCTGCCATGACACACATCTTTAACGACCCACCTGCTAGTCATGGTAATGCTATTTTTGTGCCACTGGGACAGAGCACGACATGAGTCAGCATGCTAAAAATCTTGCCTTTAAGTAGTTCTAAATAAGTTGATTAGGAGCAAAACAAGGAGTGTATTCTATCACTATAGTTTGGCATTTGCATTTTGCGGTCCCCTTCGATCATTTGCACCCTAACGTGTAAAAAGCGTAACAAAAGTTTGGAGGCATCTTGGGAATGCCGAGGTGTATCAAATTACATCAGTGGGGGCAATCGTTACTTCATCAAAAACTAGAACAATCATGCAAAAAACACTCTTTATTTCATATGTGAATGCTAACAGGAAAAACACTCGAGTCATCTCATTACATTATGCCTATTTTTATTTCAAAGCTTTTAATTCAAATACAATATAATGTCAACAGATATACAAAGAGAAAAAAGGGGGACAATCTCGTGTAGCTTTAATAGCGGACACGTACAACAGCGTCTTCTTTCAAGTAACTTTACATGGTCCAGCGGCTTACGCCTGATTCTAAGTAGCAACAAATTATTTAACATTATACTTTCAGTTGTATTCTATAATCGAGCTGGTAGGTACCAGGGATGACAAAGGTGAGAAAATAAATTCTCAAAGTAAAAGAGGTGAGCAGGAGTTTAAGGACCGCCCTATTGAAGTCATTAATGAGTAGATATTGGGCTCTCTATGGGCGCTGCCTGAGTCGCACTGGGGCGGTCGTGCGTGGAGGCGTAGCCATCTTCGAATAGTGCATATGACATTGTTTGGCATTCTGTCCATCAATTGTTCTTTTTACTATTACATCTGCAACAAGTGGGCAGGGTGTTAGGGAACATTTTATGTAGTCACTGAGGGGTATAGTACCATTGTGTTATAACTTAGTATGCACGTTCTATACTTCTATATGGAGTCGGAATGTCCCGTCACATTTGCTCCCATTGTTTAGGAGAACTTTCAATCTCGCTGTGTGTTTACCAATTTGTTTGCTAGGTATGGGGGTATCAGCCTCACACACAGCGTCATTCCGACGCGGCGGCCAGTTTGAATTACTGTTAAAGCCTTAAATTGTGTTGGCCATCTTGGATTGGGAACCCTCTTTGGATTTACAAGTTTTTGGAAAACATGTTTCATTGTTAAAGATTACAACTGTTGAATTTTAACTTCAAAAGCATATTTTCATCAGAAATTCTTGCACATATTTCTTTTAAAAAATAGAAAAATTAAAAAGACATTTATTTAAAAAAAAAAAAAAAAAAGAAGCAGCCTACTGTTTGGATCATGTCAAATCTTCAACAGTTTGCTCAGATTCATCCTTTCCTGCAGAATCTTGGCACACCTATGCCGTGGGATAAATGGCAGAATTCTTTTGAAAATGTACCTGCCATTGATGCAGATAAATGCAACGCGAAAAGGAAAAAAGCCATTTTATTTAGCAATCTTGGTATTGAGGGACAAAATGTTTTCAAAAGTCTTTCTTCAATATCTTCAGTAGAACAAGGCGAAGGATGGAAAGAATACCAAGAAGCTATAACTAGACCAAAGAACAAGTTTTCAGAACAACCAAGCACTTTGTTGGAAATGTTCAATTTCAACAAAAGAAAACAATTGATGGATGAGTCCATGAAAGAATAAATCTCAGCGTTTAGGATCTTGGCTACAAAATGCATTTTTGGATTATCTGTTGAAATTTTGAGCAGAGATTAGTTTATATTTGGGCGCAACTCAAAAAAGATACAAGAACGTCTACTTTCTTATAGAGATCCAATGCTTTTGGAAGTGATTGACATGGCGAAAGCAATTGAACGTTTTATTTTATCTACTTAGGGACCGATTGTGATCTTGCTGAGAAAGCCCTATGGCTGACTCGCACCCGTAGAGCTTTCTGAGCGATTCTGGCTCCTGAGTTCATCAGTGCTGCAGCACTGGCGGACTCAGGTCATTTGGAGCCCCATTGAAGTCTATGGGAGCCTGGTGTACGTTGCGTACATTGGCTCCCATAGACAAAAAACGCCCTTTTCAAACAAGGGCGGCCCCTGTCACGTGGATGCCTCGGTCCCTCCCGCACAGTGCATGCATGAGTAGGGGGGACCCTTGGGTCTCCACCAGTGATTGAGTCATAGGGCCCCAGGTGATGGGAGCTTCTCTGAGCTTTTTCGAGTTGGAGGCTTCGACTCGATCTGGCTGCTCGGCTCGTGCATCGTACTTGGTGGTCCGGGAATCCACCCCGTTTCGCTGTGCATGTCGCCCATGGAGTGTCATCCGGAGGGGATCGCTGACGCGTACATGTCGCTTAGAGCACGAGGCAATTTTCGCATCGTAGTTTCTCGCTCGTACAGCCGTACAAGTTGCCCGGAAATTGTGTGTACGACTCAGACTCGCACCTGACGGATGCCGTCAATAGTTCTTCCAAGCTGGGTCGGAATCAGGCCCTAAACGTATTTCTTCTGATGTTGTGTGTCAACCTATTAGCACCGTTCAAGTTCATTAATGCTTTATCTTTCAGATCTCAATGTAAAAAGACTAAGGGCAAAAAAAATACTTTTTGTTATAGGTGCGGATCTAAAAATCACCTGAGCAATAATCCTCTTTGCTCTGCTACTGGTAAAAAATGCACCTAATGCAATACGATGGGTCATTCTTCTGGGATGTACAGAAGTTCTGTGAATGTCACCAGGGTGGAGGCTATTAATATTTCATCTGTTTCAGTGGCTTGCTCACAGGATTTATCCAGAATATTTCTCACCCTTGAGGTTGACACGATTGATTTCTTCCCAATAAAGGTGACCATAGGTGATGTGTACATTGGTGACATAAAACTTTACATCATGGCGGACTCAGGTGCTCCCATCACAATATTTCCAGAAACATTGTACAATCAAGTTTGGTCGACATCTAAACCATTAGATACACATGATGTCTTTCCAAAAGCTTACAGAGATAGCACATTGATATGGTTGGCTTCTTTATGGAGAAAGTAAAGTGTTTGGGCAGAGAAGCATTTACTAAGATCTATGTTGCCAAGAAAGGGAAATACATTTTGGGGTGGTGAGATTTAGCAAAATTGGGGGTGATGTTAGTTCCTGGTTCACCCAATTCTGTCAGGGTGTGTGATATCAACTTAACATCCGCACATGATTATGAAAGTGATGTTCTGGCATAAATATTAAAAAAAAATTCAGAGGCATTTTTAAATAGAATAGGTATGATCGATACATTTTAACATAGAATTACATTTTGAAAAGAATGCCTTGCCTGTCTCCCACAAACTTAGACCTGTTCCCATATCTGATAGATCTGATCTTAAAACGTTGCTGGACAGCCTTATGAGAGATAAGGTAATCACCCAGACTGACTCATTTGAATGGGTCAGTCCCATTGTTATAGTTCGGAAAAAGGATAGCACTATTAGACTTAATGCTGACCTACTCACTTTAAATAAGAATATTGTTATTGATTGTCATCCCCTGCCTAAGATTAGTGACTAAGGCCCATATGTATCAAGGAACCAATTTGCGATTCTTTAATAGCAATTTCAGAATCGCAAAATGGTATGTATCAAAAAAATCTAAATTTTTTTGCGATTTCTTGATATTCCTTAATTGCGAATTCGCAAATTGTGAATTCGCAATTAAGGAATACTGTCCCTTTCATTTCTATTGGCAAGGAAGCCCATAGGAAGGAATGGGAATTGTTTCTCAATTTGCGATTCGCAATTTGCTAATCGCAATTTGAGAATAATTTCAAGGGTGCAGGGGTGTCCAAAGGACACCCTGTTGCACCCCTGAAATATGCATAGGTGCACATGTGGCGCACATACATGCCCTAAGGGCATGTATGTACGTCACATGGCACTTTGAAAAATGCGGAAATGTGCATTTTTCAAGGAAATCGCAACTTACCACCAACTAGAGGTTGGTGGTAATTTGCGATTCCTTAAAGGCATTTTGCAAATTTTTTTGGCTTCATACATTGCATTTAAGGAATCGCAAAATTTGCGATCCCTTAAATGCAATTGCAAAATAAGGAATCGTAAATTTTGTGATTCCTTATTTTGCACCAGATTTTACTTCATTCGCATTCGCAAAGGCTGAAATTCTGCTAATTTTGTCCTTTGCGAAAGCGAATTTCAATGATACATATGGCCCTTACTCTCAAACATTTATGGAGCCAATTTTTTTCAGCTGTTGGACCTTTGTTCTGCCTATCACCAAATCCCACTCGCTGCAGAATCCCAGGATCTCACAACATTTATTACTCCCTTTGGGGCATATAAATTCTTGCGACTTCCCTTTGGCATGGCTTCTGCAGCGAATGTGTTCTAGAAATTCACGGATACCTTATTATCTGGAATTCTGGGAATACAGGCATATCAGGTCGATATCCTTATTTTTTCTACACTAGATAAGACCACAATTCAATTTTGTTAAAAGTTCTAGAAGTGTTCAGAAAGGTGGGAATAACCCTCAAACCTGACAAATGCAAAATGTGCAAAACAGAACTAGATCATCTTGGTCATTGTGTTTCTGATATGGCAATATATCTAAAGTTTTCTTTAGTTAAGGCTATTCAAGATGTTTCGCCGCCCAAATATAGAGATTCCCTCAGATCTTTCTTGGGGATAACAATATTATTCCAAATTTATCCAAGGTTATTTCATCATTATTCAACCACTCAGAAATCTATTTAAAAAAAATCTTAATTTGATCTGGGATGGTGTTACTGAGCATGCCTTTAGTACTGTAAAAATATCATCACTAATGCCCAAGCGTTGTCAGCATTCAATCCGGGGGGCAAGATGTTTGATGACTGTAGATACCAGTCAAAAGGGCATGGGAGCTGTACTCTCAAAGTCTTACAATAATAATGAACACTCTGTGGCTTTTGCTTCAAGGTCTTTAAAGCTATCAGAATCTTAGTACAGTACGACTGAAAGAGAGGCTTACGCCTGTTCCTGCGCCATTGAGAAATTCAAAGCATATCTCTGGGGAAGAACTTTTTGCTCTTTACTGACGACAAACCACTTATTCACCTTCTCAATGGAGATGGATCTGGAAAAGCTTCCTCTAGATTGGTAAGGTTATTGTCTTGTTTACATGAATTTAATATGGAATTAATTCCAGGAAGCTGAAATTCTAGAGCCTATTCAAGATGATTGTTCACGTGTTAAACATGAGCAAGGTGAGTCAGTTGTGGCCTCTTTAAATGAAATTTTGAGCGCAAATAGCTTGGTTTCTCGTGATGAGTGGGTGACTGCTGTCACAGACGATAATAATTTGTCTCAAGTTATGAGATTTGTTACTCAAGATTTGTCCAAAGAAAGGTGTCTTCCTTCTCCTATGAGACAATTTTCTCAAGTCTCAAGTGAACTTTCTATAGTCAATGGCTTACTGTTTTGCAATTACTTAGTTGTTCCTCCGATGCCAATCAGGTCCAACTATTCCAAGCAGCTCACTCTGGTCATTTAGGAATGGGAGACACCTCCAAAAATCTTAAACAGTATTTTTGGTGATCCTCAATGGATTTTTGAGTCACTGCATGGATCTCATCGTGCAGTATATGCCTGACAAACATTTGCTCACTCACAAAACACTATTACATACAGTACCCTTGCCAGAAGAACCTTGGTCCAAAGTGGATCTAGATTTTTCAAGGTCCGTTTCATCTGTTATTATCTGATAAAATGTTTTTGATAATGTTGATTGATTATTTTTAAAAATGGACTTTCTTTGTATTTGTTCCCAATGCAAACACTGCCTCAGTGATCGAGTTTTTTTAGCAACATTTTTAATTGTGAAGGGCCTCCAAGGGAACTTGTAACTGACAATGGTACACATTTTGCCTTGACACAGATGAAATAATTTGTTTCAAAACACCATATTAAACACTTCAAGGTAGCATTATATCATTATTCCCCAACATCAAATGGTCTCATTGAAAGGGTGAATACATTTTTGAAGGAGGGGGTGCAAACAACCTTTGCTACTGGCATACCAGCTGAAGTTTTTCTAGAAGAAAAAATGTGGAACTATCACCTTACTCCGTATTCGACTACAGGTGTTTTTCCTTTTCTCTTGTTGAGAAAGCAAAATCCTAGTTTGCAACTTTGTCCCGATTGATCCTCTCCCTCACCAAGGACCCCCACACCCCCAAAACCAACCTCCACAAAGGAATGAAGGCCGTCGCCGAATGGATGAGGAACAGCCGACTGAAGCTGTACTCGGACAAGACGGAGGTCCTCATCCTCGTATCCACCCATTTGGCCAGGGATGACCCCTGGTGGCCGACCACACTGGGAACAGCTCCAACACCCACCGACCACGCACGCAACCTAGGGGTCATCCTCAACTCCACCCTCTCCATGACCAAGCAGGTCAATGCCGTCTCTTCCTCCTGCTACAACACCCTCTGAATGACCCGTAAGATCTACAAGTGGATCCCCATCAAAACGAGAAGAACGGTCAACCATGCCCTCGTCAGCAACAGGTTGGACTACATAAACGCCCTCAATGCAGGAGCCTCGGCCAAACTCCTGAAATGGCTTCAATGCATGTTATGTTATGTTATGTTAAATTAAATTTATTAAGCGCACGCACGCCTACAGGCTTCATGGTGCTGTTGGAGGATTTGCAAAGACATAACATATAACAGAGAGGGCCCGAAATTAACTATGGGTAGGATTGCCCAAAAAGCCAAGTTTTGAAAGCCTGTCTGAAAGCCAACAAGTCTTCATGAAGTCTCAGTGTCAGAGGCAGAGAGTTCCACAGGGAGGAGGCCAAGAAGTGAAAAGAACCGCCTCCCTGGCGTTGTTTCCTAATACGAATGCCTCTGCTCACCTGATCCTCGACATCCCTCACCGCAGCCACATCACACCCCACCTGAGAGACCGGCACTAGCTTCCCGTCAACAAGAGGATCACCTTTAAGCTCCTCACCCAGGCACACAAGGCACTCCACAACACTGGACCAGCATACCTCAACAGACGACTCAGCTTCTACACCCCCACCCGCGAGCTCCGCTCCGTCAACCTCGCCCTTGCCACAGTCCCCCGCATCCGAAGAGTGACCTCCGGCGGCAGATCGTTCTCCCACCTTGCCACTAAGACCTGGAGCACTCTCCCCATCCACCTATGGTAGACCCAAGCCATGCTTACCTTCAGAAGACTCCTAAAGACCTGGCTTTTCGAGCAGTAGCAGCATTCCTCCCTCACCCCCCCCCCTCCCCAGCGCCTTGAGACCCTCACGGGTAAGTAGCGTGCTTTATAAATGCTATAATTGCTTGATTCATTGACTGGTTAAGTGACACAATACCTAAGGACAATCATTGCTTTTGTCCTATTTCTGAGTTAGTCAAAGAAAGAGTGAAAGATGCACAAGCCAAACAGAAATCACATTATGAACCATCCAATGGCACAAAATGTGTTGATTTTCAGGAGAATGATTGAGTTTCGGTTAGACTTCCTCATAAATTCAAATAGGGAGAATCCATATATTCAAACCCAATCAGGATAGAAAAGGTTTCAAAAGGGGCTGTGTTTTTACAAGGCAAGGAGTGATGGTGTAAAAGAGATCTGGGTAAATTGTCCCATGAGCAAGCCATTGACATTTGTAAGCAGAAGAGGAGTGAATTTTTAAGCTGGTTTGATGTGGAAGGTAATGTTCTTCTATAAATATGCCTTCTACAAGCAGTCCTCAACTACAGTTACCAGCAATGTTCTCTGATGATAATCCTGCAGCTGAAGCTGTTTCAAGTACTGTATGTGATCAGGTGTCTTCTCAAAATACTGACATTGTTCTAGTACTCCTGACATCGGGGAACAGGGGGAGACCCAAGTCGTCTGTTGTTGAAACCAGATCTGTTCTCAATGCTTCTATACCTACTAGGGATCACTGACATAAAATCAACTACAAAAATATAGGCATTTAAAATATCGACTCCAAAATATCGACTACAAAAACATCTCAGTCCTATCTACAAACAGGTAAGTACAAAAATATTGAATCAAAAATATTGTTTAAAAATATGTACTTTGTAAAAATATCGAATTTATTAAAAATTAATGTAATATTAAAAAAATATTAAAATTAAATAACTAAAATATACTTACAAATACTTAAATAACCTTAAAATTATTCAATAATTAATTTGTTATAAAAAAATAATACAATTTTATTTCTTAAAACATATATATATATATTAACATAATATTATTAAAAAATATACAATATTATTACCGTAGCATAGCAAGAGTGTTAAAATTACTATTCCCACTCCAATAAGTGCAACAGTAGGGAAAGCGTTGGATAGTGTAGGGGTAAAAATTACTATTCCGACTCCAAAGAGTTCAACAGTAGGGAAAGCTTTGGATAGCGTAGGGGTAAAAATTACTATTCCGGCTCCAAAGAGTGCAACAGTAGGGAAAGCGTTAGAGAGCGTAGGGGTAAAAATTACTATTCCCACTCCAGTGAGTGCAACAGTAGGGAAAGCTTTGGATAGCGTAGGGGTAAAAATTACTATTCCCACTCCAGTGAGTGCAACAGTAGGGAAAGCGTTGGATAGCGTAGAGGTAAAAATTACCATTCGCATTACAGTGGGTGCAACAGTAGGGAAAGCGTTGAATAGCGTAGGGGTAAAAATTACCATTCCCACTCCAGTGAGTGCAACAGTAGGGAAAGCGTTGTATAGCGTAGGGGTAAAAATTACTATTCCCACTCCAAAGAGTGCAACAGTAGGGGAAGCGTTGGATAGCGTAGGGGTTAAAATTACTATTCCCACTCCAAAGAGTGCAACAGTAGGGAAAGCATTGGATAGCGTAATGGTTAAAATTACTATTCCCACTCCATAGGGTGCAACAGTAGGGAAAGCGTTGGATAGCGTAGGGGTAAAAATTACTATTCCCACTCCAGAGAGTGCAAAAGTAGGGAAAGTAAATACTTCATATATTATTTAAAAAAATATAAATTAATATCTATAAAATATAATATAATAATTAATCAATTAAAATTACAAATACAAATTAATTATTACAATTAGTTACCTAATAATACAAATTAATTACAAATGAACAATTAATTAATTAACAATTAAAAATTAATTAACAATTAATTCAAATTAAATACAATTAAATAAATGGAATTATTTAATTAGTTATAAATAAATTACTTCCCACCCTATCCCCTATAAACCCACAACCCGCTACAGAAAATAAATTAGTAAAATTAACATAATTAGCAATTAATAAATGTAATAAAATTAATTGGCAATTAAAATGTAATTAATTACCCATAAAAAAAATAATTAACAATTAATTCTAAAAAAATACCAATAAATATTTTTACATATTTAATTAATTATTAATAAATTACTTCCCACCCAATTCCCCTATAAACCCACAACCCGCTACAGAAAATAAATTAGTAAAATTAACATAATTAGCAATTAATCAATGAATTAAAATTAATTGCCAATTAAAATTTAATTAATTACCAAATATAAATTAATTAACAATTAATTAAAAATTAATACCAATACATAAATTTACATATTTATTTAATCATAATTAAATTACTTTCCACCCTATTCCCCTATAAACCCACAACCCGCTACAGAATTAAATTACGCAAAAATTAAAAAAAGTAAATGTATTCATTAAAATAAATTATAACATAAATACACACTTTTCACACATATAATAACATAAAAACTCTATAAAAAATTCGATATTATTAAAAATTCGATAATTTTAATAACCTATATTATATACTTCGATATTTTAACTTTCTATATTTTTAACATTCGATATTACATTACTTACCTTAAAAACAATATTTTTGATGTCTATATTCTGTCCATTCGATATTTTGTCCATTCTATATTTTAAACTCGATATTATGTCCATTCGATATTTTTTACTCGATATTTTGACTGTTTACCACCTACTAGATTTAAGTACATAAAAAATTTCTTGTTGTTGTTATAAAAAGGAAGAGGATGTAGGATATATTGCACGAGTAAGCATGTGAGTGATGATGTGTCCCTCGCAAGCATGTTCACGCGTGCTGTTATCTATTAAACTTGCTGTTTTGCCAAGAGCTTCATGGCCATGTTTCTTCACTATGGTTTCACGACTGCTCAGCAGATGCAGTTGTAGATTCATGGAGGTCGGATCGTGGCCAGAGGGGCTCCTTCTTGTATAAAATAAAGTCTGGAAAACGTACTTCATTTGTCGACTTGAACTTACTGTACAGGTGCCCAACTGTATCATTGGGATATATTGGGCTAAAATACCGCACAATACACAAAATGGAAGTCACTGGACTGCTCCACTCTCCCAAAGACTCTGGGGGGGGAGCAAACCTTCCATTAGCAGCTGCCACCCAAACCCCCATTGTAAATAGGCACCTTTTTATATAAAGTGTATCTGTTTAACACTAGAGACTTTGAATATGCAGGGAAACCAACATTTAAAGTTAAGCAATCTAGCTGCGAAAACACCTCTTGAAAATAGACTCCAAGCCTGGAAGCGATGCGGCAAAGAGGAGACCCGAATAGAAACCTGCCAACCGGGTAGATGTCCCTCAAAGTAACCCTCTAATGAGGCCTTTCTATATATAGAGAAGTTAAGCACAACGTAAACATGCATGGGTAACCTCTGCACACAGTACGGGACATATATTTATGTCAAAGACAAGCAAGATTCGAGGAGTAAAATCCACGGATCATAAGTTTCACAATGTTTTTTAGCATCACAATTTTCTTGTGGGGATGCATGTGCGAAGGTATGGGAAAGCAGGGACATTGGAGAAACTTTTCAAAGGGGAGTACAGGGGGTTCTGCAGAACTTCCCACCCTCTTGTTACCGGTCCCAGGTCACACCGTACAAGTTCCTGCCTCCCGCTGTGCTCCTATCCTCCCCCATCCCAAGATGGCTGTCTCTACATCATCTGTGAAGTAGGAGTGTAACTACACATGTTCTGTCAGTGCACATCTGGTCAGTAGTCCGTGTACACATTTTCCATTGCTCACTGCACAAGGTCTATCACTTGTTGGACATGTTTCATTATTTATATACCATTTTTCAGTGCACACATGCTCTTTACTCAGGTTTGCGATTATTGCCATATCTAATGAGCTCCTCCTCTGAACATGCTTCCAATTGCCAACAGGCGCAGCTTGAGTTTAAAATTTGCACCAGTCCGGTCAGTCATGTAATCTCCACCTATCCGTGCAATGTTTGCGCACAATACGTCGGCAGCCATTTTAGGACGAGGAAGTCATTGGTGGGCATTTTGAGAGGCATCTCGCGAGTGGGAACTCCTCACACGTAGAGTTGGGTGAACCTATCCTGCTCACAGTGCTCCTTACACTGTGGTAAATAAATAAATAATACCCTATTTTTGAATGTATAAATGAATAACAGATAGCTCAATAAATAAGAGTCAAGATTCGAGGTAGTAGGAGTTTCGCAGGTTTATTACAGCATAAAGGACAGGAACAGGACAACCTGCATAGGAATAGGATGGCAGGGCCCAGCAGCGCTGCCGGGGTCGGGATCGGGACAAGGGAACCACCCTTTAATAACAGTGCATGAGCATATATACATAACGCAAACACATAGCATTACATTGCAATAGGCGTAGCAGTGGGTGGAGCAATAGGCGTGACGCGTAGCAGTCGCGAAAGATAAGGGTGAAAAGAGGTGTAACAGGGCGTATACATAGACATGTGATGCAAACGTAACAGAATATGTCATGAATGGGGCGGAAACCATGGAGGGGGCTACCTGAGGAGCCGGGACCTCTAACCTGATGGTGCGCGCAAACTGGCAATGACGTATCACTAGGAGAAGCTGGGGGCTTCGAACTCTGTGCTAGGAGCAGAGACTGAAGTCTGGAGAGTCAGGGCGACATGTACCTAAGCAGTATCTAGTATCTGATGTTTAGAGAACATGTTGATATAAACTAGAAGTCAGGAGGGGAAAGGCTAACTTGATTCTAAGACTGGAGCATGCATTATTCTACATGTAGTGCGTGATGAAGAATATTAAATGACCATTAATACAGTATTTCTCTAACGTGGAGACGTGAAGGCTAGACAATGACGGAAACTATCGATGCGATTCAGTAGCTTTAGGAATGCAGAGAAGGAGGACTGAACTGATAACTGGAATCATAACATACTTTTGGCAGACTCAGAGGCAGAGCCAGGCTGAACCGGGCACTGCAAGGCAGGAAGTAAGTGAAGGGTCGAGGATACAGGTGGGGGCTGTATCGCTCCTCAGCGAGGTTTCAGGAGACAGGAGCTGAATCTGGTGTCCAGGCCCTTTTGAGGCCTAGAAACGGGGACTTTATAATGGAATAACGTGCACACTGAGAAACGTGGCAACGTAGCTTTACATAGGCCTGATATTCGTAGTATTCATGAGAACTGGAAACTGGCATACTAGAGGTGGACACAACTATAATTGCGTCTTGAATCGAACATAGGGAATACATATGCATATTTAATCATGCACACATAACATATGATGGATGACACGTAGGGACACAGAACATGGCAAAATTTACTTTTCCACATTCCCTCCTTGTCACTACGTTTCCATCAGGAAACATCAATATTCATGATACCATCTATCATTTCATACAGTATCATTTGCTCGTCTCGAAATATCCTGGAACGGGATTTAGAACGGGGCTTGGGACTAGGAATACAAGAGGTAGCACAAATGCCGCAAATCGCAGGGCCACATTGTATACAGAGGCAGCAGCTGAATATGATCGCTACTGCAATACCTAGAAAGGACAAGACTTTCCATCCCCAGGCAGAAATTATATTCCAGAACCAACCGGACCATGTCCAGGTGCCTGGATCTTGGTGTATCAGATGGGCAATTTTATGGAGTCTGGTTATAGCTGAATAAACAGACGGCGCGTTATTTGGAATGAAAATGCAGCAACTAGATCCGATGACTCTACAGGCCCCGCCCCTATCGGCCAGTATGACGTCAAGGACGAGACGATTCTGTAAAACGACAAATCTCATAGCAGATTGCTCTTCGGTTAAGTTACCTAGAGCAGAGGCAGTCTCATTTACTACAGCTTCGAGGGTTCTGGTTAACCTACGGATTAGCTTACTATTCTGGATAGGTCCTATAAAGAAAAAGAAACCTCTGTTGAAATCTGTATACTGTTCTAGGGTAGTTTCAGTATAATCGACAATTGGGGACTCCCTTCTATGTCTAATGTGTACTAGATGTGTGTTCCTGTGATAATCAGATGGGGCTAGAAAAACAGGTGGCAGTAGGAAGGCAATGTAACAGGTTCCCTCCCAATCGAGGGGCAGACGAACATATGCAGTTTGACCACAAATAAAATAAGAATGACGTGAAGCTTTGAAAATAGATTTCCCACTGTCACTATACTTGACAATAGTAGTACAATCACTATGTCCTACATGTACGGAACCATTATTTCGGACACATAATTCGCCTTTGACTGGTAGTACTGAAATAGCAGGTAAGTCTGGAGTAGTATCAGACTGAACATTCAAGACCATGAAATTCGAAGAATAATTACCTAAATTATACACTTCATTTTCTAGATCTAAGCCGGTTCTGTGGGGAAGACCTTGCTTGTCTGGAAAACATGTACTGTTAAGAAAAGACATATCTGTTGAGGATGACGTTAACGTGGACCATGCTCCACACGAACCATTATGTGAAAAAGGATAAGGAAAAAGTGGCAGAACTCCCTTCGGTGTCTGGAAAGGGGGGAGTCGACCACACACCCAACAATTAGTGGCATTGCTGGTCTGATGTGAGTAATGTAGCATGCGGATAAAGGAATTATTTCGCATAGCGAGGCGGTAAGAGAGTTCATGAGGAGGCAGATCACTAAACATATGCTCTACTGTAGCATTAGAAGACATATTTACATGAGGAACTGGAAGATACAGGTAAAATGCATAACTGGTGCAGGAAATCATAATGCTGAGAAATAATATGAAACATAGAAAAATGATACATCGGATTGAGTTTTGACTAACTCTCTCACTATGGGGGTCTATTTTATACATGTCAGAAACAGTCTAACCGTTTCACCTAGGGGAGGACTTAGACAATCAAACTGGCTGACTTATTTTACTAGACCTTAACTTGAGTTTATACTCCTGTTGCGGAGTTTTCTCTAACAGGGGAGGGTTTGTAGCAATGTCTTTTGCGGGACAGTCCTTGAGAACAATATTTTGGCAATCCTTCAAATCCTGGGAAATGTTCTTTAAGACGGGTTTCAGTCCATTAAACTGTTTTACATGAGAAAGGTGCACCCAGCCTTTGCGACCTTCCAACTTCACGGCTGTACGGGTGGTGAGGAGGACCTGTCGGGGCTCCTTCCAGCGAGGCTCCAGCGGACTTGATCTGTCAAAATTCCTCACCAACACCATGGATCCTGGAACGATTTCATGCGGTGCCACCTCGGTATTGTCTGGAAATGCGGCGGCAACCTGTGAACGACATGAGTTGAGGGCAGACATCAAGGAAGCTAGGTAATCTGTCAGCATATTACTTGAAACATCGGTAATACTTCGGGGTCTAGGAGTACCCCACATGTTAGGGGGGCGGCCGAAAACGACCTCATACGGGGACAGACCTGATCTGGAATGTGCGACCATGCGCATATAAAATAAAGCGACTGGTAGAGCTACCAGCCAGTCCACACCTTTCTCTTTACATACTTTGGCGATTCGGATTTTCAGAGTCTGGTTATGTCTCTCTACGAGACCGGCTGCTTCAGGATGGCGTACACAATGGAACTTCCACTGGTACCCCAACAACAGGGAAACATGCTTCATGAGTTCAGATGAGAATGGCTGACCGTTATCAGAATATACGACTCTAGGGAGTCCATAACGAGGGAAGAACTCACGAACCAACTGCTTGGCAGTGGTCGCGGCTGTGTAATCTGGGACTGGATATGCTTCTGTCCACCTGGACAAAGCGCATACAACTACAAGGACATACTTGAAACCTCGACATCGCTCCATCTGAATATAATCCATCTGGAGGACTTCAAAAGGGTGGTCAGGGGGCTGGAATCCACCTTGTTCCACCGGGACACTTTTACCTGGATTAAACTGACAACATATCATACAGGTACGGACTTTCTGCTTGGCTGCAGCTTGTAAATGTTTGTTGAACCAAATATTCTGGATACTGTCTAACATAGCTTTTTCTCCTAAATGTGCTGGACTATGTGCGGTATTAATAATGACTTGAACCATAGAGTCGGGGAGAAACCATGTTGCTCTACCCTTCGTTAACCATCCTTGATCTGTCTGGACCCCTCCTTGTTCGGACCATTTCTTGATTTCTTCGGGAGTAGCATGTAACTGGATATCTATGATATCTTGTGTAGGGTCCTTAACTGTCATGCATGTAATCGGATCTGGAGTGTGTGTCATGTTAACTGGAATGTCTAGAGTCTGTGCTGTGAGCTTGGCTGTGCGATCTGCTAAATCGTTACCTTGAGAAATAATGTCAGTAACTTTCGTATGTGCTTTGCACTTCATGATAGCGATAGATGTCGGTAAATGTATGGCATCTAACAGAGCTTGAATAAGGAGACCATGCTGAATCTTGGTTCCATGAGAAGTCATGAAACCTCTCTCCTGCCAGAGCACTCCGAAGTCGTGTACAACTCCAAATGCGTAGCGTGAATCTGTGTAAACATTAACTTTCAAGTTCTTGGCGTGTATGCAGGCTTGTGTCAGAGCAACTAGCTCTGCTGCTTGAGCGGACAGGGTGTCAATACGGTGTGTTTCAATAACTTCGGTATCAGTAGTCACTGCATACGCGGCGACTAGTTCTCCTGTACTTGTTCTCATACATGAACCATCCACATAAAGTGTCAGGTCGGGGTCTGGTAACGGAGTGTCTGTCAGATATTGTCTTGGCTTTGTCGTAATGTTAACTATTTCCACACAGTATGTGTGGCAGAATTCGAAGTAACTGATGGTAACAGTGTAGCAGGGTTCAGGATGTTGCAGCGTCTGATTTCTATGTGTGGCTGGAACAGTGTCAATTCAAAACCTGTTAAACGTGCAATTGTCAAGTGCTGAGTTTGTGTTCGGTTTAAAAGAACTTCCACGGAATGTGGAACTTGTACTGTCAAGGTATGTCCTAAGACTATGGAATCACTTTGTCTGATAGCTAGGGCTGCGGCTGCAACTGACTTGAGGCACGCAGGCAGAGCCTGGGCTACAGGATCTAATGTGCTCGAAAAATAAGCACAGGGCTTGTATTGTCCTGCTTGATCTTGTGTGAGAACAGATAATGCTGTACCTTCGCGTTCAGTGACGAAAAGTGTAAAAGGCTTACTGTAGTTCGGTGTCGCTAGAACTGGAGCTTGGCATAGGGCTTTCTTTAACTCATTGAAACTAAGTGTATGTTCAGATGTCCAAGGGAGGACAGTCGATACGGCTGCCTCCTGTGTCGTTAACTGTATCAGTGGTTTGGCTAGAAATGCATACTGAGGAATCCATTGTCTGCAATAAGAAGTAAGGCCGATAAAAGCACGTACCTCCTTCTGGGTCTTGGGCTGAGGAAGACTCGCTATTAACTGGATACGGTCTGGTGTCAACTGCCTACCCCTCTTGGACAGTAAGTGTCCTAAGTAGACCACTTGCTGGACACAGAATTGAAGCTTAGAAGGGGACACCTTGTGCCCCATCTCGGCTAGGAAATACAAGACTGTAAGGGATGCTTGCTCGCAAGCACATTCAGAACGGGCTGTGATCAGTAGATCATCGACATACTGGAGCAGGGCAGTGTCAGTTGGCATGTGAATGTTGTCTAGTTGTCTCTTGAGTGCTTGACTGTAAATACTAGGACTTTCTGTGAAACCTTGAGGAGCTCGTGTAAACATATAGCTCCTTCCATTTAAACAAAATCCGAAAAGGAACTGGCTGTCTGGATGAATGGGGACACTGAAAAATGCGTTCTTGAGGTCTATGACAGTGAAGAACGTGGCTTCGGAATCAATGGCTGTCAATAGGGAAGAGATATCTGGAACGACTGGGTACTGAGGAATAATACACTTATTAAGCTCTCGTAGGTCAATCACTAATCGATATACTGGGGGTGCATTTGGATCAGTACGTTTCATGACTGGAATGATCGGAGAATTACATACATTGGAGTCAGTTTCTACAACCACTCCTTGAGCCATGAGCTCGTCAATAATTTTGGATAAGGCTGCTACAGCCTCAGGTGGCAATCTGTACTGTCTGATTCGTGGTAACACTACACCTGGCTTGAGAGTCACACGATAGGGTGTGATTTGCATGTAACCTACATCAGTTGGACCTTGCGCCCATAAGTGCTGCGGAACATTAGACAGTCTTGAATCAAAATCTCGTAATACATAGTGACCCTTAAAGTCACGTAGGAACAATCGTATTCCCTCTGGGGAACAGCATATAACTGCACCTAACTCTTTCAGTGTCTTAATGCCTAATAGATTTTCTGGACATGACTTAGTAAGTAACAGATCAGTAGTGCGGGACAATGGACCTACTTCTAGAGTAACTGGCTTTGATATTTCATTTACAATGGGTTTTCCTGAAAATCCAAGGGAAACATTTCTTGAGCCTGAGAGCGGAGCCCCTGGAACTTCGGCGTGACTAATTGTGGTCCTACTTGCCCCTGTATCAATCAAAAACTTTCTGTCTTTCCCTAATACTTGACTATGAACATAGGGACCTTCTTGATCTACAGGTATCTCGATGAGAGGCAAGCCTACCTCCCTCTCTAGGCTGTTTCATGAATACTGTTGGTACTCTGGATACTCAGACTGTGCATACTGGTACATCTGCTGTGTGACGTGCTGTGTTGCAGCGATAGGCTGCGGAGCTGTAACTGTCTGTGGCGCATTCTGTGGCTGAGGAATCTGGGAAACTTGTTCTTGTCTAGGCGGACGTGGTCTTTCTTTAGTCTTACCAGTAGCTATGTTGTGTTTCAGAACTGCACACTCATTTATAAAATGACCTGGCTGTTTGCAATAATTGCAGTTCCCTTTAACGGGAGCTGCAGGATGACTGGCTTGATTTGGACCCCTCTTCTGACTGTCTTGAGGAACAGATTGTGCAACTAGTACTTTCATTTTCGTGTCTTTCATACGTTTTCTCTCGTGTTCTTGCTCTTCCCTGATTCTATTCTGGTGGTATTGGAGCATCTGCAACATCTGGGACGGGGTATTAGCTTGCCAGGTACTTTCGACTTTCAAAACTCGATTTTTAATTTGTGGACTTGAATTCTCGACTAATTTAGTAACAAAAAGGTGAGGGTATGACTCACTACTTGTCTTGAGGCCACTGTTGATGCTAAAACATTTCTCGAATCTAGAATAAAAATCACTAATATCTTCGTCTTGTTTCTGTTTACAGGCTGAGATTGCATCCCAGTCTTCTTTTCTAGTTGTCAATAATCTAGGTAAAACTTGTATTAATAATTCTGGTAATTCTTTACATTTCGCTCCAAGACCGGTACCTGGTACTCGTGCCTTATCTTCAGCTTCTAGAACTGCCCAATCGATCTTTTTCTCTCCCACCTCCCATTCTTTTTCCTTGAGCTTTTCATACACCCCTGCGGGCAGCAGAACCTTTAACATTTTAATTATATCTGGATACGTGTATTCTCCCATACGGAGCATGTCTTTTAATTCTCTATGGAACCCTGCTGGATCTTTATCATGACAGGGAATTAATTTCTTCATCTCTAGGAGTTCCATCTTTGTAATCGGAGTGTAAACAAACACTCGTTCTAGTTCGCCACCCGTTCCTCTAACTGGGTGGACTTCTCGTAACGGATTCTGTCTCTCCATGTAAAATGGTTTACCTTCTGGGGGTGAGACATGAACAAAATGCGGGTTCAGAAACGTTCTATATTTGTGACGCTGTTCTAGAATGACACTAATTAAGTCGGTACCTAAACCTTTCCATCTATACTGGAGTAACTCGTTCAGGACATCATGTAACGGGCCTGGATCAGAGTGCTGACCCTCATACAATGTAATGAGGTGCTGGATCATATACATACCCACCAGTCGTTGCTCGGCTGGGGGCATTTTTAGAAACATTTGTGCCACTATTTCGTCTGGAAAAGTGGTAGAATCAGTAATCCATCGGACTGCTGATCGGACTAGTTCTTGTTCATGCATGGTACTTAACTCACTGTAACCGATTCGTGATTTCAGAATGTGATCGGTAGCTTGAAACACTTGTTCTAGTGAACCTTGTTCTGGTGCTGGAGAATGAAAAATAGACTTGTGTTCTAGGCGTAAATGGCGATCTGGAAATCTAGATTTTCCTACATACGCTATTCTGTCAGGATTCTCGTCCTCTACCTCTTCAGTATCAGAGTTACTTTCTTTCTCGCTTACTTGTACTGCTTTACGCTGTTCGTGTAACTTTATTATTTCTTTACGGATTTTCTTGTACATACTCTCCATAGCACCGACGGTCTTGTGCTTACCCTCGGCTATATTATCACTCCACCTTGTCAGGATTTTCATTTCGGCCGGATCTTTAGACGGGTAATCTTGTTCTCTTATTAGACAGTTAATCAGAAACTTTAATATCATGAGCTGGATCTCGGCTTTCCTTTGAGACATGGCCTCGCTAATGCTTTCTGGATCATCCCCTGTACGGATGAAACGATATATTCTGTCTAGATCTTCTTTCATATTCGGTAAGGTGACTAGATACTCGGCCACCTTTCTTACGCGGAATGAATATAAAACCATATTATCCTCGCCTGGGACTGGATCATAGCCGCATTCGGCAAGGGATTTTCTTATTTCTGCTACAGTCTGATGTCTGGGCGTACGCTGTGACGCTTGTGCATGTAATTCGGCTGTCGTTAAACGCTTGTGTGGCGGCGGGGTTTGAGGAGTACCTCCCCCTGCGGCCCCTAAACTAGAGTCGTCTACTGAGGCTCTTCGTCCTGGCAGAGTGGGAAATGGAAATGTAGGCTGGACTTGTATGGTGGGCTGGACCGGGGGTACCGTAACAGGTACTCCGGTGTCTGGAGGAGCGGGAAGTGCCTGATTTACAGGGACTGGCGGAGCGCGAACAGGATTTGCATATTCTGGGACTGTGTCGTCCAAATAGGACGAAATAAAAATATCAGCTGCGGTCTGTTTGTGACGTAGCTTGGTCGGAACTAATGGTGGCGGGAAATTACTGGATGCCTCTGGGGTCGCTTTTGGCAAGCCCTCGGCAAAGAGAGGATACATACCCCTAATAAGGGCATGCCTCTGTCTGTCTGACTGTTCGGCTTTGACTTGTTCACCTATCTCGATTAGTTCTTTTTCTTGTGCTCGTTCTAAGGATTCTCTACTTAATTCTGACTTTCTGATTTCCTTTTCAGTTCTTTTATGAGCTTCTTTGCGCCATAACTCGATGGCATCTTTCTGTGACTGTCTGGCTTTCTTTTTCCATAATGCTTCTTCTACTCGCATGATGCATTCGGCATCCCATGTACCCGATACGGGCCATCTATACTTTTCTTCTAACTGTTTGGTATACTCTACCCATAAATCTAGATACAGTACGGCGCTTATGCCATGCTTCTGATACATAAAATGACCTGGACTGTCCCTAGGCGGAACTGGAACTGCTGCTTCCAGCAGACCCTTTCTGGTTTTTAACTGACGTAATTTCGAAAAGAGCGGCATGACTGAACTATAATCTAGACACAATACAATACACAATAAACACGATACTTATTCCCCATTCATACCACGACATTAAAATACATGAAGAACATTTAAAAATAACAGTTCGAACAGAATACTACCTGGAATACGGAACACAGAATACATGAATTTTCTCGAGAACAGAACTGACTAGAACAGGAACTAGATGCACTGCTGAAACAGTACGAAACTTACCGGTCTCATAAAGAGACATGTCAGGACCCGCATCCACCGAAGTGGACACTTCGTTTGTGGGTCTGTGTACCACCAACCCACGGACCAGAGTCAATTAGATTGACCCTGTCTAGATACCACCCCAGTAACGGTACTCACCGGGCAGCAAGAACGGAAGGCCTCGGACTGGACTGGACTGCTACGACGACGGACGACGAACTTCGGACTTCAGTTACGGGTGGGCCTCCGGATACCTCGGACCTTGGACTCTCGGCTTGGGCTCTGGTCGGGACTCGCCGCGTTCCTCCACCGTCTCGTTTGGATGCTGGACCGCCTCCTCCGTCTCCTCCGTGGGCCTGAGGGATACTTGAAGCAGAAATATCTGCCGGTGCGCAGAAGAGTTCCGTCACGACTGCAGAGGGTCAGGGGGTCGGCGTGGCTTCACCGACGCGTGGGGAAAGGGCAAGTCCCTGTTCGGGCGCCATTATGTGGTAAATAAATAAATAATACCCTATTTTTGAATGTATAAATGAATAACAGATAGCTCAATAAATAAGAGTCAAGATTCGAGGTAGTAGGAGTTTCGCAGGTTTATTACAGCATAAAGGACAGGAACAGGACAACCTGCATAGGAATAGGATGGCAGGGCCCAGCAGCGCTGCCGGGGTCGGGATCGGGACAAGGGAACCACCCTTTAATAACAGTGCATGAGCATATATACATAACGCAAACACATAGCATTACATTGCAATAGGCGTAGCAGTGGGTGGAGCAATAGGCGTGACGCGTAGCAGTCGCGAAAGATAAGGGTGAAAAGAGGTGTAACAGGGCGTATACATAGACATGTGATGCAAACGTAACAGAATATGTCATGAATGGGGCGGAAACCATGGAGGGGGCTACCTGAGGAGCCGGGACCTCTAACCTGATGGTGCGCGCAAACTGGCAATGACGTATCACTAGGAGAAGCTGGGGGCTTCGAACTCTGTGCTAGGAGCAGAGACTGAAGTCTGGAGAGTCAGGGCGACATGTACCTAAGCAGTATCTAGTATCTGATGTTTAGAGAACATGTTGATATAAACTAGAAGTCAGGAGGGGAAAGGCTAACTTGATTCTAAGACTGGAGCATGCATTATTCTACATGTAGTGCGTGATGAAGAATATTAAATGACCATTAATACAGTATTTCTCTAACGTGGAGACGTGAAGGCTAGACAATGACGGAAACTATCGATGCGATTCAGTAGCTTTAGGAATGCAGAGAAGGAGGACTGAACTGATAACTGGAATCATAACATACTTTTGGCAGACTCAGAGGCAGAGCCAGGCTGAACCGGGCACTGCAAGGCAGGAAGTAAGTGAAGGGTCGAGGATACAGGTGGGGGCTGTATCGCTCCTCAGCGAGGTTTCAGGAGACAGGAGCTGAATCTGGTGTCCAGGCCCTTTTGAGGCCTAGAAACGGGGACTTTATAATGGAATAACGTGCACACTGAGAAACGTGGCAACGTAGCTTTACAACGGCCTGATATTCGTAGTATTCATGAGAACTGGAAACTGGCATACTAGAGGTGGACACAACTATAATTGCGTCTTGAATCGAACATAGGGAATACATATGCATATTTAATCATGCACACATAACATATGATGGATGACACGTAGGGACACAGAACATGGCAAAATTTACTTTTCCACAACACGTGGGTGCACACACCAATTGTTGACCCTTGGAAAACTTGGAATTAGGGCTGTGCAAATTGTACTTTCGGAAGCTCAGGGAGGAACACTCCTATTCAGTTAGCAAAGTGTGCTGTTCAGTTTATGGTGCAAATCCCGTGAGAAGTCTTATATCAGTGATGGAAAAAAACAACAAGTGATGGACTGAATGTGGATCAATGTCACACACTCCCCCAGTCAAAAGATCTGGGCCCAAATCCATCGTTTTTTTGCACTCCACACCACCCTGGGTTAGACAATGGCGATATGCAAATCAGCTCTGACCCTGTTGCCCCATGGGAACAGTCCAGTCCGAACTACAAAAGCCATGTCCTTCCCAGAACGGAATCAAGCATCCGAGGACCGGACCGGTTTTGAGGTAACACCTCTCTTCAGCCCGGCTAGCTTGACTCCAAGTGGTGTGGAGTGCCTGGGACCCACGTCTGGGCATCCCCAGCGCACTTAGGGCGGCAATTGCAAAAAACAACAAGTGATGGACTGAATGTGGATCAATGTCACACACTCCCCCAGTCAAAAGATCTGGGCCCAAATCCATCGTTTTTTTGCACTCCACACCACCCTGGGTTAGACAATGGCGATATGCAAATCAGCTCTGACCCTGTTGCCCCATGGGAACAGTCCAGTCCGAACTACAAAAGCCATGTCCTTCCCAGAACGGAATCAAGCATCCGAGGACCGGACCGGTTTCGAGGTAACACCTCTCTTCAGCCCGGCTAGCTTGACTCCAAGTGGTGTGGAGTGCCTGGGACCCACGTCTTGGCATCCCCAGCGCACTTAGGGCGGCAATTGCAAAAAACAACAAGTGATGGACTGAATGTGGATCAATGTCACACACTCCCCCAGTCAAAAGATCTGGGCCCAAATCCATCGTTTTTTTGCACTCCACACCACCCTGGGTTAGACAATGGCGATATGCAAATCAGCTCTGACCCTGTTGCCCCATGGGAACAGTCCAGTCCGAACTACAAAAGCCATGTCCTTCCCAGAACGGAATCAAGCATCCGAGGACCGGACCGGTTTCGAGGTAACACCTCTCTTCAGCCCGGCTAGCTTGACTCCAAGTGGTGTGGAGTGCCTGGGACCCACGTCTGGGCATCCCCAGCGCACTTAGGGCGGCAATTGCAAAAAACAACAAGTGATGGACTGAATGTGGATCAATGTCACACACTCCCCCAGTCAAAAGATCTGGGCCCAAATCCATCGTTTTTTTGCACTCCACACCACCCTGGGTTAGACAATGGCGATATGCAAATCAGCTCTGACCCTGTTGCCCCATGGGAACAGTCCAGTCCGAACTACAAAAGCCATGTCCTTCCCAGAACGGAATCAAGCATCCGAGGACCGGACCGGTTTCGAGGTAACACCTCTCTTCAGCCCGGCTAGCTTGACTCCAAGTGGTGTGGAGTGCCTGGGACCCACGTCTGGGCATCCCCAGCGCACTTAGGGCGGCAATTGCAAAAAACAACAAGTGATGGACTGAATGTGGATCAATGTCACACACTCCCCCAGTCAAAAGATCTGGGCCCAAATCCATCGTTTTTTTGCACTCCACACCACCCTGGGTTAGACAATGGCGATATGCAAATCAGCTCTGACCCTGTTGCCCCATGGGAACAGTCCAGTCCGAACTACAAAAGCCATGTCCTTCCCAGAACGGAATCAAGCATCCGAGGACCGGACCGGTTTCGAGGTAACACCTCTCTTCAGCCCGGCTAGCTTGACTCCAAGTGGTGTGGAGTGCCTGGGACCCACGTCTGGGCATCCCCAGCGCACTTAGGGCGGCAATTGCAAAAAACAACAAGTGATGGACTGAATGTGGATCAATCTCACACACTCCCCCAGTCAAAAGATCTGGGCCCAAATCCATCGTTTTTTTGCACTCCACACCACCCTGGGTTAGACAATGGCGATATGCAAATCAGCTCTGACCCTGTTGCCCCATGGGAACAGTCCAGTCCGAACTACAAAAGCCATGTCCTTCCCAGAACGGAATCAAGCATCCGAGGACAGGACCGGTTTCGAGGTAACACCTCTCTTCAGCCCGGCTAGCTTGACTCCAAGTGGTGTGGAGTGCCTGGGACCCACGTCTGGGCATCCCCAGCGCACTTAGGGCGGCAATTGCAAAAAACAACAAGTGATGGACTGAATGTGGATCAATGTCACACACTCCCCCAGTCAAAAGATCTGGGCCCAAATCCATCGTTTTTTTGCACTCCACACCACCCTGGGTTAGACAATGGCGATATGCAAATCAGCTCTGACCCTGTTGCCCCATGGGAACAGTCCAGTCCGAACTACAAAAGCCATGTCCTTCCCAGAACGGAATCAAGCATCCGAGGACCGGACCGGTTTCGAGGTAACACCTCTCTTCAGCCCGGCTAGCTTGACTCCAAGTGGTGTGGAGTGCCTGGGACCCACGTCTGGGCATCCCCAGCGCACTTAGGGCGGCAATTGCAAAAAACAACAAGTGATGGACTGAATGTGGATCAATGTCACACACTCCCCCAGTCAAAAGATCTGGGCCCAAATCCATCGTTTTTTTGCACTCCACACCACCCTGGGTTAGACAATGGCGATATGCAAATCAGCTCTGACCCTGTTGCCCCATGGGAACAGTCCAGTCCGAACTACAAAAGCCATGTCCTTCCCAGAACGGAATCAAGCATCCGAGGACCGGACCGGTTTCGAGGTAACACCTCTCTTCAGCCCGGCTAGCTTGACTCCAAGTGGTGTGGAGTGCCTGGGACCCACGTCTGGGCATCCCCAGCGCACTTAGGGCGGCAATTGCAAAAAACAACAAGTGATGGACTGAATGTGGATCAATGTCACACACTCCCCCAGTCAAAAGATCTGGGCCCAAATCCATCGTTTTTTTGCACTCCACACCACCCTGGGTTAGACAATGGCGATATGCAAATCAGCTCTGACCCTGTTGCCCCATGGGAACAGTCCAGTCCAAACTACAAAAGCCATGTCCTTCCCAGAACGGAATCAAGCATCCGAGGACCGGACCGGTTTCGAGGTAACACCTCTCTTCAGCCCGGCTAGCTTGACTCCAAGTGGTGTGGAGTGCCTGGGACCCACGTCTGGGCATCCCCAGCGCACTTAGGGCGGCAATTGCAAAAAACAACAAGTGATGGACTGAATGTGGATCAATGTCACACACTCCCCCAGTCAAAAGATCTGCGCCCAAATCCATCGTTTTTTTGCACTCCACACCACCCTGGGTTAGACAATGGCGATATGCAAATCAGCTCTGACCCTGTTGCCCCATGGGAACAGTCCAGTCCGAACTACAAAAGCCATGTCCTTCCCAGAACGGAATCAAGCATCTGAGGACCGGACCGGTTTCGAGGTAACACCTCTCTTCAGCCCAGCTAGCTTGACTCCAAGTGGTGTGGAGTGCCTGGGACCCACGTCTGGGCATCCCCAGCGCACTTAGGGCGGCAATTGCAAAAAACAACAAGTGATGGACTGAATGTGGATCAATGTCACACACTCCCCCAGTCAAAAGATCTGGGCCCAAATCCATCGAAACCGGTCCGGTCCTCGGATGCTTGATTCCGATCTGGGAAAGATATGGCTGTTGTAGTTCGGACTGGACTGTTCCCATGGGGCAACAGGGTCAGAGCTGATTTGCATAAAGCCATTATCTGACCCAGGGTGGTGTGGAGTGCAAAAAAACGATGGATTTGGGCCCAGATCTTTTGACTGGGGGAGTGTGTGACATTGATCCACATTCAGTCCATCACTTGTTGTTTTTTGCAATTGCCGCCCTAAGTGCGCTGGGGATGCCCAGACGTGGGTCCCAGGCACTCCACACCACTTGGAGTCAAGCTAGCCGGGCTGAAGAGAGGTGTTACCTCGAAACCGGTCCGGTCCTCGGATGCTTGATTCCGGTCTGGGAAAGATATGGCTGTTGTAGTTCGGACTGGACTGTTCCCATGGGGCAACAGGGTCAGAGCTGATTTGCATAAAGCCATTATCTGACCCAGGGTGGTGTGGAGTGCAAAAAAACGATGGATTTGGGCCCAGATCTTTTGACTGGGGGAGTGTGTGACATTGATCCACATTCAGTCCATCACTTGTTGTTTTTTGCAATTGCCGCCCTAAGTGCGCTGGGGATGCCCAGACGTGGGTCCCAGGCACTCCACACCACTTGGAGTCAAGCTAGCCGGGCTGAAGAGAGGTGTTACCTCGAAACCGGTCCGGTCCTCGGATGCTTGATTCCGGTCTGGGAAAGATATGGCTGTTGTAGTTCGGACTGGACTGTTCCCATGGGGCAACAGGGTCAGAGCTGATTTGCATAAAGCCATTATCTGACCCAGGGTGGTGTGGAGTGCAAAAAAACGATGGATTTGGGCCCAGATCTTTTGACTGGGGGAGTGTGTGACATTGATCCACATTCAGTCCATCACTTGTTGTTTTTTGCAATTGCCGCCCTAAGTGCGCTGGGGATGCCCAGACGTGGGTCCCAGGCACTCCACACCACTTGGAGTCAAGCTAGCCGGGCTGAAGAGAGGTGTTACCTCGAAACCGGTCCGGTCCTCGGATGCTTGATTCCGGTCTGGGAAAGATATGGCTGTTGTAGTTCGGACTGGACTGTTCCCATGGGGCAACAGGGTCAGAGCTGATTTGCATAAAGCCATTATCTGACCCAGGGTGGTGTGGAGTGCAAAAAAACGATGGATTTGGGCCCAGATCTTTTGACTGGGGGAGTGTGTGACATTGATCCACATTCAGTCCATCACTTGTTGTTTTTTGCAATTGCCGCCCTAAGTGCGCTGGGGATGCCCAGACGTGGGTCCCAGGCACTCCACACCACTTGGAGTCAAGCTAGCCGGGCTGAAGAGAGGTGTTACCTCGAAACCGGTCCGGTCCTCGGATGCTTGATTCCGGTCTGGGAAAGATATGGCTGTTGTAGTTCGGACTGGACTGTTCCCATGGGGCAACAGGGTCAGAGCTGATTTGCATAAAGCCATTATCTGACCCAGGGTGGTGTGGAGTGCAAAAAAACGATGGATTTGGGCCCAGATCTTTTGACTGGGGGAGTGTGTGACATTGATCCACATTCAGTCCATCACTTGTTGTTTTTTGCAATTGCCGCCCTAAGTGCGCTGGGGATGCCCAGACGTGGGTCCCAGGCACTCCACACCACTTGGAGTCAAGCTAGCCGGGCTGAAGAAAGGTGTTACCTCGAAACCGGTCCGGTCCTCGGATGCTTGATTCCGGTCTGGGAAAGATATGGCTGTTGTAGTTCGGACTGGACTGTTCCCATGGGGCAACAGGGTCAGAGCTGATTTGCATAAAGCCATTATCTGACCCAGGGTGGTGTGGAGTGCAAAAAAACGATGGATTTGGGCCCAGATCTTTTGACTGGGGGAGTGTGTGACATTGATCCACATTCAGTCCATCACTTGTTGTTTTTTGCAATTGCCGCCCTAAGTGCGCTGGGGATGCCCAGACGTGGGTCCCAGGCACTCCACACCACTTGGAGTCAAGCTAGCCGGGCTGAAGAGAGGTGTTACCTCGAAACCGGTCCAGTCCTCGGATGCTTGATTCCGGTCTGGGAAAGATATGGCTGTTGTAGTTCGGACTGGACTGTTCCCATGGGGCAACAGGGTCAGAGCTGATTTGCATAAAGCCATTATCTGACCCAGGGTGGTGTGGAGTGCAAAAAAACGATGGATTTGGGCCCAGATCTTTTGACTGGGGGAGTGTGTGACATTGATCCACATTCAGTCCATCACTTGTTGTTTTTTGCAATTGCCGCCCTAAGTGCGCTGGGGATGCCCAGACGTGGGTCCCAGGCACTCCACACCACTTGGAGTCAAGCTAGCCGGGCTGAAGAGAGGTGTTACCTCGAAACCGGTCCGGTCCTCGGATGCTTGATTCCGGTCTGGGAAAGATATGGCTGTTGTAGTTCGGACTGGACTGTTCCCATGGGGCAACAGGGTCAGAGCTGATTTGCATAAAGCCATTATCTGACCCAGGGTGGTGTGGAGTGCAAAAAAACGATGGATTTGGGCCCAGATCTTTTGACTGGGGGAGTGTGTGACATTGATCCACATTCAGTCCATCACTTGTTGTTTTTTATATCAGTGATGGGCACACCTTACAGAGCGTCTGTGGCACATCCTTCTTTAATTCATATGCTTTAATGCAGAGCTGTTGCTTAACGATGAATATACGCATTACATTGTACAGGTGTCCAATACAAGTGCATTCTACAGTGACATGCACGCTTATTCAATGCTATGAGGGTTGCAAATGGTTGATTACACTATTGTGTCCTACATTGATCCATAGTTAATTGAGGAACAGATCTGTGCTGGTTACCTACATTGTTTAAAAGGATAGAAGAAAAGAATTGGTTGCTCATAATTTTTAGCTATAGCAGTGTACTAGAGTATTCAACATGTGTGCATAAACATTCTTCTTGACAAATCCTGTCCCTTTTCTCGGGAGGCCAGGGGAGTCGGCCATGAAAAGGGGCTGACTGGAAATGTTATTTCTAGAATTATTTATCTACCATTGAAGAGAAGGGTAGTGAGGAGTTCACTAGCGTACGAACAAAGAAACTCCTATTGCATTATCTGGGTCCTGAAGGATTAAGAGTGTACAATGACTTGGTGAAAAATCCCCGAGGAGCGAATGATGAAGATGTCTTCCAACATGCTATAGAGGATTTAGAAAGTCATTACCAACCAGTGATTTGTGCAGCCATAGACAGGTACAACTTTTTTTCTGAGGAAACAGGGCAAAATAGAAACTGTGGGAGACTATGTGGCTGCACTGAAAAAACTTGCAATACAGTGCAGATTTGGCAACCTTCATGATAACTTTATTCGCGATCAGATTATAATGCATACAGTCAGTACTAATGTACAAGAGAAGTTATGCGTTTGCGTGGAGGCACACCGTAATGAAATCATAGCGATTGTAAAGAAAGCGGAAATGTCATAGAGATGTGCCATTGTGGCTAAGAAGGATAACGATAATAGCCCCACTATATAGAAAGTGTTAGACAAGAGTGTTTCAGGGAACAGAAATGCTCCTAGTGTAGGGAACAAAGGAACTAAGAAGTCTATGAAAAAATATTCCGGGCCTAGCAGTATTCTTAATGAGAAACCACCTAGCTGTTATAGATGTGGTAGTCAGAAGCACAAGGCTAATGAAAGGAATTGTCCGGCTTTTCATTCAAAATGCACTTTTTATGGCATTGTAGGACACTTTAAAAAAGTGTGCAGGAGGAAGCCAAGTAATGCCACAGTAAAATGTGTTTTGTATGTAACAGACTCTGATGAAGGGGAATATAATGTAAACGACGATTGTGTACTATGTTATTGATGAAAATGTCCTAAGCATTGATAACATTGAAAAGAAAAAAACATCCTGTTTAGTGAAGATTAGAGGCCTGCAAATATCAATGGTGGCGGACTCTGGTTCGCCATGCATTATAATTCAAAAGATTGTGTGGGAGAATGATTTTACCAGAATCTTAGGAAATCAATTACACCCTGCTGATGTACATCCAGTTACGTTTACATTGGAGAAAATCCCTATGGTGGGTTTCAGACAACTCAGATTTGAATTCTATGGCATGACCGGAGGCATCGGATTATGCCTTCTTCCTTCACTTTATTTTTTACAGCAGCAAGAAAAAACACGCAAAAACTACTTTTCCCATGAACACTTGGGAAACAGGAAACTGAAACATAAGTCCTTCGTCAGTCTCTGTACTCCGGCCGCACCCATCATGCCCTGCTGCTGCCTCCTCTTCCTCTTTCTTCGCTGCTCAGCAGCAAGTTAAGTGTTTTTCCTCTCTCTCCTGGGTTTTGGGAGCTGTGGGGGTAGTGTTTTGTGTATATTCATAGCGCTAGTGTGTTTCAGCTCTTACAGGTTCCCCTGATATTCGTGGGACGCTTTTGCGATTGACGCGATTTTTTGACCCAGCTGAGTGCGGTGTGCCTTTCTCGCCGCTTGGTAGCAGTGTTCTCTCTTGGTGCTGGCACGTTAAAAAACACGTTTGAAATGCGTTTTTACCGCGTTTGCCTCAGATTGTCACCCTTGCCCTAATCACCTGGTTTTGACACCCTGTGGGGTCACAAGCTAGGGTTTTCCCAATTAATTCCACGCCTGGTGTGGGCTGTATTTCTTTCTCTTGAACACCACGAGGGGTCGAAATAGCACCGGTGTTGTGGCGCAAGGGGACGCTTGACCGGGTGGTGCCCTGAGATATAGATGGCTGCTGCGTCCCCTGGGCTAGTCCCTACATTGTGTGCCTCTGTGCCCCCATATCCTCTAGGCTAGCCCCAGTCCCACATTGTACCTGCAGGGGTCTTGTAAAGTCACTGTGCCGCACCTCCCTTACCTGTGGAGCCCAACTTACCTCAGTATGCAGGGGGAGTCAGGCCAGTACTCGGAGGAGGAACCTCTGAATTATGCCACCTGGGATGATGACTTTTACCAGGCGATTGATGACTCCATATATCAGGCTATAGCACCCTTGGAGCAGCGCCTCTCGGCGCGGTTGGAGGAGGCGTACGCAAAGATCGCGTCCCTTATTCCTGCGCCTACCCCGGCCCAAGATCCCTCCCCGTCACCGGCTCCACCACCCCCTAAGAAGCCGTGTACTGAGGGGATTGATCCTGAAGCCTTTGCAAAGGTTAAGAGCGGGTTCAGGGTGCTTGAGGAGCCACTGCCCACTCCTGTCCTCCCTGTGGAGGTGCCCCCCACTACCCCTCATACAATGTCCCTGGAGCCACAGCAGGATTATGACTCTGCGGACTCGGAGGAAGAGGCCTGCTCTTCTAGGTCGTGGCTTCCGTCCCAGCCTTCCTCATCCGCGGGTCCTTCGGACATGTTGGACCCGGATGACATTGTCCGCCCCTGGTCCTCGGACTGGGTCCCTGGGGATAAGGAGGCCGGATATGTGGCGACCCGTTTAGGAAACCCGTAGACAAGGATGCTCGTAACCGCCTTAGAACGGAATGCCCCCGCCCTTCCTTAGAAGGGAAAGTGGCGATGACTCCCGACATTGACCCCAAAATGGCAACGTTCCTAGCAAAATTTGTTAAAGATCCCCGGAAGGGTATTGATAGGTCCTGGCGTGTTTGCCAGGACAAGCTGCTGGACGCGGTGGGCCCCATAACCAAGATTCTCGACATAGCAGAGGAAGCCAAGGTGTCGGGGGACCTTATCTCCCCGGAAGTCCTGTCCAATTGGGCGAGAAGGAGGTCACTGCTGATTACGATTGACCTTAAGTTGGGTGACCTAGCCTCTTCTGAGGCTGGAGCGATGGCGCAAGGTGGTCTATTTGGAGACCCCTTTATTAAGGAGCTCGGTAAATTCGTGGCCACATTCACTTCCCTAGACCGAGCTCAGTCCAATATCAAGAAAGTTTTGCCCCTCTGGTTTTTGAGAGGGCTGGACGTGGCACGGGCCGCTCGTTCGGTCGCGGCAACAGCTCCGACAGAGGGCAAGGCTCCGGACGCAAGCAGTTTCAGGACAACGCCCGCTTCAATAATTTCTATCCCACGAGAGGACAGAGGTGCCGATGCCACGGGGGCCCCTGAGGTCAGCAACAAGGTGGTGGAAGAGGTGAGTGTGCTACCCTCTGCGAGTTTGTGGGTAGGGGGCCGCCTAGCGCAATTTCTCCCGGCGTGGGTTTCCCTCACAAGCGATGCTTGGGTGCTGCAGACGGTTCAGGGCTTCCAGCTGGAGTTCCATGACCATCCGTGTCAGCTTCAGCGTCCTCGCCCAATTACGTTCTTGGTTTCCGCCCTCCTCCACAAAGGGGCGATTTGTTGCGCATGCGAAAACCCGGGCGGTTTCCTCAGCAATATCTTTTTGGTCGACAAGGTCGACGGAGGCCGCCGCCTGGTTATCAATTTAAAGGAATTCAACGAATGGCTGGTGTACCGCCAATTCAAGATTGAGGGGATTCACCTCCTGAGGGATGTGCTGCACCCGTCCGATTGGATGGCCAGACTCGACTTAAAAGACGCCTACTTGGCAATCCCAATCTTCCCTCCGCACCGTCGTTTCCTCCAGTTCAAGTGGGAAGGTCAGGTCTACGAATTCACCACGCTGCCCTTCTGGCTCTCCTCAGCTCCGTGGTGTTTCACAAAAGCGTTACGCCCGGCGGTAGAGGCCTTGCGAGCGCGGAGCATCAGAATGATAGTGTACCTCGACGATATGCTCTTCATGGACCACTGTCCGAAACGGCTAGCGTCCCACCTGCAGTTCGCGGTGGACCTGTTGCAGGGTCTGGGCTTCGTTATCAATGAGAAGAAGTCCCTTCTGGTCCCCGTCCAGTGTACAACCTTTCTCGGGTTCAGCATAGACTCGGGTTCTGCCACCTTGAGTCTTCCCGCCAGGAAGATGGCAAAAATCAGGCACGAGTTGCGCCAAACTCTGGTGAAACCGCTGATATCGCTGCGTCACCTGGCAAGGTTGGTAGGCCTGTTGTCGTCAACAATTCAGGCCATCTTCCCAGGCCCTCTTCACTACCGGGCCATGCAACACTTAAAGGCGTATCATCTCAGGAAAGGTCTGACATACTCTCAGCTGATTCCACTGTCGGAAGATGTGAGGGGCGAAATGCAATGGTGGCTGACGCACATGGAGGCCTGGAATGGTCGTGCGATTTTTGGCTCTGCCCCAGACATAGTGATATAGTCATTCGGGTTGGGGAGCCAGATGTGGAGATTTCTCCACGGGAGGCGCCTGGTCCGCCCTCGAGCAGTCATTGCATATCAATTGTTTGGAGTTGCTAGCGGGGTCATTTGCGGTTCAGTGTTAGACCAAGGACCGGGTGCAATCGTGTGTCCTCCTCTGGATGGACAACGTGTCAGCGGTCCGGTACATCAACCATCTGGGTGGCACCAGATCCAAGTTGCTGGCGGATCTTGCGAGGGACTTTTGGCACTTCTGCCTGGACTGTCAGGTGTCAGTCACGGCAGAGTATTTGACGGGTCGACAGAACTAGGTAGCCGATTGTTACTCCCGGCACCTCTTGGATGCATATGGAAGCTGGATCCGCTGGTGTTCTCCCGGCTGATGAACCATTGGGGTCCATTCTCGGTGGATCTGTTCGCGTCACGCCTGGACCACCAGCTTCCGAGATACTTCAGTTGGAGCCCGTACCCGTCTGCGGAGGCGACAGATGCTTTCCTCCAGGACTGGTGAGGCGAGCAGGGGTATGCGTTTCCCCCATTTTCAATTATAACGCGAGTATCAGCGTTGCTGCGTCGCCAATCGGTGCAGGTGGTGATGATTATGCCATGGTGGAGGTCTCAAGTTTGGTTTCCGGTTCTACAGGAACTTTCCTGGGATTTTCCAATCCTACTCCCCCACTCTCCTCACATTCTCCTCAATCCGGACGGGGTTCCCCACCAGTTAGTCCAGGAGGGCTTGTTGAGGCTGATGGCTAGGAGGATTTCCAGCATCGCTGGTCTCTCCCAGGCCTTTCGGTAAATGTAGAGGACCTGCTCTCTAAGGCCTGGGCGGATAGCACGACCAGGAGATACCGATCAGCATGGCATAGGTGGCGTCGCTGGTGTATGCGACAGAGTTTCAATCCCATGGGGGCAGATGTAGTCCATGTCCTCAACTTCCTGGCCAGTTTGGTGGAAGAGGGCTTGGCCTATAGGTCAATCAATACCTTCCGTTCGGCCATTTTGGCAGGACATGACCTGGTGCAGGGTTCCCCGATTGGGGAGCACCCTTTGGTTTGCAGACTTTTGAGAGGGATCCGCCTCTCGCTGCCGCCCGAGCGGCGATATTCCGTCCTGTGGGACGTGAACAGAGTTTTCAATGTGTTTCTTTCTTTGCAGCAGAACAGGTTTTTTTCTCGTAAGGAGCTTACTGCTAAATTAGCGATGTTATTGTGCTTGATATCCTGCAAGTGGGTCTCGGACGTACAAGCTCTCGACGTCACGGCCAGAGTGTTTTCCCCGGAAGGGGTGTCTTTTACAGTGAGTAGGAAGCCAAAGACCCTCACACGGGTCATTTTATATCCGACCTTTCCGGATTCCCCTAAGCTGTGTGTAGTGCAGTGCCTCCGTGCATATGAAGCTATGACTGATGACACTCGCCCTCCGGGCGATAGACAACTTCTCATTGCCCTACGGACACCGTAAAAGGCTGTTTTTTCCCCAACAATCGCCGGATGGGTGCGTTGGGTGATGCAGGAGGCGGGGATTGATACCAAGCAGTTTGGTGCTCACTCAGCAAGAGAATCTATGGCCTCAAAAGCTTTTGCCCTTTGGACTCGGCTGGAGGACCTGATGAGGGCGGCCGATTAGTCCGCGGACTCTACGTTCAAGAGATTCTATTTTAAGCCAGTGTTGGAAGTGGATCGGCTGGTTGTCGACAAGCTTTGAACTGGCATAATCCGAAGCCTCCGGTCCTGCCACAGAATGAGAATTTGCCTAGCCTTTGTGCTGGTAAGTTCCAATTCTATTAAGGACTCGGAGGCGAGGATTATCCCCCCAATGACTTCTGCGAAGTGGACCCTCCCCGTATGGCGTATGGAATGTAAGTAACTCGTTCATGAAATTTCTGCTAATGTAAATGCTGTTGCTCTATATGTATTATGCGTTGCGTACCTTTTATTGCCGTGGAGACGGTCAGAGTCTGACTGTGTGGTTTTTTCAGGGAATGATGGTCCAAAACAGGATGCGTGAGAATGCCGGATCATGGGCTTCGCGTGAAGAAAGAGAAAGAGGAGGCAGCAGCAGGGCATGATGGGTGCTGCCGGAGTACAGAGACTGACGAAGGTCTTATGTTTCAGTTTCCTGTTTCCCAAGTGTTCATGGGAAAAGTAGTTTTTGCGTGTTTTTTCTTGCTGCTGTAAAAAATAAAGTGAAGGAAGAAGGCATAATCCTCGCCTCTGAGTCCTTAATAGAATTGGAACTTACCAGCACAAAGGCTAGGCAAATTCTCCTTCAAGGGTAGAGAGACAACAGGGAAGTTATACGTAGCAGAAAAAGGGCCTTCCGGCCTGGGGTGGGCAGACCAAGGAGCTTTGGGCATCACACTCAACCCTAGTGGTGAAGACCAGGTACTGATGACAGGTAGTCCTGCTACCTCTGTAGAAGAAGAGTTAAAAAAAGAATTTCCCGATGTCTTTGGCAGAACCATTGGAAAATTTTCAAAGTTTATACTGTGGATGGGCGGAATTTGCATAGTTGCGCTACGCAAAGCTCCGTGAATTGGTAAAAAATCTCTGCGAGCACACAAAAGTTCCGCAAACACCCGGGATTTGCTTGTTCCGCCTGTTCGCGATGCTTTTTTTCTGTTTATGAACACTGTTTGCGTGCTTGGGGAGAAATATCTTGTGAACATGCATTTGGAAAGCGCGAACAAGCAAAAAATTCTCCAAAGCCGCGGATCACAGAATTTTTGACAATTCCACGTTCCCTGGGGAACGCAAAATTACCCAGATTCTGCAAATTCCGCGAGCGGAACGGAATTTACCACCCAAGCCTAATTTACACATAAGATAATGTTAAAAGAGGAAGCCACGGGGCGTGGCCGGGCAAGATGGCCGAGCAGACGTGACCTGCTTCGGCTCCCGGACCGTGCGGCACTCAGCGGGCCCTTTTCAGCGGTTCTGAGGCACGGAATTCGCCACTCTGTAGCGACTCGAGCGGCGGAATGCCCAGGGAGCAGTAAGCGGCACTTGTCCCGACGATGGAAGCCCCGGGGACCCGCTCTTCTTGCACCCGTCCCGGTGCGGACTCCAACAGACAAGATGGCGGCTGGAGAGTAACCTGGGAGGATCGCCGGGAGCCCCGACCGATGTCAGGCTTGTAGACCACCGAGACGGCCAGGTACCGGGATGACTCCGGGGCTGCTCGTTTTCTGCTGGGCCGGCCCGGAGACACCCGGGGACGGTACCCCCGATGCCTGACCCTAAGTTGGCGGCCGCCGGGACAAACTTGCTGACTTTGAAGCACGAGGAGCTCTGTGGGACCCCTGCCTCTTAACACTCACCTCCCTTCCATGCGCAGCCTCCACCAGCCTTGCGCAGACGACCGAGGTATGCCAGCATCCTAGAAAAAGCGACGATTCTTGGAGTGGAGGCGGGGTTGCGGGACCGGTGCCGGGAAACACCGGGAAGGATCGAGGGGCTGCGCTGAACACCCTGTCGGCCCACAAACTTAGTGAAGGAGGGGGAAGCGCTAGCTGAGCCGAGTCCAGCAGGCCCGCCGGGCCCGCCGAGGCCCACCAGAGACTTCTTCTATTGACGCTAGCGGTGCCAAGTTGCGGTCTGGGTGTTGCGTAGATCGCGCAGGGCGTGAGTGGTTGCTTTGGGGGGAGCGACCCTGCCCCCTATGTCGCCGAAGAGGGGCACGACTAAAGGTTCGGGCAAGGTCTCGGACTTCTACGTTTCAACTGACGCCAGACCGGCGCTCCGGGGTTCAGCGGAAAAACCCACCATGGCCCTCTCCAAGGCGGACCTTCAATCCCTACTTAAGGACTTCAAGACGGAATTGAGAAAGGAGCTGAGCCAGGACATGAAGTCCTCCATCGACCAACTTCGATCAGATATCACAGAGCGCATGACCTCCTTGCAGCAAGACATAGACTCCGTAGGTACGAGGGTGCTCGACCTGGAGGCTGGCCACCAAACGCACAGTCAGGCTCTGGGGGAATGCCAGGACGACATCAGATCCTTGAAGGAGCAGCTCCTACAGGCGCAGCTAAAGTCCGAAGACTTGGAAAACCGCGCAAGGCGGGAAAATATCCATATCAAAGACCTGGAGGAGGGTGCAGAGGGCCCCGACCTGGAGGCATTCGTGGAGGGCCTCTTTGCGGAGATCCTCCACCCTACGGTGCTTAAAATAAAGCTGGACAGGGTGCACAGGGTGGGCCCCCCCCAAAGGGTGATTGGCGGCGTCCACGTAATATCCTGGCGAAATTCCACTCGTTCAAGGTGAAGGAGAAAGTTCTGCAGGCTGCCAGGGCCAACGACTCCATTTCCTTCCAGAACTTTACATGCGCCGTGTTTCAGGATATTGCCCCGTCCACTCTGGCAAGGCGACAGGCTCTCCGACCCGTCACTTCCAAGCTCCACGACGACGGGGTTAAATATAGGTGGACATACCCCTTTGGTCTGAGCTTTGAACTCCACAACAAACGACATCACCTCACCTCCTTGGGAGAGGGTCTGCGCCTCCTGGGGCTGCCAACGGAGGAGGGCGACCCGATGCCAGAAACGTCCAAGTCCCCGCCGAGGGATGCAGCTTCCACCTCAGCCTGGACGCGAGCAACGAAAAAGAACAATGGCTGACGGCCTACTGAGCGGCCGTTTTCTTCCTTCTCACCTCACGGAACGATTGCACCAATGCTGGCGAGCCGCCTCTGTCTGTCCAGGATGCTTTCAGGCCGAATGGGCTACTGAGGACGGCCTTATTCCCCTGGGTGGCGGACGTTATGCTGCATGGACCGAACTGTAAGTGCCCACCTGTTCCAATGACTCTACCGCTCTACCGCTGTGTTGCCGCGCGGTCCGGGCCCCAAGGCCCGTAGTTCCCACCAACCTATGAGTGGGAAGGGCCGCCCCAAGGGGTGGTCGCGGAAGGTTCTTCAACTTTGGTTATGGTTGACCGGTTTGTTCATTGTTTGGGGGAGGGGTTGGGGGGGAGGGGAACCTGGTGGAAGCTACTTAATTTTTCCTGGGTTGGCGGGAGCTGGAATGTGGGGGTGTCGAGGGGGCTGGGAACGATGGCGTTTTTCAATGTACCATATGGGGGAGGCGCCCGTGACGATGACCGGGCGGATGTCTGGCTTGTGGGGGGGTGGGAGAGGGGCGCACTGCCAGGTGGTGCCCATCCGGGAACCCGAGTGGTCTTGTTCAGATGGTCCCCCAGGTGCACACGCTGTCATGCCACTCACAATAGGTACATGGAATGTAAAGGGACTTAACTCGCCCCAGAAGAGGCAGAAGGTATGGAAATACATTTTAGACCACCACATAGACATTCTGGCACTACAAGAAACCCACTTAATGAAACCTGAGGATTACCGCCTGAAACACAAGGCATACCCCCTCATCTATAGATCCTCTGCTCCCACCAAGCACAGGGGGTGGTGCTCCTATTTCTTCCCTCTGCTCACTTCCAGCCTCTAGATTTGCCTAATGATAACGATGGCCGGTGGCTGATGATTAAGGGCCGACTGCAGGGGACGATTTGCACCTTTGTGACGCTGTATGCCCCCAATTGCGGACAGAGACCCTTCCTGACTACTCTACTGGGTAAAATAAGGGACTTTGCTGAGGGCCCCCTGTTCGTACTGGGTGACTTCAATTTAGTATGGCATCCCACCCTTGACAGCACACATGCTAACCGCTCCGGTCTGGGGTCTTTCCATCCAGATACACAAGAGCTCATTGCTGACATGGGGTTATTGGACACCTGACGCGCCCTATACCCGCACACCCATGACTATACCTTCTATTCCCACGTTCATCACTCCTACTCCAGGCTGGATTACATCCTAGCTAGCCAGTCCCTGCAGGGCACCCTCAGAGAGGCCAAGATATTCCCCATATCGGTCTCTGACCATGGCTTATATTCTATCTGCCTGTCCTGGTTAGGTAATGCCCCTTCACCGGCGCGCTGGTACTTCCCGGCCTCTCTTACAAGAGATAAGGACTCATGCACCCTCTTGAGGGAGACTATTAAGGAGTTCTACGAACATAATCACCCGGACGACACCTCAGAATACAACACATGGGACGCCCTTAAAGCGGTGGTCGGGGGTAAGTGTATTGCCCTCAACTCCGCCCTGAATAAACGTAGAGCTAAAGAGAGGGAAGACCTGGAAGATGAACTTTCGTCCATTGAAAAGGCCCATAAACTCGCACCTACTAGACAAACACTCCGGAATCTCACGGCCGTTAGGGGCAAACTCAAGGCTATTTACAATAACCGAGCCGAGTTTACTCTTCTGAAATTGCGTAACCTCTCCTACACCCAAGGCAATAAGGTGGGGAAACACCTCGCGAGACAGCTGCGAGACAAAAGGGAGCGGGAGTACATTGGGGGTATACAGGATACATCAGAAGCACTCACACACAAAGACGAGGACAAAGCAAATCTTTTCGGGGATTTCTACAGAACATTGTACTCTTCTGACGCCCTAGACCCTGCTGCACAACAGGCCTTTCTCCAAAACCTGCCTATCCCGCAAGTCTCCCCAGCCTGGATTGACGAGCTGACGGCTCCAATCACGCTGGAGGAAGTACTCTCTGCTATACAAGCATTGAAACCCCACAAAGCGCCGGGTACGGATGGGTACACGGCGCTTTTTTATAAAACCTTTGCCCCCGACCTCGGCCACCATCTGGTTCGGTTATTCAACCACATGGCTTCCGATGTGGATACTTCCACCTCTATGGCTGAGGTGGTGATCTCGGTGATTCCTAAGGCGGGAAAGGACCCCACCCTTTGCGCCTCCTACCGGCCCATTGCCCTCTTGAATATAGACGCCAAACTCTACTCCTCTATCCTAGCTAAACGACTCAACAGCCTTATGCCACTCATCATTCACCCTGACCAATCCGGCTTTATTGCGGGCCGCCAAACGCCCAACAACACCAGACGCATTATTCATCTCATCGAGAAGGCGAACAAATTTAACATCCCGGCTGTATTGGTCGGCCTCGACGTGGAAAAGGCCTTCGATCGCGTCGATTGGCACTTTCACATGACAACACTCATGGCATTTGGCTTCTCCCCCAAATTTATCCAAATGCTCCAGGCCAACTACAGGTTACCGAGATCTAGAGTGGCGGTCAACGGGGTCCAATCTGCTCCCTTCTTCCACTCCAGAGGCACTAGGCAGGGATGTCCCCTGTCCCCTCTATTGTTTGCCCTCAGTATTGAACCCTTAGCCATAGCCGTTAGAGAACACCCGGGCATTGAAGGACTTCCATTTACGGGTGAGGCCCATAAAATATCTTTATTTGCGGATGACGTACTCCTCTCCCTCTCCAAGCCGGTGTTGTCCCTCCCACACCTGCAGGCAGTTCTGAGCCGCTTTGAGGAGGCGGCGGGCTTCAAAGTCAACCTGACCAAATCTTATATCCTTAATCTCACTCTCTCCCCAGCTGAGGCCTGTCACCTCAAGGCACTGACACCCCTGTCCTGGGCTTCCTCTTCGCTTCAGTATCTGGGGGTACAACTTACGTCGAGAGTGGAGCACCTTTTCGGGGCTAACTTTCCCCCTAGTCTGACGCGCATTCAGTCGGACCTCTCGAGGTGGAAGCCGCTATTCCTCTCTTGGCTGGGGCGGATCCACGCCGTTAAAATGACCCTCCTTCCCAGACTGCTATATCTGTTTCAAGCACTTCCCATAGACATAGATAAGAACTTCTTTAGAAGGGTGAAGGCCATGATCCTAATTTGTTTGGCAGGGAGGGCGGGCCCTCTTCTCCTTTCACTTGCTTCGATGCCCCCAGAGGGAGGGTGGGGCCGGGTTGCCGGACATGCACCTTTACTATAAAGCAGCCCAACTTAGGATCCTCACCGAATGGTCACAGAAGGAATCAGAGAAACACTGGCTCCATATGGACCGCAGTGTAGCGGGTAGAACGATTTGGGATCTCATCTGGTGAGCCAAACAGGACTGGCCCAAGAATACCTACCTCAGCACCCCCACACGTACCACTTTAAAAGTCTGGGACTCGGTGTCCCTGTTGGATGGCTGGACCTCCTTCCCCTCACCCTTTACCCCCATTCATTTCAACCCGGCCTTCCCACCAGCGCTTCATGAGGGACCATTTGATGCGTGGAGGGAGGGGGGCTGTCTGGCTCTGACCCATCTGTTTCACAACCACGATCCCCTCACATTCGAGAACTGCAAGAGAGACTACGGGGTGGGGGACGCCAAGCGCTTCCATTATACACAGATGTTACACTGGGCCCAGGGTCCCCAGATGCGGGAGGGTGCGACCAGGTCCCTCACCAAATTTGAAGCCTTCCTAGTGACGTCCATCACCATGAAAGGTGCCATTTCATTCCTGTACAAACACCTGTTGTCCTCAACACCGGCCCCCAGAACCCGTTACATGTCAATGTGGGAGGGACTGACCCAGCGGGACATCACTGACACAGAGTGGTCGCACCTTTGGTCCGATATCCTCAAATTTAACTAATCGGCGAACCTACGGGAGGCACACTTAAAGACAATGATGGATTGGTATTTGTACCCTTCCAAATTGGCCAGAATCTTCCCAGGCACGTCAGACAGATGCTGGCGGGGATGTGGTCTCCTGGGAGATTTCCAACACATATGGTGGGACTGCCCTGTTATCAGGCCCTTCTGGGAGGAAATACTAGCGCAGGTGAAGAACATGTTGGGGTACCCTATACCGACCTCCTTGATTGGAACTCTCTTGGGAGTTCGCGACCCTATGCTGGAGCATCAGACGAGGGCGGACAAAAGAATCATGTGGCTCTGTATAGGGGCGGCCAAAATCACTATTGCAGTGGCCTGGATGAAGCGAGAGGCACCAGCGACGTCCTTGTGGCATTCTCGTCTGTGGAGGCTCCTCAGTATGGAACGTATGTCGGATATCTCCCAAGAGGACTTCAAAAACGTTGAATTTCGGTGGGGGCCACTGGTTGCCTTTCTGTCCCGGGGGTTGCCCTCAGCAGTTTGTCCTCCCACAGTGCGAGCCCCACACCTCTTCCAGCTCTAAGTCAGCCCACTTCCAGGACTCTGATTTACACTACCACCACCACCAGGAGGAGGAGTTCAGGGGGGAGAGTGTGGGAGGGGGGGAGTTCAGTTTACTGTTATCACATGACTGTAACTACCGCCTGGCTTCTTCGTGTCTTTTCAATTTCGATTTGTTGCATTTGAACCCCAGGGGGGGAGACTCAGTTTGCTGTCGAACAGGGACTTTGCCCCTAGGCGGACCCATCGGACGCTTTAGCTCCTCCTTGGAGGGATGGACACTAGAGGATTTATCGTTTCGCTACACCGTAGGAGGACTTCTCGAAGCACCCCGTTTTTTTTCTCCAGAATCTGTGAACTGTAATTAGCTAGGTACAATGCAGCTGGGGTATGACTCTTTCGCACGTTCGGTCTCCTCTGCGTTCGATTTATTGCCTAATCATTGACTTGTCGCCCCTGCGTGAGTATTTGGGCGGATTGTGCCACGTCTTGTTTACGAAAGTTAATAAACATATCCTTGAAATAAAAGAGGAAGCCACACCTGTCAGTCACAAAGTTTGCAGTACCCCATTCAACACCAGGGAGGCTGTACAACTTGAACTAAACCATCTTGAACCTATAGAGAGTACCCAATGGTTGGCACCTCTGGTGGTGGCACGCAAACAGAGTGGAAAAATGTGTTTATGCATTGACCTCAGCGAGCTGAACAAGAACATTATCGTAGACAAATTTCCACTACCCAAGATCAACAAACTATTGGTACAAACTAAAGGAATCAAGTGGTTCTCCACAATAGATCTGACAGCGGCCTACCACCAAATATCTCTTCATCCATCGTGCATGAAATTGACTTATTTTATCACTCCCTTCGGATGCTACAGGTTCCTGCATCTACCATTCGGCCTGGGGCCAGCTGCCGCAGTTTTTCTGAAATTAATGCACAACTGTTCAATGATTTGAGTGGCGTCTTGTATTTTTAAGACGACATACTCATTATGGGGGAAAACAAAGCGGAACATGATTGCAAATTAAAGAAACTGTCAGAGAATGGCCTAACAGTACAACTGTGAAAAAGCAAATTTGAACTCCTTGCTGTAATATGCTTGAGTCACGAGATCAGTGACAAAGGGACTACTCCAAAGAAGGATATCATAAAGGCCATCAAGTCTGCCCAGGAACCACGATCCAAAGATGAAGTGAGATCGTTTCAGGGCCTAGCAGAATTTTATAGTAAATACGTCAGAAACTTTGACACCAAAGCGCACAGCTTGCGCCAGATTTTGAAAGAAAAGAAGGCTTTCACATGGGACTCAGTGTCCAACAAAAAAATCGAAAGCATAAAGAAGGACATTTGTGAAGCCATTCCCCTACATGGATTCGATATGTCATCTCAAAGTATCTTAACAACGGATGCCAGCGAGAAGGGGTTAGGCGCGGTTCTGTTGCAACAGTCAGACGATGGCACAGAAACTACAATAGGATTTCCTTCACGTTCTCTCACCCCTAGTGAAAAAAAGTTCTCTGTCATCGAGAAAGAAATGTTGCCATTCATCTGGGCAATGGAACAATTTAGGCAATACTTATGGGGGTCCAGGTTTACCCTCAGGACGGACCATAAACCCTTGACTAATGTTATCACGTCCAGTGGTCACGTAAAATCCACTCCCCACATTACAAAGATGACGCTTAGACTGTTAGACCTTGTTTACAATGTGGAGTATCTGCCTGGGAAAAAAAACAAAATAGCAAATTACCTGAGCCGCTCTGCTGTCAGGGAGGGGGAGCAGCCACACAGTGAATGGGATGAGCACAACGTAGCATTTACTGAAGAACGGATTGGAAATTGGCTTATGATAAAGATTCTGGCCTTATGCAGCTGAGACTATTCGTGATGCAGGGATGGCCGGAGAAGAAGAATCTAAAGGGCGGCCTAAAGAAATATTGGGAATAGCGTGAAGAGTTATCCATCAGTGATGATGCCATATTTCTGCTCAGGGAGGACAAAGTTATTCCCCGAAGAGATTTAACGACCCGCATCCTGAACATGATGCATGAAGGACACCTTGGTATTGTAAAGTCTAAGAGGATAGTCAATTCAGTCATCACACTGGTGGCCTAGTATCGACAACAACGTCGAAAAGTACGTGAGAGCATGTAAGCATTGTCCAAACGCCAACAAGTCGTTAACCATGTTAAGTCCTCCTTTGGGTGAGTTCAACCACCCGGCCAACCCTTGGGAAAAACTCTCGATCGACATCCTGGGCCCTATTTTAGACTCATGGGGTACACCCAAATACGTCATAGTCCTAATCGACAGATACTCCAAATGGCCTGAAGTGGAGTTATGTGAGAAAACAGACATGGAAATTGTCATATCCTGCCTAACCAATGCATTCTTGAGGGAAGGTATTCCGAGGATTGTGACATGCTATAACGGTTCTCAATTCACATCAGAGAGATGTACAGCCTTCCGCAGCAGGAATGGGATCAAAGCAAAACATACACCAGTATACCATCCCGCTGGTAATGGATTAGCTGAACGATTCAATTAAGTGATGATGGGCTCAGTTCAAGCTGCCATAAATGCAGGAAAGAATTGGGAACCGGAAATAAAAAAAAACGGTCTGGGCGTACCCATAACACCCACCCTAACCGGGTACAGTCCCTTCAAAATTCTAAGTGGAAGAGAACCTTTCACCAGAGACAACAGTGTGTGGTTGAATCTCAAACTACAGAGCAAATGGTCACCTTCAGTAGTTAGAAGCAACCTCAAGAAAGCACAGAAAATGTACAAAGAGTACTATGACAAAAAGTATGGGGTGAAAGACATTTCCATGGAAAGGGGGGATTGGGTCAGGGTCAGATTAGGCACCCTGTGCAAGAAAGGCAACAGCAAGTTTAGTGCCTCCCCTACAGATCAAAGATCGTTACTCTCGCTCTGCCTTGCTGAGTGATGGAAAAGTATGGTCACCAGCGAGGATGGCTAAAAGCAACGCAGTCTTGAGGTGGAAAAAGGACAACAGTCCCACAGACGCAAAGGATGGATGGCTCTGGTCTGAGATTAAAGGTCACGGACTTGCTGCTGATAATATAGAAAACATAATTAGCGAGGGCCAGAGTGGTGTTCGTGATATAGGAGAAACAGATAACTTGGATTGCATACAGTGCACTCCTCCTCATGACTCAAATGATACAGGCAGGGTAGACAGCACAGAGGGCTCTCCCGCTTCACATATTAGGGGTGTTGAGGGATCTATAATGGGGTCTAATTCTCTGGATGAGGATGTACCCTTGTCCCAGGTTCCTCATCTGCGCACCCGTACTGCCAGGCCTGTTGTGTTACCCAAAAAAATATGCTGAATACGAAATGTAACCAGCTTGAGCCGTGACTCACATCACATGTACGGTTCCCCCCGGGCACAGCCATTAAACAATTAAACATTCATCCTACCTGGTTCCTTCTACACTCTCTCTCTCTCTCTTTCTCTCCTTGTCTCTGCTTGTGAGCTGGATTTTTCACCTCCACAGCCGCAAGTAGGTATTCAACTAGTCCTTTATGATGCAGTTATTCATAAAGTAGTTCAACCCTTTTGGCACCCACTTATTGGTGTTAAGTTGTATTCGTGACAATTGTATCCGGTACTTATCTAGGATGTATTCTTGTGTACTCTCCTATGTTCCCATATACCTCATCATCTGGTTATGTGTATATAGTATTTTAATGGAGCGAGGTTTCACCCTTTGGGTCCTAACAACAAAAGAACCGGGGGTCTATAACGGAGCTTCAAGTACTCCGAGCTGCTGCAAAACTCCTACATAAGTGAGTTAGGTGCTAATAGAGCTACATAAGTCTCTCTATCAGAATGTGTGCCAGGACAAACCTGTCGAAGGACCTACTGAGATTGTTGGTAAGACCCGTACAGAGATGTGTTGGATTCCCATCAAATAGGTATGTAGATCAAGTGTTCTCATTTGGTCATCCAAAAATCAATCATCAATTGGGTAGCACCATCAATCGCTAAGGTACCCATGAACAAATGATAAAGATGGGATCGAGTGCAGTGCAAAAATCAAAAGATGTGTGAGTTAAAAACAAGGGGTAAAAGGATCAATAGGCGGGTCCTGCGATGAAACATGTTGGCCTTGTAAATGCAGTTATATATTTAGACTGCTTCCTCTGCATTGTTCTTGTTTGTTTGAGGGAAAGGACAAATTACATTAGAGTTTTTCGCCTATTGATCCTTTTACCCCTTGTTTTTAACTCACACATCTTTTGATTTTTGCACTGCACTCGATCCCATCTTTATCATTTGTTCATGGGTACCTTAGCGATTGATGGTGCGACCCAATTGAGTAAGGGCGATGGATGGGTCTCATTGATCAAGAGACATACCACCCCATTTTTGGATGACCAAATGAGAACACTTGATCTACATACCTATTTGATGGGAATCCAACACATCTCTGTACGGGTCTTACCAACAATCTCAGTAGGTCCTTCGACAGGTTTGTCCTGGCACACATTCTGATATAGAGACTTATGTAGCTCTATTAGCGCCTAACTCACTTATGTAGGAGTTTTGCAGCAGCTCGGAGTACTTGAAGCTCCGTTATAGACCCCCGGTTCTTTTGTTGTTAGGATTACAGTTAGGGGGATACGAACTGGGCAGGTCTTTAAATTTCCCTCAGACCCTTCTTCAATTGTTTGTGTTTTACTTCACCCTTTGGGTACCTACCTCATTGTTATGTCTTCTGGTGTTGCAAAGGGGGAAGATGTATGGTGTTGCATTTAATACTCTTTTCCCACGTGATGTACGTGCAAGGCATTGTGGGAAATGGAATGTTGACACTGTGTGAACGGTGACCAGCCGCAGCAGAGGTCACGCTCTCCCTCTCTAATAAAGACTAATCTCCAGCATTACAGTGTGTGGGTAATTCTCGGGGTTGAATGTTCACTACACGTGGGACATATGTGACCCTTTTCTCAGTGCTCACCTACTCTGTTACAAAGTGTACACGCCTGAGAAGCCACCAGCAGGCCTGACCCTTGACCCCTAGCTGAGGTCATGCCGAGGTACCAGCTCGGTTCACCCATCATACACAGCCAAGCATGGAATATTTTAAGATGCACTTTAATGCAAGCTCTGGACACAGATCACCAGCTTCTGCCTCCCAGGGATCACACACCGAGGGCTAGTGAACAGGTGACAGTGTTGTTATTGAAGACACCTGTGTGCACTGTGCCCCCTGAGGTGCAGCAGGGGTTATTCCTGGAGACAGCGGCTGCCAAGAGCAGGGATCCGTACAAGACACCAGAGGGAATGACTGTTGAGAGGGCACAAGGAGCACAGAGAGAGGTGGAAACTTTCTAGAGAAAACAGGTTGCTCTGTACGTCCTGTACCTCTGATTGCCCTGTTGTGTTGTGCTAAATCAGACTTACTCTCTGATGGGAGGTTTTTGTCCAGACGAAGACTTAATTCCTTCCTTCGTACCCTGTAACAGCACTCCCACCCTCTCTCCCACCAACCACCCCACATCACTGACCCTCTCTTTACAGTGCGCCATCAACCCATCCCTCACACCACACATCACATTATTCATCCTCCCTTGACAGGGCGCCATCACATCCTGATTCACACCCCACCACACAGTTTATCCCTTTCTCGTGTTCCATCACACCACCATTTACTGCCTTCCCCACTCCCCACAACACACTGTCCATCCTTTCACAGTGCGCCATCATACCCTTCCTCACACCCCACAACAACAGACACCAAACACTTGTTTCATCAATCAGTCCACATTGCAAGGGCACTAAATGAGGTCCAATGTGGCACTCAGGGGCCAGCAGCCGCGTAACCCCTACCCCGCTTAAGTACTGCGGGTGGTTCAATGATGCACTTCAATATATATTTGTTGGTTGTTGTATGCATTGTGTCCAGTGACCCAGACCTCTGACTCCGAGACCCCAAGAGATCTTGAGTAACTCAGTAAGAGACCGGAGATGCAACCATTGTCAAACTTAACAAGGACACCCAAAGAGTTCCCCATAGGAAACATTCACTATAGAGACCCATCATAAGAAATTGGATTATCAGGTGGTGGAGGGGAGTGTAACCCTGATCAAGCAACAACCACAGTCCTTGTTAGGGTAAGTCACAAATGTCACAAAATTAACCTGTGCTTAACCCTGTGTCAGCTTGGCAGTAAAGCAGTCAGGCTTAATTTAGACGCACTGGATTAAGTATTTTTGCTGCCGTAGTAGAGTGAAACTCCAAACTAAGTTAGAAGAGTAGGATATATTTAATACATAAAATGAGACCAACATGACAAAAACCCAATCAGTAGAACTAGAGATATGCTATTTCCAATGTTTAGATAGAAAGCACTGCTTGCGGTCATCTGGTTGTGTTAGATTTGGGAGTCACAAGTTCAGGTTGACTGCAATAGAGTGCGGGCCGGTTACAGGGACCAGATTAGTCCAGCTGAAAAAGTTGCCTACTCAAATTCTCCAGAATGTCAGGATTCCTCCTGTTCTAGTACAGGAGTGCACACATATGCCAACCGAGGGTCAGAGACCTGGAGACCCACCTCTTAGAATCAGGGACTCTAACAGAGGTCAGCATTGCTCAGGCAGGTCACGCTGCAGCAGGTCTGCTGTGCAGTTGCAAGAAGGTCTCTGGAGCTGGTTGTGTCCATGTAGCTCAGAACAGTTCAGCCACCTGAACCTTGGAGTCACTCAGGTAGAACAGGATGACGGGAGTAGACCCAGTCTCCTTTCTCAGAGAGCAGGGCAGTCCTGAAGCAGCAGGGTAGCCATCTGGGGAACAAGACAAACCTCAAGTAGCACGGCAGTCCGCTGGAAAGCAAGGTAGGCCACACTCATAGCACCCCATCCTTCCAGTGACATTGCACCACTTCAACTGCAGGCAATTGCTGTTGTCCATGTTTTACCTTGTATTTGTGTGGTTAATCACATTTTGCGCCGTATTCTATTTGGGGGCATTTTACAGCATTCCTGAACTCCTCGGTCAACCATGGCTATTACTGTTTTAGCAGAGTGAGATCTCGAGGTTGCCAACTTCCTGGTTGCTCTATCTAGCAGCCACCATCTTGCCAGGTCAGTGGTCTGGGAGCTGCTCCGAGAGACGCCTACTTAAGCCTTCACAAGGGCATAGACACGCTGTCAGCTTGCCAAAGGCAAGCCTTTCGATGCTTGTCCGAGCATGGACATTGCCAGACCTCCTACCCTTTGACTAGAGACCTCCATCATAATGGGAAGCCTCTCAATCAGCATTACATTGTGCTGGAACTGTATCAAATATGCAGCAACCTCAGCTCTCAAACACATCTTCCTCTTTCCTGTCTGCAGAAGCTATCCTTTTTAGAGGGCCCTATATCATGTCTGAAATGCAGGTTCCCTGGTTTGGATGTTCCAGTGGTAGTCATAACTGGAAAACCACAAACTTCCCCGACTATACCACCTAATATCACACAGACTAAGGGAGAGATGGCTCCGCCCACCAAGGCACCACCGGCGTGTAAGGGGTTGAACTGCAACATCAGATCCATGGCCAAACATTCCACTGAAATATGGGATATCATTATTACTCTATCCCCTAACATATGTTTCTTTATGGCGACAGGGCTACATTTTGCAGTTCTTCCTTGTATTCTTCTGGCCATTCCAGAGAACTAATTCATAATTAAACTAAATATAGAGATCTGACCTGGGAGTGGGGTGTGATCGTCCTTCAAGACTCAAAATCATATTCTCCTCCACTATCTGTTGGAAAGGGGTGCTTCTAAACCCGCCTACCAGGGCAAAAAACAGAATTTTCCCATGCTCTAATGGACTATATTGCACCACACTTCCTATCGTCAAGCAGTTTCCTGCTCCTGGGTGATTTTAACTTTCATGGTGAAAACTTGGAGGACACTAGCATAACACAACTCCTCACAGAAATAGAAATGGTGGGACTTATTTTTGTTCTAACTTACCAGAAGTTAGTAGTGAACCTCCTCTTCCCCCTAACATGTCTAGACCAGTACCTAATTAGGTGATGTATTCCCAGTGGCCAAGAGACTAAGATGCCTAGCTCAGGTATTAGTAGAATGAGAAGTAACTGGAAGGCAATCTTCCCTGAGTCTATTGCAGACATCCTCTCCTCCTCCATCCTCCCTAAAGCCTTAATAGCGTACAGTGGGTCTCTGACTCAGGCCTTTGGCAAAATAACTCCACTTAAACAGGCATCTCCGATCTTAACTAGAGACCATGCTCCTCGGTACTCTGATGAACTGCACCTGGAAAAGTCTGAGTGCAAACATCTTGAATGCAGATAGCGCATGACTAAATGTACTTCGAACAAAGAAATTTACAAGATGCCGCTTAAAACCTACCATAAACATATTAAAGCCACATGCAAAAACTAAGTAGTAGGAACAATTGATCTATTTAAGAGCTTTTTTAAAATGCTGAACAAATTTGTTAATCCGCATGCTTGCAGTCCTTTTATCCCAGCTACCCAACCATTGTGTGATACTTTGGCAAACTTCTTTGAAGAGAATATCACTGATGTCTATGACAACTTTCCTACTGGCCTGAGTCAACCAGACACGGCTACAGACTTCAATTTGCATTCTCCAAATAGCACCTCTGCATTCGAGAAATGTAAACCTTGCTCACTGGATCAGGTTCAAGTGATTCCGGCAGGTGCCAAATCTGGCTCCCTAAGGTCACCGCCTCTTTAGCCCTTTGTATTGCACCTGCAGTTACTGACCTTTTCAGTCTTTCTCTAAATTCTGTCTCTCTTTCAGATGAGTGGAAGTCTTCCCAAGTAAATCCAAGACAAAAAAATTCACTGACATGTTTTCCACTTACCGTCTCATCTCTCCACTGCCTGTTAGGGAAGTGCCTCAAATCCCTCATAACAAACAATGGTCACATATCTAGAAGAGCACAACGTCGTAGACCCTTCGCACTCGGGTTTCAGAGCAATGCACAGCATGGAAACCACACACTAGTACCAGTCACAGATACCATTAGGCTCTCATTGGATGCTGGTATTCCAGTGATGCTGGTTCTGTCTGCAGTGTTTGACACAGTCTCACATTCCCTTCAAATCCACAGACTGACCGATGTGGGTATACATGGCAGAGGACTACAACAGCTCAGGGATTAGCAATCCTACCCAAACCATCACATCAGACTCCTTCAGTTCCTGCTCTATGCGGGTTAACAGAGGAGTCCCACAGGGTTCCTCCCTGAGCCCAACACTATTCAGTGTCTACATGTCCCAGCTTGCGCATATTGTCAGATCCTGTGGGTTTGAGATCCTGTCCAATGCTGATGACACCCATGTAGTCATCTCTTTTGGGCAAGCTTCTGATATTGCTAAAACAAAGATTGCGGATTGCATTAGAAATATCAACGAATGGATGGCTAACAGCTGTCTTCAATTAAATGGTAAAAAACAGATAAAATGCTACGTGGCAAGGCTCAGAAGTCTTGGTGAGTCGACTGATGACCTGTCGAATTAGGCCAGCCCCTTGCCCTAAACAGGTAGTAAAAATCTCATTGTCAAGCTAGATTCAGCACTTTCTATGAAGGACCAAATCAGCACCCTATCTGGCACTTGTTTTTCCACTCTGCGCCCACTTAGAAAAACTTTGATGTGGCTCCCTACTTCATTGGGAAAAACCCTAGGCCAGGCACAGTTCACTAGTAGCCTGGACTATGGGAATGCGCTGCTAGTAGCAGCAAATGACTCATTCTTGGCCAAGCTTCAGGTTGTGCAGAATACCGCTTTTCACATAATCTGCAACCTCCCCTCCCTATCATGCTCTGCTCCCATTTTGAAACCCTTCACAAGCCCCATCAGGAAATGGGCTTTTTTTAAACTGTGTTGGAAAACAAAAGGATTTCCGTCACATTTGCACCTCCAGATTTAGTGGCAGATCCTTCTCTCCCATTTCCCCCACTCCATTGGAACAAGCTTCCTTTGCAAATCTGAATGTGCCAAGATCACTTTTAAAAACATAGCTATTCTAATGAGTCTACCTACACTTACCATTTTCTGGTTGTCAGCATAAACACCTCTGAATGTGAGACAAGTTGTGCTATATCAAATCCTTTTAACATAAAATAGCATAACATCATCTCCCCCACTGACAGAATTTCATCTATCCCTTCACAATGCACAATGACTCCACTAACAGAACTTTATCCATCCCTCCACAGTGAACCAACACCCCCAGTCACAGCACTTCCTCCATCCCTTCACAGCTTATCATTGGCCCCCTTACAGCACTTCATCCATCCCTTCAGAATGCACATTCACCCCGCCAAACTCACAGCACTTCATCCATTCCAATGCAGTGCATTCATCAACCCCTCACAGCACATTCCTCCACAATGCACCCCCTATATTGGTTCCTCTATCTCTCCACAGTGTACCATCTCCTCCATAGCACATCTTCCATTCTTCCAGAAGGCACCATCAACCCCCACACACAGTACTTTATCTATCCCTCCTGAGAGCACCACCATCCCCACTCACAGCACATAATCCATCCCTCCACAGTGCCTAATCACCCCAAATCATAACACTTTGTCCATCCCTCCACAGTGCACTATCACACCCATTCAGAGTACTTCATCCATCCCTCCAGTGTGCCTAATCACCCCAACTCATAGCACTTTATCCATCCCTCCACAGTGGACCATCACACCCATTCAGAGTACTTCATCCATCCCTCCATAATACATCACCATAGCAGCTCATCCATCCCTCCACAGTGCACCATCACATCCATTCACACCACATCATCCTTCTCGCCACAGTTCATCATGATCCTCACAGTACATCATACACCCCCCAATACAACATCACCCCCAATCACCGCTCTTCATTATTCTTCCAGAGAACCACCCCCTGCCACGTACATTATCCATGCCTCCACAGTGCACCCTCCCTCAACATTTACTCCATTCCCTACAAAGTGCACAATCATCCAGCCACAGCGTTTCATCCATTCTTCAAGAATGCATCATCACATCCACAGCACAACATCCATCGCTCAAGAGTGTACATCAAGTCCACTCACAGCACTTCATCTATCCCTCCAGAGTGCACCATCATCTCCCAGTCTCAACACTTCATCCACCCTTCCACAGGGCATTATCACAACCCACTGAAAGAACGTCATCCATTCCTCATCAGTTTAACATTACTCCCATAGGAAATCATATATCTACCCCTGCACAATCACCCTTATTCACAGCACTCCAATACTAAAAGTCAAACTGATTCTTGATAGTGCAAATTTCCCCAATTGGAAAGTCAGATAAGACTTCCCAAGCTAAAAACAATCTCATTGGGGATGTTTTAGCGAAACCGTAGCCTGACTGTGGGAGTGAAATGAACCACTCTGTCTAAAAGAGAGTGAGTGAATAAGACCGTGATTCTAAACAGAGGTTTTTATGTGTAGTGTAATATTGAACAAAAATAATATTACAAAGAGATGGGCTTTGAGTCGGCCTCCTGAAGCCATTTTTGTTTGTAGGGCACTGCTTTTGTGTCAGAATAGAGGGTACAGAAGTAGAGAAAGTACACTGAATAATGAATGAGAATGAGGTGAGAAAAGCAGATTTGAGGAGGCAACTTATAATTTAGGAAGTTGATCATTGCATTTTTTTGCTCTTATTTTTAATACAGTTGCTCATGATCCATCTAGAAGGGTTCCAGTCACTTTTTATAGTTTTAGAAATTCCTATTTTTTGTAGGAGTTTTACATAGACAAGACTGCATTTTGGAAGCACATAAATGAAAATGGAAAACTGTAAAACTGATAACTGTAGGAACTTTCTGCCAACATGATGTGCAGAGGCAGTTCTTAACTTTTTGACTTCTGTGAGCCCCCAATGATCACTATTGGAATCTAAGAACACGGTCCTAAGCAATTTCTATGATATAAACCTGAAAGAAACACACAAAATTACAGAAACAAGTATACATCAAACAAATACACAGATGCTGAAATATTTTATTAAATTCACAAATGAAAAAAAAAATAGAAATTGTAATGAGAAAAGTGGAGCGTTTTTAAATTTGGTTTTATTTCTGAAAGGTAAAGTGCTATGATAGGAATCAGAGATGTGGAATTTTTTAAATAATCTACTTGGCCAAGGGACAAACTGCTACTGAGATCTACATGTCCTATAAAAACCACTTGACTTACCCACTCTCTACTCTCTACATCAATTATAATTATAAGCGCTGACAGAGAAACGTTATATATAGTTTTATTTTGTTTCATTAGCATCAATGAATAATTTAATGCTGTATAATAATGTTGAAGGAAAACTTGAGAACCAATATTATATTCATTATCCAAATGTATAGAAATCTTATAATAATACAATAAATTATCTTGCATGGAAGGCTGCTTTAAGGCTCATATTGACAATACTTCAATAGTTATGACAGATGTGGCCTCTTATGTCCGCACTCGTGGTTTGTGCCTCCTGTTGTAATCCAGAGATGAATAGCTCTGCTGCGGTCATGTTTCTCAAAGTTGGGTCCTTCTATTTTAGGAATCATTAGGTCTCGGAGACCATCTTGATTTAACCATGTTCCTAGCGGTTTCTTTCTGATATTCATTGCAGAAAGCTTCTCTTGTAGATACACTACATATGAACATCATCTCCACAAGCTTTAATATAGTAGTCAACGATGAAGGTTGTGTTGCTCGCAGGGTGGATTATGCAGGCAATACAGGAATGCCTTTGGTCTGAAAGCATTTCCTATGGGGGTTATGTCTCTGAATTCTTTGAAAATCAATCCGGACAAGACAGAGGTGTTGCCAATTATAACTGCAGGCAACCCATGGAGCAATCAGTTCTGGCCAGAAGATCTTGGTACACCTCCAGAACCTGCAGTAGTTGTAAAAAGTCTGGGTATCTCCCTCGATGGTAGCCTGTCGCTGCAAAGACAAGTCTCTGGGGTGGTGGGCACTTGTGTAGGTTTGCTTCGACAACTTAGGAAAATTTCCTCACTCCTGTCCTTTACCACCCTAAGACGTGCTGTCTCTGCTATGATTCTAGGGAGGATAGATTATGGAAATTCACTGTATGCAGGGCTCCCTCAAAAACAGTTGAGCCGCCTTCAGATCGTTATGAACGATGCGGCCAGGCTGATTTTTAGGAAACCTCGGAGATCGCATGCCTCCCCTCTACTGCGTGAACTCCATTGGCTTCCGGTCAAACAGAGGGTTCTGTTTAAAGGGCTTTGCATTACGCATAAAGCCCTGTACGGGAAAGCGCCAGGTTACATCAAAGCTCGTCTGGCCTTATACAAACCCGGCAGACAGCTGCGCTCTACAGATGCCTCTCTGTTAGTTCAACCGCGCTACAAACTATCCACCCTTGGGGGTCGCGCCTTTTCTAACATCTTTCCAGCTGTCTGGAACAACCTACCCATGGAATTGCGCAGAGAATCCAACTTGCTGCCGTTTCGAAAGAAACTAAAAACAGTGCTTTTTCAGCAAGCATGGGGTGTGCTGTAAATCTTGACTATTGGCTGTGGAATTTGGGTGGCACTATGTACCTGGAAAGCGCTTAGAGACCCCGGGGTGATTATGCGCTATATAAATTAAATAAATAAATAAATTAAGTCCACAAAATTCCTTTACAATTGCCAACCTCTGGTCTGTGGTAAAAAGTTCTTCAAAATGTTGTACAATTGCCTCAATATCAGTGAGCTCATATTTATAGAGTTCCTCTCTACTTTCTGTCCATGGATTATAACCAAATGCCCAAAATACGTGAACTGGCATGCCATTAAAATTAGAAAAACCTCTCAACAATGTACTTAACCACATTGCCTATGAGCTCTGTATCACTTTGGATTGTTGTTGCTGGTGGGCAGTGTCCTGAAAGCTTTCTCAGCCATCAGTAAAAATGTTTCTAAACGTATTTTCTTCAGGGTGATACAGTTGTATCAGCAAGCTACAAGTGACCTTGAATGATGCAGCTAGGCTGATTTCCAGGCTCCCTAGAAGGGCTCATGCTATCCTCTTGCTGCATAAGCTGCACTGGCTCCCGATCAAACAGAGAGCAAAGTTCAAGGGCCTTTGCATCGCTCACAAAGCCCCAGCCTAAATCAAGGAGTGCCTGGGGAATTATGCGACAGGACGTACTCTTCGGTCGTCCGAGGCAGGCCTTCTGGCTTAGCCACGAATCAACACCACATCTAAAGGTGGCAGAGCTTTCTCTGTCTTAATTACCCAACTTTGGAATCTACTGCCTGAGAAGCTTCATAAAGAATCTGCACCCCTCCCTTTTTGGAAACTGTAGGAGAGTAGGGTCTGCTTCCTATGGTCACCCCCACTTTTCTGCTGTGATTCTCTTGTTTTTGGACTTTAAATGTGGCTGTGGGCCTGCTAATCTGACCCACAGCCCAGCTGTTCTCTCTCTAAATTGATACCACGTACTTTAGGTGCATACCAGATTGGTTACTGGGTCACCATTGGGAGCCCCTGTATAGTGTACCATAGGTACCCAGGGCATAGGTGCACCCTAGGCCTACCACGGGCTGCAGCATGTATTGTGCCACCCCTGGTTTGCCTTCCAAACTGACACCACAGGTCTGTTCACACAGCCTGGGTAAGGTGGTGTAATCACCCCGTACTTATATATAGTATACCTATATCTACTCTACCTTTACATATAGACACATAAACACCTATAAGCCACTCCTATGGAAGGCCTCGACAATCCTGGAGGCAGAGTGCTTGGTTTTATGTGAGAGGGTGCCCTAGCATGAGCTGAGCCGCACTGCAGCTTTCGGAACCATCTCCTTATAGCTGTTCTATGATATAGCCATACCATATACTCTTAAGTGCATTATAATTCTCGCAGTTAATGCTAACTTTGGTTTGGCTTTATCAAAACATGTCGTGTAAGGTGTCAAACACTTTGGAATACTACCATTCTGCCAATTCTGGCGGCGGGGTAGTATTCCACCCTTCTAGAGGGAAAAGACATGTCGGTTACTGGTTTACCCGGTTAAAGTTAAACAGAGCCTCAGCATCACAAAATGGATGCTGTTGCAACAGACACGAGTCTGACCTCCTGTTGCTGGATGAAACTCTGGCAGGGGAGGCCTGGACAATAGGTTTCTTGTCCAGGGAGGTGCTGGCACCTCCCCAGACAGGGGATTTGTGTATTGGGGCAGGAAGGGCATTCAGTGAATGCATCTAGACACTGCCTGGAGCACACAAGGTGCTCCATGCATAGCCCGGTTCAAACCAGTTGCTGGGGCACTCCAGCTCCAGCTGTGGCACAAAACTGGACAAAGGGAAAGGATGTAACTACCCCTTTCTCAGGTCCACCCATAGGAGGGACCTAGTGAGGTAATCCAGCCCCTCTCTTAGTATAAGTATAGGAGCTGTGTCCCAAGGACTTTAGATTATTCTGGATGAATCTTTTTAAGACATATCTTAGACCTTCAACGTTCCATTCTGACTAGAAGATGGCAGACTTCTCCCTTGTGGTCAAGGAGTGACCACCCTGTGCAAACAGGCACCAACAGCAACTTCGCCAGTCTGCAGTTTGGAACCGAAGACTCTGTGACTCAAGAACTAGACTTCCAGACTTCTCTGACCCGACCCACATCCACAGCAAAGCTGAGACTCGTGGCAAACACGAGAGATGTGGGTCCGGACATCTTGGACATCCAGCATTTTGCTACCTGCACACATTTTCTGAAGCCTCAGTAAGTTGTGCATTGGGTTACAAGAAGCCCCAGCCCCAAGCACCATTTGCACCGAAGCTCAGGCCCCCACACTCTGCGAGTGTCCCGTGGGGCCCACCTTTACAATTGTGCTTGACACGTCTTCCCGATTCCTAGGCTGTTGGCTAGTGAGCCCCCTGAAGATGCCATCTTGAATTTAACTTGCTATCCTGGTTGTTCCAGGTTTTCTTCAGCTTCCCTGAAAAGTAGAAGCACCACAGACCTTGCTGGTCTGCAACAGAGCCAATCTTGACATCCTGCATGGGTTGCGGTTGCCAAGGCTTGTTTGATCCAATCCGGATACCGACACCCCCATCATCTAGATCCATCATCGGAAAGCTCAAATCCAGCTCCAGGTCATTGTCGATGCCTCCTGGACCTCGTGGCTGAAGAGACAAACTCACCTTCTTCACCTGCAAAGCACCCGACATCGCCTGGTTCCTTCCTGGTACCTTCCTGGTCACTGGCTAGTGACCCAGGCTCTGTCTCCTCTGCTTTCAGGTTCTTCACATCTCTGATCCACCCTTGGATCCACCCGGACACTTTTCCTCTGGTCGCCTGCAGTAGGTCTTTGCAGCTCTCCGTAGAAAACTACGATGAAACCCGACACGAAAAGACACCTATGGGTGAGGTAACACAAGTACTCAGGTGCTCCCATGGGTCTTGACTCTCGAAGGGTCCTAGTTTAAAAGGGTTCCATCCTAGTCCACCCGAGAGTGTCCTTAAACTGTAACTTTGTAACTTTTACGAACTCCATAGAAAGTCAATGGGAACCTGCACCTGTGTTTAGACACTGCATGCAGCTCCCGTGGGTCTCCTACTTCCTAACCTTTGGTGGTTTAGTGTAGCCCCAGCAATTCTACAGGCCCTAGGCCTGCTTTCTAACTCTCACGTGGTACTTATACCACTTTCTTAGTATATGGTTTGTGAGGCCCCTAGGGCGTAACGTATACTGTGCAACTTATCGTATATTAATTGTGTGACTGGTATTGTATTTTTACCTCTGACCTCATAAAGAGTGCAGAGGGGTTGTGTTTATATTAAATACATATATATTTTATGTATACCTTATGGGGTGTCCTTTCATTTGGTATTCAAGGGATTATATATGGTAAAACAACTTGCTTAACTTGCCTACTGAAGTCTTAGCCTGAAGACTGCTGGTTCATGCTACCACTAGGATAGCTTTCTATAAGGTTGACTTTACAATCACCATCAATAAGGGTCATTTAGACTGGCGCAAGGTGCCCACTAGAACTAGTGAACATCATATGCCAGGATAACTTCTCACATAAACAGCTCGAGACTTTTCTGTCTATGGAGGCTCTGGGCACAGTCTAAATCATCCGCCAAGTGCTTATCGGCGATTGCTGGTGGGCTTTGGTCTTCTCAAAGCGCTAAGAGACCTGCTGGTGATTACGTGCTATACAAACCTCAGTTAACATAACATAACATATAGCGCCTAGATTCCTGAGCTGAAGCTTGTGAGCTACATAGTAGAATGGCAGGAGAATATGAATGTTTTTCTTTAGGAGTGCTGCACCCCTCCCTTAGATTCCAGCATAACTTCAGCACCATAAAAATTGACTGTTATTAGTGATGGACCTGAATGTTCTGTAGACCTCATACCTACTAAATCCAACGATAACCTTTTGACTCCTTTAACTATACCATACAGAATTCCTGTGCATGTTCAAGTGGAATAAGATCTGCAAATTAGGTGCAGTGGTTGCCACAATTGACCACTCTCACCAGCATAGTTTCTTGTTCAATGATGGTGCTTATCTGTGCAACTGTCAGCAACATTGCAGATGAAGCAAGAATTTGAAACTATTTTTATGATGCCCTGTTGAAGTATATCTGCCTCATATCTTATGAACTCTGGGGCTTTTTTGCAGTTTGTTTAATTTTTTCCTATATCCACACCTGCTTGCTTCATAGTCCTACATAGGTTTTCCAAGTATGTGATTGGCTTTCCTTGCTTTGCCGTTAGGTAAGCATTGGTAAGCAAGATGGCAAGTTTCTTTCTTTCTCTTTCCTTCAGTTTCTGCAGTACTTGCATGAGGAGGAGTGGTTGTGTAGGAGCACAGGAATTTGAGGTACTCACTGTAAGAGTCTGAGATTGCAAGGCTGTTTCTTGCATTTCCCTGGTGGTGCCATGAAACACATCACATGTGACTTACTAGTTTCAAGAGCTCTGATTAGTTCAATGTGTAACTGTTCACATCTATTTAGGAATGCGTTTCTACCTGAACAAAAAAGACTGACTGCTACAGTATGATATTTTTGGCAAACACTGCAGTACATTTTTGGTCCTTCTTCCCCCTGTCTTACCTTTGGGGCTAGCTATGGCTAGGATTCCATCCAACGAGACTGAAGAAAGTATTTTCTTTTTTCAGCATCATACATTTAATTCTTTTTTTTTTATTATTATGTGGGGTGGTGCAAGGCCCAATCCAGGTTGGTTATTATGGTTTCCTTCTCCTGGCTTCTCTTTATCAGTGTCTTGCCTTTTTTTAAATCAAAGTGGAAAGGCTTTGCTGAGACATATTTGTCTGTCAACAGGAAAACCTGATCAAATCTACGAGTAAGTAAATAATTGATGCAGTTTTAAACTTACTGTCCAGAAATATTAAGCTATTTATGGGAACAATAAATCCTAAAACAGTTTTCCTTTGACATTTTTCCAAACTCTTTCAAAACAAGGGTTGACGTTACCTGCGGCAATGAACACCAATGTGGCTAGTACTGTTTGGAGTGATTCTGTTTCATGCCAAGTTGGGAGCACACTGAGGTCTGGTGCTAGATTGGCTGAATTCTAGACCTAGAAAATAAGAAAGGATTTACACTTAGAACAAGGATATGAGCTTTGGAAAAGTACAAGTTTAGATAAAGGCAATTCAAATCTACCATCCATGTTATCATAAAAAAATCTAAAACATTACAATTTATGTGTAATTGACTGTTGCAGAAAGATGGGTAAGAAGGCAAATAAAGAATGAAATAAAGAGAGAAATTAAACAATCATTTACAATGCAATGGTCTCGGCATTATTAAAGGTAGAGCTATTGGCATTGCTTATGACTTTTTTTTTCAATCATAAATAAATAGCATTGTCATTTAGATTGCCAATAGCTTAATCGTTAAATAAATGGCATTGTCATTTACAATGCCAATAGCTTAATCGCTCGCATATGCATGACCTATTGCATTTACACCCACACAGAGCCACACGCACACACATACAGAGCCACCTACACAGAGTCATTCACATAGAGCCACCCACACACACAGAGCCACCTACACCGAGCCACCCTCACACAGACAGAGCCACCCACACATAGAGCCACCTACAAAAAAAGCTATCTACACAGAGCCACACACACACACATAGAGGCACACACACACACACACACAGAGGCCCCCCCCCACACACACAGAGAGCCACACACACACACACACATTGTTAAACCCGATGGGGTCGTGGACAATCGATATTTGCCCGGCGGTATTGCCTCTGTGACCCACGAATTATTAATCAATGAAGAGGCAGGCGCTGGAGACTGGAAAGCAGGAAACAAGGTTTTATTCTCTCCGGAGGAGAACACAGCAAAACAGACAGCAGGTATCGTTCTGAGGTGCTCTAACTTATTTCTGAGGCCTGGCCCCTTATATACAGGGTTTTGCGGTTTTATTACAGTTTACATACTCATGGCAAAGCTTTGATGTACGGAAAGACATTCCCGGAATCCCCCCCTCCGGGCCCGTTCCCACACACATTTACAGTAGAAGTCCCCACCCTGGTCACAACAGGTGATGAGTATCGCGCAGCTGGATATTCCGCCAATTCATGGAATGCGGGGTTCGATCGGATCTCATGGGGTGGGGGCTTTGATCAACCCGGGGGTCCTTTGATGAGGGAAGCTTTCTATTGTACGGGGAGGGGCAAGGAATAGTATCGGCAGAGCTGGGTGTCGGCCTGGGAACGAGGAAGACAAACGGGCACACAGGAAAAAAAGGGGTTTGCATCAAAGGTCCTGGGACCATGAAGGGAAGAAGGGAGGTGTTGCGCTGGGAACAGGATGAGGGTCTGAGGCAGAGCAGCGCTGAAGGGGGGTTTATGATTCAAGGCAGGTGCAAGCAGGGGGTTGGTCAGCGTGCAGGCTTGGTGAGGGCGAAGGGCTATGTCGGGGGCCAGTGGCATGAAAAAGGGCTTGTTCTGATCAGGGCATCTTAAAATGGCGGGTGCGCACGACAAAAGTGTGGCATCAGGGGAAAAGGCAAGATGGCGCAGATAATGTTCACCAAACCGTACTAATTTTCCACAGTCCTCCCTTTAACATATTCAAGACATCTTGCTGGTTCATTTTCTACTCAGTTCTATTATGGTGGGCATAAGAAAAAGCAGTAGGAACCCTAGGTGAAGGAGTCGTAAACATTACATTTAAGATCTCTAGTTTTTGGAGGCGGACCTATTGATAAACTTTGATAAACTTGTTTAGCAGGAAAGTCATAGTAATGTAATACAAAAGTGATTCGAAGTGAGAGCAGTGAGTACATTTCATAATGTGAACCGATGGATTGTTACATAATTAATACAATGTTGGCTGGGAGAGAAACGAGACGTGGCAGAAATGATAGTGAAGGAATGTTCGAAGTTTAGTAAGTTTTCAGCAATTCTTCGTCTTCTGTTGGCACTGTGGAGCACCGGCGGTGGAGCTACGAGTCCAGCTCTATTCTAAGTTCCGTGTTGCAGGGCACGACCTTTTCCTCGCGTTTCTGGTCAAAAAGGTCTTTTTCGCCCTGTGTCCTTTGGGATCAATAGTCAAAAGTTCAGGTGGAAGAAGAGTGTACAAAATAGTCCATAGGGTAGGTCGGAGAAAAAGGGGGATGGAGCAAGGCCAGATCGGGAACAAACTAGGGGAACGAGAGATTTCAGATAGGCGGGCTCATGACCGAGTCTAGAGAGCGGGGACCTTTCGGCACACATTCGAACATGGAGCAGGGGCATCAGGTTAGCCCTTTCTTCTCATTTTGTTGGAGATAGTGCCTCGCCCTGTAGCTCTGTTCTGTCGCGGTCTCGCTTGGCCCATGTCGCAGACGTTCCATAGTCCGTAGTCAGGCCACGTGCTCCCACATCCGGTCCTTCTTTCCTCCGACAGCCGTACCCTTGAAGGAGTTTGAAAAGACAGTTTTTAGAGAATTGGTAGAGGAAAGTAACCACATAAGTCTATTTCTCTCCCAGCTCCAGGTAAATGAGGATAGAAACGTTCGCTATATTAGGGTTCACAACTGACATATAAATGATCGATGGTGGACCTGCTGGCTTTACTATGACTTTCCTTCACAGCTGTTTAATATAGTCATGACAGTTCATCTGATGGGGACCCACCTCTGTAATACAAGCCTGACAATGCTAAACCGTTCTCTAGGGGTCTATATTTACAAAAAGGGTGGTGTGAGCTATCAGCATGGTACTAATAGGCCTCTCGCTGAGGGACGAACATAGGCTAAACATTTTTCATATTATCAATGTATCCTGCCCTTTAACTAAACATTTTCACTTTCGACAAGGTTCATTGTAATGGTTTTCTTTGCTCCGGTCTAATCTTTAACTTTGTAAAACATCATTCTGGTCCCTATGCGGCCTCTCGCGGCCTGATTACTAAATTAGAAAAGACAGGGGTCTCATCGGAAGACAACTAGGGACATAGAAAACTGTGATGGGGGGGGCATCATCTTATTTTGGGTTATAAGGGTACTTGTCGGCAGAAGGCCACAGTTCAGTTGGTGAGCATTCAGTGGCATTTCTCGAATTCCACACTCTGAAATTTGCCTATAAAAAAATCATTTCTAGGAGCCACAGCTGGCCTGTGTTAGTCGCGAGTCGACCCACCTTTTACAATCGGGGGATGAAGGATAGCTAAAAACTCTTATCGGGGGGGGGCAACTGAACGCAATACTGGGTGCGTCCTGAGAAGATGGGGAGGTTTCGGTTACCTTTATGGTTTGGGTATCGCGACAATTCGGTACGGGGAAGGTCGCGTCATCTGAGGCATTTTATCTCATAATAGGAGCCGCTGACATGTAGTTCCCTCATTTCGGGTCAGATTAGGGAACTTCAGTCGCCTTACCTGTCCTTTCCCTTATGGCCAATTCTCGGTTTCATCAAAATATTTTTCGGAAAGGAGAGGTGGTGACACAGCATTAGGGTGATTTTATTAAAGACAAGTTTTGAGCAAATACTGGCGGTATCTGAAGCCAATTGGGTGGAGTGCTAGGGGTGGCAGTCTGCCAATTTCGGGGCCAATCGCTCGGAAGAGTGGGAGTGTGAAGGAGAGAGAGAGAGAGAGAGAGAGAGAGGGAGAGAGAGAGAGAGAGAGAGAGAGGGAGAGAGAGAGAGAGAGAGAGAGAGTGCAACGGCAGGCTAAATAGTACACGTGCGACAGGGAGAGTGGCAGTGTATTTAAGAAAGGCTATTTAGTGCATTACACAGTAAAGGACATTCACGGGTCTGCGTTAGAATCTTGAAATCATGCAGTTTGAGGCGGACGAGCATTAGACAGGGTAGAGGGGACATGCTTTGAGAAAAAGGAAAAAAGGAGGTACCATTTTGTCGCACTTTCTTGCGTTCTTGGTCCTTCGACCAGTTGGGTCAACACTTCAGTCACACACACACATTCTCTCATAGTTTCGCATCATACGTGACATGGGTTCATTCGTGCGGTCTGGTTTAAGGGTGATCACTTTTTATCAGATCATACTAATTTTACGGGCTTGTTTGCTACGTGAGTAGTTTGTAGGCGCGCTTAGGCGCCACCTTGCAGCGCTAGTCTGCTTCGTGTATTAGACATGGCAAGGCTTCAGATCTTCGCCACACCTCGGCTGTAATCTCTGATGTAACCTGTAGAGGAAAAAAAAGGGGGGAAGGGAGGGGAACAACATTCGCGCATATCAAATACATGGATTCGAGAGTCCTTTACTTACCTCTTACTCGTCTTTCCTCCTCGGGGTAGAGTCCCCGGGGATATGGTTTCTGGAGTCGGGGGGGGGGGGGGCAGTGTGTCCTTATAGATCGTGTGCGGGGAAACGTGAAAAGGGAACCAGAGGTGCCTAGTGCGAGGTATCTAGTTAGCAGATGTATCTCACTATCGGGGTCCTTAAATCTCCTTCAACGCTGTGACGTTCTAGGGTTCTTCGGTTCTCGGGTCAGCTCTGTTCCCTAATGCCTTTGAACGTCGTACTTTATAACATTTACATCGTTTTATTTTACCCTTCTTTTACATTCCCTCATTTATACCGTTCGTTTTACCCATCCTTGGAAGTCGAGGTCTTCCTCCATGCGAGAGTTCATGAGTCAGTCGCGTACCTTGAAGGCAGAGTGTCGTGTCGTAGATCCGATCCGTCCTCCAGGGCTGGGCAGCCATCTTCTTAATAACCTTAAAGAGAGAGCATAGTAGGGTGCACAGAAAAGAACTCTCCCGCCCATCCCATATTTCAAATAAAGCATGCAATACCCGTTCATTATTTCGAAGACCTTTATTTTTGCAAAATCATGGCACGTGGATTTATGAGGGTGCAGTCGTATTTGGCCGGACACGGCAATGGCTAAAGTGCGTACAGTGGGGGGTGTCGTTTTGCAGCAATAAAAACGTTAGAAAGTTTTAGCAATTCATTTGTAGCAAACTAGAACATCTATCAGTTGGCCGGGGGCTCGGGGGCGTTTATTTCATAATTTAGAAGCATAGTCAGACTAGTTGCAATCAGTTTTCCTATATGCATACCGTGTGCGTGCGTCATAAGCGAGGTTATACATCGGCTATATATATAAAAAAATATAATACATTGTACATTTATAATCATCATTTTTAACGGGATCCTTTCACATGTTCCTCGAGTGAGCTCTCCTTTCTTCTTGTCAAGTGTACAAAGGGTCATATATGTCTCAGAACATTAAGTTTGTATAGTAAAAAAAAGGGACACCACGAGGTGTTCGTAAGTTCCTATCGATACCGGCGCCATTTTGGGGCGGGGCCGGGTCAATCCGGAAGCAGCATCAGAAAAAGTTTCTTACAACCGGCAGTTGGACCAGAGTCCCTTTCGGCAGCTCTAGAATTCATGCTAACAGAAGGAGTGGCAATGTCAAGTTTATCTCGTTGGCGACCAAGGCAGTGGTCCCTTACCGGAGGCCTGCAGTGGCCGAGGGTTCCTCCGGGGACCTTTGTAGAATCTTCAAGGCTGTGGAGATGTTGTCGGAGGTGGGGGCTCGTGCTCCGGTGGGCGAGCGACCGAGTTACATTGCTGTTCAAAGTTACTCTAGCGGCCGAGGCCCGCCTTCCAGCAGACCCAGACGCCATTTTGAGGCCCTGCAGCAGTCCCCTCTCATCGAGTCTGCAAGAGTGGAAGAGACCTTTTTGGGGACAAAAATAGAGAGTGGAACTCCGTGTTGTGGAAGCGGGACATTCGGCTGGGGTGCGGCTGTGATGCCCCCACCTGGGGGGGCGAGGGAGACTCGTTCGCGCCGTCTCCTTCTTCCGGTGCACTCCAGGCTGCTCTTTTTCATCGGCCCGCACGATGGTCTCTCCACACCCTGTGCTCCACAAGGCCCATACCCAGTGCTACGGAGGTATGGCCACCTGCGGCGCACATTCGGTGCTGCGCAAGTATCGGTGCAGTCATTGCATATTCGGTGCTCCGAAAATATGGGCACCATTGCACGTTCGGTGCTGCGCAAGTATTGGGGCGCCATCGCCTGGCTGGGGGTGTTCGGCGTTGGGCCGGGGGCTGGGAGACCTCCTATCCATGGAGGTGGGAGAGGCTCGTCCGCGTCGCCTCTCCCTCCCAGCCCGACCTGGACGCGTTCCTGCAGAGGTATGGACAGGGCATCCCGCCGCCCGGAGCTGCTGCGGCTGTTACGGAAGGGAAAAGAAAGAGGTGTCTCGTCCTTTTCTGGGCCGGGCTTCCTTAGGTTATCGGCTGCAGCCGGACTCAGTTGGCCCCGGTCCCTGGCCATTGGTGGCCGGACCGGGTGGACATGTGGCGGGACTACCTGAAACTATCCAGGCCCGTTGCGGCTGGGCCGAGGAGGCATGTGGCGGGACTACCGGCAACTACCTAGGGCCGCTGCGGCTGGACTCCGCTGGCCCCTGCCTCTCCTCCGGCTCCCCCATACGTTACGATTTCCTGACCAAGGGTTGGCAGCAGGGCCCGCCTTATATGGGTTGCCGCCGGTTGGGCGTAGCCGTAACCCTGCCCTACTTTGGAAGGTTCCAGAATGTGGGGGGGGTGTTCTGTTGACTTTCATGTTCTACAGTTTACCGTTCTTGTTTTTCTAGCGTTATTGTGTTTTTCTTTGTTTGTTATGAAAAAATAAAAGTTCGTGTTTATCAGTGGCTTACTGATTTCGTTTCCCATTTCTTTCTTTCCAGGTTGTTTCATGCTAAAAATTTCTATTAACATAGTTTATGTAACATGGAAGCACGTGCAGGGGGATGACGCAGATTCATATGTTACGTACACACAAACTCAGACGGGGGGGGGGGGACAGTAAAAAGCATGATACACAAGATCCAAGGACAAACATAAAACAGTGATTGGCCATAATTTTTCTCTTTCTGTCTGTTAATTTAGAACTAGGCTGGGTTCCCGTCTTTACATTGTCCGACCTAGGAAAATTCGAACATGTCGCTGAAATCGTTCTGGCGAAATCTGTGCCATCGGGCATAATCAAACGTGGTGGTTCTATCTGGTCTGTCCATGTGAGTCTGATTCTTCTTTGCCTCGCGCTTTTTCTCATTCTGCCGGCCTGTCGTTTCTGTCGGCCCTCTGCCCCTACTCACGCTCAGTAGAGTCGGGCATTGGGCTTTCCAGTGTCCGACATATCTACAAAAAGCGCATTGGTCTTGCCCTAAGTCTGGCCGTCGTTTGCGTAGTGTCGGGGGATAATTTTTGGGTCGTGGTGCCCCGGGGTTGTCCTGTCGATATGTTTCTCTACCTGATTTGTCCTCGTCTTTTCTCTGTCGTTGCATAGCCTCTTTGCGCCACATACCGAGACTGTCGAGCATAATAGGCGTTGTCTTATTATTGCGAAGGGCTATTTCCAACGTTTCTATTTTATCAAGGTCAAAGGACCCTACCAGTGGCCACTGTTTGTCTTGACTTTCTTTGGTATACCTGTGCCACAATTTATTATAGGCTATGGTGACTAATCCATAGTTTATGAACATGTCCTTATTAGGGGTGCCTTCCAGTGGAGCTATATGATCCACCTCTAATACACGGTCCGGGCTGAACCAATTATCAATCAGTGGGGAGAAGACAGACATGACGGCTCGTAACGAGGGACAAAAAGTCAGCACTGCCTATCTTATCACTGTGCGCAAAGACTAGACAGAATATTTCTATTCTACGTTGTTTGCAGGCAGTGAGTACCTCATGAACAAAAATAAAAAAGAGTAACCAATAACGAGGAATAATCAATAATAAATAAGATAGAGTAGAATCAATGGGGAGAGTAAGTAGGGCGCAAAAGTCTGCGTCCTCTACCCTTTCACTATCCGCAAAGAGGAATCTGTTACTTCCGGTTTGCAGACAGAGAATCTCCAGAAGACAATCTGCGAACAGTAGTTCGGGGTCAAAGAACCCAGTTAATCAGTGAGGGAGAGGGAATCTCCCAAAAACCGTTAATAAATAATAGAGTCAGTGGGGGAGAAAAATAGGCACGACGGCTGCGTTACCTACCCTTCACTGTTTGCAAAAGGGAAAGAGCCTACTGTTTCTCCGCGTGCAGACAGTGAATCTCCAAATAAGTTAACAAAGAGTAATACTAGTATTTTTTTAAACAATCAAGCAATTATTTCGCAATTCGTCGTGTTTACACGACCTTACCCGGACCGTAGGGACAGTTTCTTGTCTTCCGAATCCAGCGCCCGTTCGTCCTCTTTTTCTCGTATTTCTCACGGCACTCCTAATGGTTCCCAGTCAGGACCGTAGATCACTCGAGAAAGGTCTGTTCGGAACTAGTGAAGTTCGGATGATCGGCTGCCAGACGAGGGTCTATTGGGCAAGAGCTCTCCCGATCGTTGCAGTCGTTCACTCTGTCGTCGGGACCTCTCCCACTGGATCCACGAGTCGCTGATGGGCCCCACGCTTGGGACGCCAATTGTTAAACCCGATGGGGTCGTGGACAATCGATATTTGCCCGGCGGTATTGCCTCTGTGACCCACGAATTATTAATCAATGAAGAGGCAGGCGCTGGAGACTGGAAAGCAGGAAACAAGGTTTTATTCTCTCCGGAGGAGAACACAGCAAAACAGACAGCAGGTATCGTTCTGAGGTGCTCTAACTTATTTCTGAGGCCTGGCCCCTTATATACAGGGTTTTGCGGTTTTATTACAGTTTACATACTCATGGCAAAGCTTTGATGTACGGAAAGACATTCCCGGAATCCCCCCCTCCGGGCCCGTTCCCACACACATTTACAGTAGAAGTCCCCACCCTGGTCACAACAGGTGATGAGTATCGCGCAGCTGGATATTCCGCCAATTCATGGAATGCGGGGTTCGATCGGATCTCATGGGGTGGGGGCTTTGATCAACCCGGGGGTCCTTTGATGAGGGAAGCTTTCTATTGTACGGGGAGGGGCAAGGAATAGTATCGGCAGAGCTGGGTGTCGGCCTGGGAACGAGGAAGACAAACGGGCACACAGGAAAAAAAGGGGTTTGCATCAAAGGGCCGGGGACCATGAAAGGGAAGAAGGGAGGTGTTGCGCTGGGAACAGGATGAGGGTCTGAGGCAGAGCAGCGCTGAAGGGGGGTTTATGATTCAAGGCAGGTGCAAGCAGGGGGTTGGTCAGCGTGCAGGCTTGGTGAGGGCGAAGGGCTATGTCGGGGGCCAGTGGCATGAAAAAGGGCTTGTTCTGATCAGGGCATCTTAAAATGGCGGGTGCGCACGACAAAAGTGTGGCATCAGGGGAAAAGGCAAGATGGCGCAGATAATGTTCACCAAACCGTACTAATTTTCCACAACAGCAACACACACACATTCACACAGAGCCACACACACACACAGAGCCACACAAACACATACACCCAGAGCCACACACACACAGAGCCACACACACACACACACAGAGCCATACACACACAGAGCTACACACACACACACACACACAGAGCCACACACACACACACACACAGCCACACACACACACACAGGCCCAGCCACACACACAGACAGAGCCACACACACAGATAGAGCCACACAGACAGAGCCACACATACAGAGCCACACACACAGACAGAGACACACACAGAGCCACACACACACACAGAGCCACACTCACACATAGAGCCACACACACAGACAGAGCCACACACACAGAGCCCCACACACAGAGCCAAACACACAGAGCCACACACACACAGGAAGAGTTACGCGCTGCAGGTCTCTTCTATACAATATTTCTTGCAAGCGAGAGCAAATGCTGCGCATGAGCAGTTGCAGGCGAGAACTAAAAAATAGACACTATCAACTAGTGGCTCATTGATTTTTGTACAATAAGCCCTCATTGTAAATTATTTAAAGTGAACAGAAACTCATTAAACATGTAAGTCAATTACAAGTAAACACAACTCCAAAGGTTTATCAGTGCTGCTTCAGGCAAATTGCAATTTTGCATCAAGACATCACCACTTAAATGTAAAATAAACCAAATATTCACAATTTTACGATGCTTTTGTTGATATTTGGCATCACTATTAGGCTGCTGCATTCTCTCACCTTTTTGTAAGTGCCAGCCCTGCTGTGTTGAGACTTTTTGGCCAATTATATACTGTGTGACAGTGTGCAGAAATAAAAAGTTTGAGTCTTCTGCTTGATAAAATATTATAACTAATGTACTTGCAGTGAACATGTTCACATAGAGACATATAGTACTCCTGACAGATAAGACATGTTTATGGTTTCTCAACTCAATGGAACTGAATGGTCTTGCAAACTTGTCAGTGATCATGACATCAAACACAGATACCTACAGTGGATGCATTAGTCCACTGAGCCATCGAGACTTGACTGGGACACTAAGGGCATTGCAGCAGTACAAACATGAAGATACGGAGACGAGACGGGCCGGGGCAGACCTGCAAAAGAAAGAGAGAGAGGCATTAGATGGGCAAGCAAAGCAAAGGGGGCTTACCTGAAACACGCCAACAGCAGCATTCATACCGGGCAGAGCACTCCGTGCACGACGGTGCACAGAGACGAGACGGGCCGGGGCAGACCTGCATAAGAAAGAGAAAGAGGCATTAGATGGGCAATCAAAGCTAAGGGGACTTACCTGAAACACGCCAACAGCAGCATTCTTACCGGGCAGAGCACTCCATGCGCGACGGTGCACGGAGACGAGACAGGCCGTGGAAGACCTGCAAAAGAAAGAGAAAGAGGCATTAGATGGGCAAGCAAAGCAAAGGGGGATTACCTGAAAAACGCCAACAGCAGCATTCATACCGGGCAGAGCACTCCATGCACGACGGTGCACGGAGACAAGACGGGCCGGGGCAGACATGCAAAAGAAAGAGAAAGAGGCATTAGATGGGCAAGCAAAGTAAAGGGGGCTTACCTGAAACACGCCAACAGCAGCATTCATACCGGGCAGAGCACTCCATGCACGACGGTGCACGGAGAGGAGACGGGCCGGGGCAGACCTGCAAAAGAAAGAGAAAGAGGCATTAGATGGGCAAGCAAAGCAAACGGGGCATGCCTGAAATATGCCAACAGCAGCATTCATACGGGGAAGAGCACTCCGTGCATGACGGTGCACGGAGACGAGATGAGACGGGCCGGGGCAGACCTCCAAAAGAAAGAGAAAGAGGCATTAGGTGGGCAAGCAAAGCAAAGGGGGCTTGCCTGAAACACGCCAACAGCAGCATTCATACCGGGCAGAGCACTCCGTGCACGACGGTGCATGGAGACGAGACGGGCCGGGGCAGACCTGCAAAAGAAAGAGAAAGAGGCATTTGATGGGCAAGCAAAGCAAAGGGGGATTTCCTGAAAAACGCCAACAGCAGCATTCATACCGGGCAGAGCACTCCATGCACGACGGTGCACGGAGACAAGACGGGCCGGGGCAGACATGCAAAAGAAAGAGAAAGAGGCATTAGATGGGCAAGCAAAGTAAAGGGGGCTTACCTGAAACACGCCAACAGCAGCATTCATACCGGGCAGAGCACTCCATGCACGACGGTGCACGGAGAGGAGACGGGCCGGGGCAGACCTGCAAAAGAAAGAGAAAGAGGCATTAGATGGGCAAGCAAAGCAAACGGGGCATGCCTGAAATATGCCAACAGCAGCATTCATACGGGGAAGAGCACTCCGTGCATGACGGTGCACGGAGACGAGATGAGACGGGCCGGGGCAGACCTCCAAAAGAAAGAGAAAGAGGCATTAGGTGGGCAAGCAAAGCAAAGGGGGCTTGCCTGAAACACGCCAACAGCAGCATTCATACCGGGCAGAGCACTCCGTGCACGACGGTGCATGGAGACGAGACGGGCCGGGGCAGACCTGCAAAAGAAAGAGAAAGAGGCATTTGATGGGCAAGCAAAGCAAAGGGGGATTTCCTGAAAAACGCCAACAGCAGCATTCATACCGGGCAGAGCACTCTGTGCACGACGGTGCACAGAGACGAGACGTGCCGGGGCAGACCTGCAAAAGAAAGAGAAAGAGACAATAGACGGGCAAGCAAAGCAAAGGGGGCTTACCTGAAACACGCCAACAGCAGCATTCATACCGGGCAGAGCACTCCGTGCACGACGGTGCACGGAGACGAGACGGGCCGGGGCAGACCTGCAAAAGAAAGAGGAAGAGGCATTAGACGGACAAGCAAAGCAAAGGGGGCTTACCTGAAACACGCCAACAGCAGCATTCATACCGGGCAGAGCACTCCGTGCACGACGGTGCACGGAGACGAGACGTGCCGGGGCAGACCTGCAAAAGAAAGAGAAAGAGGCATTAGACGGGCAAGCAAAGCATAGGGGGCTTGCCTGAAACACGCCAACAGCCGCATTCATAACGGGCAGAGCACTCCGTGCACGACGGTGCACGGAGACGAGACGGGCCGGGACAGACCTGCAAAAGAAAGAGATAGAGGCATTAGACGGACAAGCAAAGCAAAGGGGGCTTACCTGAAACACGCCAACAGCAGCATTCATACCGGGAAGAGCACTCCGAGCACGACGGTGCACGGAGACGAGACGGGCCGGGGCAGACCTGCAAAAGAAAGAGAAAGAGGCATTAGATGGGCAAGCAAAGCAAAGGGGACTTACCTGAAACACGCTAACAGCAGCATTCATACCGGGAAGAGCACTCCGTGCACGACGGTGCACGGAGACGAGACGGGCCGGGGCAGACCGGCAAAAGAAAGAGAAAGAGGCATTAGATGGGCAAGCAAAGCAAAGGGGGCTTACCTGAAACACGCCAACAGCAGCATCCATACCGGGCAGAGCACTCCGTGCACAACGGTTCACGGAGACGAGACGGGCCGGGGCAGACCTACAAAAGAAAGAGAAAGAGGCATTAGATGGGCAAGCAAAGTAAAGGGGGCTTACCTGAAACACGCCAACAGCAGCATTCATACCGGGCAGAGCACTCCATGCACGACGGTGCACGGAGAGGAGACGGGCCGGGGCAGACCTGCAAAAGAAAGAGAAAGAGGCATTAGATGGGCAAGCAAAGCAAACGGGGCATGCCTGAAATATGCCAACAGCAGCATCCATACCGGGCAGAGCACTCCGTGCACGACGGTGCACGGAGACGAGACGGGCCGGGGCAGACCTGCAAAAGAAAGAGAAAGAGGCATTAGATGGGCAAGCAAAGCAAACGGGGCATGCCTGAAATATGCCAACAGCAGCATCCATACCGGGCAGAGCACTCCGTGCACGACGGTGCACGGAGACGAGACGGGCCGGGGCAGACCTGCAAAAGATAGAGAAAGAGGCATTAGATGGACAAGCAAAGCAAAGGGGGCTTATCTGAAACACCCCTTGAAGGCAATCTTTATCTTATCATTTATATAGCCCAAGCCCTCAAGGGTATATTGGGTCTCCCACTTTGTGTATAATTACCTGAAACACGCCAACAGCAGCATCCATACCGGGCAGAGCACTCCGTGCTCGACGGTGCACGGAGACGAGACGGGCCGGGGCAGACCTGCGCAAGAAAGAGAAAGACGTCCTAACAAGCACTCACCTGAGGACGGTAACCAGGACACACGTCCTAACAAGCACTCACCTGAGGACGACTTCTTCCGGCGGCGGTCGGGCTGAAATGGCTGCCGCAAAGCTCCGACATTTTTGCAATTAGGGGGCGTGTTTTGTGCTGAGTGACTGATGACGTCACGGGTAGAAAGAAGGCAAAAAACACGCCCCCGAATCGGAAAAAGACGGGGGTTGATCAGAGTGACGCCTCTCTCCTCCAATGGCTGGCCAGCATTTACGAGGCCAGCCAATGGAGAACAGGGGCGGGTTCAAGCCCCATACTAATAAACATTAAATCTCTGACCGAGATTGCGCAAGCGCAGCCTACGGTCCTCGACCTAAAAAGGAAGAAGGCAAAAAAAGACATCAAGTAGGAAAGAAGGTAAAAAAAGAAAGAATGGGAAAAAAGCAAGGAAGGCAAGAAATAAAGATGCAGGAAAGGAAAGAAGGAAAGAAAAAGGAATGAATAAAAAAAATAAAGAAGGTAGAAAATCGGGAAGGACGGCAAAAATGAAGGAAAGAAAAATTATAATCAGGCAAAAAAGAAAAGGAAAGAAGAATAAAGTAAAAAGAGAAAAAATAAGAAAGGAAAGCAAAAGGGAAGAAGGCAAACAAATGAAAGCAAAAGGAAAAGGCAAAAAAAAGAAGGAACAAAAGAAGGAAGGCAAAAAGGAAAGAAAAAAGATGAATGGAAGGAATGAGGGTTCTTAGTATAACATATTGGATATTAAAATCCAAATTACCCCCACCTATGTTTAAATACAACTGTTACAGGTGTGCTGCAAATTAAACACCATAAAACATTTTTTTCCTTGGCAAAGTTTATCAAAGAACTATTGGTGACACACAGTCCAGGAACACAATATGGCATGCTATGAAATAGCGGCAATCCACTTCAAAGGGAATTTAGAAAAGCGTTTGAGAAAGATAGGAACTGATAACACTAGAATGTGCTCAGTTTAAATGTGTCCTACAATCACATCAGGCAACACTTGTACTAAAGCGAGCTTATTGTGTGCAGATGTGCACCTTGTGAAAGAGAAAAATGCAGGCACTCAGAGTGACTTTAAACAGAGGCTTAGGTATAACAGCATTATAAAATCTTCCTTTCCTGTGGCTTGTGGTACCTGCCTGGGCTACTCGTTGTCACCACTATTATTTGCCATCGCCATGGAGCCCCTTGTGACGAGATTGCTGCAGCATCACTCGCATCAACGGCTGGGATTTACGCAGCAAGGAGTCCTAGTGTCCATGTACGCAGATGATGTGACAGTATATGTCAAATCCCCACGTGAAAATTTGGACTCGCTAATCCGCAAGTTCTCTAGGTTTGGAGGCCTGTCTGGCATGGTGGAGGAGTGTGGCTCAGTGGTTTGAGCGGCAAACCCTGATGCAGAGTTCTGGCCCGGGACTAGGGTTCAATTCATGCCTCGGTGGGTCTTGGGCTCAATTTCCTCGGACCTGACAATTGTCGTCTCTGTGCCTATTCTAATCATGGGCCCCACGCTGCAACTCTGGGAAATAGCTTGCTTAACCTCCACACTGGCCCCAACAGCGCTACGATGCCTGGCTTCACCCTGTGGGTGCCATGAGTGGACACTTCACAGGGAAAGCCAGGAAAGGTTCCACAGCGGTATGAGTAATAGCGCCAGGAAACTGCACGGTGGCAGTGCGCTCTACAAATACCTTGACATTTACATTTACAATATAAACTGGCCTAAATCTATATTTTTTCCCTTAACCTCTGTTGCAACAGTTTTCCTCGGTGCACCCACTTTGATGAGTTAGCAAATCTGTCCGATATTCGGGAATATGCCTCAGTGGGAATCTTCATGAGCGCTGACAGGACAATTATGGGTGTCTTGTAACATGGCTGGAGTAAAAGTTGGAGGGCTGGCCTAGGCTGCCGCTGTCTCTCACAGGTATGTTTGTTATCACCAAAATGAAAGTACTGGCCAAACTTTTATATCTGTTTGCAAATTTGCAGATTCCGCTAACAATGGCTTTCCACTGAAGACTGTCTTTAACCTTTGTGTCGCTCATGAAGGCTGGTCGACAACCTAGCATCGCTTGGGAGAAGCTTACAATTCCTGTGAGCAGGGAGGGCTGGGGGGTGCCAGATACGAATTTGTATTATCCCCGCACAGAGATGCAATTTGCCCATCATCGGCTCTTTCCCACAGAATTCATGGCGCACACTGCGCCAGAGGAGGATCATTCTGCCCCTTGCCATCTTTTAACGATTCATAAAAGGGGGTGGTGATGGACAGAGCATCTGAATTAAGCAGAACACTCCTACCCAGTCAAAAGATCAGGGCTTGATCCATCACCGTTTTTTAGCTCACTGCACCATCCCAGTTCAGAATCTGGCTACATGCAAATTAGTCTGTCCCTGGCCCAGTGCATCATGGGAACAGGGCAGACCAAACTACCAAGCCAATTCTTTACTGAAAAGGAAACAAGCTTCCGGGACCGGTTTCTGGCATTGCAGCCGTCTTCGGCCCGGCTTGCTTGAATCCTGATGGCGCAGTGAGCAAGGGACTCATGTCTGAGCATACCCTTCCACTCCTATAGTGGCCAAAACGATTCATAAAAGGGGGTGGTGATGGACAGAGCATCTGAATTAAGCAGAACACTCCTACCCAGTCAAAAGATCAGGGCTTGATCCATCACCGTTTTTTAGCTCACTGCACCATCCCAGTTCAGAACCTGGCTACATGCAAATTAGTCTGTCCCTGGCCCAGTGCATCATGGGAACAGGGCAGACCAAACTACCAAGCCAATTCTTTACTGGAAAGGAAACAAGCTTCCGGGGACCGGTTTCTGGCATTGCAGCCGTCTTCGGCCCGGCTTGGTTGAATCCTGATGGCGCAGTGAGCAAGGGACTCATGTCTGAGCATACCCTTCCACTCCTATAGTGGCCAAAACGATTCATAAAAGGGGGTGGTGATGGACAGAGCATCTGAATTAAGCAGAACACTCCTACCCAGTCAAAAGATCAGGGCTTGATCCATCACCGTTTTTTAGCTCACTGCACCATCCCAGTTCAGAACCTGGCTACATGCAAATTAGTCTGTCCCTGGCCCAGTGCATCATGGGAACAGGGCAGACCAAACTACCAAGCCAATTCTTTACTGGAAACGAAACAAGCTTCCGGGGACCGGTTTCTGGCATTGCAGCCGTCTTCGGCCTGGCTTGCTTGAATCCTGATGGTGCAGTGAGCAAGGGACTCATGTCTGAGCATACCCTTCCACTCCTATAGTGGCCAAAACGATTCATAAAAGGGGGTGGTGATGGACAGAGCATCTGAATTAAGCAGAACACTCCTACCCAGTCAAAAGATCAGGGCTTGATCCATCACCGTTTTTTAGCTCACTGCACCATCCCAGTCCAGAACCTGGCTACATGCAAATTAGTCTGTCCCTGGCCCAGTGCATCATGGGAACAGGGCAGACCAAACTACCAAGCCAATTCTTTACTGGAAAGGAAACAAGCTTCCGGGGACCGGTTTCTGGCATTGCAGCCGTCTTCGGCCCCGGCTTGCTTGAATCCTGATGGTGCAGTGAGCAAGGGACTCATGTCTGAGCATACCCTTCCACTCCTAGTCTAGGCTGGTCGACAACCTAGCATCGCTTGGGAGAAGCTTATAATTCCTGTGAGCAGGGAGGGCTGGGGGGTGCCAGATACGAATTTGTATTATCCCCGCACAGAGATGCAATTTGCCCATCATCGGCTCTTTCCCACAGAATTCATGGCGCACACTGCGCCAGAGGAGGATCATTCTGCCCCTTGCCATCTTTTGACAGCTCTTTACAGAAAACCTAGATGTCCAAGTACCTCTGTTGATACTTGTGCCTGCACTGTGTGGGCATAGAATGACCTGAGGGAGAGGGCCCGATTTGATATTCTATGTGCCTCATCATTGCCCATAAAAGGGAGCGAACGCCAACCCACTAGAAACGGTCAAATATCAGCTGTGCGCCACGCTGCTGTCACTACATGACTCTATACCCATGGAACCCCCTACTTTCCAAGTCCTGGTGACTGCAGTCACCTACCCCCAACCCGTGCAGACTAGTAACCAGACTCTGTGCCAAAATGCAGGTTCGCGAGGAGTGAATGGGAAACTGAACTCAACATTACATTCACTGATGACCACTGGAGATATTGCTGTGCTCAGTCCATGGCCCTTCCCCTAATTAGAGACGGCGCCTGGTACATTTCAATTTCATCCAACGCATATACCACACCCGCACGTCTCCATAGAATGGGCCTCATTGAAGACACGCGATGCTTACATAGCTCTGTGGTGGAGATGTCCTGATATATAAAGCTTCAGGTTACAGATTGTTAACACCACTGAAGAAATATGGCAAATGCGTGATAGAGCGCTCACCGCGCATTGCACTACAAGTATATGTCAAGGATATTGCTCCTGGGGCGAGCAGACTAAGGGGGCAATGCTGCTATCGCTTGCCAAACGCCAAATTGTGCTACAATGGGGATGACAATCCACTCCACATATTGGGATCTGATGCCGGTCCGTTCCTGACCCAAAGACCTCGGGGCTCCTTTAGAGGCGTATTTGCGGAAAAGTCCGGAGGTGCACAATGTAGAGCTGGCTGCACATGTGAGCCCTGAACCAAACTATCTGGTCTACGGAGCGCTCCTCCTGTGTAGTGGCGCTGCTAGGTCATGGTAACTCACAATCCAACTACAACCACATATCAGCCGCAGATCGTCATATCCGCGCCCGGAGGCGCCGTAAATCTGCCTGCAGCCCCGGTGGAGCGGGGCTGCTTCTTACTTGTGGGGGGCATTGGATCTTGGCTGCACTTACCCGTGTGACGCTGGACACTGCACCGGGTTGCAGACGCTGTTGCCGCTGGAGTTGCCGTGCGGCTACGGACTCCATTTCCCGGCGTCCCTAGCGGCGGAAGCCGCAGATCTTCATATGCGCGCCCGGAGGCGCTTTAAATCTGCCTGCAGCACCCGCGTCGCGAGGTATCGCGCGGGTTGCGCCGCACTAAGCCCGGGCCAAGGGCGGGCCCGTTTCAGCCCGTTCAAGACCGGTTGAGGACAGGACGGGCAACCCCCCTAACATCTGCAAATACTTTAATTACACTTGCATTCTACTCTTAATAATATGGCGGCCAAGGAGACCAGGAGCAAGGCGGCCAATTCACACCTAACTGGAACAATGGACAATTTCATTACCAGGGTCAACTCAGTCATTGATCAGGGGATCACGATAATGGAGAGGCGGGTCTCTCAGGACTTAGCACTTGCCAGGAGGTCATCAATGGGAAATATTGCCAATGCCCGGACACCAGATCATCATGGCACTATTATTAGTATTGGTGTATTCGTGATACCCGATTCACCAAACGTTCAGTTGGAAGTTAGTGACCTGGACCACCTGTCCTTAGGGGACCTATCTACGGTCTCTGAGTCGCTATTAACGACACCCCTTAAGTTACCGATTGTGGCTAGTCCTGTTAACCCAACACTAGGCAATTACGAGAGAGACGCCAAGGGGATATCCCAAAGTGTAAGCAAGGGAAGGTTAACAAAACTGGTGGTAAGAAAGGGAAGGTGCCCAAAAATATCCAATTAACTACTGCCGCAGGGGACTAAGCCATTGCGACTACCTCTGTAATTCTAGACACCTCTAATGGTGGTCTAACACCCACGTTACCCCGGACAGAGGTCGGGGGCAAGAGCTTAGGGAGCCCAGGGAGAAGCATATGGAGGGAGGACCCCCTTTTGGCTAAAATGGGTGATCTTGTGAAACACTTTCTACGCCCAGTTGAAGATAGGCTGGCCAAGATTGAACAACAATTAAGCAAGATAGAACTTGCATCATTGGGATTTGCTGATTCATTAAAGAAGGTAACTACATCAAGTCTCAATGTTCCTCTAAATGACTCCCTGGGAGGGAAGGTCGTTACCGACGGATAATCCAGTTAGCTCTGGCTACTGCCTCACAGGCTTCACCTGTTCCCCCAGCTAAGGCACCAGTGGTTCCGGCAACAAACAAACCAACCCAGTGCCAATCAGCTCAGTTGAAGGAGGGAGTCGGGGACCCCGTAGCTCAGGCTCCCGAAGGGGGGGTTGTTAACATTGACTTGCCTCCAGAAGTAAGCCCCTACTTGGTGGTCTTAGCAGGGGTTCCAGCCCTGAGTAAACCAGGCCAAGAGTCATTTACTGCCCTAAGTAATAAAGTTGTCGATTGGCTAAACAAGTATAGACCATTGCCATCGCATATCTCAAGTAAAATACTTATGGTACGTAGGGTGTCCTGGGTGGGCCATATTGTCAAGGACATTAGGGGGGATGCTAAGATCCCAGGACAGTGGAGCACATTTGTAATTGGAAATACTACAGCCCAAAGGCTTCCATCCTATCCCTTCCATTGTCTTACTTTTACCCCCCCCCCAATTACTTTTCCACTGCAGATGAAGGGTGGACATTAGTAAAGTGGAATGGGAGGGGTCGATTAATAGGGACAGGCTGGAGCCTTTATCAACACCAAGTCAAATCCCTACCCAAAACCAGTATAGTAGCTTGGAGGCTGTTGACTGACTTCAGGTTCATGAAGGGGTTTGTTCAAGTACTCTTGCCCTATCTAGTAATAGTATTGTCAGTCCACCTCATCCAATCTTATGTCCAGGTCCCGAACCATTAGCTGTAGTTCCAGTACCCATAAGGGACAATCTAGAGAATGCCTGGGCCCCTGATTCAACCCAGGGCGGTGGTTCTATTGTGAATCTTAAAGTTGTTTCATGGAACATAGCAGGACTACGAAACAAGCTATCCCTTCCGGATTGGAACACTTTTATTGAGGACTATGACTTGTGTGTGTTCCAGGAAACATGGAGCCTTGAGCCACTGTTCAAGCCTGGTTACTCATGTTTCCATATACCTGCCATCTCCTCTGGACGCGGGCGCCCATCAGGTGGTCTCATGGTCTGGGTCAAGGCTGCGCTTAACTATAAAGTTACCCCTCACTTATCTCAATCACCAGACCTGATGAGACTAACGATCAAGGGCACGAAGGGCAATACAACCGTAGAACTTTTCAACATCTATGCAAGGGGCACTCAAGGAGGAGCAAAATCTGCAAATGTTTCCATCCTGTCTGAAGTGCTGCTTTCCTGCCCCTCTGATTCTTTCACTCTGATTGCCGGCGACTTAAACTGTACGTTTGAACCTTTGGCAATTGATGATATTCTGGGAACCCATGTTGAAGATGCAAGATGGGGTATACCTCTACTGTCGATCTCGCCAGTTAAGAAATGGTCACCGGTGGTCATTCAACTGAATGCTTTAATGTTGGAATTTGGTTTAAGAGCTACTAATGGGCGTACGCCCTCTGATGTCTTGGGGGCAAACATGCCCAAGTAGAATTGACTATATACTGATTGATAAGAGGTTATGGAAATGTGTATGTGACATGATCATTATATCGTCTATTGATAGCGACCATAACCCTCTATCCCTTTCTATGCTGGACTTGTGGCAAAACAAGGTAAACCGCCCTATTATTAGTTCTGAGATGTTATCAAAGGCAATTATACCATCTAATTGCAAAAGGTTTCTCAAATGGCCAAGATTCATTCTGAATGAACAAAAAAAAATATCTTCAGGGGAAATCCTAAGAGATCAGACCGCCAAGCTCTCGGTTGCTTGAGTGAATGAGACTGGGCCCTTAGCGGTGGAGACAATTTATGTTGAAACAATTGACCTGTTGGGCTCGCTCTTCTTAGAGGCTCCGCCTCATAAAAAGCGCTCCATGAGTAGTAAGCCAATGGAGAAATGGTTCAACAAGGATTGTAGGGTGAAAAAACGAGCACTGTTACTTGTCGTTAAAACCTCCAATACTGTTGAGGTACGCATGGCGAGGCAACAGTATAGACGAACCATCATAGAGACGAAAAAGGCATGGGAAGAATCGCATTGGAATGACTTGAAGATAGCAAGCCAGTCCAAGAATGGCAAGCTTTTCTGGGCCCTAGTAAGAAGATCTAATGGCTGTGATCCCGACCAAATCCCTAACCATATCACTGATGGGGAGTGGTTTGATCACTTTAGGAGACTCTGCGCAGGAGACAAGATTTTGGAGAGATGTGGGTCATTAAGTTGCCCCCTGGCATCCATTCCTATTCCCTCGGGCTCTTTTGACCCCATAGGGAAAACAGAGGTGTTGGCAGCCATAAATAAAATTGTCACAGCCAAGGCCCCGGGACAAGATGGTATACCGGGTGACCTATTTAGAGCCAACGCTGAGGACTGGGCCACCTATTTTGTTCTCTTGATTAATGCTTTGTTGGAAGGGTCTTCAATTCCTGATTCCTGGAAGGGAGCAGTAGTGGTTCCCATTTACAAGAAGGGGTACAGGGGGGACCCGGCCAACTACCGTCCTATAAGTCTTATTGATGCAGGACAGAAGGTGGTTGGCAGGGTCCTCCTGGAGAGGATCCTTTTATGGGCCGAAGAAAATAATATAATCTCGCAATTCCAGGCAGGGTTTAGGGCACGCACAAGCACAATAGACCAGGCTTTTAGGCTGGTACTTCTATATTAGAAGGTGGTAACCATTGGCAAAGGCGGTCTTTACCTTGCATTTATTGATTTGAAGACCGCCTTTGACCTGGTTCCTGGTCGGTTTTGCATGATATGGAGTTTCCCCTGCCCATTCTGAACCTTCTGGCCCGCATGCATGATGGGAATTATTCCCGCATTCGATGGGGCACTCAGGAACAAATAAAAGACAAAATCCCCGTCAATAGAGGCGTCCGCCAGGGATGCGTTCTGGCGCCAACCCAGTTCACTTTGTTTGTGAATGGGGTTGTTTCCTTTTTATCGAAATTAATGCTGATGCTCCCGTTCTGGCAGGTGTTAAAGTTCCAGCATTACTTTTTGCGGACGACACTCTGCTGGTATAGAAAACACCAGTGGGTTTACAGAAGCTGCTGGATCGGTTCTGCCTTTTTTGCAAGGAGAGGGGCCTAGTTATCAATACCTTGAAAACAAAGCACCTCTATTTTAATCCTAGCAGATCGCCCAAATCCACCCTTCTCCTCGATGGTGTGCCCCTAGAGTGTGTGAAAGTTTTTGATTACTTAGAGATCAGAGTCTCAGATAATCTGAAATGGGAGCCACACATTGAAAAAATGCCCCTAAACCATAAGCGGGTTGTGGGTGTGTTAGGGAGGGAACATCGTGCATCAGTCTCTAGGCCCATCACCCCAGCACTTGAGATTTATGCAGGAAAGGCCGTGGGCTGTGCATTATATGGAGCTGAACTCTGGGGCTTTGGTAACGTAGATAGTTGTGGCAGAAAACAAGTTCTTTAGAGAGCTTGTCTCGGTCCCCAGGGGGACCCCGACTAAGCCTCTTCTGAGCGACGTGGGTCGTTGCTCAATTGGGGATTTAATTACTTTACGTCCCCTCCTTTATTGGGCTCGATTATGGCGCACAGCTGAGTTATCTGGCTATCTTGATGGCCTTAGAGAAGTGATGAGTCTCCAGGGTTCACATAAGATTCATTGGCTAGCGAATTTAAAAAGGCTCCTTTTGGCCACTGGTCTCAAAACTGCTTGGGAGGCAGGGATTCCGCTGTCCAAAAGCGAAACTAAGAGAGCATTCTGGGCGTGGATTTATAATGAGGAGCTTACAGACCCTAATTTAGGTAGATTGACTGATGAGTTTCGCCAACACAAGCCTGCGCCTCGCTTGGAAACCTACATGGATTTTATTCAGAAACCGAGAGATAGGGCTCTTTTCTCTGCCTGTTCGCGAACGCACGAGCAAATGGAGTCCTCCTTATCAAACGCCCATTGACTGTCCATACTGTGCAGGTGTAGCCTGAAAATATCCCACACCTTTTTTTTGTATGTCCGGCTTACATTAAACCTAGAATGAAATGGTTAAGACCTGTATGTCAACAGCTTGAGACTAGGAATTATTGTACTGCACTCAGAATCCTCCAAGCAGATTCAAATACAACCCTAGCTTGTGGGGTGGTCACATTTTTAAGCTGGGCCTGGCTCATAAGATTGAAAGTTTTATGATGAATAAACTTAACTAATAATTGTATATCTTTTCAGCAAAGCTGTTTGGTTTAATACATTTTTAACCTTTTATTGTAATAATGATTACCAATGTGATTCTCTTTTGACCCATATTTATTGTGTACTTTGTTTTTAAATGTAATGCTTTTAAGATATTTCATATCGAATAAAGCTTTGTTGACTGACGGATATCAAATGCAACTGCTAATAGTTCTTGGGTCTGGCTGAGTGGTCCCTTTCCCTTTTCCCCCCTTTTTCTCTTCCCTCACCCAGCTATGACAGACGAGATGCACCAATTGTGGTATAATATAATATAAACATTTGCCTGCTCTCTCATGATCACCTGTTTGATAAAAGAAGCATCTCCTTAATGTCTGTTACTGTTTTTTGTAAAACCCAATAAACAAATGTAATTAAACACACACATAAACAGAGGCTTATTTATGCTGACACATTGCCACTTGATGTATGCTGTAGTGGGTGGAAGCCCAATGGGAATGAAACAACAACAGACAGATGGATGAAGAGAGGTGGCTGAAAGTCTCTTTAGGCAGTATAATATACATATTATTTTAATAAAACCAAAAGTTCTTGGCTAAAACCAGACCTAAAAAGCAGGGATGGCGAACTGCATCATGCCATTGCAATTCCAAGTGCATGTATGATGATGTAAACATGTGCATGAGTCCGAACGCATATGAGTAGAATGATTGAATTGGCATCTGTTTTTTAATGTACTGATCTGAGCTACATCAGTGAACAAACAAAAAATAACACTGAAGTAGCGTGTAAGTGCTTTTTTAAGATTAACTGTGTTTACACACACACCAGCCTACATCACTAGGCCTGTGGGTGTAGCTTATATGCTGTGCTGTGTCACTCATAACATTATTGGAAAACTCAGCAACTGCCATCCGCTGACAATGAGGAAGAATAGCTGCCATGGATGTCAACAAATGCAAACAATATAGACTAATTTAACAACCCCTACCCTCCCCGCCCTGAATTTAAGTGATTTCTTCATGGTAATATTAAGGGCTCGATTACGACCTAGGCAGACGGGACAATCCGTCACAAACAAGAAGGATATTTGTAGGATGCAGGAGGGCAGGTAGAGCCCAATTTGGGGGGGGGGAGGGGAAAGGGGGGAGGGGTGGAAAAGATTTCAGGGTGGGGGGGGGGGGTAATTCTTCCAGCCATAGGAAGAGTGGCTCTAAGAAGCGGTGAAAACACAACAAAAACCTCATTAACAAGTTAATGGTCTTTTAAAGACCGGTGAAGTACTCGGATGTGGCTGCAATTAAAGGGTCGCCAGCCAGCGAAGCTTTCTCAGCCTGGCTGACACACATGAATGGAGTAACCCGGTCTGCCAAGATCAAAATCAGGGCCTTAATCCCAAGATTTGGGAGAGCCTATGATAACCCTTAGACATCATCTTACCGTGAATAATGGCGGTCTCATCTGTAGCATTGCTGGCCCTAGGCCCACATGCTGCCGAAATCATGGACACAGACACGGCTGGTATAGTACTACAACTGGCCCCAGGCACGTGCACCCGGCCCCCTTTTAGTAACAGGGTCACCTGACTGGTGACGCCTGTGGTGGGTGGGCGTAAAGTGTGTGACATCATGGGCTGACCCCTAGACTGTATCCAGCTAGATACTACAGCATCAAGCTGCGCTTCCCTGTAAATCCTGCCTCTTTATGTCATTATCTGCAGCAGACTGACTTTCCTTTTGCAATCCTCACCTGCGTACATTGTGTTGGAGACATCGACCTTCCTCTCCCCTTTCCAAGAATTGCGCCGTAAAGCACCAAAGACAAGTGGCCTACCTCGAGCAGAGCGGGAGGCCGAGACAGACACCTACAGGCCTGGGGGGTTGAGCCATGCAGCAAACACATGGTCAAGAGACCACATGACTGCCCCGCCCTTGCAGAGAAAATGGGACATAGGTGGTGTGATGCGCCGGCAGAGGAATCATCGGCCTTGTGAGCGCCAGATGCGCTGCGCATGGACCTTGCAGATGAGACAACTTTTAGTGCCTTGGGGCCAGCCTTTGCACGTTTGACAGCTGGGTTGGGCCACGAAGAGCCGGTGGGCTGCGCCAGTTTAAAACCTGCACCAGCTGATGGCTGACTCGGTGACTCCATGTTCGTGGGGGCACAAAATCCTTCAGAGCAGTGAATGCAGGCGCGGAGCGTCCATTGGGGCGTAGGGGCATAGCCCCAATAAGCCCCATAGACCCACAGCGTCGTCGCTAAAATAAAAATAAAAATATTTAATGATCACGCTACCCGCCGGCCGGGAATCCGGGAGACACCCGACTTTTCCGGAGTGCGCAGGGGGTCTGGGTCTGCTGCAGCTTGAGTGACAGTCCACTCAGCTGCAGCAGGACTACGCAAGTGAATTTTTGGGCTGAAACTAGCCCGAGCATGCGCAGATAGTTTCCCTGCTGAAGTTCCCCTTAGAGAGAGGACCAGGGGGCGGGCGAAGCCCCCGGGGTTGCAAAGGGAGACTGGGCGAGCAGTCATGGTGCCCCCCTAGCCAATCCTGGCGCTGCATGCAGCACCAGGATTGGCTGGTCCAGTGGTCCATGTGCAGGCCAATCACTGTGTGACTTCGGGACGCCCACCGCTGTGACGTTGTGACTTCGACTCTAAAATTAATCTGTAGCCTGGAGCTCACCTCGTGTGCCTGCAGCAGACCGTGTGTGACTCCCGCCTCACCGTTCACCGTCACGGTAAAGGTAAAGCCACAGTGCATTATATGCGTTATGTAAGGCCCTCATTTCATTTGTTTTTCTTGCCCTCTGAGTCTGTTCTCCGTTTTCCTTGCCCTCTGTTCTCCCGATTTGCTTGACCTGTGTTCTCTCGATTTCCTTGACCTCTGTTATTTCGTTTTCCTTGCCCTCTTTTCTATCATTTTTCTTGCCCTCTTTTCATCCGTTTTTCTTGCCCTCTTTTCCTCTGTTTTTCTTGCCCTCTTTTCATTCGTTTTTCTTGCCCTCTTGTCATTCGTTTTTCTTGCCCTCTTTTCTCCAGTTTTCCTTGCCGTCTGTTCTTCCGTTTGCCTTGCCCTCTGTTCTCCCAATTTCCTTGCCCTCTGTTCCTTGTGTGTGTGGGGGGGCTCTGTGTGTGTATGTGGGGGGGCTCTGTGTGTGTGGGGGGGGCTCTCTGTGTGTGTGTGGTGGGGGGGCTCTGTGTGTGGGGAGGGGGGGGGGGCTCTGTGGTTATAAAAAACCTCTCAGTTCATTCGGTCTATTGTGTCAGATTACACATCTCCTTCCGGGAAAAAACTCAGTTTCTACTCCCGTTCTTAAATGTAACTTTTGTGACTGCTTGTGCTGCGTGTATCCTCAATTAACGCAAAGGAATGGGTCTCCACAGACACACTTCACAACAAACAGTCAGGCCCTCTTAAAGATTTGCAATAATCCCCATTTGGCAGTAAATGAAAAAGCATAATTTCAAACCTGGCGGAAACTGTAATTGTATTTATATAGCGTTGCTTCCCCTGATGAGGCATTAAAGCGCTTTGCAGCAAGTAGCACGCTACTCCGGAACCCAAGATTAGAGTTAATAGTAGTTTAGTAATACGTTTTTTCCCCCCGCAATCTCGAATTGTTTTCCGTGTGTGTATTTTCCTAAGAAAAGCCTGGTGAAATGTGTGTGGTAAAATGTGCACATGCAGAAAGGTGTGTGTCTCAGTGGTGTTGCCCATTCCTCACTAGTAAGTGGGAATACTGTTGTTAAACTTCACCGTGGAATGGCAATAAACTCCAGGGTCAGTAATCCCAGGATGGTATTACGGATATAATATAGCCCCAATAGAAAAGTGCTGCAAACGTGAAGAGAAACATTCTGGCTACATGTTCCAACCTGGTATAAGTTACAAATATACAAGTTGCGTCTTTGATACAGATTGTATTTTGCTTGGCTAGACGCTGTTATAGTGAAAAAGATTTACCTGTGAGAAAAAACTGTACCCGGGTGAAAGTAAGTGAAGGTCCACAAACTTTGCTACCTTTGAAAAGGGCAAAAACTGGGAACTTCACTAAAATGAACTGGAGGGAAAAAATATCAACCTTTTGTACTTTGGCAGTAGTGCTGTAAAGGTGCCTCTCAGACATCTGCTGGTGTGTGTTTCTGAGTGGCACTGCTTCTGTTGCTTCTTTATATATGTGATCGTCCTTATTACTTACCGGTAAACTTCCTTACCCTTTTTCAGAATCCTACTTATTATTGTGAGACGTCTCCGCCTCCGACTGAGTTTTCCCTCGCTAGGGTTCCACAATCCCCAAACTTTTAAGCTGCCTTCTATTTCTACGATCGACGAATAAAAACTCCCCTCCTCCACCCACCCTTCCTTCTGTTCTTTTTTTTGTCGTCGTGTACCAGTTGAATATGCCACGTTAGTTTTCATGCGTTTACAATGCATGCCATTACAACGCGGTCATTACATCAACTGCGTTGTTACATCTCCTACCATTGCAACCCAAGTCGGAACAACGACTTGCTGTAGGGCAGAGAGCTGGATTTTGGAATATTATAAATTTCTGTTCCAACTCCAGTCTGTGCAACAGTAGGGAAGGTGTTGGATTTTGAATCCAGCACCTTCTGCCCCCTACAGCAAGTCGTTGTTTCGACTTACGTTGTAATGGTATGAAATGTAACAAAGCAGTTGTTGAAATGGCATGCGTGATAAACAATGTTTACCGTACCAGAGGAAACCCACTGTGTTGTGTACTATGCAATTGTTTTATATTTGTTGTGTTTTCATTATTTACAAAGGTTTTGTACCTTCCCTCTTCATAGTGGGGCACCAGGAGTTCATTGTGCACTGCGATCATTGTGCAGCACCATACTTGTGTGTGATCTTGGGCATTCCGGAATGGGGAATAGGCTGTGAGATTTCACATATTCACTAAGTTGTAGCAAGGCTCACCAAAGTTCGTATTCTAGTGAAAATTCACAAGGCCATCTCTGCTTGTTAAACTGCATTGTGATTACAAACGGCAGGGATTTGGACCGCAAGAAATTCACAAAAGGTGACCTTGTAGTCTTAAATCTCATTATTCATGATTATTATTACCTCACCTCGGTGTACTATGGGTTGAAGTAAATCCTATGATAGTGGCAGGAATGGGTGGTTTAGGGTGTTTTCAGTCTAGAGAGATTGTGTACAAGCACATACACATGAATTCATGTGATACACAAACTCTCATCTAACACTTTCCCACCATGGAAATGGTTGGAGATTTCCTCCTGACATGGGAGGAGTACATCCCTTTGTATAGTAGAAACTTCCACAAAATTATTGTGTGCACAGAGGAAGTGGTTTCCCTATTCCCATTGCACAAATACACAATCATTGACAGTGTACAGCTGCACCATGTGTACAATTTGTCATTGTTCAAATATCAATGCCTATGAGTAGGCTTTCCTGTTTTCAGTTTCTATTTTTGTTAAATTCTTGTGGGGTTTTTTCAGTGTTTTCAATATCTTAAAAAACAGTTGTTATCAGTGGTTACACATTTTCACGCCACTAAAAACAACAGAAAAGGTGTTTTTCCGGTGTTTATGGAATGTTTTGCTTTTATTATTGCTTGCTTTCTGCACAGAAAGAACAGGTATATAGACAGTGTACTTATAGTGTATATAAGGTCCAAATAGATTTTTGCAAATTAATCTTATTGTAGTACACCATACAATACTTCTTCAGTGAGTCTTTGGGTCATGTGCGCTCGCTTTTTCCTTCCCATGTAAACTTCTGTGCAAAGGCCCTATCAGCATTCTTAGCCCCTTGGGGAGAGAACCATCAGCGAAGGGACACAGTTGGGATGACTCTTTCTTTGATGCCACATAAAGCACGAAATGATAAAAATTTGCGTTTTAGTTCCTGTGCATTAGAAACCAGTGCACCAGAATAGACTAAAAAGTCAACAGCATCCATCATTAACTCTTAAGATTGTAAAGATGCTTTCAGAATACCATCTAACAAGTGGCAAGGATCTACTACAGGGAATCGCTTCAGCTCGAGTATCAATTTTGACAGGTCATCACACAACTTTTTTATATACATAGCTGAATCACTGCAAATACAAACAATATCACTCCAATCTTTGTTGAACTTGGAAAGTACCTTTTTTGCAGAGCATTACAAGTGACACTGCGTTCCATGTTTTCCAAAAGTCTGGTGTCATGTTTTTACCACTATCCCAGATGCTTGGTGATATATATACTTGTCACTATACCTTGCATTGAATGTTTAAAGCCTGAGGTGTTGGCAATTCACCTACTATCAATACTGACCCACTAGAAACTATCGTCTGATGTATTAATGGTTTTTACCCATTCTCTGTGGGAAATTGTGATGACACATATTAGGAAAGATTTTTATGTAACCAGCCATTTTACCTATCGGTGAAAGAATCAAATGCAGCCAAAATATCAAATATGAGTTTGATATGGAATTAGTTACTTATCTGTACACTATAGTCCTCCAGTATTATCTTTCATAGATTCACATGCTTGTATCTTCCCCGTCGTCATGGTGGGAGTCTCACGGTAACAGAATGACCAAAGCAGTATCATAGAGAAGAAAAACTGCATAGAAAAGCCCATAGGGCCTGTATTATGTGGTAACCAGACCTCCTCATTGTTTGGTCCAAATGTCAGCCAATCAGCATTACTGCCCTGACTTCACACTCCCCAGCAGAAACTTCCTGCCTCAGATTTCCAGCCCCACGTGTGAGACATGGATAAATACCGAGATCGCAAGTTCTACCTGAGAAACGGGGAGGTGGGCGGGCGCATGTGAATCTATGAAAGATAATACTGGAGAACTATAGTGTACAGGTAAGTAACTAACTCCTTCTCAAGTATTACATCTTTCATAGATTCACATGCTTGTATCAGAGTAGTAAGTAGTACCCAAAACCTGGAGCGTTTCCATGGTAGGCTATGAGTAAACGTAATTCATTATCTTTTCCAGTGACTGGTGTAGCTTTCCATGTGTAATCTGTGAAGGTTTTGGGAATCTCTGGAAAGCTTGTAACTACAACATTGCAGTAGTGTCATTCTCTGTAAAAAGCTTCACACTTTTCTTCAACCCGTGTGTTGTGACAGTAGTAACTCTCGGGAGACAAAACTTGCCTCTCTTTCCAGACACAATTGTGGCCGCTTCCACAATCAGTAAAATGCTGCAATGTGACGCCATGTTTTACAAAATGTTCCTCTTCACAACCCACACACACTTTTTACGAATGTTATTAGATATTAAAGACAATGGAAGAAAAGACCTACCCTCACCCACCAACCTATTCATTTACTACTCCTATGCAGGGGTGTAATGGAGGCCCCCGCAGTACTGGGGGCCCAGGATTTCTTGTTTTGGAGGGGGCCTTCTCACCCTCTAGTCTAAGCCATGCCATTGCACGTGGCATGCCTTGCAGAATGTGTGTAATGGCATGGAACAAGATATAGTCATCCTTTCTGGAAAGCCACTTTGCTTTACCGAGCAGGCGCCCGCAGTGTAGGAGGCGTTCAACTGTTCAGGGGGCCCCCATTGACACATGGGCATTGTCTGCTGATGTGACCATTTATCATTAATTCACCGACAGGAAGGGACCTGGTGCCCACAGCTGCCACCAATGCAGCTCTACTTTATCATTTATCTACTGTCTATATCCTCACTCCTCTGTGACAGGTCTCTTTCCTTCGTGCTCCAAGGTCTGTCACCTCCCTCCCGCTATTTCTAATTTGCTTTGTTCCTATTCAGCATTCTGTCCGTTCCTGGCCCCTTCTAACCCTGCCCTTCTCCCTCTCCCCTCCACCATAGCTCTTGTCTGTCTATTCTTCAGCCCTTATCACCTCTGCCTCCACTTTACCTATACACTTTTCTTTATCAGCTGTTTTTTTTTTCTCCTCTCCATACAAAGTCCCAGCTAGGTCTAGTCATAAACAAAAAGCAGAGGCCCACAGACACCTTGTGGATGATTTTCTGACTTGGTTCCATCTACCCATCACAGGTACTAGGTTTGTCTTATGACATTGACCAGGGTGACACACTGCTCATGAAGGATAACGAGACTGAGGCTTAATGACAATGCTCATGTCTGTGAATAGAATAAATAAATACAAATAGTTTTCTAAACCTATTTTGAGTAGCATTATGAATTTCAAATGCAGCTTTTGAGTAGGTTGCAGTGATGCGTGGGCAAGCCGTCTCGCATTGAATGGTCCAAACTTCAAACCTACTCGTATTTTGGCTTAGTTTGGGATGGCGATGTTAGCAGCAACGTAGCAGAGTGACTAACGTGGACGCGCGCTAGTACTTTGGACGCGCTAGCTGCTTCAGGTTACGCTGTGTTTTAACCTCTTCCCTGTTAATTTTAAAGAACATGTTTTTACCTTGTGTGTGTGACTGATTGTCCCAGTTACTCGCTCGTAACACCAGCTACTTCCTCCCCTTACCCCGGTCCACCACGGGCTTGCCCGATTGCTGTGGAGGGTAGGCGGGGCGGCCAATCACAATCTGGGGATGCTGGGAGGGTAGAGTCTGGGGTCAGCGCACCAGCCACTTAAGGCCAAGCTATCAACCTGAACGCTGTGGACGCGCGCTAGTACTTTGGACGCACTAGCTGCTACAGGTTACGCTGTGTTTTAACTTCTTCCCTGTTCATTTTAAAGAACTTGTTTTTACCTTGTATGTGACTGACTGTCCCGGTTACTCGCTCGTAACACCAGCTACTTCCGCCCCCTACCCCGGTCCACCACGGGCTTGCCGGATTGCTGTGGAGGGTAGGTGGGGCGGCCAATCACAATCTGTGGGCGCTGGGAGGGTGGAGTCTGGGGTCAGAGCACCAGCCACTTAAGGCCAAGCTATCAACCTGAACACTGTGGATGCACGCTAGTACTTTGGACGCGCTAGCTGCTTCAGGTTACGCTGTGTTTTAACCTCTTCCCTGTTAATTTTAAAGAACTTGTTTTTACCTTGTGTGTGTGACTGACTGTCCCGGTTACTCGCTCAAACACCAGTTACTTCCGCCCCCTACCCCGGGCCACCACGGGCTTGCCCGATTGCTGTGGAGGGTAGGCGGGGCGGCCAATCACAATCTGTGGACGCTGTGAGGGTGGAGTCTGGGGTCAGCGCACCAGCCACTTAATGCGATGCACTTTAGGACGCGGAGCGGGCACGCTGCTTGCGCGCCCACGGCAAGCCCATCTGCACCCGTCCGTGCCTGTGCGCGACCAACGCCAGGCAGGCTGCCGGAGGACACACAATAAGGCAAATACACTGGTCCAGGGCTCAATTGTTGGCCATGAGACCTCTGACCAGTAGCTGTAGCACCAAGTGCAATCCCTCTCAGCTACTCGTCGAACAATTTGAGGGCAAAGACTGTTGCTTCCTTCTAGATGCACTCACTATTTGCCTGATTAAAAAATGCTATAAAGCACCAGACCGTGAGTCACCCAGAGAGGTTTAGGCGTGCCTCCTCAACTGTCGATCTCTCCCGCGACACGCAGGCGACATTTGGCTATCACTTATTACCCATTCATGGGACCTGATGTTTCTCACTGAAACTTGGGTCAAAGAGTCCTCTAACCCAGATATTTCGCTTGCAATCCCCCCAGATTACCACTTTGTTGGGATTAGTCGGCCAGGGACAAAAGTGGGAGGTGTATTCACCATTATTTCACGGTCCCTATGGAAAATAACCTCCAGGAAATTAACCAACTCTGGCCCTATTGAAGCGATGTACTTTAGTATCTCGGATCCTACTCACCTGATACTTGCTGGAGCTCTAATCTACAACCCCCCAGGCACACAGCCCTCTCATCACACTGAGTTATTGGCCACCCTTGCCGACCTATCCCTAAAACACCCACATTTTACCATCTTAGGTGATTTCAACCTACATATGGATGATTCTTCTTGTCCTAAAGCGAGGGCCCTAGTAGAAACGCTATCTGGAATAAACCTGGACCTGAGAGTTCATGGCCCTACCCACACGGCAGGCCACACCTTAGATCTGATTTTTTCAAGCTTGTCAGCTCTTTCTACTCGGCCACCAAGTCCCCTGGCGTGGTCTGACCACTCACTCATTCCTTTCAGTCTGATTATCCCCCCCTACCAACCACAAATTGCGTAATACCGAATTTGGGAAGAAAATGGTACAAAGTCACATGTGACGCGCTTGAACCAGCACTTTCGAATAAGGATTGGCAGCCGTCAGAGGATCTAGATGCTGATGTGAAAAAATTCAATACCACTCTCACTACAGCGATAGATGCGATCGCCCCCTTATTGCTCCTCTCTTCTGCCCGATTGAAACCCTCTGCCCCATGGTTCTCCCCTGACTTACGTACAGAAAGAAGTAAATGTAAAAAACTTGAGCGCCTTTGGCGACGCACCTATGATCCTCTCGCTAAAAATACATATAGAACTACGTTAAAAAAGTTTCATAAATTAAAACTGGCCACAATGAAAGAATATTTTGCCAACCAAATTAACTCTGCAGATAATTTGGCCAAAACCCTTTTTAAAATTGTGAAGGACTTCACAAAACCATCAGCCCTTACCATTCTCTCCAAACCGAGTCAAGAACTCTGTGATGGTCTCTCGCACTTCTTTCATCATAAAATTGTTGATATTTTCTCCTCCTTCACACCGACGAGGGTGCATGGTGAGGTCATATCAGTCCAACCTCCCCTACAGGCTAGTGCAACCATTTTCAAGGCGTTCAATCCCATCGTATGGGACTCTGTCCTATATAAAATGCAAAAATGTCAATCTGGCTCTCCCCTAGGCCCCGTTCCGGCTCAAGTATTCACGACGCTGGCGCCACTCATCACTGCCCCCCTAATTTCTATATGGAACACCTCCCTCTCCTCTGGCCAATTCCTGTCAGAATGGAAACAGGCAATGTTGATCCTAATATTAAAGAAAGTGGATGCGGATCCGGCGGCATTTAGCAATTACCGGCCTATCTCACTCCTCCCCAAACCTGCCAAAATTTGGGAAAAAGTAGTACAGGAACAGCTGGCTGACTACCTGGAAGCTAACACTCTCTTGCATGACACTCAATCCGGATTTCGATCCGGATATAGCACAGAGACGGCCCTCCTGGAAGTAACTGAGACTATAAGAGAGAGAGTGGACAGAGACGAGGTGGCCATGTTGGTGCTCCTCGATCTGTCCGCAGCTTTCGACACTGTTTCTCACTCCATACTAGTGGACAGACTCCATGACATGGGGATACAGGGCACACCACTGGCATGGATAAATTCATTCCTATCTGGAAGAACTCAACAGGTGTGGTGTCGACCCTACTTGGCAAAAGATAAGAAGCCCCTTAGTTGTGGAGTCCCTCAGGGGTCGGCCCTCAGCCCTCTCTTTTTTAATGTTTATATGTCACCGTTGGCGAGGGTTGTGGAGGCCTGCGGAGTCAGAGTGGTCTCTTACACTGATGATACTCAGCTGATTTTTTCATTTAGAGACCACTCTGACACTGGGCTTGCAAATTTTAAATCCTGCCTCACTAACATTGTTTCATGGATGACATCTAATACATTAAAATTGAACACCGATAAAACCGAGGTGCTATTTTTCAATCTGAAATCCCCACTGCTGTCTTCCATATGGTGGCCGCCTGAGTTGAACCCACCCCCCATCCCTGCCAATTCTGCCCGGAACCTTGGGTTTTATATTGACAATGAATTATCATGTAAAACACAAATCCAAAAGGTTACCTCTGCCTGTTTCGGCAAATTAAAAATGATTAAAAGAAATTCCCCCTATCTTTCTAGGGACTCGATGAGGACCGTTGTGCACGCCCTCATCACTTCGCATCAGGACTACTCTAATAGTCTCTATGTAGGGTCTCCTGCATGTCTACACAATCGTCTGCAGATTGTCCAGAACGCGGCGGCAAGACTGATTTGCCACGTCCCTTACCGCCACTCTATTTCTCCATACTTTAAGAACTTGCATTGGCTTCAGATATCTCATCGCATCCAGTTTAAGGCCCTGGTCCTGGCTTTTAGAGCACTTAATGGGAATGGACCAGGCTATCTCAGGAACAGACTGACGCAGGTTCAATCAGTTCGTACCCTCAGATCTAACCACCTTCGTCTCTTGCTCCCTCCCCGTTTCCAACGCTCCAGAAGAGGTGGCAAAGCTTTTGCGGTGGTCACGGCTAAGCTATGGAACGCCTTGCCGCTTAACCTGAGATTGATTGAATCGGAACCCCAATTTAGGTCCAAACTGAAAACATACCTGTTCTCCAGCTACTAACCTCCTTGGTTCACTACCGTTACAGTCCACAGCGCCGGGACCCGCCCGGCGGGGGTAGCTGTGCGCTTAACAAATTCCATAATAATAATAATAATAATAACTAGGTGGCTGTTTTTGTTATATAAATGTTCGTTTGAAATGCCAGTGCCTTCACAAAAGTCCCTGATGCTCCACCACTTTTTATTGCGCAGGTTTTATGTGCCCGAACCAGTGGCTGTGCGCACTCTGCAACAGATCTATTGGTAAGTTTGCAATTGTACTTTAAGAGGGAGTTGGCAGGTTTTGGAGGTTTTTTGAGCAGCATACATAAAATATTTGCTTTGACTTTGGTGCCAGACTGCTGAGCAATGTTACATTAATGCTTGGGGTTCACTTTCCTCTGTCATCTGCCTCTATCTTGCACCCAGCATGTGCTTTAGATAACTGTGCCATTGAATGTCTTGCCCGCTTTTATCTGATTTCTGGGAATCCGGCGAGCAGCTGATGAGAAGCGAATGATCCCGGAAGAAGAAAGTGGGGAATATATGTTTGCGTGAGACTGTCTGAGGGGTGAGTTCCGCAGGCCTTCCTATGCAATACTGTGTGCTTTATGTCCCAGGGATGTGTGGATGTGTGTGTGAGCATGTGTGTGTGTGTGGGGGGGGTGTCTGTGTGAGTGTGTGTCAGTCTGTATATGTGTGCGTGTCTCTGTGTGTGGGCGTATGTTTGTGTAGCTCTGACAAACTTTCTCTATGTTTCTCTCAGGGCTGGTCTCTCCTTCTTTCCCCTATATGACAATGACGTTCAACTGATCCTCTTGTTTGTCTGATCCCTTCATAGAGAGCTTTGTGTAACTAAAACGACCTCGTTTTCTCAGGAACTGCTCTTAGATGAATCACCGGTTCCAGGCGTGCTAGCTAGCTTGAAATGAATTACCTGGAGAACGTGCAATTTTTCATTTATAACAAACACGTAGGTCGCATTCATGCACCAGAAGTTGCGGAACAATGTAATCACAGCTGTTTCTTATAAGGTGGAAAATATTGAAAAAGCAGGTCCTTCAGGGGTTTTATCATAAGTCCAAAGATGCCAGCATTTTCATACCTTCCTGTTCTGACTTTGCATCAATATTGACCAACCGGCAGAAATGTTGTTTTTGCACTGGTCGGTCTGTGGAAATGTTGTTTTTCACGTGCCTGACAATGTTGGGGCAAATTACCCCGGCATGGATTTAAGCTTTATTCTAAGGTTTGGCCATTAATGGGAATGTAACGAAACTGGTGCTCATGTAAAGTGCTCTGATACTTGATGTCTCGGGTCTAGTTTGCGTTATATAAAACAAAAAATAGGAAAATCAGTTGTTGGCCTATATATTTAGGTGCATTGGAAGTCTGGCAGAGCTAGCCACTGTTTGTGGTCCGAGTAGTGAAATAGCAGCTGGCGGCAGCGCAGAAGGTTAATGTGCCTGCTGCAAAGAACATGTACCTGATGCAGATCACATACTCCATATGATGTAAATAGGTCAGTGAGCCACAGCTTTTGTCAGAGAGATCCTTTTGTTACTTGCAGTTTCTAAGTTAAAATTGTAACATACAACAGCGAGCTAATAACTGTCACCTAAGAGTTGCATGCAAACTGCAAGGAAAAATTTGGAGCGTTATGTTTTTTTCCCCGCCAGTCTTTGTTTGATTACCCTAGTGTTTCAAAAATAAATTGTTATCTTTTCACTATGGCACAGAGAGGCAGTAAGGCTGTATTTTTAGCAGTCATTTTGTGGAAAGGGGAGCTGTTGGAGATGTATTACGGTACTGCACAAGATATATGTATTTATGCTGAAATTTGATATTTTTGCACTGCACCTTATACGTTGTACTTTGATTATTGGCAGGTTTCTTTGATATATATATTGTTAGGGCCAGCAACACCATCATGAATACAGTACAGGAGCTGTTTACAAGGTCATTCCAAGCACGGCCACTTGAAGAAAAACTATATTTAAAGCAATTAGGACCTCATCAGCCTGACATAAACCTATAGAAAACTTCCCAGGACAGAGGAAAAATGTCAAAAAGTACATTCTCAAATGCCTGGTACACAAAAGCTGATTGGCTTACAGGGTGTCCTATAAGAATTTCTCTGTTCTGCTTCCCCTGCTTGCTGTTTGGTGGTGACTTTTCTTGGACACGTCAAGGAATCACAGAATTGAAGCATTTGTCAGAAAAAATAAAGAAGCATGCATACACAAGAAAGCATATGGAAAACCTGACGAGGCTGGGAATGTTGGGGGAAGACGCACGAATTGAGCAGCAGATAAATGAGGCATACCGAAAAACCATACAGAAACACAATGAAGCTGTTGAAAGGAAAAGACAAAGTCTATCCAAGATAATTGATTGCATTCGTTTCTGTGGTGCTTTTGAACTGGCATTGCAAGGCCATGATGAATCGGAAAGTTCCTCAAAACCTGGTATCTTCAAAGGCCTAGTGGATTTAATAGCAAGCATAGACAAGGATTTGGAAACACATTTAGCGAGTGCTACAGTCTTTAAGGGCATCTCTAAAACAATACAAAATGAACTCCTTGAGTGTTTGCTCGAAATTATAAGAAGCAATATTGTGCAAGAGTTGAAAACCACAGACTTTGTGGCTATTCAGGCTGATGACACCACTGATGTGGCCACTAAGACACAGCCCGTATTAGTGTTTCGGTACCTTGACAGTGACAGAAACGTAGTGGAGAGGTTCTATGGTTTCACACATTTAAGAGACTCTAGTGCAGCAACCCTTACTGAATCTATACTGTGTCAACTGAACTTAATTTTTACGGACCTGCCTCAAAAACAAAAACTTATCGCACAAAGCTATGATGGTGCGTCTGTAATGAGTGGAAGCCTTAGTGGAGTACAGAAACGAATTCGAGATGTGTACCCTAATGCTCATTATGTGCACTGTTACGCAAACCAACTCAATCTTATTATGCAACAGGCAGTATCAAAGATCAGAGAGACGCAAATTTTCTTTCAGGATATAGGAGGCATAGCAGCATTCTTCTCACGTTCCCCCAAAAGAACAAAAGCCCTTCCTGAGATTGTGGACAAAAGCGTTCTAAGGGGATCCTCAACTCATTGGAACTTTAACATTCGTACTGTCAACCTAATCTTTGAAAATAGGGAGGGCATTGAGAAATGTTTTGTCGCCATAGAAGCCAATGAAGAGTTTGATTACACAAGTCAGAATGAAGCCAGTGGCTTTATTAGAACATTACAAGACAGAGAGTTTCAGTTTTTACTCTTTTTATTTCATAAAATAATGCGTGCTGTCGACGTGTTATACAATCAGTTACAAGGAAAAGACGTAGATACTGTGTTTGTGAAGGAATCTACCACTACATTTGTAAAAAGCATAAGGAAAGTGAGAGATAGGGTTGACAATTTAGAGAGCAAACTGCCGGAGCATTCTGCTTTTGCAAACCGCAGGCAAAACATCACCACTCTGGTTCGAATTGCAAAGGAGATATGTGACATTGTAATTGTGCAGGGACAAGAACGTTTTTCATTCACTAAACATTTGGTGAGTGCCACATTTTTGCGAAGTAAAGAGTTTGCAAAATATGATGAATCCTTCCCAGAGGGTGCTCTGAATGAGGCTGTGGAAGCATATCCTATGCTCAAAAAAGAGCAGCTGAGAACTGAGTTGACTGTACTGTACGCAATGCCTGTGTACCGGAAGGCCACAAGTGCCTTGACTTTGCTGACTTTAATACATAACTGAATATGGAAAAGTTACTTACAGAGACAGTGACTTTACTAAAAATTGTCATTACCACTCCAATGACAATAGCCGAAGCTGAACGATGTTTTTCAGCCCTTAAAGCTCATAAAGACATTGCTCAGGAACACCATGCTAGAGGAAAGACTCAATGCTTTGGCGATGCTCTCTGTAGAGAGCAAGCTAGTCCAAAAAATACCGGACTTCAACAATAAAGTTATTGACAAGTTCGCTACACTGAAAGAGAGATGTGCTGATTTACTTTACAAAAAGTGAATGCTGCTACTTGTTTGTTAAATAAAATAAAATACTGTGAGTGAGGTACTTAGAAATGCATTGTTATCTTTGTTTTTAAAAGTTTTCTAGTGTTTTGTTCTACTTGGGGACTAAACAGATTTTACTGATCAAATGGCATATAAAGTACATTCTGCAGCACTTAAACACTATAAACTGTGTGGAAAGACATGCGTGATAAAGTCACATGCGTTCTAATGGAAACGTGGTAAAGGTAATGCGTGGTTCCCAATGCTTTGTAAAGGCTGTTTCCCAACTGCTGTGAAACTTCTTCTACTCTTAGAGCTGAGATTTCCATGAAAGTCTTATAGTCTGAATTCAGCCGCGTAATAGGACAGAATATATGAAGCTCTGTGGTTATACTGAATAAGCAGGTACCTATGTTAGGACAACTATTGATGCAATAACTGCACTTTCCAAATTGCTTTATTAACCTTCCTGCTTTCACAAGTTTGCTTGGAAATGCACGATTTTTCTTCGCTCGCTGCGCTGCAATATGCAAATTAGTTTACGCCCACCACTTTCAAATGTCACCAGCCACCCCTCAGTGAATGTAGGCCTCCATAAGTGGGACAGTGTCATTGACAGGCGGCCACAAACTGCCTCTTGCTGAGGGGGAGGCTGTTTCACACAAGGGACTTATAACGTTTTACTGGGGCTCAAGACTACCCCAGCCAATCACTCGCTAGAGCACAGTCATGATCTTCTAGCCAATTAGAGACCACCAATAGTTCACAAAATTATTTCTTTCAGCATTTCTGATTGGCTGTAATTATTTACGTGATCTAAGGTCGAGTTATCTATCAGCTAAAATTGACATTAAATCGTCTTGTCCATCACCAAAATCAACATGTTACGGGCATTGTGCAAAATAAATCCCAAACCCGAGGCATATCGTTTTCTGTTTTTGTCCCCAATGCAGCCTCTCTTTTCTTGTATATACCAGTACTCCAATTTAGGCTGCCAATCTTCCAAACAACTGTCTACTATTCTTGCACTGCTCCCACGAATTAAACATAGGATACCAACTTCATTTTTAGCCTCCAATTTCAAATTCCTTTACATTTACAGAGCATTAAAAAAGCATCAGTATTTAGCTTTGGCTTTTTTATGTGCGTACACTTTATTAATCAGCTAATATTAGTTACTTTTCTATATAAACATGGAGCTCCATAGTAGGCATTACAGACTCATACAGGGCCCAGCGACCACACTGCTCAGTGGCACTGGCTGCTGGCTACTTCAAGTCTGAAATGATTATGTGTGAGTGCACGTTTGTGTGTGTGGGCGTGTGTGTAATTTATGTGATGTGTGTTTCATTTATGTTGTCAGAGGGAAGGCTAATAACCAGAAGCAAGGTTTGCTCATCTACATGGCTGTAAATGGTTTTAAGCACATTTCAAAAGTGCCTGCCTTTTGCCTGCAAGTAATCTACCATAATAAATCATACACACCCTGATCCGTCGATAACAGAGCTTGCTCTGTTGGGATGATGGAGGACTTTTCCTCCTCCATCTAAAGGATCTGCTGCCAAATTTTAAGAAGTCCTCCTAGCTCACAGACATCACTCTATTTTCTAGTTCTAGTCCTGCATTCAGTAGTCCGAAGACATCAGTATTACATGTGAATGTGAGAAGTCTCAGGTGATTGCGTGTCTGCACATTAAATAGTCTTTTCTGTTCCACTCAGGCCTTAGGAGGATGATGTAGACTTTGGGGATGAAGATACAGCCCAGGAGTCCTGTGCTGGAAGTCAGGATGGCAAAGACCTCAACGGCCACCATGTACCTGCCTTTGGAGCTCAGGTATGCTGGGATGAAGGCGACCCAGACACTGCAGAATACCAGCATGCTGAAGGTGATAAACTTGGCTTCGTTGAAAGTATCTGGTAACTTCCTAGCTATGGAGGCGACAGCAAAGCTCAAAAGAGACAAAAATCCCATATAACCAACTACAGCATAAAATGCAAAGACAGAGCCCTCATTACACTGCAAGATCATCGTCCCTGTTTCTGATCTAGTATCAATATCTGGGAATGGAGCAGACAGAATGAGCCAAATACCGCAGATCAGCACCTCCCCCACTGAGCAGAGAAGCACCAAACAGCTTGGTATTCGGGGTCCAACCCACTTTCTAAACTTACTTCCCGGCTTTGTGGCTTTAAAGGCGATGAGAACTGTGATGGTCTTTGCTAGTACAGAAGACACAGCAATTGTGAAAATGATCCCAAAGGCAGCTTGTCGAAAGAGGCATGACATCTTTGAAGGACGACCAATAAAGAGGAGGGAGCAGAGGAAGGACAGCATGAGGGAGAGGAGAAGGGTGTAGCTGAGATCCCGGTTATTGGCTTTCACTAATGGTGTGTTTCGGTACTTAATGAAGATTCCCAGCACTCCCACAGTGACAACGGAGAAGAAACTTGCAATGCACGACGCGACCAAACCCAAAGCATCCCCAAAGGACAGGAACTCCACAGTCCGTGGAATGCAGGCATCTCTCTGCTCATTGGACCACTGGTCTTCAAGGCACTTTATACAGTTTTCCATATCTGCAAAAAAAATATCAAAAGGAGTTAAGAAAACCATCCATTCAAAGCGGTATAGGAACATAGTCACCAGAAGTCCCCTTCTTAGTTTGTGCTTTAACCATCAATTCAGTTCATGTCTTGACAAACTGCTGCAGTTAAGGAATAGCTAGCTATTCATTCCTATGGGCCTAGTGGCCCATAGGAATGAATGGGAATTGCATGCACAATTTGCTAGTACCAAATTGGTACTCGCAAATTGTGCATGCAATTTCAAGGGTGCAAGGGTGCCAAAAGGACATCCTGTTGCACCACTGAAATAGCTATGTTACCACATGTTGCGCACATACATGCCCCAATGGCATGTGTATGTGTAATATGAAACTTTGAAAAAGGCACTTTAGTGCATTTTTCAAAGTTTTGGCAAATTACCATCAAGTTCAAATTGATGGTAATTTGCGATCCCTAATTGTGAATTCGCAGTTTGAAATTGCATCAGGCATTTCGGGAATCACAATTTGTGATTCTCTAAATGCGTTTGCAATTTATGTAATCGCAAATTTTGCGATTACTTAAATTGCTATTTTATATGTGGGTTGAGGCTCCCAAATTTTCGTTACTGCATGTGCCCCTTAGTTTCTTCATGGGGATTTAGGGCCAATTTAGAGTTTGGTGGACAGGGAACTCCATTGCAAACGTGTTGTGGTATACCCTCTCTGCGAAAATCCTGCACTGTCCACCTCATTTAAGGATGGGCATACAGTGAGTATTCTATTGATGGAGCCCCCATTGGCTCTGCCGAAGTATTCTTTCTCCGATGTCGCAACCGAGTGGGAGCCATCAGATGAAGGATATTTCACTGTCAACCCTTAAGGTGGGCAGTGTGATGTCTTTTATCCTGTCTAGTAAAGAAAACATAACAGTAACAGACAAAACAAGCCAAAAATCCATGATGGCAGATCCTGTCAATGTAGAAGGATGTCCATGTGGCCAGCAGACATTTCTAAATTTGGTGGCCCACATTTTTGGAATGGTCATACATAGGATTGACAGAACTAAGGAGAATATGTTTATTTACGCCCTGAGGTAGTCATGTTTGCACAAATGAGTGCATGACGAAACACGTGTTGGCTGCACTTGTTGGAAGTGGTTGTATTTTTGGGACACTGAATTACTCAAAGTATTTGGAACATTCAATTAATTAAATCAATCTCTTGGATTACTCAACTATCAGATTGGAACACTGTCAGTATTGGAACTGCCAACGATTATAAGTGTTGGATTTGTTTATACTTTTGGATTTACCTGAAACTACTTGAAGAAGGATTTACTCTGCAATTTGGAATGAACTTCTTTTGGAATTTGTAATAGTTGTTAACATTTACACTGGAGTTGAAGAAAGGGGAAACATGAATGAATTAATGACTACACATTTGTATAGCGCATGGTTACCCGGAGGCATCCCAGCGCTTTTGTGGTCCATTCATCTCTGATGTATTAGAGGAACAGAAATGTTTTCAACATGTTCCTAAACCTGAGGTGGTTCTCCTCCAAACGGATAGCATCAGGGAGGTTGTTCCAAAGTTTTGCAGCCTGTAAAGCAAAGCGCCTACCACCCATACGGATCCTCCTAATCCTTGGGATTACCATTAGATTCTCATTACTGGATCTTAAGGTCCTGCATGTTTGATAGGGACGAAACAGGGGAAGGAGGAGGTCTGGTCCAGAGTTAGCCAGGGCTTTATGCACAATAGTCATTGCCTTGAATTTAATCCTTTGTTGTACAGGCAGCCAGTGGAGTTGGGCGCAGAGCTGATTTGGCTAATGTTCTTCGTGGGATGTCCAGTAACATCCGGGCTGCACAATTCTGGATAGTCTTTAAGATCTTAATTGTCCCGTTTGGGGCTACTAGATAGACTGCGTTGGAGTAGTCCAGGCGTGATAGAATCAACGTCTGTACTAATATCCTCCTAGCCTCAAAGGGAAGCATTCCTATGATTTTTCTCAGTGATCTGATCAAGGCATAGCCGGTCCCTGCTACCTTCCGAGCCTGTGCCAGGAAATTGAGAGCTGGGTCCAGCCAAACTCCCAGACTCTTAATTTGATCTTTTGGGAGCGGGGGCTGGCCCAGAATATCCGGCCACCATTCCTTTACAGAGGTGGGTGCATTATGTCCCAGCATCATGACCTCTGTTTTAGCTCCATTCAGTTTCAAGAATGACTCGTTCATCCACTCATAAACTCTGCTGAGACAGGAGGATACGTTGTTATAAGTCGACTCCTGCCCAGACAGAGTGATGATAAGCTGAGTATCATCAGCATAGGTCACCAGTTGCACCCCCCAGGGTAACACCACCTCAGCCAATGGTCTCATATAGATGTTAAATAAAGTAGGGCTGAGGGATGAACCCTGGGGAACACCACATTGTAGATGCATTGATGGAGACACAGAGTCAGCCTCAAACACTGAAAAGGTCCGATCGGAAACGAAGGATTGAAGCCACCTCAGTGCGGTCCCAGTGATACCTAAATTACTCAATATTTGAGTCAGAATAGTGTGGTTAATAGTATCAAAGGCCGCACTGAGGTCCAATAGTAGTATGGCAGCACACTTCCCTTCATCTACAATCTTCCTTGTTTCCTCCACTACTGTAATAAGGGCAGTTTCGGTGCCCTGTTTGCACCTAAAGCCAGTCTGGGTGGGATGTAGTAGATTGTTACTCTCGATGAAGGTGGATAACAGGGAGTTAACATGTTTTTCGGCAATCTTACTAATAGTAGGCAACAAAGAGATAGGGCGATAATTAGCCCAATCATCAGGGTTGAGGTTGGGCTTTATTAATAGCGCCCTTACTCTTGCCTGTTTCCACACAAGTGGAACTACTCCAGCTGCCAAGGAAGTATTAATCACATCCTGTATCACCGGAGCCACCGTGTCTGAGACCAGATTAAGGACAGTTGGTGGAGCTACATCGATTGGTGAGCCTGATTTCAAGTTCCCCAAGAGCACTTGGACCTTTGCACAATCGAGGGGAGAGAATTCCTTGAGCAGGATCAGGTCTTGGGCAGGGGGAGGGATGGACCTACCGGGTTCACCTGGAATGAGCAGTAAATGTTTGCTACCTTTGTAGCAAAGAAATTTGCCAACTCCCTGCAACGAGGGTAAGACAGAGACGGGTCATTAGTAGGTGTAGGGGGCGTGACTAAAGACTTAAAAATGTAAAAAATTTCCCTGGAGGAACTAGCGGCGGAAGTAATTTTCTCCTGATATTAATTGGACTGGGTAACTTTAATAGCCCGTTTATAGTTACGTAAAGCTAACCTATAGATGTTTTTACTATCTTCATAGTAGTCTTTCCTCCAACTCCTCTCCTTGTGCTTACATATCTGTTTAAGGGTTCTCAGCTCTCGGGTGTACCAGGTTTTTTTATTCGCCCCCTTACGATGAGAGAGTTCGACTTTAGGGAGGGTCCTTTACATCCTTTACAACGCAACATTTACCACGCTGTGCCTTTACGACGCAACTTTTACAACGCAAACCATTACAACGCATTGCACTGGGGGCGCTCTAGGATAGGGAATAGATTTAATTTACTATCCAACACCTTCCCTACTATCCACGGGGACTGGAGTTGAAATAGTAAATTAAACTATTCACTATCCAGCGCCCCAAAGCACTATGCGCTGTAAAGGTATTCGTTGTAAGTACCGCGTTGTAAAGGCATGCATGGTAAAAGCATGCGTTGTAATGTCATACATCCTGAAGAAAGTGATTTCTGTGATGTTATTATAATTATTTTGAGAAAATTTAACCAAATATAGGATATTACTGTATGAGGCTGTGTCTAACTAATTACTTTTTTTATTCATTTTTGTACTATATATCTATGAGAATGGTTTGTAGAACATTGATCTAGAGTGTGCCCAGGGAGGAACTGTTTTGCAATATGTATAATGCCCACAAAGTGGGCTTAGTGGGGTTGTTTGGTAACCAATCCATTTTCCACCCTTATTGAAGCACAACACATTACAGTGGTTTCTTTACTTTAGGCTAATAGCTAAGGGAGAGCGCCCTATTGGAAACCTAGTTACCAAAAGTTCTAGTTTTGTTCTCCTTGGAATGGTGGATGTGTTCTAAGGAGCTGAGGGTGTGGTGCCATGTTTGTACAATGCACCAGCCAGTGGGTGAGGGTGACTCCTGGACGCTCTATAACCAATGGGTAGCAAGTCCCCAAGGGAAAACTTCCCCATTTTCAGTATAACCTATTTGCCGTATTACAAACTATCACACGGCATTCTAAAGAAAAATAATAGCCCCTAGAAGTGGTGACAGAATGGATGGAGTTTCATGGGGTCAAAAGGCCCTTCCCCAGATCTCATTTTATAATATACTATGAATAGGCTGGCCTCACCGTGACCTTTCCCAATGTCAATTCCAGGAATATGTTGACCAGCATACTTCACATCCAGTCTGTCATGTAAAAAGGCCTGAACCATTGAGCCCCCTCTTGGAGTGCTTTCACATCTCCTCAAGGAGTGAAGCACTGCCACTAAAAATAATTTGTCTACTGGAGCTTCGTTTAGGAAAATTAAAGCTTTCTCTAAGTAATATTTTCTGTACATTTATCAAAAATCCAACATCGACAAAGATTTATATTTTGATATATATTAAAACAGCAGCTGAATGGACTCAGTAGTTTTTTCCAGACCAAAGTTTAAAAAATAGTGCTTTAATTCTACTTATGTTTTTCTCATAGAAAATGGCACAGTATGTATACAGTGGAAAAACCTTGTGAAGGATAGTCATTGTAAGAGCATGGCAACCATAAATATCTGCATCCCCAACTCTTAAATACCAATGCCTGTGCCTTGTGGGCGGCACAGCTTATTTAGGAGGGATTTACTTTTTATTTAAAAGTATATTATTTTCTGGTCAAAAGGGTTATTTTGACAGGTCTGCTGATCCAAAAGCTGCACCAGCCAGGCTACAAATGTAGGCATCAAACCATACTTTACTGGTCAGCCTGGTAGCTGGTATAAAACATACTGCAGTTCACAGGTGAAATTAAACTTCCATGCCATCAATGTATTTCTTGCCCCATATAATATTGCTGTACTGGAAAGCTAAATATACCAATAGGTGATTAGTCAAATTTACTATGTTTTAGGGTTCCAAGCACACACACTGGGAATTGGACAAAAGTGCCCCAGTTTGAAGAGTTAAAAAAAAAGCAGCGTCACTGCACAGAAAATACGTCTCGGCATTCAAAAAGAGGCATTAATAGCGACACCAGCTATAAACCTCTTAAGTGCGGCCGTCGTCCAATGACCGACGCTGCAATACCTCCCCAGTGCGTCTGTCGGCCATTGGCAGACCCTTCGGAGAGCTATACGGGCATTGCCTTTTTTCTTTTTCTTTTCAACAGGTTGCTCGGGAAAGCTTTTGGAGCAACCTGATCATTTTGTTTGTATTTACTATAATGATGGTAGGCGTGCAGGGTGTGCTGACGCCGTTACAGGAAACTGAAAGTAAAATGAGCCAATGGACTCATTTTGCTTTCAATGAATCACGGCTAGTGGGCATATATCAGTCTTCCCTTTCCAATGCCACCTCTGCTCAGTGGATCCCTGCTTGGTGATTTTCTTAAGTGATGGATCCTCAAGCTTGGAGCCCCCAACTAGCTTGCAGGGATAGGGGCGAGACCCTCGGGCAAGAGCGTGTGCTCCCCATTGGCAACTTTAAAATGTCAGTCTTTCTAAATGGGGTTATTATGGTTGATCTGCCATCCAGGGGGCAGCAATCCCAGTCAACTGATCTGGGTTTAATCCATCATCATTCTTTAGCTCACTCCACCACCCCAGCTCAGACAAGGCCATATGCAAATCAGTCTGACCCCGTGCCTCATGGGAACAATCCAGCCCGAACTGCCAAGCCATGTTTTCCCTCGACCAGAAATAAGCATCCTGGGACTGGTTTCTGGCTAATCAGCTGTCATCAGCCAGGCTAGCTTGAATCCAGTGAGGGGAGGAGCCCACTTGACACCAGGGATTTGTTTTTAATACAAAGATAGGTGTGGGTGCTTCCCAGCATTGGGATGGACATCCCCCACACAACAAAAAGCAGCAGATAGTCTTTCTGACACACCTGGTGGCAGATGGGGGTAATTATCCTTGCTCTGTCCTCCGGGAGATCGGGCAACACTAGGGGCAGAATTCATGCAATATTTTGGGGAAGGTGTGCTCCCCCGGGCATGGGCCTGTGCTCCTCTCCATCCAGTGGGCAAATTGTATTTCTGCCCTTCCTGGGGGGTGGCTAGGATTTTGACCCCCCAATTTGCCATCCCCTCCCTGGGGTCTGAAACTCCACCAAACAGAACGAAAACAAACAATAGGATGGGTTGGCTTACCCTGGTATCAAGCCATACCCCAGCCCCAATGGGGTCAATAGCGTCTTACTGCTCTCCTAGAGCCTGATAGGCAGCTGGTACCAATTGGGCAGGTTGTCACTTGGGGGTTGAAAATCCACCTGACAACAGGGATTTTACCTTTGGGGCAAAAGCAAATGATGTGGGAGTTGAACTGTGGCATTGGCCACAACCCACCCCAAAAAGGACAACCCAGTCTTTACCCCCCAAAAGGGGTAGACAGGAGGTGAGCATCCAAGGTGCCCCTAGGGGGTTGCAAATATCCCACTGTATGGTAGGAATATATATTTTTAAATAAAATAATGGGATGGGTCATGCCCATCCTTATATCCGGCTCCACCTTCATTTCTAAAACCTCAACAGTCTTTCTTCTTTCCTGCGGATTAACCCATCCCATCCCAATGGCAAGTGAGAAGACATTTTATTCTTTTGGCTGTTTTTTTAACATATGGGCCAGGAGAGTGAGGCTAAGTCCAAATATTGTCCACTTGCAATGGTGAACAGCTGAACTTTTTCGGTTTGAGCAGGCTGCTACCTGGAGAAACCTACCAGACCCAGACAGGTCTGAAAACTAGACATTCGGGGGAGTCCAGGGTGGTGTGCTTCACATGCATCCCACACCATTTTATTACCCACAATTAAGTGAATGCAGGGTGGAAGGAGGTTTGTGGCCCCCCTCAGATTCCAGAAGTTTCCATCACAGAAATCTGTAGAAAATGTTTTTTCTTAGTCAAAGTTTGAGGTTTGCAAGGGATTCTGTATAACAATAAATCTGGTGGGAACCACACAAGTACCCCTACCCTGGATTCCCTTAAATGTCCAGTTTAAATAAATGTGCAAATGTGCTGTTCCCACCGATGCCAAATGAGCTACTGCCCAAAATCCACAGCTACCCATTTTACACAAAAAATGTACATTTTTAGTAAAACAATTTGATGCATCATGTTGGTTTTTGGGCCGTTTTCTGTTGTGGTCACTAGGCCTACCCACACAAGTAAGGTACCATTTTTATCACAAGACTTGGGGGAATGCTGGGTGTAAGGAAGTTTCCCACAGGTTCCACAACTTTCCATCATAGTAATGTGAGGAAAATGTTTTTTAGTCAAAGTTTGAGCTTTGCAAGGGATTTTGGGTTAAACATCCTGATGAGAACTACACAAGACACCCCAGTCAAAGCTTGAGGTTTGCAAGAGATTTTTGGTCAAACATCCTTCTGCGAGCCACACAAGTCACCCCACCCTGAATAAGTTTCACAACATATCAGCATTTGCTTAGCCCAATGACCCCTTCTCAATGACTGAGAAGATAAATGTGCCTTTGACGTGTATATCCTAAATCATATGTTTGCTGATGACCTACCAGTTGAGTTGGTGATTTCTCCCTCAGGGCAGCGGGCGCAGTCATAGCAGCAGACTGGCCCCATCTTCCAAGGAACCTTTCTGTATCCGGCAGGACAGCTCTCAGTGCACACAGAGCGAGGGATCTGAGGAGCAGGACACACTGGATGAATGCAATAACATAAGGCATCAAAGAAGTGAGAGGCAAAAGACATATGACAACACAGACTGATTAATTTAAGAAGAGATAAATAGAACATGTAATAATAGAGTGAGTGGTATGAGGAGCACAAGACAAAGGGCTTATGTGAAAACACAATGTTGGATTAGGAAAAAGAGACAAAGGATATATGTGATTATACAATGTGTGATTAGGATGAATAGACCAAAGATATATATATATATGTGATAATACAGACCTAGAGTTATGAGGGCAAATATACAGTGGATATGTACTAATAGAGCAAGGGACATGATGAAGAAGAGAGAAAGGATGTATATGTGAATACAGAGCAAGGCATATAATACAGAACAAGGGGCATGCAGAGTAAGAGACAAATGATATGAGTGATAACGGTTTGATCAAAATATTGAATTACTAATATAGTGAGTCACAAATATCACAGACATAATATTGTGATATCAAAAATAATATGGGACTTAATAATGAAGGCAAGAATATTGTGTGTTGGATAGACATTTATCTTTTTTTTAAATACAGGTTTGTATAATTATGTTTTATTTAATTCTGTTGTAAAACATTTCTTTTTAATTATTTTGACAGTTAGTTATTTCAGCATTATTTAGCACTTTAATGTATTCGTGTTATAAAGATATTTGTGTCAAATTTCTTTATTTATGGTTTTAAGTTTTTATATTAAATATCTTTATTCAATTTATTTAGAAATTGGTAATTTTGTTACAGGTGTTTGCATTTGTGCAGGATTAGGGTGGAAAGTCTTTTAAAAATGAAAACGATTGTTGTTAATTTATAGTGCAGTGCATAGTAAATCTACCCACTCCAAAATCCAACCCTTTCCCTACTTTTGCTTGTGTTTTATTGGGAATAGTAAATCTGACCCCTCCAAAGCACAAACCTTTCCCTAGTGTTGCTAAGATTTTAATCAAAATAGTAAATCTAATTCCCAATTATACATTTTACTCCTTCAAAGACCAACAATCTCTGTATATCAAAACCTTCACCTACTTTTGCTTAAATTGCATTGGGAATAGTAAATTTGACCCCTCCAAAATCCAACCCTTTCCCAACTTTTGCTTGTATTTTATTAGGAATAGTAAATCTGACCCCTCCAAAGCACAAACCTTTCCCAAGTGTTGCTAAGATTTTAATCAAAATAATAAATCTGATTCCCAATAATAAATCTGATTCCTTCAAAGACCAATAATCTCTGTACTATTGCTCAGTTAGGATTGTTAATATTTATTTTGAAGGTTTCATTGTTTTTAAATATTTTTTTAATTAAAATATTTGTAGTTTAAAGTGCCTTTTGTAAATTCTATTGTTTAATGAATCATTCAATAATATTTTTATTCACTTTTAATTACAGGATTTTCTAAATGCTATTTCTAACTTTATTATGATGCCGCATATAATAAATTCAATATATTTAGCTTTTTTTTTGGACAATATTCTGGCCTACTATATTTGTATCTATATATTTTTAAAGTGTACATGCTTGGTATGTAAACACATTTTTTGGTTTCTGATATTTTTTGCAATATTTGTTTATCACAATATTTTGATTCTCGATATTGTGTCATACAATTATAACAGTTTTCATCTGAGGAACAACAAGCAATAGGCATATACAATACAGCTGTGGCGCATGCAGGTAAGAGCGGTAAGGCCGGGTGGGGGGGCATTTCGATAGACGAAGATGAGGGAAAATTAAATAAATAATAAATTTTTCCTTGTCGGCATCGGTCGAAATCTCCCCCCAACCCGCCCCTACCGCTCTAACATGCACGCGCCACAGCTGATGCAATACCACAGTGAGTGAGAGAATTGAGGAGGAAGTGACAAAGGACACAGACTAAGGAATCAAAAGAGGAAAAGACATAGGGCCTTATTACAAGTTTGGCTGTCTTCTTTTGGGACCACCACTGTGGTGGTCCCAGGAAGGAAGGCCGCCATGCCCGTGATGAACTCCCCTGCCAGATTGCTAATTAAATCCAGGGCAGGAGGTGTGGCGACAGTGTCACAGTAGTGGGTAAGTGAGGCTCAAAGAAGATCCTAAACAGCATACTGCTACCATTAGAGTCTGCAGCATGTATGTGCATGGTGTGGCATGCACCATGTTGCGCATGCCACACAGTGAACGCACAAAGGTGCTATTAATGTTGGGCCCCCCACATGCATCCCCGTGGCCAGATTTGCCCATTTCTGCCACCCTTTTCATGGCAGGGTCCTCACCATTAAATGGGCGGTGGAAATGCAGGTGCTAATATGTCCGGCAGTGCTGGCATCAGCACCACCAGCATATTTAGCCCCTTATCTGACCTCACTGCAGCGGGATCCTGGATCCAGGCGAAAGTGACAGACTTGTTGCGGTCCCACAGCCACAATCATAATACAGTGGTCAGACCATTGGAGTGGTGGCAGTCGGAGCACCACAGCGAGTATGACAGCCCCAGGAGTACTATAGTCATAATAAGGCACATAGGATATATATGATATCAAAGTGAGGGGTCAGAGGACGAAAAGGCGCAAAGTGTATATGTGATAACACAGAACCCAGGGTATGAGGAGAAAGAGGTGAACAACATATGTAATAACAAGGTGAGGGGCTTGAGGAATAAGGTAGTCAGAGTATGTGATAGCAGAGTTATGGATCTGTGAAGGAATAGTCAGTAGACGAATGTGGTTGGGATTGTCATCTTTTTCTGACAAAATATCAGGCCTTTATTCATGTTTTGAAATGTTAGAAGGACTATGAGTTAGTGTGAGAGACGTGTCTGGTAAAAACCTGAGTGTTCTTTTTGCATGGCAGGTCTACAAGTATTTTTTGTAAATAATTAAGTATGCATAGTCTGGGCTGTAAAAAACCTTCGAAGTGATTTTTTCTTGGATTTGTTATTGTAAGTTGTTTTTGAAAATGGAAAATGCCAATGTTTGCATATTTCCCTATTGTTTTACTGACATTGACAGTACTGGCCAGGTGACAACCCTATATTCGATAACATAGTGAGAGAGCAAGGGACTAAGGGGCATATTAGCAAGAACCTCGTTAAAATTACCGTTGTTTTAGCGGCAGGAAACTGCCGCTAAAACGGCGATAATGGGCTTGCTAATATGCGTTATAAAATTCCAGTAGAAGCCCAGGTTAGATGTTCTGCACATATAACCTAGGCTTCTATTGGAATTCTATAACGCATATTAGCAAGCCCATTATCGCCGTTTTAGCGGCAGTTTCCAGCCGCTAAAACGGCAATAATTCTAACGAGATTCATGCTAATATGCCCCTAAGAGTCTATGCAGAGGCATTTTGGGGCTGAGCAAAAAATTATTTTGGCCTTTCTGTGAAGTACAACTTTGAATTGTTCACTCAGGTCTAACTTATTCAAGCTCTCATGATGACCATAATACTGATTATATGTTAAACTTTCAGAAACAGTAAAATAATTAATAGGAGTAATAGGCAACTACTCATTTTAACATTAAACAGCAATATTTGTTTAATCCGCAGCCTGTTGTAAAGAATATATCTTTTTTCTTCAATTATTGGGGAGTGGTACAGTAGAGCAGGTATCACTTTTATATCTAAAAGCCCATTCAACAATTATTACATTCAGGTATCATTTTGAATTGCAAATCTACAAAGCTGGGTCCTAATCCTGGATCACAATGTGACTAATATTGTGAGTTACTGGTGTAATCACACTGTTTAGGGCAATACCTTGAATTGTACATTTGTGTAATGTAGAAACTATGATGTAAAAAGTAACTGTATGTTGGACTGTGTAACATACAGTTCCACTCGAGCTCTTAAACAGGGCACACTACATTATGCTTTGCTGCATAACAGTGCCAAATAAGTAGCTATCCCCCTCCACCACATCACATTCCTTGTCTTGTTTGTATTTGGTTTTCAGTCAGACCTCACAGATACATGAAGATTTTTCTAATGCCCAAGTTTGAATGTAGTCAGCAAAGCTTCAGCTGCTTTATAAAGCAAGATACATGTTCTATCAAATACTAAATATAAAATGAATATAACACGTCAGACACACACAGTCGTGTGCATCAACTCAACAAGCTATGTTACTATCATTGTAAAATGCTGAAGCAAAGGTTTCATGTGCCCCAATTCCTGCAGGGACATTTTCCCCTACTCTCACAGCTGGGAAGGGAAAGAAGGCCATATTAGTAGTATAGATCACCACGCACATCTCTGGGGCCTTGTGAAGCAGCACATGCTGCACACCCATGTCTGTTGTGCTGACAGGTTAAAGCAGTACTTAGGTGGCACTACAAGATGCTTAATAATGAATAATGAAGTATTATCCTACTACACCCAGCGGCAAACAACACATCATTAATTCCTTCTGAGTCCTGACCTGATTATAGTAGCCACTTTGGTTGAAGTGGGTACCATACAACAAACAAAAGTGCTAAGATCTCACTTTAAGACATGCCAGTTCTGTGTCACGTCATGCAGAGACTCAGTCTACAGTGTCTTTAGAGGTGTGCAGGAAGATATATTAAGATAAAGTCACTACTGCGCATGAGGCTAGGAGGGGCGCAGATAAATAACAAACATAGAATCAGCATCATTCATCGAGAGCATAAACCTCAGGTACAGAAATATGGTTTATGTCATTTCTCTGCTCCCCTCTCAGCCTCGCTCTGCAGGAATGACTTCATTTCTATGAAGCCTATGACTACTGCACATGCACACCACATGCACAACCTTTCTCTTGTGCCAACAGGATTTTTTTTATTGCTTTTAAGTGTATTACTAGCATCATTATCACAAACACAGTGCAACACTTCTTATTTGGATCATTACAGCTAAGTCATCTATACAATGGCACCGGGAGGATTTATTAGCATTAGTGCAGTCATTAGGCATTTGTTTTTCTTTAAAAATAAAAATTAAAACATTATCATACTCAACCAGGTAATATCCCACATACCAATCTATCACTAATCATATTCTTTTAGAGGTCTCACCTGCTGACAGCACATGCACTATCCACTGAGAGAGGTACTGTTCACTGTAAAGGGCTTGCCCCTGCCCAATGCTCACCATTCCTTGGCATCATTGTCACTCCTCTTTGCTGCCTCCATAGTAACTAGTGTGTGCCAGACATTCCTTCCTTTTCTTTGTGCGAGGATGGACCATGCACAAATTGATTTATCTTAGTACTATTTCTTTCATTGCTGCTACCTGATTCGATCTTGTTTATCACCAATTGACATGATATGTGTTACTCCTTTGCCCACTAGCCCTCTGTAAGGGCGGGACTCGGAAATGGAAGCAAACGAGTTTTTGTGGCTGTACTATTTATTTTCAAGAGCAAAGTGTCAGTACAAGTCTTTCTGGTATAACCCCTACGGGGTGACCGGCTCCTCTCTCGGTGAGTCTTTCGGATGACGCCCTCCTCCTTCCGTCGGACGGGGCTCCTCCTTCTGTTCGGCTCCGGAGGCTCCGTGGCGTCCGCTCTCGCCCAGGACCGGTGGGGAACAAACAAAATGAGGCAAACGTAAGTATTCTAGCTGAGCTGCTTTTTAGCACAACGTGACAGGGAAGAGTGAGGGACGTGTGTGGTACCCCAGGTGCACTCGAGCTAGCTGGACGTGTGATTGGGAAGGTGAGGATGAGTGAGAAGGGGAGAGGGGGGGGCCAAGACGATATGTACAGCGGGAATTTTAAGGCCGGCTTCGCCCTTTCCGCCACCACCCCAGGAAGCGTTCACGCACCTCTGTTAGCCGTACCCCTCCTGGCGTACGTCTGGGCGGAGCGCTGGGTTGGCCTCCGGGCGCTGCTGATTCAGATGGAAGTCGGTCCGTTCTCTCAGCGGTCTCCTCGGCTTCCCCGGGGTCTCGCGGCTCCAGTCTCCGTCCTTGTCTCCCGATCCACTCTAGGTCCAGGTCGCTCTCCGCACTTCTCCGCTCGTCTCCGTTCTTCCACTCTTCCACTTTGCTTCCCGCCTCTCCTCTCTCCTCCACGCTGACCGCTCCTCCGGTGTAATAATACACCTGGGTGCCGTCAAGGCCGTCCTCAAGTACCTGGCTAGGCTCCTCCCCCAACATACTTCGTGTCCACTTAAAGGGCCCCCAGTCCTCTTCATCCTCGTCGTCGGGGCTGTGTCTCTCTGGGTCCGACCACACGGGGTCCTGCTGCGGCTGGGGAAACAAGAGGGGGGGTCACATGTAATTACTTGGGAGCCCTCCTCGGGGCATGTTTGATGGCCCCCGTTACACACCTCCCCCCCTGAACACTTCCGATCGGGAAGTGGATATCGCGACAAAAAGTCAGCTCCCTTGTTGTCGATCCCTTTCATGTGTTGGATACGGAAGGCGAATGGCTGCAGTGCCAGAAACCATCTCATGACTCTCGCATTACTGGACTTATTGCGTGCCATCCAGAGAAGGGGGGCATGGTCCGTGTACAAAGTGAACGGCCTTCCCTCCAGGTAATACGACAGTTTCTCGACCGCCCACTTCACGGCCAAACACTCCTTCTCCACGGTCGGATATTTGAGTTCCCTTGGAAACAGCTTTCGGCTAATGAAAAGAACCGGGTGTTCTGCCCCATCCTTGTCCGGCTGTGACAAGACAGCCCCGATGCCATAGTCCGAGGCATCAGTGTGCAGGGAAAAGGGTCTAGTGAAGTCTGGTGAAGTGAGGATCGGAGTCGATGTGATCGCGCGTTTGAGCGTGGCAAAAGCATCCAACATAGCCGCGGTGGGGGTCTGCAAAGCCGCTTGCTTAACCTTGGTTTGTAGGGCATCTGTAAGGGGAGCGGCCTTCTGCGCAAACCCCGGTATAAACCGTCTGTAATAGCCAATAAGGCCTAGAAACGCGCGTAGTTCTTTTTTTGTAGACGGGAACTGATAGTCTGCAATGGCCCTCACTTTCTCGACTTGTGGCTCGATGAGGCCGTGCCCTAGAATGTATCCCAAATACTTCACTTTCTGAAAAGCGATTTGTGTTTTCTTGGCGTTAATCCTCAATCCGGCCTTGTCTAGGACTTCTAACACCTGGTGTAAGTGTCGCATGTGAGATTCCCAGTCCTGACTAAACACCACAATGTCATCCAGATACGCGGAGGTAAAGTCTGCAATGTCCTTCAGTACGGTGTTCATCAGCCTTTGGAACGTGGCAGGCGCTCCGTGCAGGCCAAAGGGGAGAACCGTAAATTCGTACCTGCCGTCGTCGGTAGAAAAGGCCGTTTTGTGCCGATCTTCTTCTTTCAGTGGGACCTGCCAATACCCCTTGATGAGGTCGATGGTGCTTATGTATTTGGCTTCCCCCAATTTTTCGATGAGTTCGTCTATTCTCGGTATGGGGTAAGCATCGAACGTGGAAATGTCGTTCAGGGCGCGGAAGTCGATACAGAACCATCGGGTCCCGTCCGGTTTTGGGATCAGAACTATAAGACTAGACCAGTCGCTGTGGGAGGGACGAATCACCCCTAGCTTCAACATGTCTGATACTGCTTGTTTGATCCCTTTTCTCCTTGCTTCCGGTATCCTGTATGGCTTGATCATCACCCTTTTCCCGGGTTCTGTTCTTATGCTATGTTCGGCTAGTGAGGTCTTCCCGGGGATGTCCGAGAACACTGTCGCATGTTTTTGCAAGGTCCTGAGAAGCTCTTGCCTTTCGGAGTCCCTCAGCTCGTCATTGATCACTAGTTGCTCTAGGGTGTTGAAGTCGTCCCCGGTCGAGGTTTTGGCCAGATGAACCTCCGTTGGGGGGCTACCCAGCCACTTTTTTGACAGGTTTATGTGGTAAACCTGCTGCTTCCTTGGCCGTATCTGGAGCCGGTAACTTGTTTTACCGATGGTTCCCACGACCTTGTATGGGCCTCCCCATTCGGCCTTGAATTTCTGGGTCGATGATGGCAGGAGCACAAGCACCCAGTCTCCTATAACCAGCTTCCGCCACTTCTTTCCCTTATCGTAAAATGCCTTCTGTTTCTCCTGGCTCTTTTCCAAGTTGGCAAACACCAAATCCCGTAGTTTTCCTAGTTTGGACCTGAGGTTCCGGGCGTACTCCAGGGTCTTGGCTACCTCCTCCGGGGTCTCTTTCTCCCACGCCTCTTTAGTCATATCCAACAGGGAACGGGGTTGACGACCATAAAGTAGTTCGAAAGAAGAGAAACCCATACTGCTTTGTTTTTGCCCTCGAATGACATATAGGGCTAAGGGTAGTACTTGGTCCCACTCAGTACTGTTTACTTCCAGCATTTTCCGTAGGGTTGTTTTCAGCGTGCGGTTGTATCGCTCGACTAGTCCATCCGTTTGGGGGTGGTAAACAGCGGTGCGGATTTGGTGTATGTGTAAGAGGTCACACACTTCTCTCATTAGTCGGGATACAAAGGGGGTCCCCTGGTCAGTCAATATTTCCTTCGGGAAACCCACTCTGGAGAAGAGTTCCAGCATCTTCTCTGCGACGTTCTTCGTGGTGGCTGATTTGAGAGGAAACGCTTCGGGGAATCTAGTAGAATAATCTACAACAGCAAGGACATATTGGTGACCCTTCTTTGTTTTTGGTAGGGGCCCTATAAGATCCATCCCAACCCGTTCGAAGGGAACCCCTATGATGGGGAGAGGTTGTAACGGAACTGAGGGGGGTCTGGTCATGTTCCTTTTTTGGCACACTTCGCATTCCTGACAATACGTCATTGCGTCCTTGTATATTGTGGTAAATAAATAATTAATTACCGGTACTATTTTTCAGAATACTCTATACACAGATAGCTCAATAAATAAGAGACAGGATTCGAGGTATCTTGAGTCTTCAGGCTTTAATCAGGCATAAGGGAAGGGACAGGAATGGGACAGCCTGAAATGGATGGACTGGATGGCAGCTGCCGGGGGCAGAAAATGGCTGAACGGCTGAATTGAGCTGAGCTGACGGCTAACTGACAGTAACAATACATTAGTATATATACCAAAACAATTACATTACATTCAATACAGTAGGCGTAGCAGTAGGCGTATCTTGTAGCAGTCGCGAAAGATAAGGACAAAGTAGGTGTAACAAGAGGCGTGTACAGGGCGTATACATAGACATGTGATGTGAACGTCACAGAAGTGTCATGAATGGGGCGGAAACATGGAGGGGGCTACTCGAGGAGCTGGGACCTTTAACCTAGTGGTGCACGCAACGGGGCAATGACGTGTGACTAAGGAGAACTGGGGGCTATGACTTCTGCGCTAGAAGAGGAGACTAAAGTCTACAGTGTCAGGATGACATGTGCCTATATCATATCTGGTATCTGGTGTTTAGAGGTACATATTGATAGAAACTAAAAGTCAGGAGGGGAAAGGCTACTTAACTCTAAGACTGGTGCAAGCATTATTCTACATGTAATGCGTGTGCTAGGAATATTCTATGAATATTAATACAGTATTTCTCTTACATGGAGACCGAAAGGCTAGACCATAGCTGGAACTGTTGATGCGATTCAGTAGCTTAGGAATGCGAAGACGAGGAGCTGGACTGATAACTAGAAGCATAACATACTCTTGGCAGACAGGCAGGCAGAGCCAGGCCGAGCCGGGCACTGTGAGGCAGGAAGTAAGTGAAGGGTCAGGGATACAGGTAGGGGCTGTATCGCTCCTCGGAGCGAGGTTCAGGAGACTGGAGCTGAATCTGGTGTCCGGGCCCTTTTGAGGCCTAGAAACGGGGACAATTCAATGAATTAACGTGCACACTATAAAACGTGGCAACATAGGCCTAATACTCGTTGCTTTCACGAGAACTGGAAACTGGCATACTAGAGCTGGACACAACTGTAATTGCGTCTTCAATCGATCATAGGGGGATACATATGCATATTAATCATGCACATATAACATAGGATGTGGAACACGTAGGGACACAGAACATGGCGAAATTTACTTTTCCACATTCCCTCCTTGTCACTACGTTTCCATCAGGAAACATCAATATTCATGATACCATCTATCATTTCATACAGTATAATCTGCTCGTCTCGAATCTTCTTGGAACGGGACCTAGAACTAGGAATACAGGATGTAGCACAAATGCCGCAAATCGCAGGGCCACATTGTAAACAGAGGCAGCAACTGAATATGATCATTACTGCTATACCCAGGAATGACAATACTTTCCATCCCCAGGCAGATATAATACTCCAGAGCCAACCGGACCATGTCCAGGTGCCTGGATCTTGGTGTAACTGATGGGCAATTTTATGAAGTCTGGTTATAGCTGAATAAACAGACGGCGCGTTATTACGAATGAAAATGCAGCAACTAGATCCGATGACTCTACAAGCTCCTCCTCTATCGGCCAGTATGACGTCAAGAACGAGACGATTTTGGAGCACGACAAATCTCATAGCAGATTGCTCTTCGGTTAAGTTACCTAGAGCGGAAGTAGTCTCATTCACTACTGCTTCAAGGGTTTTGGTTAACCTACGTATTAACTTACTATTCTGGACAGGACCTATAAAGAAAAAAGAAACCTTTATTGAAGTCTTGATATTGTTCTAGAGCAGTTTCAGTTTGATCGACAATTGGGGACTCAATCTCCCTTCTATGTCTAACATGTACTAGATGTGTGTTTCTGTGATAATCAGATGGGGCTAGAAAAACTGGTGGCAGTAGGAAGGCAATATAACATGTACCATCCCAATCGAGGGGCAGGCTTATATATGCGGTCTGACCACAAACAAAATAAGAATGACGTGAGGCTTTGAAAATAGATTTCCCACTGTCACTATACTCGACAATAGTAGTACAATCACTATGTCCTACATGTGCGGTACCATTCTTTCTGACACATAATTCGCCTTTGACTGGTAGTACTGAAATAGCAGGTAAATCTGGAGTAGTATCGGACTGAACATTCAAGACCATGAAATTCGAGGAATAATTACCTAAATCATATACTTCATTTTCCAGATCTAACACTGTTCTATAGGTGAGACCTTGCTTGTCTGGGAAACATGTTCTATTCAGAAGGGACATATCAGTTGAGGATGCCGTTAACATGGACCATGCTCCACACGAACCATTATGTGAAAACGGATAAGGAAAGAGTGGCAGAACTCCCTTCGGTGTCTGGAAAGGGGGGAGTCGACCACACACCCAACAATTAGTGGCATTGCTGGTCTGGTGTGAATAGTGTAACATTCTGATAAATGTATTGTTACGCATAGCAAGACGATAGGATAACTCGTGAGGAGGCAGATCACTAAATGTGTGCTCTACTGTAACATTAGGAAACATATGTACATGTGAAATAGGAAAACATAAATGTAAAGCATAACTTATGCAGGTAACCATAAGACTCAAAAATAATAAGAAAAATAGAACAATAATACATCTTTTAGAGTTTTGACTAACTCTCTCACTGTGTGGGTCTATCTCATACATGTCAGGAACCTGTCTAACCGCTTCACCCGAGAGGGACTTAAACAATTAAACTGTCTGACTTACTAGACCTCAGCTTCGTTTTATACTCCTGCTGCTGAGTTTTCTCTAACAGGGGTAGTTTTGACTCAGAGTCTGTATTTGGGCAGCCCTTGAGAATAGGGCAGTCTTTAAAAATTGTCCTTGGCTTAAGTCCGTGAAACTTCTTCACATGGCTGGAATGGAGCCAGCCCTTGCGATTCTCGACTTTCACTGCAGTCCGGGTGGTAAGGAGGACGAGGCGGGGTTCCTTCCAACGGGGCTCCAGCGAACTTGAACGATCGAAGTTGCGCACCAAGACCATGTCACCAGGAACGATCTCATGCGGTTTCACCTCAGTGTTGTCTGGAAATGCAGCGGCAACCTGTGAACGACAAGAGTGTAGGGCAGACATCAAGGAAGCTAGGTAATCTGTCAGCATATTACTGGAAACATCGGTAATCTTTCGGGGTCTAGGTGTACCCCACATGTTTGGAGGACGGCCGAATACGACCTCATACGGGGACAGACCTGATCTGGAGTGTGCAACCATTCTCATGTAGAAAAGGGCAATTGGCAGGGCTATTAACCAATCTACACCTTTCTCAGCGCATATTTTAGCAAGGCGGATTTTCAAAGTCTGGTTATGTCTCTCTACGAGACCGGCTGCTTCAGGATGGCGTACACAATGGAACTTCCACTGGTACCCTAACAGAAGGGAAACTTGTTTCATTAGCTCGGATGAGAATGGCTGGCCGTTATCTGAATACACGACCCTAGGTAATCCATAGCGGGGAAAATACTCACGAACCAACTGCCTGGCAGTGGTCGCGGCTGTGTAATCTGGAACTGGATATGCTTCTGTCCACCTGGACAAAGCGCATACAACTACGAGGACATACTTGAAACCTCGACATCGCTCCATCTGAATATAATCCATCTGGAGGACTTCGAAAGGGTGGTCAGGAGGTTGGAATCCACCTTGTTCCACCGGGACACTTTTACCTGGATTGAACTGACAACAGATCATACAGGTACGTACTTTCTGCTTGGCTGCAGCTCGTAAATGCTTGTTGAACCAAATGTTCTGGATGGTGTCTAGCATAGCTTTTTCTCCTAAGTGTGCTGGACTATGTGCGGTATTAATAATGACTTGAACCATTGAGTCGGGGAGGAACCATGTGGCTTTTCCCTTCGTCAACCATCCTTGATCTGTCTGGACCCCTCCTTGTTCGGACCATTTCTTGATTTCTTCGGGAGTAGCATGTGACTGTATATCTATGACATCTTGTGTAGGGTCCTTAACTGTCATACAAGTAGTCTGTTCTGGAATGTGTGTCAGTGTCTTGTTAACTGGAATGTCTGGAGTCTGAGCTGTAAGCTTGGCTGTTCGATCTGCTAGGTCGTTACCTTGGGAAATGATATCAGTAACTTTCGTATGTGCTTTGCACTTCATAATAGCAATAGCTGTCGGTAAATGTATTGCATCTAACAGAGCTTGAATGAGGAGACCATGCTGAATCTTGGTTCCATGAGAAGTCATGAAACCTCTCTCCTGCCAGAGTACTCCAAAGTCGTGTACGACTCCGAATGCATAACGTGAATCTGTATATATGTTAACTTTCAGGTTCTTGGCACGTATGCAGGCTTGGGTCAGAGCGACTAGCTCTGCTGCTTGAGCAGACAGGGTATCAATACGGTGTGTTTCTATAACTTCGGTCTCAGTAGTCACTGCATACGCGGCTACTAGTTCTCCTGTACTTGTTCTCATACATGAACCATCCACATAAAGTGTCAGGTCGGGATCAGGTAATGCAATATCTGTCAGGTCTTGTCTTGGCTTTGTCATAGTGTTAACTACTTCCACACAGTCATGTGTGGCGGGATTAGAAGAAACTGAGGGTAACAGTGTAGCGGGATTTAGAACGTTGCAGCGTCTGATTTCTATGTGTGGCTGGAATAATGTCAGTTCATAACCTGTTAAACGTGCAATTGTCAAGTGCTGAGTCTGTGTTCGATTTAAAAGAACTTCCACGGAGTGAGGAACTTGTACTGTCAGGGAGTGTCCTAACACTATGGAATCACTCTGTCTGATGGCTAGAGCTGTGGCTGCAACTGATTTGAGGCACACAGGCAGAGCCTGGGCTACTGGATCCAATGTGCTAGAAAAATAAGCACAGGGCTTGTATTGTCCTGCTTGATCTTGTGTGAGAACAGATAATGCTGTACCATCACGTTCTGTAACAAAAAGTGTAAAAGGCTTACTGTAGTTCGGTGTTGCTAGAACAGGAGCTTGGCATAAAGCTTTCTTTAACTCATTGAAAACGAGTGTATGTTCTTGGGTCCAAGGGAGGACAGTCGATGTGGCTGCCTCCTGTGTCGTTAACTGTATCAGTGGCTTGGCTAGAAATGCATACTGAGGAATCCATTGTCTGCAGTAAGAAGTGAGGCCAATAAAAGCTCGTACCTCCTTCTGAGTCTTGGGCTGTGGAAGATGTGCTATTAACTGGATACGGTCAGGTGTCAACTGCCTACCGATGTGGCTGCCTCCTGTGTCGTTAACTGTATCAGTGGCTTGGCTAGAAATGCATACTGAGGAATCCATTGTCTGCAGTAAGAAGTGAGGCCAATAAAAGCTCGTACCTCCTTCTGAGTCTTGGGCTGTGGAAGATGTGCTATTAACTGGATACGGTCAGGTGTCAACTGCCTACCCCTCTTGGACAGTAAGTGTCCTAAGTAGACCACTTGCTGGACACAGAATTGAAGCTTCGAAGGGGACACCTTGTGCCCCATCTCGGCTAGGAAATACAGAACTGTAAGTGACGCACGTTCGCAGTCACGTTCAGAACGGGCTGTGATCAGTAGATCATCGACATACTGGAGTAGGGCAGTGTCAGTTGGCATGTGAATGTTGTCTAGTTGTCTCTTGAGTGCTTGACTGTAAATACTAGGACTTTCTGTGAAACCTTGAGGAGCTCGTGTGAATTTATAGCTCCTTCTATTTAAACAGAATCCGAAAAGGAACTGGCTGTCTGGATGAATGGGGACACTGAAAAATGCGTTCTTGAGATCGATAACTGTGAAGAACGTAGCTTCAGAATCAATGGCTGTCAATAGGGAAGAAATATCTGGAACTACTGGGTACTGTGGAATGATACATTTATTAAGTTCTCGAAGGTCTATCACTAATCGATATACTGGAGGTGCATTTGGATCAGTACGTTTCATGACTGGAATGATAGGAGAATTACATACATTGGAGTCAGTTTCTACAACCACTCCTTGAACAATAAGCTCGTCAATAATTTGGGATAAGGCTGCTACAGCCTCAGGTGGCAATTTGTACTGTCTGATTCGTGGTAAAACAACACCTTGCTTTAGAGTCACACGATGGGGTGTGATATGCATACAACCTACATCAGTTGGACCTTGCGCCCATAAATGCTGTGGTACATTCAATAATCTTGGATCAAAATCACGTAATACATAATGACCTTTGAAGTCGCGAAGGAACAATCTTACTCCCTCTGGGGAGCAAGATATTACTGCACCTAATTCTTTTAATGTTTTAATGCCTAACAAATTTTCTGGACAAGACTTTGTAAGTAACAAATCAGTAGTTCGGGACAATGGACCAACTTCTAGAGTAACTGGTTTCGAAATTTCATTAACAATAGGTTTTCCTGAGAATCCAAGGGAAACATTACTAGAGCCTGAGAGCGGAGCCCCTGGAACCTCGTCATGACTGATTGTAGTCCTACTTGCCCCTGTATCAATAAGAAACTTTCTGTCTTTCCCTAATACTTGACTGTGTACATAGGGACCCTCTTGATCTACAGGTATCTCGATGAGAGGCAAGCCTACCTCCCTCTCTAGGCTGTTTCATGAATATGGCTGATAATCTGGATACTCTGACTGTGCATACTGGTACATCTGTTGTGTAACGTGCTGTGTTGCAGCGATAGGCTGCGGTACGGTAACTGTCTGTTGTGCATTCTGCGGTGGCTGGAAAGTCTGTGAAACTTGTTCTGGTCTAGGCGGACGTGGTCTTTCTTTGGTCTTACCAGTAGCTATGTTATGTTTCAGAACTGCACATTCGTTTATAAAATGACCTGGCTGTTTACAGTAATTGCAGGTCCCTTTAACGGGAACTGCAGAATGACTGGCTTGATTCGGACCCCTTTTCTGACTGTCTTGGGGAACGGACTGTGCAACTAATACTTTCATTTTCGTGTCCTTCATACGTCTTCTTTCATGTTCCTGCTCTTCCCTGATTCTGTTCTGGTGGTACTGGAGCATTTGTAGCATTTGTGACGGAGTATTTGCTTGCCAAGAACTCTCGACTTTCAGTACTCGATTTTTAACTTGTGGACTTGAATTCTCGACTAGTTTAGTAACAAAAAGATGAGGATACGATTCACTACTTGTTTTCAGACCACTATTAATAATAAAACATTTTTCGAATCTAGAATAAAAATCACTAGTATCTTCGTCTTGTTTCTGTTTACAGGCTGAGATGGCATCCCAGTCTTCCTTTTTCGTGGCTAGTAGTCTTGGCAAGACTTGTATTAACAGTTCGGGCAAAGCTTTGGCTTTATCCCCTAGACCGGTACCTGGTACTCGTGTGTTATCTTCGGCTTCTAATGCGGACCAATCTATCTTATTTTCTCCCACCTCCCATTCTTTTTCTTTGAGTTTCTCATGTATGCCCGCAGGCAACAGGACTTTTAACATTTTAATGATATCTGGATACGTGTATTCTCCCATACGGAGCATGTCTTTTAATTCACGGTGGAACCCTGCTGGATCTTTATCATGACAGGGAATTAACTTTTTCATTTCTAAGAGTTCCATCTTTGTAATGGGGGTGTAAACAAATACTCGTTCTAGACCACCACCCTCTTTCTTGACTGGATGTACTTCTCGTAACGGATTCTGTCTGTCTATGTAAAATGATTTACTTTCTGGGGGTGAGACGTGAACAAAATGTGGATTCAGAAATGTTCGATATTTGTGGCGTTGTTCTAGAATGACGCTAATTAAATCGGTACCTAGACCTTTCCATCTGTACTGTAGTAACTCGTTTAATACATCATGTAACGGACCTGGATCAGAATGCTGTTCCTCATACAGAGTGATGAGGTGCTGGATCATATACATACCCACCAGTCGTTGCTCGGCTGGGGGCAGTTTCAGAAACATTTGTGCCACGATTTCATCTGGAAACGTGGTAGAATCAGTAGTCCATCGGACTGCTGATCGGACTAGTTCTTGTTCGTGCATAGTACTAAGTTCACTATAACCTATTCGTGATTTCAGAATGTGATCGGTAGCTTGGAATACTTGTTCGAGGGAACACTGTTCTGGTACTGGAGTAGGAAAACTTTTCTTGTAATCTAGGCGTGAATGTCCGTCGGAAAGTCTAGTTCTACCTACATACGCTATTCTGGAGGGATTCTCGCTGTCTACCTCTTCAGTAGAAGAGTCATTCTCTTTCTCGGACACTTGTTTTGTTTCTCATTCCTCGTGTAACTTTATTATTTCCTTACGAATTTTCTTGTACATACTCTCTATACAATTTTGTGTCTTGTGTTTTCCCTCGGCTATATTGTCACTCCACCTGGTCAGGACCTTCATTTCTTCTTGATCTTTTTCTGGATCATCTTGCTCTCTTATTAAACAGTTAATTAAAAACTTTAAAATCATGAGCTGAGTCTCGACTTTTCTTAGAACCATGGCCTCGTGAATACTTTCTGGATTCACTCCTGTACGGATAAAACGATATATTCTGTCTAGATGTTCTTTCATATCAGGCAGGGTGTCCAAATAGTCGGTCACCCGTCTTAAACGTAATGAATATATGACCATATGGCCATCGCCTGGAACTGGATCATAACGACATTCGGTAAGTGCTCGCTTGATATCTACGTATGTATTTACTTTTGGCGTACGCTGTAACGCTAGTTCATGTAGTGTCATACATTTATGTTGAGGCGGGGTACGAGGAGAACCTCCCCCCGCGGCTCCTAAACTAGAATTGTCGGTGTGTACTGTACGTGCTGGTAGAGTGACTGATGTAGCGGGTACATGTACTGTGGACTGGGCCGGGGGTGCTGTAACAGGTGCTGTAACATTAACTGGACCCACGGGACCAGTGGCTGGAGGAACAGGAACTACATTATTTACGGGAGCAGGCGGAACAGGATATGCATATTCTGGGACTGTGTCGTCCAAATAGGACGAAAGAAAAATATCAGCTGCGGTCGGTTTATGACTTAGCTTAGTCGGAACTAATGATGGCGGAAAATTACTGGATGCCTCCGGGGTTGCCTTCGGTAAGCCCTCGGCAAGAAGAGGATACATACCCTTAATGAGGGCATTTCTCTGTCTGTCTGACTGTTCTGCTTTAACTCGTTCACCTATTTCGATTAATTCCCTTTCTTGGGCTCTTTCTGAGGATTCTCTACTTAATTCTGTTTTTCTGATTTCTTTTTCGGTTCTTTTATGAGATTCTTTGCGCCATAACTCGATGGCATCTTTCTGGGACTGTCTGGCTTTCTTTTTCCATAATGCTTCTTCTACTCGCATGATGCACTCGGCATCCCATGTGCCCGATACGGGCCATCTATATTTCTCTTCGAGATCTTTGGTGTAATCAGACCATAAGTCTAGATATATTATGGCATCTAAGCCATGCTTGTGATACATAAAATGTCCTGGACTGTCCCTAGGCGGGACAGGGACTGCTTCCTCAAGCAACCCTTTTCTGGTTTTTAACTGACGTAACTTGGAGAACAGAGGCATTACGGGAATACACTTCAAACACAATATACAATAATCACAGTAATAACATAGCAGACAAAACTCTCATACCACGACATAAAAATACATGATTAACATTAATAACAGTTCGAACAGAATACTACCTGGTACATATACACATGAATTTCTCGAGAACTGAACTTACTAGAATTACTGGATGCACTGCTAAAACAGTACAGAACATACCGGTCCCATAAAGAGACACGTCGGACCCGCATCCACCTAGGTGGACACTTCGTGTTGGATCTGCGTACCCAAACCCATCGGACCAGAGACAAATTAATGACTCTGTCTAGATACTACCCCAGCAACGGTACTCACCGGGCAGCAAGAACGGAAGGCCTCGGACTGGACTGGACTGCTACGACGGACTACGAACTTCGGACTTCAGTTACTTCGGTTACAGGTGGGCCTCCGGATACCTCGGACCTTGTACTCTCGGCTTGGGCCGTGGTCGGGACTCGCCGCGTTCCTCACCGCCTCGTCTGGATGCTGGACCGCAACCTCCGTCTCTTCCGTGGGCCTGAGGGATACTTGAAGCAGAAATATCTGCACGTGCACGGTATGGTTCCGTCACGGCTGCAGAGGGTCAGGGGGCTTGCGTGGCTTCGCCGGCGCGTGGGGAAAGGGCAAGTTCCTATTCGGGCGCCATTATGTGGTAAATAAATAATTAATTACCGGTACTATTTTTCAGAATACTCTATAAACAGATAGCTCAATAAATAAGAGACAGGATTCGAGGTATCTTGAGTCTTCAGGCTTTAATCAGGCATAAGGGAAGGGACAGGAATGGGACAGCCTGAAATGGATGGACTGGATGGCAGCTGCCGGGGGCAGAAAATGGCTGAACGGCTGAATTGAGCTGAGCTGACGGCTAACTGACAGTAACAATACATTAGTATATATACCAAAACAATTACATTACATTCAATACAGTAGGCGTAGCAGTAGGCGTATCTTGTAGCAGTCGCGAAAGATAAGGACAAAGTAGGTGTAACAAGAGGCGTGTACAGGGCGTATACATAGACATGTGATGTGAACGTCACAGAAGTGTCATGAATGGGGCGGAAACATGGAGGGGGCTACTCGAGGAGCTGGGACCTTTAACCTAGTGGTGCGCGCAACGGGGCAATGACGTGTGACTAAGGAGAACTGGGGGCTATGACTTCTGCGCTAGAAGAGGAGACTAAAGTCTACAGTGTCAGGATGACATGTGCCTATATCATATCTGGTATCTGGTGTTTAGAGGTACATATTGATAGAAACTAAAAGTCAGGAGGGGAAAGGCTACTTGACTCTAAGACTGGTGCAAGCATTATTCTACATGTAATGCGTGTGCTAGGAATATTCTATGAATATTAATACAGTATTTCTCTTACATGGAGACCGAAAGGCTAGACCATAGCTGGAACTGTTGATGCGATTCAGTAGCTTAGGAATGCGAAGACGAGGAGCTGGACTGATAACTAGAAGCATAACATACTCTTGGCAGACAGGCAGGCAGAGCCAGGCCGAGCCGGGCACTGTGAGGCAGGAAGTAAGTGAAGGGTCAGGGATACAGGTAGGGGCTGTATCGCTCCTCGGAGCGAGGTTCAGGAGACTGGAGCTGAATCTGGTGTCCGGGCCCTTTTGAGGCCTAGAAACGGGGACAATTCAATGAATTAACGTGCACACTATAAAACGTGGCAACATAGGCCTAATACTCGTTGCTTTCACGAGAACTGGAAACTGGCATACTAGAGCTGGACACAACTGTAATTGCGTCTTCAATCGATCATAGCGGGATACATATGCATATTAATCATGCACATATAACATAGGATGTGGAACACGTAGGTACACAGAACATGGCGAAATTTACTTTTCCACAATATGCCGGGCCAGTAGAAGCAGTTCAACAGATTCTGGGTCGTTTTTTCGGCCCCTGTATGTCCTGCTACTAAATGGGAGTGTGAATAGAACCGTACTTGCTCCCTAAAGGGTACTGGTACCAACAATTGTTCGGGGTCCCGCTCCTTCCCCTGTCGGTACAATAAGTCGTTCTTGATGAAGAGGCGGGGATATAGTATAGGGTTCTGATCCTGGGTTTGGTGGGCCTTTTCCCACGCGTTGAACAACGTGGCATCATTGACCTGGGCAAACTGAAAGCTTTTGTCTAGGGTCCATGGTTCCGGGGACACCAAGGCATCTAAGGGGGTCCGTCTCCATGAGGGTGATATGCGTCCTATGCTTTGTTTGAACATGTCCAGGAAAGCCGGGTTGTCTGTCCCTATTATCAGGTCCTCTGGGAGGGAGGACAAGACACCCACTCTGACCCGATAGGGTTCCCCTCTAGGTGGTACTAACGGGAGGATGGCTACTGGGTAGGGTTTTACGTCCCCGTGTACACACCGAATGTACACCTTCTCCGTGGGCCTAATCTGGTGAGACAGCACGTGGTGGGCTTGGACTACCGACTGGCGGCATCCTGAGTCGAGAAGAGCTTTCACTGGGTTACCGTTCACCTTCATACTCACTCGATATGCTCGTCCCATCTCCGCTGAATATAACACAGTGCGGGGCAGGTACCCGGCCTCCATGGGTTCTTCCTCCTGCTTTCTACGGGGGCAATGCCGGGCGATGTGACCCCACGTCCCGCAATCGAAACACTGCGGTCCGCTGTGCGGCAAGGGCTCGGGTCTCCAGGTCTTCTGTTTCGTTGGTTCGGGTGCTTTCCCTGGTCGTCTCTCGATTTTGGCATGGATTTCCGGTCTCTCAGACTCTCCCAAGCCCGGCGGTCTCTGTTGTACCCTGGAAAACGTGTTCGCCATTTCAACGGCCTGAGTGGTGGTTAGGTCGTGGTGTTGTTTTAGCCAGCGTTGGGTTGAAAAAGGAAGGGCCTCCAGAAACTGCTCGAGATATATACGGTCCATTATCTCTTCTTGGTGCTCTCCGTGGGTTTCAACCATTTATCCGCGGCCATCTTCAGGCGTACAAACAGCGTTTTTGGCGTTTCCCCCGGCACTCCTCTCTCCCTTCTGAACCTCAGTCTATAAGCCTCTTTGTCTAGACCTAGATGGTCCAAAATTATTTTTTTGATTTCGGTGTAGGGAGTGTCGCCACGGGGGTTCGCCACCTGATATGCCGCTTGAGCCTCACCAACCAACAGAGGCGCCAGAAAAAAAGGCCACTTCGCTACTGGCCATCCGCACGCTCGTGCGGCCCTCTCGAAGTTTAGTAGGAAGGCGTCCGGGTCCTCCCCAGGCTGGTACTTCTGAAGGGATACCCCTCCTAGGTTGTGAGGAGCTGTGCTAACCGCCCCGGGGTTGGAGCCTAGAGGAGGATCCAGGGCCCGGGCAACAACAGCAGCCTTGATTATTTCCCTGTCGGCTTCAGCAGCCCGTAGCTGCTGCTCGGCTATGCGTTCCAGTCTCTCCTGTCCATGCACCAGGGCTTGTATAACTTCATCCATCTTGTTCGTACAGACGGGGGTTATGCCCGCATTCTCCACCACTGTAAGGGCGGGACTCGGAAATGGAAGCAAACGAGTTTTTGTGGCTGTACTATTTATTTTCAAGAGCAAAGTGTCAGTACAAGTCTTTCTGGTATAACCCCTACGGGGTGACCGGCTCCTCTCTCGGCGAGTCTTTCGGATGACGCCCTCCTCCTTCCGTCGGACGGGGCTCCTCCTTCTGTTCGGCTCCGGAGGCTCCGTGGCGTCCGCTCTCGCCCAGGACCGGTGAGGAACAAACAAAATGAGGCAAACGTAAGTATTCTAGCTGAGCTGCTTTTTTTTTACTCGAGCTAGCTGGACGTGTGATTGGGAAGGTGAGGATGAGTGAGAAGGGGAGAGGGGGGGGCCAAGACGATATGTACAGCGGGAATTTTAAGGCCGGCTTCGCCCTTTCCGCCACCACCCCAGGAAGCGTTCACGCACCTCTGTTAGCCGTACCCCTCCTGGCGTACGGCTGGGCGGAGCGCTGGGTTGGCCTCCGGGCGCTGCTGATTCAGATGGAAGTCGGTCCGTTCTCTCAGCGGTCTCCTCGGCTTCCCCGGGGTCTCGCGGCTCCAGTCTCCGTCCTTGTCTCCCGATCCACTCTAGGTCCAGGTCGCTCTCCGCACTTCTCCGCTCGTCTCCGTTCTTCCACTCTTCCGCTTTGCTTCCCGCCTCTCCTCTCTCCTCCACGCTGACCGCTCCTCCGGTGTAATAACACACCTGGGTGCTGTCAAGGCCGTCCTCAAGTACCTGGCTAGGCTCCTCTCCCAACATACTTCGTGTCCACTTAAAGGGCCCCCAGTCCCCTTCATCCTCGTCGTCGGGGCTGTGTCTCTCTGGGTCCGACCACACGGGGTCCTGCTGCGGCTGGGGAAACAAGAGGGGGGTCACATGTAATTACTTGGGAGCCCTCCTCGGGGCATGTTTGATGGCCCCCGTTACACCCTTCCAGTCTACAACACGTTTAATTGTAAACAGCAACCTTACACCATCTTCACTATTTCGCAAAAAGGTGAGATTCTGAGAAAATCAAGACTTTTTCCCGAGGGAACATTTGAAGACTTGCAAACCAAAAAAAGTAAACTAAAATGACTGAGTGCTATGTGAACGGATCTTGGGGGCATACCTGAACTGCTGCGTGGTTGCCTGTGTCCCGCTGTCCCGCTGTTGGTCTCCCTCCCGCTGCTGCACTCTTCCACCAGCACAGCGTGGCCACAGCGGGGAGAGGAGCGAGGGGACTACAATCCCCGGGAGCCTTTGCAGCGGAAGCCGCCACCGCCTACACCACGCCCGGAGGCGCTTAAAATCGAGGAGAGCCCCGGTGGAGCGGGGCTCTGTGAACGAATCTTGGGAGCAAACCTGAACTGCTGCTTGGTTGCCTGTGTCCCGCTGTTGGTCTCCCTCCCGCTGCTGCACTCTTCCATCAGCGCAGCGTGGCCACAGTGGGGAGCGGAGCGAGGGGACTACAATACCCTGGAGCCTTTGCGGCTGAAGCCGCCACCGCCTACACCGCGCCCCGAGGCGCTTAAAATCGAAGAGAGCCCCCGTGTCGCGGGACCGCGTGCGGGCCACACCGGGAGAAGCCCGGGACAAGGGCGGGACCGTCTGTGGCCGGTTGAGGCCGGGCTGGGCCAACCCCCTTGGCCCACGTGGTACGGAAACCCCTACATCTTGTCGAAGTTAGGATATTACAGAAACCAAGACACATCGGAGTAAAAGAAACTTTGGACTGGGACTCTGGGACTCTAAAACGTAAGCTAATAGCGAGGGCTGGAGGGGGGATTGAGTTCTATGTTCTAAGGTTAGAGGTTTGGGCATTGGCTAGGTACGGGTGTGTTAAAGTGGGGCAATTGGGGTAGCTTTGGTTCATTAGATTGATCGCTTACAGTATGGCCAGTAAAGCGAAAACTCGTTCAACAAAGGGCAAACCTCATTTCCCTCTCACACCCCGAGTAACAGTGCTTGAGCCTAATGTATCGCTGCCCCTCAATGTACAGCCCACTGCGATTGACCTCATGTTGAGGAAAGTCATTGGTGAAATAGAGCGCACGGAGACACGCCTATCCCTAACTCCAACAACTGATTTATCTACCCCCCACAGGATAATGATAATGAGATAATGGTTGGTTCCTACATGTCATCCTGGAGTCACCCGTTCATGACATCCCTTGCGCACAGTTAACCATTGTTCCAGAAAAGACGATACCCTTGGCTGATAAGAAAGCTCCCATTAGCAGAAAAAGAAGAGCGTGTCCTAAGAAGTCTTGCACCAAGAAAACTAAATCAAGCCCTACCATCCCCCAACCAAGAAGTAGAGAGGATGAGGTTATCGAAGTACAAATATTACAGCACCCAGCCCCGCCGAACTGGATGGCCCAAGTAGTTACAAATCTACAAAATCATCTAGAACTGCTTATTGCTAGCCAGATTAAACCACTAGTTAGCAGGCTAGATAAAATTATAAATGAATTAAATAAGCAGGGAAGGATACAGGGCACCGCCCCAAATACTAGAGCATTAGGCAACACTGCCATGATGGACATTGGCTCGGACTCTCAGCCCCCTACACAAAATAATAGTGCCAGTAAGAAGCAACAGATTGTTACACAGGCAACAACTCCTTTTAACCCCCCAACACAAGTGGCTGCTGACAATAGGCTGGGAGCAGGGATCATGGGCTCAGATATGGGGCGGAGTCAGCCAATATCACAACTGCAAAACAATAAGCTCCCAACTCCTAAACCAGTAGAGACACATCATACAAGTCGGGAGATTAATGGAAGAACTATTAGTCCTGTGCCAACCATAAATCTACCCCCTGAAGCATGCCCCTATGTAGTTGTACTTGTGGGGGTACCTGAACTGAAGCCTGAACAGAAAGAGACACATACATAACTAAAAAAAAAGATAATAATATGGCTAAACCAGAACAGGCCACTACCTGACAAGAAAAGTGGGGAGATCTTGCATGTTAGAAGGGTGAACTGGTTGGGCAGTAGAAGTAAAGATACGGCAGGCAATTGCATAATTGTGAACTTCAGGGATACTAGTTTAGTGGAGTACATATTAAACAGTGGCAATATAAATCAGACAAGTACTATAAGACTCCTGCCACTGGGAAATTTTTACCCCATGCAACGTGTCACTCATGACCCAAGGTACACTTTTGGTAGAACGGGGACGGGTCTAAATGGCCCCAGGGCTAGGAATTACACCTTGGATAGCCTGGTGACAAAAGAACAGGGTCTAGCGGACTGGACAAATAGATTTAGCCCCTTATTACCCCTTGATGAGAATGACTGACTAAGTAGGTTGTCGGATCATCTAGACAAATCAACTGGGAAGGAGGGTGACAAAATTAATCCACAGGAAACACCAGGATTAGTGTCGTGGACGACTATCAATGTCGACCCACTACAACCCCTTGATAGAAAGGTGCCTTATAGGCTAGTAAGTCGAAACTGGGCGATATCCCATGAACTGGGAAAATGTTGCAGTACACCAGAAGGTTTCATCTTAGAGGAGGAGCAGAGGGTAGCTGGCGAATTCCCATTTTCGCAGGGTCGGGGGCACAATTGGTGCCTTCAAGGTCTGAGGACGGGCCAATTATTGAGAACCCGAGAGTAAAAGATTCACACAGGGAACAACCTGCAGAGGGGGGGGCTAAAAATATTATCCTGGAATATAGCGGGTTTGGCAGGGAAATTCGACAATAAAGAATGGCGCCAGTACATTAGTGGGTTTCAGATAATAAGTTTGCAGGAGACTTGGGCGGTCGACAGTACCCCTTTTCATATAGCAGGTTACAAATGTTTTTTTGTACCAGCACAAGAAGCTAGATCAGGAAGAGCAATTGGAGGATTAGCATTATATGTTTTTTTTTTTTGTAACTTTTTATTATTTGAAACACAAAAGAAAGACAATACATCAAACAAACAAGCAAGGCAACACAATAATAATACAGTCATCAGGTCTGTGCTCAAGGAGGACGGGAGATACATGACAGCAGGAGAAAAAAGTCTTTGAATACAGATGAGGGGAGGGAGGCGGAGGCAGAATTGCATATAAGCAGTATGACATACCACAGCTGGAAGGGATACAGGTCAGGGTGACGGGGAAGGACTCTGCATAGCGGTGAGCGGGGGCGTACAAATATCTCCACGGTATGAGTTCCACGGATTCCAAATCTTTCCCCATTTTTGGGGCCTGCCTCTTGCAATGTATACTGTTTTCTCTCGAAACATGCACCAGTCCAGACTCTCTTTCCAAGCAGTCACTGTAGGCGGCCTCGGGGATCCCCACAACTGGGCTATATCTCTCTTCGCAACTATATTGGCCAAAGTCACCCATCGAAGCTGCGACACGTCATAATCATTCGGACCCCATACATTCAATAAGCATTGTCGGGCTTCCGGCATCATAACGACACTCGTGACTTCATCCATAATCTCAAGTATACGTTTCCAGAATCGCACCACCTCAGGGCATTCCCATATGATGTGGAGATAGGTGCCAAGAAGACCACACCAACGCCGACACATACCATCCGTTGAGAAGCCCATATGAATTAGACGGGGACCAGTGACATAGATTCTGTGGAGGATCTTGAGTTGGACCAGACGGAGGCGGGCCGGAATTGCCACCTCCTTGGGAGAGGAGATCGCGGACTGCCAATCCTCATCATCTAGTTCAATACCATCAGCAATCCAGGCCTCACGGAGGCGATCAAGGAGACCCGATCGGTCATTAACCATCTTCTTATAGAACAGTGAGATAGTACTATCTGGCACATAGCCATCTAGTATACGATCTTCGAGGGGGGAGGGATCCGGAACAGCACTACCCACTGGCAACACAGAATTCAGAGCATGACGTACCTGGATGTAACGAAATCTTTCCCTGTCACTCAGCCCATACTCTATTTGCAGTTCAGAGAAGGCCTTAACCTTCCCTTTAACCCAAAGATCACGCACTTTACCAATACTGATCAAGTCCCACTTATCAAATCCCTTCGTCCTCCAGAGGCCACCCAACTTCGCAGAGGCATAGAGCGGTGTTGCCCCCGTTAATTTATCACTCCAGCCCATAGCCGCCGTTGCGCTATACCATACCCGCACAGCTATAGCGGTAGGTCCCGTGAGTTGTAAACGGGAGGGTCCCGAGTAAAGTGCCCTATAATAATCACCACCCGGGAGCAGCCACTTGTCCATTTCAAAAGCCGGATTCAACGCCGGGCCATACATCCCGTGGTTGATAGCCGCAAGTTGGGAAGCCCAGTAATATCTACGGATATCCGGGAGCGCTATACCGCCGTCATACCAGGGGAGTGTCAATTTAGGAAGAGCTATGCGCGAACGTCCGTCCCATATTAGTTGCCTCTGCAACGATTCTACTTCCCGAAAATATGTCGACGGGATAACATCAAAACTATTCTGGAGGGCATATAGGAAGCGAGGTAAGGACATCATCTTAAACAGGGCCGCACGCCCTAGGGGAGACAATGGTAATTTACGCCAACGCGCTACATCGGAGCGCAACCGTTGGAGCGGGGGGAGCAAATTACGTTCGTAGCGAACCGCCTGATCCATGGAAATAAACACACCTAGGTACTTAAAGCCAGACTGCGACAACTGGATGGGACAACCCCGTGGCAAACGAGGGACATCACCTGCCAGTACATAGATGTAGGATTTCGACCAATTAATGATGAGGCCTGAGTTCTTCCCGAAGGAGGTAAGTACGTCAAACAACACATTAAGCGATTTTTGGGGAGAGGTAAGGTACAATAAAATATCATCCGCGTACAAGGAAATGCGATCCTCAAATTCCGGCGTCCAGCGTATACCCTTAATCGAGGGTTCCCACCGTAGCCAGGCGGCAAGAGGCTCCAACGCCAAAGCAAAAAGGAGTGGGGACAACGGACAACCCTGTCGTCTGCCCCTACCGAGAGTAAAGGGCACGGAGACGCGGCCATTAACCACCACCTGAGCAAGCGGTGTTTCATACAGGAGTTTGACCCACCCGATAAAACCCGCGCCAAATCCAAACTTGGCGAGTACCGCCCAGAGATAAGACCATTCGATTGTATCAAAGGCCATCGTGGCGTCCAAGGACGCCAAGATGGCCGGTTCACGTAGCGTCCGGGCCCTCGCGAGAACACCATGCAGACGCCGCAAATTTAACGCCGTGTTACGGTGCGGGATAAAACCCGATTGATCCGGATGAATCAGGTCGCCAATAACCGTAATCAGACGATTAGCAAGCAGTTTCACTAGGATCTTGGGATCCGCATTTAAAAGCGAAATGGGTCTATAAGACGAGCAGCGATCTCGCGGCTTACCCTCCTTATGGATCACCACAATGGTTGCAAGACGCTGATCTCTGGGGAGGGAACCATTATCTCGCGCAGCCAGAAACATAGCACGTAGATGGGGAGCCAAAGTATCAGGGCGTAACTTATACAATTCCACAGGAAGGCCATTCGGACCCAGAGCCTTGCCGGAGCGAAGGGAGCGCAGTGCAAGAGCCACCTCATCCACTGAGGGCGTGGCATCCAAGCAATCACGCTCCGATTCCGACAAACAGGGTAGCGCTATGTCCCGAAGCAACACGCGTATCCTCTTCAGGCCTGTCGGACACCGAGGTATAGACCTCCCGAAAATAATCAGCAAAGCATTCAACAATGCCAACAGGATCAGTTACACTCACACCAGCACATGTCACAATCACCGGGACCACTCGATTCGCTCTCTCTCTTCTGTCCAGCCAGGCAATCAATTTTCCTGCTTTATCACCCACATCATAGAGCCGTCCCTGCTGCTCCCTACTCATTGTCTTTGCCACATCAGTGACCAAAGTTTTATATTCTAATTGTTTAAGGTGGAGGACATGTAATGCTTCTCGAGACACCCCCTGCTCCAATGCAGTCTCCAGGTCCGTAATTTCAGACTCGAGCTGAACAATTGCCTCGTTCTTACATTTCTTGGCACACCCCACCAGAGACAATGCCTGTCCCCTGATCACTGTCTTAAAAGCTTCCCACAACGAGACAGGAGAGGATACAGAACCAACATTTTCGGTAAAATACAAATCAAATGATTTGATCAATTCAGGGCGTGTTTTGGGGTTGAGGAGATACCATGGGTTAATCGGAGCCACCCTGCCTTCGTCCCCTATGCTAAGATTAAAATTAAACCAAATAGGGGAATGATCCGATATGCCCCGGGCCAGGTGTCTAATCTCTCCAATCGAGGGGGACAGTGCCGCCGGTATCAGGATATAATCTAATCTAGAAAGACTGCCATGAGCTCCCGAGTGAAAAGTAAACTGTGTTTGCTCTGGGTGCATTAGTCTCCAGCAGTCTATGAGGCCCAATGTTTCCAGGAAGTCGCCCAACCAGGACGGCGCAGCAGGAAGATCTCGGGGGGGATAGCGATCTCTCCTGCCAGAAATAACGGAGTTAAAATCACCACCTAGTATCAAAACACCCTCAGGGAGACCCAGCACCATCCGCCCCAGGTCCATAAATGTCGTGGATTGCAAGCCCGGGGGTACATAAACTGACACCAACAAGACTGTCTTTCCCTCCCACCGCCCGACAAGTGCAACATATCGACCCCTGGCATCGAGGATCACATCATCAACTTCGAGGGGGAGGGAAACCTTAAGCAGAATACCCACTCCTCTAGAACTAGATGTAAAACCAGAATGGGCAGCAAGACGATAACCCCTTCTATTAAGAGCGTGACAAGTGTTTCCTATCAAGTGTGTCTCTTGCAACAGAACGACATCAGGCGAAAGGCGCCGCAACAGCTGCATGACCACCCCTCTCTTTATGCTATCACCCAACCCATTCACATTCCAGCATAATACCTTCAACCCTCTACCCTCCATCCAAGTCCAAAATGAACTCCCATCGCAAAACGAGCATCACACCAGTGTCAAAGATAATGAAAGTGCCTTGCCTTGAGAAAGAAAAAACAAACAATTCCATAACTCGTCCCCCCCTCCCCTCAAGGTTCCCAACACAACTCCCCCCCCACCCTGCACCCCTGCACCGACTCAAAAGCCACCCCAATTTGCAGTGTGCCTGTCGCCCTAGCAATCACAAACATGAACTAACCTACACAAAGAAAACCCCAGAGGAGGAAAGGGTCCCGCCATCCCGCTACCTCCGAGGATACAAACGGAATGATCAATAGAAGTCACTGAACTCCGGCCGATCATGCTGAAAATTGTTCCGGACACAGGCACTGAAATCATTCTTGGTCCATCAGTCCCCCTTCCGCACCACCAGCATGTTCCCGACCGGCGCGGCGAGGCGGCAAAGTGTCCAACCAATCACTCACTTCCTCAGGCCTGGTAAAGAAAAATGTTCGATTGTCATATTCAACACGCAGTCGGGCCGGGAATAACATAGCATATTTTAGTTCCATGTCTCTTAATCGCCGTTTCACACCTTGAAATCCCATACGTTGTTTCTGGACTGATTGAGAAAAATCTGGATAAAAATTCACAGCGGCGTTTTCGAACTGCGTAGGGCCGCTTGTCCGTGCCGCCTGCAAAATGGCTATAACGATTCATAAAAGGGGGTGGTGATGGACAGAGTATCTGAATTAAGCAGAACACTCCTACCCAGTCAAAAGATCAGGGCTTGACCCATCACCGTTTTTTAGCTCACTGCACCATCCCAGTTCAGAGCCTGCAAAATGGCGTCACGATCCCTGAAGTTGAAGATCCGTGCGATAATCGGACGGGGGGAAAACCGGGCTTCTCCTGTCCCCCTGGCACTCTATGTGCATGTTCGATGGCGAAGAATTTGCTCAGGCCATTCGGTGAATGAGGTCCTCCACTCGAAGATCAGTGGCGAGTGGACTAGATTCTTCCGGGACCCCAATAATACGCACGTTATTGCGTCGTGCACGGCCTTCAAAATCCTCCAAGCGATGAGCAAAAAAGTTATTACCAGATCGGAGGTTGCGCACTTCTGTTTGCAAGTCAGACACGTCCGTAGTAAGGCTGGATGTCTTCAGGTCTAATGACTTCACTGTCTCATTCGTCTTAGCCAAGTCAGTGCGAATGAGGTTGACATCGATAGCCACTGTGTCCAACTTCAGGGCCAAGGCTTCATACTGTTGGCCAATAGAAGACTGAATGCCAGCAATGGCACCCATGACATCTTGTAGCTATAAGTCCGCCAACACAGCAGGATCATCGACCACCTCCTCCCGGGTCTTAGGTGCGCCACCAGGGGATCCTTTAGAAAGTGTATAGCGATCCATGACGTTGGTCTGGGTAGTACCTCCACGGATGGTGGTCTTGACCTTCCGTTTCTCACCCTCAGGCTTGCCCGTCATGGCGAGTCGGGTGCCCCGAAGGGAGGCTTGGGATCTGGTCCAAATGGCTCCTTGAAAGTCACACACGGGAACCCAGGAGGCAAAGTTGAGCCAAGGGGAGATCACAGCCAAACAGTCGCCCGCTCGAAACTCAATGAGCTGGCAACGGGGCTCTTCTGATCAACAGACACACCGCATATATGAGGCAGTGCGCCGGAGAAACGAAACCGAAAGTGAAGTGAGTCTGTGGTCCGATCCCCGCAAGCCGTTGTTGTTAAATTACGACACAGGCATGGCCACCACTCAAGGTCCAGGCTGCTCCATGGAGAAGGCCGCAAAGTTCGAGACGGCAAAGCTCGGGGACCCTGCGTCCGATTTCGACCCAAAAACCTGCTAGTACATCAGCCGGGTTGTGTCTTCAATGATATTCCATCAAATCAGGATAATGTACAGGATAAATGCGGGAGGCAGCGAGGGTCCACGGGAGCCCTGTGCTCACGCGGCCGTCTCGGATGCGCGCAAAGCTCCTCCCTAGCATTATATGTTGATCTAAATCTGGAAGGAGTTTGGACACTTCCATCCTGGTCATCGCACACTCTACAGGCGGTAAGATTTACGGGTTGCGGGCTAAGGCTGATCGTGTTCAACATTTACAACACAGGGATTGCGAAAGGAAATAATTTTGCACTCCAGGAACTAGATCATAGTCTTAGTCAGGAGCTAGTCTCTAGGAAAGGGGTTGTAGAACCCACTGTACTAGTAATGGGTGACCTAAATTGCCACTTATGTCCAAGTTTGTTTCCATCAAATAGAGATTGGTCCTGTTGCCCAATCGAGAAGGGTCCACATTTCGAACACACCACTGAGGGAACCGCCTTTAGCAAGCTCTTAAGAACTCATGTCTTAGAACATACCATTGATTTGGCTAGCTTGGAGAAAGATGGGTCCCTCACACCAACCTTTAAAGGAAGAGGATGCTCTTCCTTTACAGATTACTTTCTAGTGTCCAGACTTTTAAAAAACTGGATTAGCTCGGTAAGGATTGACTGGAGTATATTCAGTGACCACAATCCTTTAGTTTTAGAACTCTTATACCGAGGTCGATCCAAGAAGAGTTTACAGCCGGACACTGAGTTGAGGGCAACCGATCAGGGAAGACGGCTCAGGTGGTCGTAATATGATGGCGAGGTATTTTACAAATCTTTAATAGCTAAGGGGAAAGAATTGATTGACGAATGCCTAGATCTGACGATAGAGGAGTGTTCCCTGGTCAAGGCGTTCGGGTCCGTAATCAGCATGGTAGAGGGGCTATTGAAGGGAAAGGGCCCCAGGGAAAATACAACACAGCCAAGATGGTTCGATATCAACTGCTCACGAGCTTTGAGAGACTTAAAATCTAGCCTGAAAGCCAACCCTAGGGACAAATTAAGAGTAGCCCATTTCAGACAGACATACAAAAGTGTGCTGAAGCAGAGAAAGGTTTCCCTTCAAGCTGAAGTGTGGGCAGACCTAAGGGAGGCTGGCGAAAGAAGGGACTCGACTGAATTTTGGAGGATAATCAACAGGCCATGTTTTCAGGATAGTAGCACCCCTGTGATTGGGACGAACATCTTACCCGAACAGTGGGTGATACACTTTGAGGGACTTTATAATCATAACCAGGATACTGACCGGGAGAGGGGGGTGGGATGGAAAGCGAAGCTCGGATGTAGAATTCTCCCTGGAAGAAATAGCCAAGGGGATCCAAGGCCTCACCCGCAATAAAGCCCCAGGTCCTGATGGCACTCCACCCGACCTGTATTTGAGCAATGTAAACTTATGAACCCCCATCCTCACGAGGGTGTTAAACGCGGCTATTAAGACTGGATTGCCCCGCTCCTGGTCTACCGCAACAATTGTCCCTATTTTTAAGAAGGGAAACAGGGGCAACCCCCAATGCTATAGACCAATATCACTGATCGATGTCTCAGCCAAAATCATGGGCTGGGTAATTCTGAAATGGCTCATGGATTGGACGGAAGAGCATCATACCATCTCGGACACCCAGTATGGTTTCAGGTCTGGAAGGTCCACTAGTGACCAGTGTCTTAACCTCTATATGTTGGTAGCAAAATATACCAAAAGCCAACAATGAAGCTATTTACATGGGGTTCATGGACCTAGCCGCTGCGTTCGACCATGTAAATAGGAATAAGCTATGGGTCATGATGAGTAACATGGGAATTGACCCAGGTCTGATTGACATTCTTAGAGAGCTACACTGGGACACCACTGCTAAAGTCCGCTACAACATGGAGGGGGGAACACAGAACCCTTTCCATGTACTAGTGGAGTGAGACAAGGTTGTATTCTCGACCCTTTTTTTATTCACGCTTTATATTAATAACCTGGAGAGAACCCTTGATTGCCTTGAACGCAGACTGCCCAAAAGCAGTAACGCGCCATATACAGGTGCTTCTGTATGCGGATGACGCAGTCCTGCTTGCCACACATTTCCATGCCACTCCTTAAAGTTTCAAACCACACAATTCCACTTCACCCAATGCCACACAGTTCCAAGCGACAACATTACACTTCATGCCACACAATTGCAATCCACACCATTTCACTCCATGCAGCACGATTCCATGCCACAGCATTCCAGTTCACACAATTCCAATCCTCTCCGCTGCACACAATTCCAATTCCATTCCACGCCACACAATTCAACTACACATCATTCCAATCTACTTGACACCACACAATTCCAATCCACGCTAAAGAACTCCACAGCTAACAATCCCCCTACCCTCCAAAACACACAATTTCACTCCTCATAATTCCAGGCAACACATTCTACTGCATGCCACATAATTCCACATAAACACATTTCACTTGATGCCACACAACTCAACTCCATACCATATAATTCCAAACCTCCCAAGTAATTCTATTCCACATAATTCCACTCCATGCCACACTATTCCACACCACACAATTCCAGGGTACTGCACAACACACAATTCCTCTATTCTCCATGTTACACAAATCCATGCAACAAAATTTCGCTGCACTCCATGCTACACAGTTTCATACCATATTATGTCACTCCATATAACAAAATTCCAAGTCACACAATTCCACTCTGCCCCATGCTGCACAATTGCACATGACAATTCCCCTCCACTCAATTCCACTGCACAGCACACGATTACAGTCCAGTTCCCTTCACTCCACACTACCCAATTCAACTCCTCGCAACACAATTCCACACCACAAATTCCATTCCATACCACACAGTTCCAGGATTTGTAATAGACAACATTCCACTCCATGCCACACAGTTGTGCTTCATATTTCCACTCAATGCCAAACAATTCCACATAATACCTACAAATTGGTGAGCAGTCAAAATATCGATTTTTTAACCGTAGCACGAATTCCGCCGCTCTGAGTGAATGAGTGGGCGGAGCCGTGTCGGCCAACGGACATGCGCAGCACTACCGAGGTAGTGCTCGTGACGGCCGTTGGGCGTCGGAAGCAAGGAAGGGGTTAATTTTGACCTACAGTATTATCGAATTTTTTTATATCGTAGGTACAGAATATCAATGTCAAGAATATTGTTGACCAGAATATCGACCTTAAGGTAAATAATATTGGTTTTTTTTATATCGGAGTAAGTAAACTCGAAGTCAGTAATATCGAAGTAAGTAACATCGTTAGCAAAAATGTTGTTGTTAATAATATGGATATTTATATTAGTGTTATGTATTTTATATGTCTGTTTAACATTTTTTGTAATTTACTTTTATTATTTTTAAATATATGTATAAAATGTTTAGAAATTAGTCATTCTTTTAAAGTAAATTTTGCGTTTTAGTATCAGTACGGGTAGTGGGTTTACAGGGAAATATGGTGGGAAGTTATTTAATTATATTCAATTAAGTATTATGTTTTTATTCATTGTTATTCATTGTTATTGATAATTAATGTATTATTAATTGGTGATTAATTTTTAACAATTGATTAATTTATCATCATATTAATAATATTTTTGTATTTTATTTATTGTTATTGTTAATTAATGTATTGTTAATTAATTATTAGTTTTAATTGATTAACTGATAAGTACATTTATTTTGTTAGTTTTTATGTGTCACGGATTGTGGTTTACTAGGGGAATAGGGTCGGAGTAATTTAATTATCATAAATTAATTAATATTTTTTTATTTAATGTTATTGATAATTAATTTATTGTTAATTAATTATTAATTGGACATTTATTTTCAATAGTTGATTAATTGATAATTAAAATAATTAAGTTCATTTTTATGTGTAGCAGGTTGTGTGTTTATGGGGGAATGGGGTGGGAAGTAATTTAATTTTATTTAAGTAAATATTAATTTAATGTTATTTTTATTTATTATTATTTTCTGAGTCAATTAATTTTTAATATGTTATTTATTTGTAAAAAACTATGTAATTAATAAGTATGTTAATTTAACCCCTACGGTGTCCTACATTTTCAACACTGTTACATTCACTGGAGTTGGAATATTAATTTTAACCCCTACGGTATCTAACACTTTCCCTACTGTTGCACTCACTGGAGTGGGAATAATAATTGTTACCCCTATCCTTGTTAACAACCTGCACGACCGAGTTATGGAATAAAAACTTGCCATATCCGTTATTCAAACAAGCAATAAACAAATCTGCAAAATTCCATTCACTACTGTTCGACAAAAAGATATTCAGGCAATGTTATGTCAAACCATTTGGCCGAATGACGCCCCACCCAATGGCCCTCAACAGAATAGATTTAAGAATTTAGGCATCAAATTTGATCAGGCTCTGTCTTTTCAAGTACAAACTCAATCAGAGGTAGGAACCTGTTTTAGGATGCTACGCATTCTGAAAAAGGTTCCTTCCTTTACTTAACTTTCCTGCTAAAAAACAGTTATTCAGGCTATCATAATGTCCAGATTGTACTATGGAAATGCTTTATACTTGGGTCTTCCGGATTACCTTCAAGTTTTCCAGAATTCTGCAGCTCGAATTCTTTTGAATTTCCCTCTAAGGCAAATTTCTTCAAACTTTAGGATGCCAAGACCCTGCTGTCAAAACTTTCCGGTGAGGGATCCCTCCTTACAAAATGTTCTAGAACTTGGTACTCCTCATCAACGACAACTATAAACACCCCCAGTTCCCAAAGAAAATCATTTTTATGGTGGGGAAATATTAAACCGTATTTTGCAAATCAGAAGTGGGTGACTGTGGTTCGGATTCACAGGCTTACTACAACGAATTGTCCAAATTGCCCCAAAAATGCACAACTGTACTTTATTTTTCCCAAACAAAACATAATTTGACAAAGCTTATTTGAATAATAACACATTTCTGAACTAATGTGATGGGTGTGATTGTTTTTCTTCCAAGAGACGGTCCATTTGTGGATTTATTCTTGCTACTGCCATTTTCAGGTTGTTCTCCACCCCAAGTCTTGAACAGTACTTTGTCTTCATTACTGCCAATGCTGAAAACCCAATCTCACATAAATAGAATGAACTTACAGGCAGAAGAGCCTTGACTGCAATTTTTGATAAACACAAATGTTCTTCAGACATTTTCAGCCAAAATTCCCCTAATGAGATTTTGCTTAATTGCATCTGGAGCATGCGTTCACTCTGGACCTCCAGTAGGTCTTTCTGAAGGTGCACTGGGAGACGAGTACCTGCATCCACTAGAAAAGGGTGAAAGACCCACTCATTTTCATGATCAGTGTCCTTAGGAAAGTACTTTTCTAAACCATCCCTGAGAGCGTCAAGCCATTTCTTATGACCTCAGCAGCACTTTCAAGTTTATATCATGTGTCCTCAAAAGCTTCTGCTAAACATGGGAATACCTCCAGCAGGCCATCTTGAATTAGTGTTCTCCACAACCCCAGCTTTTTTTTAAAGCAGATATTTTTGTACAGCATGAAAGAAGAACTTTCTGCTCTTTGCAAAGACAAATTCAGGGAATTCAATTTATCAAAGATGTCTGCAAGGTATGCTAAATGCACTAGCCAATGGGTATTACACAACTGTTCTGATTTGTATGGGTCTAAATCCAGAAGGAATTGTCCTACTTTATTTCTCAATTCAAACATTTGATTCAGAAACTTCCCTCTGGATAACCCATGGACTTCTGTTTGGAAAAGCAAACCATTATGTTCAGATCACATTTCTGCAAATAGATTGCAAACAGACAAGCTCTAGCGGGGTGAGCCTCTATGAAATTAACAATTTTCACAGCAGAATTCAACACATTCAACACAATTGGGCGACCAGACTGGTAATCATCCGGACATTGCTCCCATACCGCGGATCGACTCATCTCTATCGACTGCCAAACCCCTGAATTTCCAAATCCCTGAAGCATGCCTCACCCTTGTGCCTTCTAATTTGCGGATCGAACTCTCAGAAATCGACCGCCTCGATAAACAGAAGCCCTTCATTCTGCTCCATCAGAAGAATGGGCCACACAGGCGCCTAAAACGACACGTATCACGTACCTGTGCCCACAGTATCCTCTCCACTCGGGTGCTCAACGCAGGTCCGCCACACACACTGCGACCCTGCAAACTTGGTGGCCACAACGAGCCAACACCGAGGCGCATTTACAAATTTTACCAGGCAATTAATATGTTTAAGTCCTGATGATGATCCCTTTTAATTAGAGCCCGGGATCGAAACGTCGACCTTTCAAAGTAGACGTACTGTTGATTATCATTCTTGTATGTATGTTCTACTCTGGGGAAACACTGATTATTTTTGATTTTTACAGTGCCCAGCTTGCTCACTGCTTTGTTGCCTGAAGCACTTGTCTTTACCCTTTCTCTTTTCTGCCTCTATTTTTTCAATTTTCCAGTACGGCGCAGGACTGTGCCCTACAGCAAACCCTTTTTGCTACGAATATGTATTTTTAAAACTGAAAATACTTGAATCAATTATAATAAAAAATTCACTGCCCGGCTGGGCAAGGAAAACATATTTCAGCCTATTGTGGTCTATATTATAAAAGTACTTTATCCTTTCAAGCTTTGGACCTTTGTTTTCTGTAATAACTAATACCCATGGTCCACAGTTACCAATCGGGGCCCCCTTGTTTTTTATAAAAGCTCAAAGGGGTCCACCACCTGATTTCCCGACACTCTGACTGAATGAACATACACAGAGCCTCTAGGTAATCAAGCGAGGGAAAGGTAAGGGAAGGGACTGGAACGGAAGGGACAACTGAAACGAGAAAAAACACAAAGGTTATGACAGTTATTTCTGACTACTCTCATTAAAGTCTCGCTAGTAGAACACCTACCCAATATATAGTACTGGAGGTGAAACCTTCCTTTATGCTGTATGTAGCAGATGCATCTCTCTACAATAAGCCTCGCAATCTGAAAGTAAATAACCACAATTAAATACCTTGCATACTTTCTAGGATCTTCTTGAATCAAACATGCGTTGTCCAATACATACTGTTCCTCCTTCCCAATTAAACGTAGAAGAACAACCCTTCTCCAGTGACCTGCAGAGCTGTAGCTCAAGGGTGTTATTAAAAGATATTAGTAACAAGGTTTTCCAGCTTGAAGCACAATGGTCTTGAACTTAAGCAGTGGACCAGAAAGTAATAAAGAAAAAATCAAGGTCCCGATAATCCAATCAGTAAATCAATACTTTCTTTTCCAATCCAGAACATTTCAGCAATGGCGTTCAAAGTATAATAGAGAATGTCCTCCCAGGAGGCTTACCCCAGAACAGAACAGAACGGTTTCTAAACAAAACATCTACCGATCTATCAGCAGAAGCAGCTTCAGCCTACCTTCGTTAACAGGGGGGAATCATCATACTGAGGCGAAATCCGCGTCTCCGCCGAGAACGCTCGAGGGACAGTACCACTGCAGCCGCAGGCGGTATCTTCAACAGATCTTCTCCAAGCGCGGAGATCGGCAGCCGCCTCACTCCGTCACAGGCAAAACAGCGTCTCAGCCGAGAACGCGGGAAGGCCAGTACCGCTGCAGCCGCAAGCAGTAACACCGCCAAGGTTTTCTTCGAACGCGGAGCTCGGCAGCCGCCTCACTCCGCACAGGCAAATCAGCATCTCAGCCGAGAACGCTGGAATAAAACACAAACAAGGAACACGATGCACTCAGGACCTCACACAAGTTTCCAGTGTGGAATCACCTACAGCGCTCGTCTGCGCCACGTGATCCTATATGTCCATGACTCCTCCCTTCTTCAGAGCATTCTGGGAGATATAGTTTGCAGGCACGTCTGGCAAACTGTGAGAGATTTTTCTGTATTTCCTACCAGAGTCGGGCCTCCAAGGAGCCCTCCCGGGCATGGCGCAGTCTATGACACAGTTTAACGAATGGACCTGCCTCCAGTCCATGGTGATCTTGGAGTCCCAATTCGAATCTCACTTGGGCTCGCAAGGCAGATTTTGGCAACCGAAAAGCTCTTTTGAAAATGTTTGTTGTTAACTTATTTATAAATATACCGGTTGTGCCCTTGGTGATTTCGTGTCCATACATCAGGGAGTTGATTACTTTGGCTTACATTACTTTCAGCATGGGTTTTAGGCTGGAACCTAGTAGCTGTTTTGCCAATTTTGCAGGGGCCACCTCTAACGACAGAGCTTTTTTTTTAATGCTTCTTTGTGCTTGATAAAAGAGCCTCTTGTATCCAGAAAGATGCCCAGGTATTTGTAACTGGGGGTTGATTCTAGCTTTGTTTTGTTGAAGTACCACCTTTCTGTTGACCTTTTTTGCTTCCCAAAAGAGATAGTTTTGGTTTTTGACAAGTTAAGCTCTAGGTGGTTTCTTGTCGTGTAGGGTAGAAATTCATCCAGTAGCCTCTGGAGACCCACTTTTGTGTGACTTAACAACACCAGATCATCGGCGTAAAGCAAATTTGTGATGCGGGTCCCGTCAAGTTGAGGAGGGTGGCAGTTTACACTGTCAAGAGCTGGAGAAAGGTCGGATATATACAAATTAAAAAGGAGTGGGACCAATACACACCCTTGTTTGATGTTAGTTTTGGTTCGAATCTTCCTGGAGACGTTGCAGCCTTCACCCAGCTTGATTCTTATCTACGTTTCCGTGTGGAGTTGGATTATTGCTTGAAGAAGAGGCTGAAGTATGCTCCACGATTTTAGTTTCTGCCATAACAGACCCCTGGGCACACGATCGAAGGCCGCTTTGAAGTCTACAAAGCAGCAGTGCAGCTGGATATGTTGGGCTGTCACTTTATCCATCAAGACGGTTAGCGTTAACAAATTGGTTGTGGTACCGGTGTTGGCCACAAAGCCCATCCGGTTAAAAGGAAGGCACGCAGTTGTTTCGGCCCAAGCCTGTAGCTCCTCCAATAGAATATTTGCATAGTACTTAGACTCCACGTCAAGAAGTGCAACCATTCGGTAATTTTTTGGCTCGTTTCTCTTCCCACCTTTGTAGATTGTGTGAATGACTGCACCTCGCCAAGATTCTGGGACCGTATTATTTAGACTGCAGTAGAAAAACAGGGGGGTCAAGTATTCTGACCATAGGCTGACATCGGATTTGGACATGACTTGAGGGAGGCCGTTCAGGCCTGGGGCTCCTTCGGCTCTGGCTTTCCTTATAAAGCTTGAGATCTTGTTCTTTAAGGCATCCGACGACACCGTAGGCTCTGGTGAGGTAGCGTTCCTTTTCATTAATTCCTTGTGTGTCGGATCTTCAGGTGGGGTGTTTACAGGCCGAGCCCACCTTGAGCACTCCAGTCCCAGGGGAGAGATCATAGGATTGTTTTTTGTTGGTGTCTCTGAAGTGAAGAGATAAAAACGTACTCCAGACTGCTTTGCTAATGTTGGCGCTACTGTAACCCACTTGCACTTTGTTTGCTCCTATTTACAAGAGACCAGAATTGCTTCGGTTAGGATTTTTACTTTCATGGATAAGCTTCAGCCAGAATTGATCCTAGGCCGCTAGTTTTTCCTTTCGTGTGGCGATTCTAAAAGCTGCTTGGGCTTGCTTCAATCAATTAATCAATCAATCAATAAATCATATTTGTAAAGCGCGCTACTTACCCGTGAGGGTTTCAAGACGCTGAGTGGGGGGAGCTGCTACTGTTCGAATAGCCTGGTCTTGAGGAGTCTCATGAAGGTCAGTAGGTCCTGTGTCTACCATAGGTGGAGGGTGTTCCATGTCTTGGCGGCGAGGTGGGAGAAGGATATACCACCGATGGTTGCTTTTCAGATGCGGGGGACGGTGGTGAAGGCGTGGTCCGCGGAGTGGAGCTGGCGGGTGGGGGTTTAGAAGTTGAGGCGGCAGTTGAGGTACGATGGTCCGGTGTTGTGGAGTGCTTTGCGTGCATGGGTGAGGAGCTTGAAGGTTATCCTCTTGTTGACGGGGAGCCAGTGTAGGTTTTTCAGGCGGGGTGTGATGTGGCTGCGGCGCGGGATGTCGAGGATCAGACATGCTGAAGCGTTCTGGATGCGTTGGAGCCGTTTGAGGAGTTTCGTCGAGGCTCCGGCTTAGAGGGCGTTTCTGTAATCCAGTCTACTACTGACGAGAGCCTGGGTGACCGTCCTTCTGTTTTTGGTGGGGATCCACTTGTAGATCCTGCGAAGCATACGTAGGGTGTTGAAGCAGGAGGAGGAGACGGCGCTGACCTGCTTTGTCATGGAGAGGGTGGAATCGAGGATGACCCCTAGGTTGCGTGCATGGTCGGTAGGTGTGGGGGCTGTTCTAGCGAGGAGGGCCACCAGGAGTCATCCCAAGCCGAGGGGGTGGACCCGAGGATGAGGACCTCTGTTTTGTCGGCGACAGCTGTCATTCTCTCGTGGAGGTTGGTTTTGGCTGTGTGAGGGTCTTTGGTGAGGGAGGGGATCAGCTGGGTGTCGTCAGCGTAGGAGATGATATTGAGGTTGTGCAGTGGGCCGATGCGGGCGAGCGGGGCCATGTAGACATTGAACAGCGTGGGGCTGAAGCAGGAGCCCTTGAGAAGATCTCGGTGGCTTCGGAGCAGAAGAGAGGAAGGCGGACGCTCTGTGTTCTACCGGAGAGGAAGGAGGTGGTCCAGTCCAGGGCCTTCTCTTGAATCCCTGCGTCGTGGAGGCGAGCGCATAGAGTGCGGTGGCAGACCATGTCGAAGGCGGCCGACAGGTCCAGGAGGATGATGGCCGCGGTTTCACCGTTGTCTAGCAGGGTTCTGACGTCATCGGTGGTGGCTAGGAGGGCTGTCTCGGTGCTGTGGCTGCGGCAAAATCCAGACTGGGACGAGTCCAGAATGCTGTTTTCCTCGAGGAACCTGGTTAGTTGTATGTTGACGGCCTTCTCGATTACCTTCGTTGGGAACGGGAGCAAGGAGATGGGTTGGACGTTTTTGAGGTCCTTGGTGTCAGCCGTGGGTTTTTTCAGTAGGGCGTTGATCTCGGCATGCTTCCAGTCCTCAGGGAAGGTCGCTGTCTCGAGGGAGCTGTTGATGGCCTTCCGGAGGTGGGGTGCGATGACGGTGCTGGCCTTGTTGAAGATGTGGTGAGGGCATGGATCTGTCAGGGAAATGGAGTGCACGGAGTTCATGATCTTGATGGTGTTGTTTTGTCTATATTGGTCCAGGCGGTCAGGCGGTTGGTGCGAGTGGTTGTCGTGGGTGTCTCGGTGGTTGCCGGGGCGGTCGCGGTGTGGAAGCCATCGGTGGTTGCCGAGGCGGCCGCGGTGTTGAAGCTGTCATGGATGTCCGTGATCTTGCGGTGGAAGAAGGTGGCGAGTGAGTCGCAAAGTTCTTGCGAGGGTGGGATGTAGTTGGCGCTGGAGTTGGGGTTGGAGAGTTCTTTCACGATGTTGAAGAGCTCTTTGCTGTTGTGTGCATTGTTGTCTAGGCGGTCTTTGAAGGAGGCTCTTTTGGCGGATCTGATGAGGTGGTGGTGGTTGCGGGTGGCGTCCTTGTGAGCTGCATAGCTTTCCGGGGTTCAATCGCGGGTCCAATTCTTCTCTAACTTACGGCAGGTTTTCTTGGATGCCTGGAGGTCTTGGGAGAACTAGCTTGCTTTCTTCCTGGGATGGCTGGTGGAGGGTTTCTTGATTGGGGCAGGGCGTTGGCACAGTCTTCGATCCATTGTCTGAGGTTGTGGGCTGCGGCGTCCGGGTCGGTCGGGTCAGCGGGTGGGTTTTGGGCAATGGTGGTGTTTAGCTGGTCATCGGTGACTGTGATCCAGCAGCGGCGTGGCATCTGTTGGGTGCCGCGGGGTGTGGCACGTTTCCAAAAGGTGAAGTGGATGCATCGGTGGTCGGTCCAGTGGAGGTCGGTGGTGTGGTTGAAGCAGGCGTGGGTGCTTGCTGAGAAGATGGGGTCCAGCGTGTGGCCGGCGGAGTGGGTGGGCATTGAGACGAGTGTCTGAGTCTGAGGTTGGCGAGGTTGTCGATCAGGGTGGAGGAGTTGGGGTCGTTGTTGTTCTCGAGGTGGAAGTTCAGGACCTCGAGGAGGATGTAGTCCATGGAGGCGATGGCATGCGTGCTAACGAGGTCGGCGATGGAGTCGCAGAACTGTGGTCATGATCCGGGGGGTCTGTAGACGAGTGTTCCTCTGAGGGTGGTGTTGGGGTCGGTGTGGATCTGGAAGTGTAGGTGTTCGGCGGTGCAGAGGGTGTCAGCGTCATTAGTCGAGATGTTGAGGGTGTTCTTGTGGATGATGGCGATTCCTCCTCCTGCTCCGTTGGTGCGGTCCTTGCGGATGATCTTGTAGCCTTCCGGGATGGCTATGGCGATGTCGGGTGCTGAGGAGGAGTCAGCCAGGTCTCGGTCAGGAATGCGACGTCAGGTGTGTGGGTGTCGAGTAGGTCCCAGAGTTCGACGGCGTGTTTCCTTGCAGAGCGGATGTTTAGCAGGATGCAGCAAAGGTGGTTGGATTGATTGGCGGGCTGGATGCTGATTTAGCTGCAGTTTCGGCAGGTGAACGGTCCGTGTGTGCGTTTCGGGGCAGCTAGGTAGCACGTGCTTGATCATCCGGTGTTGAGTGCGTGGAGGGTTCCGGTGGCGTAGTGGAGACGGGTGTTGTGGCGGTCGCGGGGGCCAGGGACTCTGGCAATGGATACGGTCCAGGCGCGGACAGGCGCAGACGGGCTTGCCTTAGGCGTGCCAGTGCGCGCTTCCGCGGCGCGGTGTGCATAAGAGCGTAGATGGGAGGGAGGAGCAGCTGGGTGGTGGGAGCGGGGCGGCGAATTGGCTGTCAGTGGGGCGGGGCCGCAGGGAGGCAGCGGCGGGAATGGTGCGGCGAAGGTGATGGGCTCAGCAGCGGCTGGGGCCGGGGGCAGGCAGAGGCAGCAAGAGGGCAGGCCAAGTCAGCTGGCAGCAGCTGGCAGCAGGAGACAGCAGCAGGAGACCAGGGTGAGCAGGCGGCAGCGGCGTGGGGGCGACCTAACCTGTAGGCAGGGTCAGAGGTTGCTTGTAGTTACTTAAGTTGATTCTATTGCTGGGGATCTTTCTTGATTGACGGAGTGCTCGGTTCCTCTCGGTTCTTATTTACCTTGTGCCTTTTGAGATGTAAAATTGAGAAATTTGGTTTCTTGGGCCCCTCTTGATGGGAAGTTCGTTGAGAAGGAGATTTGTAAGAGAGGTCCAGCCACTAACGACATGAGTATTTAGCTCTAGAGGTTGATGAAATAGGGCTCTGCTTTTTTCCGTCAGCGATAGGGCCGTGGAATCTGACCACTTTATCCGCTTTAGGTCATCTGTGTGGCTGCCTGAGTGGGTGTGGGCCAGTTCTTGATGGTGTGGAGTGCCGTTGGATAGTGTTATTATTTGTGCCTGGTGATCACTCTCTCTTTGTGGAGCAATTTGATAGCTCTTGATACAGGGCAGAATTTCTCTACTCCCTAGAGTAAAGTCAAAAAACGAGGGGGATCTGCCATCTGACCGGGTCCATGCGGGCGGGATGTCAGTGGGAAAACGCCCATTCAATAAGGTATATCATAAGCTGCTGAACTGCATTACCACATATTCACCCAATGTTGAAGATTTGTTTCCAACAGGAATTGACTGAGCTGCAAAATGTGGAGGGATTCTTGGGGGGTTCGGTTCTGGGTCGTCGGCAAGATTGCAGTCGAGATTAGTATTGAAGTCACCTGAAATGATACTTGGTGTGCTGCCATACTTGTCAATTAGGTCGCAAATAGAGTTAATCAGGCTGTCCATTTTGGGTTTTTTCTTGGTGGTGCATGGGGAGATATAGACGTTAAGGATGAGCAGCTGAGGGTCCGTAAGCGAACTTCCCAGAATTATTCCAGAGAGCGAATCCTCCTTGAATTTATTCTGTTTGATGCATTTGGATAATTGTGTTGATAGGTAGATCGAGAGACCGCCACTTGGCCTGCCGAACTTGGACTGTCTGGAGGCAGGTGTCATAAACTCCAGGATGCCCATTATTGGGATACTTTCTCCTGCCCATTTCTCCTGTAAAAGGAGGATGTCATATTCTTTTAAAAAGTCCACGATGGCGGGAGATTGTTTTTCCAGGCCAAATCTGTTGATTTTCCAGGAGCATATCGTCAGACTGTTGTTAATGGTGGTTCGATCGTTCTGGTTTCTGGATGGAACCCCCGGAAGCCATAACCAATCTGCTTCATCAAGGTTTCGCTGGTCGGTTGCAGGCTCTGGGATTGCTGTTGGTGAGCTGCCTCTTGCGGACCTCAGTACTGAATAGGGGGCTAAAGAGCCTGGTTATTTTCCAGTATTGAGGGGTAACTAGGGTCACTTGGTATTAATGTTGTTATACCCCAGTTTTTAAATTGGTCGGTTTTCGTCCAGACCAAATCCCGGGTTGCCGGTGTTACCAGTGTTACTTGCGTAGCTTCGCCCGGATTAGATCTGGTCGATGGAATAAGTTTGATAGCAAATATGTCTCTCGATTGTAGGTGGTTTAAGTCTGGTAGTGATTTAAAAAGTTTTAGTATATTCCCTCGGTTGAGGAAGTCGTGAGGGCTCCTCGAAGTAAATTCTGGGATGAGCAGCAGTTTGGTGTTTTGGGGGCTACTTGGGCTCTCACAGGGCTCGTTGGCCAGTACTGGCTGTTTTTGCTTTGGTTTTTCTTCAGAGGGTTTTCTTGATGATGTAGATATAGTGAATGCTAGAAGGGGCAATTCCCTATGGTTGGTTTTTGGGGATTGTGGGAGATGACTTTTATTTGTGGGCACCAACGTACAACAGCTTGCTGAGTTTGTATGATTCTTATGACCAGGTTCTATAGCTATACTCTGTGTACGTGATTTGTTGTCCTCGCCGGTAAGAAGGCAAGAGAAACTAGTTTCCTGAGCTGGCATTTGGAGAGTTACAGGACTCTGTTGCTCTGCTTCCAATGCTGGGTGCTTGGAGGGTGGTTGTTTAGAACAAGGTTTTACTTGTATTGATGGCTGGAGGGGGTGTCCCATAACTTGAGGTGGCCCTGACTGCTGACTGGTCCGGCTTGAAGGTTCTGTCTGTGGGGGCAACTCATTTGGTAATAGTTGCGGGCTTGTCAGTTCTCCTTTTGAAAGTAATGTTGATGAGGCATTTCCTGGAGGTGCTGTGTCGCTCCTATGGGAGTTACTCATATTTAAAGTTGTTGTGCCAATTTATTGTTTATTCAGGCTTTTTCGTTGTCTTTTCTTTACCCTTTTCGACAACCGGTGTGAATTATGGTTTTTAGATGGTTCGATGGAGAATAGTTTAGCAATTGCTGTCTCTGTGGGATTCGGGAAAGTTGAACTGGAATGTACTTTAAGGCGAGGTGGATCCTGTGTCTGGTTTAGAGCCTGAATTAAGGGGGCTGGGGGCTCGGACTCCGAGGGTTTCTCTATTTCCGTTAGGATGGCTGAAAGGAATTGAGGCAGAGATGATAGGGAGTCCATTATAGGGGAGCAGCAGCACACTGATTGCACCAGTTGAGTTTGGGCTTGGGCTTTTTTGATAACAGCATTGAGCGACTCCAATTTTTGGTCGATCCCAGCAGTGTACACCGCGAGTGTGTTTAGCTGGTGCATCTTGTCTGAATGATATGTTAGTGCAGCTGAAATTGTTTGAAAGGTTTGCAATAGTTGGCACCATAGGTTATTAAGGTTGGCTGAAGGAGAACTGTCCTGCCTTTCAGGCTCTTTGGGTTCAGTATTAAAGAACGATAGGTCCTGAAAATTGTTAATTATGTTATTATTTGACCCTTCTCGGATGACCGTTTGTTCGACTTCTTCCCCTTGATTCACCTTGACCAGAAAATAATCCGATTCTGGTTGGACTGGGATGCTAAGAAAGGCTTGTGGATAGGGCCCGGCCTGTAATAGTGTTTTATAGATTGACAGATTTAGGATTGGTTGAGGAGTAAAATACAGATGGAGAAAACTGGCTTAAATTTTAAAATGGTTGAAAAGTTGATGGGTCAACATCGCTATGGGTTGTTATCTTGGGTGAAGCTTGTTCTAGGTGAGTTGTATGTTGGGCTTAGGGTTGGAGGGGAGCCTGTTGTGGTTGACTCACGTCCAGGGCTTCTATGGCGCTTTTGCAGGGAGATTCTGTTGTTGATAAAGCGTTAGTTTGCCTCAAGTCGATGGGCCCTCCATCGGCTCCGTGGATCAGTGGCAGAACCGTAATTTGGTGTGGCAATAGATCTGAAGATACTGAGGCGAGTACCTGCGGGGGGGGGGAGGGGAGTACCTGTTGTTTGTCCTGGGTGATTGTAGTTTTCTTCCGTGCTATAGCTGGGACTGTGGTCCTAAAGTAGTCCCTTAGTGAGGCCTAGATTTTTGTTGGTTTAGATTGTTCTTTAGAGCCAGGTGTTTGTTCCTCAGCGGTTAGATAGGCATGTACAGGCCCTGGATCAGAAGCTGTCCTTGGGTTTGCTGATGTTTGGTGAGGCGAGGATGCCATTGAGGGCTCTACCAGAAGATCACAGAGGTCCATTTTCTTTGCACCTTTTTTGGAGAGTTTTGATGGAGTTTTGCTTACTCGTCCTGACCTCATCCCGGGAACCTTTTTTTTGGTTTTTATTTGTTTATTTATTTATTTATTTATTGTTTAACCCGTTCAGAGCCGATGACAAAGCCAGCTCGTCATGGGCGTTACCTGGGCTACGCGCATGACGAGCTGGCTTTGTCACGTAACGCGTGTTTTTTAAATTTTCAGCGCACAGCGGAAAAACCCGCTTGCGTGCATGCGGTTAAGGGGCTGCAGGGCTTTCCCGATCGATCCTAGAGATTCCTGTTGGTTGGTTTGGGTAATGGTCTAGGTTGGTTGATTGAAGAAATCAGGTGAATGGGGTTAATTAAGCGATTACTTAATCGATCAGTTGGATTAATATGGGCCCTTGATTTATTTGCTGTAGTTTTATTGTGTTGTAATCAGATGTTATTGGTTATTTGCTTGTTTTTACTGATTTTATTTCTCTCCGGTGGAGTTATTGGTTGCTGAGTTGTTGGTTTGATGGGATTTTTTTGTTGTTATGTATTAAGAGCCTGCCTGTTTGCCAATGATAGATGACCCTTAGATGATCCTTAGATGGTTCTTGGGTGTCCGGATTTCTAGGGTCCCGAACGGGTGGGATGACTAATATTTCCTGGTTTTTCCTAGTTTTTCCTTGACCTTTCCTCCTACTTATCCTTTTATTGTTTTTGTCCTTCCAGCCCCTCCTGTGTATTGGTGCGGTGTTAAAACTGGTACTGATGGATCTGATGGCCGTTATTATTATTTTTGATTTGCAAAAGGAGTTGTTGTTTTTTTTCCCAGTCTTTTTTTAAGTGATTTATGAAAGGTGGTAGATGGTGGTGGAAGAGCTGGAGTGGGTCAGGGGAGCTAGCTGGACGCTCTGGCAGAGTTGCCGGCAATGCTTATTCTAGGCGGACCGCCTCGGCGGGAACTATTGTTTTGCTTTGCCATCACACACACAACAGCAGTGGCCACTGTTGTGGACTATATAGCAATCACAAATAGTCCACTCAAAGAGTTTTTGCACTCCCTGAAAATTCACATTTTCCCAACAGGTTGGTGCACGACCATCCTCTCCATTGTCACAGACTTAGATGAAAGCCTGCAAACATTCTCTTCACTTTTGTCACCTATCATTATGATTTCTGAACCTGGCGGCAAGCTTGACACACACTGGCTTCTGTTAGTGCCACTAAGTATTGCCTTCCTTCTCACTCATCGCTGGAGCTAAGTGGACAATTAAGTTTATTGATTGCGAGCACAGAGTATGTGAGATCTAAAAAAGGGCCCTGGTTTGTAAAGCAGGGCAGTTCTAAACTTGTAAAGGGTGAGCTATATAGGTGTTTTTTAAGGTATGGGAGACTACATGCATTTGTGCTTGCTGCAAACAATATGTGTGGCATTAGCACAGAAGTTGACAGTTAAAATGGTCCGCCAGACCATAAAACAGGTCAGCAAGCAGCAAACAAAAATAAAGCCCACACACTGACCTGACTGGCCACGCCTTTGGGAACTGCTATATATACTGCAGCCCTACAGGCAGGGCTACTGGAATTTTGTGGCAAGGGAGGACCACATTATGCTGCAGTTTCAATGGTGTAAAGGCTAAGCTTTATAGGTATTTTGCAAAGTATGGGAGGCTGCATGCATTTGTGCTTGCTGCCGACAATAATTGTGGTAATCACACATAAATTAATCGTAAAAACAGTCCACCGGACCGTAAAACAGACCAGCAAGGAGTAAAATAAAAAGCCCAAGCACTGATGTTACTGGCCACCCCTTTGAGCACTGTAGACTGCCTTATAGACAGGGCTACTAGAATTATAAGGCAGGGGAGGAGGAGGGGTTGCCTAAATTGTGTGGAAAGAAAATGTAAATAATGATTTGTAATGTAGCATATTTTGGGATAGTATTGCTTCATTATTTAGAATTGTTTAACACATGATAACACTGGGCAAATATTTTACCTCATCAGAACCAGTTTGTAACCAAAATACAGCAATAAACAGAAAGATGTCTAGTCAACCTTTGTGAAGGGCCTTCAGCTTTGCAGGAATACGTGTTCCCACATTAGAATCAGCAGCAGCAGGGGTCCCTTAAAACCCTGACGGTCCAGTGCAGAGTTAATCAGTTTTCCCAAGCCTCTTTCCTCCCACCACCTCCATCTCACCTATAAGGATTACACAGTAGTAGTTCTTATGTCCACTGATCAATCTGAGAAACAGAGTGATCCTCTCTGTGACAGCATGGTACATGGATCTGAAAAGATATAGAGGTGTGTAAAATTCTGTATTTCTTTTCAAGAAATTTCAGTAATGCCTCCACTTCCCAAAAAATGTGGTTTTAGTTCAAAATGTGGCTTGCTGGTTGTGTGGGGGGGAGGGGGGTAGCCTAAGGGGAAGGGGGGTGAGAATTAATAGGTATCAGCGTTATGGGTTTTGCCGCTATTGTTTTCTTATGCTCTTCCATTTATTGTTTAATCACAGTTGTTTTTATAAAAGCCATCTCTGTGCACAAACCAGGAGCTGGGAAGATCCACCCCCAACTATGATCATGCACAAAGACTCAACGTGCGGACAGTCATGGACCTACTTTGGGGCGGCTGCCCCGACAACATGTGTTTCGCCAGTATGGGGCGGGTACCCTTCCTTCTTAATTCATATGTGGTCTTGTACTCCTTAATCATATGATAACAGGCCTTTAAATGCATGCCTGACGTGCCCAAGTACTAGGCTATTAATGTTGAAATGTCTAATGTACTGTGATACCTTTTCAAAATGCTAATAAACAGAAGACTGGTTTGAGTAGAAAATGTTTCTCAGCAAGACTTTTTAAGCACAACCTACTCTCCTACTACCCTCCTTTAGCCTCACTGCTGCAGGTGAAACCTGCCTCCTAGTCCTTACTTTCCTTAATCTCAGGGTTGCTACCCCCAGAGATCAGGACCTGGGCCATGGCCCACAAGGCAACCACAGACAGCACAGTACCTAGGATGGACTCTCACCTATCTATCTCTGTTCCTCAGGGTGCATGCCAACAGCCACTGCTTCTTGCCTTTCCCCAAGTTTAATTCTATCCCATCAACGAAAATTGGAACGCAAACCATCACCTGCTTACTCCTCATGGACAACCTCCATACTACCAGGGGGGTGCTATGGAGCAGACCACCCAGTTCCTACCTCTTCGGGGCACACCTTACTTTCTCTAAGGAACTACATCACATCACTCTTTCCTGAGAGGCCAGGCTCTGAAGCCAGCCTTAGAGTGCCTCAAAGAACCCTAGTTTACACTGGGATGGTATATTACACTATGGTACCAGGTCACTATGGATTTAGATCGCGGCATGAAGGCCATACATTATGGCATTTATTCACTAAAGTATACATTGCTGTGTGCCTAATGCAAAGCAATAAATCATACAGGTCTTTAAAAGGTAAAAAGTAGATTCACACAAAATTTTGTGTTGCCGTTCGGAAAGCAAGCGCCTTGCAAACCATTAGTAAAAGAGGGTCCATGCATCCACTCTCAGGCATTTTTATTTTTGCAAATTATTGGCATCAGGTTCAGCAATCCAACTGATCTTAAACATTGGGAGGCTAAAATACCCTGAAAGCAATCCTTTATTAAAATAAAGGGGCAGAACAGGAAACACAGTGCTCCTCTTTACAGAGAGGCCAGGTTCTACACAAGGTTTGAGGCAAATAAAAAATGTGTTCAATCCACCGGTTCTCCAGAAAACCGGTAATGTCCAGACATAGGGGATAATTCCGATGGCGTAAAGACAGCCCCCACCAGCCGTGCGGTGGCAATCCGTCCGCCATCGAATGTGGATTTACCACCTGCTAGATTAGGATGGCGGGTAGATCCAGACTGCGACCGTGGTGGATGCAAAGACCGGCAGAGCAGTCTGCATGCGTAAAATGCTGGTGGTGCCTAACCGTCCACCAAATTACGATGCAGGCTACATCCAGCCTTTCCATGATGGCAAAACCATCATGGAGAGGCTGATGGGATTTGGTTTTCGGGGGCCTGTTGCAGGCTCCTAATGTGTTGGGGGGAGGTGTTTGTGCACTGTGAGGTAACCATGGTACCCCCTACATTTAAGTGCACTAAGTGGTAGACACTGTGTGGAGCCTGCCACATAGTGCAGTGAAATGCACAACATGCATTTTCAACATCGTGGCGGGTGCTGGTGTCAGCAGCACCCACTGCGATGTTAAAATGCAAGATGCAACCGCCATGGCGCCCGCATCCCAAATTGGTGTGCGGAACCGCCGCATGCATTGGGGACGGTCCTGATCACCAGCACGATGGCAGATGGACTCCAGTCTGTCCGCCTTGGTAATCAGACCCATAGTATTCCCTGACTAATATGTTGGATAATAATGATTGAAATATTTTTTATAACTAGGCAATTAAAGTTCACTTGAATAGCATGTAAAGACTGAGAGGGGAACCGAGAAGATGGGCATTTCCTTTCTGTCTGTGGAGGCTTTACACCTGCCAGTCCAGGCTATTTTACCTAATAGTTAGTTGCACTCTGGAACTTGTAGTTTTATAGTTAACATATAACTAGGCCCAAATGTTCTAAATGTCCTATTGATTGAAAGGTCAAGTCAAGCTGAAGGAGTCAAACATGAAATTGAACCGTGTGACATAATTGTGTTCGGACTTCAGTAGGGCTGGTGAGTGATGTGCACCATTTCACCACGGCTGCTAGTGACACATGTCAATGGCCTAGCTTTCGGCGGCGGCATTTTGTAGCTGGGACTTGCAGTTGTGCATATTCATATGGGCTTCACGTCTCCTCCACAGAGCAGTGCTACAGCAAAGCCTTTTTTCTGTAGAGAATGCATTTATATGGAATACAATCGTCTGCTGCTGCCAAAAGGAAAGAATTTAATCTGAGTAAAAAAACTGCCATTATCCCTTCTAACGGATCCCCATTGTCTGGCTCTTGCTTTCTATATGGAGGTGTTCCTAGCTTTACTTAGTGCCTTGAAGTGCTTGGGGTGAGTTGAAGATGCTTTATCAATTAAAACAAAAACGTAAATACAAAATTAACCATGGCGTATTCTTGAACCATCCCAGAGGTCATATAGCGCTTTATAAGGTATTGGATTTGAAGTCATTGGTCCACAGCAAGCATGCCTGAAACAAGGCGTTCTGTAGAGAAACATTAAAATATGACAGATCCAGATTCTGGCCCCATCTAGTGGCATAATATATGCTAACTGCCTTCTCATTGACAAATTGTGCAGCAGCGAAAAGAATAGGCAGTGGGGAATAATGCACCTCTGCCACTGATGTTCCAGTGAAATTCATAAAGGATTGTCATTAAAAAGCCATTAATGTGCGTGAAGACGTCTTCTAGAAAAAATCAATGTTTTTCAATTAATTAAAAGCTTGGCGTTAGGTTATGCATTGATCTGGGCTTTCATAGATGGATAAAATAATAAGTATGCTTTACATTTTAAATGGAAGAGATTGGATGCAGAGAAAGATCAAAGTTGAGCATGCGTCTATGAATTGAGCAGAGTGATTTTGAGGAAGATCACATTGGAACTGGTGTTTCTGAACAGATTCTCACTTGTATTTCAACTTTGAACTCCGGCTGCAGTACTTATTCTATTTATCCTGATGGGCTCGTTATCTCTGGTTACTTACACCTGCAACATTAAAGGAGCAACATGTGCTAAGTAAAAAGTGCAAAAAGCAGTCTCTGTGCAAAATTTGTACAAACGTGTGGAAATTGTACTTTAAAACAGAAACACACAATTAGCGCAGGTGCTAATAACATATTTAGAGAATGTTTAAATAGCCATAAAACACAGTGCAGAGTTTTGCCTGATATCAAGCAAACTATAAAAGGTCTGAAAGCACATCCAAGGCAAGTCAGCTGCTGCCTGGCAGAACATTTGTGAAATGCTCTCCAGTTCACTATTCAAACCTCATGCTATTGGTTGTGTGACTACTTTAGCAGAGGAATCCTAAAGACAGCAGTGAGGAAAGGGTGGGCATGAATTTGTCGAGATAAGTGTGTAAATGTGTGTGTGTCTGTCTGTCTGCGGGGTGAAAAGCAAGGGCAGCCTACTTACAGGTTCCATGAAGCTTCGGTTGCCTAGGAAACAGCCAGGAGATCGGAATGCAGAGGCAGCCACGAGGAAGAAGCACGAAAACGACACCAGCTGGAAAAACACAGCAGCAGCGAGGAAGTCCAGGAAAGACAGCAGGAGGGCAAAGCAGCAGGAACAAACAAATATTGAAGCACTCAAGAGCCTTACACAGGTATTTATGGCCCCAGCATTTCCTGGTGTTTAATTTGCAGTCTCTATGATTGGAGGGCAATCACCGATGACCTTGAATGCTTTCACGATGTCCTCCAATCAGAGAGTGCCTGGAGATGCCACTAATTGGAATCCAAAACGAAGAGCATAGTACCATCATGGCAACACTCCCCACCCCCCAAGCACATGGCATGCATGCAAATAAGTACACACCACACAGATTTTGTATTGGGAAAAACTTCTGCAGGTTTATTACATACAACGTTATGGAATATGGTGGGTTATCCTACGGGCGATCCAAGGGCAGGCAGCATTCTCGCCACCTGCCCGCCTGATGAGCCAAGCAGCACTGGGGCGAACCCCATCTGTGCTGCCCCTTCTGGTGAACCTCCATCCGGCTCACGTGACAACGTGTCCCTTATTACTCACGCCCCTTTCAGGGCAGAGCGTAGCAAGGCAAGCCCCCAGTTGTTCAGGCCCACAACCGCCTGAAGGACTAACGGCGCCAACACGGTTTCCAGGAACCTCCCATGAGGCTCCTGTGCTCTGGCTCTGGCACCCCTATGTGCCGTGCAGATGTACCCTTCTGTACCCATTTGCTTCCAGATCACCCTGTAACTCCGCCACAGCTCTGGCAGCGGCCACCATCGCCGACAGAGCCCCCCCACCAAACCAGCTCCTTTCTCACCTGCAACTTCTCATTTACAGGCCCCCTGCCAATCGACGGGAAGGAGACCCCATCTGTATCCCAATAGCCCTTGACGTTAGACCGCTAGTGTCTAATGAAACCAAAAGCCCTTCTGGCCTGTAAACTTGTGCCAAGAACTAATCCTCGTATGGGAAAGTTACCCTGCTTCACATGACCCTGCCCCGTGCCAGCTCTGGGCGGAGCGGATTCAGACACCATGGCTCACAAAGCCCCCTGAATTTGCTGATCTCACCTAGCAGCCGTCCGACTAGCACAGTGTGTCCTGCACACCTGTGCCCCACATCCAAGGACAGCAGCCCACTTGTAAGCTGACTGCTCCCACACCTGCCTGTCTGCTTAAGCTAAAGGGCGAGAAGGATTATACTTTAGCCTTTCCCAGTCCTTATGCTTTCTAACCCAGACGCACCTGAGTGTCCATAACTAGAAGTATGTGACAATGAGCAAGGGAAGCCTTCCTGCCCTTGCCCGGCATCCCTTGATCCTTATGGGGAACGCCAGCTCAGGTATCTCTGTGGTGACAACCACCAAGCATACCTGCTGAGAGGATGTCTGATTTTGTACCGTGCCCACTGCTGGTCCTATAGAGCCCAACATTCAGGATTTGACCAAGTCCTACATACCCCCACCTTAGCGTGTCTACGAATAGGGAGGGGCGGGGGCTTCGCACTGCCCACACTGAGCAGCCCCAGGGGTGGAAAATAACCTGCCAGCTAACTTAAATTAGTTGAACACTGGCCGTGCAAATGCTCTATTACAGAATCTTTTGTGCTTGACACCTTGTTCCCCCATATCCTGGGACGGCAGCACCAGATGACCTAAAACAATCAGCTTGGTGTGCTACCACAAACCAAATTATTCATGAGAACCTAAGCAGCACACAATTATCACCTGGGCGTACCCTTCGATGAGACTGGTTCCACACAGTTGTCAGGCCGAAAAGACATATATTCAACTTATTTACTGGTTTTGCCGCTTGGTACCCTGCTGGTTGCCGCTCTGTGTTTTTGTGTAGCGTGCATGCCCCTGGGGGCATGCCGGCACTGATAACCCGTGTGTTACACATTCGCTGATGTAACGCTAACTGCCCTTATTTGGATTGCAGGAATGCTGAGTGATTCCTGGGGATTGTGGACTTCATACTCCAACCCCGTTTGACCCCAAAATTTGGGACAGGCCAAGGAGTAAACATGCCCTTCAAGGTGCCTCTACCCCAGCATTGACTATCAATGAATTTGGGAAATCGGTGGTAGAAGATGCCTCTCGGGTTCTGGCCCCTAAAGGATGACCATGCCCTTTCCTGAATATTGGGACGCCACAAGATCTATAATATCCTGTCGCCATTGGCTCTAACTAGTGTTACAAAACCTCCTTGCGCCAGCACCCTTGTTGGGTGACAACTACCACCGCCTGCCTGCTGCCCTGGCTAAAGTGCGGGTGAATGTGTCTTAACTGAAGCTACCTGATACCTGCCCTTGGCTGCAAAGGAATTCCCACCCAGTGTACCTGGCACCTGATTCTATATGGTGCCCGCAGGTGTTCCCCACGAGGCCCTCGTAGCCAATTGCACAATGCAGCCCAGTATTTCGCAGTGCCTCTCTTTGTGTATAAATTTCCTGAGTAATTCTCACATTATACATTCCCACCATTGGGCTGGTAACCGGTGTCAAAGGCAGATTGTTAACTTGTGGCTTCTGACATTACCTCTGAGTATACACTACCAAAACCGTAGTGCCCTTACAACACGCCAGTACCGTCGGCTTTAACAATGCTTGTTAGTTGCATAAGCTAACTGAAGCCAAAATTCCGGCTTCGCTGCTTAGCATATTGAAAATGCATCCGCTCAGCACTGGTGGTACTATATCCTTAACGTGTCGAACATAGAATTAAGTGTTTCCCTACCATGAGTAGCAAGCTCAACCGCAATTGGGACCATTACATAATCAACTTCCGCAACAGCCAGACAGGTCACCTGCACATGAGAGAGGTGCCGAAAGCAGAAAGCGCGAGCCCTTTGGAAATTGAATAGCGGCACACAATCCCCACATTCGAGACCAAATTGACCTTGTTGTACTGCGAAAGAGGCACATGCGGAGACAAAATAACTAATATTTGCAAAGCAGAGCCTGCCCGTAACTTCTGTCTACATTGGGACAAGATGAACCATGATATTATCACTGATCCAGTCTGTGATGTCATGATCACTACCTCTGGCCTATTTCTCATAAATTGCCCCATATGACTGGCACCGCACTCTCACTCTGTGTTTCGTTTGATCCTGGCCCATTGTAATGTAGTCAATGGACAGTGCCCAGTGACCACACTGGTCAGGCACTAGGACCAGCCCGAGGGAAGGCCGAGGGCGGGAGGAAAGGGAGGAGCTGGGGGACGAAAGGGCAGTTCACTGCTGACCACCATGCTTGTAGGTCATGAATAAAGAAGCTCCTTGCTGAAGCAATTGTCCGCGTGGTTACTGAGTCACCAAAGACTCTACAACTGGCGACGAAGGTAAACGCAGCCTGCGCGTGTGCATAGCCACTGCAGCGACAGTGCACTGCAGTGAAAGACCCACCGAGTGCCCACCTCGGCGGCGACGGCGGACTAGGAGCGCCTACCGAGTGCCCACCTCGGCGGCACAGGAGACCCTGAAGAGTGCCTACCGAGTGCCCACCTCGGCGCCGGAGTGCCTACCGAGTGCCCACCTCGGCGGCACAGGAGACCCTGGAGAGTGCCTACCGAGTGCCCACCTCGGCGGCGGAGCGCCCACCGAGTGCCCACCTCGGCGGCACAGGAGACCCTGGAGAGCGCCCACCGAGTGCCCACCTTGGCGGCGGAAGCGTGGCAAGACCACCACCCACCGAGTGCCCACCTCGGCGGTGAAAAGGAAGAAGGCTGCCTGTTACCTGTGGCGTCCCCGGCGGATCCCCGGTCCCGGTGAGTGAAGACGCCGACCCAGCCAGCAAAAACGAGACTCCCGGCAGCAAACTGAATGAGATCGGCCGAAATCCCGCCAAAACCGAGATTCCCGGCGGCCATCTTGAAGTCAGGCAGTCTCGACCAATCCTCTGCGAGGGATTTCCGGCGGCCATTTTGAGGTCAGGCAAAGGCCCTAAAGTAACGAACAAGCACTGGCAAGTGCAGCAAAGAAAATAAACAAGCACTGGTGAGTGTACCGAAGAAAATAAACAAGCACTGGCGAGTGCAACGCAGACAATAAACAAGCACTGGCGAGTGCAACAAAGAAAACAAACAAGCACTGGCGAGTGCAACGAGAAAAAAAAAACAAGCACTGGCGAATTCACCGAAGAAAATAAACAAGCACTGGCGAGTGCAACGCATACAATAAACAAGCACTGGCGAGTGCAACAAAGATACCAAACAAGCACGGGTGAGTGCAACGAGACCGGACAAGAGAGTGTACACGGACTGAAACAGACGTCAGGCACTACGAGCAAACAATGGCCGACACTGCCCCTGAGAGCATGTCGAGAGCATCTCTCCTGCGGCGCCCTGAACCCCTCATTATCGAATCTGGCAGGAGCATGAGCCTGCGGTGGCAAGAATGGATTGAAGACTTTGACGACTTCATAAAAGCATCCAAGACAACTGACGAGGAAGGACAACTACTTTTCCTCAGGAACCTGATTGGCAGGGACGGAGGCCGGGTCCTGAAAGAACTGCCAGAAGAATCGCTGGAGTCTTACACAAAAGCACGGGAAGCCCTGGACAGTAAATTCCTACACAAAAAGAACGTCGACTATGAGCGGTACAGCCTCAACAGAGCTGTGCAAGAGAGAGGTGAACGAATGGAGGAGTTTGTGACTCGTCTGAACCGCCTAGCGAAACACTGCGAGTTTGACAAGTTTTCAAAGGAAGACGCTCTGCGACTAAGAGTCATAGAAGGCTGCCTCTCCGAACCATTGAGACGTAAGCTGCTGAAGAAAAGCTACACACTAGCACAAATCGTGGACATGACGAGAGTAGAGGAGCAAGCTGACGATTACGCAAAAAGCATGGAAAGCGGGAAAAGCGAGAGACCGGAACAAGCCTTCAGGATGCAATCTCGGCACGAACATAGGCGGTCTCCGCCACGTGATCGCTCGTCCAGGTTTAAGAAACACCACCACCAGTCCCACAAAGGGCACAAAGACACGAGATACACGAAAGGACGCTCGGACAAGCACACCAAATGTTCCCGATGCGGCTACGACTATCCACATGCAGATGCATGCCCAGCGCTGGGTGAGCAATGCCGGAAATGTGGGAGGGACAACCATTTTGAAAGTATGTGCGGGGCAGTGCCGAAGAGTGATCACAAGGGAAGCCACCGACGATACCCAGACAGTCGCCATCATGTCAGGGCTGTCGAAGCCAAACGTGACTCATCTTCTGGGTCGTCACAATCAAGCGACCGCTCCTGCAGGACATGTCAGTCTCGGCGATCATCCTCAAGAGGATCTCAATCTCCATCACCCGTTCCCCGAAAAGAATACCTCAATCGGGTGGCAGACCTTGACCAACTAAAGGAATACCCGCGCCTGGATATCAACATTGGCTCTCACCCCACGCAGTTTGTGCTCGATAGTGGGGCAACGCTAAACTATCTACCAGCTGCTGAATATCACCGGATGAATCCTCCGCCCGAACTAATGGAGGCCCATGTGCAGGTGTACACGTGGATGGCTGAAGAGCCACTGACATGCCTGGGAAAGTTCGAAACTGACCTTTCATATGAAGGTCAGACAATACCAGCGTACATCCATGTCATTGAAGGGCCCGAAGCAGACTGCCTCCTGAGCCTGGCAACTGCCGAACGGCTGAAACTGGTAGATATCCTATTCAGAGTCACTGGCAAACCAGCACTCATCCGAAAATTCCCAAAGCTGTTCCAAGGCCTAGGAAAACTGAAAAACTGTCAAATAAAACTACATATAGATGACCAAGTCACGCCGGTGGCGCAACACCACCGAAAAATCCCATTTCATCTACAAGAAGCCGTGGAGAAGGAACTCAGAGACCTGCTAGAAGCAGAACGGAAGGGCCGACCCCGTGGGTCTCCCCGGTCGTGGTAGTCCCAAAGAAAGGAGAAACGAGCCAAGTTCGTCTGTGTGTAGACATGAGAGCGCCCAATACGGCCATCGAAAGAGAGAGACATCCTGGACCACACATCAGTGACATGATCACGTCCCTCAACGGAGCAAAGATATTTTCAAAACTGGACCTCAACAAAGGATACCATCAACTAGAGTTGCATGAAAGGTCTAGATACATCACAACATTCTCGACACATCTTGGCCTATTCAGATACAAGAGGCTAAGTTTCGGAGTGTCATCAGCAGCAGAGATATTCCAAGAGGCCATCAGGAGAACAATACACCACATCCCACAGGTTCTGAACTACAGTGATGACATCCTCGTATACGGAGCAACGACAGCTGAACACAACAAAGCGCTGAATCAGGTCTGTCAAGCACTGATGGACGCGAACCTCACACTTAACGAAGCTAAATGTGAACTGCACAAACCAACACTAAAGTTCTTTGGACACCTATTCTCTGGAAATGGAATGAAACCTGACCCAGAAAAGGTAGCAGCGCTAAACGACACACCAAGCCCGAAGGACGTGGGAGATATACGCTCATTCCTAGGTATGGCCAGCTACTGCTCCAGATATATTCCCGACTATGTTACACTAAGCTACCCGCTGAGGAAGCTCACTAAACAAGGGCAACCCTTCCAGTGGTCCACCCAGTGTGAAGGAGCATTTCGCGAAATTAAGAGAACTGTTGAATCAGCAAAGAACTTAGCATACTTCAACCCCACAATGAAGACGGAGATAACGGTAGACGCCAGTCCGGTAGGACTAGGAGCCATCCTAGCACAGTATGACAGGGAAGAAGACCAAAGGCACATAGTAGCGTATGCGAGCAGAAGCCTGACGGACACAGAGAGAGCCTACTCGCAACCAGAAAAAGAAAGCCTGGCGGTTGTCTGGGCGTGTGAACACTTCCACATCTTCATCTTTGGGAAGCACTTCACACTCATAACTGATCATCAGGCCCTAATCACAATCTTTGGAAACCCGAAAGCAAAAATGCCACCAAGAATAGAGCGGTGGGGCCTAAGACTGCAAGAGTACACATACACCATTATCCACAAGCCAGGCAAAGATGCAAACCCGGCCGACTACATGTCACGACACCCCATCAAAGACAACAAACCAGAACAATCAATAGAGGATGAATACATTCACTTCGTAGTGAATCAAGCGGGGCCTCCGGCTGTACCTCTGGAGGCCATCTGCGACGCGACACAAACGGATGCCACCCTGCAAGAAGTGAAAAACATGATCCAAACCAACGGCTGGAGACGCCAGTCAAGCAATGGACAAAACGACACAGACATGGCGGCATTCAAACATGTCCATGAAGACCTGTCGATCGCCGCCAATGGACTCATTCTACGAGACAAGAGAATAGTAATACCACGACAACTCAGACAAGGAGTCATCCACTTAGCGCATGAAGGACATCGGGGTGTGGTAGCTACAAAAAGAGCACTCCGCGAAAGGGTCTGGTTCCCAACCCTAGATCAGATGGTGGAGGCGACATTGAAGGACTGCCCGCAATGTCAACTCGTAAGTCGTCCGGACCCCCCTGCACCGCTACAAATGTCCCCACTCCCGGAGGGTGTCTGGCAACACATTGCCATTGATTTCTTCGGGCCAATCAAATCGGGCCAATATGTCCTAGTTATCATGGACGAATACTCTAGATTCCCCATCGCCCAACTGTGCGCTTCCACGAAAGCATCAAGTACCATACCCATCCTAGATGAGGTCTTCGCCGCATGGGGAATCCCCCTAGTGGTGAAGTCGGACAATGGACCACCGTTTAATAGCCACGACTTTGCTGAGATCGCACAACACCTCAACTTCACACACCGCAAGATCACGCCACTCTGGCCACAGGCCAATGGAATGATTGAACGCTTCATGGCCACGATCAAGAGGACCCTCCAGCAAGCAGAAATCACCGGAAAGCGCCTACAGACAGCACTTGACGAGGTGCTGCGGGCCTATAGAAACACGCCCCACTCTACCACGGGCAAATGTCCCGCTACCGTCATGCTAGGACGCCCAGTGCGCACCAGAATACCAATGATGAACCTGACTGCGCCAGAACTGGATACTGACTCTGATCACGAAGAGATCACGGCAAGAGACAAAGAAAAGAAGGAAAAGATGAAAGACTATGCGGATGAGCGACGTCACGCGGCCCCCCGCAAATAAAAGAAGGAGACTGGGTGCTGGCGAGACAAGAGCAGCACCGGAAGACAGACTGTCGATACAGCGAGGTTCCCCTCAAAGTGATCCAACAAAAAGGAACCATGATCACAGCGGAGGCCGAAGGGAAGAGACTCACCAGAAATGTGACATACTTCAAAAAGTGCGGACCCAATGTCACCGAGTTACTGGCCGATCCCAAAGTGGAGCCAGAAGACCTCGAGACACTGACAACCAACAGCCCATCGCCCAGGGGGATCACTGACGAGAATGAGAGTGACAACTCTGACCCCCAAGCACGCCCCAGACGTGTGATTAAGAAACCATCGCGTCTGATTGAAGAACCTTAAAGAAACGAACTCGTGACTTGACCAGGGACAATGTCATTGTGTCATCATCCACCGGGGGGGGAGATGTAATGTAGTCAATGGACAGTGCCCAGTGACCACACTGGTCAGGCACTAAGACCAGCCCGAGGGAAGGCCGAGGGCGGGAGGAAAGGGAGGAGCTGGGGGACGAAAGGGCAGTTCACTGCTGACCATCATGCTTGTAGGTCATGAATAAAGAAGCTCCTTGCTGAAGCAATTGTCCGCGTGGTTACTGAGTCACCAAAGACTCTACACCCATGATGGTGTGAGTAGAGCCCCGTGAAGTATGCTTGTCTTCATGGCCGATGCGCAAGTCACTCACCCAAAGCACCGCTGTAGGAACCCAACCATAAACAACAGCCCCTGCATGAAATTTGAGTGCCCCAATGAAATGTAGGCTGGTGTAAGCCAGACACTGCACTTGAGCATGCCCCATAACCACAGGGTTCTTCCCAGACCCATTGCTTGCCCGGAGTACTTTCTTACTACTCCTACAAGACTGCCACTGTTCTACTGATGCCAGACAACGTGCTCTATCTCAGGAACCACCGAATGGAGTACCTGGAAATTTGCTGCTGCACTGTGCCCAATTATAGCCATCAACTGGCCCGGGCCAACACCGGGACCTAAAACTGGCTTTGCAGTCCCCAAGTTGCCCTTTTGCTCACCAGTGCCCCCCTCCTGTCTAAAAACAAATGTAGATACTGCACTGACCGTCTCGCAGTGCTAGCGGCATCCCAAACCTCCGCTGCCTGGCTACAAGCCCAAACATGCCACCACAAAGATGGTAGACTCCCTGGACCCCTGACATAACATAACATGTGTATTTGTATACGCACGTTCACCCTTGGGTATCTTGGCACTGAATAACAGATGTTTATTGTTACCCAACTCAATGCTACTCATTTTATCGACCTCAGATGGATGAAAGGCTGTGAGAACCTGCCTGGATTTGAGCCTGTGACCATGGTTTCATACACAGGCCCCTGCAGTGGATGCATTAGTACACTGAGCCACCAGACCCGGCAACAAAAGGGGGCCTGTTACTCTATATCATGGGTCTTCAATCTGTGGGGCGCGACGCCCAGGGGGGGCGTGGACTCATTCAAAGGGGGTCGCCCACTCTTGCCTGGAACTGCCTGGATCCGGAATCCAAAACGTTAGCGTTTTGGATTCCCAATAATGTGTGTCAATGTGCTCTCTGATTGGAGGACACCGTAAAAGAATATAACGTCATCCACGACTGTCCCCCAATCAGAGAAACTTCAGGATACACACCAGAAAATGCCGGGAGCTGGGGCCATGAATATGCACCTGTGGAATTAACATAGAGTGCATCAATATTTTTGTTTCGCTGCCTTGCACCCTGTTGCCTTGTCTGGACGTCTTCGTTGTTGCTGCTACTGCTGCGTAGTTCCAGCTGGTGCCCTTACCGTGCCTCTTCCTCGTGGCTGCTCCTGGTATCTGATCGCATTGCTGTTTCCTGGTTCCCAAGGCAACCGAAGCTTCGACGAACTGGTGAGTCAGCTGCCTCTCCCCCCCCTCGGCCCCTCCTTCCTCCGCATCCACCATGTTTTCCCCCTCAGACATTCACACACACACCCCTCGCCTTTTTTTATTTCAAACTATGCTATTTCCGAAAACCTGGCTATATTACAAAAATCCCGTTTATTTATGTTCACTTTCACACTGACTGCATTTAGCCTTTTTACTCTCTTATTCTGCGTGGTCCCATGATTTCTTTCAAATCAATTTTTAACAGCATCATTCCGCCGTTACTAGGTGACATCAAACTACAGCAAAGTACTGCAATTATGTATGGACTATCAATGCATACGTGGGTATATTCTCCAAAATCATGCATTAGGAGATCGCAGTGACCCGGGTCTGGTGCCTCAATGAACTTTTGTACATGCTCCAGGAGTTTCTCTTTATTATTATCATCATAGATTCTGGCTGCATTATGAACAGTCTCTTTACCAGTTATATTCTTTATTAGAGCACACCGCATCTTGCATCAGTGGGTCGTTGTAGGCTAAGGTGCGGAAGCAACGCTCTTCTTTTCAACGTGGATAGACCAGAGCAGGCAATATCATTTGCTTCATGCAAACATAAACCCACACTCAAATTGGCCCACTAAGGGAGATAAAAAAATATTGTTGTCCTCTGGTAGTCAAATTATATAAACATGTTCAGTAATAGTCCCCACATCTTACCTGGCCATTATTAGTCGGTAAATGCCCAGAAAAACAGTTTAAAGATTACTGCTTGCTTTATTCATGGATTTATTCATTTATCAAATGAGTAAGGCGCCAAAGCTGATGAACACCAATTCTGAATATGAATTCAAGAGTGCAATAAAACATGCCAACAGTGTACGTTAGAGTTGTTGTGCATGAAACGCAACAAGGTATAGTCTGCAACAAGCATATTTATGAAGCAGGAGCCAATAGCTGCAAATATTTGCAAAACCTTTGGAGGAAAAAAGAAAGTGAAAAAAACAGAACACCTGCCCACAAAGGAGGGAGCTCATAGTCAGGGTCCAAAGCCTAACCAACTTTACTATCGCAGCTTCATGTATGCTTATTTGAATTATAACCATTTAAGGATTACAGTTTGTGGAGTTTTTTTTTGTTGGTGGAGTTTTATATAGCGCAAACTAGACCCGAAGGTATCAGAGCGCTTTACATGAGCACCAGTTTTGTTACCGACTGACACATACATTTTTGCTAGGCACGGGGAGAATAACTGCCAGATTCATCAAAAATCCGTTTTGCGAGTCTTTAATAGCGATTCATAAGGAATCGCTATTAAGGACTTGCAAAACGGGATTCATGTAGGAATTGCAAAAAACATTGCGATTCCTACATGTTCCTTATTTGCGATTAGCAAATTGCTAATCGCAAATAAGGAATAACTCCCCATGCATTCCTATGGGCCTACAGGCCCATAGGAATGCATGGGGATTTATTCCTTATTTGCGATTAGCAATTTGCTAATCGCAAATAAGGATGCGATTTCAAGGGTGCAGGGGTGTCCAAAGGACACCCTGTAGCACCCCTGAAATGTGAATTTACAATGATGTTGTGCACACACATGTGCAAAGGACATGTGTGTGTGTAACATGCAACTTAGAAAAATGCATTAAAATGCATTTTTCTAAGTTTTTGCTATTTACCACGAGGTTTGACTTCGTGGTAAATAGCGGTCCTAAATTGAGAATTCGCAACTTCTAAATGTTTCATGAATAGCATTTAAGGAATTTCTAATAGAGATTCCTTAAATGCTAATCCTCGCATATTTGCGAATTCTTTATTAGCGATTTTTGCATTTGGGATGATGAATCCCAAATGCAAAAATTGCACTCACAATGGGCCAGATTCTCAGAATCTGGCCCTTTTGCGAGCGCATTTCGCTTGATGAATATGGCTATAAGTCATTTTCCCAGAATCACAGAATGTTGAGCGTCCCTGCCGAGACTCAAACCAGGTTCCCCAGCTCTGAGGTCGACCGCCCAAGCCATTAGGCCATATTCTCTCCCCAGTTTGGTGTGATAGCACTTGGCACAACACCTAGGAATGTTGTCTAAATGTTCAAGACACCAGGAAAATCTCAATAAAAGCATTCCTACTCTTGCGTATGACCCGTAGATCATGAAAGATACCATATCTAGAAAATGATGGATTGTCACATTGCTCTGTATGTTAAGTTGCCTCAAGGTTAAGACCTGTATCTCAGTACTGTAAAAAAGGCAAGCAACATAGTAATGATGTAATGAAAATAGTAAAAAAAAAAATTATGGACAGCCTTCACACATGCCAAGAATTGGGTACAACCTGCAGCAAATTAGTATTTTCTGTTACTTTGCAGTGTATGGGCTCACATAAAGTAACTAACTGATGGAGGAAATTATGAGGTTGGTAATTCTGTCATTTAGGATACATTGAAGCAGTTCATTTTGGGACATTCATATTTACACAATCAAGTTTGTAATCTTCTGGTCACAACTGTACTTGTCTGTTGAACAGAAGTGGTGGGGATTTGAAAATGCCAACCCTCAGGGTTGTATAAACTCTCAATCGTTTGTGTAGGGTCTTCCACAGAACTTGTGAGTAACCTGCCTCTTCCCCCGCCTTCCTCCACATCCACCATGCCCTGGCTTTTCACCCCTCAGACACACACACACACAAACATACATGCATGCCCACACACACATTATCCCCTCATGGGTCCTCCCCGTCCCAGTCCTTACCACGTGAGGCAGTCCTGCCTCCACCCAGCCAATCAAAACGCCAGAAATCCAAAGGTCGAAGGTGACATAAGCCACTCCCACCCACCGCCATGCCTGTTTTTTTTCTGCTTCGACGGCTGTCGGAACGCTGGTGCTCCCGGTTCCTGCCTTTGTTCCTGTTTTCTTCTGGATGGTTTGGCGGTGCCGTGAGTGTTTCTTTTGCATTTTTCAATGCTTCTGTTTATGGTCTTTTCATGTTTTTACCGGCGCGGCCGCTCCGGTCCTCCGGCCGGCCACGCTCCTGTTCTGGGGTCAGGACGCTCCCCGTTTATGTGCTGGGCTGGGGCGGGGAGCCCTCCTGGTGTCTGGCCCCAGGTCGTTCCGGCGCTGGTGCTTTAGTGCAGCGTCCGGCCCCTGCAGCCATGTTCTTCATATGTGGCTGTAGGTGGAGACTGCAGGGCTGCCCTTTTTTGTTTATTTTCTGATCTCACATACGAGATTACTGTTTGGGGCAGTGTTTCCTGGAGGTTGCTGGGCACTTCCTTTATTGGTGTGTTGGGTGTTTTCCTGGTGCTGGCTTCGGCTGCACTTATACTTTACTTGGAACGATACAGAGAAGATTGGCATGGCCCCTGCGCAAGGATGACATGCAAATTCGTGAAGCGTTCCATATATGGGGTTTACTCCTTTGCTCGCCATATATGAGGGGACTTCCTCTCCGGTGCATCCACGGAGCTGTTGCTCATTGGTATGTCATATGCCTCTGGTGTCACAGGCTATCATGTGCTGAGGGTTCAAGTCCTGCCAATGCTGTCAATGTGACTTGGGATGTTCATTTTCGTGCTGTGCTTTGGAAATTTGCATTCTCTTTGTCCACGTGGCATCTTTGGCAGTTTTTCTTGGACTGTTTTGCGGTGTCTGCGCTGCTGGTGCATGCGGCTATGCCATCATCTCTTGTTGGTGGGATCGTGGACGTTTTTCCCTGTTGGGGTATACATTCGGGGATGGACTTTCTCCCTGATTCATTTGCTCCGGCGGGGTTTAATCCCGTTTTTTACCGGCCATTTCATGCTGTCCTGTTGGCTGTAGTGGCTGCGATGTGACTTGGCATTGCCATGCGGGGTGTTCCTCTCTTTCTGGGGACACGATTTCGCCTGGCGGTCTTTGTCACCTGGTATCCTCCATTTTTCTTCTTTTTTGCACCTTCTCCCTCTGTCTTCGGAGGCTTCTTCCCTGGAGGTCCGGGTTGGGCGGTTGGTGGATTCCGCTCTCAAGAGTTCGTATGCTGCTTCTCCTTTTTGGGGTGTGTGCTTGCTCTTTTTCGGTCTATGCTTCGCAGGTTCTTTTCTTAGGGGTCCCGCTTTCCAGTCTCGGATGGTTGGGCCTTGTCCTCGGCTACCGGGGCGGCGGGGGCTTGTGAGATTTCTCTCTGGCCTGCGTTTTGGTGCTTTGCCATTCCCCTGGTGGCTTGGTCCTATGCCACGGAAAAACAGGGGAACCCAATATACCCTTGTAGGTTTGGGCAGCTAACGTTTGAGGTCAATGTGTTCTACAAGGGATTTGCTTGAGAGTAACAATCGCTTATATTTAGGAGTAATTCAGTTTCTCCGTTGGTTCATTTCCTTCCATTTCTTGCTTGATGAACACTAGCACAGAATTGTTTTATCAAATTTGATTTACCGGAGGACGATACAGTTGTACTACTCCTAAATATAAGCGATTGTTACTCTCAAGCAAATCGCTTGTAGCACACATTGACCTCAAAAGTTGGTCCTATGCCTGCATTTTTTGCACTACGTTTGGTTCCCTGCCTCTGCGGCGCCTGCTGCTGCCCCTGAGTGTCTGTCGGATATGTTGTGCCCAGGAGGAGTCTTCGTGGCCTGGTGGTTGCATCTCTTCCTCTTCAGGTTATGTGTTCCGCTCCTGGTGTTGACCTGCTTGTGGGTCGCCTATCCCCTTTTAGGCTGTTTTCACGGTCGCTTCATTGTCCGTTGGCACTGTGGTGCGTTCTGCCGTCTTCTTTGGCGTCGGCCTATTTTTTGTCGCTACGCTCTGTGGTGCTGGTTTTGGTGACGGAGTGGGGCCGGGGGTCCTCTTTCTCTCTGTTCCAGGTCCTGGCTCCCGTTGGTCTTTCTGTTCGGTTCTGCCTCCAGGGGCTTTGGTCGGGTTGGTGCGGCTGTGTCCCTTTCGGTTGTGCCCCTTGCAGCCCAGTTTTCCCCTCTTCTTGGTGGGTGATTTTGGCTTCCCTAGGTGTGGGAGTCGCCTGTTTTTCTCGTTCCCCGCCATCCGGCTGCTCAGAGGTTTGCGGTGGTTGAGTTCCGTTTCCTGTTTTTAGGTGTTTCCTTTCGGTCTCTCACATGCTCCTCTGTTTTTTTTTCCACGGCGCTGGCTCCTGCTGTGGGGTTTGCTGGCCTGGTTCCGGTTTCTAGGGTCGTATTGGGTCTGGCCGTTCCTCGTCTGGTTCCTGTTCCGGGGCTTCAGTTCCTCTGGACCGGTTTGACGCTTTGCTGGGGGTTGCTTCGGCGACTCGTGTGCTTTCTGTTGAGCGTTACTGGAGGGGGTTGCGGTGGCCCCTGCGCTAGGTTAACACGCATTTCGTGAGGCGTTCCATATATCCGGATCTGTTCTCTGTCCTGTTGGATCTTCTGCGGGTCCTACTGGGTCTCCCTCCTGCCCCGGCTCGGGGTTGGTTTTGCGTCCGGCGGATGGTGGTTGCCTCCTTGGCTGTGGTTCCTTGGGCTCTTGTGCACCTCGTGTCCTTGGTGTTTCTTCTGATGACTCGTTGGGTCCTTTTTCTTGCTGGTTACGGGGCTCTGGTTCCTCTCTCCCCTGGTCAGGTGGCTTTGCTCTCCCGACCTGGTGTGGGGGGTGAATTTCTGCTTCCCTCTCTCCTCTTGTTGTCCTTGGATGCCTGTCCTTGGGTTGGGGGCCCCGTTGGGGTCCTTGGTGGCCGGCTTGTCTGTTGTTCGGGCTGGTGCTGCGGGGGCTCGTTGTTGTTTGGGCCTTCTTGGGGGGCCCCGGTACGTGTCCTGCGGGCTTCCCTGTCTTGTGTCTGGGCGGCGGCTTCTCTGTTGTCTTTCAGAGGGTCTTGAGAGGCATCCCTGTTACGGCGGTTGTTTTCTTAAATGGAATGGTACGCTAGTTGTGCCTTCTATTGGTGTCTTGGGCCGCTTCCTGCCGTCCTCTGTTTGGTGCTGTCTGGTGCTCGTTTCGACAGGACATGTCCTTTTTGTTGGGACATTGCGTGGGTGCTTGGGACTGTGCGCTGGTGCTTGGCATGGCCCTGCACTGGGATGTCTTGCTGCTTCGTGTAGCATTCCCTCTGTCTGTTCCTCTGTTCCAGGTCCTTTTGTCTTTGGTTTGGAATTCTTGGTTTGGTCATTTTTGCTTCCCCTCCTGTTGCTCTTCTCCCCCGGTTTTTGTTCCGGGGTGGTCTGTCCTCGGGGGTTGCTCTCTCGTTTCCTTGGCCTTCGTGTTTTCTGTATACCTTCCCTCCCGGTTTTCTCCTCCCAGGCGTTCTGCGGAGGTTTGGGGGGTGTCGGTGTTGTTGGGTTGGCCTGGCTGTTTTTGGTTTCCACTCCTGCTGTTGCTGGTGGGAGTCGGTTTTGGCCAGCCTCCCTTGCCTCCAGCTCTGCTTCTGGGTCCGCAGCAGTCTTTGCCCTTTCTATGGCGCTTGCTTCTGACTGCCTGTCTCTTGAGCGGCTGTCTTTTGCGTCTTTGGGCTGTTCTTCTGTGGTGGCCTGTGGCATGTGTTGGTCGCGTTGGCCTTCCGCTCTTTGGAGCTGTGATGCACTTTGGGGCTCTTTTGTTTCCTGGTGCTCTTCTCTTGGTCAGACTCCATGCTGGGGTTCCTGTTTCTGTGCTGGTTTCTCCAGCTTTGGTTTGTTGTTGGGATTTTTCCCATTCCGCTTTGTCTGCTCGTTGACGGCGTTTTGTGCTTATCGGGGCCTTGGGGCTTCCTCGGGGGTTGTTCCCTTTGGTGAGTCGGCTTCTTTGGGGCTTTTGCTTCGTTGTCCGGGCTCTCCTGTGCTCGTTTCTTCTTTGGGCCTTGCCTGCTGTTTTGCATGGTCTGCGGTTGCCCCTTTCATGTCCTTGTTAGTGGCGGACTTGTTTTTTTTTTTGATGTGGGTAAGTAATTCTTTATTGTTTAGGTAATTAAAACCATTACAATATAAAAAATACCACAGTGTTTAAAAGCAGGATATTAACACTACTGTATAATAGATAAAGTCTATAAAATCAGATGTCAATCTAGCTTAACGATGTGCTTGTTGAGGGCCGTGGCTCTGCCACAGTGAAAGGAGTTCTTGTTTCAATATCAAGTATTTTCCAAGGGCCTCGTTTTTTCTCGAAATGGGTGATGAATTTGACTGTTCTACATATCAATTGTGGATCCATTGAACATAGAATTTGAACAACCGCTGACCGACAGGTGCGTACTCCGTGTTCATTGAACTTAGGTTTTAGCCAACACCGACGAGCTTGGTTCATGGCTGAACAGATACAAATCAAGTGGCGGACTTGTTGTGGTTATCCACTGCGGTGGCTTTTTGCTGGCCTTCTCTTCCGCTTCTCGGTAGGGTGAGTTGGGTGCCTTGCTCGTTTTGTTTCCTTCTTTGCAGTTTCTGCTGGTTTGAGTTGTTTTGCGGCTTAGATCGGACTTTTCTGCGTGTTTCTTTGTGTATCCTTTTGCGGCTGGAGGTGTTGCTTCCTGTTTTGCCTGCTGTGGGGGTTTCTCCTGTTCCCCTTCTTTGGGTGTTGGCGGGGCTCTTCTGTTTTGCCTCCGGTGTTCACTACGGTCTCGGGTTTCTCCTGCCCTGTTTGTCTCCTGTGGGTTCTGTGTCTGCTTCCTGTGCTGATGCGGCAGGGTCTCTATCCTGGTGCTTTGTGAGGCGGCCTTTTGGCGGTCCCGTCACACTTTTGTGCGACATTCTCGGCTTGATGTTTTTCTTGCCTCTTCTGACGATTTCTGTTGGCGTCTTGTACGCTGCTGTTCGTTGATGCTTTATTGTTTAAAGTTTTGTACTTTTGCATGGATCCCTGGTGTCCTGCATTTTTTCTTCTTGGTTCTCTGCTTGTGAGTTCCTCACGTGGTAAGGACTGGGACGGGGAGGACCCATGAGGGGGTAATGTCTTATTACATACCGGTAATCTTCATTACCCCGATTAGGGTCCTCCCCGTCCCAGTCCTCTTCCCTCCCTCCCTCCCGCTGTGTTTGTGTCTGAGTCTTGTTGATAACAGGCATGGCGGTGGGTGGGAGGGGCTTATGTCACCTTCGACCTTTGGATTTCTGGCGTTTTGATTGGCTGGGTGGAGGCAGGACTGCCTCACGTGGTAAGGACTGGGACGGGGAGGACCCTAATCGGGGTAATGAAGATTACCGGTAAGTAATAAGACATTATTATTTACAAGAATTTTCCTGGAGATGTTTCCCAGAATACTTTATTCCCCTGGAAGCTTTGTTCATTTAAAACAATCCACTTTCTACTGCTGATGGCACTGGTTACATTTCCACCATCTTTCTGTTGCTACCCTCACACCCTTTATGTTCACACTCACCCTTTCCCCACTGCTGTCTTTGGTATTCTTCTGCTCTGCCCCTGCTGTTTCAGCTCCCCTGTTTACATTTATGTTATAAACTGGTACTGATAAGGGGAAATCTTGCCCAGAGTTACCGTGTGTAAAGAATGTCAAAATAATGAAGCAATACTATCTCGAAATGTACCTCATCACATAACATTATTTACATTTATTTACCACACAATTTCGTCAGCCCTGCCGCTACATTTGGTCAACCCCTGCATCATAATTCCAGTTGCCCTGCCTATAGGGCAGTCTGGCAGTGCCTAAAGGGGTGACAAGTCAGGTCAGTGAGTGTTGGTTTTTTAGCTGCTTGCTGGCCTGTTTTATAGTCTGGTGGACTGTTTCAACCTTGGTTTCTTTGCTACTACCATAAATATTGTCTGCAGGAAGCACAAATGCATACAGTCTCCCATACCTTACAAAGCACTTATGAAGCTTGGTCTTTATAAGTTTAAAACTGACACTTAATTTGGTCCTCCCCTGCCTCATAAATTCCAGTTGCCCTATATAAAGTACAGTTGTGCATTTTTGGGCAATTCTTTTTGGAGACTTTCAGTTTGAACTGTGTAGTAAGCCTGGGACTCCAAACCACAGTCACCCACAAACATTTGATTTGCTATTCACTGTTTAATAATATTTCCCCAACATAAAAATGATTTGCCGTGGGAACTGCAGGCGTTTATGCTTGTCGATGATGAGGAGTACCAAGTTCTAGAAATTTCTGTCAGGAAGGGGGTCCTCAAGCCTGAAAATTTTGACAGGGGGTCTAGGCATCAAAAAGTTTGAAGACCTCTGCTCGATATGTATATACATATATGTTACTGCTGCGGAACGAGAAGCGCCTCCTAGCCAGACCTCGAAATCCCACTAGCTGAGTCTGCCTAAGAGGCCACCATGACTTAGATAGTTTTAAAACACTAATGCAATAGGTATCCCGAGTTCTACTACCATAGACAATGTAGTGGCAACGAGAGTGTGTTCCAACCCTGTGACTAGGTAGGGCACCACAGCTGTACTGCGCGGTGACAAATATACCTGGTAAAGTCAGCACTGTGCTTCTGAGTGGGAACCGTCACTTTGGCGCAAGAAGTACACACCTATTACCCATTAAAACCAAAAGTAACAATACTTGAATAGCAAAGGCGAACAATTTAAACATTAGCAAATATCACCCCTGTGCAAACAATGTACCACTAGCTGGGTGACCCCTTTCTTTAACTTTCCCAAAGCGACTTACCCCAGGTATGCGTTATATGCCCGGCCACGCGGTATCCCCCTGTACTTAATTTCACAAACCATGGCTGGACACTAGGGCGAACCAAGGGGTGGTAAAGAGGACACTGCCTCCTCCTTGCCCAGATAGGCACTGGTTTCACCATCAACCATTGTCTATTAACATAAGTGATCCTTAGGTTGGCAATGCAAAAGTATCTGCGGAGGACAAAACAGGTTAGTAATTTTACACCGGATTCACTTTTACAAACTTTACTAAGACTGTTCCAGAACAAAGGCGCCTAAAACAGAATCGCCCCTCCTGTAATGGTGAAAGCCATCTGTGGTTGTGTACTGTCACCATTTTACACTGAAATGCAGCAATGCGCCAATATTATACTGCCATCCTTCCTCACGGGCATGGCTAATGTAATTAAGGGTATGGCTTAACTTGTGCAAGCCAACTTCTGTTATGACTGTCAAATAATCACCCTTTCAGACTCCTCCTACAACAACAGTGGTTCACAACGCCTAACTGCGATGGGACATGCTTTCAATTTCCTACAAAATGTGTAACCGAAATTTAATACTCATAGTGCTGGCGCCAAGCCAGGGAGGTAGCTTTGCCCAACTTGTCTTCAGTAAGGATGGCTAAATCTTGTACATTGGGCGAGCAATTCCAAACTTCCATTCACTCTGTCGTCACAAATATGCGTTATCCAGTTTTGGTATTTTTTATCTCATTAAGTGTTTGCATATGTCTCGCTCCGGCAGCACTGTAACCAATGTACTCACACCAGGCAGGCTGCGAACACCCCGCTCCCTCGGGACCTAGCTGACACTATGAATTCCGGCCTGTGTCCGATCTGGGGCCATGAGTCTGATCCAAGCTTTTGGGACCTGCCCCCTCCGGCCTGATCCGCACAACCCCAACAACGCATGCGGGCCTGTGGCAATGTGTGCTGGACTAAGACATCCTTTCTATAAATCACAAGTAAAATGATTGCATTGCCACTGGCACTGCAGTTACCAATGCAACGAGCGGCCTCATCCCTGGAGTAAAGTTTTGTCTTTACCCCCCTTGCTTATGGGGGGCAGCAGGCTCGCAGCACCGCGAAGAACCTGATAGTGCGCGAATGCGCAATTAAACGTTAAGCCCCAATAGATCCGCACACCTCGTCACCGGCATGACCGTGCCTGCCTCCTCAAGACAAGCGTGAAGTTTACGAGCGGTGGTTGCGCCTGAACCTAGCCGCCCCCACCACCCCCTCGCAGCTTGTCAACCTTGATCAGCGCATTTCTACTCTAGTTCATCCAGTTGAGCTCGGATGCGGCAGATGGTGCACTGGTCCCAGCTCGCTTTGCTTCAAAAGACTGGAATGGGTGCTCTTCTACAGCTTGCAGGGTTTATTGCATGTGGGACAGTGTTTAAATGGAAATGGAGCAGTCCTGGTACTGAGAAACCATAGTACCAGTTGTCTCTTTGAAAGTTCAGGCACTCTCCACTAAATAAAAGTATTGTATCAGTGCAGGGAATTGCTGTTACTCTCAGTTCTATTGTAAAGCAGTGTAGGATGCCCCGCACTTTCGCGGCCTTAAGCCCGTGGCCCCTCCCCCGTCCTGGAGGGCGGGGAACTATTTGCAGGCTGTGCGAGGTGAGTCGGGTGGTCGGACCCCTGGTGCTTCAGTTTGTCCCAGGTGGGAGAAAGCCCCACGGCTGCAGCGGACTCCGAGCCCCACGGAAGCACCACTGGCGCACAAGAGCCCTCAGCAGGGGAGGTGCATGGCCAAACAGCCACATCCCTGCAAAGGCGAGCAGAGCTGACAACCACCTAACCCAAGGGGTGGTCCTTTCCCCCCACACTCCCTGAACCGGTTGGCCGTCCCTCACGGCAGGCGCACACCGGAAATCCTGCACACCCCCTCGCTGTGCTGATTTGCTTTGGGCGAGGAGCAAGAGCGGGACGACCACAGCACGACTAAGTGCAGGCGGTAGTGTGAGAAACATTGCACATTTAGCCTTTGACACCTTCCTTGGACCGTTGGGGGATGGTGTCAGGTTTTAAACCAGGTACCTAGCAATGAAGGCTTCAATTCACAATCGTGCATCTTACTAATACAGGTTCCCTCTTCTGAGGCCGGGAGCGCACCTGGAGACTAGAATATCCGAGGAAACCCCTTTGATTTGGGGGGAGGCGGGGGGGGGCACCACCAATAGCGCGGCAAGGAAGCTCTGAACCCGAGCCATCCGACTGAAGCGGGCCTCCCCCAGGGGAAAGTTAGAGAACAACCAATCGCTCAGCAGGCGCGACCTCCGACCAGCTCGGCCCCCCAACCGGTAATGGAGACGCGGTGGTGTCTCCCTCCCCCCCACTTCAAAAGCAAGCAGAGTCAAACTCGCCGTCCAACACAGTGAGCATTCAGCTCGCTCCGCAATCTTGCCCGCAGTGGTGAGCAAGTTCATAGCGCCTCGGGGACGGAAGGGATGGTATACGAGGAACCCAATGCTGTCCCCTAACTCAAATACCACCCCTAGGAGCACGGCTAGTGGGGAAAGCGAGGAGGGAAACATCTGGGGATGTCTGGTCCCGGTGTGGAGGGTGGTGTGGCATAGCCTCGCTCAGGAGGCCGGGGGAAGCGGACTGCAACGCGCTACAGGGGCAAGCAACCCCGGCCCAATCCCCGCGATGCCCACCATGTGTGTATGAGTTGGGGTGGCCTGTGCAAAAAAATTAAACCATTGAAAGTGATTCACGAACATGCGTGTGTGTAACGGAGTAACATTACACACAGCATCCCGTCGCTCGTGTTAACGGTCCATTGGCAGGAAGGAATGCATTCAAAGGCACTGTAAGCATCTACAGCATTAGGCGCTACCCGCCTGGGGCCTGTTGCTCACACGCCGAAGCGGGCGTGGGTGCCGAGGGTGTTTCGCCAGCTCTAGGCATTGGCGTTAGAGGCTCGGGTTCCGGGTCCCGTTCCCCCCCGCTTCTACCCCCCAGCCTGCTCGGGCCACCCTGCTCCATGGGAGCAGCTCCCCCACGGTGGGCCTCAGCCAGCTGGCTTCTGGGTGCGCCGGATAGTGATGGCACGGCTAGGAGCGAGGCAGTGGGCGTTTCAGCACTCACCTTGCAACACCCAAGGGCTTCCCCACAATAATGGCCAACGATGCCACCGACTTCCAGCAAAGATCGCGACCTGCACCAACGATGGATCAACCACCTAAGACGGCGTGTCCCACGAGGCAGCGGCCGTGGTGTGTCCGGTGCGGCAAAGAGGTTGTCAGCGTGGTGAGGGGGACCTATACACCCCTCGCCCCGCCTCGCGCACCAGACATGATGCGGCATCGCCCGCGCCCAGAAAGGGGACTCCACCAGAGTCCCTGCCCCCTCAGGAGGAGGGGGTGTGTGGGGTGCCAGATGCCACTAGAGGGCCGCCCTCTTGAGTGGCCTCCTGCGGTGGCCTCGGGCAGCCGCAAACGTTTCGGTTTCCAGATCCAGCAAATTCCAGGCAGAAGTGCGACGGGGAATGCGCGACTCCCTTTCGATGACTCCACTGCCCCCTTGGGGTTCACGCCCCATGAATTGAAGATCCCTGCCTTAAGGTCTCATATTTCCTCTCACTTGAAGGCTCTTCATTGACTCCCAATTAAAAAAAAGGATTTTTTTCAAAACCCTTGTCCCTGCTCACAAAGCACTGAAGGCCGCCGGGGGAAGCTCTCTCAGGGACTGGATTAAAGAGTGTTCTCCTTCTAGAAGTCCCTATCTTCTACCGGTCAGTTGGCTATGATACCAAAGATTCATCGAGCGAGAATTGGAGGCAGGCTTTTTTTCTTACCTCGGTTCGTTTTACCTGGAATACACTTCCTTTGGAGCGATGCCCCAACAGCTGAGACATCAATCTTTAAGACAAAATAAAAACTTCGATGTTTCAACAGGAATAGTGTCACTGTTTGCCTGTGCAGATAGCTTTAAAGCCAGCACCAGGACACTCAGTTGAGTATCTCTGTGCTTTATAAATCGCTTTATCATTGCTTATCATATCTTGGGCCGTTTTCCTATGCACGATTATCCCGAGGTATCTAACAGGTTCCTCAAACCATTGGAAAGTCCAGTATCAATTTCGGAGTAAGATCTCTGAGTTGGATTATACCTGACTTTTCCCAGTTATTTTGCATGTGGAATGTTGACTGAATCTGGTGTACTCCTGCATCACCGGTGCCATATTGTAGAAGAGTGCTTGACATAAAGAGTAATGTCATCAGTATATGTTGAAATGATATACTGTTTCCATAATATATTAACTACTCTCCAAGCAAGTTTCCCCTAGATTATGCTTATCAAGGACTCCGGGCCTGATTTAGATATTGGCAGATCTGATTCCACTTTTCCGCCAATTAATCCTTACGTCAAGTCCCACTGTCGCTACTAGAATTTTCTTCCCACGTCATCGTAGGCAAAAGCGGATGTTGGAGGGAGTTCAGAGCATATTTCTGCCAGTTCAATTATGAACTCTCTTCCCATCAACCTCACTCTGTCGGGTAAACTTCCAAACCTGAGTTGGGGGTTTCCAAGGGATAGAAGCTTGCCTTTTTTTCATTTTTCCACTTCCCTTTGCATCATGAACCCGATCGTCTAAGTCATTCCTTTGCTGCTGCTACTTGACAAAGAGGCAAAACAACCCCAGAGTCACCGGAATCGAAGGTAAGCGTCTTTTTAACTTCTTTTTTTTTAATTGTCTGTTTAGATTTGTTCTGGACTTGTGCATTTTTTTTATTTCACGTACAAGCAATTTTTATCAGTGTAATGCATATGTGTGTGTAATGTTGTCTTTGCAAGAAATTTAAAGAAACACAACTGTATTAAATTTTATCTTTTTTCTCTAATTTGTTGCAACATTTCATCATGAACTTACACAAAATCTGACATTAATCAAAATTAGAGTGTGTTCATACAAGTGTGTTTAAATATTTTTCATAAATTATCAAAGTTAAATCAATGTTAGTTCTAAACTTTAAGTAACATTTTCCCTTGTCTAGTGTATTTTCTGTATTTTATTAAACTGTATTCCTTTTTTAAAGGTGTAATGCATATGTGTTTATGTTTTCACTTATCAAATTAAAATAAACACACCTGTATTACCACTCAAAAATAAATATTTCAATTGTTCAGTGTAAGTGTCCCTTATCAAGATGAATGCTTGCACGGACATTTTAATGTCCATTACATTTTTTTCTAATGCTTGAACTTTATACATGTCATTTAAATAAATCGTTTGTATTTTCTGTTATAAATGTAAGTAAGAAGATTTATTTCACATTTTTTTCCTTAACATTTTAATAATCAATAAATTGTCAATTAATATTTATATTAGGACAAACTTTGTAAAATGTAAATTACTTATTCATATTTGAGATATTCTCACATGAACTTATTTTTCAATAAAAGAAAACAAGAAAACAAGGGTCTTCCAAACCATCACCTTGTGTCTTTGCTGCCCATTACCTGATTCTTAAATATAGTCCAAAGGGTTACCTACTCAGAAAGGGGCATCTATTAGGCACGGAGCAGGCACCAGAAGCATTTTTATTGGACGGGGTGGGTTTAGGTTTGGTAGGAGTCAAGGACAGATAAGAGTTGAATTTGGAAGGAGTAGGAAGAGTAGGAGGGGATTTTGGAGTTAGAGGGAGCCACAGTGGGTCAGGTGTTTGTTTGGAAGTTGCATGTGGGTCTGGTGTTTGTTGTGTATGTTTGGATTTGTGTTTTTTGGCTGGTGTTTAATATTCTGGTGAGTATGTGTGTTTCCTTTTTGTTGGTCTTGATTTGTGTATAGGTTTGCTTTTGTGTGAGTGTGTTGGTTTTGTTTGGCAGATGCATGTGGTTCTTGTGTTCGTTGTTTATATTTGAACGTATGTTTCTAGGCTGGTGTTTGATAATCTGGTGAGTGTGTGCATTTCCTTTTGGCTGGTCTTGTTTTGTGTGTAGGTGTGCTTTTATGTGAGTGTGTTCGTTTTGATGAGTGTGTTGTTGTGTATGGAGAGGATGTGGCACTTTTGGGTGTGGTGGTGGTTGTGCGTGTGAAGGTGGTTGTGGTGTTTGAACATGTGGTGGTGTTTGTGAGTGTGGTGGTAGTTGTAGTGCTTGTAGGTGTGGGGTTTGTGGGTGTTGAGCTTGTGGAAGTAGTTTCAATAGTGTGTATCTGTTGATTGTGTGCTTCTTTGTGTGTTTATTTGAGAGATTGTGCTGCTTGTGTCTGTTGGAGTGGATGCCAGCAAAGAAGTGAATGAGCTTGGGATTGGGGTGGGATTTTGAAAATGGGTTGAGAAAGGGATCTGAGTTGGGACAGTAGGTTGGGCTGGCTGGGAGGCTGGAGTGAGTGAGGGGGGTGCCATTTTGGCAAGCAATCTCTGCATGCCAGCCATTGATCTGTAATTGGCATTCAGAAATGTAAACATTGTTGTATTTGTCAGGTTAGCCCCTTGATGCCATTCTCTATCGCAGTCTGGCCTACAGAGATGCTACATATTACGTCAATAGCCTCCTCACTCCGTATAGTTAGGGTGACAGAAACAGGAGATGAGGTCCCTAGGGCGAATGAGACCCCAGCCCTTTTAGGGGTTCAGGTTTTAACAACTGGGGGTAGCTAGAGGGAAGATGGAGATGTCTTCGGGTGGTGGACAAGGATGAGGTTGTTACAGTTCCAGTAGGGTCCACCATCACTCGTGACTTGTCACTGGTGGAGGCCCTCAAAGAAGATGACAATGTGAGGTCCTCCGTTCTAGTCCCCTCACCCCCTGTGTCTCTGTGTACATCAGTGTCTGACGTTTCACCACCAGAAACACAGTAGCCAACTGCATCCCTAACCTTCCTGGCCAATAACGCCTTTGCCTGCTCTTGAAGAAGCTGTAAAGACATACTTTTATTGTATCTGTGTAAATATAACTGATCATAAAGATTTCTCAAAACATTTAAAAAAAAATTATATTTCACCTGTTTCAAGGCTTTTAAATTTTTGTATATTTGTTATCTCCTGCATGGAGGGAACATCTTCAGAAACCGTTCGGTCAAAGTTTTGTCATTTTCTATTATTGCTCCTAATTTATTTTGATAGTTTTTCTTAGCTATTTCTATTCTCTCCAGAAAAGGGTTTACACTTCTGAATGGTTCTTATTTGTTATTTTGAATAGTGAATTTATGTTACAAAAATGTAATATAAAACAAAAAATCCCTTTGCACATTGTGTGTATAAGGCAAAAAAAGCTGCTTTTGTATTTTGTAAATTAAAAATATGAATCTCCCAGTTTAGCCAATAATATCCGCTTACAGGTGGTTAGTTGTGGCTGCCTCTGGCCCCGCCTCCCATCCTCAATAGACGCCGGTGCTGATGCGCTGCAGAGCTGCAGCTGCTTCTGTGGTGGTGCAAGAGAGAAAGGCTGGAATGGACATGCAGGAGATTCCATCGTGAACTGCGGCAGTCTGTTCCTGTGTGAGGCAAGGTGAAGGGATTGGGATGTTAGTAGTTGGAGATACAGCAGTTTTCCTTTCTGAAGAGTAGGCGGAAGGAGCTTCAGAGAAGGCGAGATGAGAGTGAAGTAGGCGGAGAGGTAAGGGAAATAAACCTTTGCTGCACCAAAATGTTGCTTTTTCATTGCCCAGGGCTCCTCTATACTGGGGGCCGAGCAGCTCCAAATCAGATTTTTTGTAGCCAGGTGGAAGGTCTGGGAATGTGTGGCCGCCATCGTGGCCTCCCATGAATATTTGATTTGGTGAAAAAGGGGGGAAAGAGGAGAAGAAAAGGAGCTCCTATGACTGGCAAAAGGGGCGATAAGGCGACTTGTAAAGTTAGTGCTAAGTGCCTCAATAGCTGTCAGTGCCAGTGACTGCAGGGATCCATGTGGGGATTCATGTTGCCCCATTATATCTAGAGCCAGACAGTTGTTTGAAATTCATTAACAGATAAGCGCCCTACTGTCATACGATCCTTCAATCATGGTCAGTCTTTTGAAGAGGAGGTCAGGGGAGCAGTTGATAGTGGGAAACAACCCTAACAACGCAGGCATCACGTCGCAATAGTATAGTTTACTATTCCAACACCTTCACTACTGTTACGTAGGCTGGAGTTGAAATAGTAAATTATACATTTCTAATGTTAGAGCGCCATCTACTGCAATGTAACGACTTGTGTAGTAATGGCTTTGCGCGGTAACAACGTGGTCGTTGTAACAACCGCGGTGTAATGGCACGCGGAGTAATGGTTCGCGATGTAATGAGTCAAATTCGTTGGTAGCTCACTTTCGAACAAGTTGGGCATGGCCGAAGCAGAAACAGCACATATCTCCTCCTCAACTTCCAGCAGTTTAGATAATTCACCCCCTTCTTCAGTATCAGCTATGCCTGTTAAAAATGACAAGACCCGCTCTCTTCAAAATGTTTAAACATTTCCTTTATTCACAAATGTTGGGCTATGCTTCCCAGTGAGGAGGTCAGGCTGGGGTTATCACCCGGGGCGACAGCTGTAACAGGGCCTAGGTCTTCAACATTTGAAAGGAATGCTAACAGAAATGGGAAAGAGGAAAGAGACTGTACTCCTCCAACTGCTTCAGATGAATCCTCCTCGAGGCTCTCCCTACTACAAAGCTCCAGCTCCAGCTCGCATGGGATAATTAATGCCAAACTCAATCCTCACTCGCAAGTGCCTGCTATTAATAACCCCCGTGCGTCCCAAGAGCTTTTGCTAGAGGCGGTGAAGAAGGTGTTCAATACAATATTGGTGGAGATACACAGGTTAAAGGTTCAGCAAGCTCTGGATACTAAGGTAATAAATCAAAGGCTCACTAAAATGGAGGAGACCTTATTGACGCTCCCAAATCAGCTGTAGGCAGCAGAGAAAAGAATCTCAGACATTGAAGACAAATGGGCACTTCTGCAATCCCGCTCGGAACCTGCATCTGTAAAATTGCAGAATTGGAGTTAAATTAGAGTTAATAGAGAATAATACAAGATGTTCCAATCTTCGATATGCAGGGATTACGGAAGGGAATGAATCCCAGGGTCAAATACAATCTGTTCCTAAGCTGATTAATATGCTGATCAAAGATCACATCTTGCCATCTGCTCCTGAAGATGTGACAAGCATGCATGCTCATAGAGTTCCTTTTCAATAGCCACCTGGAACAAACTATTCTGCTGAACTTTTCCGACTTCCGGATTAAGGAACAGGTCTTTACAAGAGCAATCCAGGAGAAATCGTTTATGGTCTTACAAAACGCCTCGTTGAAATTTTTTCAGATCTTTCTGTGACCTCAGCTAGGCGAAGAAATGTGTTTCAACAACTTGCCTTTGAATTTAGATCGATTGGTGCACAAGCCTCCCTGGTCCAATCTTCAAAACTCAAGGTTCTTAGGAAAGGACAATTTGAGATCTTCAATGTTCTTTCAGAAGCACAGGACTTTTTCAAATCAATCAGAAACTAATGATGCATGTAGGGTGACATTAACCCTTTTTTCTAACTGTTCTTATTTTTGCTTTTTTGTTTTCTTTCTCTCTCTATTCTTCAGCGGAGGGGGCCATTGGGTGGTGGTGGTCCGATTCCACCAGTTCAGGGGGCAATTTCATGGCATCCTTCAGATAGAGATTCCACATGGCACGCTGTTAGGGGGACTTACATCACATTGGTGGGCAGGGTGGGGAAGGTGGGGGACAGGATGGGGTAGCAGGGAAAAAATTAGTGGATCAAAGTTTTCAATTGTATACACAGTTGTTTTTATCTATATTTCTATAGATATTTAATTTCATTTGGTTGTGGGGCAATAAGAGCTGAGATCTCTTTAACAAATGGATAGCAGCCAAATAATTTTGTGCAAAGTGAATGGATTGCTGAATTGAAGAAAAGCAAGCACAAAGTTGACCTGGCTGCTATCTTTTTCCCCAGAGGTGTTGTTCATTCAGAAAACTCATTTTAGGTCTGATTCGCCTAAGCTGAGCCTTCCCAAGGGGTTCAATTAAGCTTGTTTTGCTTCTGCAAACATGTCAGTTCAAGTGGTCACTATTATATTTTCTAATAACTGCAACTGCCAGGTACTAAAAGTTAGCCGTGATGTTCAAGGTCGGTGGATTTATGTACAAATTAACCCTAGGGGTGTAGTTTATGATCTCTTGTACTACTACGGCTCTATATTTGATAAAACTTCGGCTCTGCTTCAAATTCATGACTTATTGGTGTTTCTGAGGGTTCCATAATTGGGGGTGGGGATTTTAATTTTATTCAGGATATTCGAATAGATACTTCTAACCCTACCAAGAAGCAAATACAACCCAATTCAAATAAATTGATCACCACGATGGAGCAAGACTTTGCTCTCCTGGATCCCTGTCATCAAAGTCATCCAGGACAGTCAGATTATACATGTTATTCTTCCAGGTACAAGACCGCCTCTCAAATTTCTTTCTGATTGATAATCTGTTAATTGAGGGGAAGCTGATATTATTTCCAACGTCTTTTCTGATCACTCAGCTGTTCGCATTAAAATCCAGATCAATGTAATACGCTCCCATATTAACAAGCGCGGCAAATAAACAACATTCTCAGGAGACTCTTTCCTTGCAGTTAGGGGTCGAAAAAGTTAGCGTCAATTTAAGGACAGCCAGGTCTGAATCTCAAAAAGTGGGTTTTCTGCTAGACCTGATAGCAGTCAAAGATAAACTCAAGCAATTTTTTAATCTCTAAACAATCAAGGGGAGCAAGGCTTAGAAACAAAAACTGTATGAGTAGAGCCAACATGTAGAATGCCACTTAGTCTGGGTCACAAAAATCCAGGGTAACCTAAATATAGTCACTCAGATTAGAGATCCAGTTTCGGCTAGGGTAGTGGATTCTAAAGAGGAAATTGCAGAGGTATTTCTTCACCATTTCAAAACGATCTACAAGGAGACACAGGAAATAACTCAAGCATCACTTACACATTATTTTGAATCATTGGAAATGGCCACTATTTCAAAGTGTATGCTGGATTTTCTCGATAAACCTATCTCACAAGCTGAAGTCAGTAACGTTTAAAAAATGTTAACTAATACAAAAGCTGCAGGTAACGACGGTATCCCTGATGAAGTTTTTCAGACCTTTGAATCCTTGCTACTGCCTGTTCTTACTAAATTTTATAATCTGATAAAAAAGTGCGAACCTATATCTAAAACATTTTAAGATGCGGTTGTGGTTTTTTTTCTTAAGAAAGATAAGGACGCCACTGCTACTGGCTCATATAGACCCAGAAGCCTTTTAACCATAGACTATCAATCAATCAATCAATGCATTTCTAAAGTGCACTACATACTCGTGAGGGTCTCAAGGCGCTGGGGGGGCTGATACTGATCAAAGAGCCAGGTCTTGAGAAGTCTTCTGAAGGCCAGCAGGTCCTGGGTCTGTCGTAGGTTGGTAGGGAGAGCGTTCCATGTCTTGGCAGCGAGGTAGGAGAAGGATCTGCCGCCGCCGGTGGTTTTCCAGATATGAGGAACTGTGGCGAGGGTGAGGTTGGCAGAGCGGAGGCTGCGGGTGGGGGTGTAAAAGCTGAGTCTGTCGTTGAGGTATGCTGGTCCGGCGTTGTGAAGGGCTTTGCGATGAGGAGTTTGAAGGTGATCCTCTTGTTGACTGGGAGGCAGTGCAGGCCTCTCAGGTGGGGTGTGATGTTGCTGCATTGGGGGATGTCGAGGATCAGTCTTGCCGAGGCGTTCTGGATTCGTTGTAGTCGTCTCAGGAGCTTGGTTGTTGTTCCTGAGTAGAGGGCGTTCCTGTAGTCGAGTCTGCTGGTGATGAGGGCCTGGGTGACGGGTTTTCTGGTGTCAGAGGGGATCCATTTGAAGTTCCTGTGGAAAATTCGGAGGGTGTTGAAGCAGGATGCGGAGACGGCATTGACTTGCTTTGTCATGGAGAGGGCGGAGTCGAGGATGACCCCCAGGTTGCGTGCGTTGTTGGTGGGTTCCGGGGCTGTGCCTAGCGATGTGGGCCACCAGGAGTCGTCCCAGGCTGATGGGGTGGGTCCGAGGATGAGGACCTCCGTCTTGTCTGAGTTTAGCTTCAGCCTGCTGTCCTTCAACCAGTCGGCGATGGCCTTCATTTCTCTGTGGAGGTTGGCTTTGGTGGTGTGGGGGTCTTCGGTGAGGGATATGATCAGCTGGGCTTTCGTCGGCATAGGAGATGATGTTGAGGTTATGTTGTCGTGCGACGTGGGTGAGGGGTGCCATGTAGATATTGAACAGCGTCAGGCTGAGGGAGGATCCCTGTGGGACGCCGCAGATGATCTCAGTGGTTTTAGAGCGGAAGGGTGGGAGGTGGATGCTCTGGGTTCATCCGGAGAGGAAGGATGTGGTCCAGGCCAGGGCCTCCTCTTGGATTCCGGCGTCATGGAGACATGCTGATAGGATGCAGTGTCAAAGGCTGCTGATAGGTCCAGGAGGAGGAGGGCAGCTGTTTCTCCTTTGTCCATCAGGATCCTGATGTCGTCGGTGGCAGTGATGAAATAGGTCTCGGTGCTGTGGTTGTTGTGAAAGCCGGATTGGGAAGGGTCCAGGATGTTGTTATCTTCGAGGTAGCGGGTTAGCTGTTTGTTGGCAATCTTCTCCGTGACTTTCGCCGGGAATTGAAGCAGGGAGATGGGCCAAAAGTTCTTGAGGTCCTTGGGGTCCGCCTTGGGTTTCTTCAGTAGGGCGTTTATCTCGGCTTGCTTCCTGGTTTCCGGGAATGTTGCTGTCTCGAAGGAGATGTTGATTGTTTTCCGGAGGTGGGGCGCGATGGCTGTGCTGGCTTTGTTAAAAACGTGGTGAGGGCAAGGGTCGGATGGGGATCCGGAGTGGATGGAGTTCATGGTTTTGATGGTGTCTTCGTCGCTGACGTTGGACCAGGCGGTCAGGCGACTGGTGCGGGTAAAGGTCACAGGGGTGGTGGTCTCGGCGGTGGGTGCGGGGGTGTCTGAGTTGAAGCTGCCGTGGATGTCGGTGATCTGCGGTGAAAGACGGCGGCCAGTGAGTCGCACAGGTCTTGTGATGGTGGAATGTCATTGGTGTTGGAGCTGGGGTTGGGGAGTTATCTCACGATGCTGAAGAGATCTTTGGTGTTGTGGGCGTTGTTGTCTAGGCGCTCCTTTTGGCGGTCCTGATGAGTTGGTGGTGCCTGCGGTGGCGTTCTTGTGGGCTGTGTGGCTTTCTGGTGTTCGGTCGCAGAGCCATTTCTTCTTCAGCTTCCGACAGGTGTGCTTAGAGGTCCGGAGGGCTTCAGTGAACCAGGCGGCTTTCTTGTTGGTATGGTTGGTAGTGGAGGTCTTGAGAGGGGCGAGGGTGTTGGTGCAGTCGTTAATCCACTGTTTGAGGTTGGTAGTGGCGGTGTCGGGTTCGATGGGGTTGGCGGGAGGTCTCAGGGTGAGGGTGGTAGTCAGTTGGTCCTTGGTGACCTTGCCCCAGCAGCGGCGTGGCAACCGTTGGGTGTGGTGGGTTTCCTGAAGGTGAAGTGGACGCATCTGTGGTCGGTCCAGTGGGGTTCGGTGGTGTGGTTGAAGGAGACATGGGGGCTTGCAGAGAAGATGGGGTCCAGCGTGTGTCCAGCGGAGTGGGTGGGTGTCGTCATGGGCTGTTTGAGTCCAGAGTTGGCGAGGTTGTCAATCAGGGCGGTGGAGTTGGCGTTGTTGTTGTTCTTGAGGTGGAAGTTCAGGTCCCCAAGGAGGATGTAGTCGGTGGAGGCGAGGGTGCTGACTAGGTCAGCGATGGTGTCGCTGAACTGTGGTCGGGGTCCAGGTGGTCTGTTCCTCTGAGGGTCGTGTTGGGGTCGGTGTGGATTTGGAAGTACATGTGCTCAGCGGTGGTGAGGGTGTCGTCGGTGTTGGTCGAGACTCTGAGGGTGTCCTTGTGGATGATGGCGATTCCCCCTCCAACTCCGTTGGTGCGGTCTGTGCGGGAGATCTTGTAGCCCTGTGTGATGGCTGAGGCGATGTCTGGTGCTGAGGTGGCATTCAGCCAGGTCTCGTCAGGGGCGGTAGAGTCTAGGAGGTCCCAGAGTTCGATGGCGTGCTGGCGAGCGGAGCGGGTGTTGAGGAGGATGCAACGGAGGTGGTTGGGTTCTCTGGTTGATGGTTTGGCGGGCTGGATGCTGGTGAAGCTGCAGTTCTGGCAAGTGAACACTTTAAAATACTTATGAACATCTGGGCAGCAAGGTGGACTCCTGTTGTACAACAGATGTTCAGGATCAGACAGGTTTTTTACATCATCAATTAATGGCTAAAGTTCCAACACATATTTTTGGATTCAAGCAATTGATTACCTTTCATTCAACAAGGTCAAGGCAGCAATTTTTATGATTGATGCAGAAAAGGCATTCAACCTTGCTGACTGGCAGGCTCTGAGTTTCATAATGTCTTAGGGGCCCATTAGGATGGCGGACCCGCCATGCTGCCATAAATGACCCCCCGCCACATTAGGATGGCTGGGGGGTCCACGGCGGATGCAAAGACCGTCTGCCGGTTTTCTGCTGGTCGACTCGTCGACCAGGCCGAAAATGTGTTGAATATGGTGGCGGTGTCTGCAAGACACCGCCATCCATATTATGATCATGGTGGTGAGCAGCCTTTTCATGGGGGCATTGCCGCCATGAAAAGGCATGCAGTTTCTGCTATTGGGGGCCCGTTGCAGGCCCCCAGGGTGTTGGGGAGTGCACTTGGGGGTTGCCTCGATTAGCGGCTATGCCAAAGAATAAATTATTTGCAGACAATATAATTCACCACCACCATATTCAGCCCCTTTTCCACCCGATCGACTCATCGGTGGGAGGAAAACCGGCGGATGGTCTTTCTATCTGCCGGGGTCCCCCCCGCCATTGTAATATGGCGGGGGAATTGGGACGCAGGTGGTGGGGAGTGGTGGGCGGATCGCCACCGCCATACGGGCGGTGGTGATCCGCCCGCTATTGTAATAGACCCCATAGTTAGATGAGACTGCAACTCAACTTCCCTTCTTTCTGCATTCCCAGAAATTACCCAAAAGTTCGAGGTATAAGTCAATATCTGACCTACCTTGCTGTATACAAGTACTTTTTAAATTACATAACGTTCCCAGATACCACTTGTATTCTAAAATTGGTGAATGCCAGGCTCTTGGCCTGCAGCTTTCTTGTGGGTCTTTGCAATAATGGAAGAAGGCTGCATTTGAATGTTTGGGGGATTTTTTTAGTATACAGCAAATATGATTACTAGAGAGATATTATCCCAGCAGCTCGGCCCTAGGTTTGCAGCCTTGTAATTTAGCTTCAATCAAATATCTAGCTTTTTAAGAACAAAATATGTGGCGCCTAATAATACAGCCTTAAGGATATTACATAAATTATATGTTCAGGGCCTAAGTGGATCGGCAACTGGTATTCTTGCCTAGTGCAGCTGGGGGAACAGAAAGTGCTCGATAACTTTTTCTATAAACTATTAAAAGTAACAGGCTGCAATGTCAGTAAAGAGGAATGGCAGCCTATAAGCGAATTACAACATAATATAATTACATAAGAATGGTCTTTCTGTCAAGATGGCCAACTTATTATTCGCTGAAAAGACTGAATGGGATGTACCCGGCCTCCTCAGAATTCTGTTTTGGGTGTGGGGGCCCAGAGCTAGGGTTGTTGAACCACATTTGTTTATATTGTTTCGGGCTGCCTCAATTTTGGTCTGATTTTTTCCAAGGTTTAATCAATCTTTGGCACTAACAGTCCAGATTATACCACATTGATTCAGATATAGTTTTAAAATTAAAATCCAAAATGCAATTTTCAATAACATTTCTTTTGACTTGGATGCATTTCAAATATTTCTAAATGATTCTTTTTTGTGCCTGATTTTGAGTTTTGCAGATGGAATACACTAATATATTTGTGAGGGATCGTCCATCCGTCAAATTCAAAGGTGCATTGTAAAATACTGCCCTTGGAATAGGTTGGACATCCATCTCCAAAAGTATTCTAATTGTATTCATTATTGATGTATCAGCCGGACAGAACAAAAGACATAAAATGAATGGGTCAGAATCACAAAAGAAATCTGAGACAAAATCCTAACTTTACGACTTTCAGTATTCACAAATGACATTTAGGAGTAGTAAAGTTAGGATTCCTAACTTTACTCCTCTTAAACTGGTACAAAATCCTAACTTTACGACTTTCGGTATTCACTAAAGGCATTTAGGAGTAGTAAAGTTAGGATTCCTCACTTTACTACTCTTAAACTGAGACAAAATCCGAACTTTATTACTTTCAGGATTCACAAAAGGCATTTAGGAGTAGTAAAGTGAGGATTCCTAACTTCAAAAAAGTAATGTGTAAACAATACATGTAAAATGTATAATGTGCACATTTATTTAATAAAATACACATGTCAAAAATGTAATTATAAAAATAATCACAAATAAATGTTATATAAAAGTATGAGTAAAAAAAGGTTTTGAAAAATAATTGAAAATGATGTTTCATTTCAAAAATATGTCAGCAAAATGTATAACAATTTAATTTTTTTTAAATGTAGACATTTGAACCCATGGAGAGTGAGAAGACAGTGGGCTCAAGTTATGAGACCATTTCCAGAACTGGTCATCATAGAAGAATGGGATATAATTAAAAAAAATCAGATTAATTAGGCTAACTATTTATTGATTTATGCTGTCAGCTTCTGCGTCACAATGGGAATCCCACAATAATAACACCAAAAGTAAAAATAATTATAGTACTCCATTTTGTGGCCATAGGCTCATTCCAATACACTGTTGCAGTATGTGGTGGAATGTCACAATCAACTTTCAGTGGTGTACTACAAGATGTTCTTTCTTCAATATTGAGACACATCAACAATTTCTCACAGTAGGATTTGGCTCCAGCTGATGACATAAATCTGAACATAGCGATCCCTCTGCAACGCTTCATCTCCCAGAGCTCTGTAAGAATCTGGTCCATCATGTCTTGATACTGATTGAGGGATCCCAAGACTTGTTCGAAGGTGGCCTGGGTGACAATGAAAAATTAAGAAAAAACTCCCACACGACCTGTATTCCTTCTCTGTAGGCTCACTAGAACTCTATGGGCTGCCCGTTACTAGAGTTATCAGATCATGCACATAATCATGCTAATATTTATCATTTTATTATATTTTTAAACTTATTCATATTTTTTCAATTTTACTGATAGTACAAAAGTTAAAAACATGTTTATGAAACCACGAGATGTTCATTAATGCAAATGTAAAATTGTTCCACATTGAAATATATCTGATGATTGTTCTAATACACAGTTAAACTTTTGAAAATGATACTCTTTTAATACACTGTTAAACGTTTGTAAATGATACATATATGTTGAAACATTTAGTTTACAGAATTAACACTGTAAAATAACTTTACACAATTATTATATAAAAAATATTAAAAATGTTAATAAAAATCTAATTACTTTACTTCCCACCCTACTCCCCTATCAACCCTCAACCACTCCTGAAAAAGTACACAATTAACATAAACAAACTAATTATTAATAAATAATACCAAATTAATAACTACTAATTAACTGGTTTAACACAATTAACATATTTACCAATAAAGCATTATTAATAATAATCAATGTATAATTCATTATTAATTAATTAAATAACACAATTAACAATATAAATTATTACATACAAAATATTAATTAATTAGTTTATTCATTTGAATTAAATTACTTCCAACCCTATTCCCCTATATGTCCACAAACCGCTACAGAATAAAATTACACAAAATTAATTAATTTATAAGTAATTCTCTGAAAAAAAATCTTAATTAATATATTATAATTACATTACTTCCCACCCTATTCCCCTATAAACCCACAACCCCGCTACAGAACTAAAATAAACAAAAATTATTTAACATAAAATTCATTACTTTAAAAAAATTCAAACAATAATATATACTTTTAATCTGACCCCTAGATCCCCTTCTGTCCCAAATCTTAAAACTCTTCACTGGCTTCAAGTGTGACAAAGAAGCCATTTTAAAATCTTAAGTCCCACACACAAGATAATGTATGACACTGGCCCTAATACTTAGCAAAAAAACTTCAATGGTACATACCAGGAAGATTGTTAAGGTCCTGTACTTAATCATACCTTGTCCAGCCTCGCATTCGTATGTCCCGTATTGGTGGCCGTTCTTTTTCTTATCTTGCCCCTTTGCTATGGAATACATTACCATCACATGCCTGGACCACAAATGCTTTCGTAACAAGCTGAAAACCTGGCTTTTTCCTAAGTAAAATTCCGTCAGGTTCAGGTTGCTGTCTGTATCGCTGTTTTCTGTTGCAAGCACCTTGAGACCTTCCAGTGATAAATGCGCTCTACAAGAATATCTGACATGACATGACATAAACTAACATTTAAAACACTGTAAAAAAAATTATATTTTTAACAACAATATTATCCCCTTGCGTGCTTCTGTCGGCCAACGGCCGTCGCACGCACTACCTTCGTAGTGCTGAGCACGTCGGTTGGCAGACGTGGCCCCGCCCACTCCCCTAAACCGCCGCACCGCGGCGGAATTGCCGCCGCTGTTAAGCGGTTATGACTGACCATATTACTAGCTTCGATATTTTGACAAACGATATTTCTTACCTGCATATCGATATTCTGTACCACTATATTTTTGACAGTCGATATTCTGTCCTCTCGATATTTAAAACTCAATATTTTGTCATCTCGATATTTTAAATTCGATATTTAGACTGTTTACCGGTCATGGCATGTGACTATAAAACAATTTAAAAGTTGTTGCAAACCCCTTGCAGTTCTGGGCAATAAAACCGCATCACCAGTGTACAGAAGTGCGGGGATCATCTTGGTACTAGCCCTGGGTATGTCTTTGCAGCAAGATATTAAAGAATCCCTCAGTTTGTTGATATATAGCATAAACAGCAGTGGAGCCAAAATGTACCCTGTCAGGCTCCCGTTTTCATTAAATCATACCGAAACCGGTGTATTTACGTGAGCAGTGTGCAGGAAAGAGATCAGTTCAGCATCTAGCCCCATGTTATGCAGGATCAACCACAGCTTGGACCTATTGACAAGGTCGAAAGCTGAGGTTAGGTCCATAAAGGCCAGGTGTAAGAATCCCCCCTTGGCAACAGTGTACTTCCCGATCACCAAATGGAGATTGAGGTTTTGATCCAGTGTCCCTTTCCCCTGCCTGAATCCATGTTGGAGATGAGAAATTATGTTAGCTAGATCAAGACAGACTGTTAGGCAATCCAATACTACTTTCCCCATGATTTTTGCCGCGTCTAGGAGCGAAATCGGTCTGTAGCATGCCGGGTCATCCCGGATGCCCTTTTTAAAAATGGGGATAATGGCCGCCTTTTCCCATGATTAGGGAAAACCACAGGAACATGCGGAATTAAAAATATGTTAAAATCTTGGCCAGACATTAGGATCTGCCTTGTAAAGGTCAGCTGGTACCCCATCAGGGCCAGGAGCCTTTCCACCTGAGGTTAAAGGGAAGGCTTTGTAAACCTCATCTATTTAGATGAGGTTATTTAGATATTTAGCCCTGCTAACTCCGCCCACCCTCGTGACCAGCCTATTTAGGCTCCGCCATTTTTTTCTTCCCTGTGTACTCGAGCAGCCCTGTGGCAGAGGACTCGCTCGCGGGCGGCACTTGAAACTTGATTTTAATACCTACCTGCTTCCTTCGCTGATTACAAGCAGCCCAGCCTCTTCTTCCCGCTGACTACGAGCGGTGGACGTTATCTTTTTTAAAACCCCTTCCTACCCGCCCTGCTAACTCCGCCCACCCTCGTGACCAGCCTATTTAGGCTCCGCCCTTTTTTTCTTCCCTGTGTACTCGAGCAGCCCTGTGGCAGAGGACTCGCTCGCGGGCGGCACTTGAAACTTGATTTTAATACCTACCTGCCTCCTTCGCTGATTACAAGCAGCCCAGCCTCTTCGTCCCGCTGACTACGAGCGGTGGACGTTATCTTTTTTAAAACCCCTTCCTACCCGCCCTGCTAACTCCGCCCACCCTCGTGACCAGCCTATTTAAACGTCCCCCATGCGGCAGCGCAGCGGTCGAGCGCAGCGGGCGCGACGGAGGCGCGCCGGAGTTGCGCCTGAGTTAAGCCCGTCTGCGCCCGTTATGTTATGTTATGTTATGTTATGTGGTTTTTATTAGGCGCACAGATGCTCCAGCTAAGGAGCGTCCTGGCGCGGCCGACCGGGGCCAGGGGCACGAGACGCTGCCGGTTTTGCCACTTATTCACCTGCCCAACTATGTCAGCATTGGGCCCCTGGTTCCATCGACCTTTCCACTTTGACCTATCTTCAACATCTTGGTCTATACATCCCCCCACCTCACTCCCCTCCTGGGATTGTATCACTTCTAGCCTCACTACCTCCCACACCCCCTCCTATTCCCCTCCCACCCCCTGGCCCTCCCGTCCCTCTGTTAAACACTTCGGCTGCCCTCCTGAACACTAGGTCTGCAGTCAACCATCAATACGAACTATTTAACTACATCGACTCCCATGAACCAGATCTCTTATTTTTAACTGAGACCTGGTTCAAGACCGACTCCCTGCCCAATGTGCTTGCCGCCCTACCATCTTCATACTCCGCCATTCGAGCGGATCGCCCAGAAGGCAAGCGGGGTGGAGGAGTGGCCCTAATAGCTCGTACTGACCTCAATTTTCAAGTTCTCCCATCTCCCCCTATCCCTGATGTGGACCACCTGGTGGCTCGCTCTACCTCCTACCTGGCCCCCCTCACTTTTGTCTTAATCTATCGCCCTCCCCAACCTACCCCCTCATTTCTCTCCAATATCCAGACTCTTCTGGCTACCTTGGTAATCAATAACTCTTCGGTACTGGTCCTAGGGGACCTTAACTTCTGGCCTAGTGACCCTGCCGAAAGTCCCCAATCTAAGGAGTTTACCAACCTCATGAACAGTCTAAACTTTTTGCCACTGATTCATAGCCCCACCCACATCCATGGTCACACACTTGACCAAATCTGGTCACTGAACGTTCCATCTACACCCCCCACTATATCTCCATGCTCGTGGTCAGACCACTTTATCATCACGTTCTCCCTTGCACTGGCACCCACGGTCAAACCTCCGCTCCCCAAAAATATCTGGGTCCGCAAATGGGGCAAAACAGACATGCCTTCTCTCTGCTCAGCTTTGGCCAAAACCAACCCTGACGTGTCTGGCCTCCCAGCTACCTCTCAGCTGGCCACCATTAACCACTGGCTTACTGCGGCAGGCGATGAATTCGCTCCATTAAGGCGGCTCACAGTCAAACGGGCCCACGCAGCCAACCGCTGGTTTACACCGGACCTTAAGGCAATGAAACTAGCTGCAAGAAGGGCCGAGCGAGCTTGGAGAAGCACTTATAATCCCGCACAAAAGGCAATCTACCTGTCTGTCCTACAAACCTACAAGAAGGGCATTCTAGAGGCAAAAACCGAATATTACACCAACAGGATATTGACAGCTGAGTCCCAACCAAAGGAAATTTTCTCCACCGTTCACAAATTAGCATCATCAAACAGAGCCACGCCACCATCCCCCCTTCCCAGTCCCTCTGCGACTCGCTCACTGAGTTCTTTATAGATAAAGTGGTCAAAATTAAACTCAACATTCCCCAGCCCTCCCCCACTTTTGTCACTCCGTCCCCACCCATCACTACCGTCAAGCTAACCAATTTTCCATTATTAACTAATGACACTCTCCTTCCTCTTCTTCATCGGGTCAAATCTGGCTCCCCCCTGGACTTTGCTCCTGCCCGTATTCTCAATGAAATTTACTCAGCCTGCCCTACACCTCCCCTGACCCTTCTTAATGACTCACTTACACACGGTTCCGTCCCCAGTTCACACAAATCGGCGATTGTTATACCAATTCTAAAAAAATCAGACGCCGACTCATCTTCCCCCTCCAGTTACCGTCCCATTTCACTCCTGCCTTACCTTGCAAAAGTTCTCGAAACTCACATCACCACTACCCTGACCACCCACATTGAGGCAAATCATTGCCTCTCCCCTTGTCAAGCAGGCTTTCGCCCCATGCACTCCACAGAGAAAGTGGTCATCTCAGTAATGGACAAATTGCGTGAAGGTATTGACACCAACCTTCCGCAAGCCCTGATACTCCTAGATCTGTCCGCCGCTTTTGACACGGTGGACCATTCCATCCTTCTCCACCGTGTCAGGGCGGCGGGCATAGAAGGCTTGGCCTTTTCATGGCTTAAGTCCTTTCTTGCTGGGAGAACTCAAGCGGTCCGTCTGGCTGGCTACGCTGCGGCCTCCCGCAAGGTGGAGTGCGGGGTCCCCCAGGGCTCATCACTTTCCCCCCTTTTGTTTAACCTTTATATCTTCCCCCTCATTTTTATGTTACAGCAGCTGGAGGTCACCGTGTTTACGCGGATGACCTCCAGCTAATCTTCAATCTATCCCACTCATCTTCATCTGCTCTGAACGTCCAGACAGTAATGACGTTCATTCATGATTGGATGAACTGCAACCACCTCAAACTCAACCCAGACAAGACCGAGCTGGTCTTGACCGGAGGTGGTTGCAGTCCATGGTCCCCCTCCTTTTGGCCCCCTTAACTGGGTGTTCCACCACTCCCTGTGCCCAAAGTAAAATCCCTGGGGATCTTCCTCATCTCCCAACTCACTGTCCATTCACAAGTTAGTTCCGTGGTGTCCTCTTGTTTTTTTTCCCTTAGAATAATTAGGAAAGTCTCCCGTTTTTTTTCTTCCTCTGCTTTGAAAGTAATTGTATTGGCCATGGTATTGTCTCGTATAGACTATGGCAACATAGTCTACAATGGGGCCCCTGCCTACGCGATCCATCGTTTGCAACTGGTGCAGAACCAGGCAGCTCGCTTGATCCACAGCTTGCCCAAATACCATCGGGCCACCCCATTGCTCAAAACACTGCACTGGCTCCCAATAAAAGAGCGCGCCCTCTTTAAACTTGGCTGCCTCACTTATCAGGCCAGATCGGGCACTGCTCCCGATTTCATCTGTTCTGCCATTAAGTCTTATCACCCCGGCAGAGAGCTTCGCTCCGCCTATTCGGCCCTTCTTGCCATCCCCCGTTTTAAAAAACAGAAAGCGGGCGGATCGAGCTTTGCTGTCTTGGCTCCCACTTTTTGGAACTCCCTCCCTGCTACCCTGCGCACCTCTCCGTCGTATCCGTTGTTTCGGAAGAACCTCAAAACCTTCCTCTTCACGCAAGCCTACGTGACCTAGATCCCTTCTGTTGTTGCCGCCCACTGTCCACCACTAGCGCCATGAAACCGCCTGGTAAACGAGCGCTGTATAAATGTTTTTAAATTCAAATTAAATTCAAAATGGAGGGAAGAACTTGCTAATCTGAGAACTGTTTGTCCCATGGCTTCGGCTAAGTTGGCCTCACTATAAATGTTAACAAAGTGCTGGACCCTCTTCTCTGCAGGGACTATACAATCTCTGCTGGAGTTGTACGTGTAAGAAAAGAGAGGACTATTGACCAGAATTTAGAGCTATTGGTCAGCACACTGGCTTGGCTAAGCTCTTCCCAGGCCTGTTCCCTTAACTGTTTTTCCTCTTCTGAACTGTGAGTTTATTGGCCTACCTGCTGCTCTTAGTTAATGGTGTGTCCCTCGGTTTTTGCTTATGGGCCTGCATTAGCTCCTTTTGGGTAGCCGAACAGGTATTGTCAAACCACCTTTTAAGTTTTCGACACTTCACTCTGGTTGTGATAGATAATTTAGAGGCAACCTGCTTAGTGATTTTATCAAAGGCATCTAGAATGGCTCTATCATGAGGTGCCTGGTCCATACAAACTTGAAACTCCGGAGCGCAGGTAGTATACCAGTTATCTAGGAAACTCTCTGGGGTAATCCTTTCCCACCTCAATCTACGTGCTTGGTCTTTGGTACTGATGTTTGTATTAGTAACTTGGCTCGTGACCCCCCTTTAAGGACATCTGGGAGGAGGCGAACCAATATTAAAGGGTTGTGGGCGCTAAAGCAGTTCCAGGTAATACTTAAGTTCTTTGCAGCCGGTTTTAATAGAGCCTATAGCAGAATGTGGTCAATTATACTTGGGCTATGATGGCCTGCATAGGTAGGGACCAGGGCTGATGTACCTGATTGCTGTGAACAATTCAGGATCTTGGCTGATAGAAGGCCTTCTAAAAAGGTGCCTGATGGTGTGTGTTCAAAGTGGTTTTGCTCCTGTGAGCCATCTTTCTCATCTAGCATTGAGAAGCAGTTGAGGGAACATTTGTGAATATTAAAATCCCCTAAGATTAACGTGTCATAATAGGCTCGTCTTCCATCCCCATAACTTTCCAGAAGATCCTCTAAGGCCAGAAGATGTTCGGTCTCATGAGTTCTAGAGAAGGAGTTATAAAAATTTACCACTAGCAGGGTGGGGAAATTCTTGCCTGACAGTTCCACAGCTAACACGTGGGGTGAACGGGAGTCAGCTTGTCTTGATAGGAAAATGTAAGGCTAAACATTAAAAGAAGACCCCCCTGGCTCTACACATATATGATAGTATTGCAAATTTGTAGAATGAAATGAAGCCATTCTGATAAAAACAATCATTTGGCTCCCACGTTTCTTGAAAGGCAATAATGTGGTGTGTAGCAAGGAAGTGTTCCCAAGAGCTATCGCCCTTCTTTGACCTAAGGCCAGCTATGTTCCAGGACAATGCCTTCGTCGTGATGTTGTCAGTGGTAGTTGAGGTAGGGGAGGGATTCAGTAAATTAACCATTGGGAGTTGGTGTATGGGAGCAGATGCAGTTGGCTCAGTGGGAGCCTTAGGGGTCTATTAGTATGGCGGGCGGACATGAGTCCGGCTGCCATCCTTGCGGTGTTGCGACCGGCTGCCAGACATGTGGAGGTCCTGCACAGCGAATTAGGATGCGACCGCCACCAAGGCAGTCGCATTCCGCAGTTTAACATTGCGGAGGGTGCCTCTTACAGCATTACCCACCGCAATGTCAAATTGCCATGTTGTGCATTTCCATGCACAACATGGCAGGCACGCACCGTGCCTGCCACCTTGTGCATGGAAATGGAGGGGGTACCATGGGTACCCCCCAAGAGTATCCACACACCTCACTCCCCTTGGGGCTCGCAACGGGCCCCCAAAGCAAATCCCTGCCATGGAAAGGCCTTTCACCGCACACATCCTAATATGGATTGTGGTGCCTGCTAGGCACAGCCACCATATTAGTGGCCCAAGTCTGCCCGGCCAGCAATCAGAACGATTGCCGACCGGCGGAAAAGTGGCGGACATACTTTGTGTCCGCCACGATACCCCCGGCATTATAATATGGCGGGGGCATTACTCATTACGATGGCTGTGGCGATCATTACGCCATCATAATGAGACCTTTAGTTGACACCTTCTTGGTCTGTGTTGTCCCTGCTGTCGTCGCTAGTCAGTCAATTTCATCAAGGCCCTGGCGGTTAGCTAGCGGTAGGTATCAATTTGTTAAAGGTAATATAGTGTTCAGATTTCTAGCTTGGTGGGGGGCTTAACCGGCTCAAAAGGCAACTGCCACTTGTGGTTCACTATGGCACACCTAGGCCCGCCCGCGTGCGTCCTGCACTGTGAGAGCCCGCCAGAGATCTTGTAGCGTCTCCAGGCACGGGATGCTGGTGTCTGTGGTGGCGTGAGACAGCCTGGGACTCGCAGTCCTGGTCCCGCTCCCTCCTTCTCAGTGGCGGCAGTGGCGGCACAAACCGTGCTGCAGGAGCCCACCTGAGATCTTGTAGCACCTCCAGGCACAGGATGCTGGCATCGGTGGTGGTGAGATGGATCCTGGGACTCGCAGTCCTGGTACCGCTCCCTCCTTCTCAGTGGCAGCAGTGGCGGCACAAACAAGGGCTTTCCCTCAATCATTTCGGAGGAACACATTCCAAGGCCATGTTCGCACAGGCTTCCATTTTTTGGCAATACTGGCTCAGGCATCAGATTTCGGTTATGCCTAAGTACTTGCTGGGGCAGGAGAATCAAGTAGTGAACTGGCATTCCCGCAATTTGCTTTTGGAAGCTAGACCCGGGCATCTTTTCTCTACTTCTGCGGTCTTGGGGCCATTTCTCGATTGACCTGTTTGCTTCCCAACTGGACCATCAGTTGCCCAGATTCCTCAATTGGAGGCCAGACCACATGGCGGTAGCCACAGATGTGTTCATCCAGGATTGGAGCCAGGAGAAGGGGTATGCCTTTCCCCCTTTGCAATGATTACTCAAGGTTTGGCTCAGATCAGGTGGCAGGGTGCAGGGTGCAGAGGTGGTTATGGTCACCCCAATCTGGAGGTCTCAGGTGTGGTTTCTAGTTCTTTTGGAACTTTCCTGGGATTTTCCAATCCGACTCCCCCTGTTTCCGTCCCTCTTTCTGAATCCCAATCAGGTTTGACATCCAGTGATGCTGGGAGGGCCCCTGCCCTTGATGGCTTAGCGGGTATCGGGAGCAGATTGTCGGTCCGGGGAATTTTGCGAGAACCTGAGGATTTCTTCTCTAAAGCATGGGCCAGGAGCACAGTCTAGCTTTACAAGTCTGCTAGGGCATGATTGACCAGTTGGTGTGTGCAACTGGGTTATGATCTTGTGGTCACCAATGTAGTTCAAGTGCTCAATTTTCTGGCTTCTTTGGTGTCAGAAGTGTTAGCTTATCGATCTATTATTACCTTCTGGTCGGCCATCTCTGCAGGGCATGTCCCAGTGGACGGCTCTCCTGTTGGTGAACATCCTTTTGTATGCTGTCTTCTCAGTGGGGTTCGGTTGTCTCTTTCTCCAGAACCCAGGTACTCAGCCCTTTGTGATGTTAATTAGGTTCTGAACGTGTTTCTGTACTGGCAATGGAACTGATTTTTATCCAGAAAAGAGCTTTCGGCAAAGCTAGCAATGCTTCCTTCTCTTGTCTCATGCAGACAATTATCTGATGTTAGAGCAGTAGCGGTCGGTGGTAGGAGTGGTGCCGATGTGGGGAGGGGGAGGGGAAGGATGGGGGTAGTAAACTACGGAATATGGACAAATACAGGTAAGTAAACATAAAAATAAATAACACGAATTTCGTTGTGCACACTGCATCGCCAAATACAATGCAGTGCCCACAGCAACATTCAGTTTATTTATTTTTGTGTTTACTTACCTGTATTTGTCCATATTCTATAGTTTACTAACCCCCACCCTGCCCCTCCCCCTCCCCACGTCACCACCCGGCAGCACTCCTACCACCGACCGCTACTGTGTTAGAGCCCTTGATATTTCCAGCATACCCTTCTCCCCCTCTGGGATTTCTTTAACAGCAGATGTACAAAATGCAACACCAGAGTCATTTCTTATCCAGCTTTTCCATATTCTCCGAAGCTATGTGTGGTGCAGTGCCTTAAAGAGTATGAGGAGCTGTCAGAAGAAATCCGGCCCCCAGTTGAGAGCCAACTTTTGATTGGACTCCAGAAGCCACACAAGGCTGTTTCTTCTCCTATTATAGCCCAGGGGTTAAGGCGGGTGATGCAAGAGGCTGGCATTGATTTGAGGATTTTTGGAACACATTCGGCTCAGGGACCAATGGCTTCCAAGGCTTTTAGTTTAGGAGCAAGATTGGAGGATATTATGAACTCTGCAGGATGGTCATCTGATTCGACCTTTAAGAGGTTTTTTTTTAAGCCTGTGGCTGATATGGCTCATCTGGTGCTGGAGACGTTTTGAACATGAATAATCCACGCCTCCCTTCCTGACATAGAATGTAAAATGTCCTAGCTATCTTAACAGAAAGTTTAAATTCTATTAAGGACTTGGAGGTGAGGATTACTTCCTTGGGATTGTTAATCAGGATTCCCTAGTCGTTAAATAGTAAGTATTTAGGTTTTCTCATTGAATTTGTGAAAAAAATTAGGAAAGGAAAAAGGGCAATGTTTACTTATGTGCTTGAATTTTGTTCTCGCTAGTTTATTTGCTTCCTTTTCCTTTGTGGAACCTATTTTGCAATTGCATCTGAGTTTGTGACCTTTAGTAACTACTTCTGTTTGTTTCCAAGGCTCAGATTCTACCAAACAGGATGCTTGACTTCACACGGTTGGCGTGGCTCAAGCAACGAAAGAGGACTGGGACACTGTTAATGGATTATGTGGCAACATGTAGAGTCCTGATTCGCTGTTACTCTGGACTGCCTGCTCTATTGGTTGAACTTTATGATCTTTACCCTCTTCCCAAGGAAAGATGGGAATCGTAGATTTTGATGTGTTCTGTGACAATGCCAGCTGTTAATAGAAGCCAAGAGCATAATGCATAATCTTCGTCTCTGAGTCCTTATTAGAATTTAAACTTTCCATTATGATAGCTAGGAAATTTTTCTTTCTCCCTCAGTAAAACATGGATTTCTCCTCCCTGCCATTATTAGATAATATAAATGAATAGCCACCTCTGGGTTAGAGGTAGCTGCCTACGTGCACAGCTAAATGGGAACCTCAATAGGTTTTGTCTGTTTTGCTGTCTCAATACAGTTTGTAAGAGAAAGTTCTCAGAACGGTTTCATATTGAATGTTGTTTATTCACATCCTTTGTTCATTGTATCCTTGTAACTTCAGTAATACATCGCCAGGGGTATTCATTTCCCAATGCATTTCGGGCTATATTGTCGCCCTTCGTCAGGGGGTTCCACTCTAAACAATAAAGAAAGTACTTAATATGTATGATGCTGCCTGTAGTATTATCTCGCATAAAACGTTACGTTCAGTGTCATGCCATGCCTTGTAGTGAATAAAGATGAATCGGTACTAAGGTATTCTGTGCTCGTGGCCTGGATCTCGGGTGTAGTACTTATCTCTGGTGATTGCTGGTATACGTAGGTGTCCCAAAGGTGCTCTGTAAACGGTGGCTTTTAACTAAAAGACGAGCAACGGTGTGAGTCTGTGCATAAGATCCAGACAGTGCTTCAAGTGGCTGTTAGATTCGTCACAATGCGTCGTGATCAGAACATAAAATATATAGTGCTCATAAATATTAGGAGAACAAACTAATTAATGACTCGTGAACCAGTGCACCCCTGTGTTCATAATCGACTGACGGTGTAAAGTAACATTCACTTACTAGGGGGTGCACATATGCGTCCTCCGCCTGCAAAAATAAACATAGCGCTTAGGTGTAGGTTAACCGTGTGCATTTAAAACTCTAAGAGTAATACGGTGGTCCGGTACGGTACTTACTGGAGAAGTTGAAGTTAAGGTGACTGTCGGTCGTGTCGCGTGGTCGATACTGTGTGTGGCTGTGCCGGGACTAGAATGCTAATAAGTAGCGAAAACGGACTAAAAGAGTATAAGGAAGTGTGGGGGCCATCTTGGAGTGGTGAGGAGGTGCTCATTGCATGCATTTAAGTGTATATGCGTGTAATAGATCAATGGTAAGTTCTAAATAAAATAGAAAGATTTAAACAAAACCAGTGGAACTGTGAACAAAATATATACAATGATTGTTCATAATCAAATGGATATCAACATAAATGCAAATAAGTGTGAAAAAGGTTAGACCATGAGTTCAATAACATAGCACAGTTCATAGATAGCACATAAATTCCATCCTGTCATTAAGCCCGTGTGGCTGCATCGTGGCCATATATCGGATCCAGAAGTTTTCTCTTCTCAATAGTGTGTTCTTGTTGTTGGGAGTTGACTTGATCACTTCCAAAATTAAGAATTTTAGTTGAGCTACTGAATGTCTGTTATTCATGAAGTGAACTGCCACATTTGACTTAACATTTTTTTGTTCTTATATTGCTCTTGTGTTCCAAGATTCTAGTGCGGATTTTCCTCTCTGTATGTCCCACGTAGCATAAGCCACATGGGCATTTCAACATGTAGATCACGTTAGCTGTGTTGCACGTGGCATTGACTTTGAGTTTAATTTTCGTGCCCTTCATGGGATGTTGGGTACAATTTCCTGGGATAATGTTATTACAATTACTGCAATTGTAACATGGTTTTAAGCCTTGGTATTTGATAGGAATGCCCGTTTCTGTAGGGTTAGTCAATATTTCCTTGAGATTTCTTCCTCGTGTGTAAGCAAATGTGGGATGTTGATCAAAGATTCCTTGGAAGTCTGTTTCCCCACTTAGAAGTGGCCAATGCTTAAGAATGATTTTGCGGTATTTGTGACTGGCTGTAGAGTATTTAGATGTGACTACTAGTCTGTTGTCATTGGACTTATCTCCTACTTTCAATAAATCCGATCTATTAATCTTTTTGCATCGTTCTCGAGATGATTCTACCACCTCTTGGGGATATCCTCTAGCAATAAATCTGTCAATCATGTTGTTCATCTCCTGTTCACATTCATCAGAATTAGAAACAATTTGTTTAACCCGCAGTAACTGAGAAAAAGGAAGGTTCTTTTTCAGACCCGGTCTGTGGAAACTGTTGTAATGCAACATAGAGTTGCGATCAGTTGACTTACGGAACAATGTAGTAGATAGTATGCCTTCTCGTATTTGGATTTGTACATCTAAAAAGTGGATGAAATGAGGACTGATGTCCCAGGTAAATTGTATTTGGTCGTCTTTCTGATTCCATGTTAGAAGAAAAGTTTTTAATGTGTCTTCAGTGCCTGACTATAACAGGAAAATGTCATCAATGAATCTCAAGTAGAGCTTGCCATGTGTCAACCAATTGGGATTTGTCAATATGTTTGTCTCCTGAAATGTCTTCAAGAAAAGATTGGCGTAGGCCGGGGCAGCACAATTGCCCATGGATGTACCACAGAGTTGTTGGTACCACTTATCGTTGATGTTGAAGTAACTGTGGTATAATGTAAAGACCAATAACTCCATTAGGAATGTCTGTAAGTCTCCATCTAGGTTTGAATTTACCAGTGCTTGTTCGGTAGCCTCAATCCCCAGGTCATGCGGGATTGAGGTATATAATGATCGGACATCTACTGTGCACAGCAGTATCTCTTGTACATCGATAGAGGTATAACATGCGGATAGTTTTGTTAGAAAGTCAGTAGTGTCTCTGATATGTGATTGGGTTGCCAAAACGAAAGGTTGTAAATATCTGTCAAGAAATTTTCCTGTAGGCTCATGGATACATCCTCTGGTGGAAACAATCAGTCCGAAAGGTGGCTGTGTTGGGTGTTTATGTATTTTGGGTTTCATGAATAAGACTGGTGGTTTTGGATTGGTTTGGATAAGAAATCTTCGTGCTTTGTCGTTGATGGTACCATTATCAAATGCCTGATTGATGATGTTGTTGAGTAAAGTTGCATACTCTGTTGTAGGATCGCATTCCAGTGCACCATACACATTGGTATCTGATATGTGCTCTTCCACTTGCGCGAGATAGTATGAAGTATCCATTATAACCAAGGCGCCGCCTTTATCAGCATTTTGACATACTATGTCTTTGTTGTTAGCCAGCTTGGACAGAATGTTCCTCTCCTGTATGGTCATGTTCCTTTTCTTGGTACTCTGTTGAAAATTCAAGTTCATGATGTCTCGTTTGATGAGATTCTCGAAAGTATCAATAATTTTATGGCTCACAGGTGCCATATATGTACTGTGTGGTCTAAGGCCTCTTAAAATGTCTTCTTCTTGTATCGATGTTGGGACCACATTATGAAAATAGTGTCTTAGTCTCAGGTTTCGTGTTAGTTTGAAAGCACTAACTTCCAATTCTAAGGTGTTGGTCATAGTCGTAGGGACGAACGTTTGTTCTTTTTGTAATACTCTCGTTTCTTCCTTGGTCAACGGGTATGATGAAATATTAATAACCAGGTTGTCTGTCTCACTTATTTTCGCTTGTTGCCCTTCTTGTTCCTGGTTTCGATTTGCGCTTTTGGTGTTTCTGCGGATCTTGCTCCGCCTGGGTCTGCCTGTTCTCCTCGGCCTTCTACTAAAAAATTAACCGCAGTAGGCGCAGATGTAGTCGATGTGGAAGGTGTAGTGTCTCCTTGGCGTGTTGGTCGCATAGCTGATTGAGGTCTGGTCTCCCCTTCTGATGATGCTGTTTCATTTTCAGAATATGGGTTGTATATGCGGCTGGGGCGTCGGCGGGCGTACACTTCTGCCCAAGTGTACACCTCGCCGAGCTTATAGTCTATGGTGTCTCGTTTGAACTTGCGTATCTTACGTTCTTGTGTTTCTTGCGTGTGTTTTTGAAGCTGCAAGTTAATATCTTCCAGAATCTTTGTAAGCTCATGGCTTTGTTCAGTTCGGCCTTTGTGTTGGCTATTTCTTGTGTAAGTTCTTCCAGTGCTTTGGCGAGTTCCTCTATGATTAGAAGGATTAAATCAAGTGAGCACTTGTTGAGGATGGCGTACAATCTCTCAACAAATTTAGTATTGTTCTTCATAAGAGTGGTTTTAATGGGACCCTAAGGCCTCTAGGGATCCTTTGGGCTCGATGGTACCTCACTAAGGTACTGGCATGTAATTTCTGATTCGATTCTTTTTTTAAAAGGTATAAAAGTTGTCGAATGTTACTTTCTTTACTACGAGTGTTGATGGTTTGAGCTGTTTCTTCCTGGATTAACCCATAGATTTTACTGCCGTCATCTGTTGTAAAGGCGAAAGTGTCCGCCTTTAAATCCGTTAGGTTGGTAATGTGTTCGAAATCCATAGTATGGCGTGCTGGGTCCTGGGACAGAGTGAAGTTAATAATTCTAGGGGTTAGGACTCGCACAGCTTGCTGAATTATTTTTAATGCTGATTAAACTAGTTGTTGCGTGCTACGTGGGTATCGCTGTCTGTTCCATACAGCGTGGAGTATAAATGTAAATGAATAGCCACCTCTGGGTTAGAGGTAGCTGCCTACGTGCAAAGCTAAATGGGAACCTCAATAGGTTTTGTCTGTTTTGCTGTCTCAATACAGTTTGTAAGAGAAAGTTCTCAGAACGGTTTCATATTGAATGTTGTTTATTCACATCCTTTGTTCATTGTATCCTTGTAACTTCAGTAATACATCGCCAGGGGTATTCATTTCCCAATGCATTTCGGGCTATATTGTCGCCCTTCGTCAGGGGATTCCACTCTAAACAATAAAGAAAGTACTTAATATGTATGATGCTGCCTGTAGTATTATCTCGCATAAAACGTTACGTTCAGTGTCATGCCATGCCTTGTAGTGAATAAAGATGAATCGGTACTAAAGTATTCTGTGCTCGTGGCCTGGATCGCGGGTGTAGTACTTATCTCTGGTGATTGCTGGTATACGTAGGTGTCCCAAAGGTGCTCTGTAAACAGTGGCTTTTAACTAAAAGACGAGCAACGGTGTGAGTCTGTGCATAAGATCCAGACAGTGCTTCAAGTGGCTGTTAGATTCGTCACAATGCGTCGTGATCAGAACATAAAATATATAGTGCTCATAAATATTAGGAGAACAAACTAATTAATGACTCGTGAACCAGTGCACCCCGTGTTCATAATCGACTGACGGTGTAAAGTAACATTCACTTACTAGGCGGTGCACATATGCGTCCTCCGCCTGCAAAAATAAACATAGCGCTTAGGTGTAGGTTAACCGTGTGCATTTAAAACTCTAAGAGTAATACGGTGGTCCGGTACGGTACTTACTGGAGAAGTTGAAGTTAAGGTGACTGTCGGTCGCGTCGCGTGGTCGATACTGTGTGTGGCTGTGCCGGGACTAGAATGCTAATAAGTAGCGAAAACGGACTAAAAGAGTATAAGGAAGTGTGGGGGCCATCTTGGAGTGGTGAGGAGGTGCTCATTGCATGCATTTAAGTGTATATGCGTGTAATAGATCAATGGTAAGTTCTAAATAAAATAGAAAGATTTAAACAAAACCAGTGGAACTGTGAACAAAATATATACAATGATTGTTCATAATCAAATGGATATCAACATAAATGCAAATAAGTGTGAAAAAGGTTAGACCATGAGTTCAATAACATAGCACAGTTCATAGATAGCGCATAAATTCCATCCTGTCATTAAGCCCGTGTGGCTGCATCGTGGCCATATATCGGATCCAGAAGTTTTCTCTTCTGAATAGTGTGTTCTTGTTGTTGGGAGTTGACTTGATCACTTCCAAAATTAAGAATTTTAGTTGAGCTACTGAATGTCTGTTATTCATGAAGTGAACTGCCACATTTGACTTAACATTTTTTATTCTTATATTGCTCTTGTGTTCCAAGATTCTAGTGCGGATTTTCCTCTCTGTATGTCCCACGTAGCATAAGCCACATGGGCATTTCAACATGTAGATCACGTTAGCTGTGTTGCACGTGGCATTGACTTTGAGTTTAATTTTCGTGCCCTTCATGGGATGTTGGGTACAATTTCCTGGGATAATGTTATTACAATTACTGCAATTGTAACATGGTTTTAAGCCTTGGTATTTGATAGGAATGCCCGTTTCTGTAGGGTTAGTCAATATTTCCTTGAGATTTCTTCCTCGTATGTAAGCAAATGTGGGATGTTGATCAAAGATTCCTTGGAAGTCTGTTTCCCCACTTAGAAGTGGCCAATGCTTAAGAATGATCTTGCGGTATTTGTGACTGGCTGTAGAGTATTTAGATGTGACTACTAGTCTGTTGTCATTGGACTTATCTCTTACTTTCAATAAATCCGATCTATTAATCTTTTTGCATCGTTCTCGAGATGATTCTACCACCTCTTGGGGATATCCTCTAGCAATAAATCTGTCAATCATGTTGTTCATCTCCTGTTCACATTCATCAGAATTAGAAACAATTCGTTTAACCCGCAGTAATTGGGAAAAAGGAAGGTTCTTTTTCAGACCCGGTCTGTGGAAACTGTTGTAATGCAACATAGAGTTGCGATCAGTTGACTTACGGAACAATGTAGTAGATAGTATGCCTTCTCTTATTTGGATTTGTACATCTAAAAAGTGGATGAAATGAGGACTGATGCCCCAGGTAAATTGTATTCGGTCGTCTTTCTGATTCCATGTTAGAAGAAAAGTTTTTAATGTGTCTTCAGTGCCTGACCATAACAGGAAAATGTCATTGAATCTCAAGTAGAGCTTGCCATGTGTCAACCAATTGGGATTTGTCAATATGTTTGTCTCCTCAAATGTCTTCATGAAAAGATTGGCGTAGGCCGGGGCAGCACAATTGCCCATGGATGTACCACAGAGTTGTTGGTACCACTTATCGTTGATGGTGAAGTAACTGTGGTATAATGTAAAGACCAATAACTCCATTAGGAATGTCTGTAAGTCTCCATCTAGGTTTGAATTTACCAGTGCTTGTTCGGTAGCCTCAATCCCCAGGTCATGCGGGATTGAGGTATATAATGATCGGACGTCTACTGTGCACAGCAGTATCTCTTGTACATCGATAGAGGTGTAACATGCGGATAGTTTTGTTAGAAAGTCAGTAGTGTCTCTGATATGTGATTGGGTTGCCAAAACGAAACACAGCCACCTTTCCGACCGATTGTTTCCACCAGAGGAAGTATCCATGAGCCTACAGGAAAATTTCTTGACAGATATTTACAACCTTTCGTTTTGGCAACCCAATCACATATCAGAGACACTACTGACTTTCTAACAAAACTATCCGCATGTTACACCTCTATCGATGGGAAACAACCTTTACAACGCAACTTTTACAACGCACTACCATTACAACAAAACTTTTACAACGCAAAAACTTTTACAACGCATGTATTTACAACGCATGTTTTTACAACGCAGGTACCTTTACAACGCAGACCATTACAACGTAAGTATTGGTAAGTATATAATTATATTTAAAATGTTAAATGTTTGGGGGTTTTTAAGGGGTATTTTTAGGGTTCAGGGTCAGTTTTGGGTTTTAGGGTAAGGGGTATTTTTAGGGTTCAGGGTCAGTTTTGGGTTTTTGGGTAAAGGGGTATTTTTAGCGTTCAGGGTCAGTTTGGGGTTTTTGGGTAAAGGGGTATTTTTAGGGTTTAGGGTCAGTTTTGGGTTTTTGGGTAAAGGGGTATTTTTAGGGTTTAGGGTCAGTTTTCAGTTTTGGGGTAAAGAAGTATTTTTAGGGTTCAGGGTCAGTTTTCAGTTTTTGGGTAAAGGGGTATTTTTAGGGTTCAGGGTCAGTTTTCAGTTTTTGGGTAAAGGGCGATTTTTAGGGTTCAGGGTCAGTTTGGGGTTTTAGGGTAAAGGGCGATTTTTAGGGTTCAGGGTCAGTTTTGGGTTTTTGGGTAAAGGGGTATTTCTAGGGTTCAGGGTCAGTTTTGGGTTTTTGGGTAAAGGGGTATTTTTAGAGTTTAGGGTTAGTTTTGGGTTATTGGGTAAAGGGGTATTTTTAGGGTTCAGGGCCAGTTTTCAGTTTTTGGGTAAAGGGGTATTTTTAGGGTTCAGGGTCAGTTTTCAGTTTTTGGGTAAAGGGGTATTTTTAGGATTCAGGGTCAGTTTTCAGTTTTTGGGTAAAGGGGTATTTTTAGGGTTCAGGGTCAGTTTTGGGTTTTTGGGGTACAGGGGCATTTTTAGGGTTCAGGGTCAGATTGGGGTTTTTGGGTAAAGGGGTATTTTTAGGGTTCAGGGTCAGTTTTGGGTTTTTGGGGTACAAGGGTATTTTTAGGGTTCAGGGTCAGTTTGGAGTTTTTGGGGTACAGGGGTACAGGGTATAAATATAATAAAATGTAATTTAAATTAAATTAATTTAACTTAATTTTGGGGGGTACAGGGGTACAGGGTAAAAATAAAATAAAATAAAATTTAAATTAAATTAATTAAATTAAATTTAAAATTAATTCATTTAATTAAATTAAATGAAATTAACTTAAATTAAATTAAATTAAATTATATTAATTTTAATTAATTTAAAATACAAAAAAATAATATATACTTACCAATACTTACGTTGTAATGGTATGCGTTGTAAAGGTACCTGCGTTGTAAAAACATGCGTTGTAAATACATGCGTTGTAAAAGTTTTTGCGTTGTAAAAAATTCGTTGTAATGGTATGCGTTGTAAAAGTATGCGTTGTAACGTCATACATCCTAATCGATGTACAAGAGATACTGCTGTGCACAGTAGATGTCCGATCATTATATACCTCAATCCCGCATGACCTGGGGATTGAGGCTACCGAACAAGCACTGGTAAATTCAAACCTAGATGGAGACTTACAGACATTCCTAATGGAGTTATTGGTCTTTACATTATACCACAGTTACTTCAACATCAACGATAAGTGGTACCAACAACTCTGTGGTACATCCATGGGCAATTGTGCTGCCCCGGCCTATGCCAATCTTTTCATGAAGACATTTGAGGAGACAAACATATTGACAAATCCCAATTGGTTGACACATGGCAAGCTCTTCTTGAGATTCATTGATGACATTTTCCTGTTATGGTCAGGCACTGAAGACACATTAAAAACTTTTCTTCTAACATGGAATCAGGAAGACGACCGAATGCAATTTACCTGGGACATCAGTCCTCATTTCATCCACTTTTTAGATGTACAAATCCAAATACGAGAAGGCATACTATCTACTACATTGTTCCGTAAGTCAACTGATCGCAACTCTATGTTGCATTACAACAGTTTCCACAGACCGGGTCTGAAAAAGAACCTTCCTTTTTCTCAATTACTGCGGGTTAAACGAATTGTTTCTAATTCTGATGAATGTGAACAGGAGATGAACAACATGATTGACAGATTTATTGCTAGAGGATATCCCCAAGAGGTGGTAGAATCATCTCGAGAACGATGCAAAAAGATTAATAGATCGGATTTATTGAAAGTAAGAGATAAGTTCAATGACAACAGACTAGTAGTCACATCTAAATACTCTACAGCCAGTCACAAATACCGCAAGATCATTCTTAAGCATTGGCCACTTCTAAGTGGGGAAACAGACTTCCAAGGAATCTTTGATCAACATCCCACATTTGCTTACACACGAGGAAGAAATCTCAAGGAAATATTGACTAACCCTACAGAAACGGGCATTCCTATCAAATACCAAGGCTTAAAACCATGTTACAATTGCAGTAATTGTAATAACATTATCCCAGGAAATTGTACCCAACATCCCATGAAGGGCACGAAAATTAAACTCAAAGTCAATGCCACGTGCAACACAGCTAACATGATCTACATGTTGAAATGCCCATGCGGCTTATGCTACGTGGGACATACAGAGAGGAAAATCCGCACTAGAATCTTGGAACACAAGAGCAATATAAGAACAAAAAATGTTAAGTCAAATGTGGCAGTTCACTTCATGAATAACAGACATTCAGTAGCTCAACTAAAATTCTTAATTTTGGAAGTGATCAAGTCAACTCCCAACAACAAGAACACACTATTGAGAAGAGAAAACTTCTGGATCCAATATATGGCCACGATGCAGCCACACGGGCTTAATGACAGGATGGAATTTATGTGCTATCTATGAACTGTGCTATGTTATTGAACTCATGGTCTAACCTTTTTCACACTTATTTGCATTTATGTTGATATCCATTTGATTATGAACAATCATTGTATATATTTTGTTCACAGTTCCACTGGTTTTGTTTAAATCTTTCTATTTTATTTAGAACTTACCATTGATCTATTACACGCATATACACTTAAATGCATGCAATGAGCACCTCCTCACCACTCCAAGATGGCCCCCACACTTCCTTATACTCTTTTAGTCCACTTTCGCTACTTATTAGCATTCTAGTCCCGGCACAGCCACACACAGTATCGACCACGCGACGCGACCGACAGTCACCTTAACTTCAACTTCTCCAGTAAGTACCTACCGGACCACCGTATTACTCTTAGAGTTTTAAATGCACACGGTTAACCTACACCTAAGCGCTATGTTTATTTTTGCAGGCGGAGGACGCATATGTGCACCGCCTAGTAAGTGAATGTTACTTTACACCGTCAGTCGATTATGAACACGGGGGTGCACTGGTTCACGAGTCATTAATTAGTTTGTTCTCCTAATATTTATGAGCACTATATATTTTATGTTCTGATCACGACGCATTGTGACGAATCTAACAGCCACTTGAAGCACTGTCTGGATCTTATGCACAGACTCACACCGTTGCTCGTCTTTTAGTTAAAAGCCACTAGAGATAAGTACTACACCCGAGATCCAGGCCACGAGCACAGAATACTTTAGTACCGATTCATCTTTATTCACTACAAGGCATGGCATGACACTGAACGTAACGTTTTATGCGAGATAATACTACAGGCAGCATCATACATATTAAGTACTTTCTTTATTGTTTAGAGTGGAATCCCCTGACGAAGGGCGACAATATAGCCCGAAATGCATTGGGAAATGAATACTCCTGGCGATGTATTACTGAAGTTACAAGGATACAATGAACAAAGGATGTGAATAAACAACATTCAATATGAAACCGTTCTGAGAACTTTCTCTTACAAACTGTATTGAGACAGCAAAACAGACAAAACAGACAAAACCTATTAAGGTTCCCATTTAGCTGTGCACGTAGGCAGCTACCTCTAACCCAGAGGTGGCTATTCATTTACATTTATATTCCACGCTGTATGGAACAGACAGCGATACCCACGTAGCACGCAACAACTAGTTTAATCAGCATTAAAAATAATTCAGCAAGCTGTGCGAGTCCTAACCCCTAGAATTATTAGATAATAAACATAATAAATGTAATAGCCCACAAGAAACAAAATGGAAGATATAAAAAAAATGAACAAGGAACAGGAAAGCAAAGAAACCTGACTTCACTGAAAAGTTCTCATAAACAATGTCAGTGGAATGGCACTGAAATGGAGTGTGTTTTATAGTGTGGGATGCAGGTGAAAACAATTAGCCAAAATACATCAGGTGTGTGATGCTAGAGACTATGGTTTAGTTAGTTACCTGTAATCCAGGGGTATACTCATCAAAGTCATAATCTATGAATAATCCCCGCCTATGTGCGGGGTCCCGCAGCATAGAGAAAATACATATGTATACATATATATGCATATGTGAAACATATAACTGCAGCCTAAAAAGTTTCCAAGCTGGCAAAAGAAAAGCTGAAATTACATATGTTTGCATTGTAGACACCATACCTTCCCAACCCATAAGGAAAAGCAGGAGCAGTAAACATTTGTCATACAAACAATGCTTTATTGCCATAGAGAAAACCTGTAATTGCAGGCATTTGCCAGTAGGCAGCAGCAGAATCCTAAGAAACAAAAAAAAACGGGCACCTTGCCTTTAAGGCATTAGAGTAAGGGTACAGTGCCTTTAAGAGCTGCAGGAGACCCCTTGCTTTCATGATGCACCACAGGTTGACAGTTGGGTCAGTTCTTTTTTCCGGCATTTTCTGAGAGGATCCTGGAGCTTAAGCTCTTCAGTTTTTGTGACTAAAACTGTTTTTTAAGAGATTTTTTCAGGAAATTCGACGTTTTCTTCTTTCTAAAGGCGCCTTCTACTGGTTTTGTGGTTTTCCATAAATATTTTCCAGTTAGAATGCCAGCCTTATTCAGGAAATGTCCTTCCTGTGACAAGAAGTTTGCACTGGCAGATCCACACTCGGTGTGTATTGTGTGCCTTCCATCCTCACACAATCCTGACCAGTGCCACCACTGCCAGACGTTCTCCAGGCGGACTCTACGCGACAGGGAACGCATAAAACTCAATGCACTGCTGGAAAAGGACAAAAGCCATCAGGGTGGTGGCCATGGAGGCCTCAGACCACCATCTTCCAGCAAACAACATAGGAAGCGGCGCCATTCCACCTCTCCTGACCCCAGAAAGAAGAAGGGAACAGAGGATTCCCCTGGATGAGAACCAAAAGCAACAAGAATATGTTGAATGCATACCACTAGGAATCCCTCCATCAAGAATAAATTGCTAGGTAAACACCATTACAACTGAGAAATCTAAGTATTCTCTGCGCAATCCCGCCAACCTGGCGGCGATCAAGTAATGTTAGCCAGCAGAGTAGTCCGCCGCTTACGCAATGAAAAAAACTCTGTCAACGCGAATGGAGGATCAATCAGCCCACATCTAAATAGGGCGGGCGGGGATCTGTCAGCTTAACATAGTGCATGGAAAAGCCGCCATGGAGGGACAACAGGAGTCTGCCCATGATCTAAATCTGGCCTTCAGTTCCCAAAGCAAACCAAGGACACCTTCTGATCGATATAGTAGAGAAAAGATATCCATTTACCATTGAAATTGCTGAACAATAGAGCTATGCAGCCCATCATTCCAGCACCCAGTCCTGTGGAACAAATTGAAGGAGTCAAATGTTTGATGGATATCTAACATCGTAGACACCAATGGAAGATTCAGGTCCACTTAATATGCCAGTGTGAAAAATGATCTCAAATTGAATATTGTGGATCTGCACGGTATGAACCCAGACTGTTCAGGAGACAAAGACCTCACAAATATGGATAATGTCAAGAAATTATTTTCACTAGTATTTTAGTGTCTAGTCTTAATTGGGATATTGACTTATAAGAGGAAAGTTTCCCACATGGTTTGTCTGGCTTCAGCAAAATACAATACTTGGCTTTCTTAGTGTGACTGGCAGGGCCACTCTCTCCCTGGTCTCTTCATATAATGTTCCCAAATGTGGAGTGAGGATATTGCCAGGAGAGAAATAAACATGTGCCAGCCCAGCCCACTGCATGAGAGAGTGAGAAGCATCAAGGAAGCACAGGAAACATGAAACATGAACAGAGCTTCAGTCCTTCATGGGAAACTATATGAATATGAAGGGAGATCCTCTCAGAGAGTTGTATAGAAGTCCCGGAAGCATTATATAAATATAGGGATCCTTCACCCTCCAGGGCACTTAGAGGGAATCTAGATGGGCTCGATTCACAGAACTAACTTAAGACAAAATCCTAAACTTACTACCATTTTGGTATTCACAGAAGGCACCTACTCATTTTGGTATTCACAGAAGGCACTTACTCATTTCGGTATTCACAGAAGTTAGGAGTCCTGACTTTAGGATTCCTAAAGGCCTTCTGTGAATACCGAAAGTCTTAAAGTTAGGATTTTTCTCAGTTTAGGAGTAGTAAAGTTAGGACTCCTAACTTTAGGATTGGGTCGGGGTGGAGGACGACGTGGCTGCCCTGAAGCGCCAGGTGCCAGCATGGCTAGCACTCAGAAAGGTCTGGTGTCGCGCGCCTAGTATGCCGAAGGATGGCTTGCCGAAACAATCTCCGTTTTGTTGGGTTTCCGGAGGGCTGTGAGAAGGGCGACATGGAGGGCTTCCTAACAACCTGGTTGGAGAGCTGGCTGCCCCCTGACACCATGTCCAGGTGCTTCGTGATTGAGCGGGCCCACAGAGCACTTATTCAGAAACCTCCAGTTGGGGCCCGTCCGCTGCCAGTGTTTGCAGAACTGCTGAACTATCATGAACGCGATGCCATCCTGAAGACTCAAGGAACCCCTGCTGTATGAGAACCGGCGTATCATGATCTTCCCGGACTACACACGCCTGGTGCAGCAACAGTCGTTCATGGCTGCCAAGGCCCGTCCCCAAGACCTCAAGCTCCCGTATGCTTTGCTGTTTTCGGCCCGCCTGCGGGTGGTTTTCCAGTCACATACCCACTTCTTTGATACTCCGGAGGAGGTCTTTAAATGGACGGATAAGACGGTAAAGGTGCGGGTGCACACACCTCCGGGGCTGGACTCGGACTCCTCAGTGGGCGAGGCACAGTCGAAAACCTCCGGGGGGTCGCGTCGGCAGGGTAACTGGCGGTCCCGCTCCAGGCGACGCTCTGTATCTGGTGAGGCCTCTGTCTGTGGGGGCCCGGTACTGGACAACGAGCAGTGGCTACTTGACTCATGTTACATACTGTTGTGTGATGCCTGGCTATTCCTCATGAGGGGCTGATCGCTCAATTTGCAGTTGCGGGAGGGAGGGAGGGCTGATAGGGGCTGACTCCCCCTTAGTTTGGTACTTCTGGGGGGTGGACTTGGGCGCTATGGGTTGCAGGGTGGGGATCCATTGGCATGGGGAACTCTGGACCCCACGTTGGGGGTCGGGGGCCAACAGGTACTTCAACGGTTTTGAGGTATGGGGTGGGGTGGGTGGGGGGTTCTGTTTTTGGGGGGGTTTGTTCTGGTTGGGTAGGAGTCGCACTACCACAAGGGGTTTCGTATACCTGTTCTGTACATGCCCGCATGGCCTGATGTCCATGCGACTACTATGGATGTTTCCTGATTGCGATGCGTATGGATAAGATCACGGGGTCCCATGGCACTCTTTGGATCCTCAGCTGGAATGTGCGGGGTATGTTAGATAAGATCAAGAGGGAAGCAGTGGTGCGCAAGGCGAAGAGAGCGGGGCTGATATACTTATGCTACAAGAAGAAATGTGTTACTTACCTGTAACTGCAGTTATCCAGTATTAGTGTCTTTCATAGATTCACATGCCTGAATCATTCCCCGTCGTCGAGACGGGAGCCTCCGGTATATAAAAAAGTAATGTCCTAGAGACATACATAGAAAAGAATAGGCCTAAGGATCCCACCTTAGTGTCCTATCCACGTCCTTTTGTAAAAAGGACCTAAATAGAGTAGGCCCAAGGGTCCCACCTTAGTGGCCTATCTGCGTCCTTTTGTGAAAAGGACCAAAGTCAAGAAGCCAACCAATCAGCTACCACCTCCTTCTAGAACCTTCCTGTCAGGAGCCCAGGTCTCTCAGATTTTCGTACGCACCAAGCTAGGTAGGCGTAAACTTGTTAGAGAAATAGGTGAGTCCTTCCAGGGGAGGCGGGAGGGTGCATGTGAATCTATGAAAGACACTAATACTGGATAACTGCAGTTACAGGTAAGTAACGCATTTCTTATCCAGTATTTGGGTGTCTTTCATAGATTCACATGCCTGAATCAGAGTAGCAAGCAATATATTATGCACATTTCTGATGGCACAGCATATACTATTCCTTAGATAATACACATCATGCGAGCATGAACCATCATTAGACATCCACAATAAGCATTAGTAGAGAAATGTGCATACCAGAGAAGGATGGAGGGACGGAGGAAGGCTCACCTTACTGAAATATATATATATATATATATATATATTACCTACTGGCGGTCGCCAGTAGGTATATATAGTTAGGATTTTTTCTCTATGGGTTTTTTGAAAATTCTATGTCTAATAACTTTGGCGTTTGTGGACGGAATTGGCTGAAATTTTCAGGAAAATGGCACATTTTGTTTCTGAGCAGCCCTTGAAAATTTGGGGGGGGTTCGTCCAGTGGGGGCCGAGAAAAAAGGGGGGTCCCAAAACGTGTTTTTAACATTGAGTTTTCCATAGGGCGGTTGGCCTCACTTTTAGCCCGAACGGCTGAATGGATTTGCACGAAACTTGGCAAAATTGTAGGGACTGGTAGCCCGATGTGCCTTTTGTAGGTCTCAATATATGTGCTCCAGTGGATTTTGAGAAATTAACGTTTAAAAACAGATATATATCTGTAACAGCGGACCGGGCAGCGCACTGGTTCGCGGACTTTTCGCGCAACGGAGCTTTGTGAAGCGAAGCTGATTGGTTCTCCGGCGTCTGTCAACATTCCAAACAGTCCGTAGCGGCCGCCATCTTTTCTCTCGGTAGGATCGAGAGACAAGAGGAGGTCAAAACAAAGGGGGAAATAACTATAAGGGGGCATAGTAGATCCTCGCTGACCCCCTAGGTTTGATGTGGAGGTTTTAAAAGGGCCCCGCGGGGCAAAAAAAAAAAATAATAATAATAATTGAACGGCTGAATGGATTTGCACGAAACTTGGCAAAATATTAGGGACTGGTAGCCCGATGTGCCTTTGCTAGGTCTCAATATATGTGCTCCAGTGGATTTTGAGAAATTAACGTTCAAAAAAAGATATATATCTGTAACAGCGCTCCGCTTCGCGTAACGGAGGTTTGCGAAGCTGATTGGTCATTCTGTCACTGGGCTATAGTTGGGCTACATCTGGCTGATATTTGGGCTACATTTGTTTTTTTGTGTGTCTGGCGGCCATCTTTGGGCTACATTGGGCTACATTGGGCTTCATTGGGCTACATTCGGCTAATTAGCAAATAGCTCATCGCAAACTAGGAATGGTAAAGAATCGCTATTCATTCCTTAAAGTTCGCTATTTAGGAAATGCAAATAACTTTGATGATACATATGGCGGTTCATCTCTAACAAGATAAGAAGCATAGGGATACATTTATGATGACTGGCGCATCACCAGGGATGTGTTAGTCATTCTGTGCCGCTGTTCCGTCACCTATGGTGTGCTGCATTTACAATGCGGCGCATCATGGGGCAAAAACAGCACAGATGCGTGATGTATCTGTGCCGTAAAGGTGGCGCATTGCTGGAGTTGTATCGCAAGTGTGATGAAGCTCCAGCAAGGGTCGGGGGTGCCCCTGTCGCAGGGTTTCTGTTCTCACACAGAACTGTGGACAGAGGATTGGAACCTCGGCGAATGCATTGCTGGAGTTGTATCGCAAGTGTGATGAAGCTCCAGCAAGGGTCGGGGGTGCCCCTGTCGCAGGGTTTCTGTTCTCACACAGAACTGTGGACAGAGGATTGGAACCTCGGCGAATTAGGGTGTCCCAAAACTCACGTTAGTAATCAAAAACTCCTTAGCAAGCTAGGTACAGTGTCACATTGGATATAACAAACTCTCAATGTTTAGACAATCCAGAATATGAACTTATAGTACCTCAGGATACGTGGAACTCATGAACAGTCGGTCGTTATAGATTTCTTAGAAACCAGAACATGGAGTTAAGAAGAACAGATGTGTATTTGAAATGTTTATTTACTAATGCCGTCTTCTCAGGCGTAGTACCTTAGATAATAAAAGTACACATATTATCAGTAGCAAAATTACCAGCATAGTTACTAGTACATAAAAAGTGAATGGTGATAGTATGTTAACATGCTGTAAATGAATAAGAGTTAGCAACACTTATAAGCAGCCGCGGGCCGTGGAGGGAGTTACGGTGAGGCAGGGAGGCGGGGAGGGGGAGAAGCAGGGTGGAGAATACAAGTACACATATTATCAGTAGCAAAATTACCAGCATAGTTACTAGTACATAAAAAGCGAATGGTGACAGTATGTTAACATGCTGTAAATGAATAAGAGTTAGCAACACTTATAAGCAGCCGCGGGCCGTGGAGGGAGTTACGGTGGGGCAGGGAGGCGGGGAGGGGGAGGGGCAAGGTAGAGAGGGCTCCACCCTGCTTCTCCCCCTCCCCGCCTCCCTGCCCCATCGTAACTCCCTCCACGGCCCGCGGCTGCTTATATCTCACCCTCCCTAATACACATATTATATTATTTGCTAAGAAGGTCTCTTTGTGTTGGTTTAGGGCGTGCCCATACTTTAGTGTCTTAGATTTGAAGGAATCACATCAGCATACACCAGCTCTCTCTTCATGTGAACCGCATCAACTGTTGTGTATGTGTGTTCGGCAAAGCAATATAAAACCCGCCTCATGCCCAGAATTGGCAGAAGTTGCACTTATGTTATGAGTATGAAGTCGTGGAGATCAGACCTCATAACAATTCTGTATCGTGTTGTTCTTGAAACTTTAGCACTCGCTGTACAGATATAGTTTAACAAGTAAAGCAGATAGTAGACCAATAACATATTATTCTCATGTAAACCACGATGAACTACTAGGTGGAAAGCTAAAGCAACAACTAAGTGTCGTGTGCAGAAGTTGCAAAAAAGGAAAAATGGCGTTTAAACCGGTAATGAGCCCATGCTAACTTAACACGGTGTAAAGATATCCAGGACCTAGATGACACCTCCTCATGATCCGGAAACGAACTGAATAAGATAATAGAAGTGCCATCTCATGAGAGCAGATTGCAAGTTTATATGTGGACGGTCCGCAAGGTAAAGCATTAAAAACTAGGAAAATTTAATGCTAAAGAAAAATAAAACAGCCAAGTAATTTATCGAGTCTTAAGCCAATAGGCAAGGTAAATAATAAAAACTTGACAAATAAGTCAATGAATTGTCAATGAAATGCTAGTACTCAGCATATCAAACATGAAAAAGGTCTATGACATAACTGTGTATGCAAAATAAGCTGCAACAGCCTCCAATAGGAAGTCACCGTCTTCATCCGAAAACAGTTCAGCCATCCAATTTAAAAGCGGAAAAGAACATACGTGCTCTCCCAGCACCGGATCCTCTATCACCATCAGAGGACAGCTCGGTGGGTTTTCAAGAAAGCTCTGTTCGAGGAAAGACTGTGCTGCCGCCAGTAAATTCCAGGGACCAAGTAGTCCATGCATCAATGCCACAGCCATAATCCTTTCGCCAGGACAAACCAACTCGTGAGTAATGATAGGAGTCATCAGCTGATTAAAGTCGACGTCAGGAGAAACCGGTCCGCAGAGACACAAATCAATGGCCCAATCGAAATCACAGGTCAGGCAGTGAAATACAGGCTGGACACAGGTGAAGTAGGAGAACCGAAAAGATAATCCATATGCCGTGCTTAATATCGCCAACGGCATTGTGCCATAATATTCTAGCATGCGATTGCGGAACAGTGTCAGCAGCTGCAGGGTCGGAGGTTGCATAGGAGGGACATCCATATTTAAAAATGTAAAAAAGCACAAGAGCGTCCGCTGGTAATGCAAGTAAAAATGCCAATCCACGAACCAGAGTGCAGAAAATACAATGAAAGGAAGCAGGGATGACTCCAAAGATTTTCTAAAATGAAGTCACGAGACCACTGGTAACAACTTTAAAAAAGTGCACCAGGGACTTTGTGGAGGATGCGTTAAAGATAGTCGGAAACATGTTGCTGAAATTGAAAGGCAAATGTTAATTGAAAAAGGTTTTGCACCTCTGTATGGGTGTTCGCTATGTGAAGTACGAAAGTTTCACGGGCCGAACTCAAGGCCACCTCTCTCTGAGACAAAAGAGCTCTTATTCTTGCCATGCCGTTGAAACGTGTCTCAAGGTTGGTATTTGTGGTCAGATTGAAAACTCCCTATGTTCATGTGTGGGAGGAAATAGAACATTTCTGCAGCAAATAACCCGTTCACTTACTGTTACGATAAAAGGAATACTTTTAATTAACTCAGAACAATCTTCATTATTGAGCATCAAATAACTACCATTTTCCAACAACTTGAACGTGGGGATGATAGCAGGAACTGGCGTGCCTTGCAACACGCAAGCCATATTTGGTCGGTGTTTGTTGCATGAACCGTGTAAATGTATGTGCCTACACATTAGTGAATGATCTGGCGTCTCAGTGCATTCCTCTCCATTCAGATAAACTTCTTGATCATCTTTGAAACATCTGTATGTGTATGGAAGCGACCAGACCTCATGAAGAAAAGCACTACCTAAAGGTTCATAACGACCTATTGGTATATATTTCATACAATTTGAAAACTTATATAAAGCAAAAGGCAGCGTTATTAAACCGTGGATAAGGCATGTTGCCAAAAAACCCGCAATCCTCTGCTGATGATGTCACTGAGCATGTCATGAATGATGTAATATGTGACATCATCAGCAGTGGATTACGGGTAATGGTATCTCTAGTTTACTCCCTTATAGCTGTCTTTCTTTTAACATAAGTGTCTGTTTCCTTCCCTTATACTTACTGTTTTTGGGTCGCTTCCGGTTCGCGTACCCGCGAGCGAACTGGGAAGCGAACTAAGAGAAATAGAGGTTGGCACAGTTCCAAATATTGTACCAATTTTTTAATAACGGGGAGGTAGTTCTGAAAAGAACTTTTTTTTTTATTTTTCTGAACATTTTTTTACTGTTTTTGAATTTTTCGGAACAGTTTTATATTTTTTTGGGTTTTTCTTGGAGGGGGCAATGAAAACGATTCATTGTAAAGGGCTCAACAGGAGCAACAAAACAAAAAAAAGAAGTATTTATTATTTTGGGCGTTTCGGACAAACTTGCATATGATAGTCAATAGCTCTGTTGATCAGAGTGATGCTTTTTTCTCCGTAGGAAATGAATCCATCGCAAAATGCGCAGATGTGTTTTACATCACCAAATCTCATTTGTATATTTGGCACCATCTCCCTGCCCTCTGGTCCCGTTACTTCCGGTACAACAGATCTTCTGGCCATAATAGGGAGATTATCTAGGTCGTTCCGAAACTGTGCAGCACTGTAGTTGTTAGGATGCCACCTAGTCATATGGCGATGCATTGTGTAGTTTCCGAAACTGTATTTTTTGTCGGTCCCTCTGGACAGTCTATCTTGACATATAAGGCAAGTTACGTATCTTGCATTTACTTTTTTCTGACCTTTGGGAATTTTAAAAAATTGCCAAATGAAGTTTTCTTTCCGGTGAGACGTCCTGGGCTGCTCAGGCAAAAACTGCCTCTCTTCGTGCTCGTCCTCCTGTTCCTCTTCTTCTTCTTCTTGTTGAATTACAACTTGAGCAGGTGGTCCACTCTTCCTTGGATGTGGTGGAGGTGGTGGGGAAGCACCAGCTGAAGCTACTAAAGAAGCCATTGCTCAGTGATCACAAAGGGTCTTTCTCTCACAATGATGAAAGTCAGAGTGAGGAAAGAAGGAGGGATTTTCATCATTTGGGAAAAACAAGAGTTCTCAACCAATCAAAAGTGTTCATTTTAGATTATATGACCTAGTCTTACATCATTAGGAAACCAAAAGTGAAATGAACCAATGAAAAGTGTTATTACCAAGTCACATGACTTGCTGTGTTTACGTTAAGCGCTTTGCAGGGCCTCCCGGTTTGCTTCCAGAAACCTGCGCTTTGCGACTCGCTTCGCGTACCAGTTCGCTAACGTAGCACGTCATATGACGTATCACGCGACAACGTGAAACGTCATGCGGACGGGAGGCGTCACGATGTTGTTTTCTAACGCGGCACTTGCGGTAAAGAAACGTTTACCGGCTCGCGGTCTATTTCGCGGCATCAAGGTCAGCTAACGGGAAGCTTCCCGATTCGCGAAGCGGGAACGAAGAAAAAAAAATATTTAAAAAAAAAATTATTCATAAACATATAAAATATATTTTTGGATTTAAAGAAGAATACATTTTACAGCTACAGATATTAGCTGTTAAAAAACCAATGAAATTCACAGAAAAAACCATAGGTTATAGACCATATATAGTTAGGAATTAGCATTTACAAAACCTTGAAAATTCACTGAAAAAACCATAGGTTATAGACCATATATAGTTAGGAATTAGCATTTAGAAAACCTTATTTTACTCACACAAAACCATTGAAATTCCATATATAGTTAGTTGCACTAACTATATATCGCGCACCCGCAATCCACTGCTGATGATGTCACATATTACATCATTCATGACATGGTCAGTGACATCACTGATGACATCACTGATGACATCTCAAATGACATCACTGATGACAACATCCAGTGACTGTATGTTTCTGTAAAGTTAAAATATGTCTTAGATATTGAAGAATGAGTGGATGTATAAGTGTCTGGATGAAGGATTTAGTAGGTGCGTGACTGACTGTATGAGTGAGTGATTAAATGTGTCTCACTGAATGCATGGGTTAGTGACTAAACTGTCTTAATTTGTGCATCATTATGTCTGTTGTGATGTAAACTGCTGCATGTGTTGATCATTAGCTATACGAGAGGCTATATGTGTTATTAATTGGTTGCCCAAGTATTTCTATGGGAGATTGAGTTTGTGTGGGGGTGGCTGGAAGGTGTGTGACTCTGTGCATAGATGTGTGAGCAGTTTATTCACTAGGTGTATGAGTTCAAGAGTGCATGTGGAAACAGCTACATGGGCAGTTGACTGTGTGCATGAGTGTATTGATGAGTGAATGGATATCTCAATTCTACATGTCATAGTAAGTACATATGTAAAACACAGTACATGTGAGAGTTGGCATATATAAATAACTGTGCATGAGAGCCACTGAGTGAGTGGTTGTATCGATCATTGTGAACTTGTATCAGGGATTGTATAAGAGAGTAAATATGTGTTAGTATATGTTTCAATAAGTAAGGTGTGTATAACTGTATAGTTGAAGAAATGGAGGTGAGATTGTTTCTTTGCATGACTGACTGGGTGTGTGAGTAACTCCATGGATGAGTGGCAGTGTGTGAGTGTCTGTATACACTGAGTGTATCTAAGGTTATATTAGAGTCTGAAGAGGTTTATCGTATTAGCACAAGAATGATGCCAAATGAGACGTCATCAGTGATGTCATCAGTGATGTCATTTGAGATGTCATCAGTGATGTCATCAGTGATGTCACTGACCATGTCATGAATGATGTAATATGTGACATCATCAGCAGTGGATTGCGGGTGCGCGATATATAGTTAGTGCAACTAACTATATATGGAATTTCAATGGTTTTGTGTGAGTAAAATAAGGTTTTCTAAATGCTAATTCCTAACTATATATGGTCTATAACCTATGGTTTTTTCAGTGAATTTTCAAGGTTTTGTAAATGCTAATTCCTAACTATATATGGTCTATAACCTATGGTTTTTTCTGTGAATATATATATATATTACCTACTGGCGGTCGCCAGTAGGTATATATAGTTAGGATTTTTTCTCTATGGGTTTTTTGAAAATTCTATGTCTAATAATTTTGGCGTTTGTGGACGGAATTGGCTGAAATTTTCAGGAAAATGGCACATTTTGTTTCTGAGCAGCCCTTGAAAATTTGGGGGGGGTTCGTCCAGTGGGGGCCGAGAAAAAAGGGGGGTCCCAAAACGTGTTTTTAACATTGAGTTTTCCATAGGGCGGTTGGCCTCACTTTTAGCCCGAACGGCTGAATGGATTTGCACGAAACTTGGCAAAATTGTAGGGACTGGTAGCCCGATGTGCCTTTTGTAGGTCTCAATATATGTGCTCCAGTGGATTTTGAGAAATTAACGTTTAAAAAAAGATATATATCTGTAACAGCGGACCGGTTAGCGCTCTGGTTCGCGGACTTTTCGCGCAACGGAGCTTTGTGAAGCGAAGCTGATTGGTTCTCCGGCGTCTGTCAACATTCCAAACAGTCCGTAGCGGCCGCCATCTTGTCTCTCGGTAGGATCGAGAGACAAGAGGAGGTCAAAACAAAGGGGGAAATAACTATAAGGGGGCATAGTAGATCCTCGCTGACCCCCTAGGTTTGATGTGGAGGTTTTAAAAGGGCCCCGCGGGGCAAAAAAAAATAATAAAAATAATAATTGAACGGCTGAATGGATTTGCACGAAACTTGGCAAAATATTAGGGACTGGTAGCCCGATGTGCCTTTGCTAGGTCTCAATATATGTGCTCCAGTGGATTTTGAGAAATTAACGTTCAAAAAAAGATATATATCTGTAACAGCGCTCCGCTTCGCGTAACGGAGGTTTGCGAAGCTGATTGGTCATTCTGTCACTGGGCTATAGTTGGGCTACATCTGGCTGATATTTGGGCTACATTTGTTTTTTTGTGTGTCTGGCGGCCATCTTTGGGCTACATTGGGCTACATTGGGCTTCATTGGGCTACATTCGGCTAATTAGCAAATAGCTCATCGCAAACTAGGAATGGTAAAGAATCGCTATTTATTCCTTAAAGTTCGCTATTTAGGAAATGCAAATAACTTTGATGATACATATGGCGGTTCATCTCTAACAAGATAAGAAGCATAGGGATAGATTTATGATGACTGGCGCATCACCAGGGATGTGTTAGTCATTCTGTGCCGCTGTTCCGTCACCTATGGTGTGCTGCATTTACAATGCGGCGCATCATGGGGCAAAAACAGCACAGATGCGTGATGTATCTGTGCCGTAAAGGTGGCGCATTGCTGGAGTTGTATCGCAAGTGTGATGAAGGTCCAGCAAGGGTCGGGGGTGCCCCTGTCGCAGGGTTTCTGTTCTCACACAGAACTGTGGACAGAGGATTGGAACCTCGGCGAATTAGGGTGTCCCAAAACTCACGTTAGTAATCAAAAACTATTTAGCAAGCTAGGTACAGTGTCACATTGGATATAACAAACTCTCAATGTTTAGACAATCCAGAATATGAACTTATAGTACCTCAGGATACGTGGAACTCATGAACAGTCGGTCGTTATATATTTCTTAGAAACCAGAACATGGAGTTAAGAAGAACACATGTGTATTTGAAATGTTTATTTACTAATGCCGTCTTCTCAGGCGTAGTACCTTAGATAATAAAAGTACACATATTATCAGTAGCAAAATTACCAGCATAGTTACTAGTACATAAAAAGTGAATGGTGATAGTATGTTAACATGCTGTAAATGAATAAGAGTTAGCAACACTTATAAGCAGCCGCGGGCCGTGGAGGGAGTTACGGTGAGGCAGGGAGGCGGGGAGGGGGAGAAGCAGGGTGGAGAATACAAGTACACATATTATCAGTAGCAAAATTACCAGCATAGTTACTAGTACATAAAAAGCGAATGGTGACAGTATGTTAACATGCTGTAAATGAATAAGAGTTAGCAACACTTATAAGCAGCCGCGGGCCGTGGAGGGAGTTACGGTGGGGCAGGGAGGCGGGGAGGGGGAGGGGCAAGGTAGAGAGGGCTCCACCCTGCTTCTCCCCCTCCCCGCCTCCCTGCCTCACCGTAACTCCCTCCACGGCCCGCGGCTGCTTATATCTCACCCTCCCTAATACACATATTATATTATTTGCTAAGAAGGTCTCTTTGTGTTGGTTTAGGGCGTGCCCATACTTTAGTGTCTTAGATTTGAAGGAATCACATCAGCATACACCAGCTCTCTCTTCATGTGAACCGCATCAACTGTTGTGTATGTGTGTTCGGCAAAGCAATATAAAACCCGCCTCATGCCCAGAATTGGCAGAAGTTGCACTTATGTTATGAGTATGAAGTCGTGGAGATCAGACCTCATAACAATTCTGTATCGTGTTGTTCTTGAAACTTTAGCACTCGCTGTACAGATATAGTTTAACAAGTAAAGCAGATAGTAGACCAATAACATATTATTCTCATGTAAACCACGATGAACTACTAGGTGGAAAGCTAAAGCAACAACTAAGTGTCGTGTGCAGAAGTTGCAAAAAAGGAAAAATGGCGTTTAAACCGGTAATGAGCCCATGCTAACTTAACACGGTGTAAAGATATCCAGGACCTAGATGACACCTCCTCATGATCCGGAAACGAACTGAATAAGATAATAGAAGTGCCATCTCATGAGAGCAGATTGCAAGTTTATATGTGGACGGTCCGCAAGGTAAAGCATTAAAAACTAGGAAAATTCAATGCTAAAGAAAAATAAAACAGCCAAGTACTTTATCGAGTCTTAAGCCAATAGGCAAGGTAAATAATAAAAACTTGACAAATAAGTCAATGAATTGTCAATGAAATGCTAGTACTCAGCATATGAAACATGAAAAAGGTCTATGACATAACTGTGTATGCAAAATAAGCTGCAATAGCCTCCAATAGGAAGTCACCGTCTTCATCCGAAAACAGTTCAGCCATCCAATTTAAAAGCGGAAAAGAACATACGTGCTCTCCCAGCACCGGATCCTCTATCACCATCAGAGGACAGCTCGGTGGGTTTTCAAGAAAGCTGTGTTCCAAGAAAGACTGTGCTGCCGCCAGTAAATTCCAGGGACCAAGTAGTCCATGCATCAATGCCACAGCCATAATCCTTTCGCCAGGACAAATCAACTCGTGAGTAATGATAGGAGTCATCAGCTGATTAAAGTCGACGTCAGGAGAAACCGGTCCGCAGAGACACAAATCAATGGCCCAATCGAAATCACAGGTCAGGCAGTGAAATACAGGCTGGACACAGGTGAAGTAGGAGAACCGAAAAGATAATCCATATGCCGTGCTTAATATCGCCAACGGCATTGTGCCATAATATTCTAGCATGCGATTGCGGAACAGTGTCAGCAGCTGCAGGGTCGGAGGTTGCATAGGAGGGACATCCATATTTAAAAATGTAAAAAAGCACAAGAGCGTCCGCTGGTAATGCAAGTAAAAATGCAATCCACGAACCAGAGTGGAGAAAATGGAATGAAAGGGAGCAGGGATGACTCCAAAGATTTTCTCAAATGAAGTCACGAGACCACTGGTAACAACTTTAAAAAAGTGTGCCAGGGATTTTGTGGAGGATGCGTTAAAGATAGTCGGAAACATGTTGCTGAAATTGAAAGGCAAACCTGTGTACGGGTGTTCGCTATGTGAAGTACGAAAGTTTCACGGGCCGAACTCAAGGCCACCTCTCTCTGAGACAAAAGAGCTCTTATTCTTGTCATGCCGTTGAAACGTGTCCCAAGGTTGGTATTTGTGGCCAGATTGAAAACTCCCTATGTTCATGTGTGGGAGGAAATAGAACATTTCTGCAGCAAATAACCCGTTCACTTACTGTTACGATAAAAGGAATACTTTTAATTAACTCAGAACAATCTTCATTATTGAGCATCAAATAACTACCATTTTCCAACAACTTGAACGTGGGGATGATAGCAGGAACTGGCGTGCCTTGCAACACGCAAGCCATATTTGGTCGGTGTTTGTTGCATGAATCGTGTAACTGTATGTGCCTACACATTAGTGAATGATCTGGCGTCTCAGTGCATTCCTCTCCATTCAGATAAACTTCTTGATCATCTTTGAAACATCTGTATGTGTATGGAAGCGACCAGACCTCATGAACAAAAGCACTACCTAAAGGTTCATAAAGACCTATTGGTATATATTTCATACAATTTGAAAACTTATATAAAGCAAAAGGCAGCGTTATTAAACCGTGGATAAGGCATGTTGCCAAAAAACCCGCAATCCTCTGCTGATGATGTCACTGAGCATGTCATGAATGATGTAATATGTGACATCATCAGTAGTGGATTATGGGTAATAGTATCTCTAGTTTACTCCCCTATAGCTGTCTTTCTTTTAACATAAGTGTGTGTTTCCTTCCCTTATACTTACTGTTTTTGGTTCGCTTCCAGTTCGCGTACCAGCGAGCGAACTAGGAAGCGAACTAAGAGAAATAGAGGTTGGCACAGTTCCAAATATTGTACCAATTTTTTAATAACGGGGAGGTAGTTCTGAAAAGAACTTTTTTTTTATTTTTCTGAACATTTTTTTACTGTTTTTGAATTTTTCGGAACAGTTTTATATTTTTTGGGGTTTTTCTTGGAGGGGGCAATGAAAACGATTCATTGTAAAGGGCTCAACAGGAGCAACAAAACAAAAAAAAGAAGTATTTATTATTTTGGGCGTTTCGGACAAACTTGCATATGATAGTCAATAGCTCTGTTGATCAGAGTGATGCTTCTTTCTCCGTAGGAAATGAATCCATCGCAAAATACGCAGGTGTGTTTTACTTCACCAAATCTCATTTGTATATTTGGCACCATCTCCCTGCCCTCTGGTCCCGTTACTTCCGGTACAACAGATCTTCTGGCCATAATAGGGAGATTATCTAGGTCGTTCCGAAACTGTGCAGCACTGTAGTTGTTAGGATGCCACCTAGTCATATGGCGATGCATTGTGTAGTTTCCGAAACTGTATTTTTTGTCGGTCCCTCTGGACAGTCTATCTTGACATATAAGGCAAGTTACGTATCTTGCATTTACTTTTTTCTGACCTTTGGGAATTTTAAAAAATTGCCAAATGAAGTTTTCTTTCCGGTGAGACGTCTTGGGCTGCTCAGGCAAAAACTGCCTCTCTTCGTGCTCGTCCTCCTGTTCCTCTTCTTCTTCTTCTTGTTGAATTACAACTTGAGCAGGTGGTCCACTCTTCCTTGGATGTGGTGGAGGTGGTGGGGAAGCACCAGCTGAAGCTACTAAAGAAGCCATTGCTCAGTGATCACAAAGGGTCTTTCTCTCACAATGATGAAAGTCAGAGTGAGGAAAGAAGGAGGGATTTTCATCATTTGGGAAAAACAAGAGTTCTCAACCAATCAAAAGTGTTCATTTTAGATTATATGACCTAGTCTTACATCATTAGGAAACCAAAAGTGAAATGAACCAATGAAAAGTGTTATTACCAAGTCACATGACTTGCTGTGTTTACGTTAAGCGCTTTGCAGGGCCTCCCTGTTTGCTTCCAGAAACCTGCGCTTTGGCACTCGCTTCGCGTACCAGTTCGCTAACGTAGCACGTCATATGACGTATCAAGCGACAACGTGGAACGTCATGCGGACGGGAGGCGTCACGATGTTGTTTTCTAACGCGGCACTTGCGGTAAAGAAACGTTTACCGGCTCGCGGTCTATTTCGCGGCATCAAGGTCAGCTAACGGGAAGCTTCCTGATTCGCGAAGCGGGAACGAAGAAAAAAAAATATTTAAAAAAAAAAATATTCATAAACATATAAAATATATTTTTGGATTTAAAGAAGAATACATTTTACAGCTACAGATATTAGCTGTTAAAAAACCAATGAAATTCACAGAAAAAACCATAGGTTATAGACCATATATAGTTAGGAATTAGCATTTACAAAACCTTGAAAATTCACTGAAAAAACCATAGGTTATAGACCATATATAGTTAGGAAATAGCATTTAGAAAACCTTATTTTACTCACACAAAACCATTGAAATTCCATATATAGTTAGTTGCACTAACTATATATCGCGCACCTGCAATCCACTGCTGATGATGTCACATATTACATCATTCATGACATGGTCAGTGACATCACTGATGACATCACTGATGACATCTCAAATGACATCACTGATGACATCACTGATGACAACATCCAGTGACTGTATGCTTCTGTAAAGTTAAAATATATCTTACATATTGAAGAATGAGTGGATGTATAAGTGTCTGGATGAAGGATTTAGTAGGTGCATGACTGACTGTATAAGTGAGTGATTAAATGTGTCTCACTGAGTGCATGGGTTAGTGACTAAACTGTTTTAAATTGTGCATCATTGTGTCTGTTGTTTTGTAATCTGATGCATGTGTTGATCATTAGCTATATGACTAACTATATGGGTTATTGATTAGTTGCCCAAGTATTTGTATGGGAGACTGAGTGTGTGTGTGGGTGTCTGGGAGGTGTATGACTCTGTGCATAGATGTGTGAGCAGTTGATTCACTAGATGTATGGGTTCAAAAGTGCATGTGGAAACATCTGTATGGGCGGTTGACTGTGTGCATGAGTGTATTGGTGAGTGAATGGATATCTCAGTGCTACATGTCAAAGTAAGTACATATGTAAAACACAGTACATGTGATAGTTGACATATATAAATAACTGTGCATAAGAGCCAGTGAATGTGTGAGTGGCTGTATGGATTATTGTGAACTTGTATCAGGGATTGTATAACAGAGTAAATATGTGTTATTATATGTTCCAATAAGTAAGGTGTGTATAACTATATAGTTGAGGAAATCGAGGTGTGATTGATTCTTTGCAAGACTGACTAGGTGTGTGAGTAACTCCATGGATGAGTGACAGTCTGTGAGTGTCTGTTTACACTGAGTGTATCTAAGGTTATATTAGAGTCTGAAGAGGTTCATTGTATCATCACATGAATGATGTCATCAGTGATGTGATCAGTAATGTCAAATGAGATGTCATCAGTGATGTCATCAGTGATGTCATTTGAGATGTCATCAGTGATGTCATCAGTGATGTCACTGACCATGTCATGAATGATGTAATATGTGACATCATCAGCAGTGGATTGCAGGTGCGCGATATATAGTTAGTGCAACTAACTATATATGGAATTTCAATGGTTTTGTGTGAGTAAAATAAGGTTTTCTAAATGCTATTTCCTAACTATATATGGTCTATAACCTATGGTTTTTTCAGTGAATTTTCAAGGTTTTGTAAATGCTAATTCCTAACTATATATGGTCTATAACCTATGGTTTTTTCTGTGAATATATATATAGCTGAACACTTCTTGTCCCACTACTGCATCCTTCCTCAGCTCCGTATCCAGGCAGTAGTGCCTAGTGAATGTATGCGGCGACTTTCATGTTGCCGCCCTGTAAATGCCAATGACTGGCGCCCCTGCGAAGAGGGCCATAGAAGTGGACATAGCTCTCGTGGAGTGCGCTCTCACTTTAGAATGCAATGGGTGTCCAGCTTGGTCATGACAGAAAGCAACGGCTGCAGAAATCCATCTGGAGATGCTCTGCTTGGTAAGTGGTAGACCTGTCCTAGGTCTTCTGTAAGCGACTAAGAGCTGGTTAGATTTCCTGAATGTTTTCGTTTTGCCAATGTAAAACTTTAAGCATTGTTGAGATCCCTAGCATGCAGCGATCTTTCAGTTGCCATGCTTAGGTTTGGAAAGAAGGAACGCAGAACCACAGGTTCATTTAGGTGGAAGTCCGACGGGACTTTTGGGATAAACCTAGGATTGGTTCTCAGGATTACTTTGTCGTTTTTTTTGTGTTTTTTTTTAAACCGTGGAAAAGGATCCTGGATTTTAAAAACTGCTGTAGCTCACGGACCCTCCCTGCAGATGTGAGTGCCAGGAGGAGCGCTGTTTTCCACGAGACATACTTCAGGACAGCTCTGTGTACTGGGTCAAACGGATGTTTCATGAGCTGGTCAAGACCCGCATTGAGATGCCAGGCAGGTGGCAACACACTTACTGGCGGGAAAGATCTGTATAATCCTTTTAGAAATTGCTGAATCGACCTGCTTGACCAGAGAGATAGACTCGTTGAAGTTCTTTTATAACGAGATATTGCTGCTAAGTGTAGCTTAATGGAGGAGTGGGCTAGGCCCTAGTGTGCCAGATGTAATAGATAAGGTAGATTTGCTCAAGTGAGGAGGAGAAAAAACCGAAAGTTTTGATCTGCACACCAAACACAAAAGCGCTTCTATTTCAGGGAATACGTTTTGGTCGTTCCATCTGCCCTTGCTCTGGCAAGAATGTCCCTACAGTCTTGTGGAATATTCAGATTGTGGAACTCTCGGAACTCAGGAGTCCGGTAGCTAACCTGAGAGACTTCAGATCCGGATGTTGTACATTGTGAGGAGCGATGGATACTGCCGAAGGTGGATCGTCGGCTCCAGGGATAGACGGTGGCGCTCTGAACTAATGTTGCCTCGGCCAAGTTGGGGCTATTAAAGGTAGAGTACAAGGCTCCATCGAAATATTCCTGCGGACTCTAGGAAGCCTCGGGAATGGCAGAAAGGCGTACGCAAAGACGCTTGCGCCATGCGATGGAAAATGCATTCCCTAGAGACCCTGACTGGGGATGCCAACCTGCGAAGTGTGGGCATTTGGCGTCCATTCTCGTTGCAAATAGATCGATTTGCGGCGTGTCCCATCTGGAGAAGATCTGGTCGATAAGTTGTTGATCTAGCTCCCCCTTGTGTGACGATGTTTTCTGCATGCTCAACGTGTCGGCGAGCACATTGTCCGCGCCTGGGACATATTCCGCCCTTAGGGTTACATTGTGGAGTATGAGCCAATACCAGACTTTTTTGCGACTCGCGAGAGAGTGTCAGCGAGCGTGTCCCTCCTTGTTTGTTGAGGTAGTGCATAGTCGTGGTGTTGTCTGTCCGGACTAGCACAAGGGAATATTTGATTCTTGGCAGGAAAACATGAAGGGCCAGGAAGACCGCCCGCAATTCGAGCAGATTGATATGTAGTTTCTTCTCCATAGGAGACCACTATCCGCTTATCTGTAGCTCTTGCAGAAATGCTCCCCAGCCTTCCAAGGAGGCGCCTGTTGTGGCAATATGAGGAGTAGCCGAAGCAGGAATGACAAGCCTTGAGACAGGTTTTGAGATGACATCCACCATCGAAGGGCTCCGACCATCTGAGGATTCACTTTTATGTGGCCTTCGAATGACCCTGTGCATTGGACCCACTGCTTTGAGAGCGCCTCCTGAAGATTCCTCATTTGTAGTTGACAGTGAGGAATCAGGAGGATACACGCTGACATCATCCCCAGGAGGGATTTGAAGAGGCGGACTGTCAAGGCTTTCTTCGAGGCTACTATAGCAGCAAGTGCAAAAGGCTTGTTTATCCTCTCTCTGGATGGGAAAGCTTTTGCCGACCGTGTGTCCAGGGTTGCACCTAGGAAACTGATGTACTGAGAAGGTTGTAGGACCGATTTTTCCTGATTGAGGGTGAGACCCAAGCAATCGAAAAGCTTTAAAAAGGCGTTGGATGACCTGGACGCATCTTTTAAGGATGAAGCCTTGACCAGCCCGTCATTAAGATACGGAAGACTTGGTGATGGCACTGTCTGAGATACGCCGCCACCGTGGCACGACATTTCATGAATATGTGCGGTGCAGACTTGAGCCCGAAGGGCAAAACTGCAAGTGTCTGCCCGCTACTGCAAATCTCAAGTACCGTTTTGTGATTCCAGTGAATTGGGATATGGAAGTAAGCGTCCTGTATGTCTACGGACGCTCTAAAATCCTGCTTATACAGTAGTCGCAAGACCTCCTGGACCGTTACCATGCAAAACGACTGCTTCTTAGGAATTTGTTGAGGGCCCTGAGGTCCAAGATTGGTCTCCACTTCTTGTCTTTTTTCTGGATCAAAAGAAGTGGGAATAAAACCCTTATCCCTTCCGAGATGGAGGTACTCTCCCTATAGCTCCTATCTGCAGCATCATCGAGATCTGTCATAGAAGCAGCCGTAGATTTTTGTCATTTCCGCTGTCCTTTACCTTGAAAGGACGACCTCCCAAAAGAGGATTGCTTGTTTTGCTGTTGTTGGTGCTGTTGGTATTGCGGTCTACTCTGGCTTGAAGAGTAGGAAGACTTGTATTGATAATTCCCTCTGTGGGAAGACTGTCCACTTCCTCTATTTCTACTAAAGGACTGGTTCTTATACTGAAGAGTGCCCAAAGCACTCACAGTGTCTGCTTCGTCAATTTTTTGTGCCCATTAGTAACTGGCTGTCATATGGCATGTCCAAAACCTATGTTTGCACCTCAGGATTGAAAGAGGTTGCCTTTAGCCATCCTTGGAGCCGCAAGACTGCTGCTCCAGCCAACTTGAGGAATCCTGTCATAGCGATATCCATCGCGCAGACTATAGTGTCTGACGCCGATGCTTCACCATCTAGCAGAATCCTTTTTACTTCCTCTTTGGATGAATTTGGCGATGCCGACAGGTACGGGGCTATGTGTGCCCACAATTGTCCATGATAGCGTCCCAAGAGCGCTAGAGCGTTCACGGCCTTTACCGTGATTGCCGACATTGAGGAAAACCTGTTCCCAATGTTGTCCACTCTTTGTCGTTATCATCAGGAGGAAGCGACAAAGGGGCCGAAGGATTCCTGGAGTTCTTCTGGGCCGCCTGTGTCACTACAGAGTCCGGCTCAGGATGTCCTGTTAAACACGCCGGTGCTGTATCTGGCGCCTGTAGGAGAGTAGGGTCTGCAATCCTATGATCACCCATATTTTTGCTTTTTGCTGCACTGGTTTACGACTTTCCCTGGCTGTGGGCCTGCTAATCAGACCCACAGCCTAGCTGTTCTCTCTATCCAAATTGTACTCAGGTACTGAATTGGCACTGGGCCCTCTCTGAGTCCCTGTACCCAGGGCTGAGGGGTACCCAGAAGTCTCCCCGGGGGCTGAAGCATGTATTGTGCCACCCCTGGGCTGACTAACTAAACTGACACAACTGGCTGCACGACAGCTGGGGCAAGGTGGTGTAATCACCCTTTGCTTTAGATATAGTATACCTATATCCAACCCTAAAATGGACACACAGATCTCCTATCAGTCACTCCTATGGCAGGCCTTAACAATCCTGGAGGCAGAGTGCTTGGAATCGTGTGAGATGGTGCTCTGGCATGAGCTGAGCCTGTCTGCGGCTTTCGGGATCCATCCCTTAGCCGTTTCCATGATATCGCATACCATATACTCTTAAGTGCATTATAATCCTCGCGGTTATATGCCAACTCTGGTATCGCTTTATCAAAACATGTCGAGTAAGGTGTCATACGAATTGGAATACTAACCCCTCGCCAATTCTGGCGACGGGGTTAGCATTCCACCCTTCTAGAGGGACACGACATGCATGTAACCTATAACCCCGGTTAAAGTCAAACAGAGCCTCAGCTCCACAAAATGGATGCTGCCACCGAGACACAAGTCTGCCCTCCTGCTGCTGGGAGTCCTCCCAGAGCAGGAGATAAGAACAAAGGGTTTCCTGCCAGGGGCGGTGCCAGCACCGTCCCAGACAGGATTTTGTGTATTCTAGGTAGGCAGGGCTTCAGAGGAAGGTGACTGCAAGTGGCACCCCGGTGCTCACTGTACATAGGCCGGCTTGAACCAGTTCCAGGGGCACACCAGACCCTGAGCTGGGGAAAGCCCGCCAAAGGAGAGGGGTGTAACCACCCCCCTCCTGGTCCCACCCATAGGGCAGGACTTAGTCGCGTGCCAGCCCCCTTTTCCCAGATAAAGGTAGGAGCAGGCCCCCTTCCAAATTAGATCATCTTTGGAATCAAGACACGACTTTCTGCGAAAGGACTTCAAGATTTCTTCTTCAAGATTCTCCCTTGTGACTAAGGAGTAGTCACCCTGCATCCGCAGGCACCATCTCAAGAACACTGCGGTCTGCTGCAAGTCCTTCCTCCGGAATCCGACTGCCCAGCTCGACAAGACCCGGCTTCCCTGGCACCTCCGACCTCTACTCACCTCTACAGCCAAGCTGAGAACCGTGAGTGCGACGAGACCTCAAGGGACCGACTATTGCCAAGACTGCACGACTTCTTCACAGCAAGCCCGCCGGGTAATCTACTGGCGAGTGCTTTGGGGTCCGAGAAGCCCCGACCCTGAGCAGCTCCAGCACCGAAGATCAGCCCCCCAGCATCTCCACGATCGGCGTGGGGCCCTTCTGCTTTTTGCTGCTCACCGCGTTGTTTGGCTACTAGCCCGCTGGCTTGTGGCCTCCTTAACGACGCCCGACGACATCACTACTGCTAGTCTGGTTGCTCCAGACTGGCCCTTGCTTCCCTTCTTCAGAGAAGCACCCCGGACCCTCCTGGTCCACTCCAGACGCCATTTTGAGTCCACCGCGTGGGCTTGAATTAGCCAAGGCTTTGTTGCCCAATCCTGGGTCCTTCGACGCCGACAGCTTCATCCATCGTGGGACAGCTCGCCCCTCCATCCTGGTCGCCGACATCGCCTCCTGGTCCGTGAGATCTGCAGAGCACAGCGTCGCCCACTCACCTAGTCGAGGTGACTACCATCCGGTGCCCTCCTGGTGCCCCCTGACTACTGGCTAGTAGTCACGAACTTGGTCCCCTCTGCTTTCAGGTATCATCCATCTTCAAGATCCAGGCTTGGATCACTTCGAACTCTCTTCACTGGTCGCCTGCCAGCATCTTTCTTCCAGGCTCCTGGTTCGTCAACGAGGATTCCCGACGTCTTTTGAGACATATGCAGCTGCAGCCCCTGGGCTAGGTAACTTCGGCATTTCGGTGCCCCAGCATAGCCTCACTATCCAAGGGTCAGGATCCACTGTCGTTTTCTCCCTACCAGGTCGGGTTCGCCCGTGAACACTAACTTTACCTTTACTAGCTATCATAGACTTTGTCCCGCATCCCGCGTGAGAGTGCACACTCTGCACCCGAGTCCCCTGGGCCTCCTAGAAGTAATCTAACGATTCTATAGTCAAGTCCTAGCGATTCCAAAGCCTATTAGTACTGTACTTACCTGCTAGTAATTTCGCATTCCACTTTTAGAGTATATGGTTTCCCGTGCCCCTCGGGCATTTGTATATACTGTGCTAACTTAAGTATTTTCGTAAGAGTTTTGTTGTGTGCTTAGCTCCCTGTCTCATAAAGAGCCAGGGTAGTCTTGTTATAAATAAATACACTGTTTATTTTCATAACAACTTGTGTGGTGTCCTTTCACTGGGTGTTCAAGGGGTAATGTGATGGTAAAACAGCTGGCTTAACACGCCCTCTAGAGTCTTAGCCTTAGACTGCTCGTATCCATGCTACTAGGATAGCTGGTCTATAAGGTTGACTTACAACCAATCATCAATAAGGGTTGTTTGGACTGATATATAGTGATCACTAGAATAGTGAGCACTGCACATCAGGCCAACTTCTCACATTGGTGAGCAGCGGTTGGGATTTGAGCTTGCTGTTGTTTTACCACACATATCCTAAGAATATCTTGTGAAAGATCACATAAGTACTAAAGGTACATATAACTTAGCTTAGAATACTCTGAGTTCTACTGAACCAGCTGTTGTAGCTCCTAGGGCCTAGCACACCCTAAACTACAACTCTAGCAAGGGATCAGTAGGCAAACATATAGTGTAGGTAAGTGCACCACTTACACCTCACTAGAAAAGCATGTCTAACCATGGAGAGTTCACTGAGACTCCCCTGGTGAGCTTTGACCCTCCACAGGTCACTTCAAGATATGCAGCTCTCAGTTTCCAGGAGATGAGACAAGTCTGTACCTCCAGGAAACTGAAGCAGGGGTCTAACCCCACCATTCCCTTTTTAATAGGTCTCTTAGAGACTTATGATGCGAGAAAGATTTCTCAGCTAGATGGGAATATGCCAGCCTTAGAGGGTACCTCTGGAGATCCAGACCTCCCCAACACTGCCAATGCAGTTGAGGAGGAGGAACAAGAGGAGGAACTCTCTGGGGATGAGGTAGACAAAGGTCTTGAGGTAGTCAGAAGGCTAACTAGGGCCAACTTAGACTTACTTGGGCTAGGATCTTGGGAACCCCCAGTACTAACCCGAAGTGGGCCTAACCTTGGAGTTAGGAGAGATAGATCTCTTTCTAGGGACTCCAATGGATCTCTGCACTCTAATGCCTCTTCCCAGAGGAGAAGGAATCCTCCACAGAGGAGATTGACTTCCCCCCAGAGAATAGAGCATGAAGCTAGAATGAGACAGGCTGCTCTGAGGATTGAAAGGGAAGAACTTGCCCTGGCCAAAGAAAAGCTTGCCTTTGCTAGAGAGCAGCAGATGAGTGGGCTAGCTCCCACTGGTGGCAGCAATCTCCCAAGAGATAGAGAGAAGGGTTTAGATACTAAACACCTGACTAAGATAGTGCCCCCCTTTAAACAAGGGGATGACATCCAGAAATGGATGGCTGCTTTGGAGAGGGCCTGCACTGTGCAGTGCATTCCCCAGAGTCAGTGGGCAGCTATACTGTGGCTCTCCTTTGATGGTAAAGGTAGAGATAAGCTCCTCACTACAAGAGTGGAGGATGCTAACAATTACCAGGTCCTGAAGAATACACTGGTTGATGGGTTTGGTTTAACCACTGAGCAGTACAGGTTGCTGTTCAGAGACACCCAGAAAACTCAGTCTCAGGACTGGTCTGACTTTGTGGATTGTGCCACTAAGGCTTTGGAGGGCTGGTTGCTGGGTAGCAAGGTTACAGATTACACAGGATTGTATAATCTGATGATGAGAGAACAAATTTTAAACAATTGTCAGAACCAGTTGTTGCACCAGCACCTTATTGATTCAGATCTGACCTCTCCCCAAGAATTGGGAAAGAATGCAGACAAATGGGTCAGGACAAGGATCAAGCAGAACCAGAACCAGAACCAGGGTGGTCAGAAGAAAGCAGACCAGAAGGGTAATGTTAAGAGTGAACAAAATGACCAGAAGTCTTCACCAGGTCCCCAACAACCCAAAGAGGGTGGGGGTCAGGCTTCCCAGAAGAAGAAGACTCAAGAAGGCCAGTCAAAAAGGTGGTGCCAGTACTGTAAGAGTAAGTCTCACTGGTTTAGTGAGTGCACCAAAAGAGGAGGGCAAACTCCTACCACTACAGCCCCTAAGGCAACTGCACCCCCTAGTACAGTCAGTAGTGGTAGTGCACCTCCCAAGGCATTAGTTGGGTTAACCTTGGGAACTGAGGGGTCTGACAACTTAGTTGGCACACTCACTCAGGCTGTCCTTGTCTGTACAGGGGATATAGATATATCCCCTGACATAAGTCCCAATACTTTGGGCAAATACAGGCAGACACCTTTGATTAATGGCAGGATGGCTCAGGCCTATAGGGACACTTGTGCCAGTGTCACCATGGTGACACCTAACTTTGTGGACCATGGACAGATCATGCCAGGTACAGATTTCCTGGTGACCAATGCCAGCAACGTCACTACCAGTCATAGTATGGCGATTGTGGCTTTCTCCTGGGGTGGAGTGAAGGGTCAAAAGAAAGTTGTAGTCAGTTCAGACCTCCCAGTTGATTGTTTTCTGGGCAATGATTTGGAGTCATCACTATGGTCAGAAGTGGAGCAGAGGACTCACATGGAAATGTTAGGCTTGCCAGCACATGTGCTTGCTGTGACTAGGTCACAGGCCAGAAGATGCCCCACTGAACAGGTGCTGGATCCTGAAAGAGTGGACCAGACACCTTCCAAGAAGAAGAGCAGTAGGGTAAAGGCTTTGCCTTCCCCCTTGCCCCAGGTTGAAGATCAAGTCTCTGAGGAGGCTGATCTGAAAGAGCTGAGGGAAACTGAGCCTAAAGAGCTTGAACTTGATCAAGTTGAGTTTCTGGGCTCAGGGGGACCCTCCAGAGAAGACCTGGGGAAGGCACAGTTAGACTGCCCTTCCCTTGAACCCCTCAGACAGCAGGCTGCTGCTGAGGCTGCAGGGAATGCCACAGGTGCCCACAGGGTATACTGGGAAGATGGACTCCTGTACTCTGAGTCAAGAGACCCCAAGCCTGGTGCAACCAGGAGGCTGGTCATCCCCTTGTCTCTGAGAGGTTTCCTTCTCACCTTGGCCCATGAGATTCCCCTTGCAGGTCATTTAGGTCAGACAAAGACGTGGGACAGGCTTGTCTCACACTTTCACTGGCCCCACATGAATGAGAATACCAAGGAGTTTTGTCGCTCCTGTGTCACTTGCCAAGCCAGTGGTAAGTCAGGTGGCACAACAAAGGCCCCCCCTCATACCACTACCTGTGGTGGGGGTTCCCTTTGAAAGAGTAGGGATTGACATTGTTGGTCCAATGAAACCCCAGACAGCATCAGGGCACAAGTTTATACTGGTGGTGGTGGACCATGCCACCAGGTATCCTGAAGCTATTCCACTTAGGACCACTACAGCACCTGTAGTGCTGTAGTGGACCACTACAGCACCTGTAGTGGCAAGGGCCCTAGTTGGAGTGTTCTCCAGAGTGGGTTTCCCTAAGGAGGTGGTTTCTGACAGAGGTGCAAACTTCATGTCAGGATATCTGACTGCCATGTGGAAGGAGTGTGGTGTGAACTACAAGTTCACCACACCCTATCACCCACAATGCAATGGGCTTGTTGAGAGATTCAACAGGACCCTCAAAGGGATGATCCATGGGCTACCTGAAACTCTTAGGAGAAGATGGGATGTCCTGATCCCCTGCCTCTTGTTTGCTTACAGAGAGGTCCCACAGAAGGGGGTTGGCTACAGCCCTTTTGAGCTTCTGTATGGGCATCCTGTAAGGGGACCCCTGTGTTTGGTGAAGGAAGGATGGGAGAGACCTCTCAGAAAGCCTGCAACCAACATAGTGGACTATGTACTTGGTCTCCGCTCCAGGATGGCTGAGTATATGGAAAAGGCATCCAAAAACCTTGAGGCCAGCCAAGAACTCCAAAAAGCTTGGCATGACCAAAAGGCTGTTCTGACTGTGTACCAGCCAGGACAGAAGGTGTGGGTGCTGGAGCCAGTGGCCCCAGCAGCTCTGAAAGACAAATGGTCTGGGCCCCACACCATCATTGAGCAAAAGGGAGAGGTTACCTACTTGGTGGACCTTGGAACTCCCAGGAGCCCTCTCAGAGTGCTCCATGTGAACAGGCTCAAAGCATATGTTGACAGGAAGGACATGAGCTTGCTCATGGCCACAGATGAGGGACAGGAGGAAGAGAGTGACCCTCTCCCAGACCTGCTCACTCAGAATCCTGATGATGGATCAGTAGATGATGTTGTCTTTTGTGGCACCCTCACTGAGCATCAGCAACAGGATTGCAGGCAAGTTCTGCAATCCTTCAGACATATGTTCTCTCTGACACCCAGCCAAACTGATTGGTGTACCCATGATGTTGACACTGGAGACAGTCTGCCTGTCAAGAGTAAAATCTACAGACAGCCTGATCATGTTAGAGACTGCATCAAAACAGAAGTGCAGAAAATGTTGGAGCTGGGAGTCATTGAGCCCTCAGATAGCCCTTGGGCTAGCCCAGTAGTTCTAGTGCCAAAGCCTCACACCCAGGGTGGTAAGAGAGAGATGAGGTTTTGCGTAGACTACAGAGGCCTCAATGCAGTCACTAAGACTGATGCCCACCCAATACCAAGAGCAGATGAACTTATAGATAAATTGGCTTCTGCCAAATTCTTAAGTACATTTGATTTGACAGCTGGGTATTGGCAAATCAGGTTAGCTGAGGAGGCCAAACCCAAGACAGCATTTTCTACCCCTGGTGGGCATTATCAATTTGTGGTAATGCCCTTTGGTTTGAAAAATGCACCTGCCACCTTCCAAAGGTTGGTGAATCAAGTCCTCACTGGGCTGGATGACTTCTGTGCAGCATATCTGGACGATATTGCTGTCTTTAGCTCCACCTGGGAGGATCACCTGGTCCACCTGAGGAAAGTGTTAGAGGCTCTGCAAAAGGCAGGCCTCACTATCAAGGCCACTAAGTGCCAGATAGGGCAGACACAGGTTGTATACCCGGGCCACCTTGTAGGTGGAGGCCAGGTTCAGCCACTGGAGAGTAAGATACAGGCCATCAAGGACTGGACTCCTCCAATCACCCAGACTCAGGTTCGAGCTTTCTTGGGCCTGACTGGGTACTATAGGAAGTTTGTCAGAAATTATGGGTCCATAGTGACCCCTCTTAATGACCTGACAAGCAAAAAGATTCCAAAGAAAGTTCAGTGGACAGCAAGCTGTCAGAAAGCATTCAATGACCTAAAGCAGGCCATGTGCACAGCGCCTATCCTAAAGAGTCCAGATTACTCCAAGCCATTCATTGTCCAAACAGATGCTTCTGAGTTGGGTGTGGGAGCTGTTCTGTCTCAGCTGAATTTTGATGGTAATGATCAGCCTATTGCTTTCATTAGTAGGAGGCTGACCCCCAGAGAGAAAAATTGGTCAGCTATTGAGAGGGAGGCCTTTGCTGTGGTTTGGGCCCTGAAGAAGCTGAGGGCCTACTTGTTTGGCACTCACTTCACCATTCAGACTGACCATAAGCCCCTCTTGTGGCTAAATCAGATGAAGGGTGAAAACCCCAAACTGCTTAGGTGGTCCATTTCCCTACAGGGGATGGATTTTACAGTGGAGCATAGACCTGGTACTGATCACAGCAATGCTGATGGGCTCTCCAGGTATTTCCACTTAGAGCAAGAAGACTCACCTGGTCAAGGTTAGCTTATTGTCCCAAAGTTTGGGGGGTGGGGGGTCATGTAGGAGAGTAGGGTCTGCAATCCTATGATCACCCAGATTTTTGCTTTTTGCTGCACTGGTTTACGACTTTCCCTGGCTGTGGGCCTGCTAATCAGACCCACAGCCTAGCTGTTCTCTCTATCCAAATTGTACTCAGGTACTGAATTGGCACTGGGCCCTCTCTGAGTCCCTGTACCCAGGGCTGAGGGGTACCCAGAAGTCTCCCCGGGGGCTGAAGCATGTATTGTGCCACCCCTGGGCTGACTAACTAAACTGACACAACTGGCTGCACGACAGCTGGGGCAAGGTGGTGTAATCACCCTTTGCTTTAGATATAGTATACCTATATCTAACCCTAAAATGGACACACAGATCTCCTATCAGTCACTCCTATGGCAGGCCTTAACAATCCTGGAGGCAGAGTGCTTGGAATCGTGTGAGATGGTGCTCTGGCATTAGCTGAGCCTGTCTGCGGCTTTCGGGATCCATCCCTTAGCCGTTTCCATGATATCGCACACCATATACTCTTAAGTGCATTATAATCCTCGCGGTTATATGCCAACTCTGGTATCGCTTTATCAAAACATGTCGAGTAAGGTGTCATACGAATTGGAATACTAACCCCTCGCCAATTCTGGCGACGGGGTTAGCATTCCACCCTTCTAGAGGGACACGACATGCATGTAACCTATAACCCCGGTTAAAGTCAAACAGAGCCTCAGCTCCACAAAATGGATGCTGCCACCGAGACACAAGTCTGCCCTCCTGCTGCTGGGAGTCCTCCCAGAGCAGGAGATATGGACAAAGGGTTTCCTGCCAGGGGCGGTGCCAGCACCGTCCCAGACAGGATTTTGTGTATTCTAGGTAGGCAGGGCTTCAGAGGAAGGTGACTGCAAGTGGCACCCCGGTGCTCACTGTGCATAGGCCGGCTTGAACCAGTTCCAGGGGCACACCAGACCCTGAGCTGGGGAAAGCCCGCCAAAGGAGAGGGGTGTAACCACCCCCCTCCTGGTCCCACCCATAGGGCAGGACTTAGTCGCGTGCCAGCCCCCTTTTCCCAGATAAAGGTAGGAGCAGGCCCCCTTCCAAATTAGATCATCTTTGGAATCAAGACACGACTTTCTGCGAAAGGACTTCAAGATTTCTTCTTCAAGATTCTCCCTTGTGACTAAGGAGTAGTCACCCTGCATCCGCAGGCACCATCTCAAGAACACTGCGGTCTGCTGCAAGTCCTTCCTCCGGAATCCGACTGCCCAGCTCGACAAGACCCGGCTTCCCTGGCACCTCCGACCTCTACTCACCTCTACAGCCAAGCTGAAAACCGTGAGTGCGACGAGACCTCAAGGGACCGACTATTGCCAAGACTGCACGACTTCTTCACAGCAAGCCCGCCGGGTAATCTACTGGCGAGTGCTTTGGAGTCCGAGAAGCCCCGACCCTGAGCAGCTCCAGCACCGAAGATCAGCCCCCCAGCATCTCCACGATCGGTGTGGGGCCCTTCTGCTTTTTGCTGCTCACCGCGTTGTTTGGCTACTAGCCCGCTGGCTTGTGGCCTCCTTAACGACGCCCGACGACATCACTACTGCTAGTCTGGTTGCTCCAGACTGGCCCTTGCTTCCCTTCTTCAGAGAAGCACCCCGGACCCTCCTGGTCCACTCCAGACGCCATTTTGAGTCCACCGCGTGGGCTTGAATTAGCCAAGGCTTTGTTGCCCAATCCTGGGTCCTTAGACGCCGACAGCTTCATCCATCGTGGGACAGCTCGCCCCTCCATCCTGGTCGCCGACAACGCCTCCTGGTCCGTGAGATCTGCAGAGCACAGCGTCGCCCACTCACCTAGTCGAGGTGACTACCATCCGGTGCCCTCCTGGTGCCCCCTGACTACTGGCTAGTAGTCACGAACTTGGTCCCCTCTGCTTTCAGGTATCATCCATCTTCAAGATCCAGGCTTGGATCACTTCGAACTCTCTTCACTGGTCGCCTGCCAGCATCTTTCTTCCAGGCTCCTGGTTCGTCAACGAGGATTCCCGACGTCTTTTGAGACATATGCAGCTGCAGCCCCTGGGCTAGGTAACTTCGGCATTTCGGTGCCCCAGCATAGCCTCACTATCCAAGGGTCAGGATCCACTGTCGTTTTCTCCCTACCAGGTCGGGTTCGCCCGTGAACACTAACTTTACCTTTACTAGCTATCATAGACTTTGTCCCGCATCCCGCGTGAGAGTGCACACTCTGCACCCGAGTCCCCTGGGCCTCCTAGAAGTAATCTAACGATTCTATAGTCAAGTCCTAGTGATTCCAAAGCCTATTAGTACTGTACTTACCTGCTAGTAATTTCGCATTCCACTTTTAGAGTATATGGTTACCCGTGCCCCTCGGGCATTTGTATATACTGTGCTAACTTAAGTATTTTCGTAAGAGTTTTGTTGTGTGCTTAGCTCCCTGTCTCATAAAGAGCCAGGGTAGTCTTGTTATAAATAAATACACTGTTTATTTTCATAACAACTTGTGTGGTGTCCTTTCACTGGGTGTTCAAGGGGTAATGTGATGGTAAAACAGCTGGCTTAACACGCCCTCTAGAGTCTTAGCCTTAGACTGCTCGTATCCATGCTACTAGGATAGCTGGTCTATAAGGTTGACTTACAACCAATCATCAATAAGGGTTGTTTGGACTGATATATAGTGATCACTAGAATAGTGAGCACTGCACATCAGGCCAACTTCTCACAGCGCCCTATACTTCTTATCCTACTGGTGATACAGAGGGGGTGTTCTGCATGACGCTTACCCCGTCTGACTATGGTTAATTGATAATCTGTATTGACCTTACAGCCTTCTTGAGATGTTCTTTAAAGTCATACAAGAAGCCGGCCTGTCCTTGAGAGGTCATTAAGATCTTAAAACGTTGAGCAGCCCTCTCTACCACATTATAAGAAATTCCAGAATTGGCGGATTTTTCCTTCGTAGATCGCCGTCATAGACTATGCCGTCGTAGACGAGCAGTCCTAGATGAGGCCGTCATAGATGACGCTATAGACGATCCGTCGTAGACAAGGTGGCCGACGCCGTCGTAGACTAGCCTTTGTAGATGAGGCCATCGTAGATGAGGCCGTCGTAGACGAGGCCGTCGTAGACGAGGCTGTCGTAGACGAGGCCATCATAGACGAGGCCATCATAGACGAGGCCATCGTAGACGAGGCCATCGTAGACGAGGCCATCATAGACGAGGCCATCGTAGGCGAGGCCATCATAGGCGAAGCCATCAAAGACGAGGCCATCATAGGCGAGGCCATCATAGACGAGGCCATCATAGACGAGGCCATCATAGATGAGGCCATCGTAGACAAGGCCATCATAGGCGAGGGCATCGTAGACGAGGCCATCGTAGACGAGGCCCTCATTGATTCCGTAGACAGGCCGTCGTAGACGGGCCGTCGTAGACGAGCAGTCATAGACGAGCAGTCATAAACGAGCAGACATAGCGTCGACGCTCTCGTCGTCGTCGACGCTCTCGTCGTCGCCGACACTCTCGTCGTCGTCGACGCTCTCGTCGTCGTCGACGCTCTCGTCGTCGTCGACGCTGTCCGTCGTCGTCGACGCTCTCGTCGTCGCCGACACTATCGTCATCGTCGACGCTCTCGTCGTCGTCGAGGCCATCGTAGACGAGGCCATCGTAGACGAGGCCATCATAGGCGAGGCCATCGTAGACAAGGCCATCATAGACGAGGCCCTCATCGATTCCGTAGACAGGCCGTCGTAGATGGGCCGTCGTAGACGAGCAGTCATAGACGAGCAGTCATAGACGAGCAGTCATAGACGAGCAGACATAGCGTCGACGCTCTCGTCGTTGTCGACACTCTCGTCGTCGTCGATGCTCCCGTCGTCGACGCTGTCCGTCGTCGACACTGTCAGTCGTCAACGCTGTCAGTCGTCGACGCTGTCAGTCGTCGACGCTGTCCGTCGTCGTCGATGCTGTCCGTCGTCGTCGACGCTCTCGTCGTCGCCGACACTATCGTCGTCGTCGACGCTCTCGTCGTCGTTGACGCTCTCGTCGTCGACGCTCTCGTCGTCGCCGACACTCTCATAGTCGTCGACGCTCTCGTCGTCGACGAGCCGTCGTAGACGAGGCCATCGTAGACGAGGCCATCGTAGACGAGGCCATCGTAGACGAGGCCATCGTAGACGAGGCCATCGTAGATGAGGCCATCGTAGATGAGGCCATCGTAGATGAGGCCATCGTCAACGCCGTAGACAGGCCGTCGTAGACTACGTCGTAGACGAGCCGTCGTAGATGAGCCATCGTAGATGAGCCATCGTAGATGAGGCCATCGTAGACGAGCCATCGTAGACGAAGAGGCTGTAATAGGCAATGATGGTGCTAGTCTTTACCTCAGGAGGTGAAGAAGACGCCCTTTCTGAAGGGTCCCATGATCAGAGGAGGTGATTTTGACGGCTCAGAAGTCGTCTTTTTTATGTGATTTTTCTCCAAAAGCAAGTCCTTTACTCTCCTTTACCACAGAGTGAGGAGATTTTGAAGGACTGCGCCCAGAAGACCTTTGAGCGGTCTTTTTGAGGGCCTTCTCAGGACGTTCCCCTGAGGAATCAGTCTGAGGAGATTCTCTTCTCTTTCGAGGTCTCCTAGACGTTGAGGGCAACGCCTCATCACAGTAACTGGAGAATAAATAAAAAACCTCCTTTCTGGTCTTAATCATATTAAAAGTCGCCATTCACGACCTCTCAAAAACTTACTTGAGAGAGTGCGACATACCTTCAGTGTGAGAAACTGAGCAGAGCAACTTCTTGGAACAAGAAGCACAGGCTCTAACCTTACCACACCTTCTTTAAAGAATGTATTTGAAGATAATCCATAGTAGAAAAGCAAAGTTATTTAATGAAGTGAAAATAAACACAGAATCTGAGCAGAGCTCAGAGGAGACTCCCTTAGCACAACGTGCGGTAGAAAATCTGAGAGACCTGGGCTCCTGACAGGAAGGTTCTAGAAGGAGGTGGTAGCTGATTGGTTGGCTTCTTGACTTTGGTCCTTTTCACAAAAGGACACAGATAGGCCACTAAGGTGGGACCCTTGGGCCTACTCTATTTAGGTCCTTTTTACAAAAGGACGTGGATAGGACACTAAGGTGGGATCCTTAGGCCTATTCTTTTCTATGTATGTCTCTAGGACATTACTTTTTTATATACCGGAGGCTCCCGTCTCGACGACGGGGAATGATTCAGGCATGTGAATCTATGAAAGATACCCAAATACTGGATAAACTCGGCTACTGGGTACCAAGGCTTTGTGCTTGCAGCGATATGGGTTTCAGCAGGTCTTCCACGCGGGGTTTGTGAGGGGTTCCGGGGTGTGGCCATACTAGTGCATCGCAGAATTCCCTATATCCACTCCAAACAGTGGGTGGACACACAGGGGCGATATTTGTTCATTAGGGGCATGGTTGGGGAGGACCCTCTGGTGCTGGGCTGTGTTTATGCTCTGCCCCCTTTACAGTGGTCACTGGTGGAGAAATTATTCGCGATTTGAGCGATCATTCCTGACACGCTGTCGGTAATTGGGGGAGACTGGAACGATGTTCTCGATCATGCTAAAGATAGATTCCGGCCGGGGTTGGCGTGAGTGTGGGCCTCACTATAAAGCTGAGGGATTTGGTGGCAGGATTGGATTGGGTCAACACGTGGCGGCACATACACGGGGATCGCCGAGAGTTCACGTTCCTCTCTGCTGTACACAAATCCTGTTCTAGATTAGACTACCTTTTTGTCCCTAGGGCACTGGCCGGAAGGGTTGAGTCGGCTGTGATCCTCCCACGAGGCCTCTCGGATCATTTAACTATCTCCATAGATATTAGATCTGGCAGGGGAGGCATTCCTTTCGCTGGCGCCTGTCAGTGTGGCACTTGCAGCAGGAAGACTATGGGATGCATATGAGCGAGGCGATTGTTGATTACTTGGTCGGGAATGTGGGCACCGTCTCTAGGGCTGCGACGCTGTGGGAGGCTCTGAAACCCACGCTACGGGGGGTAGATATAGCTTGGTGTGTGGTGGCTCGGAAGCAGTGTAGAGCGGAAATGGTGCACGCAGAGGCAGAGATTGAGGAACTAGAGCATCAGAGTCGGGTTGCAGACGGGAGCCTCAGTATAGTTCAACTCCTCCTAGCGCAATTGGCATACGCAGCCCTCCAGATAGATGAGGCTCGACAGATTTTGCTCACGATGCGTAGCAGGATATGTCAGTGGGGGACAAGTTTGGTACAATGCTGCACCGACTCTGTCAAGGGGCCTTCCATGCACAGACTCTACCTGGGCTGCTCGATGGAACGGGTGCCCCAATTACGGACCCCCGGGTCCTCGCGGAAAGCTTCGCGGTGTACTATGCTGATCTATATGGCCCGCGGGAGTGCCTGCCGGAATATACGGTAGATAAGTTCATAGCCGACCTGCCCCCCAAGGTGGTGTCAGACGAGGTGCGGGATCGGTTAGAGCTTCCCTTGACAGATGAGGAACTGGGCACGGCCCTGGGCGAGCTCAATTCGGGGAGGGCCCGTGTCCAAATGGATTCCCCTGTGAATTCTTCAAGAAATATCATTTGCAGCTGGCTTCACACTATCGGGCGGCTTTAGAGGAGACCAGGGAACGGGATAGGCTCCCTCCAGACTGGAGGCATGCAGAAGTTGTGGTCTTCAACAAGCCGGGTCGTCCCCCAGAACAGCATGCCTCTTATCGCCCGATTTCCCTCTTGAATGTGGAGGCCAAAGTTCTTGCTAAGGCGCTGGCTAACAAACTCCTCCCTCATATCACAACACTTGTGTACCTGGATCAAGCCGGCTTCATGCCCCAAAGGGCGACTTGGCACAATATTCGACGGGCGCACTTGGCAGTAGAGGCGAACCGAGGCACGGGGACCCGGGCAGCGCTTCTCCTCGTGGATATAGATAGGGCATTTGACTCACTGAGTTGGGTCTATTTGTTTGCGCGGTTGCCACGGCTCAAACGGGGGCCTCGTTTTTTGTCATATTTGCGTCTTCTCTACACGGATCTGATGGCTTTGGTCCGCGTGGCGGGAGCTATCTCGTCCCCCTTTCCCATTCGCCGCGGCACTCGGCAGGGCTGCCCCCTCTCGCCCTACCTATTCGCCTTGGCTATGGAGCCGCTTGCGGCGTGGGTGCGCATGGAAGCGCAGTTGAAAGACTTTGAATGGGCACAGGGGCCATCGGATAGGATCGCACTATATGCAGATGATGTTCTCTTTTTTCTTACGGACCTTGACAGATCGGGCCCCGTCTCCTGCAAATAATGCAGATCTTCGGCGAGTCCTCAGGGCTCTACATGAATCCTCGCAAGTACACGTTGTGTGTGCTGGGGGAGCAGGCACGAGTGGGTGATTGGGCAACTGCACTGCAGGTAGCCGTTGAGGGTCTTAAGTATCTGGGAGTTTTTCTGTCCGAGGTCCCGGCCATATCATGGGAGTGAAATCTGGCGCCAATTCTGGGAACTAGTCCGGGCAGAACTTAAAGTCTGGTCGCGGATGCTGCTTACTATTTATGGGCGATCGGCAATTTTTAAAATGGTGGCGCTTCCCCGCCTGTTGTATCAGTTGCAAAATCACCCGTATCCTATATCACCCAGTTGGTTCAGGCAGGTAAACTCTGTCTTAGGGCAATTCTTGTGGGGTGGTGGGGCGGTCCGTGTAGCCATACGCACGTGCTTCCTCTCCACGCATTGTGGTGGGCTAGCGACTTCAGACATCCTTTCCTATTACCAGTCCTCCCACCTTTTGGTCCTGAATGAATGGTGGTATGGCGATAGGGGGGAACCGGAGTATGCTATTGAACATTACCTGATGGGTTCCCATACACAAAACACAAGGAGGGAGGTACCCTCTGAACCAATATGGGACAGGGTGGACAAGGTTAAAAGAAAAAAGTCCCTGAGCTTAAGGGTATCCCTTATGTCATAATACAGCCAACCTAAGATGTCTGTGGAAGGCAATATCCGATCTAAAGAGTCACCGTACACTCTAGTTAGAACTATGTTTTTTTTCTAAATAATGGCTAAACGTCAGTATTGGAACTCTGTGGAAAATATCACGGAAGCATGCAACATTTAAAAATACTCTAATATGCACCAGCAATTAAAATCATCAGTTTATTTCTTAAAATTAACGACATATTCAAACTTCACAATACATGATAATACAGCAAAATACAAATAAAAACCAAAAGTCGACGCGGCGTTTCGGTGTCTTGAGTAGATAGGTACACCTTCTTCAGGACGTTTTTAAAAAAAAAATTCATGATATGATGATATGGCTTCTTATTCTTTTAGCAGCATATATTGCATTTTTTGGCAAAGGATTTGTTTTTTTATTTTTCACCTGAATTCAAACATTGCATTAGTCAGATGATTCGCTGTACCAGGGGTGACCACCGTATGGATAAATAAGATCAGATACAAGTTTGCTTTTCAATAAAAAGCTAAATGCAGTCCCATCTTGGAGTCATTTGTGGGAGAAGGCTTGAGGCTGTTGTACCGGTAAGAGATGGAAGGGTCTTGATACTCTCTTCCTTCTGCCGTTTTCGGGTTATGTCCGTAATTTGTATTTTAGTCTGCTTAAAAAACAGCGGCCTCCCTGTCACCGGATCCTGGTACAGCTTTTAGATGCTGTACCAGGATGCAATATTTGAATTCAGGTGAAAATTTTTTTAAAAATCCTTTGCCAAAAAATGCAAGATATGCTGCTAAAAGAATAAGAAGCCATATCATCAAGGTATCATTTATTACCTAGGATTCCTCAAATTTCGAGTGAATTGTTTTTTAAAAAACGTCCTGAAGAAGGTGTACCTATCTACTCAAGACACCGAAACGCCGCGTCGACTTTTGGTTTTTATTTGTATTTTGCTGTATTATCATGTATTGTGAAGTTTGAATATGTCGTTAATTTTTAGAAATAAACTGATGATTTTAATTGCTGTTGCATATTAGAGTATTTTTAAATGTTGCATGCTTCCATGATATTTTCCACAGAGTTCCAATACTGACGTTTAGCCATTATTTAGAAAAAAAGCATAGTTCTAACTAGAGTGTATGGTGACTCTTTAGATCGGATATTGCCTTCCACAGACATCTTAGGTTGGCTGTATTACGACATAAGGGATACCCTTAAGCTCAGGGACTTTTTTCTTTTAACCGGGTTCCCATACACTACACACCATTCTATATACAGCGTCGATACAGAGTGAGCTACCAGCAGCCACTCAGTTGGTGTTCCGCATCTTGCGACAGGCTCTGCGCCGGATGGGCTGGTGGAATACCCTGACCGGAGAAAATCCTCTATGGTACAATGGCCGGCTGCCCAGTCTGGCGGCACTGCAGGGCTTTCGGGGCTGGGACAATATAGGGATCTCGACATTAGGGGATGTGTTGAGGGGTACAACTCTCAAGTCCTTTCAGGAACTCTCGGAAGAATTTGACATGCCTCGCTCCCAGTTCTTTAGATACCTCAGTTTCGTCATGCACTAACACCCAGACTGGAGGGGCTCGAGGCCCTCCCCGAGTTTAATCCGTTGGAAGCGAGATTATTAATGGGGGACCTAGGCACCAAGAAAATATCCTGCATTTATCAGGAGTTGGTCACCCACTGTTCCTCTAGACTGCAGAGACTCCAGGAGCAATGGGAGGAAGATGTAGGCGAGCTTGAAGAGGAGGATTGGAGGGAGGCACTGGCCGCCCCCAGGGGTGCGCCATTGCAATGCGTCTTCGCCCTATTCAGTTTAAATAATTACCCAGAGTGTACTTTACAAGGGTTCAGCTGTGGCGGGCTAGACTGATTGCCTCACCGGTCTGTCCCCGTTGTAACAGGGAGGACAGGACATTTCTTCATACAGTATGGAGCTGTGAATCCCTTTCTCGGTTCTGGAGGGGGTCCTGGCCTGCATGTCTGAGGTGTTGGGATGGATGCTCCCCCCGTACGCCAAAGTTTGCCCTACTGCATGTCATGGAGGGGGTGGGGGGCAACCTCTACAAGCGACACCTGATGCTCCTTGCCCTTACATTGGCCAAAAGAGACATCGCTAAAGGGTGGAAGGATTCACAAGCCCCGTTGGTAGTCATTTGGAAGAAGGGGTTAGATTATTGTATGGGGTTGGAGCAGCCAATTTTCATAGCTAGTGTGTGCCCGCGGCAACATACAATTTGGAAGCGCTGGGCAGATTATAGGGGCCTGTGGCTTGACCCCCCGGTGGAGCAGGATGATCTTCTGTGTGTGGGATGACGGGCCCAGATAGTTCCGGGGAGGGGGTCATGGGAACGTGGGAGGAGGGTGTGCATATACTGCGATGGTGTATTTTTTCTATGCTTGTATCACTACGTACGGGTGGAACCTGGGTGGTTAGTGTGGGTCAGGGGGGAGGGAGTTGGGGGAGGAAGTTGAGGGGGTAGGGGTAGTAGGGAGGGGGGAGGTGGGAGAGTGTTCAGTTGCTTGTGACCCTTTGGTAATTTGTTTGTACTTGCATAAGAAACTCGATTGCCACTTGGATGATGTACTGTTTCTTTTCACCTGCAGTTATCCCTGGGTTACAGGGCTCTGCACAATATTTGCAATCTGACAATAAAATCTGTTTTCCAAAAAAACGTCATCTCCAACTAACATCCATTTTCCATGAAAGGTAATAGGTGGGCTTGGAAGAGGCCCAGTGATGCAGATGGTTTTCTTCTTAAATTGCAAATAAGGAAAAACAGACAATGGTTCACCTCTTATCTTCAAAACAGATCCCAACAAATTAAACTCAGTCACTGCCTCTCTAAACCTCAACCTGTCTCACTTGGTGTCCCACAAGGCTCTATCCTATCTCCAACCCTATTCAATCTCTTCATGGAACCACTCACTCTCATTCTCAAATAAGCTAAAATCAGTTACCACCTCTATGCTGACGAAACTCAACTATATTACAAGATCAAGTCCCACAATGACATTCTACAACTCAACAATACTCAGAATAAAGTCCAAGCCTGGTTCCATCTTAATCACCTCAAACTTAATCCTAAAAAAACTGAAATCATCCTTTTCACTCCCAAAAACAACTCTCTGCCTATCCAACAATGGATCACTGATATCAAAGCACTTAATTGCTCTGTCTCCACCTCTACCTCTGTCAAATCCCTAGGCATTAGCATCAACCAGAATCTTAATCTCATCCCCCTCAACAAAAATGCTGCAAAAGGTGCTGTCTTCACCCTTCACCACCTTAAAAAAATTAAACCTTTCATTCCAGCTGATGACTTCAAAATCGTGGTACAATCACTTGTCCTATCCAGAATTGATTATGGCAACGCCACCCTTGCTGGCACCCCTAAAGTCCACCTTGCTCCAATTAAATCTGTTCTCAACCTGGCGGCCAGGCTTATCTCTGACTGTAAGCGATGTGATCACATCTCTCCTGTCCTCAAAAACCTCAATTGGCTCCCAATAGAAGGCAGATCCACCGACAAGATTGCTTGTATCACCCACAAAGCCCTTCACCAAAACACCCCCTCTTACCTCTCTGACAAATTGCAAAAAGCAGGGTGTTCCAGGTCTTTGCGGAGTACTAACGTCCTTGGCTTAATCCCTCCTCGACTCAAATGTAAAAAGACTCAATCTCGTGCATTCTCAGGTAATGTCCCTACGATTTGGAACTCTCTCCCCAAAGATCTTCGCTGCAACCCCTCCTACCCTCTTTTCAAAAAAAGCCTCAAGGCGTTTCTTCTTAACAAATATTGGGGTACTTAACGTCATTTAATTCACTCGGTTATATTCTCTCTCCTTCTCTATCTTCCCTTCTCTCTCTAACTTTCTCAACCTTCCTCTTTTCTGATATTGACCCCTCAGTTACTTTTTCCTACATCTCTCGTTCGATTGAAATTCCTTATCCTATGTGAGTAAATCTGCACTATGTTAATTGTGGTTTTGGTTTTGATGTGTTAACCGACCTTGTAAAGCGCTCTGATACTCTTGGGTCCAGTAGCGCTATATAAAACCTTTTAAATAAAATTAAAAAATAAATAAATAGTATCTCACCACTGCACCAATCACTTATCAAGGGCTCCTTTGGGAATTAGTGGCACTGGGGAATTGCCCACGTTGTCTATGACTTAAAATGTCTCTAAGAGTATGTGATAACAGACTGAAAGATCATTGAAAGAAGAGACAAAGGGGTATCTTCATAACTCTGTGTCTAGTACATAAGGCACATTGTGTGCAATCACCAACCCTTCTCACGAACCTCTTTGCTCCTTGCCCACTGAAGAAAAGCCTCATAACTTCCGGAACTACTGGATACCAATTATTTGATGGTCAAATTTGTCATGATCTGTGCAAATGTAGAACATTTCTTAATGCTCACCTACTCTTCCTGGCTTTTGGATGCTATGTTATATCTATTTGTAGAGCACACAAATCACCTGGAAGGGTATACTGGTGCTGAGGTTTGACATAGGCTGTGTCCGTGCCATGCCTTCGCAGAGAGCCAGGTCCTCAGTTTCTTGCAAAACTCAAGTACTGAGGAGGAGGCTCCGATGAGGGGGTAGGTCATTTCAGACTTTGGCTGAAAGGTAGGTAAAGGAACAAATGCTGCCTCTGGTTTTATGTATGAGTGGGATGCATGCAAGCAGGCAACCGGCTGAGGGGAGGTGTCTGGTGGGTGCCCTTGTTGTGGTAGATGGGGCCAAGTTTGTGCAGGGTCTTGTATATGGTTAAATTTAGAAGAACAGCAGTGTAGGCTAGGAAGGCTGCACCAGTATAATAATTCCCCAAAATATTCAACTCGAAATGCTCAACTTTTTGTAACCCCACTGCTATAGAAGTCACAAATCACAATATGCGAGAAAGAACTTCTCTTCAAATAATGAAATAATGAAAAGGAGAAAATAATCAGATATAATACATTTATAAATTATAAACAATCTCTTTTCAAATCCTTGTAATTCAAACACAATTATACTGCGTGGAGTCTTGAAATGTCTTTTCTTCCATTAATCTTTATTTTCATTTTCAATCAAATGCATCAAGCCCAGCCAACGCGCTGCATCCCAAAAATGGACTTCATCAGAGTCGAAATTAGGTCACGAGGAACACCGAAACAATCTAGTGATGTACAGTCATCTATATCGATGTTCTCGGGACGTCTGTTAATTATTTCTATCCGTGCTAAAAATAAAAATAGAAAAGAGCAAGTCTAGGGAAAAGCTCATGAAGATCACCAAAACAATATAGTGATGTAAATTCATGTACATCGATATTCCATTGACGCTAATATTCTCCTGAATTTCTAAGGATTATTGCATTCTATCCGTGCCGGCATCATCTCCGTTCATGTCGCAAGTACTTTCTGTCCAGCTGTGTACATGGTTGTGAGGAGTTTGATGAGTACACTTTTCTGTACGGGGAGCCAGTGGCAGTCTTTGAGGTGCGTGGTGAATTGAGTGTGGAGTTAGTCTGGGTGTGAGTCTGGCCTCTGAATTTTGTATCATCTGAAGACTTCTGATTAGTTGGGCATTGTTTTTGACAGTATTTTCCTGTAGTCCAATTTTCTTGAGATGTGGGCATTTGTGATGGTTCTGCGTTGGTTGCCTGGAAGCCACTTTCTTGAGTATTTTGAGGGTTTTAAGAAGGAGGCGAAGGCTGTATTCAATTAGCCTGTCAAGGCGAACTAGGTGTAGACCACTATACAAGGGTCCTAAGCTTGGGTTGCCGGACTAGGTGTGGTCTGAGTTCCGTAGGCCAATAGGCTGAGTTCTATAGTGTTTGTGTCTTTGCTGGAGAGTACTGTTTCTGTTTTGTTTGTGTTGTGTTTTAGACAGTTGATTTTCACCAATCTGACAACTGTGGTCATGCAAGAGGAGATTTCGTTCCAGGTGCTATATGTTTTGTTGCAAATGAGCTCGGTGTCATATGCAAAGGAGATGACGGTGATCACATAAGAAAGGATGATGCTGGTGAGAGTTGCAATGCAGGTGCTGAAGAGTGTGGGGCTGAGTCATGATCCTTTGAGAACTCCGCAGATGGGATGCCAGTGGCCCGAGGAGAAGAGAGTCAGGCTGACTGACTGGGTTTGGTCTGGTAGGAGTGAGCAGGATTGGATTATCTATCCATCGTCATCATTCCTCCTCATTTAGTCTTCATACGCTTAGCTGATCAGGCGCATTAGTTCAGAATACCTTCTCCAACATTGGCTTTCAGAACTTTACTTTTAAGGTGTTTTCATCTTTTGGGACACATTTAAGCTGGTACATCTGACATTTACTGAGGGGTTTATATGGTTCTTCATCACCAGGTTCAGCAAAGTACTACCTGATTTTCTTTATACATTCCACATCCCAGAGTGCTTTTAGGACACCAATGCATGGTTAACAGGCCATAAAGGGCTGGCCATTGTTTCCAAACTCAGAGTATCTGAAGGGGCTAGTTTTAAGCTTAACTGTTCACATTATTTGAATTCCAGAGTTCTCCTTCTCACCTGCATTGTTCTGCATACCGGCGACCTTGATATGATCGCAGTAGTCGCTTCGTGCCACCACCACAGAACATTGTTTCTGTGAACTGTCAGGAGTATTATGTCAGTTCTGCAGATAGGGCAGTATCAATTATGGAAGAGGGTATTCCATGACAAAAAGGAAGGGGCAAGAAGGCTGGGAACTCAAGAACTGTATGGTGACAGTTTTCTCACCTGTTTTTCATAAACCAACCTACTTCTATCTACGCCTTCCTTAAATACTGGACAATATTTGTCCAGTTGGAAAGCCGGTAATGATACCAGGGATATTAAATTATATCGGTAGAGTATATTGCCTATAGGGTGTACAATAAAAGCCACATAAAGAAGAACAGCAGTACAAAATTTGACCCTTAAAAACACAGGGTTCAAATTCATTTTTTTTGTAAATACTAAAGAAGACATGAAGGTCTTTTGTCTGTTGGGAGCCTTCATCTGTGAATGTGTGACTGGTCCCATGGATTTGCAGAAGGAATCCTGCTTCATTATACTGATAAGCAAGGGTTTCTGTGACATCATCTGATCAGCCTCTGCATTGTATATGACTGATTGCACCACTCACATCACTCAAATATGAAAAGGTCACCTTTATTGAAAGCAAGTTAAAAACCGAACTCCTTTGACTAAACTACACATTCTAAACATTGTCCTGACAAATTGCTGAAATCAGAATACTAACCCTTCTACCTCTAACACACTGCCTACCCCTAAGTGCTCCCTCCATTCACCTAACCTTTGGGACCAAATACCAAAACCCTGTCTTCACAAACTAACTATACATTCTTGTATTCTTCAATATCTGGGCTGGCCCTGCAAGAACTCAACTTCTCTGCTCCCCACCTACCTCGGTGCCTTTGAAAGGTATCTTCAAACCCTGTGAAGAATCTCTCTATAGAACCACAGCTTTGAACCCGTCCAGATGCATTTTTAGCCATGGTAGCTTGGACTTCGGATTAATAGGAGCAGTTACCCTTTGCCTCAGCCACCCGGCCTTCACTCCAATCTCTCCCACCTTGCAGGTTCCCCGTTTCCCTGGTGCATTGTAAGAGCAGGTGTCTCCCTCTAGATGTTGAACTATCTTGAGAGAACTTACATGGGAACCGGTAGCATGCTCCTTTGTTTAGGTTCTAGCATGCTCCTGTAGGCTCCCTCTCTCACAGAGCCTCAAAAGGGTGTGTAAGTTATAGGAAAACAGCTAGCCAAGTGCATCAGCCTGGTTGGGTTCACATTTATCAACTACAGCTTGTTATCTATTTTGCTTATGATTTCCTAGTGGTCGTCCTTTTCTTTGCACTGAACTACTCATCGGAAAAGAGCCAAAAGATCCATGCCAGACCACCAGAACTGAGGTTCACTTCCAGAATTATGTCTACATATTTCCACAGCGCCACGCTACACTCAGGGGTCTTTTCACAATTTTGGCTCGCATAGATAGTAAATATCACCATCCACGTCTTAATGTTTGTAGGCACTTTTGGCCTTTTAGCTAATTCCCTCTCTTCCACTTTTAAACCTTCCTTGCATGGTATGTTCTATGGAGAAGCTTAAACATGTCCTCCTATTCATTGGCCCAGACATTTTCTTTCATGGCCATCAGTATGTGAACCTCCAGATGCTGGCCAATGCTCATAAAGGAGAGGAGTATCTCCCTTCTAGGTTCGGTAACATCCCCAATGCTGCTGCCTTCTCCTGTCCTCCTTTGCTCCACTACCTGCCATGCTTTCCTGGCTCTCTAATGTGGAGCTAGTTGGAGGTGTTTTTCCGGTGCTCCCTCAGGCAACTGAGTTGTGCTTTCCTCCGGCCATCCCTGTGTTCCTTAGAGGTGTCCCCTGCTGCCTCCACTGTCTGAACTGAGGCAGTCTTTGAATTGGCGCACCAGGAAAAATTCCCAGGACTCTCTCCATGATCTCTGTATGTTCTCAACTCACCCACACTCTATCGCCTACTTGCATCTTCATATTAGCCCGCTCATGCCTTTGCCCATGCATCCACTCCCCAATGTGGCTGCCCGTGCATCCCTGTACTCATATCTTTGATCCCCACTTCTCTGTTTCCAACTTTCCTCTCTTCTTGTCCGTTTATCCTGAGCTAACTTCTTTGCTTCTTCTTGCCCCTAATTGTGCTGTTTATGGAAAGCCTTCTTATTTCTCTTGTGTCTGTCTCCCGACTGTCACTGGTTCCCCTTCCGGGGCTGATGCCTGTCTCTAGCACACCAGGTTTCTTACACCACCCTAGCCCTATAGGGCACCCCAGCCCTCTGCTGGGACTTCCCCTATCCCTGTCAGAGTCCGACTCGTCTTCATTTGAGTACCTATATCAAACCTTGCATCCACCTCCTGCACAGTACACCCAGGGGCGGCTAGTGACATTTGAAAGTGGTGGGCGTAAAATAATGTGCATATTGCACCGCAGCGAGCGATCGCAGTGAGCGAGCCCGAACCACCCCGATAAAATTTTGAAAAAAGAGAAGAAAAATCGTACATTTCCAAGCAAATTTGAGAAAGCAGGAAGGTTAATAAAGCAATTGTGAAAGTGCAGTTATTACATTAATTGTTGTCCTAACATAGGTACCTGCTTATTCAGTATAACCACAGAGCTTCATACATCCCGTCCTATTACGCTGCTGAATTCAGACTATAAGACTTTCATGGAAATCTCAGCTCTAAGAGTAGAAGAAGTTGCACAGCAGTTGGGAAACAGCCTTTACAAAGCATTGGGAACCATACATTACCTTTACCACGTTTCCATTAGAACGCATGTGACTTTATCACGCATGTCTTTCCACACAGTTTTTGTTTATGACTAGACAGAGCTGGGACTTTGTATGGAGAGGAGAGGAAAAAAACAGCTGATAAAGAAAAGTGTATAGGTAAAGTGGAGACAGAGCTGATAAGGGCTGAAGAATAGACAGACAAGAGCTATGGTGGAGGGGAGAGGGAGAAGGGCAGGGTTAGAAGGGGCCAGGGACAGAATACTGAATAGGGACACAGCAAATTAGAAATAGTGGGAGGGAGGTGACAGACCTGGGAGCACAAAGGAAAGAGAACTGTCACAGAGGAGTGAGGATATAGACAGTAGATAAATGATAAAGTAGAGCTGCATTGGTGGCAGCTGTGGCCACTAGGTCCCTTCCTGTCGGTGAATTAATGATAAATGGTCACATCAGCAGACAATGCCCATGTGTCATCTGCAGACACTGAGAAGTATCGCCAAACATGGCATGCATTGAAGTTATCAGTGGAAAAATAGCACAGTACAACAAGACAGAGTACAACGCATGGGTATTGTCAGCAGCAGTAAGGTACCTCTATCGCTAGATGTTTGCTTAGTATGAGGGAAACTCGTATGTTTGCTTTCGGCCTAGTTCTTTTTTGAGTAAAGAAAGGGCTGAAACTGGCCATAGTACTGTAAAGAGCAACTGCTGGCAGAACGTATTGTTCACCAATAATACATTTTTTTACTGAGACCTTAATTGTTCAAAGCATTCTATACTTGCATTTCTGTGGGGTTAAGTCTAGGTGGAAATACTGCACACACACTGTGCTGTTGCTGTATGCGTTACACTGAAATGCAGAGATTTCTGTGATTCACAGTATGCTGCTGTAAAATTCAGCTTTGTGATCAGTTTTGCCCCCAACATATTTTTGACGCACTGGGCTGCGGGAAACAGCAGACTCAGCCTCCATTTTGTAAAGACCACACAATCACACATACAGAAAAATGACCCACATTGCTGCTGTGTAAAGTTACAGCCACGTGAAGAACTTCCCATACAAGTTAACATAACAATCTATCGATGAACCCCCAACTGCTGCGCAGTCAGAAGTAATGCAAACTGCGGAAGATCGAAATAAAAAACTAAAAGGAAACAAACAAAAATAATAATAACGGAATGACCAAGGGGGTCCGACATAGAAGCTGCAGAGAGTGGCAATACGAAGGGGCACCAGCGCACCACGATAACACACGGTGAGTAAAAAGCAAAGTAGAGGGTTACAGATTTTCCTAGCTTGCTTTAGGCCTTTTTACACCACCATGGACAATCGAACTGAAAATGACCTGTGGTAGTTGTTCCATGCCTTCACAGGCTTCACCGATAGCAAAGTAGCTTGTCAGAAAATAATGTCGGACGTCGTGAAAAGGCGTTCAAGTTCAACTGAGAAGAAGTCGTGCTCTCGCACTCAGAGAGCCCAACACACACACACACACACACAGAGGCCAACACCCCCCCACACACACAGAGCCCAACCCCCCCCACACACACAGAACCCCCCACACACACACACACAGCCCAACCCCCCCACACACACACAGAGCCCAATCCCCCCAAACACACAGAGCCCAACCCCCCCACACACACAGAGCCCAACCCCCACACACACACAGAGCCCCCCCACACACACAGAGCCCCACACACAAAGCCCCACACACACTGAGCCCCCCCACACACACACAGAGCCCCACACACACACACGCACAGAGCCCCTCCCACACACACACACACAGAGCCCCCCACACACACACAGAGCCACCCCCTCACACACAAGAGCCCCTTCCCCACACACACACAGAGCCCCCCACACACACACACACAGAGTCCCCCCACACACACACGGAACAGAGGGCAAGGAAATCGGGAGAACAGAGGGCAAGGCAAACGGAAGAACCGAGGTCAAGAAAAACGAAAGAAAAGAGGTCAAGAAAAACTAAAGACAAGAGGGCAAGGAAAACGGAAGAACAGAGGTCAAGAAAAACGAATGAAAAGAGGGCAAGGAAAACCTAAGAACAGAGGTCAAGAAAAACGAAAGAAAAGAGGGCAAGGAAAACAGAAGAACAGAGGTCAAGAAAAACGAATGAAAAGAGGGCAAGGAAAACGTACGAACAGAGGGCAAGAAAAACGAAAGAAAAGAGGGCAAGGAAAATGGAAGTACAGAGGTCAAGAAAAACGAAAGAACAGAGGGCAAGGAAAACAGAGAACAGAGGGCAAGAAAAACGAATGAAAAGAGGGCAAGGAACAGGGAAACATTGCCTTACATAACGCATATAATGCCAGGCTGCCCCGGGCCACCGCAGGGAGCCACCTAAGAGGGCGGCCACCCTTAGTGCCACAGATAGGGCAGTATCAATTATGGAAGAGGGTATTCCATGACAAAAAGGAAGGGGCAAGAAGGCTGGGAACTCAAGAACTGTATGGTGACAGTTTCCTCACCTGTTTTTCATAAACCAACCTACTTCTATCTACGCCTTCCTTAAATACTGGACAATATTTGTCCAGTTGGAAAGCCGGTAATGATACCAGGGATATTAAATTATATCGGTAGAGTATATTGCCTATAGGGTGTACAATAAAAGCCACATAAAGAAGAACAGCAGTACAAAATTTGACCCTTAAAAACACAGGGTTCAAATTCATTTTTTTTGTAAATACTAAAGAAGACATGAAGGTCTTTTGTCTGTTGGGAGCCTTCATCTGTGAATGTGTGACTGGTCCCATGGATTTGCAGAAGGAATCCTGCTTCATTATACTGATAAGCAAGGGTTTCTGTGACATCATCTGATCAGCCTCTGCATTGTATATGACTGATTGCACCACTCACATCACTCAAATATGAAAAGGTCACCTTTATTGAAAGCAAGTTAAAAACCGAACTCCTTTGACTAAACTACACATTCTAAACATTGTCCTGACAAATTGCTGAAATCAGAATACTAACCCTTCTACCTCTAACACACTGCCTACCCCTAAGTGCTCCCTCCATTCACCTAACCTTTGGGACCAAATACCAAAACCCTGTCTTCACAAACTAACTATACATTCTTGTATTCTTCAATATCTGGGCTGGCCCTGCAAGAACTCAACTTCTCTGCTCCCCACCTACCTCGGTGCCTTTGAAAGGTATCTTCAAACCCTGTGAGGAATCTCTCTATAGAACCACAGCTTTGAACCCGTCCAGATGCATTTTTAGCCATGGTAGCTTGGACTTCGGATTGCGGCCTAGCGTGTGGGACCCTGGGGGACCCCAGTGATGTCACTTCCGGCGGGGGGGAAGGGGCGTAGGCATATAGCCTCGGTTCGCGGGCCTGGGGCCCTCTTTGACCCCGATCAGCCTGGTGGATGGTCCCTCTCCCCCCTTGCCCCGGACGAGCTATGCTGCCCGGACGCTGTTTTTGGATTCAAGGTGAGTGTTCCCTTTTGGTCTTCCCCCCTCTCCCTGTTCCTAAGTCCCCCCCTGGGTCCTCCGTTGCCGAGTGCTGCTTAACTGTTGTGGGTGGTGGGTTGCGGGTCCGGGGCAGGTCTTTGCTCTGTATCCTGCAGTGGAGGGAAGGGCCTGGTCATGTGGGTGGTGGGGGGGAGGAGGGCGGTCCGTCTTTTCCTGCGGGGCCGGTGCTCCAGCGGGGTCCCTCTTGGCTCGGGGTTTTGCGGTGGGGGATGGGGGGTGGGCTTGGTCATGCCACTTGAGGGAGCCGCTGGTCCCTTTTGGGAGTGCGGGGCAGGGAGTCCGGTCGGATCCTCCTGCTGCGCGGCCTTGCCCCTCGTTGCGGGCAGCTAGGTGTAGTTGGGGTTCAGGGGGAGGGGGAATGCGCTCCCCATGCTGGTGCCGCGCAGGAAGGGTAAGCCTCAGTTCGGCTGTGCGGCCTGGGCCCTGCTTGTAGGTAGGGGGGGTGGGTTGGTGCTTTTGCGTGGCCTTGCTCTCCGGGGCCTCAGTCCAGCCTCACTGGAGCCATGCCCCCTGCCTCAGTTGCCTCCCTTCCTTCGTTGGATGATCCAGTGGCCCGGCAATTACCTTGTGGGCCTGAGCTTCGCCAGCCTTGGGGGGTGGGGCCGGCTCGCGGGGATGGAGGCCCCCTCATGCTCTTCTCCGGTTCTTGAGCATCGCATGGCCATTCGTCGCTCTCGCTGCTCCCCTCAGTGCGACTTCTCATAGTCCCCTCTTTTTGGGCTCGTTATGGGAGAATGGGGGGGCTTCCTGCATCTCCGGCCTGCGGGTCTAGAGTCGCGGAGGGCAGGTCGGCCTTTTCTCCCTCCGGCGTGTGTGTCCCTGGATGCCCGACTCGTGCAGCTGTACTCCCCTCCCCCGCCCGCGTCGAGCTGTTGTGTCGGGTCGCGGCGATCAGGCGCGCTCGCAGCTGCTCTCCCCCGTGGTCATCCCTGAAGAGTGCCAGGCTCGTGGTGGGGGTCTCCGTAGCTGGATCTCGCTTGCATGTGGGGTGGGGGGACGGGCGGAGGCATTGCCGGGGATTATGGTTTTATTGTTGGTAGGCAGCGTGATTACTCCCGCAGGTGTATAAGCCTCCACAAATGTAACATTGCTAGTATGTGGCATGTACTGCTTCTCCCACGCCGTGGGCGGGGGCAGTGTCGAAGTATTCGTTGGGCAGTTTGAACAGTGTGAACATGACCCGCAGGGTCAGTGTGATGTGTAGCCCCAGTGGCCTGACGGATTAGTCTCTGCTCCCCGGGGCCAAGGATTGTGGGTATGTGTCCAATCTAGGTTGGCTTTTGAAATGATTGATCTTTAAATAGAATCCGGTTGTGATTAGCAATTAATTCTTATTATTCACCTGCACTGTTAGCATGGTTAGTGTAACCCAGTTAGTAAACTGGTAACAAGACTGTAGGTGCATTTACCACTCGTGCAGCTAGCGCATGATGTGCATCGAAGACTCCTGCCAGCAGGTACCCAGCACCTATCAATATGTCAGCTTATCATAGCAGAAAAAATTACAAATGTACAAGATGTAAAGTCTCACAAGGAAGAGATACAAACAAAGAAATATTGCAAATGTAGAAGTAGTAATCCCTAAATACCTAAGGAAGGGATACGAATGGATATACTCTGAGTCACATAGTAATAGTAGAGAGTACAAAGGTCTACTGCATATATTAGCGATTAGAGTTATCTCTATATACATAGGGAAGGAATATGAATGGATATAATCTAAGAGTCACATAGGAATGGTAGAGAGTACAAAGGTCTACTGCTTATACTAGTTATTAGAGTTATCTTTATATACATAGGAATGGTAGAGAGTACAAAGTTTTTACTGCATATACTAGTGATTAGCACGCAATTTATTTAAGCCATGCACTGTTTCCCTCATGCCGTCGGCAGGAGCTGTGCCTAGTTGATTTGTTTATGGGCTTATTAGCGTGAACATTACCTGAAGGTGTCAGAGCGCCTTAAATAGAATCAGTTTTGCATAGGGTTTGGGGTTTAATTAAAAAAAAAATTTGGAGGAACAGTTGCAAGTTGAAGCGTTTCTTGGTAAACATGCAAGGTTAGTGCTGAAGTGGATGTCCATCAAAAGAGCCAGGTTTAGGCCTTCTTGCTCTCTTCTTGTAGGTTAGATGTCACATGGCAATGATACAGATGCGATGGCAGACATGACACTAAACCCTGATATTATGTGGCCCAAACCATGTGATCAGTTAGCGTGCAGTTCACCTAGCCCGTCCATCCCCCCCAGGGATGGGAGGGATGTCTATGTTGGGCGGGGTTGGGACTAATATCACGTTTGGTCATATGTCCATGTAGGCTACCATTCAGAAACGGATGCTGGGGCACGCCTCGTTGAAAGTCACGGGAGTGACCATGGGTAAACAGGTGTCGGCACACTAGGGTCAGTGGGCCTGATGTAACGGACAACAGGTGTGGTTTGAGGCTAACATGTTTTTCTAATTACAGATTGTCTGTTGGTTTAGGATTAGACGACAAGGAGGACGTGGGATTTGATTTGGAGCAGGTATTGTTGGACACGCGGTGTGAAATGTAGTTGGCTGGCAGTGGGAGGGGCCCAGCCCAGGGCTCTACAACCACCCTATTTTCTGGCGGCGAGGGAGGCATTGCTAACCTTGCTTTAATCGTTACTCAGAATTGTCGCACTGGGGATTCGTTGTCAGTCAGTGTTTACAGTCGCTGCACCTTTTTAGCTTTTAGTTGTTACTGCAGCAGGAAAACCTTTAAGGGATGATAATATTTAATTCACAGGCAATTAACAACGTGGTGGGCCTAGTAATGAATTCAGTGTGATGGGTAATCATGGGAGTGCACGAGGGTCCACAAATGTTAAGATAATAACTTCAGTAATGTATGGCGAACTCACTGCTTCCTTTTAGCTACAATTTAATGTCTGGGGAAGTTTTACATAATTGTCAGAGTGTGCACTTAAATTCAATAGCTGGTTCTGTCACCGGACAAGATTTATTGTGGATTGATGCATCCACTAATGGGGGCCCATGTTTGACCTCTTGTCACGGAGTCATCTTCCAGCAGGGTTGCAACTTTTTGAGTCCCTGTGGTTCTAGTGGACCAAACAATACAAGAGTTAGCAAACTGTGCATTACAGGAGGAAAGGTGACGTGTGCAAGTTACAAAGGCGTACAAGTAGAGGTATAATACTACAATAAATGGAGGACACTCAAACACAGGCAATGATGGCACTTGTGCAAGTACCGGAACCAAACACAATGTAAGAGGTAGCAATCAGTGTGTTACAATAGAAAGTGGCGTGTACATGTTACAAGAGAGTACCAAACACAGGTAGAAGGATATTACTTCATAATGGCAGACTCTTAGCCACAAGAACACACTGGGAGGACACTTCCATAGTCAAGGAGAATAGAATTTTAGATATTAAAAGGTCTTCAGTCAGATAAGAGAGGGCATTAATTAAATTGGGAGGTGTCATTGAAGGAGGAGAACTTTGAGGTCAGTTTTGAAGGCCTGGGAGGACGAGGTGTTTCTGAGAAGAATAGTAAGGGGGCGAGCTAAGAAGTGACTCTAATTCACACACTCCAAAGTGCATTGGTCATTATCAGATATAGCATGTGAATATTTGACTTAGTTTCAAGACTCTACACTTCTGCACAGGCGCTAGAGGTACACAAGTATGTGCCTCACCCAAGTCCTTACGAGTATGTATTGTGGGCAAACTAGTTCTCGTAACTGACAAACAAGCTCGGCCTCTGAGGCGTGGGGGGGCATTGAGGGCCCTGTCTCGTTGCAGAGAATCCATATTGATATACGGAGGGGGGCAGAGCTTCTAATGGATGTTTTTATGTCTCAAATGCAGGAACCACGCTGGAGAACCACCCTACTCACATGGGGGTCCACCTGAACTATCAACAGGTATAAGGGTCATAGCACGCTGGGGGCAGTGTGCTAGGGTCTGGGACTCCCAGGTCCTCCCCATGTGTCAGGACTGTCCCTGTTGTGGGGCACACAGGTTACACCCCAGAGAGGTATGACATTCATAGTCAACTGGGGAATCGGAACTTAGCAGGTAGCTCCTGTACAATAATTGGATGTTTCTCTTGTGAAACATCAGATGAACCAGGGCAATTGGTTGATTTACTGGGCACTAATTGGGGTGTTCTGTCGGTAAGCAGTGGGAGACTGTGGACAAACCATGCATGCCCTGTGACAACATTGAAATGCGTTTTTAGTTTACACATGTGAGGTGTCTGGGCATATCTTGCATCCCATGTGCAATAAAGGAATGTGTTCTTTTGTACAGCTACTGGTGCGCAAGTAAGGGGCTCTGAGCCTGGCGATCGAGTTAGCAAACTATTTCTCGTAACCAACAAACAGACTTGGCGTTGGTAGCATGGGGGGCATGGATGGCCCCTGTCTCATTGCAGAGAATCCATTGGGTATATGAGGGGGGGGCATGGCTTTTAATGTATGTTTTATGTCTCAAATGCAGGAACCACGCAGGAGAGCCGCCCTACTCACATGGGGGGCCACCTGAACTATCAACAGGTTTATTTATTTATTTTATTTTATTTTTTGAGGCTTGTAGAGCGCGCGGCTACCCCCAAAGGGGGTGTCCCGGCGCTTAGACTGTGAGCTAAAAAAGAGTAGGGCCTATAATAATGAAAATAGCCAGGTTTTAAGACGGCTACGAAAAAGTGTTTCAGAGGAAACAAATCTAAGATCTAAGGGGAGGCTATTCCATAGTTTAGCCGTCATAACAGCAAAGGCTCTGCCGCCCATTCTGGAGCGGCGAAATCGAGGGACAACAATGAGGCGCAGATTGTTGGATCGCAAAGATCGCACTGACTGAGAAAGTGTTAATCTCTTGCGTAAGTAGTCCGGTCCCATCCCATTGAGAGCCCGAAAAGCAAGAGTTAGCATTTTGAACTTAATACGACTTGCGATTGGAAGCCAGTGGAGTTCTTTGCGGTAGGCTGCAACTGAGTGTCGTGCAGGGATGTTGCCAATCAGCCTCGCTGCCGCGTTCTGAACAATCTGTAGACGTTCAATTTGATATTGGGGGGCCCCGGCATAGAGGCTGTTGGTGTAATCCAGATGTGAAGTTATTAAGGCCTGGGTGACCGTTCTGCGAGCATCTAATGGCAAAAAAGGAAAAATCTTTCGCATCATCCGCAGTTTCCCAAAACAGGCCGCAGTAACCTTATTAATTTGAGGATTGCACGACAGAGCATCATCAAACTGAAAACCCAGATTGCGAGCAGTGTGAACAACAGGGATGGGGGGAGGATTCAGCACAGTCGGCCACCACAAGGTAGAGGAAATGATAGTTTTTTGATTAAAAAACAAGACCTCCATCTTGTCAGTATTAAGACGTAGGTGGTTGGATGCCATCCAGGAGCATACTTCGCTCAAACAGTGGCGAAAACTGGCGAGACTGGAGTCAGAGTGATCTCTAAAAGAAAACATAAGCTGTGTATCGTCAGCATAAGAGATCACTCTGACCCCAAGTGACTCGACCACCTTAGCCAGGGGGGCCAGATACACATTGAAAAACAATGGGCTCAGGGCAGAGCCCTGCGGCACTCCACAGACAAGGGGTTTACATTCCGATTGAAAAGGTCTAAGAAGGACCCTCTGCGTTCGACCCTGAAGGAAGGAGCTGATCCATGATAGAGCAGAACCGCCCAGTCCAATCTGCTCCAGTCGATCTAGAAGTATCTTATGGGATACCGTATCGAAAGCGGCGGATAGGTCGAGGAGGACCAACATGGCCTCCTCTCCCCTATCCACACACTCTCGAATGGTCTCTGAGACTTCCAGGAGTGCCGTTTCTGTGCTAAAGCCAGTGCGGAATCCTGACTGGTTGAAGGGTCTTAGCACATTGGGGGAGGGTGCTAGGGTCTGGGATTCCCAGATTCTCCCCAGGTGTCATTTCTATCCCCTTTTTGTGGGGCGCGCAAGTTACAACCCATGGAAGTATTACATTGTGTGGGGTCCCGGGTCAGCACGTATGTACACCTGTTTATACAAAATGTATTTGATATTTTATTCATTTTTTGTATGTATATCAAAATTACTTTTCTTATTTTTTCTGTTTATTTTTAATCTTCACTACATTGTACTTTTCCGTTATATTGATTTAAAAATCTACTCATCATGTACATATTGAGTAGATTTTTAAATCAATATAACGGAAAAGAACAATGTAGTGAAGATTAAAAATAAATAGAAAAAACAAGAAAAGTGATTTTGATATACATGCAAAAAATGAATAAAATATCAAATACATTTTGTATAAACAGGTGTACCTGTGTTGATTCAAAGGGATTTTTCGAAACTATTTGAACAATGTCGATTGAGAAAGGATGTTAAGGCCACGAGGGAATTTCTTGTATTATTGTTGATGCTGTCCCCTCTTTTCCCTGGCCACAAAAGTCTAGCAGAGGGGGTCCCAAACTTTTACTATTCCTGGGTCAGCACGTCCAGGATTGGAGTGTAACCTGTTTTCTAATTTCAGGACATCGGATCAAGTACATAGACACCACTCTGAGAAGGACAGGTGGGATCGGAAGCAGGAATGGCCAGGGGTGCTCCGGGCTCGGAGCCTGAATGCTGTTCCTGGTTAAGTGCTCTTGGGGGGCAAGGTGACGGTTCTGACTTCTTGTAGGGGCGATTAGAAACAGTGTTGAGTGTAGCAGTTGTGCAGTTACCATGCCCCCCTTACACATCAGTCCCAATTGTGCTCAAGTACCTTATGCAGACGCTGGCCTCAGCTCATAGGTGACAGGATGGGTAACCACAAGTGTAGATGGGCAGAAGACTGGTATGGCTTGCATTAGGGGGGTGCCCAGGGGTCTTATCCAAAACGTATCTAAAGGTCAGTACTTGTGCCACACTATAGGGAATGCACACAGCAGGGGAGAGGGCCTGTCCAGGTGGTCAGGGGCAACTTTATTGTCAAGCCTAGACTTCCGTAAGCGCGGCTAGGGCCTACCAAGACCATGAGGGACAATTGCCTTTGGCCCAGGGCATCCTTTTAGCCGTAAGGGGTTCGCTTCGTTTGACACACTGCTGTGGAATATAAATGGGTCAGTTCTGTGGGACGTATGCTCTGTTGGTTAGAGCTCCTTAGAGTAAGGCGTGTGCAGCATGGACCTGAGGTGGCAAACTCTAGTTTGCTCCTGGGTTTAAAATATTGATGTGATGGGTCAAAGGGTGCTGCACCAGGCGGAAATGATATAGTACAGCATCTAGTTTACCAGTTCTGTGTGGGATCATCATTCGCAACAGCAGCTGCTTATATGGATAGCAGTATTGCCTCGTTTACTTTGCCCAGGGTTGGGGCGGGCAAGGTCAGCAGCTTGACAGCCAGAAACAGAGGAGGGAAAAAATCATATCCGGGTCGGAGCCAAGTGCACTCGGCAGTCAAGCAAACTATGTTTCAACAGAACCCTGGCACACTGTCGGGAATAAATGCAAGGTTATGGGCTACGCATAAATAGGCCTTCCTGTGTGCATGGGGCGCGAGTGAGCCATTCCCTGGAGGGTGCAATTGGCCTTGACGCACAAGTTACTACTTGTGTAACGATATATCTGTAAGAGACATTAGTTAGTATTAGATTCCTTACCGACCCACCCATCCTCCCCGTTCTGCGAACCGATATCTAGGGTTAGGGTTACCCCCTTTCAGGGCCCTAGTTTCATTGGCATTTTTTGCGTAGCAGTACCCTTGCGCGTCGGTAGGCGTCGTCTGCGGCTCCGCGTCCGTCGTCGGCGTCGTGGGCGCCGTGATGACGTTGTCGGAGTACTTAGATGCCGCCTCCGCGTGCTGACGTCAGTTCTTAGACACAGCTTTTCCGCCCCAGAAGCGCTGAGCCATGTAAAAACCAACACTGGTGCCAATGAAACTACGGCCCTGAAAGGGGGTAACCCTAACCCTAGATATCGGTTCGCAGAACGGGGAGGATGGGTGGGTTGGTAAGGAATCTAACACTAACTAATGTCTCTTACAGATATATCGTTACACAAGTAGTAACTTGTGCATCTGAAAGAGACACGTTAGTATTAGATTCCTTACCTTAGAATAGATACCCCAGCAATACCAACCCCGGTGGTGGGTCTCCGAACCAATAATCACACTAGAAAGTCCTGGAGGACGGAACGGCCAAAGAATCCATCTCTCCGGACTTGGCTGTCCAGGCAGTAGTGTCTCGCAAACGTGTGCAGCGATGCCCACGTAGCTGCCTGACAGATGTCTTGTAAGTGCACTCCCCAGCCCAGGGCAGTTGTAGTCACCTTGGCTCGGGTGGAATGAGCCCGCAATCCAGCAGGGGGCTCCTCTTAGCCAAGGAGTAACATGCCTGGATACACAAGATGATCCACCGGGAGATGGTCCTCTTGTGCACCGCTTTCCCCTTCTTAGCGCCCACGTAACCAACAAAGAGTTGGTCATCCACCCAGAACTGGCGTGTGCGATCCAAGTAAAATGAGAGCGCACGTTTTAGGTCCAGATGGTGGAGCCGCTCTTCCTCTTTAGAGGGATGCGGTGGCGGAAAGAAAGTTGGCAAGGTGATAGACTGCCAGATGTGGAAGGCCGTGACAACCTTGGGCAGGAAAGATGGCTTAGTACGCAACACCACTTTGTCCGGATGGACAGAAAAGAAAGGTGGAGTACAAGAAAGGGCCTGGAGCTCACTCACTCTCCTGGCAGAGGTGATGACAACCAGGAAAGCAGTCTTCAGAGTAAGAAGGCGGAGAGGACAGTTGTGAAGTGGCTCAAAAGGAGCGCACATCAGAAACGTAGGAACCAGGTTCAAGTCCCACTGAGGCATCACAAACGGAACAGGAGGAAATGTGTGTGTGATGCCTTTTAGAAATATATTTACAATAGGGGACTTGAACAAAGAAGGTTGATCAGGCAGCCTCAGAAAGGCCGAAAGGGCAGAAAGGTAGCCCTTGATAGTGCCCAGAGCAGAGCCCTACTGGGCAAGAGAAAGAAGGAAGAGAAGAACCTCAGAGAGAGGGGCAGCAAGAGGATCCACAGCCTTTGCTGTGCACCATGCCACAAATCTGTTCCACCTGCAGGCGTATACCGACTTTGTGGAGGGACGCCTGGCTGCCAGAATGACGTTACAGACTTCAGGAGGCAAGTCAAATGGCCTCAACTGTCGCCGCTCAATCTCCAAGCATGGAGGTGGAGACTGGACAGGTTCGGGTGGAGGACCGTCCCCTGCTGCTGCGACAGACGGTCCTCCTGAAGAGGCAGACGAACCGGGGGATCGACTGACATACTGAGTAGCTCTGGATACCAGAACCTTCTCGCCCAGTCCGGAGCCACAAGGATGACTTGGGCCCGGTCGCGCTTGATCTTCTTCAGCACTCTGGGCAGAAGTGGTATAGGCGGAAAGGCGTACAATAGACCGCAACTCCACTCGCGACGAGAAGCGTCTCCGAGCGAGTGCCGCCTTGGAAATTCCAACGCGAAGAACTGATGACATTGCGCGTTCTCTTCGGTGGCGAATAGATCTAACCAAGGCTCTCCCCATTGCTGAAAGAGGCCTTGCGCCACGTCCGAGTTCAGACGCCATTCGTGATCCATCATGCACTGACGGCTGAGCTCGTCCGCCCTGGCGTTCAGAGAACCTGCCAGGTGTTGAGCCACAAGGGTCACGCCCTGGCGTTCCAGCCATTGCCAGAGGCGCAGAGCCTCCTGGCAAAGGGTCCACGACCCCACCCCGCCCACATGCCTCCGCCGGAGACCAGAGGCCTCTGATCTCCGCCTCTCCCATGTGGCCTCCCCAGCCCTGGAGGGACGCGTCCGTCACAACTACGTGCCCCGGTTGGGGAAGGGAGAGGGATCTGCCGCTGACCCAATCGCGGTCCGTGAGCCACCACTGCAGCTGTCTTGCAGTGCCCTCCGAGATCAGGACGTGGTCGGACAGGTTACCCTGATGCTGGGCCCACTGAAACTTCAGGTCCCACTGCAGAGCCCGCATCCGCCACCTGGCGTGATGCACCAGTAGGATGCAGGAGGCCATCAGCCCCAGAAGCCGCAGCGTCAACCTGACCGAGACCCGGGATAACGGCTGAAAGATGGGAATCAGAGCCTGAATATCCCGGACCCGCTGTTCGGGTGGATAAACCCGAAACCGCGCCAAGTCGAGAACCGCTCCGATGAAGAGGAGCTTCTGAGAGGGGCACAGGTGTGACTTTGGCACATTGATGGAGAACCCCAGCTGGTGCAGGAGATCTGCCGTAGTCTGGAGGTGGCTGACGACTGTCTGGGGCGAGCCCGCCTTCAACAACCAGTCGTCAAGGTAGGGGAAGCCTGAAACCCCTAACCTGCGCAGATGAGCTGCGACCACCGCCATCACCTTTGTGAACACCCGTGGGGCGCTGGTAAGGCCGAAGGGGAGCACGTTAAACGGAAAGTGCTCGTGGCCAACCGTGAACCGCAGGTAGCGTCGGTGGGCCGGCAGGACGGGGATGTGGAAATACGCGCCCTGCAAGTCCAACGCTACCATCCAGTCTCCTGGGTCCAGGGTAGCTAAGACCTGAGCCAGTGTCAGCATTATGAACTTCTCCTTCGGAGGAAGCCGTTGACATTCCTGAGGTCCAAGATAGGGTGTAGGCCCCCTTTGCCCTTCTTGGGTACCAGAAAGTAGTGGGAATAGCAACCACACCCTACTTCTGGCCCAGGAACGCGCTCGATGGCCCCCTTGGCCAAGAGGGCCGTAACTTCCTCCTGCAGAAGTCGCAAATGATCCCCCGATACATGGTGGTTCTGCGGTGGCATGGCTGGAGGAGTCGCCTCGAAGGGGAGTCAGTAGCCCCTTCGGACGATCTGCAGCACCCAACTGTCCGATGTGACAGTGCGCCAGTGGAGGAGGTGATGGCGAACCCTGCCCCCCACTGGCGTCACATGGGCCTGAAAGCACAGACTAGGAGTGTTTTGAGGCGGATGCTGCGGGGGAAGGTGTGGACTGACCCCGCCGTTGACCCCTACCGCCAGGACGGCGGTTCCCACGGCCGCCACCGCGTTGGGTATTGCCCTGCGGAGCGTGGCTGGCAGCACGTGTGGGTACACCCCTTCCGTGGCCACGAAAAGAGTGAAAAGCAGTCGATTGCTGGCGCGGGGCCGAGAGGCCCAAGGACTTGGCCATAGACCTGGAGTCCTTAAAGCGCTCAAGCGCATGGTCTGCTTTGTCGCCAAAGAGGCGACGGCCATCAAACGGCATGTCCATCAACGTGTTCTGGACATCTGCTGAAAAATTGGCGGACCTCAGCCAGGTGTGACGTCTGACCGCCACCGTCGTTACCATCGCTCTACCTAGCGAGTCAGTGGTATCCAGCCCACACCGGATGGAACATTTGGCTGCATCCCGGCCTTCCACAAGGGCTTGGCCGAGTTTGGCCCGTACCTCCAACTGACACTCTGGCAGCACTTCCGCAACCGTATCCCACAGAGAGTGGGTGTAACGGCCCAAGAGGCACGCGGTGTTGGAAGACCGCAGTCCCAGACTAAGGGATGAGAAGATCTTTTTACCATACTGCTCATACCTCTTGGATTCCCTGTCCGGCGAAGCCGACGGGAATGCGGTCTGGGAATTGGAGGCCTGGATGACCAGGCTCTCGGGGGTGGGGTGGGTGGACAGGAAACATGGGTCACCCGGGGCTGGGCGGTGGCGTCTGGACACGTTCCTATCTACGGGCGAACCCGTAGCGGGCTTGGACCAAGTGCCCAGAAGAACGTCGGTCAAGGCCTCATTAAAGGGCAGCAGAGGCTCGGCCGAGCTTGACTGCGGTTTAAGGACCTCAGTGAGGAGATTAGTCCTCACGGCCACGACGGGGAGCTCAAGGCTCAAGGCTTTGGCAGCCCTCATCAACAGCACACTGTAGGTTGCCCCCTCCTCCGAAGCCACGGTGGGAGGGGAGACAAAACCAGTGTCTGGAGAGGTGTCCAGGCCACTGGCCTCCCCAAGGTCTCCTGCCCAGTCCTCATGAGACTGACACTCTCGGGTCAGGGGTCCTCAGACCCCTCCCAATCCCCTTCATCACCCATCTCCTGATACTCAGGGTTCTCAATCAATGGGGCCTGTTCATAGAAGTGAAACTCTCCAAACGACGTCTGGAGCGGCACCCATCGGGGCCGTCCCGACGTCGGAACAGGAACAAAGGAGGAACCGGGGACGGCACCACCCGAGGACGGCACCAGAGGCGACACCTGATGGTCCGACGCCGGGGAGGTCGTAAGGTCCACCGGCGACGACCCAGATCCCGAAGGCACCGGCGGCGTCGGGAGTGTGGGGCCTAGCGGCGCCGGGCCCAAGGCGTCGGCCGCGTCGGGGCCAAAGCACCCGACAGCGTCGGGGCCGAAACCCCCGACCCGCTAGAGGCCCCAGACGGGTCCGCTGGGCCCAAAGGCGCCGCGGAGCCCGTCGGAGGAGAGAGTTTCCTCATGGCCATGAGGAAACGCTCGATCTCCTCCGGCGCCGCTTGTAGCCCAGGGACCGGAAGGTGTGGAGCTGGACGTGGCGCCCGCGAATCCGACGGAGCCGCGTGGGTGGTGTCACCCAAACCCCCGGCCGCATCGCGCGAGCGTCGGGGGGAGTCCGAAGAGCGATGACGCCGCTTGGACTTCTTATGCTTCTTACCTGACGACGACTTCGACCCGGAGGAGTGCGGCCTACTCTTGGAACTGTGGTGGCTCCGAGCCCGCGACCTGTCCCTTGACCTCCCGTGGGACCGGGACCTCTCGCGGCGCGGGACCGACTGCCGGAGCTCGAGTCTCCTGCGGGACCGCTCCCGCCTGGCTTTCGAAGAGAGGGCCCGGCAGTCGGAGCAGGACTTGTCGTCGTGGTCAACGCCTAGACAAGTTAGACACAGGTGGTGAGGATCCGTGACCGACATCATGCGGTCGCAATCCTCGCAGTGCTTAAAGCCAGGCATCCCGGCAGCACCGATCGGAGTCATAGACTTCGAGAAATGATCAAAACGATCCAAAAAGTTAGTCAAAAGTTGACTACGGGTTACTGCTTTTTCCAGATCTGCGCTTGCTGGCGCGGAAAAAAGAAGAACTGACGTCAGCACGCGGAGGCGGCGTCTAAGTACTCCGACGACATCATCACGGCGCCCACGATGCCGACGACGGACGCGGAGCTGCAGACGACGCCTACCGACGCGCAAGGGTACTGCTACGCAAAAAATTCCGGATCCAGTCTGACGCCTGGGGATATTCTAAGGTAAGGAATCTAATACTAATGTGTCTCTTTCAGATAGTGCTGAAATGGGGGGGGGGGATGGAGCACTAATAGGGACATCTCCAGAGCACAGTTTGCAGGTGTGAGTTGATAGGTCAGGGACATTACTATTCAGTTCACAGTCCTGTGGAGCGGCAGAACTGATAGGGGATTTGGTTGCTGGGCAGCACAGCTGTCTAGAGGAGGAAAGGACATGTTTTTCCTTTAGCCGAGGGAGGCCTCTGAAGGAACAGGCTGTAGGTAACTAGATCTATGGCGGTGGGGTGCCCTGGGCGACGGCGGCCACACCTAGAGCTGTAGCGTAATGACAGGGCGATCCAAAGGCTGTAAGGTACAGTAAGGGTACCCGCTACAGGAGCACAGTAAGGGTGTGAAAGCCGTAAATCCATGGGGAGGTCCTCAGGTTGGACCCTGGAGGAGCAACGGAGCTTTGAGGTTGATGGGATTCACCTGTGGCCTTACCTGTACCGTGATGGTGATGGTGAGGCTGGAGTCACACACAGTCTGCTGCCTGCGCACGAGCCGAGCTCCAGGCTAGAGATTCTTTTAAGAGTCGAAGTCACAGCGTCACAGCGGCGGGCGTCCCGAAGTCACACAGTGATTGGCCTGCACGTGGATCACTGGACCAGCCAATCCTGGCGCTGTATGCAGCGCCAGGATTGGCTAGGGGGGCACCATGACTGCTCGCCCAGTTGCCCTTTGCAACCCCGGGGGCTGCGGCCCACCCCCTGGTCCTCTCTCTAAGGGGAAATTTAGCAGGGAAACTATCTGCGCATGTTCGGGTTCGTTTCTGCCCAAAAACTCACTTGCGCAGTACTGCTGCAGCTGAGTGTACTGTCACTCAAGCTGCAGCAGGCCCAGCCAGCCCCCTCCTTGCGCACTCCGGAAAAGTCGGGTGTCTCCTGGATTCCCGGCCGGCGGGTAGCGCGATCATTCAATATTTTTATTTTTATTTTAGTGACGACGCGACGACGCGGTGGGTCCATGGGGCTTAGTGGGGCTATGCCCCTAGGCCCCAATGGACGCACCGCGCCTGAGTACACCCCATGTGTCTGTGCTGTCTCCTCGTGCTGCACTCTCACCACTGACCTGGGAGCAGCTCTGTGCTCCTCCACCTTTCTGACACCTGCCCTCCTTGGAAGCGCTGGTCCACCCCCCTCTATGTCTGAGCTTTCTGCAGCGACATCTTTCTGATCAAGGAAAATGTGGCTTCCCCACTCCTCGCGTGTTGACCCCAGCGTCATGCTGCGGGATGCTCCTCCCCTTCTTCTCAAGACCCCTGCTAGGGCGATCTCTATGATCCCCCACCGAGGACCGGAATCTTACAGATTACTTGCCATCTTCTATGCATTAACATTGTTCTTAGCAGGGAATTTGCCGGAAACAGCACTAAAATGAGCCGTAGATGTAATACGTGCAGTGGTGGAGGGCATGTTCAGGGTGGCTCAGACTCCAGGTCAGAACCAAACAGGACCGGGCCCTGGAGCTGTAACATCAGGAAGCAATCAGCAAAGTGTCAGGCTGAGAAAACAGGTCCTTGTAGTTGATGGGAGGACGATGCAGATGAACCCGAGAGCAGAAACGGACCTGCACTTGAGATGGGCAGCAGTGAGTGCAAAAGGAAGCGACCACAACCCTTTCCACGCCCTGCAGAGCCAGGACTATCCTAAAGAGAAGACAGCTGAAAACAGGGGACATTTACGGTGGTTAGAGACAGCAGAAGAACGCAGCTGTGCATATAATATCTGACAGCAAGACCTTGGAACTTCATGTGATTGCTCCACTACTCGGTTTCAGGAAAGCCTCGGTTTCCTTTCTAAGTGATGCTCATAGTTTTTCAGTCTCGTCTGATTAGGCCTCTTCTTGAGTCTTGACTTACCCACGTGGATGATCTTACCTGCTTAAAGTTAGGGTGCCACCAGATGGCGCTGTCGTTGAGTGTGAACTGTGCCTCCCCCGACGTGCTGATACTGAAGCTTCCCACTTTGTTGGTCGTGACGTTTACAAAAGAATAATAAATCCAGTTCAGAATGTCAAATCTTGCAGGAAACTCTCCTTGATCATTGAAGTGGATCTCATCACCAGAGGTGGTTGTAAAATGAAGATTACGCATATAGTGATGTAACTGCCAAGGAGAAATGAGACACAGCAATAGGATAAATCTATTATAAGCATCAAAGACACTGACAGCCTCTTATGCAGAGGGGGCACGGTTAATGCTACACTTCTATTATTCATCAGTGTTGTTATTGGCGAGTGGTCATTGCATTGTGTAGTCAGAGGTAACTGCAAAAATTTGAAGTCAGTGTGTTCCCCTTTAAGTGTTAGGTAGGGCTGCAGTTGAAATTATCTTAGTTGTGTCAGTCGCATGCCATTTATATGGGTTTTGCTTGAAGGAGTGCAAATGTGCGTCTGTGTGTGTTATGAATGTGGGTGAGTGCATGAGTACTCTTTGACTTCCATGCATGTTTGCAAACATGTATGTGGGCACAAGAGTTCATTGTCTGCACCCATTTCCTATGTTTATGCGTGAGTGTCTACTCATGTGTTATTGTATGTCTATTTTTTGTGTTTGCATGTGTGTGTATGCGTATCGACTGCATGCATCTGTACACGTCTACATGTGCATATGTGTGCTCAGGTGTCATTATCTGTCTGCTTTCCAAGTGTGTTTGCATGTGCACACCTGTGAGTGTGTACGCATGTGTGCCTGTTTGTGTCTTTGTATCTGTCTGCATATGTGTGTGCTCATTTGGTGACTTGCATACAACAGTGTATGTTTGTATGTGCACACGTGTGTACACACAACTCTGTGTCTGCGAATACTTCCTTGTGTGTCTGTGCATGTGTCTATCAGCGTCAGCGTATGTGTGTCTGTCTTTGTGTACATGTGTGGATTCACTGACTCTATGCATCTGTGTATGTGTACACAAGACCATTTTCTGCATCAGTTTCCCTTGAGTGTTTTTTGTGCATGCATGTCTGTGAATGTCTGCGAATGTATATATCTGAGTATTTGTGTGTATGTGTTTGTGTGTTTGGGTATCAGTGTTCCATAAGGTTGCATCGCAAAGAGGCTACCTGGCTTGGGATTTGCTTTTGGATTTAAATCCCGCTGAAGCCCTCAGAACTGCCTCTGAGGCTCCTGCTGCCCTGCTGCTGACCCTCAGCAGAATACAAGAGATACAGGTTTGTAACTGCTCTGGAATCGACCTGTGACGATCGCCTCCATGTAATTTCCCAGGACCCAGAGGGTGGCCAGGGAATCCTTCACTGATTGAGAGGACCCTCACCGGAATGACATTTCACCTCTTTGTCGCCGAGAGGTCCCTTGCTGGAACCAACACATATAGCCTCCCTAACAGCTGAGTACGGAGAGGGTTTTCTCTAGCCTATTTACACAGGGTCCCCCCTCGCCTCTCAGCCTGCCGAGAGGTCACTCACTGAGATCACCACTTCCCACCTCTCTGCCCGCTGAGTACAGATTGTGGGCAGAGGGTTTGCTCTAGCCTCTTTACAAAGGATCTCCCCTCACCTCTCAGCCTGCAGAGAAGTCACTCACAGACCTTTGACCCTGTCCTCAGGCAGGTCGCCCCCAAAGCCGCCACACGGTCCTCCTGTGACACTTGCCCCCGCCTCGCTCTTGCCGCTGCCTGGATTGTTGTGTGAGGAGTCCATGCCTCACCTGGTATCTTTAAATCTACCCATTTTTCTTTACCGTTTCACTGTTCTTTGTTACTGTTTAGTCACTGTTGTTTGCGCTGTTTCCCCCCACTGTTGTGCCCCCTGTGCCCCCTTGCCCGTTTCCTTTCTGTGCCCCTTCCCGCCGCTGCGTCCCTGCGGCCCCGCCCCCGCTGCCCTATTCGCCACCCCGCTCTCGCCTCCCAGCTGCTCCTCCCTCCCACTGCCCCTCATATGGAGACCGCGCGGCAGTGAAGGGAGCGACCTTTGACCCTGTCCTCAGGCAGGTCGCCCCCAGCCGCCACACGGTCCTCCTGTGACGCCTGCCCCCGCCTCACTCTTGCCGCTGCCTGGATTGTTGTGTGAGGAGTCCTTGCCTCACCGGGTATCTTTAAATCTGCTCGTTTTTCTTTACTGTTTCACTGTTCTTTGTTACTGTTTAGTCACTTTAGTCACTGTTGTTTGCGCTGTTTCCCTCCACTGTTGTGCCCCCTATGCCCCCTTGCCCCTTTCCTTTCTGTGTCCCCTCACACCGCTGCGTCCCTGCGACCCCGCCCCTCACTGCCCCATTTGCCGCCCCGCTCCCGCCAAAGGCAAGCCCGCCTGTGCCCGTCGGCGCCTGGACCGCGCCCAGCGCCAGAACCCCTGGCCCACGCCGGAGCCAGGGCGCCCGACACCACCACCCTCAAGGCACTCAACACCGGACGACCACCCACCTGCTACCGAGCAAGCCGAAGCGAACCCACGGACCCTTCACCTGCCAAGTCTGCAAATTCACCTTCCTCCCAACCTACACCCCGCCCGTCGAACCCAGCAACAACAACAACCACCTCAAGTGCATTCTTCTCAACACCTGCTCCGTCCACAAACACGGCATTGAACTCTGGGACCTCCTCGACACAACAGCACTGAACGTCGCCTTCCTCACGGAAACCTGGATGAACGCCTTCTCGGCCCCCGACATCGCCATAGCCATCCCGGACGGCTACAAGATCACCCGGAAGGACTGCGTCAAACAAACCGGAGGAGGAATTACCATTGTCTACAGGAACACCACCAGCGTCACGACCAACGCCGAAGACACACTCTCCACCGCCAAACACCTACACTTCCAGATCCGCACTACCCCAAAACCACACTCAGAGGAACACTCGTCTGCAGAACCCCGGGCCCGCGTACACCATTCAGCGAAACCTTTGCCGACTTCATCAGCCTGCATGCACTAACCTCTCCAGAATACATCCTCCTAGGGGACCTGAACTTCCACCTAGAGAACAACAACGACAGCAACACTACCACCCTGCTCGACAACCTCGCCAACCTCGGACTCAAGCAACTGGTGAACACCCTCACCCACTACGCCGGCCACACTATGGACCCTATCTTCTCCGCCAGCAACCACATCTCCTTCAGACACTCCACCGGACTACACTGGACCGACCACAGCTGCATCCATTTCACATACAAGAAGACTACACCACCGCACGCTACAGATCCCCCGCAGATGCTGGAGCAAAGTCACCACAGACCAGCTCACCACATCACTGAGCCAGAACCCACCAGCTGACACCTCCGACACCAATGACGCAGCTCACAATCTCGCACAGTGGATCACCAACTGCGCCGAAAAACTCACTCCGCTGAAGAACCCCCAGGCAAGACCAGCAACAGGAAAACTACATGGTTCACCGATGCCCTCAAAGACTCAAAGAAATCATACCGCATGCTCGAAAAAACCTGGCGCCACGAGCAGACGACAGGAAACATAACAGTCCTCAAGAACGCCACTCGCAAACACCACCAGCTGATCCGCACCACCAAAAGGACATCGTTCAAAGAACGGCTGGACAAGTGGAGTGGTGTGGCTCACTGGTTAGAGGCGGCAGACCCGGAAGCAGAGGACGGCCTGGGACCAGGGTTCAATTCCCGACGCGGCAGGGTCGTGGACCAGGGTCAGCGGACTCGATAATTCTCGCCTCGGTGCCTACTCTAACCAGGGATCAGACTCGGCAACTCTGGGCATTAGCTTGCCTCATCTCCACAACGGCACCCCACATACGCCGGGGATGCCTGGTTTCACCTTGGAGATACCCAGTAGGGACCATCTCACAGGGAAAGCCAGGATGGGTTCCCCAGCGGTCTACAGCGCGGAGATACCCCATGTGGGGTGATTCATGCGCTTTACAAGATATCATTACATTACAACATTACATTACAACAACACCCACAACAGCAAGGAACTCTTCAGCATCGTAAAAGAGCTCTCCAACCCCAACGCCAGCAACGACATCACACCATCACAAGACCTCTGCAACTACCTCGCCACGTTCTTCTACCGCAAGATCGCAGACATACACAACAGCTTCGAAGCCCAGACTCCGCCTCCAGTCTCCAAACCAACGACCCTCACCACCACCCTAAGCAACTGGCATTTCCCACCTCTTTGTCGCCGAGAGGTCCCTTGCTGGAACCAACACTTATAGCCTCCCTAACTGCTGAGTACGGAGAGCGTTTTCTCTAGCCTATTTACAAAGTGTCCCCCCTCGCCTCTCAGCCTGCCGAGAGGTCACTCACTGAGATCACCACTTCCCATCTCTCTGCCCGCTGAGTACAGATTGTGGGCAGAGGGTTTGCTCTAGCCTCTTTACAAAGGATCTCCCCTCACCTCTCAGCCTGCAGAGAAGTCACTCACAGACCTCTGACCCTGTCCTCAGGCAGGTCGTCCCCTCAGCCGCCACACGGTCCTCCTGTGACACTTGCCCCCGCCTCGCTCTTGCCGCTGCCTGGATTGTTGTGTGAGGAGTCCATGCCTCACCTGGTATCTTTAAATCTGCCCATTTTTCTTTACTGTTTCACTGTTCTTTGTTACTGTTTAGTCACTGTTGTTTGCGCTGTTTCCCCCCACTGTTGTGCCCCCTTGCCCCTTTCCTTTCTGTGTCCCCTCAGGCCGCTGCGTCCCTGCGACCCCGCCCCCCACTGCCCCATTTGCCGCCCCGCTCCCGCCAAAGGCAAGCCCGCCTGTGCCCGTCGGCGCCTGGACCGCGCCCAGCGCCAGAACCCCTGGCCCACGCCGGAGCCAGGGCGTCCTGACACCACCACCCTCAACGCACTCAACACCGGACGACCACCCACCTGCTACCGAGCAAGCCGAAGCGAACCCACGGACCCTTTACCTGCCAAGTCTGCAAATTCACCTTCCTCCCAACCTACACCCCGCCCGTCGAACCCAGCAACAACAACAACCACCTCAAGTGCATTCTCCTCAACACCTGCTCCGTCCACAAACACGCCATTGAACTCTGGGACCTCCTCGACACAACAGCACTGAACGTCGCCTTCCTCACGGAAACCTGGATGAACGCCTTCTCGGCCCCCGACATCGCCATAGCCATCCCGGACGGCTACAAGATCACCCGGAAGGACTGCGTCAACCAAACCGGAGGAGGAATTGCCATTGTCTACAGGAACACCACCAGCGTCACGACCAACGCCGAAGACACACTCTCCACCGCCAAACACCTACACTTCCAGATCCGCACGACCCCAAAACCACACTCAGAGGAACCCTCGTCTGCAGAACCCCGGGCCCGCGCACACAATTCAGCGAAACCTTTGCCGACTTCGTCAGCCTGCATGCACTAACCTCACCAGAATACATCCTCCTAGGGGACCTGAACTTCCACCTAGAGAACAACAACGACAGCAACACTACCACCCTGCTCGACAACCTCGCCAACCTCGGACTCAAGCAACTGGTGAACACCCTCACCCACTACGCCGGCCACACTCTGGACCCTATCTTCTCCGCCAGCAACCACATCTCCTTCAGACACTCCACCGGACTACACTGGACCGACCACAGCTGCATCCATTTCACATACAAGAAGACTACACCACCGCACGCTACAGATCCCCCGCAGATGCTGGAGCAAAGTCACCACAGACCAGCTCGCCACATCACTGAGCCAGAACCCACCAGCCGACACCTCCGACACCAATGACGCAGCTCACAATCTCGCACAGTGGATCACCAACTGCGCCGAAAAACTCACTCCGCTGAAGAACCCCCAGGCAAGACCAGCAACAGGAAAACTACATGGTTCACCGATGCCCTCAAAGACTCAAAGAAATCATACCGCACGCTCGAAAAAACCTGGTGCCACGAGCAGACGACAGGAAACATAACAGTCCTCAAGAACGCCACTCGCAAACACCACCAGCTGATCCGCACCACCAAAAGGACATCGTTCAAAGAACGGCTGGACAAGTGGAGTGGTGTGGCTCACTGGTTAGAGGCGGCAGACCCGGAAGCAGAGGACGGCCTGGGACCAGGGTTCAATTCCCGACGCGGCAGGGTCGTGGACCAGGGTCAGCGGACTCGATAATTCTCGCCTCGGTGCCTACTCTAACCAGGGATCAGACTCGGCAACTCTGGGCATTAGCTTACCTCATCTCCACAACGGCACCCCACATACGCCGGGGGTGCCTGATTTCACCTTGGAGATACCCAGTAGGGACCATCTCACAGGGAAAGCCAGGATGGGTTCCCCAGCGGTCTACAGCGCGGAGATACCCCATGTGGGGTGATTCATGTGCTTTACAAGACATCATTACATTACAACATTACATTACAACAACACCCACAACAGCAAGGAACTCTTCAGCATCGTAAAAGAGCTCTCCAACCCCAACACCAGCAACAACATCACACCATCACAAGACCTCTGCAACTACCTCGCCACGTTCTTCTACTGCAAGATCGCAGACTTACACAACAGCTTCGACGCCCAGACTCCGCCTCCAGTCTCCAAACCAACGACCCTCACCACCACCCTAAGCAACTGGACCCCCATCAGCACAGAAGACACCACCCACGTTATGAACACCATCCACTCCGGCTCTCCCTCTGACCCATGCCCCCACCACATCTACAACAAAGCAGACACTATCATCGCATCCCACCTCCGGAACGTCATAAACAACTCCTTCGCATCAGCCACCTTCCCAGAGAGCTGAAAGCACGCAGAGATCAACGCCCTTCTGAAAAAACCCACAGCTGACCCTAAAGACCTCAAGCACTTCCGCCCCATCTCTCTTCTTCCCTTCCCGGCTAAAGTCATCGAGAAGACCATCAATAAACAGCTGACCGCATTCCTCGAGGCAAACAACTCGCTCGACCCATCCCAATCCGGATTTTGAGCCAACCACAGCACAGAGACTGCGCTCATCGCAGCCACCGACGACATCAGGACCCTGATGGACAACGGGGAGACAACCGCCCTCATCCTCCTACACCTCTCAGCCGCCTTTGATACCGTCTGCCACCGCACCCTAAAACCCGCCTCTACAACACTGGGATCCAAGGAAAAGCGCTGGACTGGATCACCTCGTTCCTCTCCAACAGAACCCAGAGAGTCCGCCTCCCGCCAATCCGCTCCACGGCCACCAAGATCATCTGTGGCGTACCCCAAGGCTCCTCGCTCAGCCCAACCCTCTTCAATATCTACATGAGCCTCCTCGCCGCCATCGCACGCAAACAGAACCTTAACATCATCTCCTACGCCGATGACACCCAGCTAATACTCTCCCTCACCAAAGACCCAACCACCGCCAAAACCAACCTCCAGGAAGGAATGAAGGAAGTCGTGGAATGGATGAAGCTCAGTCGGCTGAAACTGAACTCAGACAAAACGGAGGTCCTCATCCTCGGACAGTCACCATCCGCCTGGGACGACTCCTGGTGGCCCACAGCGCCGGGCACCACACCGTCACCCACGGACCACGCACGCAACCTGGTATTCATCCTGGACTCCTCGCTCACGATGACCAAACAAGTCAACGCCATCTCATCCTCTTGCTTCAACACCCTGCGCATGCTCCGAAAGATCTTCCGGTGAATCCCCACAGAAACCAGAAAGACAGTCACGCAGGCCCTCGTCACCAGCCGACTGGACTACGGGAACGCCCTTTACGCAGGAACCACAGCCAAACTTCAGAATCGACAGCAGCGCATACAGAATGCCTCCGCACGACTCATCCTCAACATCCCTCGCCACAGCCACATATCGACCCAACTGAAAAACCTGCACTGGCTCCCCGTCAACAAGAGGATCACTTTCAGGCTCCTCACCCACGCACACAAAGCACTCCACGACATGGGCCCCGAATACCTCAACAACCGCCTCTCGTTCTACTCTCCTACCCGCCAGCTCCGCTCCCCCAGCCTCGCCCTCGCAACTGTCCCACGGATCCGCAGAGCCACCACTGGAGGAAGGTCATTCTCCAACCTGGCCGCGAAGACATGGAACTCCCTCGCCGCTCACCTACAACTGACCCAGGACCATCTCACCTTCAGGAAACACCTCAAGACCTGGCTATTCGAACAGTAGCGCCCCCCCATCTCCCTTCAGCGCCTTGAGACCCTCGCGGGTGAGTAGCGCGCTCTATAAATGTATTGATTGATTGATTGACAGAGACAACCACTTCCCACCTCTCTGCCCGCTGTGTACAGATTGTGGGCAGATGGTTTGCTCTAGCCTCTTTCCAAAGGGCCCCCCTTCGCCTCTCAGCCTGCCGACTGGTCACTCACTGAGACAAAGACTTCCCACCTCCTTGCCGCCATGTACAGATTGTGGGCAGGGGGTTTGATCTTGCCTCTTTACAAAGGGTCGCCCCTCACTTCTCAGCCTGCCGAGAGGTAACTCACTGAGACAAACACTTCCACCCTCTCTACCTGCTGAGTACAGATTGTGGGCTGAGGATTTGCTCTAGCCTCTTTACAAAGGGTCCCCCTTGCCTCTCAGCCTGCCGAGAGGTCACTCATTGAGACAAACACTTCCCACCTCTCTGCCCGCCGTGTAGATTGTGGGCAGGGGGTTTGCTCTTGCCTCTTTACAAATGTTCCCCCCTCGCCTCTCAGCCTGCAGAGAGGTCACTCACTGAGACAACCACTTCCCACCTCTCTGCCCGCTGTGTACAGATTGTGGGCAAAGGGATTGCTCCTGCAGCTGGAGTAGCTTGCATTTTGTTAACCCCTGGGCCAGAGTGCTACAGAGTCCCTCATTGAGACAAACACCGCTCGCCTCCCAATGCCCTGTGTATGCGGATCGCCGGTGAAAGGTCCAATTTTGATTTGCTCTGCCCAGAGTTGCCCTGGGTGACGCAGCTGTATCACAGCCACCTTTCAGCTCTTGTCTCTCTTGCTCTTCAGCAGTGCAGTCGAATGCTATTTTTTTGGTCAAAATTTGTTTATTGAAACATTTGTCACAAATAACAAACAGTGCAAAAAGAATATATCTCACAATGCCTTTCAAGTATTTCGACGGGCACAGGTACCAATCTGTAGGTAGCTAATGTAAAGAGCACAGTTTTTAATTGCCTTGGTAGGTCTGTCCCTCATTGCTATTTTTGCCAAGAATAACAGCGCTTTGTTCATGACACCCCCTGCAACAGACTGTTCCTTATCCAGCTGCATTCATGTACCAGCTAGGGTGACCAACCGTCCGTAAATTTCACAGACCGTCCGTCATTTTGCCAAGTCCGTTGTCCATCATAATTCTTTTCTGGACGCCTTTTGTCCGTAATCCTGGGGTTTCCAGGAATCTGCGATGGCCCCTTTGATAAAGACTCACTGTTGGGGGCCAGCTCACATTTCTATGGGGCGAAGAGGCTTCAACAACCCTTCGCATTCTGTCAATTAGCCCCATTGTCATACTGCCTGTGGTTGATTTACTCGACAGAATGACAATGGGCCATCCTGCAGTTACAGCATGTGGTGTGTCTGTGCCTGCATTCTGCTCTTGAAAACAACACCATGCAACTATGGTGGAATCCATAAGCTGTCTGAGACGCTCATATCAGAAGTGTTCTTGCTAACATACTTGACAGTAAAATTGTAAAATTCTGTCCAGTGTTCACAGAAGGATGAATAAAGAACAAACTAAGTTCAACTTAAGTGCAGCTGAAATAAGAGCCATGCTACGGGGTTCCCGGTGCACTGCATTTTGAAATAGACAACAGGGTTAATGGCAAAGACTTCTGCGTTCTTTGCCAACCTGCAATTATTATGCCACTATTAACATGTCAATTTAACTCTGGTGTCTATTTACTGATATGCTATTGTGCAATCTCCTCTGATGTATCTGTAAAATGTACCCTTTGTCCTGAATTTTGACCTTCTGCCCTGAATTTTGACACTTTGTCCTGAATTTTTACACTCACCGTCCTGAATTTGCACCCTTGCCAGTTGGTCACACTACGTACTATCCCTCTCCTCCCCTGGGTGAGCACGGAGATTCCAACTTAGCCTTTCCTGCTGGACACCAGCACACTTATGACTCACACTTCACGATTTGAGAAGGCTTCCCAGAGAAAGTCATCGAGAAAGCCATCAACAGCCAACTCACCACATTCATCGAAGAGCACAACATCCTCGACTTGTCTCAATCCGGCTTCAGAAAAAAACACAGCACAGAAACCACCCTCCGCAACAGACAACATCCGCTCCCTACTGGACAAGCAGAAACAGTAGCCCTCATCCTGCGCGACCTCTCAGCGGCCTTCGACACAGTCTCCCATGCACCCTAACACGCAGAATCCACGACGCAGGGATCCGGGACAAGGCCCTCAACTGGATCTGCTCCTTTCTCTCCGGCAGAATGCAACAGGTCGGACTCCCTCCTTTCCTCTCGGACCCTACATCAACCACCTGCAGAGTCCCCCAGGAGTCCTCCCTCAGCCCAACGCCCTTCAACGTCTGCATGGCTCCGCTCACCCCCATCATCAGAACCTATGGACTCAACATTGTTTCATACGCCGACGACCCCCAACTCATTCTTTGCCTATCCAGAGAACCCAACGCAGCCAAACACAGCTTTCAAGAAGGCTTGGAAGTAGTTGCCAAATGGATAAAAAGCAGCGGTCTACAACTCAACACAGACAAAACAGAAGTATTCATCATGAGACCACACCCCAATGCCTGGAACAACACCTGGTGGCCCCCAACCTTGGAAGCCTACCCACCACCATGGACCACGCACGAAACCTGGGTATCATCCTGGAATCCGAGCTCAAAATGGACCGCCAGATCAACTCCGTCACATCCTCCTGCTACCACACCCTCCGCCTCCTATGTAAGACCTTCAAATGGATCCCCCTCGAGCACAGAAATACCGTCACTCACGCCCTCATCATCAGCAGACTCGACTACGGCAATGCACTCTACTCCGGAATAAACAAAAATATCACCCACATGCTACAAAGCATCCAGAACGCCACTGCAATACTGGTCCTCAACCTGCCAAGACACTGCCACATCTCTTAGCACCTACGCACACTCCACAGGCTCCCCATCGGGACTAGAATCACCTTCAAGATCCTCACCCACGCACGCAAAGCCATCCACAACACCGGACCAGCATACCTGAACAGCCTACTCATCTTCCACGCACCCCAAAGAACCCTACGATCAGCCCAGCTCTCCTACACTGTGGTTCCCTGCACCAGAAAGACCAGATCGGGAGGCTGCTCCTTGTCCTTCCTCGCGGCCAGAGTCTGGAACACCCTACCGCTCCACCACAGACAGACTACATTTCTCCCCGTCTTCATGCGAAACCTCAAAACTTGGATCTTCGACAGACCCCTCTTTGATGGACTGGAACCTGCACCTCTCCTCTTCCCCAGTGCCTTGAGACCCTTACACGTGAGTAGTCGCACTTAGCAAACTCATGATTGATTTATTGATTGATTGAGTGGAATACCGAGGCTGATTTAGGGGTCCTCTTTCCCTTGCGAGTTCTCCTAATGAGACGTGCATGTGGTTAATTAGTTTGTTTTCAATGGGACACTGTTACTGGTTTGACTGTGGTGATTGGGCCACAAGCTGGCATTTTCCTGCCTGTGGATTTCCTTCTATGCACTCTGAGTCCATGAGGCTCTATCCCATTCCCATTCAGCACGCAAATATAGTGACATAGGACTATTCATTCCAGTATAGCCACAGAAACAGAAATAGGACAACATTCCCTTATCTTCTAAAGGGACAGACATCTTGGAATGAGTTCCCTCCACTAGTGTCCCACATCAATTCTCCTCATCATCATCCTAGCTCCTCCCTGTCCAGTGACCTTATCATGGAATCATCCTGAATCAAGGTACTGAACCCCCTCCTATCTCCTGGTGGATACAACTCATTCAATATCATCTACCCACCAAACTTAACCAAAAGTGCTGTAAAAAAATCTCAAACACAAAATGCTCATATCAAATCTAGAAACACGCATGCTAGACTCCTACTTCTGCCACAATAAGGGCTCATCTCATATTTTTCGCCAACCATCTCGCTCAATGGAGAAAAGCCATATCCTCCGTACTCAGGTCATCCCTCCATAAAGATTTCCTCCATAAAGATTCCACAAGGCCTCAACTTATTATCCCACCCTCACATGTGTACAATGCAGAAACCACCATTACCATTTACAACAGCAGTGTACTCCTCCAATCCTCCAACTGCAACCTGCAGCTCTTAGTTGATCTCTTCCCCTGCATTAAAGATAGGATTGCCAAGTATGTAACCCTCCCCTCCATGTCGCCCCTACCAACTACCACCCTACAGAGTGACCCCATATCCCATACACTCTATCCATCACCTTTCCCCACCACTCTCCTGTGCCTTTCACCTTCGCTCCCACCCATGACTCCACTAAAATCCAGATTCCCTCCTCCAGAACGATGACCCTAACCCAAGTTGCCACATCACCACAGTCCAAAATGTTTCCTTCTCACCTGAGTGGTCCAACCCCTCCACAAATCACCATCCCGCTAGCAACTCCCCTCCCCGATCAAAATGCAAACTGAATATCAAGGCCGATCCCTGAAGTGACAGCAACCACTACCTTCACGATCAATTATCTGACACAGTGGAGCTATTTGTCACATCTACCGATTGCATATCCCATACCTCTTTCAATAATACAAGCTCTCTCCACGACAATGCTCTACTCAGACAGGATCTAAATCAGACTCACCACACCTCCTCCAATCCCCAAATCCTCCTTCCACCAGAACCCCAAAACATGCAACATTTCACAGTCATTCACCAACAACTCATCCTTTATTCCATAATCACCCCAAACCATTAATATCCCCACTCACCCCTAAAGCCCTTCACACACCTTCTCCAAATCAGTTCCATAGTACTTCCACTCTCTGGTCAATGCTCCTCTACAACCCAAAAAAAGAATTATATCCCATGAGAGCTGACATCCAGAACCTACTACTTATTACCTATAAATTAAAACACACAGGTATGAACCAAATAAAGGCTTTACTCGAACCATAACACGCCAATCTTAAAAACGCACCATTACCAACAGCCCTACCAACACCAGGCCCCACCCCATTCACCCACCTATATGGAGCTGTAAACCAAATCTATACCTATCCTCTGATCCAACAGTGTGGTTGGTCTAACAACGATATACTCTCCCTTCTCACCTTCTATACCCACACATCTATCAATCACCCTATGCATATGGGTAAAATCCAGACAATCATCATTCATCCACATAGGGATCCTCATCCCATTTTTATGACCATTACTAAATCCAACCTCAAACTAGTCCCCTTATCTCATCCATCCACAACTGTTCACAAACTAACTTAAAATGCATGCTACTCAATTGCTGATCTGCTGTGAACTGAAAATGTGTGCTACACAAATGCTGATCTGCTGTGAAGCTTGCTGCAAATATTGCTGACCTTATTCTTACTCATGACCTGGACCTCCTACTTCTCACTGAAACATGCCTTGATGAATCCTCGTCTCCCATTCTGAACCTTTTAGTCCCTCCCAGCCACAACATATTTTGTATGGACTGTTCAGGCCGTCTGGGTGGGGGCATTCCCTGTATTTACCCGAACACTCTCTCAATTAAAAATGTTCATACTCAATCTATGTCCTCTTGCGAATATCTGGGCTCTTGCGAATCAATATCTTGATTAAAAATAACACATTATGTACACTGTATGCAACCCATCACCCTCCTGATGATAATCACAATCTCATTGAACAAATCTTGGTGATCATTTCTACCAACAACGTATCATACAATAATTAGATTTTTCTTGGTCATTTCAATATCGACTGAAATGACACAATTGACACTTTGGTGAATAGCTTCAATTGCTTCCTCCATGGCCTCAACCTGATTTAAGCTTGCAACAGCCCGATGCACAAAAGCCCTTTAACTAATAATAGCAAAGTAGCATACCATCCAAATTTAATCTATCCTACCATATGAATGGAAAGACCACCACTGCATCATGTTCTCCATAGCTGAAAGGGTAGTCATCTCCAAAGGCCAACCAATGAAAGCCAAATGCTGGGTCAGATATTGTGGTTCTGAAAATCTGGACCCTGTTGTTATCCCGATACCGAGGTCTAATACCCGTGTCACAAAATATCAACATACCAGTACAAATTTGGTGTCAATGAACCGATAATGATTAGGACATCATTCCTATGCATTTGCGTCATAATCGAGGGTTGCCAACCCCCCTAAATCGTAGTTTCCGTCCCGACCCCTTGGACTCCATTTTGTGAACGGCATCCATCTTACGTCTTGCCCTCATGATAAGTCAATTAAAGGTCGAGCTTGATCCAAAAGGACACGTCCACCTTCCCTGACTTCCCCCTGACCTGTCCCAACTGACTCCATTGCCTTTAGCCAAACCTGTTTGGGCAGCTCCTCGCCCAGTGGCCCAATACGATAGCATCAATGCATAACATTCCACAAACCATTCACTACATACAGAACATGCTTTCTACAAACATGCACCTGTCCATATTCCTTGTTTATGGCCAGTTTTATGACTGGGTGGTACCTTCCTTTATTGGTGTTTCATCGATATCTGATGGGAGTTCCGGATCTTTCTGGGTAATCTATCACGAACTGGACATCTAAAATGTGGGCTTGCTTACATGACTTTGCTCTTTGTATTGTTGTAGAAATATGTTTACAGCCATATCATAAACTCAAGAATTCTTGCTTGCAGCTATTATTTTTGTATATAAGGAGAAGGCTGGTTCTGTAAAAACGAACAGTCTCCTGAGAATATACTCCCCGTGTGGTGTACTTCTGGGACACGTGTTACTTGGTAGCTACCAATAAACTTGATCTCTGACTGCGACTAGAAGACTCATTGTTTCTGTGGTCCGGAACAAGGGAGAACTCAGAGGTCTTCGGGTGCTATCTCCTGGCACCACCGGGTCCCTAAAAACCCGGCACCTCAGTTGGCGCCCAACTCGGGGCGATATCAAGCGGCGACGGTCCAAGCCAGATGTTCGTGAGGAGCTTCGTGTGAAAATTCCGGAGGACGGCCAGCCACTTAAGCGACCCCTGTATGTCGACGTGGTTCCGAAGGTCTTTGCTGCGAGGTTCCCCGCGTCCCGACGGCTACGAAGGACTGCCGCCTTGTTTTGGACCCAGTGATCCTTGGTAGAGCGAAACGATAGACGAGTCTTCTAGCGACGTCACCGATCTTCAAATACTTCAGTTAAGTATAAGTGGAGCGTCTCCCAGTCCTTAGTTTGTCCTTAGTTTTTGGTATCCTTGAGATACGACTTGATTTGGTACTTGCAAGCCCCAAAGCCGAAGGACTCGTGTTTTCACGAGAAATATCGTAATAGATAATCCTTTGAAGTTTGAAGCTAGACTAGTGAGCGACGATTCCTGGTTTTAGCAGACTTGGAAACTTGTTTTGTCTTGGTTGTAGTAAGGACTCCCGATTAGAGGATTCTTGTCCGGTTCCTCCAATTGGAACTCCAACGTATGAGCTCTATGTAAAACACGGCGTAGGTCCTATCACGTATAATGAAGTGTGGATAAAATACACCCGTAAGGATGGTGTTTTAAAGTGGCCCCAATATGGTAGTTTTGACTCAGAAGTTTTAGATAACCTAGAGGTCAAATTGTTCAAGAAGAAGGCCCGACCGGCGATGTTTGACTCTTTCCGCTTATGGCGTAAAGAGGCCAAACAAAAGGAGATTAAATTAGAAAAGAAGAATAAGAGAGAAAGAGGTATTTCAGTAATGCAAGCCGCGATAAAATTTAAAGACAATGAAGAGGATCAAATAAGTGAGCAGTTGCACAGGCAACGTAAAATGGCAACAGATAAATGCTATCCTGTTTTACCATCTCTTCAGCAAGAGACAATAAAAGAGCGTGAAAAAGATCCATTAATGGCGCATTTGCTAAGTTCGCCACCACCATATGCGCAAAATGCCACAGCACCTCCGCAACCTTTAGTTGCACCTCTGGTAGCTGTTATGCCAGCTCCTTTACAGCACTCACCAGCTGCTCTTCAGCTGGCTCCTATTTCTCTAGTGCAGCCTCCTCAAGGCTCACCGATCACATCTACTTGTCCTACTGTTCCTCCTACAACTTCGCCTAGCGCACCTTCTATCTCTTCTGATACTCGTTCTACGAATGCTTCTGTTTCTGCTTTGCGTGACTCTGTTCTGCCACCAGTTATTCCTCCGCTTTCACCTTCCGTCTGGCATAAAATGGCCAGCATTGTTACTAACATTCCTTCACCACTTTTTCGGTCGCCTAAAACGACCCCTAATACGGGACAAAGACAGTTACGAAGCCAAATGCCTGATTATCAAGAGAGGGAATCATTGAATAAGTTAGCACGGAATTGGGCTATGGATACAGCGAGATATGATGTAGAGTCTGTCATGAACGTTTTCCGTTAATGGGATGAACCGACGCAAAGATATGTTTTTGAACAGATGTGTGTTTTTCTGTGTGAGGATTTGGAAAATAATGGTCAAGAGAGCAACGCTCGAGAGTTGTGTAATGTACGATTTAAATTTGGGGAAGGCATGATCGTAGGTCCCGATGTCGACAAAGCAGTTGAGGTATTATTATCATATCGAAGTACGGGTGGTAATTCTGGGTCATCATCTGAATGTGGTACGTCTAGTGGGAAAAGAGCGAGACAGTACCCCATGAGAGAGGTTCCTCCGGTTTGGAGGGAAGGTGATGCGAATGCAAATCCACCAATTCTGCCTCATTTCCAGCGTGTATGGGTACATGTCCCCTGGAAAAGATCGGAAGTATTAGCACTCAAGCAGTCACTACCTGACCCTCGTAAGAACCCGACCGGGTATTATAAGGAGTTATCGCAAACTGCAAGCTCATGTATAATGAATTTAGCGGATGTAGACATGTTGTTTGGGAACGTTGTTCCACATCCTTTATGGAGCAAAATACGTCATGCGGATCACGATCAGGAACTATGTGACTCGTGGGCGAACATTGCGACTACAGATGCTAGACAAGTCGGTGGTTTTAAACCTGAGCCGTTAATAGCTGAACTTCCCGGTAGGATTATAGCGTACATGAAAACAATAATGCCTGAAGTACGCGTAAATTGGGACAAGCTATCCGCGTGTAAGCAAAAGAAAGATGAGAATGTGTCTGACTTTTTCACGAGATTTGAGGAAACTTTCACTGACCATAGTGGTCAAGATATGGCTACCGAGGGTGGCCAAAGATTGTTTGTGGACAAGTTCGTACATAATTTGCTCCCTGAACTATGTAATAAACTAAAAGATTCTGAGAGCGCTTGGGCTGTCTCTACGTCAGCGCAGATTTTAGCCACAGCCCAGTACTATGAAAATAGGCGTAAAGACGAGCTAGATAAGGCAGATAAAAAGACGAAAGATTTGAAAACAAAGGTTCTTCTCCAGCAGGCCTATCCGCCTCGCACGGCTAGTCAGCCCAATTATCAACCACAACAGCAGTATTCGAGAAACGCGCAAGGAAACGAGTTTTCCCATCAGCGTCTTCCGTACGGCCCGAATCAATGTGCGTATTGCAAGGAAGAGGGTCATTTTAAAGGTAATTGTCCGGCTCTTGCGCGACGTTTAAACGGTGCTCCAGGTGTAAGGGGAAGAGGTGTTCAGCATGCCCCTAGAGGTAGGGGCCGTGGAAATTTCACTCAGAATACAACTTCTTTTCCGCCTCAGAATTCCATGAACAGCTTTGACCAACAGAATAATGCATCGTCCAAGTCAGCTCAGTACTATGCTGACGACTATTATCCCGAACAGGAAAATGAGGGTAATGATTGCTAGGACAGCCATGGACAAAGAGAGGGAGTCGTTTCAGTTCCAGTAGATCAGAATGTACCTTATGTCGAGTTGATTACCTCAGGAGTGTCAGAGCCATTTCTGCTGGATACTGGTGCTACAAAAAGTTCTATTATGCACTCGAAACTTCCTGGCGCACCTTTGTCTGGCGAAATGAATGTCTCAGTAGGTTTCTCTGGCGCCCCTGTTAGAAACCCGATCTCTAGTCCTATATCCCTTTCTGTTGGCCCATGCGAATTAGAAGCACCCCTCATTTTGACAACAGGTTGCGGTGAAAATTTGTTAGGTTTGGATTTACTAAAAAGGTTACATGCGACTTTGTACTGTTCTCCCTCGGGAGTACAACTTACTTTAGGTAAGAAGGTAATTTCTCCGATGTATTTGTCAAAGGAAAATATTCCAACTGAATTGTTATCACTTCCTGATATACTTTGGGCTAATGGTTCTAATGATGTAGGTCGTTTGGAGATAGCACCATATGTCATAACTTTGAAAGCCAACGTTAGGTTGCCACGTATTCCCCAATACAAAATATCTAGCGAATGCGAAAAAGAATTGTTGAAAATTGTTTATGATTTGATCGATAAAGACGTCATCGAAGAAACAACAGGAAATGTTTGTAACAGTCCAGTTTTGCCCGTCTTAAAACGCACTGATCCTTCACAACCGCCTGTATACAGGTTCGTGATTGACCTCAGAGAAGTGAATAAGGTAGTTATCCCACAGTTTCCAGTTGTCCCCGACATTACTGCTTTATTGACAATGGTTCCAGCTTCAGCAAATTGGTTCTCGGTGATTGACCTGAAGAACGCTTTCTTCAGCATCCCGATTGCTGAGGAGAGTAGAGATATTTTCGGCTTCAATTTAGGAGGACGAAGCTTCCGCTTCAAGTGCGCTCCTCAAGGCTACTGCGAAAGCCCATCAATATTCAGTCAGGCCCTGAAAACACAACTGGACACGATTATTATACCAGATGGTTCAACTCTGATTCAGTATGTCGACGATCTGCTGATCGCCGCAGACACTGAAGAGATTTACAACCGAGCCACATTGTCATTATTGCGTCACTTATGTGACATGAAGCACAAAGTCTCTCTTTCCAAACTACAATTTTGCCGACAAGAGGTAACCTACCTAGGTCACATCTTGTCGAAGGAGGGAAGGAGACTGACAACAGAAAGAATACAGGCAATTGCAGAGCTGAGTGCCCCAAGGACACAGAGAGAAGTTCGAGCCTTCTTGGGCATTACATCGTACTGTAGACAATGGATACCGAATTTCTCACTACTAGCTAAACCCTTGCTGGCACTACTCCGTAAAGACACGCCCAATCCTATGCCCTGGTCTGAAGATTGCCAGACGAGTTTCCACAAGTTGCGTGATGCATTGTGTTCGGCTCCTGTGTTGGGAAACCCCAACTACAGTAAGCCTTTTACATTATATGTCCATGAGAAGGAAGGTTGTGCATTATCAGTCCTAACACAACACTTTGGGGACAAACAGCGCCCATGCGCGTATTTTTCGGCAACTCTAGATCCTGTGGCTAAGGCACTACCTAGTTGTCTGAGAGCCACCGCCGCAGCAGCTGTATGCATTCGACAGTCTGCTGGATTAGTCATGAATAATACTCTGATCGTTATGGTTCCACATGCAGTAGACATTTTGCTAAACAGGACGAAGACACAACATCTTACTAGCGCTCGACTATCCAGTTACGAACTTACACTGCTAGCGAGTCACATACACATAAAGAGGTGTGATACACTCAACCCCGCTACGCTATTACCCATCCCGACAGAAACAGACGAGATTGATAAACATGACTGCTGCTTTAAGACAGAAGAAGAGACAAAAGGGAGAGTAGACTTACAGGACACTCCCCTTCCTGAATGCAAAGATACTTTATGGGTTGATGGTTCATGTTTCAAGTTGCCGAATGGTGACACGACTGCAGCATATGCCGTAACAACACTACACACCATTATAGAGACCGCACGTATTTCCCACAATTCTGCACAAGCTGCAGAACTCATTGCACTTACCAGAGCATGCGTGTTAGCAAAAGGAAAGCGCGTGAATGTATACACGGACAGCCAATACGCCTTTGGCATGGCTCACAGTTTTGGGAGATTATGGCGTGAACGTGGTTTCCTTACATCACATGGTGCAAAGATACAACATGGTCAGCTAGTTAATGAGCTCCTTGAGTCACTGACCTTGCCACTACAAGTTGCCATTATGAAATGCAGTGCACACAAGAAGATTCAAGACGATGTTGGCCGCGGGAATGCATTTGCAGACGAGGTTGCGAAAGAGACCGCAAGGAACACAATGAGTCTGAGGAAAATGAAATTTTGCCTGACCAAGATGTCCCCTACGTATACCCTATGTTACATGTATGTGCATGTCATCCATGCATTTCCCGTAGTGGCCTGAATCACTAGCCCTCTGCAAACATGTCCTGCAAGTCAAGTCATCAAGTCTCCCAAACGTTAAGCTAAAATGAAGGCCCATGTATTTGCATTTTGCATTGTGCACTTTTAAATAAATATCGTACTGAACCCTTTTTTGTGGTTGAGCCTGAAACCACTTTCTGAATTAATGTTTTCATGACTCTTGGCACACTGAGCTGCAGTCACGTCAGCAAGAAGCCTGCCAAGACAGTATTATGAATAACAGTTATCTGTTTGCTGTACAGAGTGGCATCCCTGCCCGGTGAGGAAAAGTAAACAGAACCCGTCCGCGACAGATAGGGCCTAGCCTTCTGTCTCAGCCCCCATGCAATGAACGGAGAAATATATGCTTTTTCTGATTCTTAGTGGTGAGCAACCTTTTGCTTCAGATAATACATCCCCTATCATATCAGATTGTACAAGATGTGCTAGTCACCCTGACACAAGAGATCTCTCTTCTAGACTGAAAGTCAGCCTCCTCCCAGTTACACGTCAATTGCACGTCATGCCCAAGTTGCACACAAGTAGGACAAAGTTCGAGCTGGTCATGCAAACTCCTCCTCTAAGTACCCACCCACCTATGACACCTACCTATCACACACCTGTGACTAATCAAGTACACACCCTCATGCACGCCTACATGCTCTTATCACATTTTCTGTCTTGCGCCTGCTCCTATGTACAAGAGAAAATGAATATATAACATGTTCTGTAAATAATTGTTAGAAGACCCTTCCTGAACCTCTGTGGTGATGGAACTGATTCTCCCTTTGACTCGAGTTATTGGAATAAAGCCCATTTTAACTTGGACACCACGGATCCTGTCTCTCATTTGATGCATGATACTTTGTTAATGCCTAGAAATTCTGCCAGGGTAATATTTTATTTACCACATTAATTTGGCGCCCGAATACATGGACTATCCCTTTCCCCACGCGCCGGTGACGTAGGTACAGCTCTTGCCCCCTTCTACAGCCGTGACGGACTTCAAAGCGCACCAGCAGGACTTCCTGCCACTCCCTCAGGCCCACGGAGGAGATGGACTGCGACCAGGCGTCCACACGAGGCGGTGAGGATCGCGGATCATCCCAACCAGAGCCCAACCCGTGAGAGAGCAAGGTCCGAGGTCTCCAGAGGTCCACCTGTCCCGAGGCGCATGCGTAGAAGTCCAAGGCCTTCAAGTTTCAAGTTTCTGCTTTCCCGGTGAGTACCACTATGGGGAATGTATCAAGTTTCAAGACGGGCTCATTTTAAATGAGAACGGTCAAGACGGGTTCGTTCACACGAGCGCGGTCAAGACGGGTCCACGGTAAAACGTGGGCACGATCAAGACGGGTCCACGGTTAAACGTGAGCCCGGTAAAGACGTGTCTCGATTTTTTGGGACCGGTATGGTTGTACTGAATTTTCAGTGCACAAAGCTGTTTTTCAAGTACATGTTTGACTTTCTGTAATGGTATCTGTTTTAGTGTTTCAATGTTATGTTGTTTTAGTGTGAATGATTGTTGAATGTTTCAGTCTATTCTTGTGTATTGTGTTTCCATTGTGTTAGTTTCAACATGCCACTGTTTTTGAAATTACGTCAGATAGGGACCAGGAAAGGTATACTAGAAGAGTCAGTTAACATCCCGCCAAGAGATACACCTGGTCCTTATATGTATAAAAAGTCAAGACCCTCTCAGAAAGATGCCATAGAGTTATGGCGCAAAGAGTCACATAGGAGAACAGAGAAAGAACTGAACAAAGTAGAGAGAAATAAACTAGCAGAGGAAAAAGCCAAAGAAAAAGAATTACGGGAGGAGGGGGAACGGGTCAAAGCAGAACAGACTGATAGAGAAAGAAATGCCGTCGTTACTGGTATTTATCCCGTCCTCACAGAAGAACTAGCTAGAGTTAGAGTTAGAGCTGTAAGTTTACTGTGGAGTTCCTTGTAAATAGCGCCTTGTAAATATGCCTTGTGAATAGCGTGTCATTTTCGTGACTTGTTGAGTTTCTTGTAAATATGGCTTGTGAATAGCGCCATGTAGTTATGGCTTGTGCAGAGCATGTTATCATCAGGTCCCTAGCCATTACGTTAGGCAGGAGAGAGCTGGATCTCTTTCAAGTGCTTAGAGAAAATGTTTTGAAGATGTGCGTACGTGTTATGTGATAACGTGGAGAGATGAGTTCATGACTTTCCCATGTACTGCAGTCATTGGGGAAAGATTGTGCTTCAGCTGCCAAAGAGTTAATATCTTGTATTGAGAAGGCAGAATTTGTTTTAACATGCTGTTTAACAAGGTGTTGAGGGATTTTGGCGTTTTTTGGTGTTTGCGGGGGGCGTGTTTTTGAGCGGAAATTCGTACCCGTTGCAGTGGAGGGATTTGATTGCTTTTTGGTGAGGATTTAGGGAATAGGTTGGACTACTGAGATGCCAAATTTGAAAGGGATCTGAGCTGTGGAAGTGGTGGAAAAAGCATGTTTTGTGTGGAGGTGCGATTTGCCATGTTATCCAATGGGCGTATTTCTGAAAATTGAGATAAAGGTTTCTTTGACTTTTTCATTCTGGGTCTGCCTATGTGCTTTGACAGCATGCAGATTGAATGGTAAAATCTTGCATGGAGAGTAAAGAAGTGTATTTGTAAAGGGTTTGCCTTGGAACACTTGATTTAATGTGTTTGGCTCAGAGGTCGGTAGTTGTAAATAAACCAGTCGGAGAGTGCTTTAATGTTTTCACGGTTGAGAAGAAAATTTGTGTAATTAGTGTAATACACCCGTGTGTTTTTTAAATAGGGATGTTTCTACAAAATATTAATTATTATTTTTCCCAATGCAAGCTGCCCTTTAGAATAGCGTGTGACAGTTATCCCACTCACTTAGGAAAGTGGCTATTTGTAAATTAATGAACGTGGCCCTTTTTGATAGCTATAATACACTACCATCTTAATGCATTGCTAAGTGTCCCCTACATTAGTTTAATTTGCATTCATTTCGTTTCAAGGCTCACCTATGTACTTTGACAGGCTGCTGATAGAAAGGTATAATCTTGCACGGTAAAAGCAGTATTCATTAAACAAGACTTGGAAAATAGGATTTATTATGTCTGATTCAGAGGTCAGTTAGGCTACAATGCTTACACAGATGGTTTCAGATAAACATTTAGTGGAGAAGCTTCGTTGATATATGCAGAGAACAGTCCCAACCCAACAGTCCATGATAATTCGTTTTTTTCTCTCAACTGCAAAATGCATAGCCTTGTGTGCAGAAGCAAATTGTCCTTTTTTTTTTGTGTTTTAATTTGCATGCTAAACAAATGCATATGTTTCAAATGTCTTGCCTTCTAGCTGAATTAGTTAGACAAAAGTGTTTATTAGAAAGTGGAGCTTTTAAGTAGCAGTACAGAATTATTTTAAAGTGCTAGCATGTCACTTAGTTACAGAAAATATGTCCTTATTAATTACTGATTTTAGAATGCTTTTTACCACGTTTTAAATTGGCTTCAGTGAAATTAGAGAGTGTTGGTTTAGCTCTCTGGCCTGGGGGATCAGATATGTTTTGAATTACTCAGAATGTGTTTTTCGAAGGTCCTGGCTCCCAGTATATGTTTATGTAAAGGGAGGGTTTTTCCCTCTTGCTGTGCCTGTCTTGTTATTATTGGCCATAACCCAATTCTTTCCGCGATCCCTTTGTTTATGTAAAGGGAGGGCCACTCCTCCGACTGACACTAGCTTCCTTCGCATGTAGAGGGTGGAGGCTTGCAGCTCACTCTTTAAGGAACTTGGCAGACGCTTGACTCTTTCAATGAGCTCAGCGTTGGCAGCGACCCAATTTTAGAGAAGAAGAGACGAGTGAGAGGCTTGTCTCCTATTTGTTATGTTTGACACTGAGCCAGTTCCTGGCTCTGAGGGGAGGGGTAGGTGAGCAAGGAGTGAGTTCGTAGCGAAGTTACCTCCCCAGCCCCTCTGACTTGTGTACAAAAAAATTGTTCTTCCTTACAGTCAACACTAAAAGCTTCATTGACTTCAGATAAATGAATAGTTTTTCCCTCAGTAGTGTAAACAGAATAATTGGCAGGAGTTTCGCTCTTGCAATGGGTTCAGCATCTGGCAGTCATTCAATTTTAGATCACAGTGAAGCCCATCTGTCTATGCTAGAATAATTTGGATTTTATTCAAATACATTTAGAGAACATATTGTAGGTAGTATGGTCATACTGTTCCCAAGATTTAGAGTAGGATTTTTATAAACTACAGAGCTTTTGGAAAGAGGTTTCCCCAAAATAAAAATTGTGCTTTTGAATTGAAAATTCATTTTTATTTGTTTATTTATTTCTATATAATTTATTTTTGCTAGATTGATGACAGTGAGCCCTAGCATTTACAGTCAAGCACTAAAGAGATAGCTAGACAGTATTTATATGCTTACCAACACAGCACTGGTTCAGTACGTAGACGACATCCTGATTACAGCACGTTCAGAAAAAGAAGGCGAAAATGCATCATTGACAGTTTCACATTTTCTGGCTGACAAGGGGCACAAGGTGTCCCCTTCACAGTTACAATTCTGTGAAAAGCAAGTGGTGTAATAGGACACTTGCTTTCCAAGGAGGGTAGACAGCTAACACAAGAACCATACAGCTCATTACTAACCTTTCACAGCCCAGGACACAAAAGGAAGTACGTGCCTTTATTGGCCTCACTTCTTACTGTAGGCAATGGATTCCCCAGTATGCATATCTAGCCAACCACTCATACAGTTAACTACACAGGAGGCAGCAACTCTGACTGTACTCCCTAGGACACAAGAACACACCTTGGCATTTGAGGAATTAAAAAGAGCATTATGTCACGCGCCAGTTTTAGCGACTCCATGTCACAGTAAACATTTTATGTTTTTTTTATTTTTATTTATTTTTACATTTGACTGTAGCGAGACTGACAGGATATGAACTGACATTATTTCAGCCACACATAGAGATCAGACGTTGTAACATTCTGAATCCTGCAACACTTTTGCCCTCAAGTACAGTAAATACACCACCACATGACTGTGTGGAAGTAATGAATATAGTGACGAGACCAAAACAAGACCTGACAGATATTGTACTCCCAGACCTGACCTGACCTGACGCTCTATGTAGATGGATCATGCATGAGAACGAGTGCAGGAGAGTTAGTAGCAGCGTATGCCGTGACCACAGAAGTCATAGAGACACAGAAAATAGACACACTGTCAGCACAAGCAGCAGAGCTCATTGCTCTGACACAAGCCTGCATAAGAGCTAAGCACTTGAAAGTAAACATTTATACAGACTCACAATATGCCTATGGCGTAGTTCATGATTTTGGGGTCCTGTGGCAAGAGAGAGGTTTCTTGACCTCTCATGGTGCCAAGATTCAGCATGGCCAGCTTATTCAAGCCCTGTTGGAAGCAATACATTTACCTACAGCCATTTCTATCCTGAAATATAATGCTCACACCAAAGTTACAGACACCATTTCCCAGAGTAATGACCTGGCAGACCGAACAGCTAAACTTACAGCACACACACCAACAGACACGACAAGGACAGAGGTACCATTACTGACATAAAGTATGACAGTCAGGGACCCTACACAAGATGTACTCGACATACAGACACATGCCACTACAGATGAGATAAAGAAGTGGACTGAACAAGGAGGGGTTCAGACTGACCAAGGTTGGATGACTAAGGGAAAAGCTACATGGTTTCTCCCAGACTCTATGGTACAAGTAATCATAAACACAGCCCATAGTCCAGCACACTTAAGAGAAAAAGCAATGTTAGACAGCTTACAGAATATGCGAACATGTATGATCTGTTGCCAGTTCAATCCAGGTAAAGGCATTCCGATGGAGCAAGGCGGATTTCATCCTCCTGACCACCCTTTTGAGGTTCTCCAGATGGATTATATCCAAATGGACAGATGTAGAGGTTACAAGTACGTCTTGGTAGTAGTGTGTGCACTATCTAGATGGACAGAAGCGTATCCAGTTCCAGATTATACTGCTGTGACAACAGCCAGGCAATTAGTGCGCGAGTTCTTCCCCAGATATTGCCCCGTGTCATCTATTCTGATAACGGTCAGCCATTTTCTTCTGAATTAATGAAACAAGTGTCTCTTCTGTTAGGATATGCCTGGAAGTTCCATTGTGTGCGACACCCAGAAGCAGCAGGCCTTGTAGAAAGACATAATCAGACAATTAAGACAAATTAAGACAAAATATGTGCAGAAAAAGGCGTGGATTGGATGGTGGCCTTGCCGGTAGTCCTCTTTTACATGCGAATGGTAGCTCATTCCAGAACAGGCCTATCTCCTTATGAAGTAGTTTTCGGTAGACCGCCAAATATGTGGGGTACACCTATGCTTAAGTAAATAACTGATGTTGACAGTAACATGCTGACAGATTACCTGGCTTCCTTGATGTCTGCACTACTCTCTTGTTGTTCACAGGTTGCTGCCGCCTTCCCTAACAACACCTAGGTCAAGGAACATGCCATAGCACCAGGAGAGTATGTCCACGTGTGGAGAACTTTGATCGTTCAAGCCCCCTTGAGCCACGTTGGAAGACGCCGAAGTTGGTGGAAGGACGTAAAGGTCGAACTCACCTTCATCACTACAAAAGATACTTTGGACATTCTGGTACCTTTACAAAGACTATTGACACTAAAGATATTAAGGAAAATACAGACATTGCGCCGCCTTTGCTGCTAGAAAAGACCCCTCAGCAAGAGTATAGGTCTAAATTAAGATCTAGTAAGTCAGACGTAGTTTAATTGTTTAAGCCCACCCGGTGGTGAATCGGTTAGACTAGATTTCTGACATGTATAAGATCACATACGAGAATAGCAAGAAGAGAGATAAGAAAGGAAAGTACTGCAAGATATTACGCAGTAGATGTATAGTTACCTTGATCATTCTTTTTATTCTGTGCATTGTTATAATCTGTGTCAGTTTAATGCTACATGTTTTCTTTCCTATTTCCTCACATATACATTCTTCCAGTAACAGTACCATAGAGCATACATTTAGTGACCTGCCACCTCATGAACTGTCATATCGACTTGCACTGCGTAACAATACTTTTATTCAAATGTTACACCATTCTCATCAGACCAGCAATGCGACTGATTGCTGGGTATGTGGCCAAATGCCACCTTATCAAGAGACAAAGGGAGTCTTGCCCTTCTACTCTTTACCGTTCTCACACAATGGTTCATGTGGAGCATGGTTTGCTTTAATGACCTCAATTGATAGAAAGTACATAGCTTATCCAGATGGCTGGATATATGGAAACCTGAATAAAGTAATGAATGAAGCATGCTTTCCAGACAAAGACGGATTCCCCCAAAGGAAGGGAACCGATCTAGAAAATGAAGAGTACGAGCAGGGAAATGCATCTGTTAATTTCATAATGTTAAATGTTCAGCCCAAGCAAAACACAGGTCCACCGTTTATTTCAGTCCTGCCAGCAAAAGGTGATTTATGTGTTAAAAAGAAAGGCTCAGTACAAATGGGACACAGCGAGTGTAACACTGTAATAGAGTTTAATGATAAAGGACTTTCTTCTTTCAAAACATCACGCCATACCTATTTCATTTGCGGTCAGACAGCCTATGTACATCTGCCCTTAGACTGGGGTGGGACTTGTTATATAGCATTCCTATTGCCACCTGTTTTTCTAGCCCCATCCCATTATCATAGAGATTCACGACTAGAACATGTTAGAGTAAAGAGAGAGACAGATTCTGCAGGGATTGATCAGACTGAAACAGCATGGGAGCAATATACAGACTTCAACAAAGGTTTCTTTTTCTTTGTTGGCCCCGTCCAAAATAGTAAGCTGATACGCAAATTAACAAGAACCCTGGAAGCAGTAGTGAATGTGACTGCATCTGCCCTGGCGAACTTTACCCAGGAGCAATCTGCTATGAGACTTGTCGTTTTACAAAATCGCCTCGTTCTTGACGTCATCCTGGCGGATAGAGGCGGAGCTTGTAGAGTGATCCGATCTAGTTGTTGCGTTTTCATCCCAAATAACGCGCCATCCATGTACGCAGCAATAACAAGACTACACAAGATTGCTCATGTAATACATCAAGACCCAGGCACATGTACTTGGTCTAGTTGGCTCTGGGGTATAATTTCGGCTTGGGGATGGAAAGTGTTGACCCTCCTAGGAATGATCCTACTTATGATATTTGGTTGCTGTCTCTGTATGCAGTGTGGCCCGGCCATTTGCGGCCTGTGTGCAACTGCCTGTATTCCACAACCACGTAAACAAAGGATAAAAGATGAACAAATGATTCTGTATGATCAACTATACGGTCTCATGAATATAGATGTATCCTGAAGGGTTAAGTAGGGGACAAGGAGGGAATGAGGAAAATGACATTTTGCCTGACCAAGATGTCCCCTACGTATACCCTATGTTACATGTATGTGCATGTCATCCATGCATTTCCCGTAGTGGCCTGAATCACTAGGCCTCTGCAAACATGTCCTGCAAGTCAAGTCATCAAGTCTCACAAACGTTAAGCTAAAATGAAGGCCCATGTATTTGCATTTTGCATTGTGCACTTTTAAATAAATATCGTACTGAACCCTTTTTTGTGGTTGAGCTTGAAACCACTTTCTGAATTAATGTTTTCATGACTCTTGGCACACTGAGCTGCAGTCACGTCAGCAAGAAGCCTGCCAAGACAGTATTATGAATAACAGTTATCTGTTTGATGTACAGAGTGGCATCCCTGCCCGGTGAGGAAAAGTAAACAGAACCCGTCCGCGACAGATAGGGCCTAGCCTTCTGTCTCAGCCCCCATGCAATGAACGGAGAAATAAATGCTTTTTCTGATTCTTAGTGGTGAGCAACCTTTTGCTTCAGATAATACATCCCCTATCATATCAGATTGTACAAGAGGTGCTAGTCACCCTGACACAAGAGATCTCTCTTCTAGACTGAAAGTCAGCCTCCTCCCAGTTACACGTCAATTGCACGTCATGCCCAAGTTGCACACAAGTAGGACAAAGTTCGAGCTGGTCATGCAAACTCCTCCTCTAAGTACCCACCCACCTATGACACCTACCTATCACACACCTGTGACTAATCAAGTACACACCCTCATGCACGCCTACATGCTCTTATCACATTTTCTGTCTTGCGCCTGCTCCTATGTACAAGAGAAAATGAATATATAACATGTTCTGTAAATAATTGTTAGAAGACCCTTCCTGAACCTCTGTGGTGATGGAACTGATTCTCCCTTTGACTCGAGTTATTGGAATAAAGCCCATTTTAACTTGGACACCACGGATCCTGTCTCTCATTTGATGCATGATACTTTGTTAATGCCTAGAAATTCTGCCAGGGTAATATTTTATTTACCACAAGTCGAATGTATGTTGCGGGTCCCGCTAGATGGATTGCTGATGTGGGAATGTGTGAGGACACCATTGAAAGCGTGAAATCTATACAAGCTGAGGCAACTGAGAATGAGTTGAATGAGTGGAGAGAAAGTAAGGGTAGATTAGATGCGAATGGCTGTTGGGTCGAATTGTCGGAACACCAGCGATGGCTGCTACCTAATGCATACGTACTTGCAGTAGTAACGATGGCTCAAGGCATGGCGCATATCAGTTCGAAAGGAATATGTAAGCTATTGGCCCCAGTATGGCAGAATAGCAATATCCCAAAATATGCAGAGAATGTGGTCAGAAACTGTATGGTATGTCTAAAACACAATCCCGGTAAAGGAACCCCAACTCCAGCTGGTCATTTTGCGCCTCCAACGTATCCGTTCGAGGTTTTGCAGCTCGATTTCATCCACATGGAGAGGTGCAACAATCTAAAGTATGTGCTCGTTGTTGTTTGCGCCTTTTCAAGGTGGGTGGAAGCGTACCCCCTTAAGGACAATACCGCCTTGACAACTGCCAAAGCCCTTGTCAAAGAGTTCTTCCCGAGATTCGGTATGCCTAGAATTGTCTGGAGTGATAATGGAAGTGAATTCATAGGACGTGTGATGAAGAAAGTGTGTGAGTGTCTAGGCATACACCAAAAATTCCACGCTGCAAATCACCCCCAATCAGCTGGATTAGTAGAGTGCTACAATGGCACGTTGAAACTCAAGCTAGCCAAGATCCAAGCTAGTACAGGTCTTAAATGGCCTGACGCCTTGCCCCTAGCACTCTTGTCAACTAGGATGACTGTCCATTCCAGATTAGGTCTTAGCCCTCACGAGATAGTGTTTGGCCGCCCAGCCAACGTCTGGGGCGTGCCAAGGCCAAAGAAACTCAGTGAAATAGAACACCCCGTACTGCTTGACTATTTGTGCGAATTGACAGCTAAATTGCGTGTTTTACACCAACAGGTTCACAGTTCCTCTCCGCCAGCCTCTGACGATCCAGGTCATACCATCAAACCCGGCACGTGGGTCTTGGTGCAAAATTTCCAGCGCACCAACAACGGACAGCCGAGGTGGACCGGACCGTACCTGGTGCTTCTTTCCACGAGATCAGCTGTTCGGGTGGAAGGCAAAAAGAACTGGGTGCATGGGACCCATTGCAAACGGGTCCCTCTGCCCCTTCCATACGACCGGTGGGTCAATGAAGGACTTGTCGACTCAGAGACAGAACGCATACCTCGTTTCATCCCTTTCAGCGATGCACGTTTAAAAGAGACTGGTACCGAAAAGGAGAGTGATCGTATTTTACAAGGACTTGTGTCACCGTCTATGCAGTTGGACACTACCGAACCTGAGACATTGTTTAAAGACCACACCGTACCTGAGAAGCGACGGTACAACCTGAGATCTAGCCCCAGAGACTAATAAAAGTACGAACTAATCCGATTTCCTTTCCCCTAAGAACTATTTTTGATTTTTCAGCTCTCTCGTCCCAGGGAACTAGCTCATTTTTGATTTTCGAACCGCCATCCGGTTCCGCTGCTAGGGTCGCGGTTGAAGTCTGGGGAGTGCAACTGGGGAAGTTTTAGGTCAACGGTTCTGGTTGGTCCGAGGGAGTTACCCTGGACTGAACGGAGCGCACTCCCCGGCAGAATCAACCTACCACCGCGGGCAGCAAGTAGAGGATGGAGTTTCCAAGGGTAGAGAGACCTGCCAAACTTACGAACTTTGAAAGACAATTGTGTACAATACTGTCCAGAAGAAGATTTTTAATAACATGTGTTCTAATGCTGTGTAGCACAGTGATGTTTTTGACTGGTTATGCTCTATTCGTATTTCGAGTTTCCCTGTTCTCAAATGACACCCGGCCAACGCCTCCTCCCACTCTCTCCCCGCACTCCTTTCACCCTCTACCTGAACACGAGTCTGCCAGAAGACTCGAATTCGTAAATAACTCATTTATCCAACTCCTACACCAACACCAGTCTATAATGAACACATCAAACTGTTGGATATGCGGACTCATGCCACACACAACTGATAAGGGTATCCCATACTTCATCCTGCCATTCAGTTATTATGGTTCTCTGTGGGCTTTCCAGACCATGTTCCTATTCGCCCTAGAACCATACCCGACCCGTTCCACTGAGAGCGACTCCAGTAACAAGGCACTAATAGCAGGGATAAGAAATATGAGTAGGGATATCGACACATATCTAACGATCCCCAAAGATGAACTCACTCCATACACTCGTTGGAACGTAACTAAACACGGCGTTTACCTGAGTAAAAGCCAGACAGCGAAGAAATCCCGCCCAGTTTGGATAGTACCCCACCGAGGTCACTTATGTTTACAAGGTATTGGTAGGGATCCCAAGGCACAATTAGGCAAGAGCATATGCACGGAAACGAATGTGTTCGCTTCCCGAACTTCCCCTATACTCTTAGCAGCCAAAGGCACGTATTTCGTCTGCAACGACCAAGCCTATACATGGTTGCCCCCTGACTTCTCAGGCACGTGTTTTATCTCATTTCTGCTGCCTCCCACCTACACGGCCCGAGCAGATTACCATCGGACAAGGACAGTTAGAGGTGTCGTGAGTAACGACGACACCGCGGGTCAGGAATTCGCTGACTTCGCAAAGGGTTTTCTGCCATTTTGGGGGCCTATGGTGAACAGCAGGAATATTCGCCAGTTATCAAGGATAGTTGAATCCGCCGTGATTACAACGGCCGGAGCACTTGGCAATTTGACGACTGAGCTTCAGTCGGATCGACTTATGACCCTTCAGAACCGAGTTGCCCTAGATATCATACTCGCCGATCGTGGTGGTGTGTGTAGAGTGATCCAATCTAGTTGTTGCATTTTCATCCCTGATAACGCACCGACAGTGTACCAAGCCATCTCTAAACTACACGAAATATCTGGTTCCCTTCACGTGGAAAAAGGAGATTGGTCCTTGCTAGGGTGGTTCTGGGGACTGATCGCTGCCTGGGGTTGGAAAACACTGATCTTCATTGGGATGATCTTAACACTTCTGTTTATGTTCTGCCTGTGTGTACAGGGCGCTCCTGCACTCTGTGGCCTCTGTGCTACTTCATGTGTACGGAAGCCTGTGTCAAGGGACGAACTGAGCAACAGAATGATGTTACAGCAGCATCTCCACGAATTCCTTCATACAGATTTGGACTCAGATTAACATGAGTTATTGCCTTACATAAGGGCAAAAGGAGGGTCTGTGGTTCTGAAAATCTGGACCCTGTTGTTATCCCGATACCGAGGTCTAATACCCGTGTCACAAAATATCAACATACCATGACGAATTTGGTGTCAATGAACCGATAATGATTAGGACATCATTCCTATGCATTTGCGTCATAATCGAGGGTTGCCAACCCCCCTAAATCGTAGTTTCCGTCCCGACCCCTTGGACTCCATTTTGTGAACGGCATCCATCTTACGTCTTGCCCTCATGATAAGTCAATTAAAGGTCGAGCTTGATCCAAAAGGACACGTCCACCTTCCCTGACTTCCCCCTGACCTGTCCCAACTGACTCCATTGCCTTTAGCCAACCCTGTTTGGGCAGCTCCTCGCCCAGTGGCCGAATACGATAGCATCAATGCATAACATTCCACAAACCATTCACTACATACAGAACATGCTTTCTACAAACATGCACCTGTCCATATTCCTTGTTTATGGCCAGTTTTATGACTGGGTGGTACCTTCCTTTATTGGTGTTTCATCGATATCTGATGGGAGTTCCGGATCTTTCTGGGTAATCTATCACGAACTGGACATCTAAAATGTGGGCTTGCTTACATGACTTCGCTCTTTGTATTATTGTAGAAATATGTTTACAGCCATATCATAAACTCAAGAATTCTTGCTTGCAGCTATTATTTTTGTATATAAGGAGAAGGCTGGTTCTGTAAAAATGAACAGTCTCCCGAGAATATACTCCCCGTGTGGTGTACTTCTGAGACACGTGTTACTTGGTAGCTACCAATAAACTTGATCTCTGACTGCGACTAGAAGACTCATTGTTTCTGTGGTCCGGAACAAGGGAGAACTCAGAGGTTTTCGGGTGCTATCCCCTGGCACCACCGGGTCCCTACAAAACCCGGCACCTCAATATTCCAGAATATCAATCCATTGACATTATCTGTTCTCAGTATCAAAATTCTACTTCCACTCACTAACATCTCAGACACACAAGTCCTCATGGACCATTTTGTCAACTCCATGTTCGACATCATGGATACCATTGCTCCCAAACAACTAAAAAGAGACCAGCTCAAAAAATCGAACCCATGGTTCGATCACAACCTTAATGATGAACGCCGCTCATTAAAAAAAGCAGAAAGACCTGGATACTCTCTCCATCTACTACTAACTTCAAGCTATTGAAACAAAGAAGGAAAGCGTACAAAAGGCATATCAGAAGATCCAAAGCATCTTTCTTCAAAGAGGAACTTGACAAGGGAACAAACCGTCCCGAAAATAGTTTGAACTCGTAACAAATCAAACTAATAGGAAATGCTATCCCCTTTCTTTTGAAAATGTAACTACACCCAGTTGTGATGTATTTGCCTCCTTCTTTAGTGAGAAAATTACTCAAATTGACACTGTTCTCCAAAACGCTGTAGAGCTCATATCTATCAATGCCCCATCACATGACTCTCTCATGTTTCAAGGAGAGCACACCGAAAGCCCATCCCCTAAACCAAAAAACAATGCCTATTGGTTCATTTTCAAGATCTTTGAGGAATCTAACATCTAAAAGCGTCTATCTTCTCTGAAACACTAACTACTACTGTAGTGTAGTTCCTATATCCCTGATAGGCTCTGCACATTGGAATAATATACACTAAAGTAAAGTGGACCTGAGGTTGAGTGTGCTGCTGCGCCTTGCTGCTGGTCGCGCGCGCTGTTTAACGCTATTAGCTGCATTTTAATTGCCAGTTTTTCTATTTCTTTTAATTTTCCTTTGATTGCCACATGGTTTCTTGCCTCTTACCTGCACTGTAATTTCTTGAAACCCCACCGCTGCTTAGCGGGTCCGGTTCCGGGGAGGTTGTGGGCGGGGAGCGCTATCTTAGAGCAGGAAGGGAACTGTGGCTGCCATCTTTGAGCGTTCCTGCGCTCGTGGACAGTGTGAACTGTCTACTTAAGGCGTGGTCAGCACGGGGGCAGCCTGGTAAAGTGGACCTGAGGTTGAGTGTGCTGCTGCGCCTTGCTGCTGGTCGCGCGCGCTGTTTAGCGCTATTAGCTGCATTTTAATTGCCCGTTTTTCTATTTCTTTTAATTTTCTTTTGATTGTCCCCTGTTTTTAGCCCCATGGTTTCTTGCCTCTTACCTGCACTGTAATTTCTTGAAACCCCACCGCTGCTTAGCGGGTCCGGTTCCGGGGATGGTTGTGGGCGGGGAGCCCCATCCTAGAGCAGGAAGGGAACTGTGGCCGCCATCTTTGAGCGTTCCTGCATCTTTGAGCGTTCCTGCGCTCGTGGACAGTGTGAACTGCCTATTTAAAGGACTCCTCATGGCGCGCAGAGGTGACGCGCAACGGAAGCATCTTCCCTGCGCCTAAGTCGTGCCAGAGTCATGCCCGTCTGCGCTCGTCAGCGTCTCGGAGGTCGGCGAGATAGACCTGTAGTTCTTCTCCTACGTCTTGCTTTTTTGCCGGGTCGTGGGTGCGCACTTCTAGTTTCCATGCTCTCCTATTCCTCCAGCGAGCTATTAGCTCTACGAGGACATATTTCCACCTGCCACCATGTCTTCCCAGGTGGCCGTTCTCTCAGGAAGGGCTGCTCTGGCTGTGGTTGGCACATGCCGAGTCAGGAGGGCTTTCTGCCTGAATCCACACCCCTATACTTTCATTGTCATCTGCTTAACACCAGATCTCTCAGTAGACATTCCACTGACATCTGGAATTTGCTATCAGACTTTAAAACATTGTGTCTGTTTCTTACTGAGACACGGCTGAGTGAGTGCTCCGGCCCTGATCTTGCCGCTGCTATCCCTCCGGATTATACTATCTATAGGAGGGATAGAGTGGTAGGCAGGGGTGGAGGTGTGGCACTAATTGTTGACAAGAGCTTTCCTTGTTCAACTTTCTCCGTTGATAATATCACGGGCTGCGAAGCCTTAGGTTTCACTCTTAGGCTATCTCCCCGTCAAACTTGCGTGGGGATTATTATTTATAGGGCACCGGGACCGCTAGGCTCCTTCTTTGATGAACTACAGGCGGCACTTTCGGTGCCCTGCCTGAGATCGGAGCATTGTATCCTATTGGGAGATTTTAATCTTCACATGGACAATACAATACAGCGGACCCGGATACTAGTAAGATGCAGGACATTGCCTCTTCTCTGGGGTTGATTCCCTATATCTCCAGCCCTACTCATATCAAAGGCCATACTATTGACCAGATCTTTTCTACTAGTCTAATCGATGTCTCCCCACCGCTTCCAGTTCTGTGGTCAGACCACTTTTTAATTAATTTCTGCATTCCTTCTGTAGTTACGCCTGGTACAAGACGGGCGAAAGATACCAGAAGGGTGTCTCGGCCTTTCCATCGAGTTACGGCGGAAATGCTCTCTGATGCTCTCTGTCAACATCCCTGCCTGCTATCTGGTAACCTGGAACAAGATCTTGACTTGGTTCAAAAGTGGCTTACAATTAGATTTGAGGAGCTAGCCCCCGGTAAGCCAGCCAATTCTGTGGGTAGACATGCCTCGGCCCCTTGGTTCACTCCTCTTCTAGGTAAGATGCGCCAAGATTGCAAGAGGGCTGAAAGAGCTTGGAGGCGCATGTATGACCTGGAAGACAAAATAAAATATAGGGATCTAATACGATTTTACCACAAACATATTGTGGATGAAAAAAGAGTCTATCTAGAGCGCAGAATTGATGCAGCGGAAAATACGAGCAAAGACATTTTTAGAATTGTAAAAGAGTTTATCTCCCCTTCCTCGAGCACGCCCATCCACTCTCACACTGAAGTTTGGATTAGCCAGCTTAGTGAGTTTTTTATCAATAAAATCAAATCTATTCAGGGCTCTTTTCCTGTTGTGGGCCTTAGTCCAGCTGCCTGTCATCCGATAACTGTGCCACCATCCTTGAAGGAGAAAGGCCCCTTTCTTTCGGTTTTCCCTTCCATTTCTCTTGCTTCCTCTCTTGACTTCCTGTCTCGGCTTCAGTCAGGTTCGCCGCTTGATCTTTGCCCAGCGAAATGCCTAGGGAGAGTGGCGCCGGCAGTTAATATCTTGCTCAACCCACTGCTTAATTCTTCCCTGACAACGGGAGAGGTTCCTACGGCTTGGAAGCACGCCTTGATTCTGCCGCTGCTTAAAAAAACATCTTTAGATCCCCTTGTTCACGCCAATTACAGACCAATCTCCCTCCTTCCCTCTCTGGCTAAGGTGATTGAGAAGCATGTGCATCTCTCCATCTCCAGCTTTATAGAGAGTAATAATATCTTGCATGACTCTCAATCGGGTTTCCGTGCGAATTTCAGCACGGAGCCAGCTCTTCTTGAGGTCACCGATGCCATAAGAGAGATTTTGGATGGTGGGGGTAAAGCCATCTTGGTCATGTTGGATTTGTCGGCGGCTTTCGACACCGTTCCCCACAACGGTCTCCTTTTAAGACTCTGGGAGATCGGCTTTCGTGGGACGGTGTGGAACTGGTTTAAGTCTTTTCTGACCAACCGCCGACAAGTGGTCTGGGCACCCCCGTTTTCCGCCGAAATGCCGCCGCTGGAGGTTGGGGTTCCTCAAGGGTCCATCCTGAGCCCCACCCTTTTTAACATCTTTATGGCCCCTCTAGCGGCGGTGGCGGAATCTTTTGGTGCCCGGATCATATCCTATGCTGACGACACCCAGCTCCTTTTCACGTGTAACAAGGGTGAGGATTTCGACGGCGGCCGGATTAAGGAATGCTTGGGCGCTGTATTTGACTGGTTTCAGAGGCATAGTCTGAGGTGCAATTCCGATAAATCGGAGCTGATTTTTTTCGGATGCCCGCCAGATCCCTGTTGGAAGACATGGTGGCCCCGCGATATGTTTCCGCCTGATGCTGCCTCGTTAAAAGCCAAAAATCTAGGTGTCCTGTGTGATGATGATCTCTCTTTTAGACCCCAGATCATAGGGCAGACAGGGAAATGTTTCGGCATCCTGAAAATGCTGCGGAAGTTTCTTCGTCTACTATCTCTGCAACATAAAAAAATTACAGTCCAGGCCTTGGTAGGCTCGCGTCTTGATTACGCGAATGCTCTCTACCTTGGCCTTCCCAAATACCTGATGGCACGCTTGCAGGTCATGCAGAATTCGGATGCCAGAGCCATCTTTGGATTACAGCGAAGGGCAAGAGCCTCGGAGCTACTTAAGAGACTGCATTGGCTCCCGGTCTCTAAGAGAATTACTTTTAAGGTCCTGACCCTGGCCTTTAAGGCCCTCCACTCGATTGGCCCAAAATAACTCAGGAAGCGTATGGCCTTCTATGCCCCCAGGAGGACTCTAATGTCCGCTTCGCTGGCTAAAGCTGTTGTTCCCACCATCAGACGTGCTCGCACTGGAGGCCGTTCCTTCCAGTACATGGCACCTCGATGCTGGAATGAGCTTCCCTTTTCCTTGAGAACAGCCAATAGTTTGCTTTCTTTCAGAAAGGAACTGAAGACCTGGCTTTTCTCCCAGTAATTCTCTGCCGGCCTGCGGTCGGTGTTGTGTTGTGCACTTTTCTTTGTAGTTCTCTTTGCCAAAGCGCCGGGACACTCTATGGAGTAGCCGTGAGCTATAGAAGAGACTTTTATAACATAACATAACATAACATAAATATTTGACATAGGACTGAGTTCAGTATGTCTCTATCGAGTACATTAAACTTAATTACTTGTGTGTGCCAGCTAACTCGGAAGTCACAAGAAACTTCTTTAATAATATGAAGGGCTTAGTTTCTGACAACCGCATAAACATGACAATTTTGTTTCCCTTTGAATCAGAGCAGTCTCAGAATCGTGGAAACAATAGATAACAGTTTTACTTAGTAAATCATGCATGCTTCGTTTCTACAGAGTTGCACAGAAATAGAGACAGGCGTTTCCATAAAAAGGGTTTATTGAACAGTCTTATTTCTCATGCAAGAGATATGAACTGCTACAATCGTAAGACAGAATGCGAAGTATAATACGTACAGCGTTAGCAGTAAGGTAAAATAATACTGCAAAAGCATGGTTTGTAGCTATGACATATATTCATAAAAATACATACATACATAACACAGGCTAAAATGTAAATATTCATATGGTGCTACAAAATAGTTGTACCCCAGTGTACCTAACCTAAGTGTAGTACAAGGTCTGAGGTAGGTGCTGTTTAGTTATAGTCTAGTTTAGCTGTAGTTGCCAAGAGTTGCCAAAAGTTTCTCTAGGTTCTAGTCTGCTCCATACCTTAAGATAAGAGAGGTTGGAATCTCTTTCCAGGTCTCGATCTCTAACACCCCTCAAGGGGAGTCAGAAACACTGGAGCTGGATTCTCTGCAAGGAGGATGACAGCGTCTGGTCAGTGAGTCAGGCGGGGACTCGATCTCCTTCCGAACTTGCCATGGCGAGCCGTGCCCGTGCAAGTATGCAGCCGAGCTGTGCCGTGCCCTGCCTTGCCTTGGCAAGTGAAAGTATATTTATACCTTGAAGGTGTTTAGGAATGCCAGTATTGAAGTAAAAGTCGGGCAGAGGAACATCATGAATGAACCCCTAAGGAATAGATGTTCATGCATAATAAATGAGTTCTTGGAGAAATCAATATCCAAGCAAGGGGAAGTCCTACAGGCTTAAGAGTCTGGTTTTCCAAGAACTCGTTGTGACATGGATGGACGGATGTAGTTGACCATGCCTGTATTTGGTTAGCATGGGCAATGCCTAAATAAGGGCTGGATTTCTATGACTAAATAAGGGCAATGGGAATTGTACCTATATAAGGGCATAAATCGGGAAATCTATATACGGTATCTAAATCGACACACAACACCCACTCCAGTTTCGTACGACATTACTAAATCCTAAACATATCTAAAATATAGCTACACACGAAGTGCTAAAAACATGTCTAAAAACTTTGTAAAAATGTATTAAAACTGTTGCTATGCATACAATGCAATGGTGCTGTATATATTAAAGTAATGTTTCATTCTAAGCACATGTTGACATGAATGAATTATAAATATATATACACATGATGAAATGGCTCGTAAATACAGAAGAAAAAGGGCAGATACCATTTCATGTCAGATTACATAAATCTTTTTTTATGGACAAGGTTACATATTGTCTCTGGAAGTATTCAAAGAATTCTGTTCTCTATGAATAGTTCTACTATTAGCAGATTACTGTGCCAAAAATAAAAAAATAAAAATTTGGAGAAAAAACATTAATCATAGGAAAAATGTTTCAAAGTCAGTTCCTTGTTTTGAAAGAATGAAGGCCAAATTCAGAGTTTCTCAGTATACTGTGTGCCAACTCAAAAGTCAGTGTTAGGGCTTGGAGAAAACATGAAATCTACCATTGTAGGTAGAAGTTGGAATCCCTCGTTTAGAAGATTAACCGCACATAGATGTGAACTATCGCCTTCAGCATTGGAAGCATCAGCAATGTTCGTATCGGATGTTATCTGCATGCCTGTTGTTTTCTCCCCTACTTCAGCAATAGCAATTTGTGTCTGTGAGATCTCAATGAATGCCGCTATCAGGATTGGTAGCCACTGGGGACAACACAGAGCATGGGCCGTTACAGGGTCCAGCAGAGTATCCACATCCATAGGCATGACTGATGGAAGTGTTAGACAGATTTCTAGCACGCATTCTTCACCGCAAAGCAGGCAGCGTAGAACAGGTAAGATGCAATCTTGCCAGATTAGTCTGAATGACAGAAACCATGTGGTATTTAATTCTCGTAGACGAGGTAAACCCAAAATGTGGACAATGCGCTTACAACACTTCATCTCCAGTATAGCTCTTTCCACTGTGAATTGGGTATCGCTGGTGATTTGGCTTGCCATATAGTAGCAGTAGGAGCAAAAACAGGATCCCTGCAACGAGTGCTAAAAGGAGCGGCAGTCCACCAAACACAGAGTGCATGAAGTTTGGAATTGAAGTGTAGTTCCTATATTCCCAATAGGCTCTGCACATTGGAATAATATATCCTATAGATTTAGACGTAGGACTTAGGTCGACTAGGTCTCTATCGAATATACTAAACTTAATAGTGAGTGCCAGCTAGCTCAGAGGTCACTAGAAACTTTCTCGAATGAACAAGAAGGGATTCGTTTCTGACAACCACATAAACATGACAACTTTGTTTCCCAAGAATAAGAAATGTATCTCTAGAGTCGCGGAAACAATAGATAAAAATTTTACTCAGTCAATCGTGCATGCTTCGTTTCTACAGAGGTGTAGAGAAATAGAGAGACGGGCGTTTTTCAATAAAAGGATTTATTGAACAGTCTTCTTTCTCATACAGAAGAAATGAACTTCTACAATCGTAATGCAGGTTGCAAAGTATAATGCGGACAGCGAGAACAATATTATAAAATAATATTGAAAGAGCATTGTATGGCTTCTAAGCCATAAAAATACATTCATAAATAAAATGACTAAAAATACTCAACTGGTGTTTCTAAAATACGCCTACCCCGGTGTACCTAACCTAAGTCTAGTACGAGGGAAGAAGTAAGTATTGTGTAGCCTAGTTTTAGTTTTCTTTGCTAAGAATCTATCCAAGATTTCTCTTAGGTTATAATCAGCTCCATACCTTAGTTTAGAATAAAGAACGTCTGGTATCTCTGTCTCGGGACTCGATTTCCCAACACCCCGCAAGGGGAGCTTGGAAACACTGGAGCTGGATTCTCAGCGAGAAAAAGGACAGCTTCTCGATCAGTGCGTCAGCTGAAGGGTCGGCTTCCTTCAACACTTGGTGTAGCGAGCTGCGTCGGGCAAGTAGACAGTCTAACTGCTCCAAACCACCGTGTCTTGCTAGGGCAAGAGAAGGCATATTTATACCTTGAAGGTGCCTAGTTTGACGTAAATTTGGGCATAATAACGTCAGTAAAGAACCCCAAGGGAATAGTAGTTCTTTGTAAAGTACATGATTTCTTGGACAAATCAATATTCAAACAAGGAGTGGTCCCTGACTATTTAAGCCGATTTTCCTAGAAATCGCTGTGACGTTTTCGGTACCGGTGGAAGTAGCCATGCCTGTATTTGGTCTGCATGGGCTATGTCTAAAAAAGGGAATGATTTCTATGCCTATATTAGGGCAATGTGAATTGTACCTATATAAGGGCATAAATCTGGAAATTTTGCTCGGATCCTAAAACGCCATACAACAGAATTATTACGAGGACTGCTTGAAAAGGTGCTAACAGTCCTGCACACACGTTCTTAAACACATGTACAATACTGCTTGTATCAGACATGTTTAAGATACGTCCTAGCATTTCTGAGAAATATATAGGGCAGTTTGATTTCAAAAGGGCATGTATCTCGGTAGAAGTCCATGCGACTTGTAGATCATAGGTTTCTAAGCCTGAGGTCAGTAGCACTGTTTGTTGCAAAAGAATGGCTTTCATTCTGCTTAGAGTATCAATTTGAATAGAAGAGATATTCAGTGAAGGCCATAAAGACGACTCCCTGACTGTCTATATTTATGGAAACAAAACTTGTATACAGCAAGTGACCCTGGATATTACTGTTACTAGATATGGGATACCCATGCAACATGCCACAGCTGCTGTGATCATTCAACATGAGGTAACTTCCATTTGAAAGTTGTCCAAAAACTGGATTAATAACTGCAGCTGGTGGGCCTTGCAGGTGACAGGATATGTTTGTAGAGGAACCATCACAGGCCCCGTGTAAATTAATACCCTGACAAAGGAGAGAACCGCTTAGTGCGTTTTCACAGTTAGTATCGCTGAGAAACACTTCACACCCCCACTCCAACATCTGTGTGTGTAAGGTAAATCGCATGATGTCTTGATATAATCTTTACCCAACCTTTCATATGTACCCGCTGGTATATGTTTTAGGCAATACTGAAAATGGAAAATTGTAACAAGCAGAGTAATTTTACCATATATGATCCACTTAGTAGTTGTTTTTTCTGCCACTGTGAATGGTAATTTTTCAAGTTTTTCAATGCTCAGCTCCGTATAGTCTGCTTCCCTTTGTGCCAGTTTGATCTGTCTATCAGTGAGATTGAATTCTGAAAACAGTGACGTAGTGTTGATTAAACGCCAAGGCACATAGCCTGCACGCACATTTTGTAGCGTCCAGCCTAATAGCATGATAGAACGTAGTTGAGACTGACCATGTAGCAACATGACCAAGTCTTGTTTCATGATGTCTATGGCAGAAGACACAATGCTGTCCAATGAATATATCCTGGATGACAGAGTCGTTAACCCATTGTCTACTACAGAGAGAAATTTCTCTAAATTAATACGATCAATTTCTTGAATTTGTTCTGCAGTCTCTGCTTGGGTAATCTTCCATATTTCATTATAAGCAGCTTAGATACTGGCATATATGAAATGTTTTTGACACAGTTTTCTTGGTCCTAGCAAGAATTCCCTAAGGTCTGCGCCTTCTTTAAGTAAAGATAAGTGTTGTTTTACATCATCTAGTGTAGCTTTCTGTAGCCAATCAAGGCATAGTTTCCCTACACTGTATGTTGTTACTACCCCTGGATGCTGTCTTTGAACATATCGTGGGTCTGGCCTATTGATAGTGAAACCCTGTATTTTGTTCAGGAATCGATCTTGACAGTTGTTTGTGTCTGTGGGCCAGAGCAACATTTTTTTCCAATCTGAATCTAATCTGTTGTGATGTAAAATAGTATGTACATCGACCTCCCTCTGTGTCGTGCCATTACTTGCAGGTGTAGGTATGGACGTAGTGTTCATGTCTTTGATCTTGGCTAAACCAAGGCAAGACGTTTGTTGGACAGTGTCATTCGAAAACATAATTTGCTGAGGGATGATACATGCTCTAAATAAAGCTTCTACCCCTGGACTTGCCATTCTTTAGTACCCCAAACTAATTTTGTCTCAATGTTGTCTTTCCAAAAGTCAAAACCCTGGACAGTTGGGCAATAAAGGCTGCAGAATAAATCTGTTTCGTAATGGGTAACATATTTTTCGTTCCTGTTTTGCTAACATTTTTAAATAAATACGATTCAGGATTGGATATATTGAACCCTGAAAAAGTATGGAAACTTCATTGCAAACGTTTTTGAGCTACCCTTTGGAGGTGTAGGACAATGTTCCCATTGGTTATACATAAATATATTTCTAGGCAATGCAGATTTGTGCAAGAAATTATGACCATAATGGTTATAACAATACATTTGTACATAGTCTGATGAGCCCTTAAATATTCATGATTTGTGAATACTGCAGACATTTCTAGATCAGACATCATGTTATTAACAGTATCGAAGTCCCAATCATCAGAGGTACTGGAGGTAATAAAGTCACTTAATGAAATTTTAAATAAGTGTGAAATCTTCAAAAGCACCGACGGGAAAAAAATGTCATATTCTGTTTTGTCCCAAACTATACCATCTTGTATAGGAACGGCTGTGATGTTCACTGCTGACAAGACTCTTGCTTCATGATGTGATGATTTCTGTGGCTGGATAAGTACGTTCACTCTTTTACTTGCTGTGTCCATTTGAATATATCTTCCATTTATCAGCATACCCAGAGTTATTACTAGACTTAATCAAAGTAGAAAGAAAAATATTCCCAAAACAATCCATAGTCTAATCCATGGTGAAACCAGAGAAGTCTTTCTCAGGTGATGAAAAAAGTCTCTTGCTTGTTATTTGAAAGCTCTTTGTGCTGGCGTTGTTCATGTTCACTGGGATCCTTAGAAAACGTATCAACGTTAATGAACAGTTCTGTCAATGGTTGGAATTGCATCAGGATTAACTGGAACCAGTTGATCACTTGTTACTTTGTTGTAGACAGGTGTATCAGGACGAACTGTTATTTGGGTTTCCAGAGGTATTAGTTCCATAGCAGTGTTGCTTAGTCCTTCATTTCTCACTGTAGAATCTTCAAAGGGGATGAGTCTCTCAGTTTGAAACTCTTGGATTGTAGCTAGAGGAGTGTGTCTGCTACATTGTCGGAGTCCACTTGGCCTACTGCTTAGTATCGGCCACATAGTGGGGTTTGATCAGATCGATGGACACAAATCTTTTCTCCTTTTTTCCAGCAAGGGGCGGCAGTAGTATTGTTCTTGATCCGTGAATTGCTAGCACAGGTACTGGTTGTCTCTAAGAAGGCCCAAATCCCTTCTTGTCCGCGATCTTTTCTCTGACTAGATCCCCAAGCTTTGGGATCCAGACAGACCTTGCTGGACGGACGGATTTTCCCCAGTGCTGGTTGGCTTCAGGAACACATTGCTTTGTGTCAATCTTAGTTCATTTAAGTCCTATAAAACAGCCAAACTATCTTTGATATCAAATTTCTTATTTTCCACCACTGTTCCATGACAATCAAGGTACGGTACCAACATTCTAGTCCCAAATAGGACCTCATATGGAGTGACACCCTCTAGAGAACTTCTTGTCAAATTGTTTAATGCATTTGGACCCCATAAAGATGTTTGACCCACGCATCACCCGAACCTAATACCCTAGCTGTTATAGACTGCTTTATGTCCCTATTTTTTCTTTCCATAACATAACTTCCCTCAGGGTGGAATGGAGAACAATTTCGCAATGCTACACCCAAACTGGCCATGGCTTCTTTGTAAGCTCGAGAGCTAAACGCAGGGCCCTGGTCAGAGAGTAGTATGCCTATTGCGTATGTGCCGATAAAGACTCGCAAATCTTTTATAACAGTTCGAGCGTCAGCTGAGTGCTGAGGCCACATCCATAGGAACCTTGAACACGAATCCACTGCGACCATGGTATATATATATAGTTACCATCCCTTTGTAAGGGACCACAGTAGTCCAGGTAAACACACGCTAATGGTTTATCTGACATTAATAGGGGCGTCTGCGCAGGACGTTTCACTGTATAATATTTTCATCTTCTGGCATATTTCACAGTCCAAAACATATTTTGTGGTCTGTTTACTAATGCCGGGTCATCAGTACCTCTGTTTTAATAACGATACTGTGGCGGAAACACCTGCATGAGCAGAGGTGATCTCTTCATGTGCTGCTAGGATTAGTCCAAATCTATGTTCCATGTTTGCAATTACCCTGTCCCCCACTCCAGGGATTCGAGCAAATGGAACATTGTTTGCATCAATTATATACGAGTATTTGAGTGGAAACTTTTTAGGTAATGCTGCACCACTGCCTTTGCTTGAAGCATTGACAGCCAGTAATATTTCACTCTCTATTTTCGTTTTTGAACGAGTGACTGCAGCTATGGCAGCCGTTTGCACAGCCCACTTCGCGGCTTCTTCAGCCAAAGAATTCCCTTTACCGTGAGCATCATCATATTGATGACTCTGCGTGTGTACCATGTGAGTGTTTCCGTCTCGCAACAGAACTACTTGTTCCCAAAGCGTTTGATGCTTGATTGTGCCACCTTTCGCATCTTTAAAACAGTTTTGAAGCCAATTCTGTAAATATTCATTATAAGATTGAACACAGTAAATAGAATCGCGCACTATAAGTGTGGGGAATTCGCGATCTGTATTTTTAAGCGCCATTATGAATGCTTTCAGTTCAGCTCGCTGAGCTGTACAATCTCCTAGAGATTGCGTTTTTGTGACCATAGGTCTGAATATGCCATCGCGCATACTACCTTTAACGATTGCGCATGCTGCACTATAGGCTTGTTTACCCCCCCGTAGCGGGTTGTGCAGATCCGTCAGTATAAATTATACATTCATACTGGACAAGAGGGAGAATTTCAGTAAGCAAAGGACAATCGTGTTCGTATTGTAAGAATGCTTGTGTTTTCAAATCAAATAAGGATCAAAAACATACTTCACATCTGTTGCAGCAAGAGAATTAAATTAACCCATTGTATCCATTGTAGGAGAGTAGGGTCTGCTTCCTATGGTCACCCCCACTTTTTGCTGTGGTGTTCTGGTTTTTCAACTTTAGTGTGGCTGTGGGCCTGCTAATCAGACCCACAGCCCAGCTGTTCTCTCTCTAAATTGATACCATGTACCTTAGGTACATACCAGATTGGTTACTGGTTCACCCTTGTGAGCCCCTGTATAGTGTACCCAAGGTACCCAGGGCATAGGTGCATCTAAGGCCTACCAAGGGCTGCAGCATGTATTATGCCAACCCTTGCTGGCCATCTAAACTGACACCACAGACTGATCACTCAGCTTGGGTAAGGTGGTGTAATAACCCCTTACTATATCTACCTTATATATAGGCACATAGACACCTATAAGTCACTCCTATGGCAGGCCTTAACAATACTGGAGGCAGAGTGCTTGGTTTTATGTGAGAGGGTGCCCTAGCATGAGCTGAGCCCCTCTGCAGCTTTTGGAACCATCTCCTTATAGCTGTTCGATGATTTAGCCATACCATATACTCTTAAGCGCATTATAATCCTCGCGGTTAATGCTAACTTTGGTTTGGCTTTATCGAAACATGTTGCTACCCCCACCACCAATTCTGGTGGTGGGGGTAGCATTCCACCCTTCTAGAGGGAGAAGACATGTATGTACTGCTTTACCCAGTTAAAGTTAAACAGAGCCTCAGCATCACAAAATAGATGCTGATGCCGCAGACACGAGTCTGGATGAAACTCCGGCAGGGGAGGCCTGGACAATAGGTTTCCTGTCCAGGGAGGTGCCAGCACCTCCCCAGACAGGCGTTAGTGTATTGGGGCAGGGAGGGCTGTATTGAAAGATGCTTTTCCAAACACTGCCTGGGGCACACAAGGTGTTCCATGCATAGTCCAGTTCAAACCAGTTGATGGGGCACTCCAGCCCCGCTCTGGCATGAAACTGGACAAAGGGAAAGGGGTGTACCAACCCCCTTCCCAGGTCCATCCATAGGAGGGACCTACCAGGTAACCCAGCCCCCTTTCTTAGTATAAGTATAGGAGCTGTGTCCCCAGGACTTTAGATTATCCTGGACTGAAACTTTGAAACAGAACTCTTGGACCTTCGACAGTGTATATCGACTAGAAGACAGAAGACATCTCCCTTGTGGTCATGGAGTGACCACCCTGTGCAAACAGGCACCACCTGTAACTTGCCGGTTTGCTTTGTCGATGCTCCTGCTGGAACCCGAAGACTCAGCGACTCAGGACTGGACTTCCAGACTTCTCTGACTCCAATCCACATCCACAGCAAAGCTGAGACCCGTGGTGGACACGAGAGACGAGAGACCAGACACCTTGGACATCCTGTATTTTGCTAACTGCATAGACTCCTGAGGTAACTCAAAGTTATGCATTTGGGTACGCAAAGCCCCAGACCCGAGCACCAACTGCACCGAAGCTCAGAACTCCACAAGTGCCGCGTGGGGCCTGCTCTTGCGTTTCTGTTCGACGCATCTTCCCGGTTCCTAGTCCATTGGCTAGTGAGCCCCCTGAAGACTCCATTTTGAATTTACCCTGCTGGTCTGGTTGCTCCAGGCTTGCTCCGGCTTCCCTGTAAAGGAGAAGTGGCCCAGACCTTGCTGGTGTGACCTGAAGCCCATCTTCACTTCCTGCGTGGGTTGCATTTGCCAAGACTTGTTGGGTCCAATCCAGATACTGACACCGCATTCAACAAAATCCTTCGTGGGACAGCTAAAATCTAGCTCCTGGTTGTCATCGACGCCTCCTGGTCCTCGTGGCTGAACAGACAAGCTTCACCTTCTTCACCTGAATCAACGCGACATCGCCTGGTTCCTTCCTGGTTCCTTCGTGGTCACTGGCTAGTGACCCAGACTCTGTCCCCTCTGCTTTCAGGTTCTTCGGATCTTTGATCCACCCTTGGATCCACCCGGACACTTTTCCTCTGGTCGCCTGCAGCACTTCTTTGCAGATTTCCATTGAAAACGACAATGAAACCCGACACGAAAATACACCTATGCACCTGGCTTTCCTGGGTGAGGTAACTCGAGTACTCCGGTGCTCCCGTGGGTCTTGACTCTCGAAGTGTCCAAGTTTAAAAGGGTTCCATCCAAGTCCATCCGGAAGTTTCCTTAAATTGTACTTTTATAACTTCTTCAATTCCCGTTCTAAGTCAATGGTAACCCGCGGCTGTGTTTAGACACTGTACGCGTCTACCGTGGGCCTCCTACTTCTAACCTTGAGTTGTTTAGTGTAGCCCCAGCGATTCCCTAGGCCCTAGGCCTATTCACTGTTCCTGTAGTGGCTCTTATACCAGCATTTTAGTATATGGTTTGTGAGGCCCCTAGGGCAAAACTGTATTTGTGCAACTTATCGTATGCTAATTAAGTAACTTGTGATGTAGTTTTGCCTCTGACCTCATAAAGAGTTCAGAGGAGTTGTGTTAGAAATATATACATATATATTTGATATATACCTTGTGTGGTGTCCTTTCATTTGTTATTCAAGGGATTATAATTGGTAAAACAAACAGCTTTACATGCTCTTTGGGGTTTAGCCTAAGACTGCTGGTCCATGCTACCACTAGGATAGCTAGTCTGTAAGGTTGACTTTACAACCACCACCAATAAGGGTCGATTTAGACTGGTGCAAGGTGCCACTAGAACTACTGACATCATATGCCAGGCTAACTTCTCACATCCATCTAGGATGTAAAGCTTTTGCATTCGGAATGCTCGCTTTTGCAACTGGTACGGGGATGACAACCATAATGCGTTTTCCCTGTGCTAGGGCTCTTTCTTTTGCTACAGTGGTTTAAACTGCTGTCAGAATTTTTTCTGTCGATGTAAATTTAATTTCTGCTTGTGTGTACAAACCTGACTTGTATGCAGTTGGTACTTTTTCACCTTCGTTAAAACTTAAGTAGGTGAATCCACATTGACCCGGGATTATTCGGATCACGAATTTGCGTACGTTTACGCATGTTTGCAAGTGTTTTGTTGCTAACACGTCTGTTTGAAGTGAATGCAAAATTTCTGTGTGTGTTTTTGTGATCAATTTATGATTGTGAAATCAAGTTTGATTAATTCGTAGAGAGGTTTACCCCTTTCTGCATAATTTAGAATGTAAGTTCCTCCAAAATTCAGGAAACCTCGAATCGACTGTAAGTTTTTCAGCGTTTTTGGAGGTTAGAGCAGCGCACACTTTTCTAAATAGTTGGCTGGCAAGCTTTTTCCTTCACTTGAAAGTTCATATCCTAAGAAAAAGACGTTGAGATGGGAAAGTCTTGACTTTTTTAAATTGAATTTGTAACCCTCAAAGGCGAACCCTAGTATAATGATGTTCACCCTGTTCAAATGCCTATCCAAGTCATCATCTGTCAGATAGATATCATCAACATATGACAATTCTTCATCATCATAAGTTTGTAGTAACTCTGTTACTCTTGCTGAGAATAATCCCGGGATGTTCTTGAACACCTGTGGGAGTCGACAAAATTGACGCTGTGTCCCCATTATTGAGAAAGCAGTCAAATACCTACTTTCAGGTGCAATGTTTTGACAAAAAAAACCATTTGAAATGTCTAATGTGGTTTTATAAATGTTATTCATTAATGCGGTACTGTGTGAATTTTGTACTGCAAATGTTTTGCAACAAGAGTTTAGGTGTCTTCAATCCAAAACTAGACGATATGTATTGTCTGGTTTGGAGACAGGAAACAAAGGATTGTTCATTGATGAGGTGCATGTTTCAATCACCCCTTGGTATTCAAGTTGATCTAAGATCTCCCTTACCGGTTGGGTTAGCTTCTTGCTTAACTGGGTACTGCCTTTGTGCAGTTGGTTGATTTTTTAACTGGATTTTATGGTGAGGTGAATCCTCATTCCATCCTACATGATTTTTGTAGAATGCTGGGGCTTGGGCGACTGCCCATTTCTTGGCATAAATATATTTTAAATGTACTGGAACATGGTTGGAGAAGGCTGGCATAATGATATCTTCACCATGTGAGCACTCCCTGACAAATTCTGGTGGCCACTCCTGTTCTGCTAGAAGTGTATCATAACCCTTTGAAAGTCGCTCTCAAAAGAGTGCTTTCACTTTTCTTGGTATGTCTCCCTCCATCTGGAGTGTTATTTCATATAAGCTTTGTGGAGAACTAAGCCTGGTGTCTGCAGTCTCAACTTGAATGTCTTCATTCAAGTCTACTGTCTCCAGAAGTCCCTTCAGGATCTGGTGAGCTATTGTTACTTCTGCTGCACTGTCCACCATTGTCTGAGCCCATTCTCCATTCTTGAGTTGTGTTCTCAATATTCTCTGCATGTCTGATCTTCAGACCTGCTACCTTCTTCTTAGTGAATTGAGGTTTTTGTTTGTTTTTCTGAACGTGTTGATCGTCTTTGGACTTCACGCGTTCTTAATTGTTGTCTGACCGTCCTCTTCTTTCGGATGTCTGTGACGATATCTGAAAGGTACGAGAGGAACGTGTATCAGTATCTTGATACCTGTCAGGTTTTCTTAAATCATCCCTATTCCTGAGGTTGTACCTCCTTTCAGAGGGGTCCTTTTGAGGAGACCTACTTCTGGAATGAGAACGCTTCTCCTTGGAATGCTTTTGCTATTTTCCCACTTATTTTTAGAAGATGTAGGATTGTGTTTAGGAGAGTCTTTTTCAGACCTCTCAGACAGTTGTGGTTTAACTGGTTTCCCACCCAAACTGCCTCTGCCTAATTCTTCCGGGGATTTTTCAATTATTCTGTCTAGTGCTTGTTGTTGTTCTTTTACATCATATTCGCTTAATTTGTGGGGATCGCCACTGATGCTGCTTCTCCTTTAATATTAGATAATATTATTGCTGAGACCTGGTTGAAATTTTTCAGTAGTTTCATACCTAACTTTAGAGCAGGCTCTGCCCCGTATTCATTTTGAAACTGTTTCAGGACATCAGGTATTACTGCCATGGACGGAACACCATGTGTTTTTGTATAGATAGCAGCAAAGACTGTACCCCAAGAGGTACAGTCTACCAGATGTTGTGTGATTCCATTGGTAAACATATTGTTAAGATTCTGTGGAGTTGTCATAAGGGCTAGTATCAGGAAATACTGCTTCGATTTGAGTAATTTTTATGCTATCCGGAATGGAATTTGTTCACGTTTTGCGGGCAATTTTCCCATGACTGCGTGTAAAGTCTGTGGAGTGATTTTAAGTGTATTCACCTGGTGAGAGGTTTGTTTTGGAATAACTATTGGAGGTTGGACTGTGAAAGTCCGCATGACATATTGGACCAATTGTCTGTAGATTTTGATTAACTCTTTGAGTTGAGCTATTAAGTCTACGTCTGACATGTCGTTAATGTCAGGATGTGATGTATAGCCGGCTAAAACCGGCCATGTTGCTCCTGGTCTACCTAGTGGACCGAGCCTGGTAATATGATTTAACTGTTTTAGGGCGCCTTTAAACCAGAGATCATGCTCCTGCTATGTGAGTGGAATTTCAATATCCTTGAAAGGAATATATTCCTCTGGTGGATCATCTTCTTTGTAGAAGTGAAACATTTTAGTTACTGGATGTGATTCAGGGAATACTATCCATGAGTAGAATACCTCTGCCTGCTGAGATTCATGTGCCTCTATCACAAAACCTGCTATATCACCTCTTGGTGTTAGACCATGTCTTATAAGTTTTAGAGTGATGGCTCTCCTTAAATTAACAGAAATGATTATAGCATTCTCATCGGTTTCATCAAAACCTGTATAATTAAAAGCTCCTGCAATTTTGTCGGTTACAGCTCCACCGGTTCCGGTGTTAGTCTTGTTATTTCACATTGTTTAATGAAAATTGCAGAGCAAGTTTCAAGGGAACAAAGATAAGGTGCAAAATATTTTGGAACACTGTATCCTTCAACGTTGAACAAACCAAACAGCTAATACATAGGATGTTCGTCCTACTCAAGTGCAATTCCGATAAGTCCGAGGTACCCTTCTTCGGGTGCGATACAGAGCCAGACTGGCAGGCCTGGTGGCCTATCAACATGTTCCCCCCAACGTCTTCATCCCAAATGGCTAAGAACTTGGGTGTTAAGATGGACACGGGGCTGACAATGAAGGCCCAGATCCTGGGGGTGTCGGGCATGTGTTTCGGCCTCCTCAGGATGTTACGGAGGTTTCTTCCCCTATTATCGGAGGAGCACAGGAAGCTGACTGTGCAGGCCCTGATAGGCTCCAGGTTGGATTATTCAAACGTTCTATACCTGGGCCTGCCAGAGTACCTGTTACAGCGGCTCCAAGTTGTGCAGAATGCTGCGGCGAGAGCGATCTATGGACTGAATAGACGCGCCAGTGCTGCGGGCTTGCTCCAGACCTTGCACTGGCTACCAATCCGTAAGCGGATCGCCTTTAAGGCTCTGACCCTGACATACAAGGCCCTCCATGCGACGGGAGCTAAGTACCTCCAAAGGAGACTTGCCTTTTACCAACCGGCTCGCTCTCTGAGGTCAGAATCCCTATTTTTGGCGACTGTCCCACGAGTGAAGAGAGCGCGCTTGGGAGGTCGCTCCTTTGGATTGCTGGCGCCACAATTGTGGAACTCTCTGCCTCTTTCACTTCGGGGAGCCACTTGCCTACGAGCTTTCAGAAAGGACCTTAAAACCTGGTTGTTCACCCAGTAGGCCTCCTTTGTTTGTTGTTTTTCTCCCTGTGATACTTTCCTTTTTAATGTGTTATGTTAGTTTTCTGCAGCCTTCTTCAATTAAAAGCGCCGGAACACTCTTTTTGAGTAGCCGTGCGCTCTACAAAAAACATTTTAACATAACATAACATAACATAACTCAGCTATGGCAGATATTATGCCTTACCCCCTCCAGACGTGGTACGGAGTTCTATGAGTAGGGGGTCTCTGAGAAAAGCAGGACTGAGTTACTTCAGTATCTAGCGTTAAAGTTGTGCCTTACCAAACCATTGGGCGCCATGTAGTGTATGTGAGAAGTTAGCCTGGTATATGATGTCCACTGTTCTAGTGGGCACCTTGCACCAGTCTAAACGACCCTTATGATGGTGATTGTAAAGTCAACCTTATAGATCAGCTATCCTAGTGGTAGCATGGAGCAGCAGTCTTAGGCTAAAACTTCAGAGAGCATGTGAGGCAAGCTGTTTTACCAATTATAATCCCTTGAATATCAAATGAAAGGACACCACACAAGGTATACATCAAAATATATATGTATTTATTACTAACACAACCCCTCTGAACTCTCTATGAGGTCAGAGATCGAGATACATCACAAGTTACTCAGTAAGCATATTTTAAGTTGCACAAATACAATTCTGCCCTAGGGGCCTCACGAACCATATACTAAGTAAGTGGTATAAGAACCACTTCAGGAATAGTGAATATGCCTAGAGCCTAGGGAATCGCTGGGGCTACACTGGACAACCAATGGCTTGGAAGTAGGAGGACCACGGGAGATACGTGCAGTGTCTAAACACAGGCGCGGGTTACCATTGAGTTACAATGGCGAACGAAGAAGTTACAAAGTTACTGAAAAAGGACACCTCCGGGTGGACTACGGTGAAACCCCTTTAAGCTAGGACACTTCGAGAGTCAACACCCACGGGAGAACCGGAGTACTCGAGTTACCTCACCAAGGGAAGCCGGGTGCATAGGTGTCTTTTTGTGTCGAGTTTTGTCGCTGTTTCCTATGGAGAGCTGCAAAGAAGTGCTGCAGGCGACCAGGAGAAAAGTGTCCGGTGGATCCCAGAGTGGATCGAAGGTGTGAAGAACCTGAAAGCAGAGGGGACAGAGTCTGGGTCACTAGCCAGTGACCAGGAGGGAACCAAGAAGGAACCAGGCGATGTTGGGTGTTTCAGGTGAAGAAGGTGAAGCTTGTCTTTGCAGCCACGAGGACCAGGAGACGTTGACGATGACCAGGAGCAGGATTCGAGCTGTCCCACGAAGGATCTTGTTGACTGTGGTGTCGGAATCCGGATTGAACCGAACACGCCTTGGCAAACGCAATCCATTCAGGATGGGAAGATTGGCTTCAGGTCAGACCAGCAAGGTCTGGGGAGCTTCTCCTTTGCAGGGAAGCTGGCGCAAGCCCGGAGCAACCAGGCAAGAAGAGAAGTTTCAAAGGAAAGTTTTCAAGGGGCTCACTAGCCAACGGACTAGGAGCCGGGAAGACGCGTGAAGCTGAAATGCAAGAGCAGGACCAACGCGGCACTCGTGGAGTGTGGAGAGCTGAGCTTCGGTGCAAATCGTGCTCGGGTCTGGGGCTTCTCAAACCACAATGCAAAACTTCGAGGATACCTCTGAAGCTGCACGGTTAGCAAAAAGCAGATAGTCCAGGATGTCCGGTCCCATGTCTCTCGTGTCCGCCATGGGTCTCTGCTTTGCTGTGGATATGAATCGGAGTTAGAGAAGTCTGGGATTCCAGTTCCTGCGTCGCTGATGCTTCGGGTTCCAGCGGGAGCGTCGACAAAGCAAACAGGCAAGTTACTGGTGGTGCCTGTTTGCACAGGGTGGTCACTCCTTTACCACAAGGGAGATGTATTCAGTCTTCCAGTCGCTATGGAACGTCGAAGGTCCTAGAGTTTCATTTCAGAGTTTCGGTCCAGGATAATCTAAAGTCTCTAGACACAGCTCCTATCTTTATACTAATCTAAGGGGCTGGATTACCTGCTAGGTCCCTCCTATGGGTGGAACCTGGGAAGGGGGTGGTTACACCCCTTTCCCTTTGTCCAGTTTCACGCCAGAGTTGGGGCTGGAGTGCCCCAGCAACTGGTTTGTACCGGGCTATGCATGGAGCACCTTGTGTGCCCCAGGCAGTGTCTGGAAAAGCATCTTTCCATTGAACCCACCCTGCCCCAATACACTACAGGCTGTCTGGGGAGGTGCTAACACCTCCCTCGACAGGAAATCTATTGTCCAGGCCTCCCTTGCCGGAGTTTCGTCCAGCTGCAGGAGGTCAGACTCGTGTCTGTGGCAGCAGCATCCATTTTGTGATGCTGAGGCTCTGTTTAACTTTAACTAGGTAAAGCAGTAACTACATGTCTTCTTCCTCTAGAAGGGTGGAATGCTACCCCCACCACCAGAATTGGTGGGTGGGGGGTAGTATTCCAAAGTGTTTGACACCTTACACGACATGTTTCGATAAAGCCAAACCAAAGTTAGCATTAACCGCGCAGATTATAATGCACTTAAGAGTAAATGGTATGGCTATATCATAGAACAGCTATGAGGACATGGTTGCGAAAGCTGCAGAAGGGCTCAGCCCATGCTAGGGCACCCTCTCACATAAAACCAAGCACTCTGCCTCCAGGATTGTCAAGGCCTGCCATATGAGTGACTTATAGGTATATATGTGTCTATATATATGGGTAGATTTAGGTATACTATATCTAAGCAAGGGGTGATTACACCACCTTACCCAAGCTGAATGATCAGCCTGTGGTGTTAGTTTGGATGGCCATCCAGGGGTGGCATAATACATGATGCAGCCCCTGGTAGGCCTTGGATGCACCTATGCCCTGGGTACCTGTGGTACACTATACAGGGGCTCACAAAGGTGACCCAATCCCCAATTAGGTATGTATCTAAAGTACATGGTATCAATTTAGTGAGAGAACAGCTGGGCTGTGGGTCTGACTAGCAGGCCCACACCCACACTAAAGTCGATAAACCAGAGTATCACAGCAAAAAGTGGGGGTGACCATAGGAAGCAGACCCTACTCTCCTACAGTGTAGTTTCTATATCCCTGATAGGCTCTGCGCATTGGAATAATATACACTATAGATTTGAGAAAAGACTCAGGTCAGTATGTCTCTATCGATTACATTAAACTTAATTACTTGTGTGTGTCAGCTAACTCAGAGGTCACTAGAAACTTCTCGAATAAACAAGAAGGGATTCGTTTCTGACAACCGCATGAACATGACAACTTTGTTTCCCTTAGAATTGGAACAGTCTCAGAATCGTGGAAACGATAGATAACAGTTTCACTCAGTCAATACTGCATGCTTCGTTTCTACTGAGTTGCACAGAAATAGAGAGACAGCGTTTCAATAAAAAGGGTTTATTGAACAGTCTTATGTCTCATGCAAAAGATATGAACTGCTACAATCGTAAGACAGAATATGAAGCATAATGCGTATAGCATTAGCAGTAAGGTAAAATAATACTGCAATAGCATGGTTTGTAGCTATGGCATATATTCATAAAAATACATAAATAACACAGGCTAAAATGTAAATACTCATCTGGTGCTTCTAAATAGTTCTACCCCAGTGTACCTAACCTAAGTGAGGCACGAGGTATGAAGTAGGTGCTGTTTAGCTATAGTCTAGTTTAGCTATAGTTGCCAAGAGTTGTCAAATGTTTCTCTAGGTTCTAGTCTACTTAGAATGAGAGAGGTTGGAATCTCTTTCCGGGTCTCAATCTCTAACACCCCGCAAGGAGAGTCAGAAACACTGGAGCTGGATTCTCTGCAAGGAGGATGACAGCATCTGGTCAGTGTGTCAGGCGGAGACTCGATCTCCTTCCGAAAATTGCCATGGCGAGCCACGTCGTGCAAGTATGCAGCCGAGCTGTGCCGTGCAGTGCCTTGCCATGGCAAGTGAAGGTATATATATACCTTGAAGGAGTTTAGGAATGCCAGTATTGACGTAAAAGTCAGGCAGAGGAACGTCATGAATGAACCCCTAAGGAATAGAGGTTCATGTATAATAAATGAGTTCTTGGAGAAATCAATATCCAAGCAAGGGGAAGTCCTAAAAGCCTAAGAGTCTGGTTTTCCAAGAACTCATTGTAACATGGATGGACGGATGTAGTTTACCATGCCTGTATTTGGTTAGCATGGGCAATGCCTAAATAAGGGCTGGATTTCTATGCCTAAATAAGGGCAATAGGCATTGTACCTATATAAGGGAATAAATCTGGAAAACTTTATACGGTAACTAAATCGACACAAAACACTACAGTGACCCCTTACCCTACAAACGTTTCAATGAGATCAAACACTCCCTGCTTCCCTTATGGACCAGGATTATTAACGCTTCCTTAACACAAGGCTCCATATCAGATTGTCTTAAAAGTGGCCAGGTTACCCCTATACTAGAAAAAAAACAATGCCGACCAGCCTGATCCTAATACCTACCGCCCTATCTCTAATATCCCAACTCTGGCCAAGCTCCTGGAAAAAACGTGTACATCGACAATTATGTAATCACATTCAGCAATACCAACTCCTCGACAAATGCCAATCTCATTTCAGGCAGGGTGGCAGTAACTGCACTGATCCAAATTGACGATGATGTCCTGAGATTTCTCGACCAGAATGATTCCTGCCTATTAATCCTGCTTGATTTGTCAGCCGCATTTGACACCATCATATATGAGAACCTTATGAACCTACTAGAATGCTGGATGGGTCTCTCCAATACTGTGTTAAAATTGTCCTCCTCATTTTTACACAACAGATCTCAGAGAGTTATAATCAAGCACGGACTATCCATCCAGACACCAGTCACAATTGTATTCCCTCAAGGCTCTTCACTCTACCCCACCCAGTTCAACCTGCTCATTGAAATCCTGACTGAAATAGTCAAACTCTCTAATATTTTTTACTATATGTATGCTGATGATACTCAACTCTACCGGAAATGTGCCTCTTCAGAAGACATGATTATCTTCTACAACACACTGATAAAAACTCAACACTGGCTGACTGTGGTGACCGGATATTTTGCCCTATTTCTTGAGTGATGGTGACTGTGGTCTACTATCATCTTAGTATAGTAGATAGATACCTATTTTTAGCCTATTCTTAGGGTTTGCCTATTGACTTTAACATGATTCAGTGCCCCTTGCATTGTATTTGGGCCTGAAAACTTACATTAGAAGATAGATGCTTTATTCCTGATTCAATATTGTCTATTGGTAGGGCTTCCCTATGCGCTTTGACAGAACTGTATGTCTCTTTCATCTTTTTCGGGCCTGCAAGGCTCAAACGAGAGAGACTCCATTTTCCTTTTCGTCTTGGTTGTCTGAGGCGTATGTATGACAAGAGTGATGTTTTAGTTATGAGCTGTTGTTCGCTGGAGAGGAACCGGTCAGAGCTGGACCTTATCGGAAGAATGTAGATGGGGCTCGAGTTCGAGACGCAACAACAGGTGGCCGCTGTGGGAGCGTCGAGAGCTCGGGGCCTGGTACAGAAGTCTGGTGGGCGGCAGGTTACTGTCTGAAAAATTCCACGAACGAAGGGCTCTCTATATTATCGAAATGCAGCAAGGTAGAGGGAGCAGACGATTCTTGGAAGAGAGACGAGACAGATGATTCTTAGCCACACTGATGATCTTTTGGAGAGACCGGAGTTATATCAATCGGTCTGTTAGAGTAGTTGGAGCTGGTTTGTGGCCAATATCGGCATACATAGAATGAAGAAGTTAGTCGACGGTTGGTTCTCAGAATAGTGAAACTTATATCAGCGGAGTGAAGCTTGAAGGTGAAGACAGTCCACGGGAGAAAGAGGAGAAGGTAAGTCAGTGCAGATTGGACGGTGCAAAGCTGAGAGATAGAGGCGAAGACCAGAGAAGGGTTCCAGTGCTTTGAAGGGGGGACGGAGGTGGAGGTGCATAGCGGTGCAGACGTGTATCCGTGAGTGCAGAGCAGAGTCTGAGATGAGCCAAGGCACGAATGAGAGAGGGACCCAGATGACAGCCAGAGTCGGACCACTTAATTATAAGGTGAAGTCTGTCCTGCTATTATAGTGCGCAGATATATGCTAATTCTTTCTTTCCTTTTCAGGCTATGCTTAGAATTATTAGGTGCTAGTATGAATGCAATGTTTATTTTTACTGTTTAATAAAGGGACCCTAGCTCTTAAAACGACGTGTTTGTATATTATTGTCATAATAAAGTTAACCTTTCTTCGAGCCAGATACTGATAAATAGAAGGATGGGTACGTTCCCTTCCACCAAGGTAGATGTAGACGGGAGGGGGAGTTGACCGAGTTAGGCTTTAATGTCCAAATGTGATGATTGACTATAATAAATCATATAAGATAGATACTTCCAGTAGATATCAGATACTTAGAAAATTCCCCAAGAGAGAGAGAGAGCACGAGGTATTATTAGGACCAATGAGCTGCCTTCCAAAAGGCGTGAAGGTAGAGTAGTTCGGGCAGGAGCCGCGGGGCTACCAATGGAGATGTAGAGAGAACTGCCTTCCGAGAAGCGTGGAGGTAGAATAGCTCAGGTAGGGACCGTGGGGCTATGAAGTGTGGAGAGCTGCCTTCCGAAAGGCGAGAAGGTAGAGTGGCTCAGTCTGGATTGTCGTGGGGTCACAAGTGAGGACATTATAAATAAGCTGCCTACCAACCCAAGCCAGAGTGCTGCAGGGTTGTACAGGTAAGATAATAGGACATAGGCTGGAATTCCATAGTTTCTTTAGGACTTAGTTGTATAATAGTAGTATAAAAGTGGGTTCCCCATTCCCAGCTAAGTACCCCAGGTAGTGTTGTAAATAGGGACTGGGAAGGGATGATGTTACGTGGTGGCCTGGTGTGTAGTATTTAGGGTAGGCTACCAGCTTGACCAGAGAATTCGGCTACTACATTTGGCGTCACAAACAGTTTTCGAATATAGTGCAGATAAATGTTTTGATTTTCATTACATTTTTAGGTCATCTACTGCTTTGGAGTGCTTTGTTGCACAAACATTTGTCATCTTGTTTGTTTGAGCTCCGCATATACAAAAGCTCTTTTTGTATATTTTCTGTTTATATTTGTATATATCTTTTTTGTTGTTACCATGTTTTTAAGAAGGTCGAAATCTACTTTTCAATTGTCTATGAGATTCCAGGTTGGGAATCGACGCCTTATGAGGCTCTAGCTCATGAGTGGGCTGATTGTACAGGTTTGAGTGAAAATTTGATTTCTTGCTTAGAGTCGGCTAATCCCGCTCAGGTGATTGCTTGTTTAAAGAAAGCGCCGATTATTAACGGTGAGGAACTTCCGATTTTGGGAAGGAGAGGTTGGATTCTGTTGTATGTGTACAGGCTTGTACATGAGAAACTCGAGAAATTGCAACAACAGTGCAAAGAATTTGAAAGTCAGTTTGTTTAAATGCAGAATGCTTTTACGCTTTTGAGATGTCAAAATAAGTTACTTGCTGACAAATTGGATACCTATCAGACCATTGCTGAAAGAGCTGCGGTTCGAATTGCCAGGTATAAGTACAGGCATCGACGTGGTCGTGTTAGCAAGAGAAAGGTGCGCCTGGTTGTGGCGAAAGCAGGGCTCGATTGGAACCCTGATGAGTGGGATGGTAATATCTGGGATTCGAATTAATCTGGCTCCTCGGCTGAGGAGAATGAAAATCCTGAATCTTCTCGTACAGGACGTGACTGTAAATCAAGTGCTTCTTTTGAATTTGACGGTCGATGTAAGTCTAAGAATAGGTGTGCATGCGCTGCCCGTGCGGAAGTTTCTGCGCACCCTGTCTTTCGGAGGAAATTACAGCAGGCTCCTGGTAATCCCAATGGGATTCCGTTAGATAGTTTGGAAGACTTTAAACAACAGGAAGTTAGTGACATTTTAGAACGATTTCAACAGCGACCTGGTGAGGCCTTGCTTACATGGATGGTACGTCTTTTTGAATTGGGTGCCGCTGGCATCATGTTGGACAGAGGTGATTCGCGTACATTTTGCTCTTTAAGTTCCGATTCTACAGTGCAAGATCATTTTCGGACTTATAATAATGCTGCTCAGGCCAGTTTGCTTCAAATAGCAATGGAAGGTTGTAATCATAAATATCCTACTGAATCTGATTGGCCCGTTAATGACAAGCCTTGGTATACTTTGAGAGATGCCAGGCAGAGATTGAAAGAGGAAGTGATGAAAACTGCGATTTTTCTAGGTACGACTGATGCATTAATGAATGGTTTGTTGACTTCTTCGGTGCGGAATAGGATTATTCGTTCTGCTCCTGTTGCTTACAAACAAGTTATGATGATGTTGTTGATTAACCAAACTGGTTCTCCTTTGTCTGATGTTCTTGAAGCTGTGCGTCAACTTGGTGAATTGGGTGAATGGTTCAAACCGGAAAGGCAATTTAGACCTGAGAATCGTACTAGTGGTAATTACCGCTTTACTAGACGTGACATGTTTCTTGCTTTAATAGCTGATGGTGTGAAGAGAGAGGATATCGATGGTGACACAACTGGCAAATTGTGGGCTCTATTCCGCAAGCGTGGGTTGGACAAGAAGGAAGGTGCTAGGCGAGTGAACAAACAGGACCGCGCTTTTGGTAATTCTAGCGACAGTGACAATGAGAATTCTGGACGCACTCATGACAAACGTGACAGATACCGGGATGAGAGGGATGTGTCTCCATGTGGTGCACGAGAGAGAGTGAGAGATGGTGACTGTGAGAGAAATAGAGATGAGCGCTCCATCTACCAGTAGACGGAGAGATGAGAGGGTTACATCTCCTGAATACAGAGAGAGAGAGAGACAACACAGGTTTTCTGAACGGGACTCGCAATCCTATGTAGCTGATAAAAATCAATTTCTTGAGGGACACAGATATGAACAAGAAGTGTCGATCTCAAGGAAATATGAGAGTCTTTACCCTGATTTGTCCTGGGCGTCAGAACGCCTTAGAAGTGACTAGGAAATAGGTCAAGCTCCGGTATGCAAATGGGCTCACAGAGATAATAGACCCTATGTAGATATTGAAATTTTTTGGAGACATCGTGACATACAAAGGGCCCGAGCATTAGTCGATTCAGGAGCGGAGGCCACTTTAATTTATGGAAACCCGAAAAAGTTTAAAGGACAATTTTTCACGATTACTGGCTTAGGTGGTAAAGAGACCCCCGCAGTGCAAACTGATGTTGAGATGAAAATAGGTAGAATTCCCCGAAAGCTTTATTCTGTATTAGTTGTTCCCCTTTCTGAATACATAATTGGAATTGACATTTTAAAAGGCATGACATTATATTTAGATGATGGTTGTTACCGATTTGGAGATAGGAATTACATATCATCAAAGTCCGTAAGAGTTGGACATTTGAAGATTCCCCCTGTAAAAATTCCTCAAGCTACGAAAGTGATTTCCCTGAAAAAATATCGCATTCCAGGTGGACATGCAGAGATTAGTTCCACGATTCAAGATTTAGTGGATGCAGGAGTAATAACTCCTGTTACTTCTGCCTTTAATAATCCGGTATGGCCGGTGCGCAAGAGTGATAATTCTTGGCGCATGACAGTTGATTACCGCGAATTGAACAAACATACACCACCTTTAACTGTTGCAGTACCTGACATCATTACTTTGATTGAAAGAATCCAAAAGCATTCAGGGACCTTGTATGCTTCTATTGACATTGCTAATGCTTTCTTTTCCATTCCCATTGCCCCCGAGTGCCAGGAACAATTCAGTTTTACATGGAATGGACGTCAAATGATGTTCAGATGTTTTCCCCAGGGCTACGTGCATAGCCCTACGATCTGTCATCGGCTGGTAGCAGAGCATTTAACTGAAGTTCCAGTGAATCCACACATACAGGTGTGTCACTACATTGATGACATCTTAATTCAGGGTGAAACACAGGACATGGTTCAAACCCAGTTTGATCAAATTGTGGCTCATTTACAGAGTAGAGGTTGGGAAATGAATCCAGACAAATTGCAAGGTCCAGCACAAACTGTAAAATTTTTAGGTATTAATTGGCATGAAGGAAATTGTGAAGTAATTCCGCAGGTAAGACAGAAAATTGCAGAGTTCGCAGTCCCAAAAAATAGGAAGGAAGCTCAGAGATTTATTGGTTTGTTTGGCTTTTGGCGTCAGCATATCCCACATTTGAGTCAAATCCTTGCCCCTTTGTACAAGGTTACCGGTAAAAAGAATGCGTTTGAATGGAATAAACCGCAACAGGATGCGTTTGATTTGGCGAAAGAGGCGATTCAGCATGCTTTGGATGTGTGGCCTATACGTGATGGTGATGTGGATTTGAATGTGTCTGTGCAAGGCGAATTGGAGTCTGTGGCAAAAACAAGGTAAGACAAAAGTACCGGTGGATTTTCAGAATACAAAGTTACCGGATGCTGGTGAGCGTTACACCCCATTTGAGAAACAGTTACTTGCATGCTATTGGGCTCTGGTGGATACCGAGCAATTGACTTTGGGACATGATGTGATTTTGAGACCTGAAATTCCTATTATGCAATGGGTTTTGAGTTCGCCTAAAACTCACAGAATTGGACATGCTCAAGAGGCGAGCATTATCAAGTGGAAATGGTATATTCAGGACAGGGCACGTGTAGGACCGAAGGGTGTTGCATTTTTGCATGAGCAGGTGGCGCAGGCGCCGTCGGATGAGGCAGACTGTGATTACTCCGTACCTGTAGTACAGGAATCTGCTGTTAAGTGGGGTAGGCCGTTCGATGATTTGTCCGTGGAGGACAGAAAACATGTATGGTTTACGGATGGTTCTGCGAAGTACATAGGAGAGAAAAGGCATTGGAAGGCAGTATCCTACAACCCAATCACAAAGAAGTTACTTAGTACCACAGGAGAAGGGAAAAGTAGCCAATTTGCTGAGTTATATGCTGTTTATCAAGTCTTGAAGCATGAATTGCCTGGTACATGTCATATTTTTACTGATTCTTGGTCTACTGCTAATGGTTTAGCGGTTTGGTTACCGACTTGGCACTCACATGATTGGATGCTTCATTCAAAAGAACTTTGGGGTAAGCGTTTATGGCAAGAAATCTGGGAATTACTTCCACAAAGTACTGTTACAATTTTTCATATTGATGCTCATACGCATGTAGATTCCCTTGACAAATTCTTTCACCAAATTGCAGATGAGGAATCTAAAATATCTGAGGCAATGGTGGACAAACCAGATTTTGATTTGGCGGGATTGGCGAAATGGGCCCACCAGAAATCAGGACATTTTGGAGAAAGAATTACTAGCAGGTGGGCAGCTGACAGAGGAATTTATATTCCTCTTGATTTGATTAAAGATGTCATACTTCATTGTCCTATATGTCAACATTCTAGACAGCGAGAAGTGCCCCAGATTGTACGAGGCCAACTACACAGACGTAAATCCCCTGCACAAATCTGGCAGATTGATTATATAGGCCCTCTTCCCATGAGCAAGAATTGTCAATATGTTTGCACAATTGTAGACACTTTTAGTGGTCTTTTAGTTGCATTCCCCTGCAAGAGAGCTACCCAGTTAAACACTATTAAAACGTTAGAACTCATCATTTTATACTATGGTGTTCCACTTCAGATACAATCTGACAACGCATCTCATTTTAAAGGTAGATTGGTACAGGAATTTTGCATGGAAAACAACATTGAATGGGTGTTCCATATACCTTATTACCCACAGGCTGCAGGCCTTGTGGAGAGAATGAATGGTTTGTTGGAAGACCAACTAAGAAAACTTTCTGATGGAACGTATAAAAATTGGAGAGATCATTTGTACACTGCATTGTTGATTTTGAATAACCGTCCTTATTTGAATTTTAATTCCCCATTAATGCGTTTATTTTCTCCAGCTGTTGATGCTAAGCCAAATACTGTTGAAAGTACTGTGATGTATTGGGGGATTTCCCCTGGAGCTCTGGCTCCATGCAGAGCAACCCCAGGTTCTGCAGGTTTGGACCTGCATTCTGTACATGCCACTACTTTAAAGAAAAGAGACATTACTGTTGTTGAAACTGGAATTGGTGTTCAAATACCCGTTGGAAATTTTTGATTAAGTGCCCCAAGATCTGGTTTAGCCTTAAAATGTATCCAGGTGCTTGGAGGAATCATTGACAGTGATTATCAGGGAGAGATTAAGGTGATCTTGTTAAAGAGTGGTGAATCGGATTTGCCGATGCACAAATCAGACCGAGTTGCTCAATTGCTAATTATGCCTGTCTTCCGTGGTGAGATTCAAAAGGCACTGCCCCAACTCTGTTAACTGTTCGTGGAAAAAAGGGCTTTGGCTCCACTGATAATCCCGGAACAAGAGTGTGGGTTCAGTCGCCAACAAATCCCCCTGAACAGGCTGAAATTATTGCAACGGGTCAGGACAACACTGTCCTAGTAATGAGGCCAGGGCAAGAAAGCTGGGATGTTGTTCCAGCTGACAAATGTTATTTGCGAGAATGAATAATACCTGTATTTGGTTCTGTTCTCCTAGACCCTCATATGGATTGCTTTTGCCGGAGGTGTCGTCGCTGGACTCCTTTTGGTCTGCTGCGTCGGGAGATGGGAGAGCCCCCAGGATTGGACTGATTCCCTGGATCGAAGACGTCGTTCTTCTGCGTCTTGGGATTCCTCATCGAACTTTTGGACTTCCCTTGCATCTAAGATTACAGATTCAAAGCATTTTTGCTTGACCTTCATGCGATCAGTAACGGATATTTTGGCAACGTGCTTGGTTGCTGTTCCAGCTTCTATGGAAACACTTTCTCACATCTTTAACGTCTCAAGTGCCCAACCCAATGTAATTTTTAGTGACTTTGCGGCCTATGACAATTGTGCTCTATGGTGTATAACCACAGAGGCAACCCACCAACCTGAACCAGGGGTAGAGAATAATTGTTCCAAACAATAGTTCAGGAAAAGGAATACATATTTCAACACTTTAAAACAGGGAATTCAATTCAAACCAGAGTTATGTTATTTTGCAAAGAAAAAAGAAGAAAAAGAAACACAAGAGAGGAGACAAATAGAAGAGGTAAAAGAAACCAAGGAACATAGGTATTTTTCAAATAACAAAATTAAAAAAGTATTGAAATATACAATAGATTTAGAAAAATATCAAAAAGCTTTTTTATTCATTATAAATCAAGTTAATACGCTCATGTGTAGGATGTTGGTTATTAAAAGATACAGTACTTCAAGATAAAAAACCAAACATGTGGCAAACACAATTTCAGTTCTACAATAGTAGGGTGACAATATGCACTTCAAATCATAAACCCTCTATCATTTTGGTGCCACCAATATGTCGACGGCGTTTCAACCGTAGTAAAAACTTGCGGTCATCATCAGGACAGGAGGAATATAGGAGCGTGAATTAGTCTATTTGGATTGTCTGAGGGTCAGATCAAATGGCCACATCCGAAGTAGATAATTTCATCCGAATTTATTACGCAAAAGGGAATAATCACTTTTGTATATCAAGAGTTTACTCTTGAGTGGTCCCGCTAATAGACGTCAAGCGTTTACAGAGCTGAGAAAGGCAGGACAGCCGACCTTGGCATATAGGCGCGTTTTATCCGTCACCAAAACAAATCTGGATTCGATAGTGTATCCCGTACAAAGTTAGGAGTCTACCAACTTTGTCGTCTATTAGCGGGACCACTCAAGAGTAAACTCTTGATATACAAAAGTGATTATTCCCTTTTGCGTAATAAATTCGGATTAAATGATCTACTTCGGATGTGGCCATTTGATCGGACCCTCAGACAATCCAAATAGACTAATTCACGCTCCTATATTCCTCCTGTCCTGATGATGACCGCAAGTTTTTACTACGGTTGAAACGCCGTCGACATATTGGTGGCACCAAAATGATAGAGGGTTTATGATTTGAAGTGCATATTGTCACCCTACTATTGTAGAACTGAAATTGTGTTTGCCACATGTTTGGTTTTTTATCTTGAAGTACTGTATCTTTTAATAACCAACATCCTACACATGAGCGTATTAACTTGATTTATAATGAATAAAAAAGTTTTTTGATATTTTTCTAAATCTATTGTATATTTCAATACTTTTTTAATTTTGTTATTTGAAAAATACCTATGTTCCTTGGTTTCTTTTACCTCTTCTATTTGTCTCCTCTCTTGTGTTTCTTTTTCTTCTTTTTTCTTTGCAAAATAACATAACTCTGGTTTGAATTGAATTCCCTGTGTTAAAGTGTTGAAATATGTATTCCTTTTCCTGAACTACTGTTTGGAACAATTATTGTGCTCTATGCACAGTTCTACCTGACTCCCAGCCCCCGGTAAATTCCCTAATCACAACTTACAATGTCACAGAGGGTGACCTTTGTTTCTTCATGACTTGCAACCCCAAAATTATTGGCAAATGTGCCCAGTTACGTTTAAAAAATGTTACTTCTTTTTCAGCCTATGAAAGACTTTTGTATGTTACTAGAACACCACAATTGTGTATTTCGGTTAGAAATAATATGACCTGTAGACGTTCTGTAGTTACAGCTAGCCATTATCGCATTGTGTTATTACCCACTGGATGGCTATTTTCTTGTGGAAATATGTCTTGGCCCTATATTCCTGCAAACATTACTGGTGGTCCTTGTGCTATTACTAGATTGAGTCTATTAATGTTTTCTTCACATCCAGCTATACTTTCCCGGACTACTCGTGATGCCACATCTTTAAAAGCAGATTGCGATTCGTCCCTGCACTTGTTTTCTAAATCTGAATATCTTAGCTTAGCTTTTTCTATTTTAGGTGTTCCTGCATTGTCAGTTTATAATGCAACATCGATTGGGAAGATTGCTTGCTGGATGGTTAAATCTCTTAACCATACTTCTGCTGTTTTATCTGATCTTTTATTAGATGCCCAGGGTGAATGTAGAGCAATTCTGCAAAATAGAGCTGCCATTGATTATTTTTGCTCAAACACGGTCATGGCTGTTCAGATTTTGAGGGTCTTTGTTGTTTTAATCTATCAGATCATTCCAAATCCATCCAATCCCATATTGATAAGTTACATGAATTAACTGAAGAAGTTAGGTAACATATAGATCAAGGGTGGTTTGATTGGCTTTTTAGTTGGTTGCCTGATTTGCACTCCTTACGGCAGGTGTTAGGTGGTGCTTTGATTGCTATTTGTATCCTGATTACTATTTGCTGTTGTATTCAGTGTATTCCTTCATTTATCCAGATTTTTAGACCCCAAGGTATGTCGAGGTCTGTTAATTTTGTTTCCTATTATTCTTCATCAGATGTTCGTTCTGTTTGAATTTTGTTTTGCCTTTAGAGTCAGCTGTTATTAGATGACAGTCAAGGGTGGAGTGTGGTGACCGGATATTTTGCCCTATTTCTTGAGTGATGGTGACTGTGGTCTACTACCATCTTTGTATAGTGGATAGATCCCTATTTGTAGCCTATTCTTAGGGTTTGCCTATTGACTTTAACATGATTCAGTGCCCCTTTCATTGTATTTGGGCCTGAAAACTTACGTTAGAAGATAGATGCTTCATTCCTGATTCAATATTATCTATTGGTAGGGCTTGCCTATGCGCTTTGACAGAACTGAATGTCTCTTTCATCTTTTTCGGGCCTGCAAGGCCCAAACGAGAGAGACTCCATTTTCCTTTTCGTCTCGGTTGTCTGAGGCGCTTGTAGGTCAAGAGTGATGTTTTAGTTATGAGCTGTTGTTCGCTGGAGAGGAACCGGTCAGAGCTGGCCCTTATCGGAAGAATGTAGATGGGGCTCGAGTTCGAGACGCAACAACAGGTGGCTGCTGTGGGAGCGTCGAGAGCTCGGGGCCTGGTACAGAAGTCTGGTGGGCGGCAGGTTACTGTCTGAAAATTTCCACGAACGAAGGGCTCTCTATATTATCGAAATGCAGCAAGGTAGAGGGAGCAGACGATTCTTGGAAGAGAGACGAGACAGATGATTCTTAGCCACACTGATGATCTTTTGGAGAGACCGGGTTTGAGTAGTTGGAGCTGGTTTGTGGCCAATATCGGCATACATAGAATGAAGAAGTTAGTCGACGGTTGGTTCTCAGAATAGTGAAACTTATATCAGCGGAGTGAAGCTTGAAGGTGAAGACAGTCCACGGGAGAAAGAGGAGAAGAGAAGTCAGTGCAGATTGGGCGGTGCAAAGCTGAGAGATAGAGGCGAAGACCAGAGAAGGGTTCCTGTGCTTTGAAGGGGTGACAGAGGTGGAGGTGCATAGCGGTGCAGACGTGTATCCGTGAGAGCAGAGCAGAGTCTGAGATGAGCCAAGGCACGAATGAGAGAGGGACCCAGACGACAGCCAGAGTCGGACCACGTAATTAGAAGGTGAAGTCTGTCCTGCTATTATAGTGCGCAGCTATATGCTAATTCTTTGTTTCCTTTTCAGGCTATGCTTAGAATTTTTAGGTGCTAGTATGAATGCAATGTTTATTTTTACTGTTTAATAAAGGGACCCCAGTTCTTAAAAGGACGTGTTTGTATATTATTGTCATAATAAAGTTAACCTTTCTTCGAACCAGATACTGATAAATGGAAGGATGGGTACGTTCCCTTCCACCAAGGTAGCTGTAGACGGGAGGGGGAGTTGACAGAGTTAGGCTTTAATGTCCAAATGTGGTGATTGGCTATAATAAATCATATAAGATAGATACTTCCAGTAGTTATCAGATACTTAGAAAATTCGCCAAGAGAGAGAGAGCACGAGGTATTATTAGGACCAATGAGCTGCCTTCCAAAAGGCGTGAAGGTAGAGTAGTTCGGGCAGGAGCCGCGGGGCTACCAATGGAGATGTAGAGAGAACTGCCTTCCGAGAAGCGTGGAGGTAGAATAGCTCAGGTAGGTGGCGATGTCTGTTTGACACCACCAGCCATATTACAATGTGCTTTTGGCAATGCCGCCACGGAAAGGCATGCAGATTCTGCTTGGGGGGGGCCCGTTGCGGGCCCCCAGGGACCCCGGGAAGTGGGGGTGCACATGGGGGGTACCTATGGTACCCCCCAGCAGTTCCATGCACAACATGGCAGGCACCGCGCGGTGCCTGCCATGTTGTGCATGGAAGTGCACAACATGCCTTCCTGACATTGTGGCGGGCGGTGCTGAGTGCACCGCCCACCACAATGTCAGGAATGCTGGATGCACCCACCACTGTGGCGGGCGCATCCTAATAGCAGGCACGGGACCCCCGCCTTTATGGCGGGCGGTCCCTCTGTACAACAGGATGGCGTGCGGACAAAGTCTGCCCGCCATCCTAATGTGCCCCTTAGTGTTTTGACGTTGTAGCGTTGCACCACTTTTTAACCAGATATAAAGGCTTGAGGAGAGAACTGGTGGTCTACTAGTTGCCGCAAAGACTAGGTGGCGACCCAAGAAGGAAGAATTCCAAATGCTTGCAAACACCTGTGGCAGCAGTTGGGACTGAGCTCAGGCAACTGGAGAGGAGTTGCACAAGTAAACCCTGAGTGGGGGAGAAAGAGATGACACCTTAAACACAATGGTACACAACTGGGCCACTAGATCAGTGCAGACCCGATTGCAGTTAATTGTTTCTGTCACCATCCAAGCCGATGTGAAGAGAGTTAGGAAACTGGGGTTGGTACCTGATGGACAGGAGCATGATCAGCATCTCACTCTTGTGGCGAGGCAGTGAGGGGCCACTGGGGCTGGCGAGCCGAGATTGTAAAACCCTCATCCATGCCGAGGGGAGGGCTCTGCTGTGAGTGAGACAGAGAGGGCACTGGCTCATACTATGGGAAGAGGTATCCCATGGTATTGTGAGCAGAGGGAGCTTAAGGTTCCAACAATCACCAGTGAGAAATGGACCACCAGGAAGGTCGGAGCTTATCCAAGAGGTGGTGGAAAATGGCAGGAGCTGACCACTACTAAAGAGGCACTGCAAGCCCCCAAGTTGGACGTCTTTACTGATCACTGGGCCCTTTATGTAATTGAAGAGGTGCGAATGTCGCTTTACCTATTGCCGCACCAGTAGTTGTTGGGCTTCAGTTATCTATCCGCTGAGGCCTGCCTTGATGTGGAAAGTCTGACACCCCACAACCAATGAGACCCTGTTTTTTCCATCAGCAGCATGAACTTAGTGGAGTGGATCATTTACCAAAACTATCCTAGGAATCTCCTCGTCCTATGTACTAAGTTCTTAATCAACATCATTCTGCAGTCAATGGCAGTACTACTAAAGAACTGGGCCCTGATTTACAAACCCCAAAAAATCACACAATGCAGCACAGCAAGAAAAGATTTAGAATGTTGCTGCGTAAAAGCAGAAACCAGACCAGCACTTTATCTACTAAGATATGGCACCGTTTTCCTGTCTCCCTGGGCTGGTGGGATTTAATTTGCCATGCGCCAATGCACACTCCCTTGTACCATTCCGCATGGAATAACCTTTTTACTGAAAAGGGACACTTCCAGTGCAAAAAATATCTTTTCACACTTATCCTGCTTTGTATGTGTGCTGTACAATGCCGCATGCATGCAATGTAGGAAAAATGAGGAGAAATTAAAACATTTCTCCTCGTTATAGCTGCTTCAAGGAGGTGTGAGATTTTGGCACAAATCCCTGTCTCCGAATGTTTGTAGACACAGATTTCCATCAAAACACATGAATGGTTGCATTGGAACCTCCACACACGGAACACCCCGTTGAAGAAAAGTAATGGTAAAAAGCACACAGAACAACTTTTCAGTAAAATCGGAAACCATGCAATGCAAATGCTGATGCGTGTTAGATAGTAATCCTAGCATAACATTTTGCATTAGGTTTGCATTACAAACATTACATAAACCTGGCACAAAGCATTAGTACATCTGGGACTAGACGTGCAGTTAAACAGAGGCTAATACGTAGGTCTTCAATGAAACGAGCTGGGACACGGAGAATAATTATTGCGTAGGAGATGCTATTGTACCCTACCCTGAGCCAAACATTTCGGTAGGGTGACAAGGCCACTCCTTATGGTGAATGTTCCTGGAGGTCAGCAATGGGCGGTCAGTGAGAAAGGCAACAAGCCTCCATTGATCTACTTGGCTTCCTCATGACCACAAGTCAGACTATATTTCCAAAACAAATCAAAGTGGATGAAGATCCTATGGCTTTATCATTCCTGGATCAAGATAACAAGTAAAATAAAATAGCTCTTTTCTGGCTGACGATACTGCAAATAGATGGCTGCCTGAAAGAGATATAGGACAAAGATGATGAACTAGAGCAACGGTTCTCAAACTTTTGATTTCTGTGTCCTCCCACTAAATCATTACTAAAATCCAGGACCCCCTCTGAACCGTTATTAGAATCTTGAGACCACCACTAAGGCATTAATGGCAGTTGAGGAACCCAGACTAAGCAAACACAGATCCTTATGACAGCTCGAAGGGCCAGGCCTTCCAGGGCCAGGTGACATTTGTTTTAACACATTTGTAACATATTTATGCACGCATTTTCATCTTGACTTTTATAATGGAAAGCTATGTTTAATTTTCTAAAGAGTTCAATTACATTTGGCTTCTCGACTCAGAAGAATCCCACATCACTGGACATGATGAGGTATCATTCAGGTGATTAAGTTAAACATTCTAATACATTTAATCATGCAGCAGTCGGTAGTTTATATGAAACACTATGGCCGATATTAATGAAACCTTTGGGTTTTCCTTGCCTCACACATTGACTTCAGAAATGCAAGGCATAGCTTGCGTGGATTTGTAAATACATGTAACTCAGGGCAGCTGCTTTTGCTAATCTCAGTTGTAGGTTTAAGAAAGAAAAACAGACACAGGTCCCCAAAACCACAAAAAATGTGTGAAAACAGAGAGAGTGCCTCACGGTCGTGACTCCCGAGGGGGTTCCTGGTTAACAATTGCCAGTGTACCCACTTCTCATCATCGGTCGCTCTCTCTGTATATAGTGTGTAAGAAATGACCAAGTGTAACCAAGTGTATAAAAAATAATAGTGGTTTGTAAAAGAAATAACCAATACCCATGTGCACTCTTGTAAATCGTGTACCAATGCACCTCAAACCCCAAAGAAAAATAAACCAACGTGTTAGGTTCAACCAAAATGTAAAAATGATATGGTAAGGGTTGCTAGCTCTCTGTCTTTATTCTGGTGCTGCAAGCCTCCCAAATTAAAAATGGGTACTCATATACCATCCATATTCAGATAGTGCCGACATTTTTCATTGCTCCACCTTCAGCAATTTCATCAGGGCAATCTGGGGTTCTCAATTCTTAGTCTTCACACTTATATTTATGACGGACCTTATGCTTGCCAAATCAGAGCGTACCGGCAAGCATACAGGGGACCCAGTGTCACGTGATCACGTGTCCGCCAGTGGCTCAGTGTATCTCAAGCCCCTTGTGCCGCGTCCCTCCGGCGCTTCCGACGGCCCTTCCCATGCATCCACCCATGGATTTTAGGGCATTCTGTAAAACCTTAAGAAGGAACGCAAACCCAGTTGTAGCTGTATCCAAGATGTAGCTTTATTTACAAGATGAAGTTACAGGATAAGCAGCATTTTCATCCAAAGTAATCATGTATAAGATGGAAAGCCCCACCGGGAGCAGCAACCCTGCTGCTCAGCCTACATAGACAAACTGACAAATACACTTGAACATACACAGAGGCAACATTCTATGACATCTCAGAGACTGGCTGAGCAGCAGAGGACAGGACACAGAGAATGGACAAAGTAGTGCAGAAGGCAAGATACCACACATTCTCAGATTTACGTAGACTTGTAAACCTGGGAATGCGCCAAAATGCTATACCTTCCAGAGTGAGGCATAACAAGTGGAAATGTCTTTTTTCCCCTTGTTATTTCCTCTTTTCATTTGTGATGCATTCTACAGCCCCTGTGGAAAGAGGAAAATGCCTCTAAGGATTGTTTTTGGGTAGGAAGGTGTTCCCTCCTAGACAAAAACAAACCTGTCCATAACGCAGGCCCTCCTAAAATATTGTGCAAGGGTGCCTGCATTGGCGCTAGGCTGCACTGAGTATACTAGTGCAGGTAGATAGTAGGAATACATCATATCTTTGTACTGAGGGCCACACAAGGTAGTGCTGGATATACTGTCGCACTTCAAAAATGCATTATCAGACACTGATATATTTGGATCGGTTTAACATAGTCATACTAATCATCAAACGTATAGTAGGTGCCACTCAGGGTATGATACCCCAATACCCAGAGTATCAGTAACAGAAGGCACCAAGTGACTTGTACAATATGTACAAAAATAGGAACCCCGGAACTCTAATCATTTACATGTACAATTTTGTATATGAGTCTCTAAAACAAGGAAACACCATGATGAGGGGAGATACCTCATGCTACAGAAATCATCTAAGAGAACAAAAATTGATAATTTATTGGAATGATTTATTTGCTGGTAAATATCAAAGAACATAGTCGTTGGTACTACATTAAGTATAAAAACATTCACAATAAGGAATTAGTTACTTACCTGTACACTATAGTTCTCCACTATTATCTTTCATAGATTCACATGCTTGTATCTTCCCCGTCGTCATGGTGGGAGTCTCACGGTAACAGAATGACCATAGCAGTATCATAGAGAAGAAAAAACTGCATAGAAAAGCCCATAGGGACTGTAATATTTGGTAGCCAGACCTCATCCTTGTTTGGTCCAAAAGTCAGCCAATCAGCATTGCTGCCCTGCCCTCACACTCCCCAGTAGAAGCTTCCTGCCTCAGATTTCCGGCCCCAAGTGAGAGACCTGGATAATACAGAGACAATAAGTTCTGCCTGAGAAACGGGGAGGCGGGCGGGCGCATGTGAATCTATGAAAGATAATACTGGAGAACTATAGTGTACAGGTAAGTAACTAATTCCTTCTCCAGTATTACATCTTTCATAGATTCACATGCTTGTATCAGAGTAGTAAGTAGTACCCACAAAGCTTGCAGCGTTTCCAGGATAGAACCCAGAAGGAAGTTCTGCAGCTGAAATATCGTTATAACATGATCTGAAAATACATAGGGCAAATAAGAATATAAAACCATGTATAAACAAATCAGATTCTTCTTCTAGATATAAAAAATATATATATATATATATATATATATATATATATATATATATATATATATATATATATATACACATATACCTCTACACATTGTATAGAATATTAAACGAGCAACATAGAATACCTTATTGAAACAGACATTTCAGAACAGCTTGCCCCACTGCCGTGTCCTCCTTCCACGCAGTGTCGAGACAGTAGTGCTTGGTAAAAGAATGCACACTCTTCCAAGTCACTGCTCTGCAAATGTCAGGTAGAGACACTCCTGAAAACAGGGCTATCGATGTAGCCATCTTTCTTGTGGAATGAGCAGTCACTCTGGAGACACGTGGTTTTCCCGCTTTCTCATGGCACTTAGTGATAGCCGATGATATCCATCTGGCGATACTCAGTCTTGACAGAGGTAGCCCTTTCCTCTGTCCTTCAAATGCAATGAATAATTGTTTTGATTTGCGGAAAGTCTTCGTTCGTTCGATGTAGAATTTCAAACATCTAGCAATGTCTAGAGAGTGCAGCGCTCTCTCTGCCTCAGATGAAGGATTGTTGAAGAAGGTAGGCAAAATAATAGGCTCATTCAAGTGAAAAGAAGTAGGGACCTTGGGTATGAACCTAGGATTTGTTCGTAGTATGACCCTGTCTTGTCGAAATTGCAGAAAAGGCTCTTCCACTGAAAAGGCTTGAATTTCGCTAACTCTCCTCGCCGAGGTTAGAGCTAGCAGCAGTGCTGTCTTCCAAGATAAGAATTGTAAGTCTGTCTTGTGTATAGGCTCAAATGGTGGTCCCATAAGCTGCGTCAAGACTGTATTGAGATGCCAGCGTACTGGCGGACGTAAAATGGGTGGAAAGGCTCTAAAGAGACCTTTAACAAACTCCTTAACCAGTCTGTGAGACCAGAGGGACGGCTCACCTGGAATTCTTCTAAATCGTGAAATAGCTGCCAAATGCACCTTCAGCGAAGCATGAGATAGACCTGCTTTTGATAACGACAATAGGTAAGGCAGAATACCTTCTGGGGGTACCGTCAACGGATGTAGACTTTGACTGGTACACCAGTGACAGAAGCGTGTCCATTTGGCTGTGTATGTCTTGTTGGTTGACATAGCTCTGGATTGCGAAAGTATTTGTCTGCAGTCTTGTGGAATACTCAAGGCTTGAAATTCCCGCTCATGAGGTTCCATGCGGATAATTTTAGCGATGTTAGGTCCGGATGCAGGATTTGTCCGTTGCTCATTGTTATGAGACTCTGGAACGTTGGGAATTGCACCCTGTTGCCTTTCGACATCTGCAGTAGATCTGAAAACCATGCCTGCCTCGGCCAAGCCGGTGCTATCAGGAAGACGTGACATGACTCTGATCTCATTTTGCGAATCACTCGTGGTATTAAAGGAAATGGCGGGAACGCGTAAGCGAACATTCCCGTCCAGTCCATGTGAAACGCGTCTCCCTTGGAATCGCGCTGAGGGTACCTGGACGCAAACTGAGCGAATTTCAAATTGTCCCGGGTTGCGAACAAATCGAACGTTGGTGTGCCCCATCTTTGGAATACTCTGCGCAGCTGAATGTCGTTCAATTCCCACTCGTGCAAGACATTCGTCGTGCGACTGAGACCATCTGCTCGTGTGTTGAGGATGCCCTGGATATGCTGCACATGAATAGAAATGTTGTGTTTTATCAGCCATTTCCAAATTCTTTGCGCCAGCGCAGAAAGGGGTTTGGATCTTGTTCCTCCTTGCTTCAGAAGATAAAACATAGTCGTGGTGCTGTCTGTCTGAATGAGCACCGACGAGTTCTGGATTCTGGGCAGGAAAGCTTGAAGTCCCAAGAACACCGCTTTGAGTTCCAACATATTTATATGAAGCTGTGCTTCCCACTCTGACCAGTGGCCCTGAATCTCCAGCTCCTGGAGGTGCGCGTACATCCTTCTAATGAAGCGTCTGTCGTCATCACGTATTTGTGATCTTGAGGTGCAAAGTTGAGACCCTGATTCAAGATCTTCAGAACCTTCCACCATGACATCGCCTCCTTCATACGATGAGTGATGACAATCCGATCTTCGAAGGTTCCTTTGGATTGAACCCACTGCTCGTCCAGATGTTCCTGCAAGGGTCTCATTCGAACACGGCAGTTTGGAACCAGTGGGATGCAGGAGGACATCATCCCCAACAATGATTTGTACATCCGCACAGAAGTGCACCTTTTTGTTTGAAGGGATGTTGCAAGGCTCATTATCTTTGCCATCCTTTCCTCGGAAGGGTATGCTTTTGTTTCCTTGGTGCATATCCAAGCTCCCAGGAATTGAATGCCCTGATTTGGAATCAGTGAAGACTTTTCCAAGTTGGTCCTTAATCCTAACCGATGGAAAAGGCGGATGAAGGGACCTTCTGGCTCTTGTGAAAGATGGACCTGTCACCAGCCAGTCATCCAGATATGGGTAAATGCAATGCCCTTTTAATCTTAAGTGGGCCGCCACCGGAGCCATGCATTTGGTAAACACCCTCGGGGCCGACTTGAGGCCGAATGGTAACACTTTGAATTGGAAATGGCGACTCTCCACGGCAAATCTTATGTATTTCCTGTGCTTCCGATGGATTGGAATATGGAAGTATGCATCCATGAGGTCCAACGAAGCCATGAAGTCTTCCCTTCTTAACAGTAGGAGGATCTCCTGTAACGAGAGCATTCGGAAGGGAATTTTCTTTATATATTGATTCAAATCCCTTAAATCCAATACCTGTCTCCACTTCGTAGTCTGTTTCTTTTTGATGAGGAAGAAATGCGAATAGAAGCCTTTCCCTCGTTGTTGTTGAGGTACTTCCTCTTTAGCCCCCTTCTGCAAAAGTGAATGGACTTCCTTTTGCAGTTCCAGACGATATTGATGTTGTCTGAGCACCGGGGGATGATCTGGTGGTATTTGCATAAACTCCAGGGTATGGCCTTTGCTTATTACATCCAAAACCCATTTGTCCGATGTTATGGACATCCAATTGTCGAAGAAGAGAGACAGATAATGGTCGTTTTCCGGGATCTGTTGTGTGGGGAGCGCCAGCAGTAGATCATTGTCGCCTATTAGATTGTTGGTTCCTTCCTCTATTGGAAGACCTTCCTCTGGGTTGTTGCTGGAAAGAGGAATTTGAGGGCCTATATTGATTGCCTGCATTGTATTGCTTATATCCCTGCTGGTTATAAGGCTGATATCTATTGGATGGAAATGAAGATCTCTGAGTAAACTGGCCCCTTCCACCTCGCTTACGAAAGGACTGGAACCTTCCTTGCTGAAGTGATCCTAGCGCCCTGGCGGTGTCCGTATCGGACTTGATGCCCTGTAGCACTTCATCAACATGTTTGCCGAATAGATTTTCGCCATCGAAAGGCATGTTGATAATCTTCGCCTGTAACTCCGGACGGAATGATGTAGCCTTCAGCCAACCCTGTCTTCGGAAAGAAACTGCTCCTGCCATCTGTCTGAAGGCCATAGAAGAAACATCCATAGCAACATCAATGGATTCCGCGGCAGACTTTGCCCCATCACGGAAAATAGCAGCCGCTTCCTCTTTTTTATCCTCTGGGAGTGCAGCCATAAGTGGTGCCAAATCCGACCACATTTGCCTGTTAAAACGGCTAATCAAGGCCATCGCATTGGCCGCTTTAATAGTGGAGGCTGCCATGACTTCAAACCTCTTCCCGGCTCCATCCATTCTCCTTCCCTCTTTGTCTGGCGGCACCATAGAAGTAGCCACTGGGTTTTTTGAATTTCTTTGAGCCGCTTGTGTCACCACCTACTCCGGTCTCGGGTGACCTATCAGGCAGGCCGGAGAAGACTCTGGAGCTCTATACTTCTTTTCGATTCTAGGAACCGAAACTGCGATGGAAGCCGGCGTCTTCAAAATCTTTAGTCCTTCATCCCACAGGTGAGGAATGATCGGGATTGAGCGAGAAGACTTTCTGGCGTCATCCTTAAAATCATATAAGAAACATTCAGTTTCTTTGACCTCCATGTCCAGGTCAAACCTCTTAGCCGCTTTTTCCATAATGTCAGGAAAAAGTCCGATATCCAGAGGAGGAGAAGTGGTTGGCGGAGGAGTAGGTGAAGGATGAGACGGCAAAACGTATTCATGCCATTCCGGCCCTACTATAGGCTCTTGAAGGATTTCACCTTCCTCGGGTTGCTCATCCTCGTCAGTGTCCATAAGGTCATCCCTGATCATGACCACTGGAGGTGACCTCACAGGCTGAATGTGAGGAGTAGAATGGGCTCTTGGAGGCTGTGAAGCAGGCGCCTGTGTAGATGGTATAGGCTTATTCGCCTCTGGGAAACGACGATAATAGTCGTCAATCATGAACCTTAGGTCAGAAACCAAAGCCGTAGGAATGGAGATTGACTCTTCTCGTGACTCCTCTCGCGACTCCTCCTGCTGCTCTTCGTCCTCAGTATAGTCACAAGTCTCCTGAAAGGATTCATATCTTGCAGATTGAGACTGAACACTCTCCTTAAAGGAAAACACCTCCTCATCATCTGTGTCCTGGCTCTTTATTTTAAGTTGCGAAGGACTGTAGGCCACTCCAGACGACTCCTCTCCTTCCGAATCCTGCTCCAGCAAGGAAGATGGAAGCAGAGGCGAAATCTGCGTCCACGACGTGAATTCTGTAGATTTGCTGATGGTTGCTGAACCTTTTGAAGACTGAAATGAGCGAAAGGATGTCAAAGTCTTCGATTGAGGTGATTTGAACGCATTTGCCGTTGAAAGTGCACTCGTCGTCGACGGAGACGTCGTCGACGGAGTCATCGTCGTCACTAAAACCATCGTCGGCGGGACCGTCGTTGACGGGATCCCCGTCGACGGGGTCGTCGACGACTTCGACACCGATTTTGTCGTCGACGGTGTCGTCAACGGATTCTTCATCGTCAACGGATTCTTCATCGTCAACGGATTCTTCGTCGACGGTAAGATCAAGCTCGTCAACGTAGTCGTCGTCGATACAATCTTAGCTCCCGTCGTCGACGCAGCTGTCGTCGTCGAAATAGTCGTCGTCGACGGTGAAGTCGTCGACGGAGCAGAAGTCTTTGCCACAGATTTTACAGCAGAAACCAGGGAACTGTTCGCAGGAGCAGACCCTGCCCCCTTCTGACCTGACAACTTCTTGATAGGAGTAGGGGGAAGAGAAGAGGTTTCCTTCACCTTAGCTTTAGCCTTTTTAGACTCCACCATTCCCTCAGAATGTGAGGCCTTTCTCTTTTTAGGTGTCACGGGAGCAGAGTCCTCACCAGAATCCGAATCTGATGCGGCCTTCTTCTTCTGAAGCCACAACAGTAGCCGAGCCTCTCTGTCCCTCAGAGTTTTAGCAGAAAAGGTTCTACAATATTTACAATCCTTAGCCACATGCTTTGGATGGAGACAGTATAAGCAGTCCTTGTGAGGATCTTCAGAGAAAAGCCTGGCCTTTCCACAGGATCTGCAAGGCCTGAAAAGCCTCTTTTTAGAGCTTTCAGCCATCACAAAAGTAATAGGTACACACAATACCTTAATCCAGAAGGTTAAACAGTTGAAAAACCAAAGGTCAATAGTTCACACTGGAACAGTAAACTGAGCAGAGCTCAGGGAGACTCCTTTCTCTCACGAAGGCGGTTGGAAATCTGAGGCAGGAAGCTTCTGCTGGGGAGTGTGAGGGCAGGGCAGCAATGCTGATTGGCTGACTTTTGGACCAAACAAGGATGAGGTCTGGCTACCAAATATTACAGTCCCTATGGGCTTTTCTATGCAGTTTTTTCTTCTCTATGATACTGCTATGGTCATTCTGTTACCGTGAGACTCCCACCATGACGACGGGGAAGAGACAAGCATGTGAATCTATGAAAGATGTAATACTGGAGAAATTATTTTATGATGTGCTTAGAAATCCAGTCCTTGTCATGTAGAACAATGAAAACAGCCAACGCGTGTTTCTTCTCCACCGTGACTTCCTTAAGGCTTAAATGATGTTCACACGGGGGCTGAAATTTTCAGTGGCTCAATTGTCCCGTATAGGTGAAAACTCCTGGGTCCGTACTCGAATTTCTAATGACTGATTCTGGTCCTTTTCTTTCCTTGTTATGCCTTTGGCACAGAAGCTTAGTCCTCTCAAACGCTTGTTAAGACGTATATACATTCACTACAGTACATTCTTTGTCGCCTTAACTAGGGTCGAACTGTATAAAAATAGAAGTAGAATACAATCTCTCTTAATATTGTAAAACGATCAATTGGCAGAAAGTAGGTCTAAGTCACGTTGTCAACAACAGATAAATGTCCAGATATTAGGGTGCCGTGATAAGACCCTGTGAAATTCAGCGAATAAAGCTTTCTGTCCCGTTCTCAAGAAAAGTGGAATCCAATACTCAGGGTGCTGGGATAAGACCCTGAAGTACTGCTCCATACGATCCGGGCAACCTGCTTTTCTCCGTCCGTTCCGCCGAGACGTCATATCTTTGTATATGTGGGGTAGTTCTGCTCTCTTCCACTCTCGCAATGCAGCACAGCAACTTTGTTAGCCCCTGCGACACTTGAAAGTTTTGTAAATGTGCCATAAGAATCGATGTGGTTGGACAACATTGGCATTTGTTTTTTTTTAAGATGTCCAAACACAAAGTAGGAGACACTGACCAGTAAATGAAGAAGTCTGCAGTGAGTCAACAACCCCAGGAAGAGTTTGTTATCACTTGAATCGTTTTTTAATGGTTTTTCAGCTCCACATTGTTAATTACAAAAATGTATTCAAATATTTAAAATATGTGGGGGCGTGACTTGGACCCTGGACAAGATAGAAGCTCCACATTGAGCTCCAGATAATCTGCTGCAAGCTCAGCAGAGCCCAGCCATCAAGGCTCCCTGTAAACAGTACCCAATTCACCTAGGGTGAACGTGGGTCTTTCTAAAATCAATGTCTGCCTGGATCAAGTTGCCACTCATATGGAATTGAACAGGTGCCATGTTCAATTTGAAGCTATGTGCTATTTAAAATGTTGGTGCCCACTACATAAACCCAATGATGTGGTCTAACATTACAGAAACTGTAAAGAGATAAGTGCTTCCTTACAAACAGGAGTGAACTGTGGTCCCCGTCCCCATTCAGCATAGCTGGGTTTGACTGAGTGCAGATTTGTGAAAGTCAGCCCCTGCCCGACCCTCTGCACATTTGCTGACTCTGATTATTCTGCAGCTCCATGGTCAGGTACAAACCAAGACTCTGGGGTAGTCTCGGGGCTCTAGCTATATTTAATTTTCTCTTGCCATCTTTATGTTCAGCTGCCTCACCACCTATATGATCAGCACTGGGAATGACTCGAAATATCTAATTTTACAACTTGGGGCCCCGTGCTAAGTAGACCTGTGCAGTCCATGCCCGACCCTCTCTACAATCGAGTGCTGCTGTCCTGAGATCTATGGCAGTGCATGTGGTGTGACTCACCCCAAATAAACGCATTCTTGGCCTGAGAGTTGGTTCTGGGGGCCCTGAGTAGGGTCTCCTATAACTTTGTTGTTTTTTCTCTTTGTCCTTGTTTGACTGAAAGGTATTAACTTATCTTTTTTATCAGCAACTTAGACAGGGGCCCACTTGATGCAAATCAATATTGAACCTGTTCCTTATGAAAACAGTGTATCCCAAACCGTGGTTATTCCTCCACCCTTCGGCATACTGTTTTTTAGTTTGGAAATTTATGATTTACACCACCTGAAACTATTGAACAAGCCACACCCTTGCCCGAACTGTCTATTGTGTTTGTTCACTGTTATTTCAAACAATAGTATCTTCCAGTTAATTAAGGTTTGCCACAAATACCAGAGTTTTGTCATTGATGTCTGGCAGTATCGCTGCTCCTAAGAAATCGAATTGTGCTTTGTAAATATTGAGCCCCAAGAAAAATCTCTATTTCGTCATCTTTGATGAACGAAAGACTACACATATACAATAATAGTGCCGAACACAATACCCGTAGTGGTGGTAACCATGACTAGATACCAATGTGTAACTCTCGGTTATCACAACTATTGTAGGAAATCTGGTCTGGGGTCTATTCGATTGGCACCGATCATCACAGAAACTTCCAAGATTCACTTGCCTGACACAACTAAAAATCAGTCAGCAATTTACCATCTATAAGATGATAAAGACACTAGGCTTACTTAAAGTGAACAAAAAAGGAACCTCTGATCCCTGAAGTTATGGTCAAAGAAAACCAGACAACTCATCATCAAACTAATTGTCAATCTTAGGCGTGCCACTACAGAATTAGGGGGTCACAACAGGAGAAGCCCCTGAAGCACAGAGAGATCAGCATCCTCACTATTGCATGTTTGGAAGCCTAGATACCTGAAACATTAAAGATCACGTTCAGTAAACACTTATAGATTGGGCGTGCAATGGTATCCCAATTTATGGACCATAAAACTTGACATCTCTGAGATCACAGTTTTTTAAAACACTGTGAAATACACACTCATAAGTCATTCTTTCTCATCTGAGAAAAGTCAGATCTACCATATGCCAAGTCTCCAGACTATTGATTCCACAAGCCTACACTAAGGACAATGCAACTAGAAAGAACAGCTGTGCCTTGGACATCAGGTCTGCCCCACTCTTGAAGGCCTGAGGCAGCAAGCTGCTCAACAGGAGCAGGGAGATGTCAGTGGCTCCCACAAGGTTTATTCGGAAGAAGGACTCCTCTACACTGAGGCCAGTGACCCCAAACCTGGTGCCATTAGGAGATTGGTAGTTCCTCAGTTTCTACTCACTTTAGCTCATGACATCCCCTAGCTGGGCATCTGGGCCAGAAAAGTACTTGGGAAATATAGGTCGCCCATTTTTATTGGCCCCAGGTGTCCCAAGAAGTGAAGGAGTTTGTACGCTCCTAACTCACCTGTCAAGGTAGTGGCAAGACAGGAGGATACCCAAAGACCCGCTTAACTCCACTACCAGTGGTTGGGTACCCTGTGAGAGGGTAGGATATAGTGGGTACACTCAAACCTCCCACAGCCTCAGGAAACAATTTCATACTCATAGTAGTAGATCATGCTACTATGTATCCTGAAGCCATTCCCTTTAGGAAGCCTTAGGAAGCAACCCTGTGGTAGTCAAAGCCCTCATTGGTGTCATCGCCAGGATAGGGTTTACCAAGGAGGTAGTATCAGACCGAGGTACCAACTTCATATCTGCATACTTAAAAGACATGTGGGATGAGTGTGGGGCAATCTACAAGTTCACAACACCTCATCACCCTCAAACCAATGGCCTTGTTGAAAGATTTAACAAGCCATTGAAAGGCATGATACTGGGACTCCCTGAAAACTCAAAGGAGATGGGATGTTCTGTTACCCTGTCTGATTTTTGAATACAGAGAGGTGCCTCAGAAAGTAGTAGGGTTTTCACCCTTTGAGCTTCTGTTTAGCCACTCTCGCTTGTGAGGGAAGGAAGGGGGAGACCCCATCAGGTATCAAAGCAAGATGTGGTGGACTATGTACTAGGTGTTCATTCCAGGATGGTAGGTACATGCAGAAAAAATCTAAACACCTTGAGGCTAGCTAGGATCTCCAGAGGCTCTGGTATGACCATAAATCTGCACTGGAAGAATTCCAACCAGGACAACAGGTGTGGATTTTGGACCCAGTGACACCTAGGGACAACCTGGACAAATGGAGTGGCCTTTACCCTATCCTAGAGAAAAAGAGTGAGGTCACCTACTTGGTAGACCTGGGCACTAGAAGGTCCCCCAAAAGTGTGATGTGAACCGCCTCAAGCTCTATTGTGACAGGGTTGATGTAACCATGCTGATGGTTGCTGATGAGAATCAGGAGACCGAGAGTGACATTCTCACTGACCTCCTCTCTTACAGCCCCCAAGATGGGTCAGTGCATGGCGTTGTCTACTGAGACACCCTCTCTGCCCAACAGCAAGCTGATTGCAGACAGGTTTTGTAAAAGTATGCACAGCTTTTTTTCTTGACCCCTGGTCAGACACCCTTGTGTACCTATGTTGTGAACAATGGAGATCGCTTGCCTGTCAAAAAAAAACTATCGCCAGTCTGACCATGTCAAGGAAGGCATCAAAGCTGAAGTCAGCAAGATGCTGAAGTTTGAGGTGATTGTGCCTTCTGAGAGACCCTGGACCAGCCCAGTGGTTCTAGTCCCGAAACATCATCCACTATGAGGAAAGAGAGAAATTAGGTTTCGTGTTGACTACAGAGGCTTCAATGCTGTCACCAAGAGAGATGACCGCCCCATCCCTAAGGCTGACAAATTGATAGATAAGTTGGGGGCTGCCAAGTACATAAGTACCTTTGACTTAACTTCAGGGTACTGGTAGATTGGCATGGCCCCTAGAGAAAAAGAACAGACAGCATTCTCCACACCAGATTGGCACTTCTAGTTTACTGTGATGGCCTTTGGTCTAAAGAATGCCCCTGCCACCTTCCAAAGGCTGGTGAATCAAGTCCTTGCTGTCCGTCGCATCAGCTCTGTTTCCAGAAGGTTCATTGGGATGGATTGCGTTCCGTATCATTTGGTTGGAGTGTAACATGCAATGCATCGTACTCCGTTGCTCGGAAGGCTTGCGGTCGAGTCGGACGGAAAGCATTCGGATCCGATTTGATCGGAATGCTTTCCGAACTAGATCGGAATCGGTCGCTAAGTGGAGGCTCTGTCCTGACTTTGTAGGTCATGTCAGACGTAAAATATGGTTGCAAGTTACTTATAGGAACTATGGGCCAGATGTAGGTCGGTCGGTAACGGCCGAAAATCGGTATTTTCGTCCGTTACCGACCGGAAAATCAGATTTGGTATGTAGGGCCCAGAATTTTACAGATTCGGTAAATTTACCGATCGGTAAATTTACCGAATCTGTAAAATACCGAATCGGTATTTATACCTATTCGGTATTTTTGATATGTAGGTGGGACTCTTCTGAGTCCCACAACCCTTACCGATTCTGTATTTTACCATCAAATATATTTGATGGTAAAATACCGATTCAGGTGTGCATGCACATGTGTGCATGCACACCTGTGCCATATGACAGGCAGACCTGCCCTTAGGAATGAATGGGCCATTACCGGTCGGTATTTACCGAATCGGTAAATACAGATTTTTACCGATTCGGTAGCAGGAACATCTGGATATTCCTACATCTCAACCCCTTAGATTTACCGATTTTTAATTACCGAATCGGTAAATCTATTTTACCTACATCGGGCCCCAAATGATCATAAATGTTCATCATTCTGATTCCACTGTCTAAACTAAGGGGATAGAGACATATAAGTCTAACTCTTGAGTAACTTTACACTCGGATATGGTTACTCCTAAACTGCAAGAGAAAAGTTACGCATGTAAATTACTTATGAGTGTAGCTTACCTTCGTAAATAGCTACGCAAGTAGTAAACTTACTCAAGTGAGGATCTCCTCCATAGAAGAGATAGGATATATGGAGGTGGAGATTTAGACTTGTGTGGTTTTGAATTAAATTTTGTAGTAAATAGGTAGTACTACTGTAGCACTATTTTATGTAGCAACAAAATAATGTTTGTGAATCAGATGCAATAAGTTGGTGAAAAATTATGTCTAAGGCAAATTTCAGGTGACCGAGGACCTCTTGCGGCTTTCTGACCTATCTACATCTTCCCTCATAAGGTCTTGCAGTGTTTACAACTTGTGAGTTAGCAGCTTTGAACCCATGGCATCTGAGTATAATTCAATGCCCAAGAACGTCATGGTCTCTGTGAGTGCCAAACTCACCGCGGAGAGAGGGTGACTGCTCCCCTCTGAACAAGACTTGCCTTCTGTCAGCTCAACAGCTTTAATGATAAGAAACTATTCAAATATTTCTATCAATGCTGGAGAGTCAAAAAATATTTTTTGAACTTGCATCATAAATCTTTTGGCTTAGACAACAAAAAAGGTTTTGTGTGAGTGATTACTGCGCCCTGGTGCCATCCATCTGTATCTCAGTGGTGCTCCCAGTTCCATGTGAATTGTGTTCTCCATTGACCTCTGATCTGTTTTACATAGCTGTCTGAGCAGACTCATGGTAACGGTATATGCCCCCAGGCAAATAATACACATTTTTGGGTAATGACAGACAAGCCTTCACTTGACCCACTTTCTTCTTTGCCCACAAGGTCTACCTCAGCAGTGAGCGCAAGAGGCCCAATACAAGGTACTGATCTCCAGTGGCCCATTACTAGGTACTGATCTCTAGTGGCCTATTACTTAGTAAAGATCTCCAGTGGCCCAGTACTATGAAACTTAATTAAAAAAAAAGCTAAGTTCGGACAGATGTCTAGCTTCATAGAAAGTAACAAACTACTTTCTGACCACCAAATAAGTCTCTTTCCAGAGGCATGGAAACCACATTGACCTCCATTTGTGATAAGCTAAAATGACGGTGAAAAAAATTGAGTTTTAATACTGCTAGATCTGGATCTATCTGCTGCCTGTCACCAGACTCTTCAAATAAGTATAGAAAAGGTTATCATTCCAAGTAGCATTCTAGACAAACTGCTTTTATTGCTTGGACTGGGGTGCATTGTCTCACTATCCTCACCCCACCCCTTTCAGCTACACATTTCAGAGTTCTCCAAGCCTTCATTGTCTCTCCTCTTTTCCCATTCTGACACCATTACCAGAGCTGCCGTCAACCTTTTGTGTTTGCTTTGTTCGCCCTTAGTTGGCAGGGTATGCCCAGACGTGGGTCCCTTGCTCACTTTGCCACTGGTTTCAAGCTAGCCTGGCCGAGGAGGGCTGTTTGCCCAAAACCAGTCCCAGGATGCTTGATTCCGGTCCAGGAAAGACATGGCTTGGCAGTTCGCGCTGGACTGTTCTCATGAGGCACAGGGTCAAGACTGATTTGCACATAGCTGTGTCCGAACTGGGGTTGCAAAGTGAGCTAAAGAATGATGATGGATTCAACCCAGATCTGTGACTGGGGGTGAGTGTTTGAAATGTTTCAGCACTCTGTCCATCATCTCTTTGTGTTTGCTGCCGTCAACCTTACCTGCTACAGCTATGCATTCAACACCAAGAAAGTCTAGAAACGGGAAAACTTAGAATCTTCTCAACTGACATATACTAGCAGCGAAAGGCATAAAGTAAAACACTGTATTTCAAAGCTGAGAGGAGCAGTTGATAGAGTTCTGACAAGGAGGCATGACAGCTTCCATTTGAGAATGGTGTCAAGCAGCCTCGAGGGTAGTAGACAATCTTCTAGGTCACCACCGCCTGCTCCCCAATGCCTTCCCAAACATTTTTAAATGCAGCACCTGCTGCTTTAAGAAACATGAGCTGCTTAAAAAAAATATTTACTGTTTAGGAACAATCATGCGGGTGGTATTATGCAGCCCCTTGCAGGCCGCCATCGCTGTGTTCATAACCAGTCACGCGGGGTTAAAAAGTACAGCCTATTGAATTAATAATTATTAGGCAATTGTTATTTAAAGCCTCCCCCCCACCCACCAACGAGTAGAGACACAGAATTACATGAAAGTTGCAAAAATGTCAGTACACAGTTGGCTTTCCTATTTGTGACCTGATACTAAATCAAGTTCTAAATTTACTCCTGTTGAGGCAGATAAGAACTAGACGCAAATGTTAATATTATTAGATACAAAAATATGAATTCCCAAGTTTGCCTGATATTTAATTAGAAATAAAAGTGACTCTCCTACCTGCCATGGCTGGAAGTCCTTCCTCAGACTCTCGCCCCTTGAGGAGCGGTCAGACTGGGTTTGGGATGAGATCATGTTGTGTAAAGCATGAGCCGCTGCGTACACTGCTGTGTGGACACGGTATGTGTAGTAGAAGTTGTTAACATCATATACGGTTGAAGGAAGCTGGTCCAGGGATTGAGCCTCTGTGCAATAAGGATAATCAGATCCAAAGGGGAAATTATCATGTGAGTGGTCAAAATTACAGTTGGATGTAAATGCCCAGCGAAACATGTCTTCTTTACCAAATGTGCTATTGAAAGGGTTTGCTCTGTACAGGAAACCTTTGAGTCCTGGATCTTCTCCCTTTGGAATGGATAATGCCAGGGTGCCATTGAAAATACCTGGGTCTAGAAAATAAACAGCTTCTTTAAAAAATGCAGAAGTGGCAGTGCTTATCCAAACCAGGGTACGCCATGTATACATCTCCCAAAATACAAATCTGAATATAAGCTGTACCAGGTGAGTTTGTGAGCAGTGTGCTATCACCACATTGGCAGAGGATGCGTGGATCACAACAACCAGTTTCTTAACATATAGAAGATCCCTCCGCAGGGAATCCCAATTGATTCTTTCTAAAAAGGCCACACAGCCCCCGAGCAGGCTGATCTCTCTCTCCAGCTGATCTCCAGCCCTTCTGCCGCTGTCATCATCTGTCGTCAGGATCCCCACCCAGGTCCAGCCAAAGTGCTTGAGCAGAAGGGCGATGCCGCGGGGCTCATGGATCTCACTTGGGACAGTCCGGTAAAAGGAAGGGTAAAGAAGCCTGTCACTGAAGAGTGGATCCATGGCACCATAGCTGATCTGAGAAGGAAACACATGTGAACCTTTATACACTTTACAACACTGCACTGAAGCACAGACCCAGGCAATTCAAGGTCTACACTAAACACTTCAAGTCACTCCTCAAGCTCAGACTTCCTGCTCATGCAGTGAAGGCCATTCAAGAGAATGAGCATGCTCCTAGTAATATGTATCATCACTTCGGAGCCGCAGGGCGACCAGATGTGACATCACCAGTAAGTAGGCAGCACACGAGTCACTGTCACAATACTCACCTTGCCTTTGGCTATGCATTTATGGCTTTCATCTTTACTATTTCTTGTCATCTCCTTTGTACTGGATTCCGCTGCATGTTGAGTTACAAAGGATCAAAAAGTCCTAAACTATGGTCTGCAATAGCCCAGCTTGGGATTGACGGAGCAATAATCACCTTGCTCTGCAGGCTCCATGAATGTCCATCAGCGCTGTATAACAGGGAGGGAATCTAACAGAAGAATGTTCTTCTCATATAGGGGTCAGAAAGGGGTGTGTTCTGGCCCCATTTCTTTTTCTATTATATATCAAAAGGCTAGGAGAACATTTATGTAGGGTGGGGAAGGACTCCCCGAGGGCCAATTTATGCTGAATTCCTGTGTTACTATATGCAGACAATGCTGTCCATATCGCGAGGGCAGCTAATGGCCTACAAATTTTGCTTGATACTTTTTATGATTTTATGAATAATTTAGAACTCAAGACCAATCGTTCCAAATCACATATAATGAAATGTGGGCCAAAAAATGGTAAGACAAGGAATATTTTACTCAGAGGTGATAAGATCAGGAAAGTCCATATTTTACCTATCTGGGAGTCCCATTTGATGTGGATTTTGACTGGACGTGTTCACTGAATGTCAGAGCTATGTCATTTCAAAAGGGGATTGATGCCCTCTTTAGATTTGCGAAGAGATTCAGCCATCAGCCCCGCAAATACATTTTATGTGTTTTTAAGAGTAAATGTCTCTCAGTAATAATTTTTGGGGCTGGTTTTTGGAGATGCGTAAATTGTAACTCTCTTCAAGTAGTAAAAAATACGTTTTTAAGGCGACTGCTTCGAGGGTCCCAGACCACTTCAGTTTCTTTTTGTCATGAGGACGTTGGACTGAGCTATTTAAATGATTATATAAAACTGCAGCCTCTATTGCTCTGGGTAAGAATTTGGAATAATCCTGAGGCCATTTTTTGCAGAACAATATTAATAGACAGTATGAATCTGGACAATTGTTTAGATATACTCTGGTGTAGATGAATCAAAATGAGTTTTGCCAAGATGGGCATCCCGGAATGCTTTACAAACTATGACACCCTTAGAAATGTTTCATCTGCCACAATTAAAACACATTTTCTATCAATGTTTTGAGCGGCCAAGGGCAGCATTTAATAGCGCCGTACAGTTTTGACAGCCCCTCTTTTTGCAGTTAAACCTGAGTGTGTGGCAACAATTCTTGCTGACCAGGTTTCAATTAAAAACTATAAACTTCCTGTAGGAGAGTAGGATCTGCAATCCTATGATCACCCAGATTTTTGCTTTTTGCTTCACTGGTTTACGACTTCCCTGGCTGTGGGCCTGCTAATCAGACCCACAGCCTAGCTGTTCTCTCTATTCCAAATTGTACCCAGGTACTGAATTGGCACTGGGCCCTCTCTGAGTCCCTGTACCCAGGGCTGAGGTGCACCCAGAAGTCTCCCAGGGGCTGCAGCATGTATTATGCCACCCCTGGGCTGACTAACTAAACAGACACAACTGGCTGCTTGACAGCTGGGGGCAAGGCGGTGTAATCACCCTTTGCTTTAGATATAGTATACCTATATCTAAACCTAAATGGACACACAGATCTCAAATCAGTCACTCCTATGGCAGGCCTTAACAATCCTGAAGGCAGAGTGCTTGGAATCGTGTGAGATGGTGCTCTGGCATGAGCTGAGCCTGTCTGCGGCTTTCGAGATCTGTCCCTTAGCCGTTTCCATGATAGCGTCAGACCATATACTCTTAAGTACCTTATAATCCTCGCGGTTATGGTAACTTTGGTCTGACATTATCTAAACATGTCGTGTAAGGTGTCATACGCTTTGGAATACTACCCCCTCGCCAGTTCTGGCGACGGGGGTAGCATTCCACCCCTCTAGAGGGAGAAGACATGTTGGTAACCTGTAACCCCGGTTAAAGTCGAACATAGCCTCAGCTCCACAAGATGGATGCTGCCACCGAGACACAAGTCTGCCCTCCTGCTGCTGGGAGTCCTCCCAGCGCGGGAGGCAAGGACAAAGGGTTTCCTGCCAGGGGCGGTGCCAGCACCGTCCCAGACAGGATTTTGTGTATCCCAGGTAGGCAGGGCTATAGAGGAAGGTGACTGCAAGTGGCACCCCGGTGCTCACTATGCATAGGCCGGTCTGAACCAGTTCCAGGGGCACACCAGCCCCTGAGCTGGGGAAAGTCCGGCTGGGGAGAGGGGTGTAACCACCCCCCTCCTAGTCCCACCCATAGGGCAGGACTTAGTCGCGTGCCAGCCCCCTTTTGCAGGATAAAGGTAGGAGCAGGCCCCCTTCCAAATCAGATCATCTTTGAATCCTGAAACCACTTTCCACGAAAGGAACTCAAGACTCTTCTCAAGATTTCTCCCTTGTGACTAAGGAGTAGTCACCATGCAGCAGCAGGCACCATCCAAGCATCGTGGTCTGCTGTAAGTCTCTCCTCCGGATCAAGACTGCCCAGCTCGACGAGAACCGGCTTCCCTGGCACCTCTGACGTCTACCTGCATCTTCAGCCCAGCTGAGACCCATGGGTGTGACGAGGCCTCGAGGGACCGGCCATCTTCAAGACTGCACGCCGCTTGTCCAGCACGACCACCGAGTGACCCTCGACCAAGTGCTTTGGGGTAAGAGAAGCCCCGACCCTGAGCAGCTCCAGCACCGAAGTTCAGCCCCCCTGCATCCACAAGATCTGCGTGGGGCCCTTCTGCTCTTTGCTGCTCACCGCGTTGTCCCGTTCACTTGCCCGTTGGCTAGTGGCCCTCTGACGATGAACTTCGACAACAAACACCGCTGGTCTGTTTGCTCCAGACTGGCCCTTGCTCCCCTCCAACAGAGGAGCACCCCGGACCCTCCTGGTCCACTCCAGACGCCATTTTAAGTCCACCGCGTGGGCTTGCATTTGCCAAGACTTGTTGCCCCAATCCTGGGTCCAGCGACGTCGACAGCAGATACCTTCGTGGGACAGCTCGCACCTCCATCCTGGTCGCCGACAACGCCTCCTGGTTCGAGAGACTGCAGAGCCCAGCAGCGCCCACTCACCTGGCTGAGGTGACTTCGTCCGGTGCCACTCTGGTGCCCACTTAATCACTGGCTAGTGATTCAGAACTTGGTCCCCTCTGCTTACAGGTCCTCTTCTTCCCCGATCCAGGCTTGGATCACCACGAACTTCTTCACTGGTCGCCTGCCAGCAACTTCTTTCTTCAGGCTCCTGGTTCATCAACGAAGAAACCCGACGACACTTGAACCCTATGCAGCCGCAGCCCCTGGGCTAGGTAAACCGAGTACTCCGGTGCTCCAGCGTAGGCCAACTCTCTAAGTGCCTAGAACCACTTTCGTTTTTGACCTACCTAGTCGGGTTTGCCCGAAAACACTAACTTTTGCAATTACTAGTATCCATAGACTTTGTCCCGCTTTATGCGTGAGAGTTCCCACTCTGCACACGACGTCCCCTGGCCTCCTGCTTCTAATCCAAAGGTTTAGCATTGTAGGCCTAGCGTTTCTACAGTCTATGAGAGTAGTACTTACCTGCTAGTAATTTCGCATTCCACTTGTATAGTATATGGTTTTTCGTGCCCCTCGGGCATTTGTGTAAATTGTGCGACTTTAAGTATTTCTTTAAGAGTTTTGTTGTGTGCTTAGCTCCCTGTCTCATAAAGAGCCAGGGTAGTCTTGTTATAAATAAATATGCGTTTATTTTCATAACAACTTGTGTGGTGTCCTTTCACCTGGTGTTCAAGGGGTAACTGTGATGGTAAAACAGCTGGCTTAACACGCCCTCTAGAGTTTAGCCTAAAGACTGCTCGTGTCCATGCTGCTAGGATAGCTGGTCTATCAGGTTGACTTACAACCAATCATCAATAAGGGTTGTTTGGAATGATACATAGTGATCACTAGAATAGTGAGCACTGCATATCAGGCCAACTTCTCACATTGGTGAGCAGCGGTTGTGATTTGAGCTTGCTGTTGTTTTACCACACGTATCCTAAGAATATCATTTGAAAGATCACATAAGTACCAAGGTACATATAACGTAGCTTAGAATACTCTGAGTTCTACTGAACCAGCTGTTGTAGCTCCTAGGGCTTAGCACACCCTAAACTACAACTCTAGCAAGGGATCAGTAGGTAAACAAATAGTGTAGGTAATTGCACCACTTACACCTCACTAGAAAAGCATGTCTACCCATGGAGAGTCTTCAGAGACTCCCCTTGTGGTTATTGACCCTCCACAGGTCATCTCAAGATATGCAGCTCTCGGTTTCCAGGAGATGAGACAAGTGTGTACCTCCAGGAAACTGAAACAGGGGTCTAACCCCACCATTCCCTTTCTGATAGGTCTCTTAGAGACTTATGATGCTAGGAAAGCTTTTCCTACAGATGGGAATATGCCAGCCTTAGAGGGTACTCGTGGTGATCCAGACCTCCTTGACACTGAAAATGCAGTTGAGGAGGAGGATCAAGAGGAACTCTCTGGGGATGAGGCAGACAGGCCTGAACTAGTCAGCAGACTTACTAGGGCCAACTTAGACCTGCTTGGGAAAGGAGCTGGGGGCCCTCCAGTACTGACCCTGATCAGGCCTAACATTGGAGTTAGGAGAGATAGATCTCCTTCTAGGGACTCCAATAGATCTCTGCACTCTAATGCCTCTTCTCAGAGGAGAAGGAAATCTCCCCAGAGGAGATTGACTTCCCCTCAGAGAATAGAGCACGAAGCAAGGATGAGACAAGCTAATCTGAGGATTGAAGGGGAAGAACTTGCCCTGGCCAAAGAGAAGCTTGCCTTTGCTAGAGAGCAGCAGATGAGTGAGACAGTTCCCACTGGTGGCAGCATTATCCCCAAGGATAAGGAAAGGAGTTTAGATACTAAACACCTGACTAAGATAGTGCCCCCCTTTAAACAAGGGGATGACATCCACAAGTGGATGGCTGCTCTGGAGAGGGCCTGCACTGTTCAGTGCATCCCCCAGAGTCAGTGGGTAGCTATACTGTGGCTCTCCTTTGAAGGCAAAGGTAGCGATAAGCTCCTCACTACTAGAGTTGAGGATGCTAACAATTACCAGGTCCTGAAAAATACACTGGTTGATGGGTTTGGCTTAACCACTGAGCAGTACAGGTTGCTGTTCAGAGACACCCAGAAAACTCAGTCTCAGGACTGGTCTGACTTTGTGGATTGTGCCACTAAGGCTTTGGAAGGCTGGTTGCTGGGTAGCAAGGTTACTGATTACACAGGGTTGTATAATCTTATGATGAGAGAACAGATTTTAAATAATTGTCAGAACCAGTTGTTGCACCAGCACCTTGTTGATTCAGATCTGACCTCTCCCCAAGAATTGGGAAAGAAGGCAGACAAATGGGTCAGGACAAGGATCAAGCAAAACCAGACTCAGAACCAGGGTGGTCAGAAGAAAGCAGACCAAAAGGGTAGTACCAAGAGTGAACCAAATGACCAGAAGTCTTCAACAGGTCCCCAACAAACCAAAGAGGGTGGGGGTCAGGCTTCACAGCAGAAAAAGAAGACTCAAGAAGGCCAGTCAAAAAGGTGGTGCCAGTACTGTAAAAGTAAGTCTCACTGGTTTAGTGAGTGCACCAAAAGAGGAGGGCAAACTCCTACCACTACAGCCCCTAAGGCAACTGCACCCCCTAGTACAGTCAGTAGTGGTAGTGCACCTCCCAAGGGAATAGTTGGGTTAACCTTGGGATCTGAGGGGTCTGACAACTTAGTTGGCACACTCACTCAGGCTGTCCTTGTCTGTACAGGGGATATGGATATGTCCCCTGATGTAAGTCCCAATACTTTGGGCAAATACAGACAGACACCTTTAATAAATGGCAAAATGGCTCAGGCCTATAGGGACACTTGTGCCAGTGTCACCATGGTGACACCTAACTTTGTGGACCCTGGACAGATCATGCCAGGTACAGATTTCCTGGTGACCAATGCCAGCAACGTCACTACCAGTCATAGTATGGCGATTGTTGCTTTCTCCTGGGGAGGGGTAAGTGGCCAAAAGAAAGTTGTGGTTAGTTCAGACCTCCAAGTGGATTGTTTGTTGGGAAATGATTTGGAGTCATCACTATGGTCAGAAGTGGAGCAGAGGACTCACATGGAAATGTTAGGCTTGCCAGCACATGTGCTTGCTGTGACTAGGTCACAGGCCAGAAGATGCCCCACTGAACAGGTGCTGGATCCTGGAACAATGGACCAGACACCTCCCAAGAAGAGGAGCAGTAGGGTTAAGGCATTGCCTTCCCCCTTGCCCCAGGTTGAGGATCAAGTCTCTGAGGAGGCTGATCTCAAGGAACTGAGGGAAACTGAGCCTAAAGAGCTTGAACCTGATCAGGTTGAGTTTCTGGGCTTAGGGGGACCCTCCAGGGAAGACCCGGGGAAGGCACAGTTAGACTGCCCCTCACTTGAACCCCTCAGACAGCAGGCTGCTGCTGAGGCTGCAGGGAATGCCACAGGTACCCACAAGGTATACTGGGATGATGGACTCCTGTACTCTGAGTCAAGAGACCCCAAGCCTGGTGCAACCAGGAGGCTGGTCATCCCCTTGTCTCAGAGAGGTTTCCTTCTTACCTTGGCCCATGAAATTCCCCTTGCAGGTCACTTAGGCCAGACAAAGACTTGGGACAGACTTGTCTCACACTTTCACTGGCCTCACATGAATGAAGATACCAAGGAGTTTTGTCGCTCCTGTGTCACTTGCCAAGCCAGTGGTAAGTCAGGTGGCACAACAAAGGCCCCCCTCATACCACTACCTGTGGTGGGGGTCCCCTTTGAAAGAGTGGGGATTGACATTGTTGGTCCAATGGAACCCCAGACAGCATCAGGGCACAAGTTTATACTGGTGGTGGTGGACCATGCCACCAGGTATCCTGAAGCTATTCCCCTTTGGACCACTACAGCACCTGTTGTGGCAAGAGCCCTAGTTGGAGTGTTCTCCAGAGTGGGCTTCCCTAAGGAGGTTATTTCTGACAGAGGTGCAAACTTCATGTCAGGATATCTGACTGCAATGTGGAAGGAGTGTGGTGTCAACTACAAGTTCACCCTATAACAGGTAAAACCTGCTAAAGTGTGCACTGTTCCTAATGAACTAACTGTTCACATTTTTAACACAAAATAAATTCCAATTTCAAATCATACTTCAATTAAATATACCACAAACTCCACTTTTGTTTGTACTGTTATTTACTTGATTGTATTTTTTCACCATATAATCATATAACTTATATTCATACTGGTTCTCAGTTGGTCAACATACAATTACAATTCCTGTATTGTAACAAGTTTCCATATTATGCACACTCATAAACATTTCTTCATTAAGTAGTCTAACTTCAGTATTTATCTCGTGAACCACATTTAATTGCTGGCCCAATGCATTTCGGAACCGTGGTTCCTTCCTCAGGGGCTGTGTTCTGCAAATTAAAAAATTCAATTACTAAACGCATATTACACCCATTAACATTTACAATTCTTAAATTCTATAGCTTTTAAGGATCTAACAATGCCTTCGTTAACGCCTCCCTTATAATAACACTGTGCCTCGATCTCTCTCTATACACTGTGTCAGTTTATACCACGCACGATTAAATGATAGCAAACATTTTCCTTCATGGTATTGTCCTATAGCAAACTAACATGACCAGAAATACATTTATCCTTCCGGTATCTGTCTACAACATATCGAGCAGTTGATGCTGACTTTCCAAACATATGTAAAAAAATAGACAAATAGTACGCAGTGTTATATTGAATCATATTGTGATGTGTACTTATTTACCAATGACTACCTGCCTAATACCGTCATTAATTGACATGAACCTCTAACTTGCGGGTAAGGACCCTTGCTAATTTCGTGGCTTCTCTGAATGGTTACCTTAACATTACACCTAGATCTACGGCTTGATCAATGAAACTCTATTTAGTTCATATTCCGACGTTATTTGTCTAAATGTTTACAAGCTATAAAGTGGTCACTTACTCTAATGCAGGAGATACGACTCGTGTTGCAACCTCGCAACAAATATACTGCAGGAACCCGGTTTGTTAGTTCTTAATGTTGACGTGCTCTGAAGTAAACATGAAGCTATTATCACTATCTTATTTAATTAAAATGCTAAGGGAATAATGACTTATCTTGTATGATGTGCACTTACTTGAGTGCTATCGAATGTGGAAATGATATTAACCAATCCGCTTCGGGAATCGTACAAGAAGACGTGAACTCAGGTCGGCTTTCTACATGTGCTGAATTGTATAAATACATAAATCTTCGTGTTACTTGCCATCTATACGTATTAGTTCTTATATTGTATACCTGGATACGAACTGGTAACACTTACGCAGAATGTCGCTTAAAGCGAATCTCAGCCGTATGTTCCGCTTTCCTTCGGCAGACTTTTGTTCTACTTGTTAATCAGCATGTGGAGCATTTAGATCATTCGTGTCCTAAACCGTGCTAAACAAAAATGAACAGATTCTGCTATTACTACCTAACATTGCAAGTATTTCGTTAAACTTGCCACCTTATCAAATGCTGTAGACACTTACTTAAACGGTTTAGTTAGCGGCGGGATCTGTCCGAACGACGCGTTGGTGACCGACTGACTGCCGTCCTATTTATTTTTGGCGCCAAAGTTGCCAGCCCTATTTCCCCGGATAGTTGTCATGTGACTATTGGGATTCTGGGATGTTCAATTCAGCACATGTAGAAAGCCGACCTGAGTTCACGTCTTCTTGTACGATTCCCGAAGCGGATTGGTTAATATCATTTCCACATTCGATAGCACTCAAGTAAGTGCACATCATACAAGATAAGTCATTATTCCCTTAGCATTTTAATTAAATAAGATAGTGATAATAGCTTCATGTTTACTTTAGAGCACGTCAACATTAAGAACTAACAAACCGGGTTCCTGCAGTATATTTGTTGCGAGGTTGCAACACGAGTCGTATCTCCTGCATTAGAGTAAGTGACCACTTTATAGCTTGTAAACATTTAGACGAATAACGTCGGAATATGAACTAAATAGAGTTTCATTGATTAAGCCGTAGAGCTAGGTGTAATGTTAAGGTAACCATTCAGAGAAGCCACGAAATTAGCAAGGGTCTTTACCCGCAAGTTAGAGGTTCATGTCAATTAATGACGGTATTAGGCAGGTAGTCATTGGTAAATAAGTACACATCACAATATGATTCAATATAACACTGCGTACTATTTGTCTATTTTTTTACATATGTTTGGAAAGTCAGCATCAACTGCTCGATATGTTGTAGACAGATACCGGAAGGATAAATGTATTTCTGGTCATGTTAGTTTGCTATAGGACAATACCATGAAGGAAAATGTTTGCTATCATTTAATCGTGCGCGGTATAAACTGACACAGTGTATAGAGAGAGATCGAGGCACAGTGTTATTATAAGGGAGGCGTTAACGAAGGCATTGTTAGATCCTTAAAAGCTATAGAATTTAAGAATTGTAAATGTTAATGGGTGTAATATGCGTTTAGTAATTGAATTTTTTAATTTGCAGAACACAGCCCCTGAGGAAGGAACCACGGTTCCGAAATGCATTGGGCCAGCAATTAAATGTGGTTCACGAGATAAATACTGAAGTTAGACTACTTAATGAAGAAATGTTTATGAGTGTGCATAATATGGAAACTTGTTACAATACAGGAATTGTAATTGTATGTTGACCAACTGAGAACCAGTATGAATATAAGTTATATGATTATATGGTGAAAAATACAATCAAGTAAATAACAGTACAAACAAAAGTGGAGTTTGTGGTATATTTAATTGAAGTATGATTTGAAATTGGAATTTATTTTGTGTTAAAAATGTGAACAGTTAGTTCATTAGGAACAGTGCACACTTGAGCAGGTTTTACCTGTTATAGGGTGTAGTAGATATACATGTGGAGCCAACACATGTGTTAAGTGTAGCACCCTTGCAAAAAAAGTATAAAGAGAATATAATATTAGAGTGCGCCCCTCAACCGCTTGTGGGTATATTTCTAGTCAACTACAAGTTCACCACACCCTATCACCCACAGTGCAATGGGCTTGTTGAGAGATTCAACAGGACCCTCAAAGGGATGATTCATGGACTACCCGAACCTCTCAGGAGGAGATGGGATATCCTGATACCCTGCCTCTTGTTTGCTTACAGAGAGGTCCAACAGAAGGGGGTTGGCTACAGCCCTTTTGAACTTCTGTTTGGGCATCCTGTAAGGGGACCCCTTTGTTTGGTAAAGGAAGGATGGGAGAGACCTCTCAAAAAGCCTGGAACAAACATTGTGGACTATGTACTTGGTCTCCGCTCCAGGATGGTTGAGTATATGGAAAAGGCATCTAAAAACCTTGAGGCCAGCCAAGAACTCCAAAAAGCTTGGCATGACCAAAAGGCTGTCCTGACTGTGTACAAGCCTGGACAGAAGGTGTGGGTGCTGGAGCCAGTGGCCCCAGCAGCACTCAAAGACAAATGGTCTGGGCCCCACACAATCATTGAGCAAAAGGGAGAGGTCACCTACCTGGTGGACCTTGGAACTCCCAGGAGCCCCCTCAGGGTGCTCCATGTGAACAGGCTCAAGGCATATGTCGACAGGAAGGACATGAGCTTGCTCATGGCCACAGATGAGGGACAGGAGGAAGAGAGTGACCCTCTCCCAGACCTGCTCACTCAGAATCCTGATGATGGATCAGTAGATGGTGTTGTCTTTTGTGGCAGCCTCTCTGAACATCAGCAACAGGATTGTAGACAAGTTCTGCAATCCTTCAGACATATGTTCTCTCTGACACCCAGCCAAACTGATTGGTATACCCATGAGGTTGACACTGGAGACAGTCTGCCTGTCAAGAGTAAAATCTACAGACAGCCTGATCATGTCAGAGACTGCATCAAGACAGAAGTGCAGAAAATGTTGGAGTTGGGAGTCATTGAGCCCTCAGATAGCCCTTGGGCTAGCCCAGTAGTTCTAGTGCCAAAGCCTCACACCCAGGGTGGTAATAAAGAGATGAGGTTTTGCGTAGACTACAGAGGCCTCAATGCAGTCACTAAGACTGTTGCCCACCCAATACCAAGAGCAGATGAACTTATAGATAGATTGGCTTCTGCCAACTACTTAAGTACATTTGACCTGACAGCTGGGTATTGGCAAATCAGGTCAGCTGAGGAGGCCAAACCCAAGACAGCATTTTCTACCCCTGGTGGGCATTATCAGTTTGTGGTAATTCCCTTTGGTTTGAAAAATGCACCTGCCACCTTCCAAAGGCTGGTGAATCAAGTTCTCACTGGGTTGGATGACTTCAGTGCAGCCTATCTTGACGGTATAGCTGTCTTTAGCTCCACCTGGGAGGATCACCTGGTCCACCTGAGGAAAGTGTTAGAGGCACTGCAAAAGGCAGGTCTCACTATCAAGGCCACTAAGTGCCAGATAGGGCAGACACAGGTTGTATACCTGGGCCACCTTGTAGGTGGAGGCCAGGTTCAGCCATTGGAGAGCAAGATACAGGCCATCAAGGACTGGGCTCCTCCAATCACCCAGACTCAGGTTCGAGCTTTCTTGGGCCTGACTGGTTACTACAGGAAATTTGTCAGAAATTATGGGTCCATTCTGACCCCCCTTAATGACCTGACAAGTAAAAAGATGCCAAAGAAAGTTCAGTGGACAGCAAGCTGTCAAAAAGCATTCAATGACCTAAAGCAGGCCATGTGCACAGCACCTATCCTAAAGAGTCCAGATTACTCCAAAACATTCATTGTCCAAACAGATGCTTCTGAGTTGGGAGTGGAAGCTGTTCTATCTCAGCTGAATTTTGATGGTAACGACCAGCCCATTGCTTTTATAAGCAGAAGGCTGACCCCCAGAGAGAAAAATTGGTCAGCTATTGAGAGGGAGGCCTTTGCTGTGGTTTGGGCCCTGAAGAAGTTGAGGTCATACTTGTTTGGCACTCACTTCATCATTCAGACCGACCGTAAGCCCCTCTTGTGGCTAAATCAGATGAAGGGTGAAAACCCCAAACTACTTAGGTGGTCCATTTCCCTACAGGGGATGGATTTTACAGTGGAGCACAGACCTGGTACTGATCATGGCAATGCTGATGGGCTCTCCAGGTATTTCCACTTAGAGCAAGAAGACTCACCCGGTCAAGGTTAGTTTATTGTCCCAAAGTTTGGGGGTGGGGGGGTCATGTAGGAGAGTAGGGTCTGCAATCCTATGATCACCCAGATTTTTGCTTTTTGATTCACTGGTTTACGACTTCCCTGGCTGTGGGCCTGCTAATCAGACCCACAGCCTAGCTGTTCTCTCTACTCCAAATTGTACCCAGGTACTGAATTGGCACTGGGCCCTCTCTGAGTCCCTGTACCCAGGGCTGAGGTGCACCCAGAAGTCTCCCAGGGGCTGCAGCATGTATTATGCCACCCCTGGGCTGACTAACTAAACAGACACAACTGGCTGCTTGACAGCTGGGGGCAAGGTGGTGTAATCACCCTTTGCTTTAGATATAAAATACCTATATCTAAACCTAAATGGACACACAGATCTCCTATCAGTCACTCCTATGGCAGGCCTTAACAATCCTGAAGGCAGAGTGCTTGGAATCGTGTGAGATGGTGCTCTGGCATGAGCTGAGCCTGTCTGCGGCTTTCGGGATCTATCCCTTAGCCGTTTCCATGATAGCGTCAGACCATATACTCTTAAGTACCTTATAATCCTCGCGGTTATGGTAACTTTGGTCTGACATTATCTAAACATGTTGTGTAAGGTGTCATACGCTTTGGAATACTACCCCCTCGCCAGTTCTGGCAACGGGGGTAGCATTCCACCCCTCTAGAGGGAGAAGACATGTTGGTAACCTGTAACCCCGGTTAAAGTCGAACATAGCCTCAGCTCCCCAAGATGGATGCTGCCACCGAGACACAAGTCTGCCCTCCTGCTGCTGGGAGTCCTCCCAGCGCTGGAGGCAAGGACAAAGGGTTTCCTGCCAGGGGCGGTGCCAGCACCGTCCCAGACAGGATTTTGTGTATCCCAGGTAGGCAGGGCTATAGAGGAAGGTGACTGCAAGTGGCACCCCGGTGCTCACTATGCATAGGCCGGTCTGAACCAGTTCCAGGGGCACACCAGCCCCTGAGCTGGGGAAAGTACGGCTGGGGAGAGGGGTGTAACCACCCCCCTCCTAGTCCCACCCTTGGGGCAGGACTTAGTCGCGTGCCAGACCCCTTTTGCAGGATAAAGGTAGGAGCAGGCCCCCTTCCAAATCAGATCATCTTTGAATCCTGAAACTACTTTCCACGAAAGGAACTCAAGACTCTTCTCAAGATTTCTCCCTTGTGACTAAGGAGTAGTCACCCTGCAGCAGCAGGCACCATCCAAGCATCGCGGTCTGCTGTAAGTCTCTCCTCCGGATCAAGACTGCTCAGCTCGACGAGAACCGGCTTCCCTGGCACCTCTGACCTCTACCTGCATCTTCAGCCCAGCTGAGACCCGTGGGTGTGACGAGGCCTCGAGGGACCGGCCATCTTCAAGACTGCATGACGCTTGTCCAGCACGACCACCGAGTGACCCTCGACCAAGTGCTTTGGGGTAAGAGAAGCCCCGACCCTGAGCAGCTCCAGCACCGAAGTTCAGCTCCCCTGCATCCACGAGATCTGCGTGGGGCCCTTCTGCTCTTTGCTGCTCACCGCGTTGTCCCGGTCACTTGCCCATTAGCTAGTGGCCCTCTGACGACGAACTTCAACGACAAACACCGCTGGTCTGGTTGCTCCAGACTGGCCCTTGCTCCCCTCCAACAGAGGAGCACCCCGGACCCTCCTGGTCCACTCCAGACGCCATTTTAAGTCCACCGCATGGGCTTGCATTTGCCAAGACTTGTTGCCCCAATCCTGGGTCCAGCGACGTCGACAGCAAATACCTTCGTGTGACAGCTCGCACCTCCATCCTGGTCGCCGACAACGCCTCCTGGTCCGAGAGACTGCAGAGCCCAGCAGCGCCCACTCACCTGGCTGAGGTGACTTCGTCCGGTGCCACTCTGGTGCCCACTTAATCACTGGCTAGTGATTCAGAACTTGGTCCCCTCTGCTTACAGGCCCTCTTCTTCCCCGATCCAGGCTTGGATCACCACGAACTTCTTCACTGGTCGCCTGCCAGCAACTTCTTTCTTCAGGCTCCTGGTTCATCAACGAAGAAACCCGACGACACTTGAACCCTATGCAGCCGCAGCCCCTGGGCTAGGTAAACCGAGTACTCCCGTGCTCCAGCGTAGGCCAACTCTCTAAGTGCCTAGAACCACTTTCGTTTTTGACCTACCTAGTCGGGTTCGCCCAAAAACACTAATTTTTGCAATTACTAGTATCCATAGACTTTGTCCCGCTTTACGCGTGAGAGTTCCCACTCTGCACACGACATCCCCAGGCCTCCTGCTTCTAATCCAAAGGTTTAGCATTGTAGGCCTAGCGTTTCTACAGTCTATGAGAGTAGTACTTACCTGCTAGTAAGTTCGCATTCCACTTGTGTAGTATATGGTTTTTCGTGCCCCTCGGGCATTTGTGTAAATTGTGCGACTTTAAGTATTTCTTTAAGAGTTTTGTTGTGTGCTTAGCTCCCTGTCTCATAAAGAGCCAGGGTAGTCTTGTTATAAATAAATATACGTTTATTTTCATAACAACTTGTGTGGTGTCCTTTCACTTGGTGTTCAAGGGGTAACTGTGATGGTAAAACAGCTGGCTTAACACGCCCTCTAGAGTTTAGCCTAAAGACTGCTCGTGTCCATGCTACTAGGATAGCTGGTCTATCAGGTTGACTTACAACCAATCATCAATAAGGGTTGTTTGGAATGATACATAGTGATCACTAGAATAGTGAGCACTGCATATCAGGCCAACTTCTCACACTTCCTAGCTGCACGTGTTTTCCCTTACTACCTGTTTGTCCTTGGGATGGCTCTACACTCCAAAGCACAACGCACCTTATTCTATCTTGTCATTTTTACACCCTCCAGAGGAGGCACTTTCTTCGCCTGTTATTACTACAATCACGGATTAGAGCTCTTGGGTTGTTGGCGATGGCTTACTTGCTCTCTTTGGGAGTACAGATATTATATATGCAGTATAAACTATATTTTTACAGTGTTAATGGCTTGTAGCAAATAGCCAGTGTGTTTGAAAGCCTTCTATGAATAAGCACTATTACTGTATTTAAAGTGTATTTATTTTGTATCATGGAAATGTTTATGTAAACTTTTATGGCTCTCTAGAGTCAAATAAAGTTAGGATGGCCTCGGAGTTCCACGCCTCCGTGTAGCCGTTGTGACCCGTGATCCCGCCCTCCCTAGCAATGGCGGCATCCAGCGTTTGACGTCTGGTGAGGGCAGCGTGAGTGCGGCGCGGCATCTCTGCTGAAGCTCTCCTTGTGTTCTCCCTGTGATTGGGATGCGAGGGCTGCCGCTTTTCCTTGGTTTTGCAGCATTTCCCAGTTGGGGGCTTGATTAGTGGCGGACCTTTGCTCCTCCGCCTTGCTGTTCGTTTTCTGGCGAGACTTGTACTCCGGCTCTCTTCTGGAGGAGGGAAGGCACTGAGAGCGCATTATTGAACGGCGCAGAGAGAGAGTGCAAGCAGCTCAGCTTGGGCCATTACAAGGAAAAAAAAGAAATTTTGGAATGTTTATTCCTGCACTAATCTCTTAAAAGACCTAATTACGGCTGCAGTCTTCAGGTGGCAGTGCAGGATTGGTGATGAGGGCTAGCAGCTGAGACTTCGCTTGGCGGTGCAATGCGTTTTGGCCTGAAAGTTTCGTGATAGCGCCTCAGCATCGGCCAGTTTGGAGGAAAGAGGGCTCATCCCTCTCCCCCCCCCCCTGCGGCTGCCAGCGGTGTAGGAACGAAATATGCCGTAAGGTGTTTGGGGAAAAAAGTGATGACAAGACTGGCAAAAGGAGGTGAGGAGGGTTTGATTTTGGGTGTTATCTGCAAATTGAGAAAAATCATAGCAAAGAAGTTAAGCAGATTAAGTAAAGCTGGAGGCAACTGAAAAGGATAAGGATACGTGGTAAAGAGCAACACAACATTTTTTCTAAGGGGTGTAACAAGGAGCAAGGGAAGGAAAAGATGGGTAAACCTCAGAAAGATGGAAATATCATTGGTAAACCCAGCAAAACTGAAGTCACGGCCCGTCTTAAAGTAAAAACAAGGCAAGCCTTGGCGAAGAAAGCCACACGTCAGGCTGCTAAGGACAAGGACAAGAACAGGGGGGATAACTCCACTTCCCCATGTCTGGACACCACCTTGGAGAGTTCGGAGGATGAGCTCTCCCTTACCTCTACTTCCCCACAATGTGAGGGGCAGACTGAAACTACAGAACCAGGGGTTGAACAGGCAAAGGTTATATTCGAAGCGTTGGTCGTCCCGGTGGTTTTAACAAGTCCGGCTCAAGACAGCCTGAAGAAAGATGCAAAAGGTATCAAAGAAAATAAAGATTTTCCCTTGTTCATAAAGAAAACTACCCCAAAATCCTTAAACCCGCAATCCTCCTCCCCAAGTATTGCCTCCAAGCCGTCTAATGCTCCAATTCCAGACGTAGGACAGGTCTCAGCAGCATTAATATCTTCCAGAGTCTCGGGAGTAATACAACAATTACCCAAAATGAACTGTCCGGGGATTCAGCAGCAGATGGGCCTGAGTCAAATACAGTCTCAAGTTCAAGTTGTGGCAACATCTCTCATTTCGTCAGCCTCCCTGAATGATGAAGTAGAAAATGAAATATCTATTCTGGACTCACCTACAGTGCAAGATATAGCCGATAAAAACAGTGAGGCCTTGATGGAGACCTTAGTGAACCCGGTAGCAATACAACCAGTGGCATTACAACCCCTTATAGCTACAACAGCTACAACAGCTTTAGATAAGGCCTCAAAAAGAGTACCGTCTAAGGCCTCATCAGGCTTTTTAACTCCATCGGCACAGTTGGACTCTAAAGGGGGAAGTACGAGTCTGAATACCGATATCCTGCTTGAAAATTCCAGCCAAAGCCCAGAAACTGAGGGGTGGTATCAGTTAGACATCCGAGATGTGCTAAACTTGTTCCTAGAAGAAATACGGGAAATGAAAAAAGATCAGCAGGTGGAGATCGCTGCCCCGCATTTGAGATTGGAAAGGTTTGAGGAAACAATGTCTGGGTTGCCGAGTAGATTGCAGGAGGCTGAGACCAGAATCTCTCTATTAGAAGACCAAATGAATATGGCTATGATTGAGGTCAAAGAGGCGGCTAAAAAGAACATTTTTCTAGAGAATAAATTGGAGGAACTCGAGAATCATTTGCGGACCTTAGGATTGTTGGGGTCCCTGAAGGTATAGAAGGTTCCCATCCTCTTCAGTGGGTCAATTCATCTATTCAACAGAAAGTGCTGCCAGAGTTTGAGGGTGACCTCACTATCACAAGAGCTCATCGAGTTCCTGCCCAGCGCTTTCCCAATTCTACCATTCCCAGAACTATCTTGCTGAATTTTGTGGATTTCCGGATCAAGGAGAGGATCCTGTTGAAAGCCATTCAGCGGAGACAGTTCTCAATGACAGAAACAAGCAAATGTCATATATTTTCTGACATGGTTGCCGCCGCTGCCCGAAGGAGAAAATAATTTGTCAAAATTCTCAATTTATTGAAAGCTCATGGTGCACAAGCCTCAATTGCTCAGCAGTCTAAGTTGAGAGTTTTGGTGAAAGGGAAATTGTTTATGTTCTCAGATCTAGAAGAAGCACAATCTCTCTTGAAGGAGATCTCAGCAGGGGCTAGTATCTGAATAAACATATATGGTAGTTTCAACAATAGGAATAGTTTAGGATTCCCTTTCCCATTATGTAAGCTGGTCTGAATACTCCTTAGATTGGTTTTCTATGATTGAAGAGGATCTTTAGCCCGGCAGATTTATTATTCGGCAGTGCATGTGCCCCTTCTTTTTTTTTTTTTGTGATACCTGCTAATAATTTTAAACTATTAATGGTGATCACATTGCCGGGGGCGTTAGGGACTGGCGGGGGCACAGGGGTGTGAGTCCATGACACCCAAGACAGGTGGGAGGGGTGAAATGTGGATAACGTGGATTGGATCGGGTTCCCTACATTTCAGGGGGTGTTGTGGGAGGGGTACAGGGGTTCGGGTAGGGTCAGGTGAGGGTTTGGGTACTTTGGGAGGATGGTGGTGAAAAAGAAAAAAAGGAGCAGAATTATGTAAAATGTCATACAAGAAGGAAGGGTATGTTTACTGGCATTCAGGGCTTAAACAAAAGTGTAAACAATGGATATTAACCTCTGTATTATATCGGTCAATGTAAATGGCGTCTTGAACAAACGCAAATATGGTGGGTTGATGAGATGGTTGGCGACATTCTCACCCCAAATTTTATTTTTACAGGAAACTCAACTTAAAACTAATCAGCCTGATCTGTTTATTCCTAAAGCTTTCTCTAAAGCCTATTTTGGGTCGGCACAGGCTGCAGTAAGCGGGGGTTGCAATTTATTTTGAATGAGGAATAAACTGGGACATTGCCCAAATTCAAAGGGATCCATATGGCAGATGCATTTGGATTTCTGCTAAGGTGGAAGGCACTAGGCTGAATTTTGTAAATTATTATGCCCCAGTGGTAGATGACTTTGAGGCTCTTAAGAGCATTAATGATAAAGTTAGAACAGCAGTTGGCTCAATTATTCTAGGGGGGGACTTCAACCTTATTCAAGATCTACAACTAGACACTCCAAATTAAGTAAAAAAGCAGATGAAGCCTGGGACCAAAAAGCTGATTGACATTATAAAGCAGGATTATCAACTTGTTGACCCCTTGGCGAAGGGCCCATGGAATGACTAAACAATTCACTTTTTATTCTAGTCAATTTAAGTCCACTTCACGGATCAATTTGTTTCTGATGTCACGATCCTTGAAATGCTTGAAAACTGAGATTTTGGCTAACTCCTTCTCTGACCATTCTCCAGTGAAATTTGAAATTGACATACTATTGGGGGAGAGTAGAAAATTCAGGTGGCAGATGGATAGACTACTCCTAACCAACCAACAGTGGATAGTAAGTACACGAGAATGGATTAGGGAGTTTTTTTAATATTAATAGGGGCATAGCGATGCTTTTTTCAGTTTGGGGGGCCTTTAAAGCCACAGTGCGAGGTCAAATGATTGCTTTTATGGCAGAACAAAATCGAGTTAAAGTACTTCAAGAAGCCGTCAGCAATTCTTCTGGTGGGGGGGGGGGGGACATCGGATCAGAGAGGATTTAGCCAAGGCTAAGCAGGAATTGAGGGACTTTTTCATAATGGAAAAAAACCAGCAGTTCAAGAGCATACCAGCAGAAAGTTTATGAAGAAAGCCAAATGGTGGGAAGACTTTTGGCATGGTCTACTAGAGTCAAGCAAGAAGCAGCGACAATAGATGAACTGTTAATGCCAGGGACGTAGATAATAGTCTCTGAAAAAAATGATATTCCAAAGATTATTGTCGATCATTATAAGGATCTTTATTCAAATAACTATCAGGTAGCTAAACAAGCGATTCAGGGATATTTTGATAATCTAGCTCTCCCTCAGCTTTCTGTTGGAGAAAAAGAGGCTTTAATGGCCGCTATTTCTAGGGCTTTGATTTCAATGCCTGGAGGAAAGGCCTGTGGAAACGATGGCCTCCCGACTGAATTTTATACGGTTTTCTCAGAAGATTTACTACCATTTTTGCTTGAGCTATTCAATCATGTTAAAGCAGGGGGGGATGTTCCAGTGGCCTTTAAAGAGTCTTCAATAGTCAGTTTTGTTAAAAAAAGCAAATATCCTAGGGAGGTTGGCTCCTATAGGCCAATCAGCCTTTTAAATTCAGATTACAAATTACTGATGAAAATATGGGCCAACCGACTCACCCCTGCGGCACAATATGTAATACACACAGACCAATCTGGTTTTATAGCAGGCCAGTTAATATCATCAAATACCACCTATTTAACTCAAGCAATTGATGGCTGCATATTTCCTGCACATGCTCAAGGTTGAGCCAGTTCTGGATAAAAATGGATGCTGAACTTAGATGTGCCCTCAGGAGCAATGTGCAACCGGAGCCGGAGGTTGTTCTCTTTGGTATATTAAAACAGAGCTTAAACCAGGCTCTATCAGGAGGGGGGGGGGGAAATGTTTTTATCAATTTCTTTTTTGGTGGCTCGCTCATTGATCCTCCAGAAGTGGAAAACAGATAAGGTCCCGACCTTTCTCGAATGGTAAAATAAAATGAAACTAGTAGATCTTTTGAAGAAGTATACGTGAAAAGGGTGGGAGCTATCTGGAAATTTAGCTTAGTCTGGAAATATTTACATCAGATAGAAAGTAATCTCCGAAGGTAAAATGTTTTTTTGAGGTCAAGGAGTCACATATTGGTTGGTTTTAATGCCTTTTGAACTTCTGTATGTTAGCTGCTATGGAATTGTTTTTTTTCTTTCCTAATTGTATATTTGGAATGTTTATATATCACTTCTACTAATTGATAGTTCCGTCTATATGAATTATATGTTGGATTCATTGATTACGGGGCCTTCAGTGATATTGTGTTTTGTTTTATTGGGCCAACTATATCTCCTTAGAGCTATTGTATAGTATGAATTAGGCTTATTGCACTTTAGTTATTCTTCAGAGATAACAGTTGAAATGTTTTGGCACTTTAGCACTTGCACTTTACTTGAAATGCTATGATCTGGTTTTTAGTACATTTATATTTAGAATGATTACATTTAATGTAAAGGACGCTATAGGATGAATTGTGTTGATATTATCCTTGACTGATTTCTCATATGTTCCCTTTTTCTTTTATTGTTTTCTGCTCAATAAAAATGTTATTAAAAAAAAAGTCAAATAAAGTATTTTGATGATGATGATGACTTGATGACAACAACTGGACATCTATGCTTTGGATCTGCCACAAAGGCTATTGTTTGTCAAGCCAGTATGATGCAGCCTGTCATTCTTCTTGGATCGCTAAAATGAGTATCACTCAGATGTATATTACATATTCAAGGGTACTTCATGGCAGGCCTGTCCTTCTGGAAGACTTAGCTGCCTCGTGGATCCATACAATGACAGGCACACCAAACCCATCATGGCCTTTTAGTCAATATCATTTTCAATTCTTGGATTAGGATATACTTAAAATAGGAAAAGTAAGCATTCACAGTGCTGATGGCTAAAAAGACAGGTAAGAAGGACAGAGTCAGAAAAGAGATATGGCAATAACAAAACTGTGATTAGGCCTGGTCACACAGCTCTATACACTTAGTTGAACTTGTTCTGCAGTTATGAAATATAAATCTAATTCAACCATAAACATAGCAATGAGCAGTCTAAGGGGTCTATTAGGATAGTGGGCGGATCGCCACCACCCGTCTGGCGGCGGTGATCCAGCCGCCATTTTCCACATCCCACTTACCATTTCTCCCGGCCAAATTACGATGGTTGTGTCGGTCAGACAGGCGACCAAGCAGAAAAGGGCTTCAATATGGTGGCGGTGTCTGCAAGACATCGCCATCCATATTAGGATGGGCGGCGTTGCAGGGCTTTCCATGGTGGAGAGCCCCTTGGAAAGCCAGGTGGTATTTGCTTTCGGGGGGCTGTTGCGGGCCCCCATGGGTTGGGAGTGCACTTGGGGGTACCCATGGTACCCCCCTCCATTTGCATGCACAATGTGGCAGGCACCGCACGGCACAATGCAATTAATGCAGTATGCCACCGCCACCGTGGCGGTGGCATCCTAATTTCCATGGAGGGACCGCCGCGCCTATGGCGGTCGGTCCCATTTCCCGGTATGGTGTCAAAGCCCACCCGTTATGGTATTAGGCCCCTAAGTCTGCAATGGAAGTATCAATTTCCTGAAAACACAAGGTGCCTATGTCCCATGCTCAACCTTTCATTCCCACATTCAGATAGGAAGACTAAAGGACTTCACTTCATATCAGTGTTATAACATGCAGCAGATGATCATCTCACACAAGCTTGACATTCCTTTTCTTCTGGAAACCTGGCTCATTCTCTCCTTGCCTCTTGTTGGATGTTTTACCACTGTAGGAAGGTGGAGTAGTATGTGGTGATGCTGGTTAGGCTTCACCATGAAATACTATCGCAAACCCCTAAAGATAGTCCTTGGTATCACACTAATGAATCCTTAGCTCAGTGCTGGCAGTGTGGCAATGAGCAGTGAGACTTTACTAGAGGAACTTGTGTTAAGCATTTCAGAGTACCAACATGGACGTTAAGTAATGGACACACCTTAAAAGAAATCCAACACAAATTTATAAAAATAAAGGAGAATTTTATATTACTTTAGACACCAAAATGAACGTGATCAGATACATATAACCAGAGCTATGCATTTCAGAAGGGTTCACAAAATATTGCCCCTGGAAAAATTGAGATACAAAAATATTGTGACACAAATATGGATCTTGAAAATATTGTCACCCTATTCTCATAATGGTAAGTAAAAAAAGATCTAATTGTCAATAATATATTTATATAAAATATAGTTGTTTTTAAATATATATATACATTTAAATATAAAATATATTAAATGGTAACATTAATATAATAAAAATAAAATATGTTAAATATTTATTTAAATAAATATAACATCAAACTGATTTTTTTTAAAGTTACACACATATATGTTAATATATATAAATGTATATTTACAGATATCTAGTTAGAAATCTATTGAACTAAGAATTTTAATTTCTATTATAATTTGTTAACGTATATTCCTGACAATATCAGAGGAGGGGATAGACTTAAGAAACTTCGAAGGGTTGAATCGAGGTATATCATTGACCTCCATACTAAAACACCTTGGGGTATGAATAGTGGCGAAGACCTGATGGTTCACATTGGTACATAAATGATTGGTAACAACGTATGATGGAATTGCAAAGATATGTTTACGATACCTCTACTTGTATATATGTATATGGATGTATATATGTATATAGGCACAAGTGGTTCAGGATTCTTTTGGATGAACTAACTCGTTCTTTTTGGATTTATGATTGATTTATGACTTTGAAATTTGATACGAAGTGATGAGATGTGCCTTGGTAGTCCCGGAGACCGCAAAACATGAATTTGATTAAATGTATTAAGGAATGAAAAAATGAAGTATGAAATTGTTACAGGATAAAATAGTACAAAAATGTATACTGAAAAGGAAATGTCAATGGTTGGTTTAAATAGAAAAACAGACCTCAATAACATCTAAGGGAGGATAATGGCCGATACACGGCTCAATTTTGTTTGTAAATCAAGTAATGCAATTAGATTTAAAATACTAAAATTGTATGATTGGAATGGTCATAAATTATGTACATTTCATAGTTCGAATTTACTTGTATAATGAGTGGTTAAAATGGATGTTTAAATTACAACATGCATAGAAGTTGATTACATCTTGGTAAATAACATACCACTCTAAGATGGCGCTTGTGAATGTCAGCAAACCAGTAGTCCTTCCTTTAATGTGAGGATATTGTTTAAAAACATGCCGATGTCTAGCGGCCACTCACATCAAGAAAGGCTGTGTGCCGAAACGCGAGGGCGTCTGTCTTGTCTGTGAAATAAAGCAACCTTGGAAATACCAACCCCGTGAGTGTGGGTAATTCTTTGATAATACGGAAGAATTGGAGCATAATATATATATATATATATATATAATCCAAACAAACGATCCCGAACCTCCAACCAGTGGCGAACAGAGACCAGTGAATCCAGAAGTTAAGGCAAGATGTTTTATTTTCAAGCACCAATCTTCAAATGCATACAGCGGACTGACGCGTTTCGGGCAGATGCCCTTGATCACATTGAAATGCATGTTAAAAAGCCTGATTTATATACGTTGTGAAATACACCATGTGATTAATAGAAGTAAACAAAATACTGCAGGGTCAACTGGGATACTTCATATAAATGTTAAAAACATTTCATTACAGTTGTATAAATATTGCAAAATGGTTCCACAACTTATCACGTAGATAAATATATTTACAAATGGCAAATAATATCTATATATATATATATGAGGTACGTAGTGCTCCCACGTCGAAATAGTCAGCAACAGCGGTCACTGTCGAACAGGAAAACAGGAGCAGCGAGACCCAGAAATGGTGCAAATATTTTTATTGAATGCTAGCCCAGCACCAGTCCGCCATGACGCGTTTCGGCTAGAGATAGCCTTGATCACATGTATATATATGACTGCTCCCAGATTTCCTCCGCGTTCAGTAATAATAATAATGCTTAAGACATTTAAGCCCATCCAGGGCAGAATAAGATCACCACTAGTATGGCAGTAGGAGAGTTGATTTTAACTTTCACTACACGATAATAGAAGACCATGATCTTGGAATGTATATACTTTCTTTGTTCATGTTTAAATTGCACTTTCCAAAATGGCGACCAATTTGCAATTTTGCAGTCTTCTTTCTATGTTTATGTAAAACACACTGTGACCGAAGCAATGCTTTTTTTTTATTAAAAAGAAATGGCGGCGCGTTCAAACTTGCAATTGACAAAGGCTAAGCGCCGAAACACGTCTTGTCTGTGCTGGGTTGCTAATAAAGAACTGTTAGCACGTTAAACCCCCCCCCCTGTGAGTGCTGTTTTCTTGTTCTTACTGAACGCGGGGGAAATCTGGGAGCAGTCAAATATCGGCAGGTACAACCCCGCCCTAAAAAGCACCCGCTCGAGTGTGCAGCCGGCTGGTGGTTTTTGGAGCGATAATTTAATATTTCCAGCTTCACCATGGAGTAAAGACGGAAACTTGTGTTAACATGGTCGCTTGGGATAGAGTTTACCGGAAGCTGTTTCTACAAAGTGTCGTGGAGAATCTCTGAACTACAACAGTCGACAATTGGGAACTGATTCAAACTCCGGTAAGCTGCAGGCGACTTATTTCCATACAAGGATTTCATTGACTTTACTAACATAGAGCGAAGGGGGATCAGCGCACATAACTGTGAAGCTGCGGCTGCAGCATTCAAAAATCAGTAATGTTTTGTGAGACAGAACGCAAGGAAGCCACGCTAGGAATGTTAAAAAAAAATCATAATGACAATGAGACTAACAAAGCGGGTCCAAGCAATACAAGTGGAAACACCACCAACCTAACTACAAAACGAATCACTTTGGAGCGCCTATATGAGCGCGAAATACGCAAATGGTGGGAGGCAATCTCATTACAAAATTACATTGAGGTCAATCGTGTACCAAGGGGTCTTAGAATCTACACCATCCCTGCGTATGAAAACCCTGACCCTTTATTATTGGACGCTTGGGCTGAACACATAGCGGACTCATGTAAGGGCATGTTGGTGATTTTAATACGATTTGCATGGAGTGACCGCGATAAAGCATTAGCCTCAATAAAAGATCTAGAAGAAGATTTACTTAAAGAACCGGATCAGGACAATCTAAATGAGAAACAGGAACAAATAAAAAAACGCTTGAAAATATATGAGAAAAAAATCAAACAGCGTAAGGAAGAAAAGTTCGACAGAGATGAACGTGATTACAGACTGGGTAGAGTGTTAACATTCTCCAAAAAATATGATAACCCAAGGGAAGAGCTTCGAAAAAAACAAACAGGTCCTCCACCCACTGTACCTGAAACTTCAGAATCAGAAGTAACACCAGATTAGGACTCGTATGAGGAGGGAATGGGGGCTCCCACTCCTTCACATTTTTACGAGGAATTCAAACTTATGAGAAAGCAACAACTGGAGGGTTGCAGAGGGAAACCACCTGAAAGAAGAGCGGGACGAGGACGACGAGGAGGGGTGGTGGGGGCCAAAAATGTAATAGGCTCACCCCCAATGACCCGCAGCAAAAAGACCTAGAACAAGAGGAATTAAGGCTGGTAGATAATTTAACTGTTATCAACCTGACACCAAAAATGCTAACGGAGGAAGAGGAAGCTATACTCAAACTAGGTCTTTCCTTCTGTCTGCAAAGAAAATTTGAATTTTCACAAACACGAATAGACTGAAGGTGGAAAGGGCTAGCTGCAAAGATGCAGTGGCACAGATAGAAGAAGAGGAACCTTTACCAATATTGTCATCATTGGAAAACTTCACCCCTCTTACAGAGGAGCTCTTTTTTAGTCTGGCCCATAATGTGTCATCTGGGTCACCTTTAGACCCCCTTCCGCATAGGATCTGGAAGGAATATGGGCCAGAGCTGTTCCCCTGGATGCATCAGATCTGTCGCCAATCTCTTGAGGAAGGCATAGTGCCGGAAGCATGGAAGCAGGCAGTGGTTACCCCCTGCTTAAAAAGCCTTCGCTGGACCCTACTATTCCGGCGCACTTCAGACCCATATCCCTCCTGCCCTACCCGATAAAAATCGTGGAAAAGGTGGTCAGTAGGTCCCTGTCAGGATATCTGGAAGACAACTGCCTATTGGACAGGGACCAATTTGGCTTCCGCCCAGGCCACGGAACAGAAACTGCATTGGCAACCATGTTGGACACCCTTCGAATGCGTGCCGACAATGGCAACTCCTCAGTCCTGGTGCTGTTGGACATGTCGGCCGCATTCGACACGGTTAGCCATGCAGTTCTGCTAAGTAGGCTGGAAAAACTGGGCGTGAAGGGCAAGGCCCTGAGGTGGATACAATCCTACCTGACAGGTAGACAACAGGTGGTGACCCTAGCACCTTTTTCATCTCCCAAGACCCTGGTCAGTCATGGAGTACCTCAGGGCTCCTCGATCAGCCCTATTCTTTTTAATCTTTATCTGCAGCCCCTGATCCCCATGATTAAATCCTATGGTATAGATTTGATAAATTACGCCGACGACACCCAACTGGTGTTCTCCTTAGAAGGAAGACAGGCGGTGACCATGGAGACCTTTCAGAACTGCATGAGCAGGGTCTCCAGGTGGGTGACAATAAACTCCCTTCAATTTAATGAGGAGAAGCCAGAGGTAGTTTACTGCTCGTCAGACAAACTGAGTCAACAACCTTCCCAAGAGATCAGGCTTGCGCCGGGAGCTGATCCTTGCATCCCAGTCAAGACCGTGCGCAATCTAGGGGTACTGTTTGATGCGGAACTCCAAATGACCTCTCAGACCAATAAAAACATCAGTGTCTGCTTTGGACTGCTGAAAGCGCTCAGACAGATCTTGCCCCTTCTGCCTGATGAGTCTAGACCGCTAGTGGTTAGGAGTGTGATCCTGGCCAGACTGTACTACTGTAATTCCTTATATCTAGGGGCCCCCTTATACATCTTACAGGGGCTCCAGAGGGTCCAGTCTATAGGGGCCAAGATGGCACTTAAAAGACCTCGCAGTTCCTCCACTACGTTGGCGCTCAGAGACCTACACTGGTTGTCAATTGGGAGTAGAGTCGCTTTTAAGTCCCTATGTATTGTGTACAGAGCCCTGCACAACACGGGACCTATCCCTTTACAGGAAAGGCTCACCTGGTATAAGCCCTCCAGGTCCCTGCGCTCCTCTAGCCAGGGTTTGGCAGCAACTACCAGGATTAGGAGATCGAGGATGGGAGGCAGAGCCTTCTGCACTTCTGCATCCAGTGTCGTGTTTTGGCAGCTCCTGAGTTAGCGTTTAGCACAGCTACACGGTCTTTTCTGTTAACTTGACCAAAACGAACGGGGGCCATTTTGAATCCCTCTGACTTCCGTTTTCCATGAACACGCTGCCTCGTGGTCAGTGTGCCCTTTTGTCCTTCCTTGATACCCATGGTCCCTATTCTGCTCGACAACAGGCTATTTTTAGTACTGGTCAAGCGCACATGCGCACTATGCATCAGCTGGTCACTCTTTAGGAATGTTAGCACTAACTGACCAGTGTTATTGAACTCCTCCCACACGCTGGCTGTGTTCCAAAAATGACCTTATATGTACCTAAAATGTGTTACTTGTAACCGCCTATCTTTTTATTGCTATTAAACTATATAAAAGAGGTCGCGCACCGATGTTCGGGGTGCTACTTCTTACATTGCCGAAGGGTGCTGTGAGAATGTATCACCACCCCATGGGGTCTTAATAAACTTGTCTTTTACCTTTTCCAGTGTCCGTGCCAACTTCTATACTAAGGTGTTCGAGAGTTTAGCAGAGTATGTAGGCCTGATTTGAACCCAACTCCACAATTGGCGACCACGAAGGGACTCATCGGCGACTCGGATGCCCGAAGGAAAGGTCGTGACGAAGGTCAGGAAACTCGCCATGGACGCATACGCTGCCACTGAGTGACCCGAGTCTTGGCACCCACGGTGTGTTTTTCCTTCCTTCCGATCCGACCTTCCAGGTGGTGCCGGTCTTCGACTGAGATTCTGATCTTGGATTGTCGTGATGTGCCGTTTTGGCTGATTTGACCACAGAACTTGGCAGTTGGACTTTGGACGTTTGAAAATATTTGGTAAGCTTTTGATTAGTGAGGTAGTCTACTGACACTTACTGTGGCCTTTTGAATTTTGAATTTGAATTTGAATTTGTTAGCTAACGTTTGAATCTTTGAATTTGAATTTGAATATGTGAAGTGCACCTCACATAGGCAGGCATGTAGGGATATTTCTCTGATTTATTTTATTTGAACGGTACACCGCGTTAGGTGTCATTTTTGTAGTATCGCGTTCTCGTGGTACTTTTAGAAACATGCCTGTTTTTAGCACACTCCGAAGGATGTGCTGTTCTGAAAATGGTACCAATTATCGATTAAGTAAAAAACAGCCGGCTCCCCCAGAGGGGACTCCAAATCGTGAAATGTATGTCAAATTTGGTATCCCACCAATAATGTATAGCGCATTATGGCATAAATATACTAAGACTGATCGTGAATTACAATGGCCACTATATGGGTCGTTTGACCTTCGAAAGGTACAATATGTAGAGCAGTGTTTGTTTCAGCGAAGGTCTAGACAAGATATGTTTGATTGTGTGCGTATGTGGGAGAAAGAGGTGCGTGAACGAGTGAAGCGTGAGGAAGCCTTGGCGGAGAAAGTGCAGTGGAAGGCTGCACATGACAAAGCTTTACAGCTACAGGAGAAGGAATTACAGGAAAAGGAAGAGAGGGAGAGACGAGAACGAAATTTACAGGTTAACGGTCAATTCCCTATCAGGCGTCCTCTTTATCCAGTCCTTACTAATGAAACAGATGATTTTTCATTACTAGATCGTTGCCCGCCTCCGTACGTCGCACCTACGGCTCCGAACGAGGAATCAGACGAGGATAGTGATCGAACACAGCGTACCAGGTTACATGCAGAACGAACTGCGGAATTACGTTCGTTTGCACGAAAGCTAAATATTAATACTGTTACTGTTTCTGACATTACTGCAAAAATGGAACAGTGGTCTGATCAGGAGCGACTGTATTTTTTAGATCATCTTGGAGACGAAGTTGTTGAGCGGTACAGAAAATATTCTCCCGAGTTAGAACCAAAGGAGATATCCGAGGGTCGTGAGAATTTTCGTAAAGGTCTTTTTGTTCTTTCAGATGCGGACGACTTCTTCAAGCGTTTAATTCAACTGCGAAATGAGGCGACACGACTACGGGAGTTGGCAAAGTCGACGAATTCGTCTGCGTCCGGAGCGACGGGGATATCCAAAGAATGCCCTATCTTTGAAACAGATAAGATTGCTGCGATTAATGTTAGACCTATGCGAGAAGCTGCGCCTTTATATGTCCCTCATAAAGGGAATGGCACAGATGATGATAAAAGATCCAAAGATGCGAAAGGGTATTTTGTATATAATTGGGTTTATACGCCTTGGAATAGAGCAGATGTTATGGCACTTAAGAATGCTTTACCTGATCCCCGTAAAAATCCTGCGGCTTTTTATGAAAATGTTGAAAGTGCAATTTCTTCGTGTATCATGACGTTAGTTGATATTGATCTATTTTTCGGGTTGATATTGCCCCCTGATATGTGGAGAGCGATTCGTAGGTTTGATGACCTCACGACTCTCGGGGCCACTTGGAAAGATCTTGTTCAGGCTGACTTGGATAGGGAACCAGCATGTAAGCCGTGTCAATTAATATTAGACCTTCCAGGGGCCATACTAACAAAATTAAAGACTCTTGCTCCCGCTAAAAAGATTGATTGGACTATATTAGCCTCTTGTAAGCAGAAGGCGGATGAATCGGTTTCCGATTTTTTCTCTCGCTTCGAGGAAGCATTCCATGATTACAGTGGTCAATCATTGACAGAAGATACAGGCAGGCATTTATTCGTTGATAAGTATGTGGCTAATCTCCTACCGGAGATTGCGAAACGATTAAAAGCGAGTGAACGTTCATGGACCACAGCAACCCCTGCTTCTTTATTGACTATGGCTCAATATTATGAACGACAGGAATTGGAGGCAAAAGAAAGTAGTGACAAGAAAGCAAAGGATTTGAAGACGAAGGTAATGTTAGCCCAGGTTCAGGCTACGAGAGGAAACAATAGAGGAGGGCGAGGATCGTGCAATAATGCTCCTCCCCCTCGTTCTGACATTTCTGTGAATCAATGTGCATACTGCAAACAGTTTGGGCATTGGATTGCAGACTGTCCGGTGTTCCGAGAGCAGCGTAATTTGAGGGGACGAGGAAGCGGGAGGTCTAGAAATAATTATGGGGGGTCAAGAGGAGGTTATGGCACGAATGATCGCGGAGGATATGGAGCAAGGGGTCGTGGTCAGGCAGATTATAATACGTTTGATAATCGCAATCAATATCAGATAAATGAAGGGAGGTTCTGCTGAACCACGGGATGAGCATTATGCATAGGATTGCGTAGGATGGGGTGTGGAATCGGTTGAGGTACCAGTTGATCAAAGGGGTCCATATATAGAAGCACATGTTCTGGGTTCTACTGATCAATTTCTGGTCGATACAGGAGCTACTCGTAGCGCTTTGTCCAAATACTTGGTTCCAAGGGCTCCCCTGTCTGGCGAGGTAATTACAGCAATAGGGTTCGATGGAACACCTACTTCTAGCCCACTGTCTCAACCAGTTGCATTTCATGTTGATAACTTTGCTGCCCTTTGTCCCTTTTTATTGTCCCCAAATACACCAGATAATATTATGGGACTCGATATGTTAAAACACTTTCGAGCTACTATTCGCTGTGCCCCAGAAGGAGTGCGAGTTATGTTGAATGAGAATTACCCAGAATTTGAGCGAGTGTGTTTTCTCCATGAATCTGAAGTATTGGCCTCCTTACCAAAAACGTTGTGGGCCACTTCAGACACGGATGTAGGACAGATGATAATTCCTCCAGTACGTATTACTGTGAAGGAGGGAGTATCTCTACCACGTGTCCCACAATATAAGATTTCCAGAGAAGGCGAACTTGCTTTGATACACATTGTGAATGATTTGATTTTGGCAGGAGTAGTTGAGGAAGTCCCCTACAATGTTTGCAATAGCCCAATTTTACCGATCCTTAAAAGAGATACAGATGCTAAGGTTTACCGTTTCATTATTGATTTGAGGGAAATAAACAAGATAGTAGTGCCTCAGTACCCGGTGGTGTCTGACATCACCACGTTGCTTACGTTGGTTCCATCGACGGCAACTACTTTTACAGTCATCGATTTGAAGAATGCCTTCTTTTCGATCCCTGTACATCCTGACAGTCGATATCTATTCGGCTTTACATTAAATAATAAATCGTACAGATTCTGTCGAGTTCCTCAAGGCTATACTGAAAGTCCTAGCATTTATAGTCAGGCATTAAAAAGACAGCTTGATTCCTTTGACTTACAAGAGGGAGTGGTTCTCATTCAATATGTAGACGATATCTTACTTGCTGCAGACACGCCAGAACAATGTGAGAAGAGTACCTTTTCCTTGCTTTACTTCCTGGCCAAACATAATCATAAAGTTTCGAAGAAAAAGCTGCAATATTGTAGACCAAAGGTGACCTACCTCGGTCATCTTTTGTCTAAGGAGGGCCGTGCATTGACACCAGATCGAATTCAAGCAATCCTAGACACTCCAGTTCCTTGCACTCAGAAGGATGTTCGTGCCTTTATAGGTTTGACGTCTTTTTGTAGGCAATGGATATTGGGCTTTTCACATATCGTTAAACCATTGTTGGCATTGTTGTCTAAAGATGCGCCGATCCCCATTGAATGGACGGATGAATGTCAGAATGCTTTTGAACAATTGAGACAAGCTCTTTGTTCTGCACCAGTGTTGGGTACACCTGATTACACGAAGATCTTTACATTATATGTACACGAGAAGGATGGGTGCGCATTGTCAGTGTTAGTGCAGACACACGGAGACAAACAGAGGCCTTGTGCATACTTCTCGGCGGTACTCGACCCTGTGGCTCGAGGACTGCCTGGTTGTTTTCGAGCAGTTGCAGCAACAGCAGTTGCGATACGACAAAGTGAGGGAATAGTTTTGTCACACAAATTGTTGGTGTTAGTTCCCCATGCGGTAGATGCATTATTGAATCAAACGAAAACACAGCATCTAACCAGTGCCCGTCTGACAGGATATGAGCTAACATTGTTGTCGCCGCACATCACACTAAAACGATGTGCGACACTGAATCCTGCTACTTTACTGCCGGATCCTGTTGCTGAGGCCCAGAAGGAAGAACAACATGATTGTGTTTTTCTGACTGAGGAACAGACAAAGGGTCGTATCGATTTACAGGATACGCCATTTCCAGATGTAGATGGGGAACTGTGGGTTGATGGATCGTGCGTGAGGTTACCAGATGGTACGACTTCCGCAGCTTATGCGATCACGACACTTAAGACCGTGGTAGAAGCAGCACGAATACCCCAGAAATCGGCTCAAGCAGCTGAATTGATAGCCTTAACGAAAGCAAGTGAGTTAAGTGCTGGACTATGTGTGAACATTTACACGGATAGTCGTTAAGCTTTTGGAGTAGTGCATGATTTTGGCCTACTCTGGAAGGAACGAGGATTTTTGACTTCACATGGAGTACACATCATGCATGGAGAATTGGTACGCGATCTCCTGAATGCACTGTTATGCCCAAAGAAAGTTGCAATAGTAAAGTGCAGTGCACACAAAAAGGTGACGGACAAAATAGGGCAAGGCAATGCTTTTGCAGATCGCATTGCGAGAGAGACCGCTATGCTGCAAAATAATTTCCCCATGTATGTGGTGAAGTCACAAGCCGAGCGGTGGCATGATGCTAGAGAAGAAATACTAGATATACAGAAGTCAGCATCTGAGGCAGAACTTATGAAATGGGCCACTGAAGGAGTATTGGATGATGAGGGTTGCTGGCGTAGTAAAGATATGGAGAGATGGAAACTACCCATGGCCTACTTACAAACAATGGTGCGCATGACACACGGGCTGGCACACATTGGAGCTCTCGCAATTACTAAATTGCTTACACGAGTTTGGGAAAATGCTGACATTGCTAGCACGGCTAAGAGAGTGGTGCAGACCTGTCTGATATGTTTACAGCACAATCCTGGACAAGGGACTCATACTCCTAAAGGAGGGTTTGTTCCACCTACTGCACCATTCGAAGTACTACAAATGGATTACATCCAGCTGGAGCGCTGTAATAATCTCAAGTATGTCCTAGTAGTGGTGTGTGCCTTCAGCAAATGGATTGAGGCTTACCCTACAAAAGACAATACAGCCTTGACAACAGCTAAGGTGTTACTAAAGGAGTACTTCCCGCGCTATGGTGTTTGTAAACTTATGTGGAGTGATAATGGTCCTCATTTCATTGGGAAAGTAGTGGAGTACGTCCTGAAAGGATTGGGAATCAAGCAACGATTCCACGCAGTCTTTCACCCACAATCAGCAGGTTTGGTCGAGAGATACAATGCAACTCTGAAGCTGAAGCTAGCAAAGATAGTGGCATCCACATCTCTGAAATGGCCGGATGCTTTGCCTCTGGCATTGCTGTCCATTCGCTCAGTGCCACATTCTCGATCTGGCCTCACACCCTATGAAGTGGTGTTTGGAAGGCCGATGAATATTTGGGGAGCTCCAAAACCTCGTTTGATACATGATATGCCTTGTATAATGATGAACGATTATTTGGCACGATTAACAAATGATTTGCTTTCTATTCATCAACAGGTTCGAGAGGCGCTCCCTGATAACTCCACTGGTGAGGCTCACGATCTCCGCCCTGGGGACCATGTGATGGTCAAAGTATTTGAGCGATCCAGCAGTTTGGAACCGAGATGGCATGGCCCTGAGCAAGTGCTGCTGGCTACGCGAACTGCTGTGAGAGTCACCAACAAGAAGCGGTGGATACATTCAACGCACTGCCGACGTGTCTCTCCGGATCTGGTGAGCCCTGTGGTGCTATCCGACTACAGAAAGATTTTGGATACAGAAAAGAGCCCAGCTGTCACGCCTGATGAATTGGAGGGAGCCTTCCCGGACCACGTTGTTTCTGATAAAGTGAAGTACAATCTACGCCCCAGGGAATAAGATTCCTTTTGTGTTTTTGAAACTGGTTGGTAACCGCTCTGAGGTTTGTGAAACGGAAGCCGGGAATATCAAGGGGGGGGAATCAGTTCTGCCCAGTGTAGCGAAACCCGTCTTGAATCCCGGAGAACAAATCAACGGCAGCCTCGGTTCAGAACCATCGTTTTATTTTTCTCGCTTAGTGTTGTTTTTGAAGAGTATTGTTTTGTGAACTATGGCATCTCCTTCGACACGAAAGGGGAGAATTCTTGGTGCTGTTTTGTTTGTCCTGACCGTAGTGGTGATCGCAGTATTAGCTTGGACTATAGAACTATTGTTTCCCGTACGAGAACATTTGTTGTCTACCACTCCAAGTCCATCTGAACATTTTCATTTTACTTTGCCTTTTCACGAAGAAAGACATAGGCAGACTTATTTGAATAACAGCTTTATTCAGATTTTGCATCATACTCATAACATGACCAACACGTCCAATTGTTGGGTATGTGGAATGTTGCCCGGACATCAGAAGAAGGGAGGAACACCACTCATTCCTCTCCCGTTTTCTCATAATGGTTCTTGTCATGCTTGGTACACTCTTCTTTTTACTCTGCGATGGCCAACGAAAGGTGGACTACTTTTTCGATTGAATAAAATATGCTATAACGACAAAGATGGCTATCCACACGCTGAAGGAACTAAGTTTGAATGGGAAGAGTATCGTCCGGACAATGTTTCTACACCTCGTGTATATACGAATCAAAGACTTATAAATGTGACGAGCTCGCATATGATAACAGTCATTGATACAAAAGCAGATTTGTGTATTAGAAATAAAGGTACAATCCCTGTAGGCCGCAGTGAATGTAATATTACACTTACCTTTGATACACCAACTGGAATTGCATTTGTAGCTTCACGTAACACATATTTCATTTGTGGAAATAAGGGATACCATCGTCTACCATTGGGATGGTTAGGAACATGTTATATAACTTTTGTATTACCACCTGTATTTATTGCTCCTCCCATGTACCACAATGATTACGTTCTGTACCATGACTTCATACTGAACAGAGTTAAAAGAACAGTAGATCTTGATGAAATAGACCAGACTGATACCACTTTACAACAATATGTAGATTTCAATTTGGGGTTATTCTCATTCGTAGGAGCTGCACTGAATAGCAGGAAGATAAGGCGGCTTACACGTGTGGTGGAAGCTGTCGCTAATGAAACTGCCTCTGCTTTAGGGAATATTACTGAGGAATTGCAAATTACCAGAATTGTGGCGCTCCAGAATCGAATGGTTCTGGATGTGATACTAGCTGATAGGGGCGGAGCATGCCGCGTCATCGGAAGTAGTTGTTGCGTGTACGTGCCAGATAACTCACCTTCCGTATATGATTCGATTACAAAATTACATAAAATAGCTGCTGAGATCCACCCAGAAAATGGGACATGGACCTTTTCTGGTTGGTTCTGGACTTTGCTTAGTACTTGGGGTTGGAAATTATTAACGATTCTCTGTGTTTTTATTGGAGTACTATTTTTCCTTTGTCTATGTATTCAATGTGGCCCTACATTATGTTCTGTATGTATCACAGCCTGTATTCCGTCTAAACGAGCTATTGTTAAGCAAGAGAAACTGATCAATGATGAAGTATTGAAAATAATGGCTATAAACATTGAGGATGAACATTCTGACTACGTTCACTATGAGGTAGCTTTTGCTAAACGCTAAAAGGGCCGTCTGTCGTGTTTTGGCAGCTCCTGAGTTAGCGTTTAGCACAGCTACACGGTCTTTTCTGTTAACTTGACCAAAACGAACGGGGGCCATTTTTAATCCCTCTGACTTCCGTTTTCCATGAACACGCTGCCTCGTGGTCAGTGTGCCCTTTTGTCCTTCCTTGATACCCATGGTCCCTATTCTGCTCGACAACAGGCTATTTTTAGTACTGGTCAAGCGCACATGCGCACTATGCATCAGCTGGTCACTCTTTAGGAATGTTAGCACTAACTGACCAGTGTTATTGAACTCCTCCCACACGCTGGCTGTGTTCCAAAAATGACCTTATATGTACCTAAAATGTGTTACTTGTAACCGCCTATCTTTTTATTGCTATTAAACTATATAAAAGAGGTCGCGCACCGATGTTCGGGGTGCTACTTCTTACATTGCCGAAGGGTGCTGTGAGAATGTATCACCACCCCATGGGGTCTTAATAAACTTGTCTTTTACCTTTTCCAGTGTCCGTGCCAACTTCTATACTAAGGTGTTCGAGAGTTTAGCAGAGTATGTAGGCCTGATTTGAACCCAACTCCACACCAGGCTGTGGAATGAGCTTCCCCAGAACATCAGGCAAATTGACACCCTACTGGGATTCAGAAAGAGCCTGAAAACATGGCTGTTCGCCAAAGTCTAATCCCCGTGATTCTATCTAATAGCTCCGGCGGCTGTTTTATATGTCATGACAGCTAGTGTATTGTTGTACCATCTGACTACTTCCTGTTTGGGCGCCAGGATACCCGTAGGGTGACAGTTGCGCGTTACAAATAATAAATACGATACAATACAATACAATACTTGTTCAAATTTGTGAGAAAAATAAAGTTGCACAAATTCTTTAAACTTAGACCGGCTCCTACTAAACCAACCAGGAGAGAACAGAAAGAAACCTGAGAAGGGTTATTATGTAAAGATCTAGGTGGTGTAATAACCATGGAAGAGTTAAGAACTGAGATCATAAACGGTGAACATCTCAATATAAGCAGCACATAAATGGTGACAGCCATGGATATCCAACAAAAAGGGGGCATTAGTTCTTTTAAACCAGCGTCGGGATTTATGCCTCCTACAATGACTGATGCTATTGATACCTTTTCAGAGGCTGTGATCAAGGATCTTGAAAGATTAAGACATGACACACAATACCAGAACAGAACTAGTAATTTCTCCAAACAACAGCAGTTGGCTTTTAATAAACTTTGTGAAGATTCATCCCTTGTATGTAAACCCTCGGACAAGGGAGGCAATTTCGTTTTAATGACCAAAACACAATATGAAATGGAAGCCTATCGACAGCTGAGTGACACAAACTGTTATCTGAAAATCACTAACACTGATTATCAACGGAGTATCAAGGAATTTTATGATATGATTGGGAAATGGTACGAGAAAGATATGCTGAACAGTGATGAATTTCTATTCTTGCGTTGCTTGAACCCGATTACCCTTACATTTTATCACCTACCTAAGGTGCATAAAGACAATCGGAATCCTCCAGGACGACCTATTGTGGCCTCACAAGGAGGATTAACTGAACATCTCTCTATGTACATTGACTCCTTTTTGTTTCCATTTGTGACTGCCTTAAAAACTTTTCTCAAGGATACTACTCATTTTTTAAATCTTATGGGTAACTTTGTGTGGCAAAATGGATATTGTATGATGGTGATAGACATCACCAGTCTATACACCAGTATTGCACACACAGATGGGTTGAAAGCTGTCCATAGTTATTTACAAACGAGAGAAATTGGGTACTTTGAACACAATAAAACGCTTATTGAGTTTTTAACTTTTAACTTAAATAACAACATTTTTGTGTTTAATGGACAACTATATAGACAAATGTCGGGTGTGGCTATGGGTTCCTGTTCCTCCCCCAGCTACGCGAATCTTTGCGTTGGCTGGTGGGAGGAACAGATAGCCTGGGCCAACACCAATGCTAAATGGACTCATAAGATTAAAGCGTGGCATCGATACATCGATGATCTGTTCATTATTTTTGAGGGGTCTATAGCTGAAGCCACTACTTATGTCAAGGTACTGAACAACAACAATATTAATTTGAGATTCAGTGGTGAAATTAGTGAACAAAGTGTGAACTACTTGGATCTAACTGTATATATTGAGCAAGGACAGGTACAAACGAAACTGTATCGGAAGACCGCGGCTGGCAACTGCACGTTGCACGCAACTAGCAACCATTCCAAAAAACTGATCGAGAGCATCGCCTACGGGGAATTCTTTTTTTTTTTTTTTATATATATTTTTATTAATGAAGAAAGACAAGAGGAACAATACGCATATCGGCTATCACATCGATGAACACTTTACATCATGTAATAGGCAAACAAATCAATAAGGAAGGATATACACACGGGGTATGTAGCATCAACATGCGCAAATATACAAAAGAAGTGGTAACATATACAATCACCCCAGAAAGCCAACACCTCCAAAGCCCGTCCGCCCACAAAACAGGATAAGTGAAAAAAAAAAAATAGATAGCCAGATATGCGAAGGATCGATTCAGGATAGTCAAACCACCTCTTGTGTGGAGGGAAAGGGAAAGAAAAAAGAGGCCATAGAACTAAACAAAAACAAAACAAAACAAAGCCCCCCCGATACCCCCCACCCTACACCTCTGCAATGGCTATGGCCCCACCCCACTAGCAGCGTGCCTGTCGCCCCATAACTAGGTCCTAAAAGTAGGAAAAGAGAAAGTGGAGGAGGAGAAGTCATACAGGCCCCCGGCCCCCCTCCCCCCCGCCATCTGCAAACCACCCCGGAAATACGATCAAAACAATGTAAAAGAGCAATTATTATCGAAACAACCGGGGAAAGTAAGAACATCACCCGAGCCCCGCGACAATTTAGGATGCAAGTCCCGTAACCCTGAAATCTTTATATCCAGCCCAACAATCAAACTCATCCCTGGCCCTTTCGATCTATCGTGTAAGCTCTCCCCACTCGAGTCGCCATACTGAAAGGAGAATCAAAATGTTTGAAAAAGTCAAAACCAGCGCCATGGAGTAAAATCATGAGATCTAGGACCATAGTTCCACAATTCAAGCAGCTACATCTGTCTACCAACCGTAAGTCCCAAGGATATGAAGGAAACAACCAGGAAGAGAAGAACGGTGAGTCAATCCGAGCGACGCTGAGGTCACAGTCCGGGGGTTTAAGGATAGCTGTATCCTCCATGGGCGGTATCGCTAATGAAGTTGACGAGTGGTCGATAGTTCCAAGCTCGCTTGTTGTTGTTCGGGAGCCAACAACGGACACCAGATCCAGTTTCCACCCGGGGCCCTGTGTCTCAGATAGGACCAACTGCGGGGGTAACACATCATGTGTCAAGTCGGGCAAGGAGTCGGAGTCCGGTCCCAAACATATTACTTCCGCCGTTGCAATCATTTTCCGGTTAAGGACGGTGAATTTCGAGTGGAGCCTCAAAACGGCGGCCATTACGAACTGCAGCGACGGCGAACAGTCCGCCCGCTCCATTTCTTCTCGCGGAGCGGCGAATTAGGTCTGCAACCCCGGAGGTAGACTACTCCGGGGAAACCGTTACCAATGGAGTGGACAATACCAATAAGCGCTCGATCCACAAGCCATCACTGCAAGGCGAGGATCCGACCCGTCGACCCCGGGGTGCCAACAGGGTCTCCGGGTGGCGGATCCCCGTCCTTAATCACAGGGGCAGCACGCCGCCGTATCCCAGGCGTCCTCCCAAGCACCGTGAGCAAAGTGTATCAATCAGGATAGTCCCCACTTCGAAAGACCGGACTCCGCCCAGGTCCCGTGGCCGATGTTATTCAACTGCAACCCGGATGGGTCAGTAATCGAGGCCCCGGCTTCCACGCTGTGTTAGGCCGAAAATGCAACACGGCATAACTTCGCCATTCAGGATGATAGAAACCTCGGGATTGCAACCTCAGTATCAGCAGCACTTCAGCCACAGAGGGGTACGGTGCAAATGCAGGATCGATGTCAGGATTCATCAGCTGCTGGCGGAGGTCGACGGAGCCGGGAGCTTACGCGGCCATCTTGATTGCTAGCGTAGCTCCTCCCCTCTACGGGGAACTCTTGAGGTTAAAAAGAAACAATTCTACTGAAATTGAATTTCAGAAATCTGCTAAACTCAGTATGGACCGGTTCAGAGTTCGTGGATATAAAGAGGGAACATTAGATCAGGCTTTAAAAAAAGTCAATAAAAGGCCCAGATCTGAGTTGTTAAAACCTAAACAGAGAGAGGTCAAAGATCAAGGGACTTTTAGACTAATTACTACTTTTTCGGAGAATTCTGAACAAGTGAGAAGGATACTTCGAAAAAATTGGAATATCTTACTTAAGGACAATACCATCAAAGATGATTTACCATCTAATCCATTAGTTACATTCCGTAAAGCTAGGGCTCTAAAAGACGGTCTAGTGCATAGTCATCATCTGATGAAATCTAGTATTTCAAATAAAACACCATTAAATGGCTTCTATCCCTGTGGCCGTTGTAAAGCCTGTAAAACTAGTAAAAGAACCCTGACTTACACCATACCTGGCCTCAAATTCCCCCAAAAAATCACCAAGTTTCTAACGTGTACCACACCATATGCAATTTATTGCTTGGTGTGTCCTTGCGGGTCGAGATACATCGGGAGCACGATTAATCCTGTAAAACTGCACATATTAGAGCATATGCGGGCTATTAACCCCTTCGCTGCTAGGTCTTTTCCCCTCCTGTGCTAAGGCTTTTTTTGGCGTTTTGTGGTAGTGCGCGCTTAGGCCCTTGTAACTTTGTGACCACATAAGTTATCCACGCCAAATTTGCGTCCTTTTCTTCCAACATCATGTGGATTCTAAAGGCGCCCAGGGTTTGTGGATTCCCTTGGAGGGGTCTCAGAAATAACCAAAATATAGTGATTTTTTTGGTTTTTTTTTCAGAAAAATGGGAAAAACGGGCTGCAAATGAAAGCCTCTGGGTTTTTCCCTGAAAAAGTTATAAAAAAAAGGGTTTGTGGGGCTGAAATCTCCATTTTCTCAGATTTTAGGGAATGACAGACTTTTGTCAGAGAACCGACATTTTTCACACAGTTTTGGCATTTTCCTGGGACATAGCCTATTTTTGCTATTTTTAGAGCTTTGCACCTCCTTCCAGTTAATGGTATAAATGAGTTTGAAAGCAATAATGGATCCTGGAAAGCTGTACATTTTCGAAAAGTAGACAAACTTCTGAATTCAGAAAGGGGTAATTTGTCTAAATCCATGAAGGTTTCTTTATAGAAACTAACAGTTAAATATTGGAATAATTGAACATTTGTTGAAAAAAAAAGCCTTTTGTCTCAACGTTTTTACCTATAACTTTTTTTAATTTTGACAGCTCTTTGAAAGCAATATACCGTTACATCCGTTAGACCTTCCTGGTTGTGGGGATATATAGGACTTGTAGTTTCACCAAGAACCCGACGAACCCAGATCCAAAACCTGAGCAGCAACTTGCAATGGTATTTTTTCATTTACTGGGTATAGAGCACTTTGTCTTGGAAAATGTATACATGGTAAAATCTGTATGAAAGACACCTATGTATTTCTGAATTGGGTACAAATTATAGAGTTCAGAAACAGTATATAATTGCACATTTTCAAAATTGGGAATACTCATACTAGCATGAGAATTATTGGTCATTTTTCAAAAAGATTTTTTTTTACACAATGTCTTTCATTCAAAGGGAGAAATGCATGAAAGCTCAATTGGTAATAACAGTTGATTTACAAATCTGAATTACCCCAAGTCTCCCGATAAAAAAGGTACCTCACTTGTGTGGGTCGGCCTTGTGCCTGCGACAGGAAACGGCGCAAAATGCAACGTGGTCACACCTAAATTTTGCAGTTACAAATTGACCCTTTTTTGGCAAAGTGCCTACCAGTAGTTTTTGCACCCTAGCTCTGCTCGCACCTAGGGAAACATAGCAAACCTATACATTTTTGAAAAGTAGACACCCAGGGGAATTCAGGATCGGGTGACTCGACTGCCTACCACCAGGTTTTGTTACCCAGAATCCCTTGCAAAGCTAAGAATTTTACAAAAAAACACAAGTTCTGGAATATGCGTGGATCAACAAATTTCCACCCACCCAGCGTTCCCCCAGGTCTCCCAAAAAAATTGGTACCTCACTGGCATGGGTAGGCATAGTGACTGCGTCACGAAACAGCGCAACACGCAACGTGGTCGCACCTCAATTTCCCAGTGAAATCTTGCGCTCTTTGGACAAAGAGACTACCTTTTGTTTTTGAGCCCTAGCTCTGCCAGCACCTAGGGAAACCTAGCAAACCTATACATTTTTGAAAAGTAGACACCCAGGGTAATTCAGGATGGGGTGACTCGACTGCCTACCACCAGGGTTTGTTACCCAGAATCCCTTGCAAAGCTAAGAATTTGACAAAAAAAACAAATTTTCCTCACATTTCTGTGGTGGAAAATTCTGGAATCTGCGTGGGTCAACAAATTTCCACCCACCCAGCGTTCCCCCAGGTCACATGAAAAAAATGGTACTTCACTTCCGTGGGTAGGCATAGTGGCTGCGACATGAAACAGCGCAAAACGCAACATGGTCTTACCTCAATTTCCCAATGAAATCTTGCACTTTTTGGACAAAAAGACTATCTTTTGTTTTTGCGCCCTAGCTCTGCCAGCACCTAGGAAAACCTAGCAAAACTATACATTTTTGAAAACTAGACACCCAGGGGAATTCAGGATGGGGTGACTCGTCTGCCTACCCCCAGGTTTTGTTACCCAGAATCCCTTGCAAACCTAAACCTTTGACAAAAAAAACACATTTTCCTCACATTTCTGTGGTGGAAAGTTCTGGAATCTGCGTGGATCAACAAATTTCTACCCACCCAGCGTTCCCCCAGGTCTCCCAAAAAAAATGGTACCTCACTTGCGTGGGTAGGCATAGTGGCTGCGACATGAAACAGCGCAAAACGCAACATGGTCGCACCTCAATTTCCCAGTGAAATCTTGCACTTTTTGGACAAAAAGACTACCTTTTGTTTTTGCGCCCTAGCTCTACCAGCACCTAAAGAAACCTAGCAAACCTATACATTTTTGAAAACTAGACACCCAGGGGAATTTAGGATGGGGTGACTCGTCTGCCTACCCCCAGGTTTTGTTACCCAGAATCCCTTGCAAACCTAACAATTTGACAAAAAAAACACATTTTCCTCACATTTCTGTGGTGGAAAGTTCTGGAATCTGCGTGGATCAACAAATTTCCACCCACCCAGCGTTCCCCCAGGTCTCCCAAAAAACATGGTACCTCACTTGCATGGGTAGGCATAGTGGATGCAACAGGAAACGGTTCAAATCATACGGTGGTGAATTTACAATACCCTATTGCAAAACGACCTTGATTTTGGGGGGGGCACCTGAGTTTTTGGCCCGGGGCTCGGTGGTATTCTTTGGAAAGTACCAAACCCGAACATTTCTGAATACTAGACACCCGGGGAGTCCAGGGAGGTATGGCATGCGTGGGTCCCCCAATGTTTTCCTACCCAGAACTCCTTGCAAACCTTAAAATTAGGTAAAAATATCACTTTTCCAAACTTTTTTGCGTGGGATCTCCGTGCCGGCAAAAATGTCCTACCACCCAGCGTTCCCCTTGTTCTCCCGAGTAAAAGGATACCTCACTTGTGTGGGTGCGCCAAAGCAGAACAGGCCAAAAATGAATTTTGAAAAAAGTAGTATTTCAGTTTTACAAATTAAGCCCCCCTACCTTAGTCACAGACCTTTGGCCCACCCACACAAGTGAGGTATCATTTTACTCGGGAGAACAAGGGAAACGCTGGGTGGTAGGACATTTGTGCTGGCAGCGAGATCCCACCCAAAAATGTATGGAAAAGTGGGTTTTTTAACCTAAATTTAGGGTTTGCAGGGATTTCTGGGTAGGAAAACATTGGGGGACCCACGCATGCCATACCTCCCTGGACTCCCCCGGGTGTCTAGTTTTCAGAACTGTTGGGGTTTGGTAGTTTACAAAGATGCCCGCCAAGCCCCGGGCCAAAAGCTCAGGTGACCCCCTCAAAAAATAAGATTGTTTTGCTAAAGGTAATTTTTTGGTCTCCACAGTACGAATTGGGCCTTTTCCTGTAGCAGCCACTGTGCCTACCCATGCAAGTGAGGTACCATTTTTATCAGGAGACCTTGGGGAACGCTGGGTGGAAGGTACTTTGTGTGAGCCCAGTGATGCCACGCTTTCCCACACAAAAAAGTGTGAAAAAAATGATTTTTTCAGCTAAAATTGAGGTTTGAAAGGGATTCTGGGTAAAGGAACGTTGGAGGATTCATGCAAGCCATACCTCCTTGGAAGCCCCCGGGTGTCTACTTTTCAGAAATGTGTGGGTTTGGTAGGTTTCCCTAGATGGCCGTCTAGCACGGGGCCAAAAATCCAGGTAACCCCTCTTGCAAAAGCTGGTGGACTTGACATTGTCACCATTGTCAAATCCACCAGCATTTGCAAGAGGGGTTACCTGGCTGTTTGGCCCCGTGCCTAGACGGCCATCTAGGGAACCCTACCAAACCCACACATTTCACGACAAGGCACCAACCGTTTTACAGGCCATTCAGGTACCTTTCATACATGATACAAACCAGACCACTGACACCATCTGGAAGAAAAGCAACACATTACAACAATCACATTGGTGCCAGTCAGTCTTTTGCTCCTACCAGTACCCCCATCACACAGGGGCAGTAAGGACATTCATACACCTTTTGTACGTGTGACACATACAAAACATTTACACCGCCAGCCGCCAGCGCTATTCAAGGGCCCATCACTTTCACACGCCCACATATCTGACACAGCAACTACAGAAAATGATGGACTGCGTAGAGTGTCACTCAACTAGCAGTGTGTGTAGTGACCAACAGAAAGTAACTACTCACACACCGCCAGCCGAGTGCCAGTCCACCCACACCACCATCCAAGCACCAGACCATGCACACCGCCAGCCAAACACCACTCAGCGCACACCGACAGCCAAGTACCACTCCACGCACACCATCCAGCCAAGCGCCACTCCACGCACACCGCCAGCCAAGCAGCACTCCGTGCACAGACAGCAAAGTAGCACTCCACACACACCACCAGCCAAGCGCCACTCCACACACACCGCCAGCCAAGCACCACTCCGTGCATAGATAGCCAAGTACCCCGCCACGCACACCGCCAGCCAAACACCACTCAGCGCACACTGCCAGCCAAGTACCACTCCACGCACACCGCAAGCCAAGCGCCACTCACCGCCAGCCAAGCACCGCTCCGCGCACACCATCCAGCCAAGTACTACTCCACACACACCGCCAGCCAAACACCACTCCACACACACCGCCAGCCAAACACCACTCCACACACACCGCCAGCCAAACACCACTCCACACACTCCACCAGCCAAACACCACTCCGTGCACAGACAACCAAGTACCACTCCACGCACACCACCAGCCAAGCACCACTCCACACACACCGCCAGCCAAGCAGCACTCCGTGCACAGACAGCAAAGTAGCACTCCATGCACACCACCAGCCAAGCGCTCCACGCACACCGCCAGCCAAGCACCACTCTGTGCACACCGACAGCCAAGTACCCCTCCACGCACACCGCCAGCCAAACACCACTCAGCGCACACCGACAGCCAAGTACCACTCCACACACATCGCCAGCCAAGCACCACTCCACGCACACCGCAAGCCAAGCGCCACTCACCGCCAGCCAAGCACCGCTCCACAGACACCATCCAGCCAAGTACCACTCCACACACACCACCAGCCAAACACCACTCCACACACACCACCAGCCAAACACCACTCCGTGCACAGACAACCAAGTACCACTCCACGCACACCACCAGCCAAGCGCCACTCCACACACAACGCCAGCCAAGCAGCACTCCGTGCACAGACAGCAAAGTAGCACTCCACGCACACCACCAGCCAAGCGCCACTCCACACACACCGCCAGCCAAGCACCACTCCGTGCACAGGCAGCAAAGTAGCACTCCACGCACACCACCAGCCAAGCGCCACTCCACACACACCACCAGCCAAGCACCACTCCGTGCACAGACAGCCAAGTACCACTCCACACACACAACCAGCCAAGCGCCACTCCACACACACCGCCAGCCAAGCACCACTCCGTGCATAGATAGCCAAGTACCCCTCCACGCACACCGCCAGCCAAACACCACTCAGCACACACCGACAGCCAAGTACCACTCCACACACACCGCCAGCCAAGCACCACTCCACGCACACCGCAAGCCAAGCGCCACTCACCGCCACCCAAGCACCGCTCCACACACACCATCCAGCCAAGTACCACTCCACACACACCGCCAGCAAAAACACCACTTCACACACACCACCAGCCAAACACCATGCCGTGCACAGACAACCAAGTACCACTCCACGCACACCACCAGCCAAGCGCCACTCCACACACACCGCCAGCCAAGCAGCACTCCGTGCACAGACAGCAAAGTAGCACTCCATGCACACCACCAGCTAAGCGCCACTCCACACACACTGCCAGCCAAGCACCACTCCGTGCACAGACAGCAAAGTAGCACTCCACGCACACCACCAGCCAAGCACCACTCCACGCACACCGCAAGCCAAGCGCCACTCACCGCCAGACAAGCACCGCTCCACGCACACCATCCAGCCAAGTACCACTCCACACACACCATCCAGCCAAGTACCACTCCACACACACCGCCAGCCAAACACCATTCCACACACACCACCAGCCAAACACCACTCTGTGCACAGACAACCAAGTACCACTCCACGCACACCACCAGCCAAGCGCCACTCCACACACACCGCCAGCCAAGCAGCACTCCGTGCACAGACAGCAAAGTAGCACTCCACTCACACCACCGCCAAGCCCCACTCCACACACACCGCCAGCCAAGCACCACTCCGTGCACAGACAGCAAAGTAGCACTCCACGCACACCACCAGCTAAGCGCCACTCCACAAACACCACCAGCCAAGCACCACTCCGTGCACAGACAGCCAAGTACCACCCCACACACACCACCAGCCAAGTGCCACTCCACACACACCGCCAGCCAAGCACCACTCCGTGCATAGATAGTCAAGTACCACTCCACGAACACCGCCAGCCAAACACCACTCAACACACACCAACAGCCAAGTACCACTCCACACACACCGCCAGCCAAGCACCACTCCACGCACACCGCAAGCCAAGCGCCACTCACCGCCAGCCAAGCACCGCTCCACGCACGCCATCCAGCCAAGTACCACTCCACACACACCGCCAGCCAAACACCACTCCACACACACCACCAGCCAAACACCACTCCGTGCACAGACAACCAAGTACCACTCCAAGCACACCATCCAGCCAAGCACCACTCCACACACACCACCAGCAAAGCAGCACTCTGTGCACAGACAGCCAAGTACCACTGCACTCACACCATCCAGCCAAGCGCCACTCCACACACACCGCCAGCCAAGCACTACTCCTTGCCCAAGGGGTCGTTTCCTAAAAACTAAATTTAAATTCCCTGGTGCTAGTGGGCATTTTCTGCCCCCCTGGGGGCAAAACGGCAAAAAAAAATGGGCCCATTTGCCCCCAGGGTGGACAGAAAAACAAGAACACAATCATGGCCACCTGGAAGCGACCCTTACCCAAGGGGTCGCTTTCCAAAACAAACACATTGCTTCAACAAAAATCCCTGGTGCTAGTGGGAAATTTCTGCCCCCCCTGGGGGCAAAACGTCCGACAAACGGGCCGATTGATTTACCCCCAGGGGGGGCAGAAAAACAAAAAGTTAAGTGTGAGGCCACCTGGAAGCGACCCTTGCCCAAGGGGTCACTTCCCAAAAGCTAAAAACAAAATCCCTGGTGCTAGTGGGCATTTTCTGTCCCCCCGGGGCAAAACGGCAAAAAAAATGGGCCGATTTGCCCTCAGGGGGGACAAAAAAACGTAAACAAAAAACATGTCCGCCATCTTGGCTCCAAAAAACAACCCTGGTGCTAGTGGGGAATTTCTGCCCCCCCCCCTGGGGACAAAACGGCCTAAAAAACGGGCGATTTGCCCCCAGGGGGGGCAGAAAATCAAAAATGTTATGGCTGCCCACCTGGAAACGACCCTTGCCCAAGGGGTCGCTTCCGAAAAGCTAAATAAACAATCCCTGGTGCTAGTGGGGGCATTTCCGCCGCACAATCGCGACGCTGTGCACGATCGTGAGGCAGAAATGCCCTGCAAAGAGACATCAGGGGAGAGGAAAATCTCTTTCCTCTCCCCTGATGCCTCTTCGCTGCCCCAAACCCCCGCCGGAGTCTCAAAACATACCTTCTTCCACCGGCGCTCAGGAAGCAAATGGCTTCCCGAGCGCTGGGAATCCCTGATGATGTCAGCGCGCGCGTGCTGTGCACGCTGACGTCATCAGGGATTCCCATGGGGGGGGCAGCAGAAGCTCTTCCGCTGCCGCCCCCAGCAAAACAACGAGGATCGGAGAGCCTCGGGGGGAGCGCCAGCGCTTCCTCCGAGGGTGGGGCTGATGACGAGCTGGCCTTGTCATCAGCGCACGACAGGTAAGCGCCATGACGAGCCCAGCTCGTCATTAGCCCCGAAGGGGTTAATAACACCGATGAATCATATCCTGTTGCCAGACATTTTAACAAACTACATGGGCACAATAGGGATCTATTGGCTTATTTTTGTCTGGACAGCCTACCACCTCTCTCTAGAGGAGGGGACCGTCTGCAGAAATTAAGACGGTTAGAATCACGCTACATTATAGATTTACGGAGTAAGAGTCCTTTTGGGCTCAACACACATGAAGAACTAGCAGTACATTTGGGTTATTCATTATATTAATGAACCTTCATTTATTGATTGTGATCTGATCGACTGTATTATAAATGTTTATGTAAATGTATGAATTTATTTGGTTTCTCCATCTGCTTTTGGAGGAATATGCTTGATGAACTGACAAACGTATATTATTGCATTGTTTTGAGGGATGTGTGACATAACAGTAGCCCATTTGTGGGCGATAATAATAATGCTTAAGACATTTAAGCCCATTCAGGGCAGAATAAGATCACCGCTAGTATGGCAGTAGGAGAGTTGATTTTAACTTTCACTACACGATAATAGAAGACCATGATCTTGGAATGTATATACTTTCTTTGTTCATGTTTAAATTGCACTTTCCAAAATGGTGACCAATTTGCAATTTTGCAGTCTTCTTTCTATGTTTATGTAAAACACACTGTGACCGAAGCAATGCTTTTTAAAAAAAAAAAAAGAAATGGCGACACGTTCAAACTTGCAATTGGCAAAGGCTAAGCGCCGAAACGCGTCTTGTCTGTGCTGGGTTGCTAATAAAGAACTGTTAGCACGTCAAAACCCCCCCCCTGTGAGTGCTGTTTTCTTGTTCTTACTGAAAGCGGAGGAAATCTGGGAGCAGTCAAATATCGGCGGGTACACCCCCGCCCTAAAAAGCACCCGCTCGAGTGTGCAGCCGGCTGGTGGTTTCTGGAGCGATAATATATATATATATATATATATTACCTACTGGCGGTCGCCAGTAGGTATATATAGTTAGGATTTTTTCCCTATGGGATTTTTGAAAATTCTATGTCTAATAACTTTGGCGTTTGTGGACGGAATTGGCTGAAATTTTCAGGAAAATGGAACATTTTGTTTCTGAGCAGCCCCTGAAAATTTGGGGGGGGTTCGTCAAGGGGGGGCCGAGAAAAAAGGGGGTCCCAAAACGTGTTTTTCCAATGTTAATTTCCATAGGGAGGTTGGCCTCACTTTTAGCCCGAACGGCTGAATGGATTTGCACGAAACTTGGCAAAATTGTAGGGACTGTTAGCCCGATGTGCCTTTGCTAGGTCTCAATATATGTGCTCCAGTGGATTTTGAGAAATTAACGTTCAAAAAAAGATATATATCTGTAAGCGCGCTCTGGGCAGCGCTCCGGTTTGCGTACTTGACGCGTAACGGAACTTCGCGAAGCGAAGCTGATTGGCTCTCTGGTGTCTGTCAACATTCTAAACAGTCCAGAGCGGCCGCCATCTTGTCTCTCGGTAGGATCGAGAGACAAGAGGAGGCCAAAACAAAGGGGGAAATGACCATAAGGGGGCATAGTAGATCCTCCCTGACCCCCTAGGTTTGATGTGGAGGCTTTAAAAGGGCCCCGCAGGGCAAAAAAAAAATTTTTATTTTTTTTTGCGTGGGGAGCGCCCGGTTCGCGAACCGGGAAGCGTTCTGGGGAGTGTACTATAAGGAAAAAAGAATGATAGACTTTTCAAATACTGTATGTTAATTGATTGTTGGTTTTGTTGATTATTTTTTAATTTCTTTATTTTTTAAGCAATTATTTATTATTGTGATTGTGTTTCAAAATTTAATAAACTTTCTAACATTTCACTGTCTGAAATGTCATTATTTTCATTGAACATAGTTTGTAATCTCTGAGGGTGTAAAATGTCCTCATTTTGAAGGAGGTCATCTACTGCTTGCACACATTGCAGTAGTTCTTGGTCCCAAGTTTCATCCATAAATTCTATATAATTTGGATCAATTATTTCTTGGCTGCTCTCTTGCAGGACAATTTGAAATGAAACTTTGTGTTCGCCTTCCATTTTGCCTGAAATTTGGATAAAAAAAATATATATTAGTAGAGATAGGGCACTGTTGGGATTAATTTTAGATAGGCAGTTTTTATCAGTGAATTTATCTTTGGGCAGTGTATAGTATCAGAGTGGAAGTAGGAATATAAAAAAGTGTACGTGATTTAACGTAAGTAATTTCATAATTATACAAGAGAAGCCTAACTCCATCCATAACTATAACAGAGAAGTCTATCTAAATCTATAACTACTACAGAGGGATAGTATATAACTATCAGAAAAAGTTTACCATATTAACTTATAGTGCACAATATACTTCAGTTTTAAAAATAACAACTTACCTTTACAAAGAAGTTGAAGTGATTAGTGAAAATCCAATTGAAATGTACAACAAGAAGTAGTAGTCAAAATGGCTGTGTTTCCTTCTCTTCCTTTATATATATTCAGGTATATAACCAATCAAATGTCAGGTAATAAAAGTAGAAAATGAAAGTAACATTTTCATTGGTTGTCAATTCCAACACTTCAGATGTGTTTTGAGAAGTAATTTACCTCACGGTATTTAGAGAGGTCTACAGGCTAAATGGCTAAATGGAATTTCAATCAAATTTGTGAAAATGATAGGGATTGGTATGTAGTATGAGCTAATCTATATTTGGTGAGAGTGTCTCCAGTCGTTTTTCTGTAAATTACTTTCCCACCTTTTTTGATGGTGCGCTTCCCAGGGAGCGACCCGGTACGCGAACTGGCGAGCGCCCCGGTACGCGAACCTGAAGCGTTACGGGAGTCCACCATTTTGTGTTTCGGTCGACTTAAGATACAAGATGGAGGGCAAATAATGTTCAGAATGGGTAGAAGGGGGCACGGTAGACTTATCTTGACCCCCTAGGTTTTCTGAGGGTGGCTGAGGAGGCTTATATGTGCGAAAAAAAACATTTTTTTTAAAAATTTCGCGAGGTTAGCTTCCGGTTCGCGTACCAGGTAGCGCCCCGGGGAGCGTACTTTGTTGAAAATTAGTAAAAAAAGTTAGAGAAAAATAATAATTGTGAGTGATCAGATGTAGGGTAGCTCTGAGAAGAGCTTTTGGGTTTATGGTACATTTAGGTACTTATAAGTAGGTACCAATGCACAGTCTTAAATTCAGAATGAAAATTCTGTTGCCCTCATCTGAGAAGTGAACTCCATCTCCTCTGTAGATATCTTGCATGTAGTAACGCAAGTTATTGTTGTACATGGAGCCCATTCCATGGTCTCTCATGTAAGCTGAAACAGATTTGTTTACATGCTTCCTCGACTTCTCAATTTGTGGACAAAATTGGTTTGACCACCTCCATTTCAGTCTTTGGCATATATTTGAATATACCAAGGCAGTTTGAGGAAAAAGTGCCATCAATTGCTCAAAGGTGTCCTTTAAAAGCATTTCCAGACCTACCCCAGTCAAAGTGCCCAAATCATTACCTCCACAGTGCACAATTAACAGGTCAGGTTTTGGCAAATGCATAAAGGTTTTCACCAATGGTATCAATTGGTGACATTTTAATCCTCTGTGGCCAAACCACTTAATTTCCACATCTTGTAAATTGAGGTTAGGTAAATTTCTGTTCTCAGCATACCTCTGAGCCCAATAGATGTAACTATGTCCAACAATCCAGACAGAAAACATGGTGAGAGAAGGTTCTGCTGCAGTCAGATGAAGTGTGGCAATGAAATGGCAGTTGAAAAAATAAGAGTTTAAAATGAAAAAAACTGTGGAGTTTCTGTGTTAATGAAGCAGTAACAGTGATTGGTGGATTTTGATTGCTGAAAACAGAAAGTTAGGGTGCATGGATGAGTTCTTTGAAAGATGTATTTTGAGTGGTCAAGAAAAAATCATTAAATGAAAGATTGCACTGGATATGCCGGTGCACTGAGAGTTCAGAGTTCAATTGAAACATTGTTGTGTGAACTTGCAAACACCAGAGGTCTTCCAAGAGGTGGTTGCTATGCAAAAAAGGCAGAGAGGGCAGAGGGGGGAAGGGTTTTGATTTGAAAAAAGTGAGGGAAGAGTTTTGATTGGGTGACATGAGAGATATGTGTGAAGAATTACAGCATTTCTGTGCTTTTGATAGCTGCAGACTCTGGAGTGCATACCTTTTGCTCTGCTGAAGACAAATTGGTGTGTTTCTGAGACTGTTTTGAAACTCATAAAGTATTTGCTAAGGTGAGAAAAGATTTCTTTAATTTAGATAGAGAATAGTGTGCTTTAAGGAGAAAATTATGAAGAAAGTTGTGTTTTTAAAATGTTGCTTTGTCTCAAGTGTTTTACAAATAGATTTAGTTTTTTTGAGAAATTGTAATTGGAGTAAATGTGAAGTATTAGTACTGACAGGGTGTTTTTGTGCATAGGAGCTGTGGAGTGTTTTTAAATTATGACTTGAAAATCGTTTTTGAGGAAAAGGAATGGTTTTAAAATTTATGACAAGGACATAATGGTGTATGCTTCTTTATAAGGCATTTGAGTGTCTCTGATGTTATTTTTCCCATTTTAATGTAAGACCTTTCCCTGTGGAGCAAATTGCTTGTAAATATTCTCCCACCTGTGCATGGCAAATTTAGATTTTGAATGTTTGCGTTACATAGCCATGTTAAAAGTGACCCAAACATGCTGCAAAGGCAATCAAAAAACACTTTCATGTGTCTTAAGGACATTTTAAGTCATTTCCCCATGTGGAGTGTTTTCAAATTATGACTTGAAAATCGTTTTTGAGGAAAAGGAATGGTTTTAAAATTTATGACAAGGACATAATGGTGTATGCTTCTTTATAAGGCATTTCAGTGTCTCTGATGTTATTTTTCCCATATTAAATTAAAAGACCTTTCCCCGTGGAGCAAATTCCTTGTAAATATGCTCCCACCTGTGCATGGTAAATTTAGATTTTGATTGTTTGAGTTACATAGCCATGTTAAAAGTGACCCAAAAAAGTTGCAAAGGCTTTAAAAAAACACTTTCATGTGTCTTAAGGACATTTTAAGTCATTTCCGTGGGCAGTGTTTTCAAATTATGACTTGAAAATCGTTTTTGAGGTAAAGGAATGTTTTTAAAATTTATGTGCGCCATATGCCCCCAAATTTCTTTTTCAGGGGTGCAGCAGGGTGTTCTTGAGACACCCCTGCACCCTTGGAAAAATCCCTATTTTGCGATGAGCTAATTGCTAATCGCAAATTGCACCTTCATTCCTATGGGCCTCCTGGCCCATGGAAATGAATGGGTAATTTGCAATTAGCAATTTGCTCATCGCAAATTAGGAATGGTAAAGAATCGCCATTTATTCCTTAAAATTCGCTATTTAGGAAATGCAAAATAGTTTGATGATACATATGGCGGTTCATCTCTAACAAGATAAGAAGCTTAGGGATAGATTTATGATGACTGGCGCAATGAAGTGGACATCACTTACTTCATTGGTAGGCCTTTACATGTATTATCTCCTCTTTATTCTTCAACAAGCGTAACTTTGATCTGCAACCCTGAGTAGGCCTCACCTTAAACAAACCTCTGGATAGGCCACACCTTATCGTCATCCTGAATTAATCATTTAAAATTGCTAGGGACAGATTTATGATAGGTGTATGCCTCTTTTGCGCCACTGTGCGTCACTTTTGTGATGCAGCGGCGGTGCAAAAGATTTGCTATGAGGCGACAAAATTACAAATTGATGCATTTAGGCAGATGTGTCATGCTGTAAAAAAAACGTGCCACATGAAACCGATGCAGCAGTGATGCAAAAGATGCACCATGTTGCAAGACAGGCCTCACTTGGGGCCATATGTATCAAGCTAATTAGCATTCGCAAAGGCCGAAATTCTGCGAATTTCGGCCTTTGCGAATGCTAATTAGACAAATGGTATGTATCAAACAAGTTTGATGCAAAATAAGGAATAGCAAAATTTGCTATTCCTTATTTTGCGATTGCACTTAAGTATTTGCAAATTTTGCGATTCTTTAAATGCAATGTATCAAACAAAAAATATGCAAAAAATGCCATTAAGGATTTGCAAATTACCACCAACTTCTAGTTGGTGGTAATTTGCAAATTCTTTTCAAAAAGCTTTTTTTCCAAAAAACAAAAGGTGCCATATGAAGCCCATACGTGCCCCTAGGGCATGTATGTGCGCCATATGCCCCCAAATTTCTTTTTCAGGGGTGCAGCAGGGTGTTCTTGAGACACCCCTGCACCCTTGGAAAAATTCCTAATTTGCGATTAGCTAATTGCTAATCGCAAATTGCACCTTCATTCCTATGGGCCTCCTGGCCCATGGAAATGAATGGGTAATTTGCAATTAGCCATTTGCTCATCACAAATTAGGAATGGTAAGGAATCGCCATTTATTCCTTAAAATTATCTATTTAGGAAATGCAAAATAGTTTGATGATACATATGGCGGTTCATCTCTAACAAGATAAGAAGCTTAGGGATAGATTTATGATGACTGGCGCAATGAAGTGGACATCACTTACTTCATTGGTAGGCCTTTACATGTATTATCTCCTCTGTATTCTTCAACAAGCGTAACTTTGATCTGTAACCCTGAGTAGGCCTCACCTTAAACAAACCTCTGGATAGGCCACACCTTATCGTCATCCTGAATTAATCATTTAAAATGCTAGGGACAGATTTATGATAGGTGTATGCCTCTTTTGCGCCACTGTGCTTCACTTTTGTGATGCAGCGGCGGTGCAAAAGATTTGCTATGAGGCGACAAAATTACAAATTGATGCATTTAGGCAGATGTGTCATGCTGTAAAAAAACCGTGCCACATGAAACCGATGCAGCAGTGATGCAAAAGATGCACCATGCTGCAAGACAGGCCTCACTTGGGGCCATATGTATCAAGCTAATTAGCATTCGCAAAGGCCGAAATTCTGCGAATTTCGGCCTTTGCGAATGCTAATTAGACAAATGGTATGTATCAAACAAGTTTGATGCAAAATAAGGAATAGCAAAATTTGCTATTCCTTATTTTGCGATTGCACTTAAGGATTTGCAAATTTTGCGATTCCTTAAATGCAATGTATCAAACAAAAAATATGCAAAAAATGCCATTAAGGATTTGCAAATTACCACCAACTTCTAGTTGGTGATAATTTGCAAATTCTTTTCAAAAAGCTTTTTTTCCAAAAAACAAAAGGTGCCATGTGACGCCCATACATGCCCTTAGGGCATGTATGTGCGCCATATGCCCCCAAATTTCTTTTTCAGGGGTGCAGCAGGGTGTTCTTGAGACACCCCTGCACCCTTGGAAAAATTCCTAATTTGCGATTAGCTAATTGCTAATCGCAAATTGCACCTTCATTCCTATGGGCCTCCTGGCCCATGGAAATGAATGGGTAATTTGCAATTAGCAATTTGCTCATCGCAAATTAGGAATGGTAAAGAATCGCTATTTATTCCTTAAAATTCGCTATTTAGGAAATGCAAAATAGTTTGATGATACATATGGCGGTTCATCTCTAACAAGATAAGAAGCTTAGGGATAGATTTATGATGACTGGCGCAATGAAGTGGACATCACTTACTTCATTGGTAGGCCTTTACATGTATTATCTCCTCTGTATTCTTCAACAAGCGTAACTTTGATCTGCAACCCTGAGTAGGCCTCACCTTAAACAAACCTCTGGATAGGCCACACCTTATCGTCATCCTGAATTAATCATTTAAAATGCTAGGGACAGATTTATGATAGGTGTATGCCTCTTTTGCGCCACTGTGCGTCACTTTTGTGATGCAGCGGCGGTGCAAAAGATTTGCTATGAGGCGACAAAATTACAAATTGATGCATTTAGGCAGATGTGTCATGCTGTAAAAAAAACGGGCCACATGAAACCGATGCAGCAGTGATGCAAAAGATGCACCATGTTGCAAGACAGGCCTCACTTGGGGCCATATGTATCAAGCTAATTAGCATTCGCAAAGGCCGAAATTCTGCGAATTTCAGCCTTTGCGAATGCTAATTAGACAAATGGTATGTATCAAACAAGTTTGATGCAAAATAAGGAATAGCAAAATTTGCTATTCCTTATTTTGCGATTGCACTTAAGGATTTGCAAATTTTGCGATTCCTTAAATGCAATGTATCAAACAAAAAATATGCAAAAAAATGCCATTAAGGATTTGCAAATTACCACCAACTTCTAGTTGGTGGTAATTTGCAAATTCTTTTCAAAAAGCTTTTTTTCCAAAAAACAAAAGGTGGCATATGACGCCCATACATGCCCTTAGGGCATGTATGTGCGCCATATGCCCCCAAAGTTCTTTTTCAGGGGTGCAGCAGGGTGTTCTTGAGACACCCCTGCACCCTTGGAAAAATTCCTAATTTGCGATTAGCTAATTGCTAATCGCAAATTGCACCTTCATTCCTATGGGCCTCCTGGCCCATGGAAATGAATGGGTAATTTGCAATTAGCAATTTGCTCATCGCAAATTAGGAATGGTAAAGAATCGCTATTTAATACCGATTTTGTACATACATACCGTTTTGCATTTCCTAAATAGCGATTCCTTGAAATTCGCTATTTAGGAAATGCAAAATAGTTTGATGATACATATGGCGGTTCATCACCAACAAGATAAGAAGCTTAGGGATAGATTTATGATGACTGGCGCATCACCAGGGATGTGCCAGTCATCCTGCGCCGCTGTTCCGCCACCCATGGTGTGCTGCATTTACAATGCGGCGCACCATGGGGCAAAAACGGCACAGATGCGTGACGCATCTGTGCCGTAAAGGTGGCGCATTGCTGGAGTTGTATCGCAAGTGCGATGCAGCTCCAGCAAGGCTCAGGGGTGCCCCATCTCCACAATGCTGCGTCAAGACCTATGCCTGCTTCAAGCAGGCGCAGGATTTTGACGCAGCTTTGTCCTATCTGATTGTAAATGCGGCACACCATGGGTGGCAGAGCAGCGGTGCACGTTAACTGGTGCATCCCTGGGGATGTGCCAGTTAACATAAATCTGCCCCTTTACATTTAAGTATGTGCAGGGGACACAGAGTCGGTGAGGCTTATCCAAGGTTAAGAAGAGATGAGTCCTGTTCACTGAAAAATTGGACATAGGCTTCACCTCCTCAGCATCGCTGGACATGGCTAAATAATAGCTGCAAAATGTTACTCTTGTTAAACAATTTTACTATTATAATCTCTGAGATTTGTCTCTTACTCTGCAACATCTCATTGTTGTTATCTTTCTTTAAAGATAAAGACAACATCAACATGAGCGACAATCAACAATCAGTTGATTTCGACCTCATCATTGAACTCGTAATAGAAACATCAGTGGATGTTGATCCCTTGGATGATTTAAATCCTGAGGATGAAGAAGAACGTGATGAGGATGCAGATTTGTCAGAATTGTATGACATAGGATGGGAAGCTGACGTGCTTGAGCCTATGGAACTATAAACATTTATTTTAAAAATTTATAATAAATGAAAAGTAAAAATGTAAACCGTTTCATTTAAAAATAAAGACACCTTCAAAAACAGGTTATGTGTAGTGTCTTCAATAAAATATTAAAATATGCTCATAAAATTAGATCAGATTCACATATAAAACAGCACAGGTAAAATGAATATAAATTCCATTTCTTTTCTGCTATTTCTGTATTCTAAATTTGCCAAGCACTAAAAAATCTTCTATGTAAAAATGTCAAGTAGTATGTTAAGTTTTTGATGACTGTTATTGATTTACTGTTTGGTAATAGTGGTTAATACCATTTTTTATTATATTTTACCACAGATTCAACTGCAGATCATTTCAAGATTTCAGCATGCCAACCAAAGAAAGACTGAGAAAGGCTGCAAAACGTCAAAGACAGCAGGTCAATGAAAAAAAGCAGCAGTCCTCTAACAAAAAGATTTGTCAAGTCACCAAGAAAGCACCGGGTAAGAGTACAAAAACATTCATAAGAAATATCTGTAGTAAAAAAAATATTACTTCAGAAAATGTTTCAGTCCAGAAAAAGAGAAGCAATTCAAACGGAAAGGAAAGGCCAATGAAAAATGTTACTGCTAGAGCAAGAGATAACTCTGTGCATGATAGTAGAAGAAAACAACAGTTTAGGGACATTCGTAAATGAATGTTCCGCAACAGGATAATTGGCAATTTGTTAAAAAATATTAAGAAAGGTCAACAGAAAGTGTTTTTTTATAAGAGAAAAAAATAGTTGAGAAAGTTATTGATCAGGCATTTGAAATTAAACGTAAGTTATTTATTTTGATAATCAATAGAATTAGGAAGCTAAACAAGGCAATTTATGATTTCAAAAGAAATAGTAGATGAAAGAGAATAGTTAATCGTAGTAATTTTTGTGAAGTTTTTTCTGGAGAATGGATGCATAGTTCAAGCTGTGAGGCATTTTTTAATGAGGAGAGTTATTTCCAGGATAATGATTTGGTGCATGCAGTTGACACCAGTGGTCGAGCTTATGAAGTGAAAGATGGTTGTCCAGTTGAAAAAGAAAAACTTGTGACAACAGAGACAGAAGAGGTGTTAGGTAATGAGGTTTTAGGAAGACGTCCTAAGGGTCCTGTGTACACCTGGAAGTGTAGTAGTATTTGCAGTGTGCGACAGGATTCCATCAATTTGCTTTGTGATTTTGTACGGTCATTTAATAAGAAAAGTTTGAAGCAGAAAATGAAGTTGTTGCAAGAATTAGATCCTTGCAGAGTGAGAGAAGTGACAGGTTTGCATGGTCATTCACTGGCTTGTCTTTCCAGTAGAGTATGCCAGAGTGTTTTTCATCATTTCAGGATGCTAGCAGTGCATCATAATAAAGTGAGGAAATTAGTTAGAATGTTGTATTATGCTAAGAGTCCTGCAATTATGCTTAAACAATTATGCGCTGCTCTTTTGCATGGTTCTGAAATAGATGTGAAGAATATATGTGAAGAAATTGAGTTTTGTTACTTTGGAAGTAAAGAGGAGAATGTTGAAATTGACCAAGAAGAAGAGGGTAATGTGGAAGATAGTGTACAGGTTTCCAGTACAGATAATTTCCAGAGGGAAATTGCGACGTTTGAGGTGAAATCAAGTGAGAGGCCAAATTTCACTTATTATAAGAATCAGACTAAGTTAGTGGATTTATATGCAAAAAGTGAAAGGGAAAATAATAGTGAATGGAAGGATTTCACAACATACTTGATGGTAGAAAATTGTTTTGATTTGGGATTGGATCAACGTGTGTGTACTTATTGTTGTAACAAATTAAATCAAAACCAGATGCCTGCTAGAGCAGTTCATAATAATCTGGAATTGGTTGAGATTCCTTCTGAATTGAAGGATTTAAATACGTATGAATCTATTTTGATTCAAAGTATCCATCCCTTTCAGGCTATTGTAAGAATGGAGCCAAAGACAGGGAAATTGCCTCCATCAGATTTACAGAGAGGATTAAAGGGAAGAGTTGTTTATTTGCCTCTAGATTTGAAGAAAAACATTAACACAATTGGAGTAGAAAAAGTGGAAGAGGAACCTCTGGTTATCTTAGTTAATGGGGTTCCGACAAAGAATAAGAAAATATGGCAAGATTTAGTGGATGTTAGGAAAGTTAAAAAGGCAACATTGTATTTGAAAAAAAATTATAAATACTATAAGAATGTATATGTTGCAGAAGAGGAAGTAAGTGAGGAAGAGGATAGCAATTTGTGTGCTGGTCAAATTGAGAAAGTAGAACCCTGTACTAGTGAAGAAATATATGAACATTATAGTGTTCCTCCTTTGCATTCCAAGGAAGTCATGGGGAATGCTATTGAGTTGTTTCAAATGAAACAAGCCAAAGGGAGTCCCATTAGTGTTTGGGAGGAAAGTTTGGAAGCTCGGTGTTTCCCACAGCTTTTTCCAACAGGTCAGGGAGGAAGATATGATGAGCGAACTCATCAAATTCCTGCTTCTGAATACCGGACTTTGCGATTGTATGCAGGAGATGCTAGGTTTCGACAATGCATTCCCTATTTGTTTCATCTCCTGTTTGAAAGCGATCTGTCTGGACTGTCATATGCAGTGAACCACATCTTGAAAAGTGGTATACACATGCAAAACTTCTCGGCAAGTGACTTTATGGATAAAGTCAATGTCCAAGACAGTATTTTGGATTCTCACCTGATTAATCTCATGGCGTGTCAGCGTGGTACTAATTAGTACTGGTACCGTCGTCATGGTGATTTAAAATGTATGCTGAGGAACTTAGGAACTCCCACATGGTTCCTCACTCTGAGCTGTGCCGAGTATGGCTGGGAAGACTTACTTGAATTTCTACGAGAGGCAAATGGAAACATCGAAAACATCGAATTCAAGACACCCGGAGAACTGTGCTCTTTGGATCCAGTCAATGTATGCAGGTACTTCAATCATAGATTTGAAGCTAAGATGTCTTTCATCATGAATAAGAAGAATCCACCTCTTGGAGAGGTGTTGGATTTCTTCTGGAGAAAGGAGTACCAAGCAAGAGGTGCTCCTCATATACATATGCTGCTGTGGATCAAGGATGCACCTAAATTTGGAACGGATCCAGAAGACTCAGTGATGAGTTTCATACAACAGTATTCTACGTGTGCTGTTCCAAACGCAAAGGAGAAGAAAAGCCTAAGAGAAAAAGTTCTACGTTTCAAAAGCCATCGATGTGGAAAGTACTGTCGTAGTAAATTCTGAAACAAGGACAAGTTCTACACCAAATGTCGTTTCGGCTTTCCACGACCGGTGATTTCTAAAGGAAGAGTAAACAGTTTGATGTCTTCGCTGCGACATAATGTGATGAAGAAATCACCTAAAAACACATACAATTTGAAGAGGAACGAAGAGTCCAAGTACATCAACGACTACAACCCGGTGATTTTGTCCATGTGGAATGCTAACATGGATATACAGTTTGTGGCTGATAACTGTATGGCTGTGGCTCGGTATGTGACATCTTACATCACCAAAAAAGAGAAGACAGAATTGAAGGATATGTGGGAGGACATTTCCCATGAAAAGAGCCTCAGTAAGAAGTTGTACAGTTTCAGTCTGAAGATGTTGTCGCATCGAGAAATCGGAGCTTACGAATGTTCTGACCGGTTGTCTTCAGCAAGTCTCTATGCCAAATCCAGGAGTATCGTTTGGGCGAGTCTTGGTCTTGCTGCAACGCGTAATCGAGTTCTGAAACCTGTGCGGGAAATTGAGTATTTGGCGGAAAAGGAGCCAAACAGTACCGACATTTTGAAGACCAACATGTTGGATACATATTATCCAAATCGAAGCAGTCACCTCGACAATGTTTGTCTGTATGAGGTTCTTCAAAATTACATCAAAGAAGATACTGAGAAAGGAGTGTATGCTGTAATAGGAAGTGAGGGATGTCTGGTCAAGCAAAGAAAATGCCACTTGGTAAACCATCGAAAATTGAGTGGCGAATCTCCTGAAAAAAAGGAGTTTTTCTATTTAGCACTTTTGCAACTTTTCAAGCCTTGGCGTGCAGAAGAGGAACTGCTTGGAGATTTCCTCTGTTACAAAGACTCTTTCAATGCTGCCAAGGAGACAATAGAATGTCCTGCTTTTCCCAAATATGTAGAAATGTTGAATGCGGAAATTGAGCAGGAAGCAACAATTGCAGCCGAGATTGCCAGAGACAGTTCTCAGGACAGTCAGAGTTCTGCTTCATTGAGTCAGGATCCACTAGGAGGACCTGTTATCGAAAATGAAGCTGCCACTGCTATGAATGAAGTGGAAAGAGCCATGGCACATGCTCAGGAGGATGCGGTTAACTTAGAAGAGTTGGAAAGACAACTCAACGTTGAGCAGAGGAAAATATATGACGAAGTTACCATGCAAATTGATCATGGATTAAGTCATGAGAAGAAAGAGTGCTCATGTACGTCGTTGAAGCCTGTCCGACAGTACGTGAGTGGAGAAGCGGGAACTGGAAAAAGTTTCCTTATTAAAGCAATTTCATGTTATTTGCAGGAAAGGACTGAGTCATCGCTGTCTTGTGTTGTCACCGCTCCAACTGGACTGGCAGCACATAACATTAAAGGGATTACTTTACATCGTTTACTGATGCTGCCAGTGGAGCATGACAACAAATTACAATATCACAAGCTATCTGGAGATGCTTGTTGTGAAGTTTCAAGAATCTTGAGGAAAATGAAACTTCTTATCATTGACGAAGTAAGCATGGTTTCCAATGTCATGCTTGCCTTTGTGCATTTGAGAATGCAAGAAGTTCTCAAAACAGAGTATGATGTGTTATTTGGTGGCAAACACATCATTGTTTTCGGAGATATTCTGCAGCTGACACCAGTGAAAGGGCAACCTGTGTTCAAAATGCTCTCGCATGAAGATACCAGGAAGTGCCTAGGGAGCATTGGCAACGTCAATATATGGTTAAACTTCAATTATGCTGAACTGCATGAAAATATGCGTCAGGCGAAGGATGAAGTTTACAAGACTATTCTACAAGATGTTAGAATTGGAAAAGTGACCGAGCATGGGAAAGAAGCTTTACATGCACGATTACTGTCAAATTTATATCCAGAACAAGATGTTGTGCCTGAGAATATTTTTCAGAAAATTACTGAGAAGAAATCTGGAACATGTTTGATGCCAACTCTTGCAGAATGTGCCAAATTCAACAACAAAATGTTGCATTTAGAAAAGCAAGAGATTGTGAAACTGGAAGCTATTGACAGAGTAAAGCATATGGGATCAACAATTATTTTGTCTGAGAATTTGAAAACAAAATTGGATTCATTAGAGAAGACTATATCTAAAACTGCAGGTTTTGAAAAGACTCTGAATGTGTGCTTGAACTGCCGTATAATTTTAAGAAGGAATTTACATGTTGAAAGAGGTCTGGTAAATGGATCAATGGGTAATGTTGTTGATTTTGTAAAATACAGAAATAGAGATGGAATTGAATTTTTAAACATTAAATTTGATGGCATTGAGGAAGTACAGCTAATTGGTCGTTGTTCTTCTAGATTTTTCCTTGTAAAAGACTTATATGTTTGCCGTAAGCAGTTTCCTGTTTGCTTGGCATATGCGGTGACAATCCATAAATCGCAAGGTTTAAGTGTAGACAGTGTATTGGTGAATATTGGCAGTTCTGTGTTCAAGGAGGGTATGGCATATGTGGCATTGTCACGAGTTAGAACTTTATCGGGATTGTACTTGATTGAGTGTGATGTCACAAACATTTGTGCGGATCTAGATTGTGTTAAGGAATACAATAGGTTAAGAAGAGAGTATGCGCCACATTTGCCTCAATATCCTTTGTTTGAGAAACGTGTGGTAGGCCGGAAACGAAGAAATGTGACCAATACTGGGGAGGTTGTAGCAAAAAGACGAAAAGTCGATGAACCTGAAATTATAAGCAGAAACAAAAAGGATTCTGTTGAAGATGTTGTTGGTTTTCAATTTGAAAACAGTTCTGGTGTCAACTGCTATGCTAATGTAGTGGTTAATGTTTTGTTTTCTCTAGAAAATGTAAAAGAAGAGATTGTGGTCAATTCTGATCAAAGATTTTGCAGTTTGTTAAATTCTGTGTTAGAGAAATGTAGCACTGATAGAACAAAAATAGAAAGTGTGTCTGAAATTCGAAATCTGTTAGACAGATGTTCAGGCCAAACACAATTCTCTCAAAATATTCAGCAAGATTGTCAGGAGTTTTTAATGTATATGCTTGATGTATTGCATGCTGAAGGTGTAGATGTAGATCACCTGTTTGGGCTTTCTTATCAACGGCAGCATGACTGCGAGAACTGTAGGGTATCAAGTACTACTAGTGTAGACTCAGAAAGATTTATATATTTAACTTTGCCAGACAGTAAATCAGTCTCTTTTAATAAACTAGTAAAAGCAGCTGATCACAACATGGAGTGTAGCCAATGTAAATCTGAAATGATGTCCACATTATTTATACGAACATATGGCCAGTATGTTATTTTAATGTTCCAACGATGTAGGCCTGATGGAACAAAATTGACAACTTTAATTAAAAATTTTGTGGCTTCACAGTTGTCAATATCAGGAAGGACTTTTGTAACTGCAGCAATTATATATCATGACGGTCCTTCAATAACATCAGGACATTACACAGCTTATTTAAAGTCTAGAAATGGCTGGTCATTCTGCAATGATTCTGTTTTAATTTTCAAAAAAAAATTGCCGTATGACCTTAAAAACTCTTACCTGGTGTTTTTAAATCCAAAATTTTAGGGAAAGAATCTCGGGATGTGCTCTGAGGAATTTCAAGAAGTTCTAATGGCTCTTACACGATTTGGCCTTGAGGATAAGTGTAGTACAGAGACATAACTTCTTACCATAACACTGGACGTCATGGAAAAATAACTGCACTTTGAATGAATTCAGAAAAACTGTTTCTTTTTATAAGCAAATTGAAGCAGCCAATCAAAACATGGAGTAGAGGGAATGTAAGTCTGCAATGCTGTCTACTGTTTTATATTGCTTTGTGATTAAAAGTGATGTAGAGAATTAAATAATTGTAGTAGTCATAGAGATAGTGTAAGTCTGCTTCATAGTAAGCAGTATCAGTGTCATAGGAAATGTAGAACATGACTGAGCAAGAAGGGGAAGATATTACTAGTCCAGGATTGTGAAAATGATCTTCAACATTTTAATTGTGAAAGTTGCGGAAATACAACATGACGGGATTGGCTTACAAGAATTCTAAGAGTTATAAATGGCTCTGACATGATTTGGCCTTGTGGAAACGTGTGGTAGAGAGCAAGAAGTCATTTATTGTATGTAACATGTTTTTCAAAACGATGGAGGTTTCTTTCAGAAAGTGGCGGTCTGAAAGTAATAACAGCACAACAGAGTGTAAGCTGTTCATAGGACATCCTTCGACGTCATGGAAAGTAAGTTAACTTTAAGGAGTTCTGAATTCTGATTTGTTATGTTGTATGGGTTTTTTAAACACAATCATTTTGATTGTGGTTTTTTTTCCCCGCTGTTATATGATGAATACCTTCAAGTCACTGTTTTTAGTGAAATTTGATACATTCTGAGAACAGCAAAAATAAACCATTTAACATGTATAATTAATTCTGTACTGTTTGCATTTATGATGTACATTTAGAACTGTGTAGGAGGCATGGAGAAGGAGAGGCTTCTGTAAGTGTCAAAGTTGTTGCATACAGTGCTCATATTCTACGTAGTCTTTCATATGATAGACTACATTTCCACAATGAGATACCTAAGCAAAGGAAACACAGGTGATATGATTGTGGAATGAGCAAAAAAAATTGCACGTTTTTCAATTATATTACCTGTGTTTCCTAACATTACACATCACATTGTGTAGATGAGGTTTAGGCCTGTTCCTGGAGACAGAGGAGGTCTGACATTTGTTCAAGAGTGCAGTGGACATGACTCACTTCGTTGGTAGGCCTCCACATGTATTATCTCCTCTGTATTCTTCAACAAACCTAAATTCCATCTGCAACCCTGAGTAGGACTTACCTGAAACAAATCTGTGGATAGGTTACACCTTATTGGCATCTTGAAACAATCATTTAAAATGTTAGGGTCAGATTTATGGTGGCCGTGCGCCTCTTTTGCTCCATTGTGGGTCACTTTTGTGTAAAAGATGCACCATGTTGCAAGATAGGTTTCAGTTCATCTCCAGCAAGATACCATCAGTTTAAAATGTATATAATTAGCACTGTGTAGGGGGCATGCAGAAGCTGAAGCTTTTGTAAGTGTCAAAGTTGTTGCATGCAGTGCTGCACTTCTGGGTACTGTTTAATATGCTGCACTACATCTGCACTATGAGATACCTAAGCAAAGGCAACACAGGTGATGTGATTGTGAAATGAGGAAAAGAACCTCCACATTTTTCAATTACATCACCTGTGTTTCCTAAGTTTACGAATGACATTGTGCAGATGAAGTTTAGGTCTGTCCACGGACACAGAAGAGGTCTGGCCTTTGTTCAAGAGTGAAGTGGACATGACTTACTTCATTGGTAGGCCTTCACATGTATTATCTCCTCTGTATTCTTCAACAAGCATAAATTTGATATGCAATCCTGAGTAGGCCTCACCTTAAACAAACCTCTGGAGAGGCCACACCTTATCGTCATCCTGAATCAATCATTTCAAATGTTAGGGACAGATTTATGATAGGTGTATGCCTCTTTTGCGCCACTGTGCGTCACTTTTGTGATGCAGCGGCGGTGCAAAAGATTTGCTATGAGGCGGCAAAATTACAAATTGATGCATCTAGGTAGATGTGTCATGCTGTAAAAAACCCATGCCACATGAAACCGATGCAGCAGTGATGCAAAAGATGCACCATGTTGCAAGACAGGCCTGACTTCATCTCCAACAAGATAAGAAGCTAAGTCTTCTGTAAATGTCAAAATTGTTGTATATACTGCTCAACTTCTATGTACTCTTTGATATGCTAGACTCCAGCTGCACTATGAGATACCTAACCAAAGGCAACACAGGTGATGTGATTGTGAAAAGAGGAAAATAAACTCCACATTTTTCAATTACATCACCTGTGTTTCCTAAGTTTACGAATGACATTGTGCCGCTGAAGTTTAGGTCTGTCCACGGACACAGAAGAGGTCTGGCCTTTGTTCAAGAGTGAAGTGGACATGACTTACTTCATTGGTAGGCCTTCACATGTATTATGTCCTCTGTTCTCTTCAACAACTCGAAATTTCATTTGGAACCCTGAGTACGCCTCACCTCAAACAAACCTCTGGATAGGACACATCTTATTGGCATCCTGAAACAATCATTTAAAATGTTAGTGTCTTGCGACACTTTTGTGAGACAACAGCAGTGCAAAAGATGCACCATGTTTTAAGATAGGCCTCACTTCATCTGCATCAAGATACTGTTAGTTTAAAATGTATATCTTTAGGACTGTGTAGGGCGCCTGGAGAAGCAGAAGCTTCTGTAAGTGTCAAAGTTGTTGAAAAACTGTTTGTCCTTCAATCTTTTCCCTTGTCTTTTCTAATTTTTAAATACATGTTTTAATATTTTTCAAATGTTTGTTCTCTCTTTCACAGATTGAAAGTATAAAAACAAAAAGTGAGTAAGTTAACGACAATTATAAGGTAAATGTTTTGTACTCTTTTCGTTACATTTCTATCACATTCACCTACTAGTAGTTTGACAGCTTCATTTCTTTAACCCTCAGTTTCCTGCCTTTGCTACTTCCCTCATTCCTTTCTCTATTACCTACTTACTCTACTCCTTCCACTCCTTTTCTCAGTCCCTCTCTTCTCATAGTTCCTCACTCTTGTTCACTCACTCCGTCTCTATTACTCTTAGTGTCTTTGACTGATCACTCTTTCACTACTTGTTCATTATGCTTTTTCTGTGTAGTTGAAGCACACTAAGGGGCATATTATGAACACAGCCAATAAAATTATTGCTGTTTTTATTGGCAGAAAACTGTTGCAAAAGTGGTTTTAGCGGCAGTTTTCCGGAGCAAAAGCGGCTTTAGCGACACATTTCTGCCGATAAAAGCTGCAAAACTTTTATTGCCTATGTTGATGATATGGCTCTATGTTATTTACATTTCTTTGCTGTTTCAATTAATCTTTTTCTGTTATTTTTTCTTTTCTGTTTTCTGTTTTTTCTCTCTGTTATTCCACATGTTTTAATCCTATTTTGAACATTCACTCACATTCTCCAAGAAACTCTTCTTTGTTATTGTTCTACTCTCTTTTTTTTCTTTCACTTCCTTATCTATTTTGTTTTTCACAATTATACCCTCTTCCATCTTTTCTTCGGTAAATAGATCTATTAAACAGTATCTCTGGTTTACTCCCTATAGCTGTCTTTCTTTTAACATTACTCTCTGTTTACTTCCCTTATACTTACTCTTCTTTTTTTTTTTGAAAAAATGTTTTTGGTTCGCTCCCGGTTCGCGAACCGGGAAGCGAACGGGGAAGCGAACTAAAAGAAATAGAGCTTGCCAGAGTGCTAAACATTCTAGCAATTTTTTTTGAAAGGGGAGGTAGTTCTGAAAAGAACTTTTTTTTAATGTTTTTGTTGTTTTATATATTTTTTTATTTTTCTGAACATTTTTAGTTTTTTTTGTATTTTTTGAACAGTTTTATGTTTTTTTTGTTTTTGATGGAGGGGAAACAACAAAAAACAGGCATTGAAAAGGGCTCAACAGGAGCAAAAAAAAATTACTGTCTGGGGCGGTTAGGGCAATTCTGATTTTCATAAGCTAGGTTGATTAAGGTAATGCTCATGTTACCACATGACAGCAATGCACCGCAATACAAACAGGTACATTTGATATGAGCAAAGTTCTCCTGAATGTTTGGCACGGTTTCCCGTGCCTCTGCTCCTGTCAACGATATCTGTGATGTTGACCTGGCCACAGAAGTTGTTGTTGGGTTATCCTGCATGTCACGCACCTCTGCCTGGCTGTAGTTCAATGGATGCCACCTGTTCATGTGACGATGCATTGTATAGTTACCGAAGCTATACTTTTTATCAGTGCCTCTAGATAACTGGTCTTTACAAATGAGGCAGGTGACATACCTAGCATTTACTTTCTTCTGCCCTCGAGGGAGTGAAAAAAACTGCCAAATAAAACTGGCTTTCCGATGGGAAACCCGGGGCACCTCTTGTAAGAACTGTGGTCCTTCTGTCTCCTCTTCCTCTAGTTCATCCTCTTCCTCCTCTGTGTTGCTGATGAACTGGGGAGGTGGTCCTCTCTTCCCATGAGGAGGTGGAGCTGGTGGTGGGGGTGCACCAGCTGAAGCAACTAATGAAGCCATTGCTCAACTATCAAAAAAGGTCTTCCTCTCACAAAGATGAAAGTCAGAGTGAGGAAAGAAGGAGGGGTTTTCATCATTTGGGAAAAACAATAGTTCTAAACCAATGAAAAGTGTTATTTTTAGGTCACCTGACCTAGCCTTACATCATTATGAAACCAAAAGTGAAATGAACCAAAGAAAAGTTTTATTAACAAGTCACATGACCTCTTACGCTTAAGTTACGCGCTGCGGAACTCGCCCCGGATCGCTTCCGGGTCGCTGCGCTTCGCACCTCGGTTCGCGCTCCGGAGCACTTCCGAGTGCGCTAACGCGGCGCGTCATAAGACGCATTACGCGGCAACGCGGTACGTCGCGCTTTCGCGATGCGCCGCGGATCGCTTCCGGGGAGCTGCGCTTCGCGTCTCAGTTCGCGTACCGGAGCACTTCCGGGTGCGCTTACTCGGCGCGTCATAAGACGCATTACGCGACAACGTGATACGTTGCGCTTCCGCGACGCGTCACGATGTTGATTTCTAACGCGGCAGTTGCGCAAACGGAACGTTTACCGGTTCGCGGACTGGGTCGCGGCATCAAGATGAGCTAACAGGAAGCTTCCCGGTTCGCGAACCGGGAGCGAACAAAAAAAAATATAAAAAATTTTTTTTATTAATAAACATATAAAATATCTTTTTGGATTTAAAGAAGAATACATTTTACAGCTACAGATATTAGCTTTTAAAAAACCAATGAAATTCACTGAAAAAACCATAGGTTATAGACCATATATAGTTAGGAATTAGCATTTACAAAACCTTGAAAATTCACTGAAAAAACCATAGGTTATAGACCATATATAGGGGCCGATTAGGATGGCGGACGGACTTGCGTCCGTCCGCCACCCTTGAGGAGGAGGGAACGTCCGCAGGGGCTGCGGCGTTCCCTCCGTGCTGATTAGGATGTGACCGCCAGGGTGGCGGTCACATCCTCTATATTTAACATTGCGGCGGGTGCAGCTTCAAGCTGCACCCGCCGCAATGTTAAAAAAGCATGTTTTACATTTACATGCACAAAGCGTCCGGCACCGCACGTTGCCTGCTGCTTTGTGCACGCAAATGCAGGGGGGTACCATAGGTACCCCCCATGTGCACCCCCCATTCACCCAGGGGGCCCGCAACGGGCCCCCAAAGTGAATGTCCGTATGCTTTTCCATGGCGGAAAAGCCGCCGTGGAAAAGCATGTATTCACGAACATCCTAATATGGCGGACGGTGTCTCATAGACACCGCCTGCCATGTTATAGCTTTTCCGCCACGGTCGGAAGCCGACCGCGGCGGAAAAGCGGCGGACGGAATTCCAGACCCACCAGCCATCCTAATTTGGCGGTGGGTCTTTGGAGGCTCCGCAGCGGTTTTTCCGCATCCTCCAGGCCGGCGGACACTTCCGCCGGCCCGGAGGATGCGGAAAAACCGCCATCCTAATCGGCCCCATAGTTAGGAATTAGCATTTAAAAAACCTTATTTTACTCACACAAAACCATTGAAATTCCATATATAGTTAGTTGTACTAACTATATATCGCGCACCCGCAATCCACTGCTGATCATGTCACATATTACATCATTCATGACATGGTCAGTGACATCACTGATGACATCACTATTGACATCTCAAATGACATCACTGATGACATCACTGATGACATCTCAAATGACATCACTTTTTTCAGTGAATATATATATATGTATATATAAAATTGCATTGGACTCAATTTCACATTCAATTTTCTCAAAAATTACTGGAGGGATTTACACCAAACATACAAAAGGCACTGCTGCATACCAGTCCCTACCATTTTGCCAAATCTGGTGTAATTCCGTTCAGCCGTTCGAGCTGTAGCCTTGTCAGAATGTCCCTATGGAAATTAACATGGGGAAAACACGTTTTGGGCCCCCCCTTTTGTCTCGTCCCCCGCTTGATGAATCCCCTCGAAACTTTCAGGGAAGGAGCGAGGTCCTAACTATATATACCTACTGGCGACCGCCAGTAGGTATATATATATATATATATATATATATATACCTACTGGCGACCACCAGGTATATATAGTTAGGACCAGACTACAGTATGGATTCAATATACCACAATAACTTGCATTACAACATACAAGGTATCTACAGAGGAGACGATGTCCATTTCCATTTCGTTTTTTTTTTTTAATTCTAATAGGTCCGCGCACCGTGAGTGCTCGGTAAATGGCGGAAAGGTCCGCGCACGGGGAGTGCTCGGTGAGTGCTCGGTGGGCGGACCTCGGTAAAAATTAATACAAAAAATAAAGTTAAAAATTATATTTGAGTGTTTACATGTTAGTTGGCTCTAAAAAGAGCCGTTGTGTTCATTGTGTTTTTTTTGGTACCTACAAGTAAGTACCAATGCAGAGTCTGATGTTACAGAGATAGACTCTGTTCCCTTCATCAGTGAAATGTACACCATCTGTCCTATAGATGCCTTGCATGTTGTAACGCAAGTTGTTGTGGTATATACAACCCATTCCATCGTCTCTCATGTATGCAGAAACAGATTTATTTACATGTTTCCTTGCTTTCTCAATCTGTGGACAAAATTGATTGGACCAATTCCATTTTTGTCTTTGGCAAATATTGGAATAGACAAAGGCAGTTTGAGGAAAAAGTGACATCAATTGTCCAAAGATGTCCTTCAATAGCATTTCCAGACCAACCCCAGTCAAAGTGCATAAGTCATTTCCACCACAGTGCACAATTATAAGGTCAGGATGTGGGAGATGCATGAAGGTTTTCACCAATGGTATCAATTGGTGACATCTCAATACTCTCTGGCCAATCCATAAAATATCCACATTTGGTAAATCAAGGTTTAAAATTCCTCTGTTTGTTGCACACCTTTTAGACCAGAATACAAAGCTGTGTCCTACAAACCATACTGAAGGCATCTTCAAGGCAGGTCTGGTTGTACTCAGATGAGGGCTGTAAATGAAATGGCAGTTGGAAAGCTTGCATTGTAGAAAAAAAGAGGAGGACATTCACTGTTCTTGAAGCTTAAGAAATGATTGGTGCTTTCTGAAAATGGAAAAGAGCATATTAGGGTGCATCGTTTTTTTTTTTTAAAGAAGCGATTCTATTGGTTCTGAAAAGGTCATTGAAAGGAACATTGCACATGATTAGCTGTTATTTTGAAAGCTCTAACAATCTTGGTGGATTCATGTGCAACAAAGTATAATGAACTTTTAAACTCTGTTCTTCCTTAGTTGGGAGTTACCATGTTGACAGGTTGAATGAGCACTAGGGGGATGGGTGAATATTATGTGAGTTTGAAATTGTGGGAATGTAGAACCAATTGAAATGTTAGTTTAGTTTTGAAATAGTGCGGGAAGAGATTTCATTGGTTAAGACCTGAAGTATGTGTGAAGAATGAGTGGGAAAGAGTGCCATTTCTGGTTTCAGTGTCTGAGGTGCATTTCAGAGATTCTGCTTAAGAAAATCTGCTGTGTGTTTGACACTGTTCTATATTTTCAAAAGTGATTTTAAAGGTGAGTAATTTAGAGAGAGTACTGTTTGCAGTATTGGGAAGCATAACAAGCATATTGGGCTTCATTCCTGTTGTTTTTGAAAATGAGTCAGGTTTCTGCATTGTAGTGTAGTGTTCATTTAAATGGGTTGTGCTCTGTGTGTAAAATGATTTACCATGCTAAATGTTTTTTGATAACATGTGTGGCTTAAAGATTTTTGACAAGGATCACAGTGAGTGTCTGTGTGAATTAAGGAATTTTTTTTTTACCTTTTTCCATAATGTTAGCTGTGTGTGCTTACAGTTTGTATTTTTTAGTTTATACGGTAGACTTCTTTTTAAATTGTTTTTTATGCTTGGATTCAATGCTGGTATAGAGATAGTGTAATGGTTTCATTGGACTTGTAAATATTCTCCTTTTTTAGAAGCGCCTTGTGCAACCTTTAACATGGGTGGAAGCCGTGAATGTATGGAGAGGGATAGGAATGGCAGAAAGAAAACCATATAAAATGGTGTGCGAGATGCATAAAGGATTTCACTAATGGCATCAATTGAGATGGAATATAAGATAAAGAGGGGCATATTTACAAGCCACTTGCGCCATGTTTGACATTAATTTTGGTAGAGAGATAGTGTAATGGTTTCATTGGCATATTTACAAGCCACTTGCGCAATGTTTGACATTAATGCTGGTATAGAGATAGTGTAATGGTTTTATTGGCATATTTACAAGCTCCTTGTGCAATGTTTGACATTAATGTTGGTATAGAGATAGTGTAATAGTTTCATTAGCATATTTACAAGCCGCTTGCGCAATGTTTAACATTAATGCTGGTATAGAGATAGTGTAATGGGTTCATTGGCATATTTACAAGGTCCTTGCGCAATGTTTGACATTAATGCTGGTATAGAGATAGTGTAATGTTTTCATTGGCATATTTACAAGCCGCTTGCACAATGTTTGACATTAATGCTGGTATAGAGATAGTGTAATGGTTTCATTGGCATATTTACAAGCCGCTTGCGCAATGTTTGACATTAATGCTGGTATAGAGATAGTGTAATAGTTTCATTGGCATATTTACAAGCCCTTTGCGCAATGTTTGACATTAATGCTGGTATAGAGATAGTGTAATGTTTTCATTGGCATATTTACAAGCCCCTTGTGCAATGTTTAACATTAATGCTGGTATAGAGATAGTGTAATGGTTTTATTGGCATATTTACAAGCCGCTTGCTCAATGTTTAACATTAATGCTGGTATAGAGATAGTGTAATGGTTTTATTGGCATATTTACACGCCCCTTACGCAATGTTTGACATTAATGCTGGTATAGAGATAGTGTAATAGTTTCATTGGCATATTTACAAGCCGCTTGCGCAATGTTTGACATTAATGCTAGTATAGAGATAGTGTAATGGTTTCATTGGCATATTTACAAGCCGCTTGCGCAATGTTTGACATTATTGCTGGTATAGAGATAGTGTAATGGTTTCATTGGCATATTTACAAGCCGCTTGCGCAATGTTTGACATTAATGCTGGTATAGAGATAGTGTAATAGTTTAATTGGCATATTTACAAGCCCCTTATGCAATGTTTGACATTAATGCTGGTATAGAGATAGTGTAATGGTTTCATTGGCATATTTACAAGCCCCTTGCGCAATGTTTGACATTAATTCTGGTATAGAGATAGTGTAATGGTTTCATTGGCATATTTACAAGCCCCTTGCGCAATGTTTAACATTAATGCTGGTATAGAGATAGTGTAATTCAGCTTTGTGTCTGCAGAGACCGAGAGCCGGAGCGGACCGGACCAGGGAGCCCCCCCGGGATGGCCGCCTAGAAGCCCGACCCCCAGAAGGACAGCTTTCCGAATCCGGACTATGGATTCCTGGTAAAACGGAAATAAAGGCAGGTATTTGACCAGTTGGCGTGTTCGTTCAGAAGAAGGAAGTTTGCATTACCTTGAGTGGCAAATAGCCAAATTGGAACAACCCCAATATCCGCTCTCAATATTTCTTGGAATGCCGTCTGTCTTAAAACTCATCCGCCTGGGAGCCCGCATGTTACCGTATATTGCTGCTGGGAGGGCCAGCGGAGATACGACATCGCGGCTGCCTCCATCGCTGCACCATCGCAACAGTGAGTAATGTAAAGTGAACTGTGTCCTCTTCACTTCTGTCCGCACATGATGATCTGAGGCATCAAAGCATTTTGAACTTTTTTTTTTTAGAAGCGCCTTGTGCAACCTTTAACATGGGTGGAAGCCGTGAATGTATGGAGAGGGATAGGAATGGCAGAAAGAAAACCATATAAAATGGTGTGCGAGATGCATAAAGGATTTCACTAATGGCATCAATTGAGATGGAATATAAGATAAAGAGGGGCATATTTACAAGCCACTTGCGCCATGTTTGACATTAATTTTGGTAGAGAGATAGTGTAATGGTTTCATTGGCATATTTACAAGCCACTTGCGCAATGTTTGACATTAATGCTGGTATAGAGATAGTGTAATGGTTTCATTGGCATATTTACAAGCCCCTTGTGCAATGTTTGACATTAATGTTGGTATAGAGATAGTGTAATAGTTTCATTAGCATATTTACAAGCCGCTTGCGCAATGTTTAACATTAATGCTGGTATAGAGATAGTGTAATGGGTTCATTGGCATATTTACAAGGTCCTTGCGCAATGTTTGACATTAATGCTGGTATAGAGATAGTGTAATGTTTTCATTGGCATATTTACAAGCCGCTTGCACAATGTTTGACATTAATGCTGGTATAGAGATAGTGTAATGGTTTCATTGGCATATTTACAAGCCGCTTGCGCAATGTTTGACATTAATGCTGGTATAGAGATAGTGTAATAGTTTCATTGGCATATTTACAAGCCCCTTGCGCAATGTTTGACATTAATGCTGGTATAGAGATAGTGTAATGTTTTCATTGGCATATTTACAAGCCCCTTGTGCAATGTTTAACATTAATGCTGGTATAGAGATAGTGTAATGGTTTTATTGGCATATTTACAAGCCGCTTGCTCAATGTTTAACATTAATGCTGGTATAGAGATAGTGTAATGGTTTTATTGGCATATTTACAAGCCCCTTACGCAATGTTTGACATTAATGCTGGTATAGAGATAGTGTAATGGTTTCATTGGCATATTTACAAGCCGCTTGCGCAATGTTTGACATTAATGCTAGTATAGAGATAGTGTAATGGTTTCATTGGCATATTTACAAGCCGCTTGCGCAATGTTTGACATTATTGCTGGTATAGAGATAGTGTAATGGTTTCATTGGCATATTTACAAGCCGCTTGCGCAATGTTTGACATTAATGCTGGTATAGAGATAGTGTAATAGTTTAATTGGCATATTTACAAGCCCCTTATGCAATGTTTGACATTAATGCTGGTATAGAGATATGTAATGGTTTCATTGGCATATTTACAAGCCCCTTGCGCAATGTTTGACATTAATTCTGGTATAGAGATAGTGTAATGGTTTCATTGGCATATTTACAAGCCCCTTGCGCAATGTTTAACATTAATGCTGGTATAGAGATAGTGTAATTCAGCTTTGTGTCTGCAGAGACCGAGAGCCGGAGCGGACCGGACCAGGGAGCCCCCCCGGGATGGCCGCCTAGAAGCCCGACCCCCAGAAGGACAGCTTTCCGAATCCGGACTATGGATTCCTGGTAAAACGGAAATAAAGGCAGGTATTTGACCAGTTGGCGTGTTCGTTCAGAAGAAGGAAGTTTGCATTACCTTGAGTGGCAAATAGCCAAATTGGAACAACCCCAATATCCGCTCTCAATATTTCTTGGAATGCCGTCTGTCTTAAAACTCATCCGCCTGGGAGCCCGCATGTTACCGTATATTGCTGCTGGGAGGGCCAGCGGAGATACGACATCGCGGCTGCCTCCATCGCTGCACCATCGCAACAGTGAGTAATGTAAAGTGAACTGTGTCCTCTTCACTTCTGTCCGCACATGATGATCTGAGGCATCAAAGCATTTTGAACTGTATATCCTGCACCCTATCATGCTTGGGTAATACGGGCTTATATACCTGCAGCAGCTGGGAATAGCATGGTGGAAGCTGCAAGGCAGCCATTTTGTGGATGCTCAGATGCCGTCCTGGGAGTCCGATCCTGCAGACCTGATCCAGCGGTAATGCAGAAAGATCTGGGATGGGCTTACTTTCGAGGCCTTTCCACAGCTGAATTACTGCGCTGAAGTTCCTGGGTTGTGTCAGTGGGGAGGACCATGGCACAGCTCCTACAATAAACGATCCTGCTGTGCAGCCTTAGCTGGAGTCATCCCTCACTCTTGACCTTCACAAATAGTGGGTTTCTGCTACTGGCCTCCTCATTCCACAGGGCGGCGATACCCCACATCTGAACACTCCAGCAGGTGACCCCTTGATAGTTTGCATCCACACTTCGGGCTTAACATTCTCCTTGATGCCACTGGGCTTTGTCTGATGCCCGATGGAGCTACATGGCTTAGCTATAGGGGAGATGGACTGTGGATTCCCTCCTTGGTCGTCACCTACCCGGTCGGTCTTTAGACAGACTTCCTCTTGTCTCTCCTTGTTGTCTTTTCTCTCTTTCCTCTCTTTCCCAACTCTCCCGCCCCCTCCAATGCTTTTCTCTCTCCTTTCTCTCCTCTCCTAATGTATTGCCTATTATACTTGATGTATTGTGTAATTGTTGATCTTGTCTGATACATTGTTGATCCTCATGTATAGTGTTCTGATACCTTTGGGTCTAGCCAACCTCACTTTCCCTCCTCTCCTCCCCCCCCACTACTTTCTCGTTCCTCTCTCTCCTCCCCTAATGTATTGCTGACTGTTTGATATAATGTTTTCTTGTTTGATCTTTTCCTATATTTTGTTGAACCACATTGTTGCACTTCCTTTCGTCTCTCCTGCAGTCTCCTACCGCATCCGCCCTCCATTCATGTCTCTCCTTCCCTCCTCTATTAATGTATTGAGACTGAACTAATTTGTCTGATGCCCGATGGAGCTACTTAGTTTAGCTATAGGGGAGATGGGCCGTGGATTCCCTCCTTGGTCGTCACCTACCCAGTCGGTCTTTAGACAGACTTCTTTTCGTCTCTCCTCATTGTCTCGTCCCTAGCTCCTATCCACTCTCCCCCGAATTCTCTCCCCTTGCCTGCTACTCTGCCTACCCCCTGTCCTTTGTGCCCTTTGACTAAGCACTCCTTCTCCCCTTGTTGGGGAAAGATCCAATATTTATACTCTGGAGTCTCAGCGAACCCGCTGAGTGAGTCCACTGCGCCAAGGGAGCCACTCACACTTGATGTATGCTATGGCACCCCTTGCCAAAGCACTCCCTCTCTCCTTTCTGGGGAAGGATCCAGGATATAGGCCTTGGAGTCTCAGAGACCTCTCTGAGAGAGTCCACTGCGCAAAGGGAGCCTCTCGCAACAGAGATAGGGAAGTGATACCACTTTCCCTGGGATCACAGCTTACTGGACTTTGGACGTTTGCCTTGACTCGTCTACCGGTTTGTGTACCAGTCACCCTTCCCCTCCTCTTCCCATGCTGTGTCTCTCACCCTAACCTCCTCTTTCCTGCCTTCATTATCTGTCTACTTTCCCTACTCCAACCCCTCCCTGAATCTCTCACCTTGCCTGATTCTCCCCTTACGTATTTGTGCTTATTGTTTATCTCGACCTTACCAGTAACTATGTGGCCAAGCTCTAAGAACTATGTAACCTTTGTTATGATGTAACCTGTAACTATGATCTGATGTACATGTAAAGCGCTCTGATACCTCCGGGTCTAGCCAGCGCTATATAAAACTCTTGAAAATAAAAAAAATAAAAAAATAAAAAGTAATGGTTTCATTGGCATATTTACAAGCCTTTTGCGCAATGTTTGATATGGGTGCCAGCAGAAAATGCATGCAGAGAAATTAAATTGGCACACAGACAAGAATATGAAATGCTTTGAGAGATCTGTAAATGATTTTACTAATGGCATAAATTGAGATGGAATATACAAAAAGGAGAGGCATATTTACAAGCCGCTTGCGCAATGTTTGACATGGGTGCTAGCAGAAAATGCATGCAGAGTAATAAAATTGGCACACAGACAAGCATATGAAATGCTTTAAGAGATCTGTAAAGGATTTTACTAATGGCATAAATTGAGATAGAAGATACAAAAAAGTGAGGCATATTTACAAGCCCCTTGCGCAATGTTTGACATGGGTGCAAGCAGAAAATGCATGCAGAGTAATAAAATTGGCACCCAGACAAGAATATGAAATGCCGTGAGAGATGCGTAAAGGATTTTACTAATGGCATAAATTGAGATAGAATATACAAAAAAGAGAGGCATATTTACAAGCCCCTTGTGCAATGTTTGACATGGGTGCAAGCAGAAAATGCATGCAGAGTAATAAAATTGGCACACTGATAAGAATATGAAATGCTGTGAGAGATGCGTAAAGTATTTTACTAATGGCATAAATTGAGATAGAATATACAAAAAAGAGAGGCATATTTACAAGCCCCTTGTGCAATATTTAACATTAACGCTGATATAGAGATAGTGTAATGGTTTCATTGGCATATTTACAAACCCCTTGCAGAATGCATATTCTTGTCTGTGTGCCAATTGTATTACTCTGCATGCATTTTCTGCTTGCACCCATATCAAACATTGCGCAAGGTGCTTGTAAATATGCCTCTCTTTTTAGTATATTCTATCTCAATTTATGCCATTAGTAAAATCCTTTACGCATCTCTCAAGGCATTTCATATTCTTGTCTGTGTGCCAATTTTATCTCTCTGCAGGCATTTACTGCTTGTATCCATGTTAAACATTGTGCAAGGGGCTTGTAACTATGCCCCTCTTTATTTTATATTCCATCTCAATTGATGCCATTAGTGAAATCCTTTATGCATCTTCCACACCATTTCATATTGTTTTCTATCTGCTATTCCTATCCCTCTCCATATATTCACTGCTTGCACCCATGTTAAAGGTTGCTCAAGGCGCTTGTAAAAAAGGAGCATATTTACAAGCCAAATTAAACTATTAGCACTATCTCTGTACCAGCATTGAATTCAAGCATGAGAAACACTTTAAAAAGAAGTGTACCCTGTAAGCTAAAAGATACAAATTGTGAGCATACACAGCTAACATTATGGAAAAAGATGAAAATATAATTCCTTAATTCACATACACACTCAGTGTGTTCCTTGTCAAAAAAACTTAAAGCCAGACATTTCAACAAAAAACATTTAGTATGGTAAATCGTTTTAGACACAGAAAGTGAGATGAGACACACACACAAACAGACAGATGGTGTAGGCAGAGATTGAGATGACACACACATACAAAAACGAGAGATGGTGGAAGGAGAGAGTGAGATGAGGCATGCAAAGAGGGAGATGGTGCAGGCAGAGAGTGATATGAGACACACAAAGAGAGATGTGAACTAGTGTTTATATTGTTTAGTTAATGTAATTGCTATGTGCTATGTTGGTAGTGGTCTATAATATGTCATATTTTTCTTTTCAACAGATTGTAAATATCTACAGAGTAATAATAGATTATGCCTACCAAGAACGGCAAAGAAAGACTCTATAAGCAAGCTTTATCAATCAAGAGGACTCAATTAGAAGATTCATCCAGAAGACAATCTTCAGAGAAAAATAAATGCTCCTGGTAATGCACCTGTGCTTCCTGTTGCTTCAGGAGAAGTGCTGGGAGTAGAGCCCTGCTCCTCTGATGATCTTTTTATTACAGCTTTACTCCAATTGTTTGGGTGTATATTCCAGACATGGCATTCCATGCTATAGGTTCCAAAGCTGTACTGTTTCTGTGGATTCCCTCTTGAAAGTACTGTCTGACAGAATTTACATGTGACAAAAGGCGCATTTACCTTTTTCTCTTTTCTGGGTTTTTTAAAAATGTCCGTACTATGGACTCTCTCTGTGTTCTAGGCGTTTTAGGAACAAACTCTTCTGAAGATGAAGTAGAAGAATCCTCAAGTTCCTTGTGTTCAGAATGCTCTTGTCCAAAGGCTATTAGTTTCTGGCAACGAATGCATTGCATCATCAAATTGTTAAGTTCAGGTTGGATATTTGCAACCATTGATGCTTGCATTGTGGTGCTGTTGCATCAGAAGAAGTGCTGGGAGCAGAGCCCTGCTCCTCTGATCTTTTCATTACAGCTTTACTCCAATTGTTTGGTTGTATATTTCGGACATGGTGTTCCATGCTATAAGTTCCAAAGCTGTACTTCTTCTGTGGATCCCCTCTTGAAAGTACTGTGTCACAGATTTTACATGTGACAAAAGGCACATTTACCTTTTTCTATTTTTCTGGGTATTTAAAAAATTTCCGTACTATGGACTCTCTCTCTGTTCTAGGGGTTTCTCAGGTTCCTGCTGCTCAGCCATTTCAGTAGATTTTTCAAGAGCAAAGTGCTGATGAAAAAAGGTGTTGCTTCCTCGAAAGCCAAAGAAGAATGATGAAGATGGGAGGGGTCTTTCAAGAATTAGACTAGGAAGTATTATAAACCAATAAAATCTTTTGTTATAAGGTCACATGGTTAGACGTAAGCTTACGGAGTGTTTACGGAGCGTTTACGGAGTGCTCACGTAAGCTTATGTTGCGTTTACGTTTTATTTACGGAGTTCTTACGTCATCTTATGATGTGCTTACGTGGTACGCACCCTTGTGACATTTATAATTGTTTAAATAAAGTTATATATGTTGTTTAAAAGTTTAAAATAAACATGTTCTTTATTATCTCATTTAATATGTTCCTTTATATTGTATAATGAATATGGAAAGGGGCGACCGCTCGGTCCCCCCGAACGTATGGATGGGTGCCCGAACCTGCCGGGAAACAATTTTTGGGCGGGGTGGGCGTAGCCCGGCTGGTATGCCCAAAGCAGCGTAGCAGGGGTGCGCCTTCCCCCGCCCGAGAGGGGTTGTCCTAGACACCTCGATGGAAGACCACGCCCAGTAGGCGTATCGGGGACGGGTACACGCCCTCCCGCAGAAGCATAAAGGAGCGGGAATCCAGGAGATCGTCCTCTTGTTCCTCGGATCGGAAGGCTGCACCCACTCGTTGCTCGTGAGCCCTCGACGGAACAAGCAGCAATTTTGAATGTGTTAATCTTGTTTTTTCTCTTTCAGTTTCGAGGGCCCACAGATTTCAGGACCTCGTGGATCGACCAAGGGCGGAAGCCTCGAAACCATGCCTAGCAAGACAACAGGAAAGGGTTCGGAGACAGAGAGGATGTTACGCCTGTTGTCGAATCGGATGGCTTGTATGGACCGAAAGCTCGGACAAGTTCAATCGCTCGGGAGAGGTCTAGCGGAGGTAAAGAAGCAATTGGCCGCATTGAACGACCCAGGTCAGCCAAAAAAGGTTATAGGCCCGGCTTTGCCGGGAGTAGTCCCCGGGGGAAGAGGGAAGCGGGTCAAGGAAAGGGCGGTTTCGGGGGGGTCCCAGTTCCAGAGGTACCTCTCATCGCCCCCCTTGTACCAGTCGATAACCCGGTTCAGACCCCTGATGTAGGCCAGCCTATCCCGGTGGTGATCACCTCTGTCGAGGAGGATGAAATACCCCCAGAATTGGCCGCACAGTTGACGGCATGGCTCAAAACAAAGGTGGGGGGCACAGCGACCCCGGGAGATCCGGCTGAAGAAGCCAGAGTGTTAATGAAGCAGTTGCGGCAATCGAGAGATGTCGCGAAGGCGAGTGTTCCTCTTGTTCCCCCACAGGTGGCGCCGGGAGTACCAGCAGCTGGTCAAGAAAAGACGGCGGCAACATCAGCTGATCCGGGTAAGCTCGCATTGCCGATGGTGGGGGAGGGCTCGATACCCTCAAGGCGGGAAAAGGTTGCACAGCACATTCCCTTGGCCACGAAAGAGTTAATATGGGGAGACAAGTATGTCAACATGTTTTCATTGTTAACGGACCATCGTGAGATGGAGTATGCTAAAACGGAGAAAGATTTGTGGCACCCTAGTGTCTGGCGCGCCAAGATGGCCGAGTTTAGGGTGGAAGAGACAGTGACGAACTGGGTTAAGGCCTTCTCTATATTTACCGCAGTTATGGGGGAACGTAAACCTGCGGTTATGACTGAGTTGGTTTGCTATCAGAATCGCATCATGGATTTTTATTCAATGTATGAGGGAGAAGAATTGAAAGGCTATGACATGAAGTTCCGTAAAGCAAAAGAATATGATGCTTCTTTGTCTTGGGATTGTTTGGACTCGGTGTCATGGCACAAGCCACTCCTGCCAGGGGCGACAGGTACGTCCTCGCCAGGCGGAAGCGGGTCCGGAGTGGTCCGCCAAAAGCCCGGGGTGCCCTTTTGAGCAGGCACAGGTGAGGGCTATCAGCCTAGAGTTGGCGGGAATGGCGGAAAAGGAGGGGTCTGTTGGGGCTTCAATCGAGGCAATTGTAACAGACCACAGGGGACATGCAAGTTTAAGCATGTGTGTGCCGGCTGTGGAAATGCCTCACACCCGGAAAGTGCATGTAGATCAAAAAATGGTGGGAGGAAAAGGTGGACCTAAGCAGGAGTGAGGTAGACCTTTGTAACCGATTGCCTACACCCGTTGATCTCATGGTTATGATTCCGTGGTTAAACAAATACCCTGATCATGTATCCGCTGGGGTGTTGAGGAAGGGATTCTTACATGGCTTCCACATCCCGGCGGGGGAGGTTCGGGGGAACTCCTTTTTGTAGAAACCAGTTATCGGTACGGCACAACCCAGGCGTGGCAGAAAAGAGAATAGCTAAAGAGGTCAGTTTAGGGCGAGTGGCTGGCCCCTTTTCCTGCCCGCCGGTGGCCGAGTTCATCTGTTCCCCGTTAGGGGTTGTCCCGAAAAAAGATCCGGGGGAGTTTAGACTCATACATAACCTTTCTGCTCCTAGGGGTTCCTCAGTGAATGATGCCATTGACCCAGAAGTTTGTTCGGTACGATACGCATCGTTCGACGATGCCGTGGCCATATTGAACCACCTAGGCCCTGGGGCGCTGATGGCGAAATGTGATATCGAATCAGCATTCCGGTTGCTTCCGGTGCACCCGCAGGATCAGCGCCTGCTAGGTTTTGCATTTCAGGGAAGTTATTACATGGATAAATGTATGCCCATGGGTTGTTCCATTTCGTGTGCATATTTTGAGATGTTTAGCTGTTTTTTGGAATGGGCATTTACCTAGGCTACAGGGCATAGACATGTTATGCATTATCTGGATGACTTTCTGTTTTTGGGGGCAGCCGGGGATACGAATTACGCGCAGGCGCTGTATGATTTCTGCATCCTCATGAATGAATTGGTGTCCCATTGGCACCAGGTAAGACGGTCGGACCATCTACTTCACTGGAGTTTCTGGGAATTGAGCTCGATTCTGTGGAGGGGTGTTTCCGACTACCAGTAGACAAAGTGATAAAGTTCCAGGCTGCCTTGATGCAATGCCTTGGGGGGGATAAAGTGACCCTGCACCAGTTACAACAAACAGTGGGTCAGCTTAATTTTGCCTTGAGGGTGATTCCCATGGCCCGCCCTTTTTCGCGCTCTATCGCGCAAGCTATGGGTGGTCTCAAAGAGGCTCATCACCGTACGAGACTGTCTGGAGAGGTTTCGCCAGGATATGCGTATTTGGTTGGCATTTCTGGCGGACTTCAACGGTCGAGTCGTCTGGAGCTCCCCGCCAGAGTCTTCGGACGAATTAGGTCTATGGACCGACTCGGCAGGGAGCGTGGGTTTTGGCGCCATCTTAGGTGATCGATGGTCAGCACAAACATGGCCAACATGGTGGCACTCCAACGGTCTCACAGGTAACATTGGGTTCCTGGAGTTATTCCCCATCTGGGTTGCTCTGATGACATGGGCTGACGACTTCAGGGGCCGCTCAGTGGTGTTTTGGTCCGACAATATGACGGTTGTTGATTGCATTAAACAACAGGCAGCACGCTGCAAAATGATCTTGAGATTGTTGAAAGAGATTGTGCTGCTGTGCATGAGACTGAATGTACTGTTCAGGGCAAAACATGTGCCAGGTGTACTGAATCATGCGGCTGATGCACTCTCTCGTTCACATATGCAGGCATTATGGGGTTATCTGCCCACAGCAGACCCAGAGGCAGCACCATTCCCAGAAGCAATGTGGTTAATCGGTGCCTCGGATTACAAGACCTCGTGGCAGCGAGTCTAGCCCCCCGGACAAGGAAAGCATACGAAGGAGCGTTTCGTTCCTATTGCACATATTTGGGTCCTGCAGGGAGTCGGAATTGGGGTCAGGAGGAATCCGTCCTGGGGTACCTGGTAGCACTACACAGGGAGGGCCGATCAGTGGCAACGGCCGGTAGGCATAGGGCGGCCATTTCCTTCATGGCCCAGGTACACGGCATAAAAGACCCTACAGGTTCTTTTTTGGTGAAGAAAGCCCTTCGCGGCTGGCAGCGCCTTGAGGGTTGCAAGAAAGATACGAGGCACCCGATTGGCTTAGACAGACTGTCTCTGCTTTTAGCAAAGCTGGATGAGACGTGTTCCTCCCATTACGAAACAGTTCTGTTCCGGGCAGCGTTCACATTGGCATTCCATGGGGCCATGAGGGTGAGCGAGCTTGTCGCAAAGAACAAGAGAGATATGGAGGGAGGTTTGTGCAGGGATCACATCCAGATAAGGGGTGATTCGATGGTAATCATGATAGCCAGGTCCAAGACTGACCAGGGGGCTATGGGAGATAGTGTGGTCGTACAGCGCAAGCGTGGGTCCCCCGTCTGCCCGTTGAAATGTGTGGAAGACTATTTGGCGCTAAGAGCGGCGGCTTGGGGGGGGAGCTTGCTACGACACAAGGATGGCACCCCACTGACGAGATTTCAGTTTCAGAGGGTGCTGGCACTGGGAATCGCTGACGCGGGCATGGACCCGTGCGATTTTGGGACCCACTCCTTTAGGATAGGGGCTGCTACTGAGGCTACAGCCAGGGGTCAGAGTGCGGAGGAGGTGAAACAATTGGGCCGTTGGTCCTCGAATTGCTTCAAGAGGTATGTGCGCCTGCACATGTTGTAAGTGATCAATTGACATGCACTCACGTTTTCTGTCTTTTGTTTACTTTGCAGTTTCGCGAGCCTGCCATGCAGGGCGGAATTGGAGGTCGACCCTGCATCAAGAGACCAGCGGTCAGAGATCACTGACTGGAGAGAGGATGGCATGGGTCGTGGGCCACTCATACGTGAGGCGCGCCGGTGACGTATTCAAGGAAGGTGACGCGATTCACGCACCTGGGGAATACGGGTTCAGAGTGGCTTTCCATGGGAAAGGTGGGCTCGTTTTTGACAAATTTGAGTCATTTTTCGAGGGACTTTTAGGGCGGCATAGGTCACCGCCATCTGTAGTCATAGTACACCTGGGAGGCAGCGATTTGGTGACACTGGGTAGACGAGTGTTACTTGAACGAATCTTGTCGGCTGTTAGCTGGTTGGCTAAAAGAGTCCCGGGGTGCACGATGGCCTGGTCCCACATGATTCCTAGAAGGAGGTGGCAGGGGGGCCTTTCGGTGTCAGCTCTGAACCATTCAGTTAAACGGGTCAATAATAAAATTGGTAGATTGTTCCGTTCTGCACAGTTGCATGTCATTCCACATGGGTGTATCCGGGGTGACCATATGTATCTGAACGATGGGGTTCACTTGTCCAGGGAGGGGAATGATTTACTCATAGGAGACTTTGTTGCATGGCTAAGAGGTTTGAGGAAGCATGACCTATAGGAGGAGTTGGGGGGGACCGGATAGTCGGTCAACTATCCGGTCTGTGGCGGTAAGGTCATGATCGGTGAGCAGTAATTTAAAGGTCCCTAGAGTGGGGCGCCACCCACAATGGATGGGAGCGCCCGGGGGAAGACGGCCATTGGCCCCTTCCATGGGGAGGCGGCATCCACTAAGGATGGGGCGCCTAGGGGGAGATGGCCATGGGCCCCTCCCAGGGGGGGAGGCGGTTATATGCCCCTCCTTACTAATTTCCCGGGGGCCGGATATCCGCGACGGCGGATAGAGAGTGTGGGGTTGGGGGGGAGAGTCCACGCTGTCCTTCCTACAGAGACCTCATACGGGAACTCGGACGACCCTTTAAGATGGCGTTGAGTAGAAAGGGGGCCCCCACCACGACAAGGGAAGTTACAGTTGGCAATGAGGGTAGAGCCCTCTGCGCATGCGCCGCTCACACAGTGAGGGCGGGAGTTTGGTAGTAGGGATCTGACACCGGTTAAGACCTTGCCGTTGGCCCTTAATTCTAGGATGTACAATTTGAATTAGAGTGTATGCATTTTCAGGATGTTAGCCAAAAGTACATGACTGCATCGAAATGTAACAAATGACAAATTGTACATAATGCATAATGATGAAACTTTTATTTAATGTTTTAAATTTTGTTTCATATTTTAATAAATACGGCCGGGAGGGTGACTCCCTCCCGTCTTCCAAAAGTTCAACTATTGTCCGACTTCCCATCCTTGGTGATATGTGTTGGGAGGGGGTGGCGGGCATCCCGGCCAAATGTAGATATAATGATTTAGCACCCTCGTGATATTTATAATTGTTTAAATAAAGTTATATATGTTGTTTAAATGTTTAAAATAAACATGTTCTTTATTATCCCAGGTAATGTGTTCTTTTATATTGTTCAATGAATACGTAGATATAACGATTTAAAGTTTATAAAACTTGCGGAGGTAAATAATGAATTCCTGTGTACATGCATATCTGTACATGTACATTTGTGCCATGTGGCACACATACATGTTGTAAGACCATGTATGTGTGTGACATGGCACACAAGTCAGAATCAGGGGTGCAACAGGCTGTCAAAGTGACAACCTGTCCCCCTTGTCAATTCGGTAATTTTACCGATTCGTTATTTACTGATTCGGTAATTGCCATTGATTCCTATTGGCCTCAAGACTTATAGGAATCAATGGCAATTACCAAATCGGTAAATACCGATTCGGTAAAATGACGGAATTATACAGATTCTGTAATTTCAAAAGAGAAATTACCTACATCCAAATTACCTAATCTTAAATATTGAAGTGGTATGATTTGGTATTTATGAGTAGGTAAATCGAGATTACGTACATCTGGCCCATTGAGTTGTAACATATTTATATACATATGTTACATTTCAGTGCTTTGGAAGTAGTACAGTATACTATAGGTAAACATCTTATAGGTTTATGCTGTACCACATCCTTATAGTTTTGCATTTTGACATTCAGTATGACAAACTTTTACATACAAACATAGAAATGTAGTTCTTTTTTTAACCAGTAGAGGTAGTTGTAAAAAGAACTGTTTGGTACGCACCCTTACAAGATTTGTAATTGCTTAAATAAAGTTATATATGTTTTTTAAAAGTTGCTTAACTAAAGTTATATATGTTGTTTATAAACTAAAATAAACATGTTCTTTATTATCCCAGATAATGTGTACTTTTATATTGTACAATGAATATGTAGATATAACGGTAACACTTTCGGGGGAAAATAATGAATTGCTGTGTACATGCACATCTGTGCATGTACATTTGTGCCATGTGGCACACATACATGTCGTAAGACCATGTATGTGTGTGACATGGCACACAAGTCAGAATCAGGGGTGCAACAGGTTGTCAAAGTGACAACCTGTCCCCCTTGACAATTCGGTAATTTTACCGAATTGGTATTTACTGATTCAGTAATTGCCATTGATTCCTATTGGCCTCAAGGCCCATAGGAATGAATGGCAATTACCGAATCGATATATACCGATTCGGTAAAATGACTGAATTAAACAGATTCAGTAATTTCAAAAGAGAAATTACCTACATCCCATTTACCTACTCTTAAATATTGAAGTGGTTATGATTTGGGACGCGATGTAGGTAGGCATTTACTGGTCGGTAACGGCTGAATTTGGCAGTTACCGACTGGTAAATGCCTTTTCCTATGTAGGAGGCATTTATTTACAGATTTGGTATTTTTACCGATTCTGTATTTACCGAATCGGTAAAATTACCGAATCGGTAACTAAGGGCGGGCGTGGTTCGCGAAGTAGCGCTACGCGAAACTACGCGAAGTGCACTTCGCACTACGCGAACTTCACGTAGCACTACGGGAGCTGCGTAGTAGCATGTTCGCACTGTGCAAGATGCATTTTCAATGATTGCACAGTGCGAACAAGCATCCGGCACTGTGCAATCATTGAAAACGGCATCTTGCACAGTGTGAGCTGTAGTTTTCTGCCGCTCGAGTAGATTTTTACTCGAGCAGCAGCTTTCTCAACGCGAACTGGTACTTTCTCATCGCCAGCGGTCGCGAGCATGCACGACCACTCGCAATGAGAAACCTGACTTCCCCGCATTGAGAATCTCACCGGGATGTCATTTTGCTTGCTTGCGGTCGCGAACATGATGTTGAGGACCGCGCACAAGCAAAAAATGACCGCTGCGCTACGCTGTGCTACACGTGTTCGCACTGGGCTACGTGCATTTCGCGTAGTGCGAAGTTGCGCAAACTTCGCAAACTACGCGAGCGTAGCGTAGTGCTTCACCCAGGGTTAATACAGACTCTGTAAAAATACAAAATCTGTAAATTCTAATGTAGGTAGCACTGTTGATCGCGCTAGCGGCGTCTAAGAATTCGTTATTTACCACTCAATACAATTGGGTGGTAAATAAGGAATTCCTGTGTACATGCACATCTGTGCATGTACACCTGTGCCATGTGGCACACATACATTCCTTAAGGGCATGAATGTGTGTCACATTGCACACAAGCCAAAAACAGGGGTGCTACAGGGTGTCTAAGTGACACCCTGTTCCCCCTGGCAGGATTCGGTATTTACCGATTCGGTAATTACTGAATCGGTATTTGCCATTGATTCCTATGGGCTTCAAGGCCCATAGGAATCAATGGTGAATACAGATTCGGGAATTATCGAATCAGTAATTACCGAATTTCACCGAATCGGTAATTAATTCGGTAAAAATACCTACATCCCCATTGCCAGTTCTTAAATACCGAATTGGTATGATTCGGTATTTAAGAAGTGGTATTCTGGGATTACCTACATCGGGCCCTTGGTATTTATGAGTAGGTAAATCGAGATTACGTACATCTGGCCCATTGAGTTGTAGCATATTTATATACATATGTTACATTTCAGTGCTTTGGAAGTAGTACAGTATACTATAGGTAAACACCTTATAGATTTATGCTGTACCACATCCTTATAGTTTTGCACTTTGACATTCACTATGACAAACTTTTACATACAAACATAGAAATGTTGTTCTTTCTTTAACCAGTAGAGGTAGTTCTAAAAAGAACTGCTTTTTTTGTTTTGTTTTTGTTTTGCTTGAAAAACGATGTAAAGAAATAAACTTTTTAAGGCAGATAATTGTTCAACCGGAACAAACTATGAAAAATAAAGAAAAAAATTATGGGATGCACCTGTGCCTCCTGTTTTTTTGCAGGATAACTTGAATGGACTCTTGTCCAAAGACTAATATTTTCTGGCAACGAATGCATTGCATCATCAAATTCTTAAGTTCTGGTTGGATAATTGCAATTGTTGATGCTTGCATTGGTGGTGCTGTTGATTGAGAAGAAGTGCTGGGAGCAGAGCCCTGCTCCTCTGATGATCTTTTCATTACAGCTTTACACCAATTGTTTGGGTGTATATTCTTGACATGGCGTTCCATGATATAAGTTCCAAAGCTATACTTCTTCTGTGGATCCCCTCTGGAAAGTACCATGTCACAGATTTTACATGTGACAAAAGGCGCATTTACCTTTTTCTGTCCATCTGGGAATTGAAAACATTTCCAAACTATGGACTCTTTCGGTGATCTAGGGGTTTCAGGAACAAACTCATCTGAAGATGAACTGGAAGAATTCTCAAGTTCCTGGTGTTCAGAATGCTCAGGTTCCTCATGTTCTGAATGCTCAGGTTGCTGCTGTTCAGACATTTCAATAGATTTTTCAGGAGCAAAGTGCTGATGAAAAAAGGTGTTTCTTCCTCGAAAGCCAAGGAAGAATGATGAAGATGGGAGGGGTCTTTCCAGAATTGGAGTAGGAAGTATTATAAACCAATAGAATCTTTTGTTCTGAGGTCACATGGTTGGACGTAAGCTTACGAAGCGTTTACGGAGCATTTACAGAGCGCTTACGTAAGCTTACGTTGCGTTTACGTAAGCTTACGTTCCGTTTACGGAGCACTTACGTCTTCTTACGATGCGCTTACGTAGTACGCACCCTCGCGAGATTTATAATTGCTTTAATAAAGTTATATATGGTCTGTAAAAGTTTAAATTAACATGTTCTTTATTATCCCAGATAATTGTGGAGAAGTGTGGCTCACTGGTTAGAAGCGGCAGACCCTGAAGCAGAGGTCAGCCCGGGACCAGGGTTCAATCCCCGTCGTGGCAGGGTCTTGTGTCAATGTCCGCGGACTCGATAATTCTCGCCTAGGTGCCTAAGCTAACCATGGGTCCCACTCTGCAACTCTGGGCAATAGCTTGCTTAATCTCCACAAAGGCCCCATCAGCGCCAGGGATGCCTGGCTTCCCCTTGGGGGTGCCCAGGAGGGACCATCTCACAGGGAAAGCCAGGACGGGTTCCCCCGACGGTATACAGCGCCAGGACACTCCGAGATGGAGTAACAGTGCGCTTTACAAGTATACATTTACATTTACAATGTGTACCTTTACATTGTGCAATGAATACGTAGATATAACGATTTAAAGTTTATAAAACTTTCAGGGGTAAGAGCTCGAAGCTTTTACGTTGCGGGGACGGAGCTCTTACGTTGCGTGCACGTGTGACGTACCCTCGCAAGATTTATTACTACTGCAAAAAATAATATACTGTTGTTAAAAGTGTAGAAAAAACATTTTCTACCTTAAAGCAGATATTGTCTACCTTTAAAATGTACGTTAAAAACGTAGATATTATGTTTTAGAAATTTTAAAAAATTGTCGGGTAAGAGCTCGGAGCGTTTTTGGTGTGCCTACGGAGCGCTCACGGAGCGCGGACCATGTAATCATATTAAAAATAAACTTGAAAATAAAAATGATATATATATTATATTAAATATATATATTCACTGAAAAAAACATAGGTTTCAAGCCTTACATAGTTAGGTATTAGCAATTAAAAAACCTTGCAAATTCACTGAAAAAAACATAGGTTTCAGGTCATATATAGTTAGGTATTAGCATTTAAAAAACCTTGCAAATTCACTTAAAAAAACCATAGGATTCAGGTCATATGTAGTTAGGAATTAGCATTTAAAAAACCTTGCAAATTCACTGAAAAAAAAACATAGGTTTCAGGTCATATATAGTTAGGTATTAGCATTTAAAAAACCGTGCAAATTCACTGAAAAAAACATAGGTTTCAGGTCATATATAGTTATGAATTAGCATTTAAAAAAACATTGAAATTGCTCCTATATAGTTAGTTGTACTAACTATATTTCGCGCACCCGCAATCCACTGCTGATGATGTCACATATTACATCATTCATGACTTGGTCAGCGACATCACTGATGACATCACTGATGACATCTCAAGGTTCACACCCTGAAGGTTTCGGGGAGATTCGTAAAGTGGGGGCTGAGAAAAAAGGGGGGGTCCCAAAACGTGTTTTCCCCGTGTTAATTTCCATAGGACGTTCTGACAAGGCTACAGCCCGAACCGCTGAACGGAATTACACCAAACTTGGCAAACTTGTAGGGACTGGTACGCAGAAGTGCCTTTGCTATATTTGGTGAAAATTGCTCCAGTGGTTTGTATGAAAATAACTTCAAAATCACATATATATCTGGGCGGAGCCTAACCACACATCTCATCGTGAGATCTGATTGGCTGTCAGCACTTCATCCAAGCAGTGTTGGCAGCCATCTTGGGACCAATATACATGATAGCACCTCATTAAAAAGCATTGTAGTTAATAGAGGGTTTTAGGAATTTAGTTACATTATAAATCATTTGTTGATGGTACCATACTTATTTTAGGAATTGTGGTGTGTTCTAAGGTGATTTTTCCATGTGAAAAAGCCTTCTGCTGGGATATCATGAATCATGTTTGAAAGAAAACTATTATCTCATGCTTTTCCCACAGTGGTTTGGAAGGGGATCTATAAGCTAAACTGAAAGCATATTTTCTGTAAATTCACATTATCCTTCTCAGTCATGTGAGAATGAAGTCTGACATTCTCAGTAAAACATGCACATCCAACAAGGACAGAGACTGTCAGTTGATTCCTTTGTATTCTATTGCAGCCTCCTAGAGTGTTCTAAAGAACAACTAGAGCGCTTATAGTTCTACTTATTACAAAGGTATGGCACACCTGAAGCCATCTTGATTGGAATAAAGTGGTAACTCTTAAAACATTTAATTTAAAACGGAACAAAATGAGGGGGTATATTCTGCCATAGAAAGTATAATTAGTGCTGCAGAAAGAAAAAGTAGGGCACATTTTGAGTGACTTCCCAAATCCTCTTCTATTTCATTAAATAATTCTGACATTCAGTCTCCCAAGATGGCCACCAGAGACAAAAGAGCCCAAATGTAGCCCAAATATCACCCAGATGTAGCCCAAGTATAGCGCAATGACAGAATGTCCCAGAGTGTTCTAAAGAACAACTAGAGCACTAACAGTCTTACTTATGACAAAAGTATGGCACACCAGAAGCCATCTTGATTGGAATGAAGTGGTAAGTCTGAAAACATTTAATTTAAAAAGGAACAAAATGAGGGGGTTCATTTTGCCATAGAAATAGACAGTATGATTAGCAGCAAACTTCCCTGGGGAGCAGTAGCTTTACTACAGTGATCTAATGAGCAACTAGAGTGCTAACATTCAGAATTTATGGCAAATGTGTGACACATCTGAATGCCTTCTTGATGGAACCAAAGTAAACAAGCATTGAAAATGCAATAGATCTCGCCCTCGTTTAAGTTAAAGCCATTCTGTTTGTAATGAGGTGGCTTTTTAGCTTTGCTTTTATTAGTGTTTTTAAAACTTTCATGTAAATAACATGCATATGTATGCATATATGTATGTATATGTATGCATGCATTTATATTTGTTTTTATATAGATATGCAGATTATATAGGCCCCAGCCCTAATCTTGAATGAAATTGCCCCCTTGATCATTAACCCCCTACTCGAAATCTGGAACTCCTCCTTAACTACTAGTGTTGTCCCCTCTGCCTGGAAACACGCATTGCTAATCCCAATTTTAAAAAAAGCAGGCATAGACCCTCATTGTCTAAGCAACTACCGACCGATCTCACTTCTGCCCAAACCCGCCAAAGTACTCGAGAAAGTCCACATTTGTCCACATTTGTAAAGCGCACAATCACCCGTAAGGGTCTCTAGGCGCTGGGGGCCGTCGGGAAGATTAAGCGAGCTATTGCCCAGAGTCACATGGTGCTGGGCTAACCTGCCGCCGGAGCCGGGGATCGAACCGTGGTCCCCAGATTCCGGCGTCAGTCGCCCTGGCCGCGGCGCCACACCTCTCAAGCTGTTCAAATACAACTATCGAGCTACCTTGAATCAAACTCCTTGTTTCACGATACCCAATCAGGCTTCAGACCGGACTATAATACCGAGTCAGCGCTACTTGAAGTATCCGAGTCAATCCGTGAATGCACCGATAGGGGAGAGGAGGCCATGCTGGTCCTCCTCGACCTATCCGCTGCATTCGATACCATCTCGCACGACAAACTACTGACTCGCCTGCAAGAGATAGGTATCGGCGGGCCTCCCCTCTTATGGGTAAAATCATTTCTCACAAACAGAACCCAACAAGTGATGCTGGGATCCTTTCTCTCTGCCAAAAAAACGCTGATTTGGGGAGTTCCACAGGGCTCCTCCCTTAGCCCGCTCCTCTTCAATGTGTACCTAAAGCCACTGGCAAAAGTTGTCGAATCCTGTGGCATCAAAATTACCTTCTACGCCGACGACACCCAATTGGTGTTCTCCTTCAAAAACCACACTGAAAAATCTTTCGACAACTTTCGCCATTGCATGCTGAAGATCGCCTCATGGATGTCTGAGAACAACTTAAAGCTCAATACTGATAAGACTGAAGTCTTATTTTTTAATCAGAAATCACCCTTACCTCCCTAATATCTGGTGGCCGACCGAACTCAACCCAGTACCAGTCCTAGCCGCCCGAAACCTAGGCTTTCAATTCGACACCTCTCTCTCCTGTAAAACCCAAATCAGCAAAGTTACCTCTGCCTGCTTCGGGAAGCTACGAATGTTAAAAAAAATCATCCCCTACTTACCACTAGACTCTCGAAAAACAGTAGTCCATGCCCTGATTACTTCCCACCTAGACTACGCTAATAGCTTGTATGTAGGTGCTCCATCCTACCTCATTAACCAACTACAGAGATTCCAGAACGCAGCAGCCAGGCTGACTTATAACATTCCTTATCGTCACTCCATTTCACCCCACCTAATCAAACTCCACTGGCTCCCAATAAAACTACGGATCCAATTCAAAGCCTTAACTCTGGCTTTCAGAGCCCTCAATGACCGATGCCCTACATATCTACGGCGCAGAATTAAGTTTTCACAGGCACAACGTAACCTCAGATCCAACCACCTCCGCCTCATGATATGCCCCCGTTTTCGTCTTGCTCGCACGGGAGGAAGGGCCCTTGCAGTTGTCACTTCCAAACTCTGGATTCAGCTGCCCACAGAGTTAAGATTCCTGACATCAGAACCCCTGTTCCGAAGAAAACTAAAAACCTGGTTATTTTCCCAGATCTAAACTCACCTCACTCTTCACTCTCCCCCGACCCTCCTGAGATAATGTCTTCAGCGCCGGGACACCTCCGTCGGAGGTAGCTGCGCGCTCTACAAAATACTAAATAAATAAATAAATATATGTTTATATATGTATGTATATATATATATATATATATATATATATATACACATACATAAATGCATATGCATATATATGCATATATATATGTGTATATGTGTGCATGTAGAGAGAGGTAGAGAGGTAGAGGTGTAGAGGTAGAGAGTTAGAGGTAGAGAGGTAGAGCGGTAGAGACTAGTAGAGAAAGAAGTAGAGAGAGGTAGAGAGGTAGAGAGAAGAGAGTGAGTATTAGAGTAGAGAGTGAGTAGTAGAGAGTAGTAGAGAGCAGTAGAGAGAGTAGCAGAGAGTGAGTAGTAGAGAGTAGTAGAGTGAATAGTAGAGTGAGTCGTAGAGTAGTAGAGAGTGAGTAGTAGAGAGTAGTAGAGAGTAAGTAGTAGAGTGAGTAGTAGAGAGCAGTAGAGAGTGAGTAGTAGAGAGTAGTAAAGAGTGAGTAGTAGAGAGTAGTAGAGAGTGAGTAGCAGAGAGAGAGAATAGTAGAGAGTAGTAGAGAGTCAGTAGTAGAGTGAGTAGTAGAGAGTAGTAGAGAGAGAGTAGTAGAGAGTGAGTAGTAGAGAGTAGTAGAGAGTGAGTAGTAGAGAGTGAGTAGTAGAGAGTAGTAGAGAGTGAGTAGTAGAGAGTAGTAGAGAGTGAGAAGTAGAGAGTGAGTAGTAGAGAGTAGTAGATAGTGAGTAGTAAAGAGTGAGTAGTAGAGAGAGAGTAGTAGAGAGTGAGTAGTAGAGAGAGAGTAGTAGAGAGTGAGTAGTAGAGAGTAGTAGAGAGTGAATAGTGGAGAGTAGTAGATAGTGAGTAGTAGGGAGTGAGTAGTAGCGAGAGAGTAGTAGAGAATGAGTAGTAGAGAGTGAGTATTAGAGAGTAGTGGAGTAGTAGAGAGTAAGTAGTAGAAAGTAGTGGACACAGCACCACTTGCACAATAAGTCCAATCAAATCATATTACTTAGAGTCCTTATTGAAGCGCTGAATCTTGGTGTATATTCAAATGCTTTTATTTTCCTTAAGTGTATGTACCACAGCCAGCTGACGCGTTTCGTTCTGTACAACTGAACTTCTTCAGGGCTTTCTTATTTCCTTCAAGTTATGTTGGTATCCTGTTGTCATATAACTAGATATTTCTTCCAAATGTTAGACGAGACGTAAGTACATTCTTATTCAAAGTGACTAGGTATCAATTTTACCCACACAATTCGGGCAGACTTGAGTAATTTATAGCATCCTCAGAGTCAATCTTTCAAAAATTCCAAAGTATAGGACATGAGAATCCAAATCCAAATGTTTCTCAAGAAAAGTCATTTTCAATCGTTCGGAATTTTGGCGGTTGGGCAGATATGACCCAGGGACCCCCAGTATGCAAGGGGAATTAGTACCCCCTCTGCAAACGCGCCAGTGGCCTGCGTTGCAGGGAGGTGTAAAAAGAGGCATAGCCTTATTACACCTCTGTGCAATGCAGCCCCCTGGCGCATACTGGAGGTTCCAGGTGGGCTAGTTGACCCCCAGTATGCAAGTGGAATTAGTTCCCCCTCTTCAAACATGCACGGGGGCTGCGTTGCAGAGAGGTGTAAAAAAGTGTGTGGCCTCATTACACCACTCTGCAATGCAGCCCCCTGGCGCATACTGGGCAATGCAGCCCCCTGGCGCATACTGGAGGCTCCTGGTGGGCTAGTTGGCCCCCAGGGACCCCCAGTATGCAAGGGGAATTAGTTCCCCATTCTGCAAACGCGCCGGGGGCTGCGTTGCAGAGAGGTGTAACAAGGTGCATAGCCTCATTACACCTATGCAATGCAGCCCCCTGGCGCAAACTGGAGGTTCAAGGTGGGCTAGTTGGCCCCCAGGGGCCCCTAGTATGCAAGGGGAATTAGTTCCCCCTCTTCAAACATGCACGGGGGCTGTGTTGCAGAGAGGTGTAAAAAGGGGCGTGGCTTCATTACACCTCTCTGCAATGCAGTCCCCTGGCGCACACTGGAGATTCCTGGTGGGCTTTCAGGTCTTATATAGTTAGGAATTAGCATTTAAAAAACTTTGAAATTCACTGAAAAAAACATAGGTTTCAGGCCTTATATAGTTAGGAATTAGCATTTAAAAAACCTTGCAAATTCACTGAAAAAACCCATAGGTTTCAGGCCTTGTATAGTTAGGAATTAGCATTTAAAAAACCTTTGAAATTCACTGAAAAAACCATAGGTGTCAGGCCTTATATAGTTAGGAATTAGCATTTAAAAAACCTTTAAAATTCACTCAAAAAACTATAAGTGTTAGGGGTGTTATAGTTAGCTGGACATTTCACTCATACAAAACCATTGAAATTGCTCCTATATAGTTAGTTGTACTAACTATATTTTGCGCACCCGCAATCCACTGCTGATGATGTCACATATTACATCATTCATGACATGGTCAGTGACATCACTGATGACATCTCAAATGACATCACTGATGACATCACTGATGACATCATCCACGTGACAATCACATACACCTTTTCATACACTAGTAAAATCTTTCATCACTCTTTGTACAATACAGAGTATCATATTTGAATCCATTGTTACAGCAATACAAGTATCTAAAAACCCACTCAGTGATTCATAGATGTATACACACATCTAATCACTTACCTGTAGATTCACTCATACATGCTGTCAATGAACAATAGAACACTATCAAAAATACTTATACACCTAAATTGACATTACACACCAGCACACATCCTATTCACATATGAAGTCATCCTACTCACTTATGCAAACAATGGATCATACTTACATATTTACTTAGCTACACACTTATACAAACACAACTTCATCTATTCATTTAGATAGTAAGTCATACTTAGTGAATTATAAAATCATTATTACAAGTATAAAGTTATCCATACAGTCACTCACACAATCATTGAGTCTTATGTATACTTATTAATATACAACAACTGATACATACACTGCCTTTTATTTTTCTAGTTTGTTGGACATGTACCATTGAGAAATATATTTGCTCATCACCACACCCATAAAGATATTCACTCACCCAAACAACTGTTAGAACATGTAGTTTTAACTTCATATATCTAGTGAATCAACTATTCACACATCTTTGGGCAGTCACACCCCCCCCCACCGAACCACACACACATTCACTCTCCCATACAAATACTCAGTTAACTAATCAATAACTAATACAGACTTTCACATAGCTAGTAACCACTGGAGAACCAGTTTACACAACAACTGACAAAGTGATACAGATATTCAAACAGTTTAGTCACTATCCACTAAATTTAGTGAGACACTATAAATTGGTCAAGTAAACAGTCAATTACACTGCTATTAAATACTTCAATGCAAATTGCTATATATATAATGCATATTTAAATAACGAAGCAAACCACATTCACTGGATGATGTCATCAGTGATGTCATCAGTGATGTCATTTGAGATGTCATCAGTGATGTCACTGACCATGTCATGAATGATGTAATATGTGACATCATCAGCAGTGGATTGCGGGTGCGCGAAATATAGTTAGTACAACTAACTATATAGGAGCAATTTCAATGGTTTTGTATGAGTGAAATGTCCAGCTAACTATAACACCCCTAAAACTTATAGTTTTTTGAGTGAATTTTAAATGTTTTTTAAATGCTAATTCCTACCTATATAAGGCCTGAAACCTATGGTTTTTTCAGTGAATATATATATACTTCAACAATGCAACAGTAGGAAAACTATTAGCTTAGACAGGGGTACAATTCACTATAACCACTCCAGCCAGTGCAACAATAGAGAAAGTGATGGATTGCTGTAGGGTAAAATGTACTATGCCCACTCCAGTCAGTGCAATAGTAGGTAAAGTGCTGTATTGCAGACAGATAAAAATGACTACTGCCACGCCACTCAGTGCAATAGTAGAATAAGCCTTGCTTTGCAAATAGGTAACATTTACTATTCCCACTCCAGTCAGTGCAATAGTAGGAAAACTATTTCAGTACATAGGGGTAAAATGTGCTATTCCCACTCCAGTCAGTGCAATAGTAGGGAAAGTGTTGGATTGCAGAGGGGTAACATTTACTATTCACACTCCAGCCAGTGTAATGGTAGGAAAAGTGCTTTATTGCAGAGGGATACAATTTACTATTTCCACGCAATAGAATAGAAGGGAAAGATTTGTATTGCAGAGGGGTAACATTTACTATTTCCACTGCAGTACGTGTAACAGTAGGGAAAGTCTTGGATGGCAGAGGGGTAAAATTTGCTATTTCTACTCCAGTCAGTGCAATAGTAGGGAAAGTGCTGTATTACAGAGGGATCAAATTTACTACTCCCACTCCACTCAGTGCAATAGTAGGGAAAGGCTTGGATTGGGGAGGGGAAAATGTACTATTCAGACTCCCGTCAGTGCAGCAGTAGAGAAAGTGTTGGATTGCAGAGAGGTATAATTTACTATTCCCACGCCAACCAGTGCAACAATTCCCAACATGCCCGGAGCTATATGGTAATAAGTCCACACAGCTCCCGGGACTTTCAAAATACGCCAGTGAACAAGGGCATGGAGCCCGAAATGTTTGGCGACTTGTTGGAAATGTGTCTTCGCATTTTGCCTACTGCCTGGAAATAAAGAAAGTGATACTTACTTCCGTGTTGGCGTCTCTATGCAGGGCAACTTGTGATGTTTGGATATATATATATATGTGCTATTCAACGTGCAGCGCTGGAAGGGATTTAATGTGGACTAATCCCTGCATTAATCACTCTGGGGACTTGAGCTTTGGACAGGGTGTTATAAAAACAAGCATGATGCCAGAATTGTAAACTCCGTGACCAAGATCATTTCAATTACTAAGTAATGCACCGGCACATTGCAGTGAGCGCAATATTAACTGTGCCCAAACAACAAGAATTGCTCTTTGGAAATCAAGCATTTAAGTACGAGCTTCGGTGGCATTATGAGACTTGTATTTTAGAAATGCCACGTGATGTCAAGACTCACTTAAAAGGCGTGCACACATGCACTTTGTGATTACCTTCCTGTCCGTGAACAAGGCTATTCGCTGAAACATGTAGGATAAAGGAAGTTTCTTGTGCCGCTTATCCCTGAATAAAGCTGTTTTCCTCGGAGAAGGGCCTCTGCATTTTGTTTCATTGGAGTGATGGGGAGACGGGCCTCTCCGTGCCCGCCTGACAGAGGCCGCCCTGAAGGGTTGGAGGCTCCTTAATCAGAGGATGTTTTGTGGATATATATATATATATCCAACAAACAGTTTGCCTGCAATGAGTCAGCCCACACGAGTGCATAAAGGTAGCCCACTTTAATTCATGACAAGAACACCTTTCCATTTTCAGCACAAGAGCTTCGCCATATCAATCCTGTGCTGCCCAACGCGTTTCATGCTTGACGACATTTCATCTGGGGCTCCAGGTAGGTAAGGGAATACAACCACGCAATGTGCAAGTCACTTTTAAGTTTCTTGTGCCGCTTATCCCTGAATAAAGCTGTTTTCCTCGGAGAAGGGCCTCTGCATTTTGTTTCATTGGAGTGATGGGGAGACGGGCCTCTCCGTGCCCGCCCGACAGAGGCCGCCCTAAAGGGTTGGAGGCTCCTTAATCGGAGGATGGTCCTCCATGTCAGATGGTGTAATTCTCACCTATAACATAAAGCAGGGAAAGTGTAAACATATCAGATAGTATTGAAATGAATAGTGTATCGAACTAACAGGGACTACAGTGGTACATCTGACATGGAGGAATAGAGATGAATATATATCCTTTATGATTTAATTTGATCACTTTATTGATGGTTAATATTGTTTGTAGCACGTACATGCAGTGACAAAAATATTTTCTAAGAACAGAGGCCCTGATGAAGCCATAGGAGGTGTTTTGTTCCCCAATTTTGGCAGAAACATGTCGGCCCACTTGCAGCTGTTTGTTTAAACTGCATCGTTTTGCACTGTTCTGGTTTTTAAAACGAAAGAAACATACAGTTATTAAAGTTTTTCACTGTATGTTTTCTATTCTTATTTTAATCTCACATATGTTTCACTTCATTTCACTGCACTTTAATCCCATTGAGTGATCCCACGCATGGTCTACCGAGTGATGGCGGGCATTGTTCCCTGTCCTTGAAGGTGGGGTGTAAAGTATCTCAATGATCTAGAGATGCCCCATCCTAACCTTTTGGATGACCAAATGATAAGACTATAAGATCACTTACAAGACATTGATGGGAATCCATCTCTGGACCTTGGGTCTCACCCACTTTTGCTGGGAAGAAAATGCGTTGGGCAGTATACTATATTTGACGTAGGACTCTGTAAGTTTTTCAACCAGCACCTGTAGGGCTCAGAGCCTCAAGAGATGAGAATATTCATCTAACTCTCTTACTAGACCCCCAAGTGCTATGTGTTGAACAGTATGTTTATTAGGGGATGATAGCTTGGGCAGGTCTTAAAAATTCCCTCAGACCCTCCACTACCTGTTTTGTGACTATTTTCAAATTACAACCATACACATAGATTGCAGATTGGTACGGTTTATTTCCTCAGATTGACAGCAAGCCAGCAACACCTTACGCGTTTCGGTCTCTACGGAGACCTTGCTCACAAGAAAACCAATTCGGCATTTTTTTGCAAAGTTTAAATAAAGTGCATCCTCATTACTAACACACCACTTCCTGTTTGTTGCACGGGACTTGTGGGACATGTACACAAAAACATACACAAAAACATTTCAATCGTATTTCAATCTTATACCAATTCCTAAGTGTATACATGAAAAGTACACAAAAAATATATATACAAGATGGAATCCTGCCCTCCATTGAGTAACATTATAAATCACTAGAATATTGGTCATATCATCCGACCCATTTCATTCTCAGATATAATAAACGTTATATCCATGATTAATTCAAAAATTTCCTAATAGAGTCATTCCGATCAAGCCCTCTAGTGGGCTATTGAACAATGTCCTTTAAGTCTTTTGGACAGTTACCTCCTTGTATTACCTCTTCCGATGGAAAATACACTTATATATGTACTGTTCACTTATATGTCCCATGCATTATAATGTGAAAAAAAAACAAAATCATAAATAGTGAATCAAATTGTGTAACGAAAAAGTTACATGTGATAGGGAACATTTAAAATGTCTTCAGAGAGGTATAGTTCGTACTCATTATTTCTTAAGTTTTTATTTGAATATTTAAAGATGGCAATGCAGTTCTTCATCCTGGTTATGCCCATAAGGGTTCAAAGTTCGAAAGCTCATTATGTGCTTTGATTCCTTTTTTCTCATTATTTTCTCTCGGTCACCTCCTCTTTGATTTGATCCAACACTCTCAATACCATAAAACTTGAGTTCTTTCCAGTTGCCATTGTGTTCTTTTTCCATGTGCTTGGCCATTGCATTACTTCTATCGTTATTTATTGTGGCTTGTACGTGCTCCAAAATACGCACTTTTAGTTCTTTTTTGGTGCTGCCTATGTATTTCAACAAACACGGGCACTCTAACACATAAATGACAAATTATGTTTTGCAGTTGATTAATTGGTCAATTTTCCATGTCTTTTTATTGGCCATCTCCAGTTCTTTAATGTTTTTGGCAATACAACAAACCTTACAGCCAGAACAATTATAAAATCCCTTTAGTTTGTACCAAGCTTCTGTTTTTTTCTGTTCTTGGAAATGACTATAGATTAGTTTGTCCTTTAGATTTTTGGCCCTTCGGTAGGTGATATTGGGATGATCTCCCACGATTTCTGCTGTTTTTGGATCCATATGCAGAATGTGCCAATTTTTTCTTAGGATTTTCGTTATGGATTGGTTTGCCGTTGAGTGAGTTGTAATGAATCGGATCTTTTGATCATCTGTATTTGATTTAGGTTTTTCCTTCAACAAATCAGTTCTTTTAACGCTAGAGGAGCGATTCAAAGCAGTTTGGATTATAGCAGGATTATATTTACGCTTTTCAAATCTTTTGCTAGCAAGTTTTTGATTAATAATCCAATCTTCTTCTTTCGAACAGATTCTTTTTATTTTCAAGAATTCTCCGTATGGGATATTTTGAGTTAAGCTGGATTGGTGAAAACTTTGAGCATGTAACACTTCATTTGTCGCAGTACTTTTGTGGTGTAATGTCGTCTGTATTACATTGTTCTCAATAAAGATTTCTGTATCCAGAAAAATCACTCTTGACTCGCTGATTGTGTATGTAAATTTTAGACCATAGTTTGAATTATTCAGTATTTCAAAATATGCTTCAAATTCTTCATTTGTTCCATCCCATATTAGCAGCAGATCGTCTATGTATCTTAGCCATGCTATGGTTTTTGATACTGCCACATCGTTTTCACATTTCCATGCCGATGTTTTTTCCCAATGACCCATTGTCAAACAGGCATATGATGGACTAAAAGAAAAGCCCATCGCTGTGCCTTTACATTGCCGGTAGATCTCTTTCCCAAACATAAATACATTTTGCTCCAAGCACATTGAGATCATTTGTAGAAGCATATCGTTGTGCTCTGCGTATTGAATATTTCTATCCATGAAGAAGGATTTGCATGCTTCCAAACCAATTTTATTTTGAATATTAGAGTACAAAGATATGACATCCATTGTGATTAACTTGTAGGAAGATTGCCAAGGAGTGTCTTGCAATTTTCTCAGCAGGTCTCCTGTGTCTTTAATGTACGACGTTAATCCTTTTACATAAGGTAGCAAAAAAATGTCAAGATAGTTTTCCATTGGTTCTTCCAACAGGGCTCCTTTAGCCGAAATTATCGGCCTCCCTGGTGGTTTAGTGGGGTGTTTATGTATTTTGGGAAGGAAGTATATGGTGGCCATTTTCGGGTAAGATGTCTGAAGATATTTATATTCATCACTGTCAATTAGATTTTGTTTAAACCAATTGTCTAGCTTACGGTCTAGTTCCTCTTTCAGCTTAGACATAGGGTTCATTTTCAATTTTTCATAATATTCCCTGTTGCGAAGTTGAGAATGTGCTTCTCGCATGTATGCTTCCTTGTCCAGGACGATTACATTTCCACCCTTATCTGCCATTTTGATTTCGATGGTGTCATCTATCTGTAGTTTGTTCAAGGCTTGACGTTCTTCCCTTGTAAGATTGTCTTTTTTATAAGGGATTTTCAATTGGTAAAGATCTTTTACTACGCATTCATGGAAAAAATCTATTTTGTTTCCCGGTGGGAGTTGCGGATAGAATTTAGAATGTGGTTTCATGTTGGAGATACCAGCTCCTAATTGTACAGAATATGCTTGCACTTCCCTCCCGCTTTGTTGCGGGTCTTGACTTAGTTTCATTAGGTTGACAAAATGTTCCGCTTCCTGTAATGGTATTTCCATAGTGGGTTGGGGTATGGTTCTTCTCCAGTTGGCCATGTTTGGTTTGTCCCATAAAAGTTTTGCCAGTTTTATCTTTCTGATATATTTATACAGATCTACGCGTGTTTCTGCCAGATTCATTCCACTTGTCGGGCAGAAGTTCATGCCACGTTTTAACAAATTAAGTTCCAAATCATTTAGGGTTTTTGAGGATAAATTGATTACTTGCAATTCCTGATTTTCAATTGCCGTGTCAACATCCATGATTAATGATTCCATTTCTTCCGCATGTTCCTTGTCATGGTTTTCACGCGGGTTCCGCCAGTATTTTTTGCTGTGCTTGCGCTTGCCTCTTCTGGTTTGTTTTGAGGTCCATTTCCATGTCCTCTCCCCTTTCCTCTTTGGTACGTTGTTTTTGGAGATCCCGTTGATTTCTCCCAGTTTATTTGGTGGAATGCAAGTTTCATTTCGTCTAAAAAAGAGACTCTTGCTCTTGCTTCTCCTTGGCAATCTTCCTATAAGCTAATCACAATGGATGTCATATCTTTGTACTCTAATATTCAAAATAAAATTGGTTTGGAAGCATGCAAATCCTTCCTCATGGATAGAAATATTCAATACGCAGAGCACAATGATATGCTTCTACAAATGATCTCAATGTGCTTGGAGCAAAATGTATTTATGTTTGGGAAAGAGATCTACCGGCAATGTAAACGCACAGCGATGGGCTTTTCTTTTAGTCCATCATATGCCTGTTTGACAATGGGTCATTGGGAAAAAACATGGGCGTGGAAATGTGAAAACGATGTGGCAGTATCAAAAACCATAGCATGGCTAAGATACATAGACGATCTGCTGCTAATATGGGATGGAACAAATGAAGAATTTGAAGCATATTTTGAAATACTGAATAATTCAAACTATGGTCTAAAATTTACATACACAATCAGCGAGTCAAGAGTGATTTTTCTGGATACAGAAATCTTTATTGAGAACAATGTAATACAGACGACATTACACCGCAAAAGTACTGCGACAAATTCAGTGTTACATGCTCAAAGTTTTCCCCAATCCAGCTTAACTCAAAATATCCCATACGGAGAATTCTTGAGAATAAAAAGAATCTGTTCGAAAGAAGAAGATTGGATTATTAATCAAAAACTTGCTAGCAAAAGATTTGAAAAACGTAAATATAATCCTGCTATAATCCAAACTGCTTTGAATCGCTCCTCTAGCGTTAAAAGAACTGATTTGTTGAAGGAAAAACCTAAATCAAATACAGATGATCAAAAGATCCGATTTATTACAACTCACTCAACGGCAAACCAATCCATAACAAACATCCTAAGAAAAAATTGGCACATTCTGCATATGGATCCAAAAACAGCAGAAATCGTGGGAGATCATCCCAATATCACCTACCGAAGGGCCAAAAATCTAAAGGACAAACTAATCTATAGTCATTTCCAAGAACAGAAAAAAACAGAAGCTTGGTACAAACCAAAGGGATTTTATAATTGTTCTGGCTGTAAGGTTTGTTGTATTGCCAAAAACATCAAAGAACTGGAGATGGCCAATAAAAAAACATGGAAAATTGACCAATTAATCAACTGCAAAACACAATTTGTCATTTATGTGTTAGAGTGCCCGTGTTTGTTGAAATACATAGGCAGCACCAAAAAAGAACTAAAAGTGCGTATTTTGGAGCACGTACGAGCCACAATAAATAACGACAGAAGTAATGCAATGGCCAAGCACATGGAAAAAAAAACACAATGGCAACTGGAAAGAACTCAAGTTTTATGGTATTGAGAGTGTTGGATCAAATCAAAGAGGAGGTGACCGAGAGAAAATAATGAGACAAAAGGAATCAAAGCACATAATGAGCTTTCGAACTTTGAACCCCAATGGGCATAACTAGGATGAAGAACTGCATTGCCATCTTTAAATATTCAAATAAAAACTTAAGAAATAATGAGTACGAACTATACCTCTCTGAAGACATTTTAAATTTTCACTATCACATGTAACTTTTTCGTTACACAATTTGATTCACTATTAATGATTTTGGTTTTTTTTCACATTATAATGCATGGGACATATAAGTGAACAGGATGTATGACGTTACAACGCATACTTTTACAACGCCTACCTTTACATCGCAAGTTTTACAATGCATACCATTACAACGCATAATGCTTTTGGGCGCTGAATAGTGAATAGTTTAATTTACTATTCCATCTCCAGTCCCCGTGGACACTAGGGAAGGTTATTGGATAGTAAATTAACCTATTCCCTATCCTAGAGCCCCCCCAAGCGCTATGCGTTGTAATAGTTTGCGTTGTAAAAGTTGCGTCGTAATGGTAGTGCGTTGTAAAAGTTTCGTTGTAAAGGATGTTTCCCAAGTGAACAGTACATATATAAGTGTATTATCCATGGGAGGAGGTAATACAAGGAGGTAACTGTCCAAAAGACTTAAAGGACATTGTTCAATAGCCCACTAGAGGGCTTGATCGGAATGACTCTATTAGGAAATTTTTGAATTAATCATGGATATAACGTTTATTATATCTGAGAATGAAATGGGTCGGATGATATGACCAATATTCTAGTGATTTATAATGTTACTCACTGGATGGCAGGATTCCATCTTGTATATATATTTTTTGTGTACTTTTCATGTATACACTTAGGAATTGGTATAAGATTGAAATTTGATTGAAATGTTTTTGTGTATCAAACTACATGTCCCACAAGTCCCGTGCAACAAACAGGAAGTGATGTGTTATTAATGAGGATGCACTTTATTTAAACTTTGCAAAAAAATGCCGAATTGGTTTTCCTGTGAGTAAGGTCTCCGTAGAGACCGAAACGCGTAAGGTGTTGCTGGCTTGCTGTCAATCTGAGGAAATAAACCGTACCAATCTGCAATCTATGTGTATGGTTGTAATTTGAAAATACCCGAGAGTGCATGAAGAAAAACTCCCCTTCGGGGAAAATGGAACTAAATATATATATAGATATATATATATATATATATATATATATATATATATATAAAGTCTCCAGGTTCACCCTTCGCTGCAGAACTCAGGACGGGCGCTCTCTCCTGTAGACGTGAAGGGTGAATCACGTTACATTTAACAGCTCCAAAAAGCAGGCCCAGCGCTCACCGGACTCAAGTAGATTTATTGCGAGCAAATGCATTTCAGCTTTCGCCTTCCTCAGTGCTCATGTTCAAAAACGCCACCAAACCACATGTTGGAATTACAAGTTTAAATACTTCTCAGGTGATTTCTTTGGTAATGCTCAAATGAGTTGACAGCAACAAAGGACTGGCATAGTTCATACTTTGAATTTCACTATTGCTTATTGAAAAAACGAAACATTTTTCTTTTCCAAAGTACCTTTCAGTATGCTGCCTGCTGCCAGTCTCTTTTAAAAGTTCCACGCTGTTGTTCCCCAAACAGGTCTGTGCCATTTAACAGTTCCTCTGTCCCTCAGCTGCTAATGCTTCTGTGTTGGCCGTCTTTACCTCCGTGACTTGTGACCACCCCGCTCCTCGATCCGGAACCCCAAAAGCTGTCATCCTCGTTCCTCTTCCTGGGACTTTCTCTGGGGGCTCCACCGCATACCCCTCCCATGCTCAACCACCAACTGGGCCGGTCAAATGGTGGAGCCACAAAACGACTAGTGGTACGTGTACAGCTTTGACCGTCAACACTGAAATTGATAAAGTAAAAACATCCTGCTCCAAAAGAGAAGAGGCACGTACACAAGGTTGGTAGGAATAGAACACTCCTGAGTCACCATGGGAGACAGATTTGGGACCCTAGCTACTGATCTCAACCTACTGAGAGTTGCCACCGCAAGCTGGCCGATAAGGTCGCAGACGGGGAGAAAATCCTCTCTACCCTGCAGCTTGTGGCCAAAACGCAGCAGGGGACCCTAAGAAAACTCCAAACATGGGTCGCGATCCTAGAGGGGAGAGCCGACGACTTAGAAGGATGCTCCAGATGGAGCAGCATCCGGGTGCTAAATCTGTTGGAGGGAGTGGGGGGTCAGATCCCATCAGCTATGTGGAGATATGGCTCAAATCGTTCACACTGGCCCAGGGCTAACCACCTTCTTCTCAGTGGAGAGGGCACATCAGGTTCCGGCACGATGACTATCCTCAAGATCACATCCCTGGCCACTGCTGGTGAAGCTCCTCCACTTCAGGCCCAGAAAACTTCTGACCTGAATCTGGGCAGTGTAAAAAACCCAATTCATAGTTGTGAGAAAGTGCCCTTTTTCTGCCCTCTTTCTGCATGGTATGCCCCTACTTTTTGCTGAATTACTGATCTTTGACTGATTGTGCCCTGGGCTCCTGCTAATCAGGTACCCAGGGCCTATGTTCCTTACCTAAATTGCATTGAAGCCTAATCCCAATTGGCATCTCTGGCCACAGGTCAGCTCCTGGTAAATGGTACCACAGCTACCCAGGGCACTGTGAATAGAGAAGGCCTCTAAGGGCTCCAGCACTTATTGTACCACCCTTAGAGGTCCTGCACCCTGACACTCTCACACTGCCTTTGCAGGCTGCACGTTTTGGTACAGAACAAAGTGAAGAATCGACATGGCACCCATCCCTGTGTTGAACAGGAAAACGGGGCCTTTTTTGTGCCCCGGAACCAGTCGCACAGTTGAATTCAAAGGTATGTAACACTTACAATGCTTTTCTACATTATTTATCAATTCCTCAAAGTTTATCCTCTTTTTTAACATGTTAACCAACTTTGATCTACACGTAGGAAATCATGCTATTTTCCAAGCGTCAAATGCTTGTGATGTGACCATCCGGACCTCTGTCACAAACACGACCAACACATGAATTCGTCCAGACGTATTCTTTAATCAAACCCAATGCATTTCGGACTGCACGAGTCCTTCCTCAGGGGTGACTGTAAACAAAATATTTTACATTACTGCTAGCTTGTACATGGACGGTAATACATATTTTTAAACAAACAGTCTAAATGACCAAACAATATCACATTACAATTTGTGCCCATACTTAAAAAAACAATAACAGTGAATGGAACAAATTCTGCCCCCCCAAAAAAAAATTCTTAATGTCAATAAGTGAACCCCCAAACAATATCTAGTGAACTTAAATTGCGGCCTCCTGCCTCCCCATAACCCTGCACTAAACCACTAACACCCTGTTGAAATTGTGCTGTGCCTGCCCAAAGAAATCTTCAAAACCATGTCTTTCATTCCTGTCTGCAGGCGCCTATCTCACCTCTAACCACATGTCCTCACTCCATTCCTCATTCCCTTTCACCCACGACTCACTCCCTTCATTTTCCGATCATATTCATGGCTGCAAACCCCCTGACACATTACCAAACTGCCTCGTTTTTGCTGTTTGTTCCCCTTCCACACTTTCCTATACTGTGTGCCTGTCATGCCCCTTAACTAAAACACATCCCTGTGTGCCTGAATTGGCCCCAGTCCGACAGGCCTGTCTCCCCTCGATCCAGCCAGTAACCTTGAAAACCCCAGAGGACTTGACTTCCAAAGACTGCTTCTCCCGTGAACACCGGATTTGTTCAACTTCAACCTCTGGCAGCTGCAGGAGACCGCAAATCCAACCCATTCTGCACCCGCTGAACCCGGCCCGAGCCCGAGTGGAAGAACACCACCAGGAGGTCACCCCAGTGATCCTGACCGAGATCCAGTGACCCCTGACCTGCCTCAATCTTCCAGACGACACCTGCAGTCTAAATCCTGAAGCTGGTACGATCCGCCCCAAAAGGCACCCCTGCACCTGACACCCCACAGCCTTGTGTGCCCAAACCAACGGTGCCTAACCAACCCTTAACTTCCCAACTTACCTCTCGAAGTGGTGGTCCCAGCAGTCCTTTGTCTACCTCCTTGCAGTGCTTTTGCAAACCAGAGGTTCTCCATTGAAAACAACAGGACACCCAACGTCAAAACAGCACTCTGCACCCGGCTGCCCCAGTGCCTCTGAGGGTGCACCTTTTGTGCTACTTTGTTTCCCCATTTGCCCTAACTTAAACCCTAGGAGCTATGCTCCCACAACCCAGTGGCCTGCCTGCCAGCAGCCACCAACCCGAGGCCCACTATCCCCCATTGGATAACATTGGGCCTCAACACTCTGCACACGGCTGCCCTAGTGCTGCTGAGGGTGTTAAAAAAGTACATCACTGACCCTGGGGGACCCCCGAGTCTAACCCCAGAACCTTAACTCTCACAGTCGATAACTTACCTGTGAACCAATAACCTGTTTTTCCTCCATAGGATTGATTACATTGACAATTTTCTTCCCTAAAGTTTCTAAGGGGTCTATTAGGATGGTGGTCGGAAGTTCAGCCCGACCGCCATGGTAGCGGAAAAAGACCGCCAGCAAGGACCGGGCCATTACCACTGGTCCAATTAGTATGCTCCGCAGTTGAAATCCGACTATGGCAGTACGATAGCAGGCATTAACATTGCGGCAGCACCACCGCGGTGTGAAAAGGAGCATGTCATGCATATCATTGCACTGCGTGGCACCTGGTACAGGGACATGTACCCCCCCTGTGCACCCACAACTCCCCAACACAATCGGGGCCCGCATTGGGAGACATTCTCCGTATGCCTCTCCATGGCGATCTCACCGTCACAGAAAGGCATCATATTCATGCCAGCGGAGCCTGTCCCTGCACCAGCACCATTGCATCGGTCCAGTTCCGTCTCCTAGGCAGGCGTGCGGTCTGCTACCGTCGGAAAAGTGGAGGGTGGAAAATCTCACCACCGCGGTCATCACCGCCATGCTAATGAGACCGGCGGTTTTCCAGGTTGCGATCTCAGGCGGATGTCCACCATCCTAATAGACCCCTAGGTGTGGAGTTTTGAAATCTAAAAATATTCTTTAAAAATCGCACAAATAACCAAAACTTATTTACTTACCTGTTTGCAGGAAATATCCCAGTTCTGAATCTAGGTATCCAGCACAGAGTTAGAAAAGCAACATGAAAAGTAACTTACCTGTAATCTACTGAGAAAGCCTATTCATTTCAGTGTACTGTACTTGCTAAGTATTGCAATCTACTGCATCCCCTGTAAATCAAACAAAGTACAAATCCTATTGCATTTTCAAACTGTTCTACAATCAGCAACTTATTACTCGTCACCCGCAAGCTGGACTACGGCAACACCCTCAAAGCATACAGAAAGGGACCTGCACTGGCTCCCCGTCAACAAGAGGATCACCTTCAAGCTCCTCACCCATGCTCACAAAGCACTCCACGACGCCAGACCAGCATACCTCAACAAGCGACTTACCTTCTACACCCTCAACCGCCAGCTTCGCTCCGCAGACCTCGCCCTCGCCACCATTCCACGCATCCACTGAATGAACACCGACGGCAGATCCTTCTCCCACCTCACCGCCCATCCACCTGCCACAGACTCAGGACCTGCTGACCTTCAGGAGACTTCTCAAGACCTGGTTGTTAGAACAGTGGCAGCCACCCCTCAGCGCCTTGAGACCCTCACGGGTGAGTAGCACGCTCTACAAATGATTGTTTGATTGATTACTGTAAAGTATGTAATGCTTACCTGTGACAGGCTTGCTTGGTTCTAAAAATAAAACAGTATATTTTTGTATACAAAAACAATTGGTCTAGAGTTCAGTCCTTGAGTGTGTGAATTCATTTGTTGACTGAGTGTGTACATCAAATGCTTAACTCTGTGCTCTGATACTGCCTTGCTGCTCGACCACTCTACCACAAATAGAGAGTAAGGTTATTTCTAACTTTAACCTCTGCCTACCTCTGGGGTCACCTGGACTCTATACACAATATACCTCATTTTGGTGTAGTATATATAGAGCAAGTTTCCGACCATAATGGTTTGGATTTTGCTCTCTAAAGGTTGACATTGGCCCTACCTACCAGGAGGCCCGAGTATACAACTTTGCTCTGCCCTATCTGGAACTTCCTGGCCTTGATAGTGAGGCCTGACTTCTGCAGGGCCTGGAGTAGACTCCTGGTGGTGGACCAGATGATCCTGATACTTGGATCTTAAGACAGCAACATCATATAGATATTCTCCTAAAACCTGAGGCAGGAGAAGTCCTCAAGACAGAGAGCGCCAGAGAGCATCGAGTAGTGTGAGCACTGATTTCGAGGGCGGCGGGCAGGCCGGCAGCCGAGCCACCGAGTCCCCGGCTCCCCGTGCAGACCGTAGACTAGTGCGAAGCCCGTCGAAAGCCCGCCGTGAACACCACGGGCTAGAACAGGTGCCTGGCGGGTGGTCGCGACCACGGAGAGCACGGTGTAAATCCAAATGCACCGAGAAGTTCGGTGAGCGGCGGCGGCCAGCGTGTGGGGGAGTGGCGTGGGCCAGTCCCATCTCATCTGTTCACCGGATTCGGGCTATCGGGCTATCGAGTACCGGGCTACCACAACTCTCCCAGAACTTTCCCTGAGTAGCCTCCGGTCAGGTGGTCCGGTGGGAAGACCGGCGGTGGTTTGTTGTGGTGCCCTGATTAAAGCCTGGGTAAAGCCAAGGAGAGAAGTGAATCTGGACACGCGGGGGGTCTCTCTCCGACCCGGGCGGGAGAAACAAACGAATGCTCACCTGACCTGGCCAAATGAAATCGGACCGGCCGACCGGACCAGCCATAGTGCGGTGTTGGATCTATAGCTTCTAGCAGAGTGCACTACGGAGCTGCAATCACACGGCTGCCTATTGTTCATCAAGAAGCACCTGGAGCAGCACAGTGCGAGGAGGTAAGCTGTGGAGGCGAGCGCGGCCGCCGATAGAGGCGGCTGCGAAGTAAAAGCCCGGGTTGCGGACCGAGGGGCTGCCCGACTAGGTCTCTCAGCCTGCGGTTCCCCCGTGCGCCCCGCTTGCCCTCCCCCCCGCCCCCCAAGACGCGCAAACAACCACAGAAAAACTATTAAACCACAGTCCCACAGAGAAACTCTTTGCTATTCTGGTGGCCCACCAGCAGTGTCACACAGAGCCTCTGCCACCCCTGCAGACATCCCTTTCAGGTCTGGTTACTGGTTACTGCTGTCCTTAAAAGTGACCCCTGAAGCCTCCAGAAGCATCCGAACTTCTTCTGCCAAGTGAATAGTTGGGTGTTCATATTGTGCATAAACCACAAAGCCTGTGCAACCACCCCAGCCTTTAGAGACAGGCGACGAGGTACCGTCAGAAAGATATAAAGACCCAGCGCTGTGGCCCCCCCTGTTATTCGTGTGTGTGTGTGTGTGTGTAGACTCAGACACATACACATACACAAGTCACACAAGTCAAGCACAGGTGACACAATCAAACAAAGAGGCTCACTGGCTCGAACTACATCGTGCCGACCCCAGTTAACGTCACCCAATGTCGCTTAAAAAGACTCAGTCTAGCATGGAGGAGGCGGAGGTGAACCTGGAATGCCCAGCACAAAGAAGGATAACAAGGAACATAAGCTCTCAAAAAACCCAGGAAACAGCCTATGGCAATTCCCTTCCCCAAGGACTCATTACACATTTCTTTCAGGCTTCTAGTGGCCTAACAGCCTGGGACGAGAGAGTGCCTCCACACCGGGGCCACTAAAGACCTATCAGGACCAGAGGGGCCATAATTCTTGCGAGTTTGCCATCACGGAGAAAATCGGGAGTCCCGAAGCATGTCCTCAGCCTGCCGTCAGGGCGAAGAGCCCGATCAGGATTACAGCCGATATTCACCTGAGACCCACAGTGGGGGCGAACGCGGAGAAAGACACAGAGGAACAAAACGAGGTATTCGCAGCCACTTTTCCAAAGAGCATAGGCAAGCAATTGTACACAGAAAAGGGGGTGGTGATGAACAGAGTGCCTGAATTAAGCAGACCACTCTTACCCAGTCCAAAGATCAGGGCTTGATCCATCACCGTTTTTTAGCTCACTGCACCATCCCAGCTCAGAACTTGGCTATATGCAAATTAGTCTGTTCCTGTCCCAGTGCATGATGGGAACAGGGCAAACCAAACTACCAAGCCAATTCTTGTACTGGGAAGGAAACAAGCTTCCGGGGACCGGTTTCTGCCATTTCAGGCGTCTTCGGCCCGGCTTGCTTGAATCCTGATGGTGCAATGAGCAAGGGACTCACATCTGAGTATACCCTTCCACGCTTATGGTGGACAAAATGATTCAGAAAAGGGGGTGGTGATGAACAGAGTGCCTGAATTAAGCAGACCACTCTTACCCAGTCCAAAGATCAGGGCTTGATCCATCACCGTTTTTTAGCTCACTGCACCATCCCAGCTCAGAACTTGGCTATATGCAAATTAGTCTGTTCCTGTCCCAGTGCATGATGGGAACAGGGCAAACCAAACTACCAAGCCAATTCTTGTACTGGGAAGGAAACAAGCTTCCGGGGACCGGTTTCTGCCATTTCAGGCGTCTTCGGCCCGGCTTGCTTGAATCCTGATGGTGCAATGAGCAAGGGACTCACATCTGAGTATACCCTTCCACGCTTATGGTGGACAAAATGATTCAGAAAAGGGGGTGGTGATGAACAGAGTGCCTGAATTAAGCAGACCACTCTTACCCAGTCCAAAGATCAGGGCTTGATCCATCACCGTTTTTTAGCTCACTGCACCATCCCAGCTCAGAACTTGGCTATATGCAAATTAGTCTGTTCCTGTCCCAGTGCATGATGGGAACAGGGCAAACCAAACTACCAAGCCAATTCTTGTACTGGGAAGGAAACAAGCTTCCGGGGACCGGTTTCTGCCATTTCAGGCGTCTTCGGCCCGGCTTGCTTGAATCCTGATGGTGCAATGAGCAAGGGACTCACATCTGAGTATACCCTTCCACGCTTATGGTGGACAAAATGATTCAGAAAAGGGGGTGGTGATGAACAGAGTGCCTGAATTAAGCAGACCACTCTTACCCAGTCCAAAGATCAGGGCTTGATCCATCACCGTTTTTTAGCTCACTGCACCATCCCAGCTCAGAACTTGGCTATATGCAAATTAGTCTGTTCCTGTCCCAGTGCATGATGGGAACAGGGCAAACCAAACTACCAAGCCAATTCTTGTACTGGGAAGGAAACAAGCTTCCGGGGACCGGTTTCTGCCATTTCAGGCGTCTTCGGCCCGGCTTGCTTGAATCCTGATGGTGCAATGAGCAAGGGACTCACGTCTGAGTATACCCTTCCACGCTTATGGTGGACAAAATGATTCAGAAAAGGGGGTGGTGATGAACAGAGTGCCTGAATTAAGCAGACCACTCTTACCCAGTCCAAAGATCAGGGCTTGATCCATCACCGTTTTTTAGCTCACTGCACCATCCCAGCTCAGAACTTGGCTATATGCAAATTAGTCTGTTCCTGTCCCAGTGCATGATGGGAACAGGGCAAACCAAACTACCAAGCCAATTCTTGTACTGGGAAGGAAACAAGCTTCCGGGGACCGGTTTCTGCCATTTCAGGCGTCTTCGGCCCGGCTTGCTTGAATCCTGATGGTGCAATGAGCAAGGGACTCACATCTGAGTATACCCTTCCACGCTTATGGTGGACAAAATGATTCAGAAAAGGGGGTGGTGATGAACAGAGTGCCTGAATTAAGCAGACCACTCTTACCCAGTCCAAAGATCAGGGCTTGATCCATCACCGTTTTTTAGCTCACTGCACCATCCCAGCTCAGAACTTGGCTATATGCAAATTAGTCTGTTCCTGTCCCAGTGCATGATGGGAACAGGGCAAACCAAACTACCAAGCCAATTCTTGTACTGGGAAGGAAACAAGCTTCCGGGGACCGGTTTCTGCCATTTCAGGCGTCTTCGGCCCGGCTTGCTTGAATCCTGATGGTGCAATGAGCAAGGGACTCACATCTGAGTATACCCTTCCACGCTTATGGTGGACAAAATGATTCAGAAAAGGGGGTGGTGATGAACAGAGTGCCTGAATTAAGCAGACCACTCTTACCCAGTCCAAAGATCAGGGCTTGATCCATCACCGTTTTTTAGCTCACTGCACCATCCCAGCTCAGAACTTGGCTATATGCAAATTAGTCTGTTCCTGTCCCAGTGCATGATGGGAACAGGGCAAACCAAACTACCAAGCCAATTCTTGTACTGGGAAGGAAACAAGCTTCCGGGGACCGGTTTCTGCCATTTCAGGCGTCTTCGGCCCGGCTTGCTTGAATCCTGATGGTGCAATGAGCAAGGGACTCACATCTGAGTATACCCTTCCACGCTTATGGTGGACAAAATGATTCAGAAAAGGGGGTGGTGATGAACAGAGTGCCTGAATTAAGCAGACCACTCTTACCCAGTCCAAAGATCAGGGCTTGATCCATCACCGTTTTTTAGCTCACTGCACCATCCCAGCTCAGAACTTGGCTATATGCAAATTAGTCTGTTCCTGTCCCAGTGCATGATGGGAACAGGGCAAACCAAACTACCAAGCCAATTCTTGTACTGGGAAGGAAACAAGCTTCCGGGGACCGGTTTCTGCCATTTCAGGCGTCTTCGGCCCGGCTTGCTTGAATCCTGATGGTGCAATGAGCAAGGGACTCACATCTGAGTATACCCTTCCACGCTTATGGTGGACAAAATGATTCAGAAAAGGGGGTGGTGATGAACAGAGTGCCTGAATTAAGCAGACCACTCTTACCCAGTCCAAAGATCAGGGCTTGATCCATCACCGTTTTTTAGCTCACTGCACCATCCCAGCTCAGAACTTGGCTATATGCAAATTAGTCTGTTCCTGTCCCAGTGCATGATGGGAACAGGGCAAACCAAACTACCAAGCCAATTCTTGTACTGGGAAGGAAACAAGCTTTCGGGGACCGGTTTCTGCCATTTCAGGCGTCTTCGGCCCGGCTTGCTTGAATCCTGATGGTGCAATGAGCAAGGGACTCACATCTGAGTATACCCTTCCACGCTTATGGTGGACAAAATGATTCAGAAAAGGGGGTGGTGATGAACAGAGTGCCTGAATTAAGCAGACCACTCTTACCCAGTCCAAAGATCAGGGCTTGATCCATCACCGTTTTTTAGCTCACTGCACCATCCCAGCTCAGAACTTGGCTATATGCAAATTAGTCTGTTCCTGTCCCAGTGCATGATGGAGACACATTGGAGATACCTCGGGTAAAATAGAAGACAACCTCACCTGAAATGGCCACACTAACAACATCATTTCTGCATAAATTAGAACAGTCCATTGAACGAACACTTGAAGCAACACCAATAAATCCAGGAAAAATTGATGTCCTGAGAACACCACAAACCGAGGGATGGAGTCCGTTGGGCCGAACACCTCAGCAAAATGTAACCGAAGAAGCCATCCTCAAAGAATTAAACCTGTCTGCCATAAGAGAAGTTCAGGATACAATGGCCAGAGCGATGTTATGGCAGTCCACGAAGATGGAAGTACAAATCGATATGCTGTACTCAATTGCCCAGCATCTGGCGCGCCAAGACGACAAGTTGGCAAAACTAGAGGCTCTATTTGACGCCCACAACACCAATGCGGCTAACACCAACTCCAGTGCTGCCATAATAGAAAAATGGGCAAGCTTACCTGATGTTCTAAAGGATATGCTGGCTTTAGTTAAGGGTCAAGGAGAGATGACTCCTCAAGCACACGACCCACAAAAGCTATCAGCCCTGAAGACAGTGCATGTCGAAATGACCAACCATTGCATTGCGGTTAGCAGCCCAACAAAAGAGCTACTGGTAGAGCCATGCAACAACTCCACACCGGCAGATCAAGGGCATAGGGACCGTGAGGTCTTGGACCTTGATACCACAAGCGACGACTCACTCGCCGGTGTTCCTCTGGTGTCAAGGGCTGAAGGTGCTTCGGTAAGCGAGAAAGCTCCGCTGTCAAGGAGGGCCAAAAAAAGATTAAAGAAACAACTGAAGAAAACCAAGAAATCCAAAGCTAAAAGCAGACATATACCACCGGCAACACAAACCTCCGGAGCCACAAAAACCTAACGCAGCCCTAAACCACTTTTTCCGTCCTAGGAGAGGCCCAAAGACATCAGTTCTTCCTCCTGGAGGGTCAAATCAATGAGGAGGCCCAACTCAGGACATCACAGAAGGAAGCCGGTGCACAACCTAGTGCCTCAGGCTCGGTGCGCCAACAAAGGACAGAAACAAACCCTAACTTAAACCAGGGCGAACAGCAAGGACTGCCAAGAGCGGAAGGAACGCCAAACGAGGTGTCTGGCAGTCAGGAGATACATACAACAATCTTCTAAATTTTAATTCAATCCAGGGCGAGCGGCAAGAACTACAAACTGAGGAAGGACCAGTGAATGAGGCGCCAGCTAGACAGCAGCAAGGAGCCATCCACATAAACCCTCTAAATTCAAATTATCAGAGGCACATCTTCTTGGGAGAAGAGCAGACTCGACGTTCCGCTCAATATAAAAATCAACCAGTAACTTACGAGATGCTGCTTACTCCCAGATACCTAGCAAAAGGCTCCTATGACATTCTAAACAGGTCTAACATCGTCCGCCTTTTCGGTCACATTGATTCCCTGGCACAAATTACCTCTGAGAAGATCGAGTGGGTGATGTTCAAGAGCCTGGAGACAGACACCCACGGTGACTCCACTTTAGTTGGGTTTGTAAAACAGCAAGTCCAACAGGCTGTCCTCAAGGAAGCGACACAACTCGCAGAATGGGGCATTGAAGTCACCGCCCTCAGGGCAGCAAAATATCCACACGTCCTGATGCCCAGTCACTGCCCTCAAGAACCTAAATCTGTCCTCAAAGGCACACGATCCACCAGTCCAGATGAGGGAACGAAAGCAGGGAGACGAAGAACCCCGCTAAAAATTAACATCCTGCTAAAAGATAGGCAGCGGAGAGTGCAGTGGTCTCAGCAAGGACTGGACCACAGGATGGACACATGGAGACAGGGTCCCTAACCAAATAGATATACATGGAAACAGAGCACGCCTAAACCCACCTAGGGGTCAAGACCGCAACTTAACCATCATTTCATGGAATATAGCTGGGCTAAGCAACATTTTTAGAGACATGGCCACCCACGACTACCTCGCACAGGGTGACATATTGTGCATTCAGGAGACCTGGGTGAGGACTACCACGCCAATTGGCGGCTTTTACGAACATTTTAAATCAGCAACCAAAAGGACGATCTTTGGACGCCCGTCAGGGGGCCTTTCGATCTTCGTAAGCCATGCCTGCAATTTTAAGACCACTGAACTAAACTTGGTGACTCCTGACCTCCAGGCCATCACTATAGAGGGGTTGAAATCAGGTCAAAAGCCCCGCCCTCTTTTATTAATCAATTGCTACATCAACCCAACTAAATATCAAACACCCCAGGTTATGGAACCACTTACTACCATCCTGGAAGAACTACTCATAAATCATGTGTATCACGATGTAATAATTGCGGGCGACTTCAACATAAGAGGCCTGGGCCTGACCACCATTATACCCGCCAGCAAGAAGTCAGCCCCCCTGAGTGAATTTCTCTCAAACTTCAATCTGCAATCAACACACCGAACACAAAAAATGAGCAATCCCGCATGGAATGCTAAACCCACTTTCAGGAATGTTTCCACTATAGACTATATCTTCACGAATGAAGGAGTGGCCCACAAACTTTGTGACTTCACTGTGGACGACAGAGATGAAAGCGACCACAGGCCCCTCCGAGCCACATTTAACCTGGCACTGGAACAGGTGGACTCTCAGGTAACAATCGGAGTAACTACCGGCGAAGAACGTTATCTAGTTCTCAAAAGAATCAATTGGACGTCCAATCTTAGCCACAGACTGACGGATTATGTAGCCAGTAGGGAGGCTGAACTCAGGTCACAAGATATAGAGAACATCACACACCTCTGGGAAACACTGACCAAGGACTTAATGAAGTGCTTGGGTAACACCAACCAACTAAGACACCGCCAAAATAACACCAGGCCAAGACAAATAAAATCGCGGAGTTTGACACAGAGCAAGCGCTCACTTAACATGGCAATCAGGGTAACAAAAAAGAAGGGCAATTATCTGCAAGGGAGGGTTTCCATCTCCGCCCTACGAGCCAACTATAAAAAGAAAGTCTGGGAGTTGAAAAGGCAGCGAGCAGAACAAAACTGTCTCACAGTGTTTTCTTTAATTAAAGAAAAAGATAACCGCAAGCTATGGCGCTTTATCAACAGCCTGACTTCTAGCAGAGTGCACAAGGAAAACAGTGTCGCAGGGAATGTCTGGGAACAGTATGCCAAGCGGCTCTACACCTGTGATCCAGACCGGGCTAACCCTGGAAGTCTAGAGTGGTCCAAGGCGGCTGCCGCAACCATCAAAACTCAAAGCATGTCTTCTGTAGCCCCAAGACAGAGTCGACATGAAAAGTATACAGAGGAGGAGGTTTTAAAGTACATTAAGGCCACTAGAACCGATGGAGCTCCTGGCCCAAATGGAATCCCTGCCCAGGTTTTTAAAACTGCCTCAGCCTTCTTTGCAACAACACTTACTCCTCTATTTAATCATTCATTCTCTACTGAGACCCTGCCAACCTCCTGGAAAGGCTCAGTCCTATTCCCCATCTACAAGAAGGGTGACCACTCGAACCCGGCCAACTACAGGCTTGTAGCCCTTTTTGACATAGAAGCCAAGGTATACGCCCGTCTTCTTTTAAGGGACTTGGAGGCCTGGGTGGACAAGAATGGCATCCTCCCGCCCACACAGACAGGCTTCAGGGCCAACAGTTCCACTCTAGACAACATCATAGCGCTCTCCTACCTGGCGAAGAAGGCCAACACGAGGAACAAGCTGCCACTGTTTTGTTGTTTTATATACTATTCTACGGCCTTCGACCGAGTGATCAGAAGTCGACTATGGGCAAAACTTGAGACCTGGGGGCTCCCACAAGTCCTGTTAAAAGCTATAAAAGCACTCTATGAGGGGACATGGGTCCAGGTGAAATTAAGTCCAACAATTACAACAGCAAGAATCGAGACCAACTCTGGACTTAAGCAGGGGTGCGTTCTGGCCCCCCTACTTTTTAATCTGTATACAGCGGACATGGGGCAAGCCCTGAAAGACGCCAACTTAGTACCGCCAAGATTGAGGAAGCTGGTCGTGGGAACGCTCCAATACGCTGATGACACGGTGGTCATGGACCACACCAGGGTGGGACTTCAAAGAGCTTTAAATAGCCTGGCGACGTATGACAAAGAAAATGATCTACGGATAAACGTCAGTAAGACCAACATAGTAATCCTTGGCAAATATCAGCGCAAAAAAAGAAGTAACATGGATCCTGGGGGAGAACCTAATTGCTACTGCCCCATCCTATAACTATCTGGGAGTTTGGGTATCAGAGAGGGCCACTGCAGCTAAACATCTAAAGGAGCTAAAACCAAGAATAGATAAAACAATTCTGTTTTTAAGACGCCTAAGCTATCGCTTGGCCAGCCCCTCAGTAGAACCGATGCTGACAGTACTCAGGGCAAAACTGATTCCCTCCATTACGTATGGCCACCTTGCCTACCCAGGTGCATTCGAGAAAGTGGTCAATGCGGTCCAGGCGAAAGCGTACAAGTTGGTGCTACAGGCCCCTAGACAGAATAGGAACAACAGGCTAAGGCTAGAAATAGGCCTGAATCGACCGGAGTTGGCATTACTGGGGGACCTGATAAAATACTTCATCAGAGTACTGAAAGCGCCCGAAAACACCCTAAAGCATTTCTTAAAATCTAAATTTGGTGAAGTGGGCACTCCATGGCACTCTAAGCTGGCACAAGGCATTGATCTATTGAAAATCGAGGGTAAGAGCTTGCCCCTCAATGAAATACCATACTTAGCCCGGGCACAAGCCGTAAAGCGTCAAGTCCAGTCCATCTCGTTCGAGCTTGATCTTCTATCGCTTCGGCACAACCCATTAACTTTGGCCCTGGATAAGTCTTATATTCTCGGGAAACCACAACCATACCTGCAAGACTCACTAACAACTCATGCGAGAAAGAAAATCCTGTATCTGCGCCTCCTGGCTCTCATGATCACGGACTTTAATCCAAAATGGGCACGAACGGACGGTGCCATCGCCTGTCGATTATGCAACTACCGCAGAGAGTCATGGTTACACCTGCTATGTTGCTGTACAAAGTTGGCCAGCGACCGTCATCGTTTGCTGCGCCCGGCCTTACGGAATCTAGGCCATAGAACATGCAGAGAGGCCTCGCACTGGTGCTTCTCAGAAACTACAAACTGTCTATTAGCTAGGGTCGGTAAGTTCACCCATCAAGTCAAAATAGCACTCGACCTCCATCAAAAGGCCATAGACCCTAAGGGTCTTGACACTGTGTAAGGAACACCATCTGGAGCACAAACGATTGTCAGTTTATAGCTAACTCAGGGAGCTCCCACTAAGTAACTGGAACAACCGGTCCCAGAAACTATACCAGGGTCGGACAAGGGTCCAATGAAGAACCCATCTTTGGTGATGCGCAAAACATTCATGTCAAACCTCCACACTTTCCCAAGGCTCTAATTGGCGTGAATCTAAGGAATAGACAAAAACCTTCCTTCCTCTAATAGAACTTTGATTGGACAAAAAGGGGCAAAATTAGTCATTATTCTATTTTAAAGTTGTATATATGGTTTTACTGGGCGACGGGTACATGGGGGGGTGATGTTCTTTGTGTTTTATACTGTAAAGATTTTAGGTAATCGCACAGTTTAATAAATAAATAAATATATATATATATATATAATATAGATATTCTGGACTAAAGTAATCCAGACCTGTTAGATTTTGATTCACCAACCTCTGGAATGTTGCAGGTGCATATTTAAAACCAAAGCTGATTACAGTGAACTGATAAAGCCCACCAATGGTTGAAAATGCAGTTTTGGGTTTAGCAGCATCTGCAAGCCTGATCTGCCAATAGCCTGCAGTCAGGTCAAAGGTGCTGAGATACTTGGCAGAAGCCAGAGTGTGTATAGGTATCTGTCCTGGGGATAGGATGAGCATGACTGTATTGAGGCCTCAGTAGTCTACACTAAGCCTCATATCTCTCTTTCTGCCCTGGGAATAAGGTTTACCACAAGGGCTGTCTGAAAGCTTAATGATCCCCAACTCTAGCATCTTCTGGACCTCTGTCCTGATGCACCGGTCATGTTACCAGTAGATTTTACTATTGACTGGCAGACTGTCACCTGTGGCCACCCCATGGGCACACCAGGTACTCTAACTGGGTGTCAGAGAGAACAGTTCTGGGACCTGACTTAGAACCTTAGACCTTAGACCCCCACCCATGTCCGTGTTCACATCATAGATCAAATCTGGTCAGCCAGTCGCACTATTCTCTCTCCTAGTATCCTCCCATGCATCTGGTCTGATCATTCATTGATCTCCTTTTCTCTAGATCTGGGTGCATCAGAGAAACCCCTTCTACCCACGAATATTTCTGCTCGAAATTGGAATCAGGTCGATCTTACCTCTCTCTGTGCTTCCCTCACTTCCTCTTCTCCTGATCTTTCTGAGCTTCCCCTTGACCTCCAAGCAGAAGCCGTGAATTCTTGGCTGTCCTCATCCTGTGATCTGGTTGCCCCTCTCAGGAAAGTCAAGGCCTGCCGCCCCCATGAAGCCCATAAGTGGTTCACTGGCAAGTTGAAAAACCTTAAATTGAACCTCAGGCGCTCTGAACGCCATTGGAGGCGTAACTATTGTCCTCTTTTGCGGGCCAAATATAAGTCTCTCCTAACTAACTATAAGAGGGCTGTCATTTCAGCCAAAACCTCTTATTTTTCAGAGAAGATCACATTATCAGCCTATAAGCCCAAAGAGATTTTCTCCACAGTTCGCAATTTAGTTGCTTCCGACAGGATCAACCTCAATCTTGTCCCTTCCCAATCTCTCTGCTCATACCTCAATGACTTCTTCATAGAGAAGATTGCAAAAATCAAATCCAATATCCGTCCTGCATCTTCGTCACTCCCTTCTCCTGTCCTCAGTCTGCTTTCCCCTTTTCTGGACCACTTTCCTTCTATCTCTATGGACTCCTTTCTTGCTTTACTCCAGAAAGTGAAGTCAGGCTCCGCGGCTGATTGTGTCCCGGCCCACATTCTGAGAGAGCTCTTTGTCCCCCCCCTTACCCTTCTTAACGCTTCCATCTCCCAAGGCCTAGTTCCCAAATCTTTCAAATCGGCCATAGTTCTACCCATTTAAAAAAAGCCAGGTTTAGATCCTTCCCTTCCCTCTAATTTTAGACCCATTTCCCTTCTTCCATACCTAGGGAAGATCCTGGAAAGTCACATTATAACTAGCCTCTCCACCTTCATTGAGGACAACCATCTGCTGGCCTCCCACCAAGCGGGATTCCGCCCGGTCCACTCGACTGAGTCAGTGGTCCTGTCCGTCCTAGACGAGCTCAAGAGCAAGGCTGATTCCAACTTACCCCAGGCCTTGGTGCTTCTTGATCTGTCCGCTGCGTTTGACGAGGTTGATCATTCCATTCTTCTCGACCGTGTCAGCGCAGCGGGCGTCCGGGGCACAGCCCTCTCTTGGCTTGCCTCTTTTCTCAAAGGGCAGACTCAGGCGGTCCATCTTTCTGGCTTTTCCGCCCCTACCCGCTTGGTTCCTTGTGGGGTCCCCCAGGGTTCTTCCCTGTCCCCCATCCGTTTTAATCTTTATATCCTTCCCCTTATTCTTTCCCTTTTAGATATGGGGGTCTCCGTGTATAACTATGCGGATGACCTCCAGCTTGTATTTGAACTTTCCTCCCCCTCTAACTCCCTGCCGAAATTTCATTCTACTCTTGTTTTTATTTCCGAGTGGATGAACCATAACCACCTTAAACTCAATCCGGACAAGACGGAGTTGGTCCTGACAGGCGCTATCACTTCCCCTTGGTCCGCTGCCCTTTGGCCTTCCATCTTTGGCCCCCCTCCAACTCCTGCAGCTTCAGTAAAGACCTTGGGCATTAAAGTCAGTCAGGACCTCTCCATGCATGCCCAGATTAGTTCTGTTGTTTCCTCCTGTTTTTTATCCCTCTGGATCATCCGGAAAGTCTCCCGTTTTTTTTCTCCTGATGCCCTTAAGCTTATTATTTTGGCCATGATTCTCTCCCGTCTTGATTACGGGAATAGCCTCTACGTGGGCATTCCGGCCTACGAACTTCGTCGTCTTCAGGCTATCCAGAATCAGGCCACCCGCCTCATTCATCACCTTCCCAAGTCCCACCACATCACTCCTTTTTTGAAAGCCTCTCACTGGCTCCCTATCTGCCAGAGATCCCTTTTCAAGATGGGATGTCTGGCCTTCATGGCTCGTGCCCGTATCGCCCCTGTTTTCATTAATTCTCTCATCAGTTCCTATACCCCCAGCCGTACCCTCCGTTCTTCCAATCAGGCTCTCCTCAATGTCCCTTGGTTCCGCAGATCCAAAACTGGAGGCACTAGATTCTCCGTTTTATCCCCCCGCTTCTGGAACAGCCTTCCGATGCACATTAGATCCATTCCAGTCTACTCTCAATTTCGCAAGGCGCTCAAGACTTTCTTGTTCTCCCAAGTGTACTCCTGCTGATTTCCCCCAGCCAAATGTCTGTGTTTCTCAGTCTAAACTCTAGCGCCAGGAAGCCGCTTGGTCGCAGTGCGCTCTATCAAGAACTTTTAACTTCAACTTCAACTTCAACCTGTCTGCAAACAGTTTGTTGCTGGTCAGTAAGTTTGTCTACCAAGACAACTGAACCATCAATTAAGTTGTGTGAGAGAAAATCAGGGAGATGGTCGCTCTCTTCCTCCTGTGACTCATCAGTAGCCATGAGCAAGTTCATGTCAGCCCTGTCAAAGTAAGGCTTCAAGCGGTTCAGATGAAGCAACCCGTGGGGGCTTCTAGGAGTACCTAGGTCCACCAGCTAGGTGACCTCACAATTCTTTTCCAGGATGGTATGGGGGCCATTCCACGTGTCTTAGAGTTCTCTTAGGGCCATAGGCTCCAACACCCACACCTTCTGCCCTGACCGGTAATCAGTCGGAACAGCCTTTTGGTCATGTCATAACTGCTGACGTTCTTGTCTAGCCTCCAAGATTTAATGGCCTTCTTCATGCACTCAGCCATTTGTGAACACAGGCCTAGCACATAATCTACAATGTCTTGCTTGGGAGGTTTGAGAGGCTGTTCTCATCTCTCCTTCCCTAGACAAAGTGGACCGCTAACTGGATGTCCAAACAGAAGTTCGAATGGAGTGTAACCCACTCCCTTCTGGGGAACCTCTCTGTAGGTAAAAAGTAGGCAAGGTAATAGGACATCCCATCTCCTCCCGAGCTTGTCAGATAGTCCTATAATCTAGGCCATTACTGCTGATGTTCTTGTCTGGCCTCCAGGTTTTAATGACCTTCTTCATGTACTCAGCCATTTGTGAATAGAGGCCTAGCACATAATCTATAATGTCTTGCTTTGGAGGTTTGAGAGGCTGCTCTCATCCCTCCTTCACTAGACAAAGTGGACCCCTAACTGGATATCCAAACAAGTTCAAATGGATTGTAACCCACTCCCTTCTAGGAAACCTCTCTGTAGGTAAAAAGAAGGCAAGGTAATAGGACATCCCATCTCCTCCCAAGCTTGCCAGTTAGTCCCATAACCATACCTTTGAGGATTTTGTTTAATCTTTCAACTAACCCATTGCACTGTGGATGGTAAGGTGTGGCATATTTATAATTTACTTCACACTCTTTCCACATGACTTTCCAGTAGTCCGATATGAAGATTGTATCTCTGTCTGACACCACCTCCTTAGGAAAACCCACTCTAGCAAAGATTCCTAAGTCGGCTTTCGCCACTGCAGGAGCTGTAGTGGTCCTAAGGGGAATTGCTTCTGGGTATCTGGTGCCATGGTCCATCACCACCAGGATATAACTGTTCCCAGAGGCTATTGGAAAGACTAACGGACCAGCTTTCTCAATCCCTACCACTGGTACTGGGATTAAGGGGGCCCTTGTAGCACCACTGGCTTGGCAGGTGACACAGGACCAATAAAACTCCTTGGTAACTTTAGACATGTGGGGAAAGTGAAAGTGTGGAACAAGCCTGTACCAAGTTTTGCTTTGCCCAAGATGCTCTGCAAGGGGTATGTCATGTGCCAGGGTTATTAAAAAATCCTTAAACTTCTGAGCAACAGCTAACCTCAGAAAAAATAATCCATCTTCCAAGTAAATCCTATGGGATCCGCTGACATCCCCCTGCCTCTTCTGCAACAGCTTGTTGGTTGCGTCTTCAGGAGAGGGGCAGGATTGTTGTTCCTGACTCAATTCCTCCCTGGAGGGTCCCCCTACACCCAGCAGCTCTGCTGTGTCAGGCCCAAGCTCCTTTGGGGCAGTTCCCTCACAAGTAACAAGATTGTGTTCCTGAGAGGACTAATCCTCACGTGAAGTATGGGGGAGGATAATGTCTTACCCTTCCCTGTTTCTTGACCTGTGCTCATGTCGTCACAAAACACTTTCAGAGATACTAAGTATGGCTGCATGAGTCCATAACTCTACTTCCTCCCATGCTGAAATCTCCTAATCATTACTCATGAGACACTCTACAAGAATGTTTGAGGATACCACAACCTATTTAGGGCCAGTAACAACCCATACCCCAGCTACCGGAAACCATTGCTAAGGGGTGGCACTTTGTGATATAAGATATGATGATATTTATAAAGCGCTAAAACCAAAAGGTGTCAAGGGGCTGGGCGAGACAGAAGAGAGACGAGCAACAACAAGCTAAGCGGCAAAGAGCCAGGTCTTCAGAAGCTTCCTGAAGGTCTGGAGTGAGTCGGACATGGTGATAGAAGGGGGTAAAGAATTCCAGAGTTTAGCGCCCGCCACTGAGAATGAGTGGCCACCCCATTTGGACCTATAGAATCTGGGAGAGGCACGTTTTTTCTGAGTAGAGGATCTCAATGCTCTGCCTGGAGTGTACCAATGGAACACGGTTTTGAGATGTGGTGAGCCTTTGCTATGCATAGCTTTGTACACCAAGTTCAGAACCTTGAAGGAGATGCGCTTCCTGATTGGAAGCCAGTGCAAGGCATGTATTCCTTCCCTGGTCACCTGATGTTTAGGGATGTTAAGTATAAGTCTTGTTGAATCAAAGGAGAGAGTGAGGACTAGGTAAGCTAGTCCGAATCCCCGCTATTATATGTCAAAAATCAAAAAGGACTAGCTAAGTTACAGAAGAAAGGGACTCAATGGAGTACGTGTGTCGGCAAACCAGTAGGTTTTTTCAAAAAGCCCTCACCCACCAACCTAGTTGGTGGCATGCTTCATCATCGGGCCCACCACAGTGACACCTAATGTGCCCCGGGTGTGCTTCAACGCCAGATTACTGCGGAGCTGGTATACTTGCTGAGTGTGCAGTGTAGTGAGTGTGAAGGTGAAAATTAAAAAAACATACAGAAGGTCCCAGTACCCGAGGGTAAAACAATATTTTAATTTACTGGGCCCCTGTTGGTATATTAAAAGGCAGACGGACGTGTTGGAGTATGGATTATGACCTCCAGCGTCCTGTGTGGTCTACATGTTTCAGCCTGGCCTTTTTAATTTGAAACAGGCTTTCCTCAGGACCAAGTGAGTATGTGTAAAGTGTAAATTAAATAAATAAACTAAATTATAGTGAGTGTGTTTATTTTTTGCTATGTGTAGCACTCCCTAAGGTGCTGTATGGGTGAGAGGGGGGATCCCTCTCGCTTTGACAGTCTTTTTCCTGTACAAAGCCTCCTTGGGTCACCTGGCAGAGAAAAAGACCGAAATTGCCGGTCTGGTTCCTCCTTGGACCTGTCGTCCTTCTGCGGTGCCCGAATGTGAGTATAAGTATAAGTCTTGCCACAGCATTTTGCACCACCTGAAGCTTGTTCAGAAAACCTATGCTGGCATTAAGGTATAATGCATTGCAGTAGACTAACCAGCAGGTAACTAGTGCAATGATGGTGGGCCGGTATTATCAATTACACAAGAGTTCACCAGTGGTCAGGGGGGTTTTGAGAGGAGGGAGACTGGAGTATATCCTCCCCACAAGACCTAAATCACAACAAATACTCCAATTACACTCTTTTTTCAAGACCAGTTCTCGAATAGTGTATTATATGAAAGTAAATAAAAAGCTAATGTGGTATGGAATATGCACCTAGCCACTTAGGGAAAGGGGATCATGCTAATCATGTCCCTATTGAGTAAGGGGAAAACAACTAGTTCTTTTTAATTACCCTCACACACCCTAGTGGTGTCATGCTTCATCATCGGGTCACCCTGACCCCTAGAAGTCGAGGTGGGCTCAACCACAGTGTTGGGTGGCTCTTAGTAAGATGAAGACAGGGGGACTTAAATATAAAAAACCTAAATCTGACCCCCGGTTTCCCTTTATTTTTGGGTCAGATCGGGTTATTAAAAAATTATAAAAAACTGGTCTTTTTTGGATTTTAATGGTCCTAAGACCCTAGTGTAAGTGCCGACATGTTTCAGTCCAACAAGGGCCGTAAAGGTCCAGGACTTTCTTCAGGGCAAATTTCAAATTCCCAAAATGTGTGGGGAATTATAGGTGGGAAGTCCCTATCCTATTTGTCATTCAAGGGAAGAGTAGCTTCTCCTTGTTGGTGTATGAGAGTGTCTCTGTATTGCCAGGCTCCACCCAAGCTTTGGGGGGTATTTTGCCACTCAAAGGATATAATGGTCTTAGTTGAAGACCTCACCGTTCTGATAACCTTCGGTTCCTCCCAGTCCTCGGTATTATCAGTAGTGGTCACTTGGTAAATGTGCCCAAGTAAGATCTGCTCAGGTAACACCTGTTTTTTAGCATTCATGGTGTCACTGGCACCTGTGTCCATGTAAGCTTCTGCTTCAATACAATTATTGAGGGGATGGTGCCTGTATTTCCTCATATTAGGAAGCCAGGTAGCCAAAGTGTCAAGGTCAATGCCACCCTCTGATATCAGATAGTGGACACTCTGACTAGGCCAGATCCCACTGCAGTACCCAGCTACAACCTTGTAGGTAGTAGTGCTACTAGTTCTACTGCTAGGGGCATTAGGGTAAGTAGTAGCAGTATTGGTGCCTTGCTTAAGACATATAACATCAGATGACTTATATCCCTTAGTTTTAGAAGCATAGCATTAAGGTTTCTTCTTTTTCTTCTTCATATTATTATTAGAGGAAGAGGAGGATTTGGACCCACTCCGAGAGAAAGATGTTTGTGAACCTGAATAAGACTCTTTCTTGTTATTTTTAGGTTTCTCCCAATATTTCTCTTAGGACTTAGAATTATTTTTCTTCTTGTCACCTCCACTATGAGACTTATTGCTAACTCTGGTGAAAAGCCATTTGTCTGCCTTCTTTCCCAATTCTTGGGAAGAGGTCAGATTAGAGTCCACCAGATATTGGTGCAGTTTTCAGACACACAGTTATAAAGGATGTGCTCTATAATGAAGAAATTGTACAGCCCAACATCGTTATGTACATTATTACCAAGTAAACAGCCGTCCAGAGCCTTATCTGCAAAATCAACCCAGACTTGTGAGGACTCTTTGCTGGTATCTCTAAACGTAATTCTGTATTCCTCATAGATAAGCCCTAACCCTTCAATGCCTCTTTCAAGATCTGGTAGTTGTCTGCATCCTCTTCTATAACTGCCAACAGTTGGCCTTTATCTGCAATGAAGAACCACATGATAGCTGTCCACTGCTTCTGCTTCTGGGGGGCTCTTTGGACTTTACAGGTCCTCTCTAGTGCAGTAAACCACTTGTGGATGTCATCCCCCGTTTTGTAAGGGGAGACTATCCTGCTATGGTTCCTAGTGTCAAAGTGTTCCTCCCTGACTCTGGAGTCTTTTATGCTGCTACACTGGAGATCTAACCTCAGAATCTCCCTTTCTCTCTCCATCTTTTGCGATTAGGGATTCCAGCTACTCCCTCGTCAAACTGTGCTTTGCCTTCTCAAATATGAGAATGCTGTAGCCTCTATCTAAGCTTCTGCCTCTAGGTTAGAGTGGGTGGACCCAGCATGGACAGAGGAGAGTGAGGATGAGGAGGACCTGTACCTCCTATGAACCCTCTGTACCAACCCAGGGGGAGAGAAAATAGGCATACTGGTATGAACCCCTTCTGTGAAATCAGTACCTCCCTTTACAGCTATAGCGCTGCCCATAGTAGTCTCTTCTGATTCCTCATGACCATGTCCTGTGACATAACTAGCTGTACTAAGCTCTTCTTGCTCTTGTCCTGTAGGGTCCTTTTCCTCACCAAGGTCCCCCTGATCCAAGTGTCCCCCAGGATAAACTCTAGTGGGATTATGACCAGTTTTGAGTTTCCTAGTCTTTCACGGGCCCCTAACGTCCTGGAACCTGAGGGCACTGTACCCAGACCCCTGTGTCTGCCTAGAGTCCCCAAAAGGAGACATGATACTAGTGTAGTGTATGTGTAGCTACCCTACCTAGTATTCTAAACTTCGAAAGGGGTTGGAGAAAGGGCTGCGGGAGTCCCTTGACACCTATTCCAAAAGTTTAGCAAAATACACTACCCCTCTAGTGTAGTGTATTCTCAAGTTAGTGGTGGTTTCTTGTGGAAACCTAACTGAAGACAAAGTGGTAAAGCAATGCAAGTCTTTATCCCAACTGCTGAACCACCAATGTAGGAGGCTAATTCAGTATATGGTGTACACCTATTGGTGAGGCATCCTCCACTGAGTTCAGGCAACCCCTAGTGATAGTTGTAGTGGTCCCTGATAACCAAAGCTCTCAAGGGATAGCTGGGGAGAGCAGCTAAGGCCTGTCCAAGAGGGTGTAAAGCAGCTGCATCACCACACAGATCGTCAGTGAAGCTTACACACAAGAAAGAACCACATCAGTGTTAGAAAAAAAAGATGTATTTATTTTACACCAACACTAAAACTACTTTGGTATATCTATTATCTGGAAATTTCAATACACAATAAAATATTTTTCAAAAAAGGTAAGTAGAGCACATAAAACACATGGACCCCTATGGGAGGAGGCAAACCATAGTCTAAATATATTTAATATGTGGTGACACTAACCAAGACTAACACCCAAGGAACTAGGGACCAGGGGTAGCATGGAACCACCACAGGTAAGTAACTAAGAGTTGTTAGGCGTCTGTGTGCAGCGGTGATACCCCAGGTCAGTGTGCATAGGATAACGTGGGGAAGACATGGGTGGAGTTTCACGGTTTCAGGACCCTTTCCAGAGGACTCAGAGGAAACCTGTTGGAACCAGGGAGGTTGGGGAACACCCCCACCCATAGACACCCAGACTACCGGCATACCCACACCAGTGAGCCCGGGTGCATAGGTGCGAAGTGGTGTCTGAACCACTCGTTGATGTCAATGGAGGACCTCTGCAGTCTGGCAACTACAGAGTCTTGTGGTCCAGGTCATGGATTATAAACATGGATTCTGGACAAGAAGTATCTGCAAAGAGAGGGGACACAGTCCAAACCACCTGGAGGAGTCCTTGAGGAGTGGGAGCACAATGCCAGCCGGAGGTACTTTGCTGAAGTACGAAGGTCTTGAAGATGCAGCTGTGGAGCCCAGGGGACAATACAGGAGCACAGAAGCCATCCAAGAGCTTTCTCAAACCCGACTAAAGAATGCAGGAAGGTCAGTCACCAGCTGGACCACCAAAAAGCCTTGGCAATGACAACCAGATGTGTTGCAGGAGACAATGCTTAGTTGATGACCAGCATGGTATGTAGGGCTCACAGGCCACAGCAAGCAGGAATCGAAGGAGACCCCAAGAGGACCCTCTGGCATCAGGCACAGGGAGGTGCATGGAGGCCTCAGCAGCACACAAAAGATGAATGCCCACATCACTGGAGAAGCAGGGAGGATGGCACTCTTGGAGCAGTGTCATGCTGGAGGCTAGTACTTTTTGGAGCTTTAAGAGTTTGGTCAGGAGAGACAACAAGTTATAGCAACAGCAAACATACTCGGTGCACAGGGATGTGTCCCGGTCAGCTGGAGAGGAATTAGAGTCGCCCAAGTTGCAGGAAAGACTTGTCAGGCCTCTGGAGAGAGACAACAAACCACAACTGTCGTGTATTTCTATAGGTTCTGAATCGATCCCCCTATTCCTGACCCTATTCTGGTTAAACTTACTAGCTAGTTAACTAACAGTCAGCCCATGAGGCAAGAAAACCCCCATGATGCAGATACCGTTATCTGACGCAGTCACACTACGGCACAGGAACGTGTTATCTGATTAGGTCATAACGCTTGAGATCTAATTAGACAAGCGACATTCCTCCAGCCCCTGATAAGGCATACGACGTTCTCATAACAAATCAAACCTATGACAACCTGGATAATCCGTGCGGCCATTGTTTTGATTTCACAGAGAACTTTAGTAAAGAATGTGCTAACGAGCAAGTCGTATGACATCTTTATTGACGTACCTATGTCCATCCTTACGTCAATCCCGGCACCTTTAAGGTATAAATATTGCCGACCTTGCCCTATGCAAAACACACGCGTGGTGACAAGACGGTGCAGCCATACTTGCCGAAGCAGAGAGCAGAAGCAGACCCCGCAGGCAGCAGCCCCGCCTTCCTGACGCGCTGAGAGACGCGCTGCTATCTCAAGCCGAGAGACCCAGCACCGGCGCTTCCGGGTAGCCCTCGCAGGCAGCCTGGAATATCGAGAGCAGAGAAAGAGATACCATTCCTCATTCATCCTAAATTCCAGGTACAGAACTGAATAACCCCTCCTAGAGAATTCTTTAGTTATTCACTTGGCAAAAACAAACTTAACTTAAACTGTAACTTTCTATTCCCGCCCACGCATTAGACTTAGGTCAGGTACACGGGGTAGGCGTATTTAGAAACACCAGTTGAGTGCGTTTAGTCAAATGTATATGTGTATGTAAATATATTTTAATCATTTTAAACATCATATGGCTCAGAAACCATATCAATGTTTTTACAGTATTATTTTGTACTATTGCTTTTAACGTATGCACTTTACTTAACTATGAGTATTGCAATAATATCGATCCATTTCTCTTGTACGAGAAAAGAGACTGATCAATAAATAACACCTTTTATTGAACACGCCCGTCTCTTCCTTTTCTCTACATTCTGATGAGACTAAGAATGCACGTACTGACTGAGTAAAATAATTGCCTTGTGCTCACACGACTCTTGAGATTGACTCTTGATTAGGGGAGAGCAAAGTTGTCATGTTCTATGGTTGTCAGAAACTAAATCCCTTCTTGTCTAATCAGGGAAGTTAATCCTTCCTTGAACATTCGAGAAAGTTTCTAGCGAACTCTGAGCTTAGCTGGCAAACCCAAAAATTAAGTCTAGTATCGACAGTAGTAGACCTAGTTAACGTCTGGCCTAGGCCTTTACTGCTGTAGGTACTATTCCAATGCGCAGAGCCTATTGGGAAAATAGGAGCTACACTACATGGCGCCCAACGCGTTTGGAAAGGGCGATAAAACTAACGTAAGACATTTAGAGTAACTCAGTCGTGCTTTCTCACTCAGACCCCTTTTCCCAAATACTCCAAAGACGTCTGGAGTGGGTGAAAGGTTATAATATCCTCCAAAACCTCGCAGGAGGGAACTCCTATGTATGGTTCTTGGTCTAGTCAACGTTGAAGGATACACTGTTCCAAAATATTGTGCATCTAATCTCTGTTTCCATAAAGAAACCTGATCTGCAAATAAACATAATACCATCCTGTCAGCAAAATGGACAGCGATGAAGAACGAGAGGTTACTAGATTAGCTACTGAAATAGCAGATGCTGATGCTACCATGCAAGCAGCAGACGCGGATATAATACTCATTCCGGTCGCCAAAAGGAGATCTATAACCTTAAAACTTATAGAAAATGGACTGACACCTAGAGGTGGCACAGTCATATTCGTAATCGAGGCACACGAATATCGGCAGACAGAGGTATACTATACATGGATACATTTTCCAGCAGCTAATACTATAACAAAGTACTTCCACTATTACAAAGTAGAGGAACCTCCTAATGAGTACACTCCTTTCGAGGAGGTGGAAGTACCACTCAAATTCCAAGAGCATTTGCTCTTATTTGATGGCGCCCTAAAACATAATAATCACATTACAAGGCTCGGTCCTTTAGGAAGACCAGGAGCAACGTGGCCGGTCTTAGCCGGATACACACCATATCCAGACATCGAAAGAATGCCTGCAGCAGAGCTGTTAATACAGCTAAAACAACTACTAAAAATTCACAGACAATTAGTTCAGTATGTAATGCGGACTTCAACAATTCAGCCAGCGATTAAACTTCCACAGCTGACCCCTCACCAGGGGAACACAAATAAAATTACACCACAGAACATCCAATCCTGCCTAGGTAAAGTTCCAGCTAAACGGGAACAGATACCATTCTGGTTGGCACAGAAAATTACCCAAATAGAGGCGGTGTTTCCTGACACCACCCCATTAGAAAAACACAGGATTCTGACTATATGTCTCCCAATGGGAATCGCACCACACATTGAGGACTGTGACACTTGGGGTACAGTCTTTGCTTCCATCTACACAAAAACGCACGGTGTTCCATCCATTTCGGTAATACCAGATGTGCTAAAACAAATTCAAGATGAATATGGTCCAGAACCTGCTTTAACTCTTGGTATGAAATTACTAAAATACTTCAAGCAGGTCTCGGCTATATTACTAGCCAACATAAAGGGTGAAGCAGCAAACGTGGCGATCCGCCAGAGGTTAAAAGAGACAGATATAGCAGACCAACCAGCTGAAATTGCCAGAATCATAGAAAAATCCTATGAAGAACTAGGCAGAGATAGTCTAGGTGGAATACCAGTAAAACCGCAACTGACTACAAGTCCAGAAAAAATGTTTTTTAATAATAATAATAATTCACCAAAAAAGAACTGGGATGGAAACAAACAATCCAATCCAAAAGAAAAGAAATTCCAGTCCAGAGGAAGGTCTCCTAGGCGAAGAGAGAAATCTCCAAACCCGAGACAAAGGTCACCTCAGAGTGAACCCTCTGGGAATAGATATAACCTTAGAAATAGGGATAATATTAAAAAACCTGATAGATATCAAGACATTGATACACGTCCCTCTCAATCTTTTCAGAATTCCTCGCAGAAATCGGAAAGAAGAGGACGATCAGAAGAGCACGCCAAGTCCAAAGACAAGGAACCTGCTCAACTGAAAAAGAAATCACAATTTCCAAAAAAGAAGGTAGCCAGTATCAAGGTAGTTAACAATGCCGAGAAGACTGAGGACACAACTGAAAAACGGAGAGTGGGCTCAGACAATGCTAGACAGCGCAGCAGAGGTGAGCATAGCTCGCAAAGTCCTTATGGATCATCTGGAGACAGTGGACACGAATGAATACCTTCAAGTGGAAACTGCAGATACCAGAGTTAGCAAGCCCCACAAAATATACGAGATAACATTACGTATAGAGGGAGATAAGACTAGTAAAATAAGGGGACTATTTTGGGATAACCTCTCAAAGGGTTATGACATCCTTTTAGCTGAAAAAGACTGGCCACCAGAGTTTGTCAGGGAGTGCCCTCATGGCGAAGAAGTAATTATGCCTGCCTTCTCGAATCAAATGCCGATTCATAAAAAATATACACTTGCTAGAAAGTGGGCAGTGGCCTTAGCACCTGCTTTATATAAAAATCATGTAGGATGGGATGAGGATTCTCCGCCTCACAAAGTCCAGTTAAAATCACAACCAACTGCACAAAGGCAGTACCCAATTAAGCAAGAAGCTAAAAAACAAGTAAATGAAATACTAGATCAGCTAGAATACCAGGGGGTGATTGAAACTTGCACCTCACAAATGAACAACCCTTTGTTTCCGGTCTCCAAACCAGACAATTCGTACCGTCTAGTTTTGGATTACCGACACCTTAACACATGTTGCAAAACTTTTGCAGTGCAAAACTCACACAGTGCTGCACTAATGAATAACATAGTGCGCAAAAAATACAAAACAACCTTGGACATCTCCAATGGATTCTTTTGTCAAAACATAGCACCAGAGAGCAGATATTTAACTGCATTCTCAGTAAATGGCACTCAAAAACAATTCTGTCGGTTAGCCCAGGGGTACAAGAACAGCCCGGGGGTATTCTCAGCGAGAGTAACAGAATTACTACAACTATATGATGATGAAGCATTATCTTATGTCGATGACATTTACTTAACAGATGATGACTTGGAGACTCACTTGAAAAGAGTAAACACCATAATACTTGGTTTCGCTGCAGAGGGTTACAAATTCAACTTCAAAAAGTCCAGAATTGCCCATCTGACGGTCCTATTCTTAGGATATGAGTTATCAAGTGAAGGCAAAAGCCTGGCAGACAATTTCCTAGAGAAATGTGCCGTTATCCAAGCTCCTAAAACACTAAAAAAAACCTACAGTCAATTTTAGGCTTCCTAAATTTCGGAAGAACATATATTGCAAATTACGCAGAAAGGGTCAAACCCCTTTATGATCTAATTAAACCAGACTTTAAAAGATCCAGTTGGACTCAAGCACACACAGAAATTTTGAGATCCTTACAAACAGACATGCTAATTAAAACAAAATTAGAAACCCGTGATAATACACGCAACCTTGTGATCCGAGTCATCCCAGGGAGATGCGGATTCACATACCTAACCTCTAATGAGGGAGATAAGGTACCAATTGCATTCAAATCACATTTGTACACAAAAGCTGAACAGAGATTCAAAAACAAAGGAAAAATTGTTCAAGCAGTTCAAACCGCATTAGCTAGAGAAAAAGACATAGCTGACGGTAGACATATCACAGTCAGAACAGCAGAATCAGCCTTTGAGGCATTAACAACACCGTGTAATTTACCAACAACAACATTGGATCCAGAATGGTTACAATGGGTAAATTCAATCACAACGGACAAAGTATATTACTTCTTTGATCCAGAACTAGAAGAATTAAAAAATCTAAAATATGAAAAAACGTATCCTCTGCCAATCGACATTCTGCCTCTACGACATTACGCCTTTGTAATCTATACAGACGGACATGCTCAACCCTCCGTTTGGGGAGAACATGCATACAATCCCACATGTGAGATTACAAAAGAAGTGTGGCACGGAGGTAAACTAAGACCTCTATTAACAAAATCACACTCAGTAGAAACTAATTCAGAACTACAAACTGAAATATTAGCTTTGAAAATGGCGCTAGATAATGCGGATCGCGAATTCCCGACACTTATAGTGTCAGATTCATATTTCTGCGTCAAAGCATATAACAAGGATTTGCAGACCTGGATTCAGAACGATTACAAAGATGACACGGATGCACCAATAAAGCAGAGACTGCTCTGGGAACAGGTAGCTCTTTTGAAAAAGACTCACGTGACACACTCACTGAGTCACCAGCGTGATGGCGTTCACGTTGTAGGGAATTCATTGGCTGAAACAGCCGCAGCGGCAGCCAGTAAACCGGCTCCCGTAGATCGAAAAAAAGCGTACATTAAAATACATTGACGGCGAAACATTGCTGGCAGTAAAAACGTCATCAAAAGGCGACTGCTCGGCGTTACCGATCAACTATCCACTCAATTACACATACATCATAGATGCAAACTCCATTCCTTTTGCTCGAATCCCTGGAGTGGGGGATAGAGTGATTCCAAACATGGACAGGAGAAACTTGTTAATCGCAGACGCACACATGGGCGAGGGTCTCAGACACCTTAAATTAAAAGATTCTCTGGAAGAATTACAATCACGGTACTGGTGGCCAGGCATGAGCCTGCACTACACCATGTTTGTAAAAAACTGCCCAAACTGCAACAGAGATCGCAGTGGGGAGAGAAGCAGTTTAATACCTCGTCGTATCAAGGCAGATAACATCACCACTAAAAAGAATGGCTTGCGATTAACATATACAGGCTAGTTCCCACTTATAATGTAGATCCACAGCACTCGGCTGACGTCCGGACTGTTATACAAGATTTGCGAGTCTAAATGGCATATACGCTAAGAGCATGCTACGTTCGACCATTTTTTTCTTTTTCTCAGGCAATCCAGCCTGGGGGGGGGAAAGAATGGCCAAATGAGCACAGCCCAGCGGGAATCTTCTCACTTCCTTCCTGAGGGTATGGGATGGTGTAAAGAAAAAACCAAGACAGAAAGCAATCTATAATAGAAAGGATATTAGGTTCGGGAGCTGGGTGGGTCAAACATCTAATAAGTGTCCAACGTAGTCTAAATAACTTGCCAAGAAATTCTCTGAAGGGATTCAGTCCGTACGAATTATTATTCGGAACTAGGATGTTGATCTCTGACCTTGATAGTCAGACTTCAGTGGTAACAGAAAAAAGCTTTGATGTCAAAGACCGTTTGGCTATTTTGCAGGACTTAAACAAAACAAGAAAAGACCTGAGCAACATACAGTTGAAAGAACAGCCAACGACCACTGAAGATTCACCACCTGTCCCAGCAAGACCTGTCTGGATTCCAAAAGTCGGGGATCTAGTCAGGGAGAAGATCGCGGTAAAGAAGGAATTTGGGCCTTCTTACAGAAAAGCAGTTCCTGTATTGTCTGTCAACGGGACAAGATCAGTTGTACTACCGCCACTTGCTGGAAAAAAGGAGAACCGAGTTGTATCCATCGACCTGGTAAAACCACAACATGTGGCCGATAACAAACAGTAGGCCAAGTGGACTCCCAATAAGTAGCAGAACACCAAGGTTTGCTACCAGTACAGAGGTCCTAACAAAGAGGCTCATCACATTCGAAACGCCTAAAGAAGAACAACAAGGACTATGCAACAATGCAATAGAACTTGGACCTCTGAAAACCCAAATAAAGACATTTAGCAGAGACACACCAATCTATACTGAAGTACCAAGTGAAAATGCAAGAAACAAAAATCCTGAACCAATTGGAACAATTGACAGAACTGCATCTGGTTACTTCATCAACTTCGATGATTCCTCTGACGGTTTCAGCGAACAAAAGACACAGCCATCATCAAAATCCTTTAAAGACAAAGCGAAGGAACTTTTGAAACAACTAAAAGAAACATATCTGATTTCTCCATGGATTGAATTTTGGGTGGGTTTTGGTGCATTTATCCTCATACTTTGGCTCATCATGGTATTTACTTTGGGACGCTTCATTGAGGGAAAATATGCTAAAATGGACACAGCAAGTCAGAACATCAACTTGGTCCTCAAACCACACACATCTTCACACGTCGAGAAACGAGAACTTTCTTCAGAACTTTCTTCAGCCAACTTCACAGCAATTCCAATACCTGGTGGGGTAGCCTGGGACAACACTGACTATGAAATTTATGGTCCGGTCGAGATCCTGAAATATCCACACCAAATCAAGATCTCCTTGAGTGACTTTGCAAAACCAAACTCATTTGCTGATGATTGGGACTTTGAAAGTATAAACAATATGATGTCTGACTTAGTAATGTCTGCTAAATTTACAAAACATGATTATTTGCAGGGTTCTACAAATTATGACAGCATGTACTGCTATAACCATTATGGTAACCATTTCTTGCATAAATCTGCACAACCTAGAAATGTTTTAAATTATAATCAATGGGAACATTGTGCTACACCTCCAAAAGGGAGCTCAAGAACCGTGTATGGCAAATATTCATATTTTTCAGGTTTTAACACAAGTAATGCGGAAACATTTTATTTTAAATTGTCAAACAAGACAGGGACCAAAACCATGATAACCAACACAAAATTGATTTATTCTGATTCATTCTTTGAAAAAATGAATACTTTTGGATTCGATTATTGGGACAAAAATGTTGATTTGAAAAGTGTTTGGGGTACAAAAGAATGGCAAGTACAGGGTATAGAAGCTTTGTTTAGAGCCTGCATGATCCCAGAACAAATGATATTTTTAAATGACACTGTTCAACAAACTACCTGTCTTGGCTTAGCCAAAATCAAAGATTTAAATAACCTGTCTATTCCAAAGCCAACAATGTTTAGCAATAACTCTGATACAGATGAAGAAATAGACATAAACCATATACTTAACCAAAACAGAACACATTCTGATTGGAAACAATGGTTGATCTGGCCCACAGATACAAATAACTGTCAAGATAGATTCCTGAATAAAACACAGGGTTTCAAAATGACCAGGCCAGACCCTAGATATCCCCAAAGACATCACCCAGGGATAATAACAACCTACAGTGTGGGCAAATTATGCCTTCAATGGCTACAAACTTCCACACTGCCTGAAATTAAGCAACACCTAACTTTACTTACTGATGGTGCTGACTTGCGTGATTTCATACTGGGACCACGCAAACAGCGTCATAAGCGTTTCATAGCAGCCTCTGTATATGCAGCATACAATGAGGCCTGGAAGGTTACTCAAATTGAGACGGCAGAAAGAATACGGGAAATTGACCGTATTAATTTGGAAAAATCACTTTCTGTAGTGGACAATGGGTTAATGACTCTGTCCTCCAGAATTTTTTCATTGGACAGCATTGTGTCTTCAGCAATCGATATATTATCGCAAGACTTACTGTTATTACAACATGGTCAGTCACAATTGCGTTCTATTGTACAGCTTGGCTGGACGTTACAAAATCTGCGTTCAGGCTACGTGCCTTGGCGTTTAATCAACACAACGTCACTATTCCAAATCTTTAACCTTACTGATAGACAAATCGGTATGGCGCAGAAGGGTGCTGATTATACAATCTTGAGCATTGAAAAACTAGAAAGATTACCAATGACAATGTCAGAACGACCTGTCAGTGAATGGATAATCCACGGAATCATAAATATTCCAATCTCAACCTTCAGGTTTCAATACTGCCAAAAATATATACAGGCTGGCATGTACGAGAAATTGGGAAAGGGGTACCTTAAAACAACTTGGAACCTGCCCTATTCACATGCATGTGTCAGTAACAAAGGACAGAAAGTGTTTCTTAGTGGCAACAATTGTGCTATGTCACTAAGCGGCACGCTTCTGTGTAACGGTATTAGTTTGCACGGAGCCTGTGAAGGGAATTCATACAACCTTTCATGTCACCAGCAAGGCGCACCTGCAACTGAAATAGAACCATTCTTTCAAAGACTCTATAATGGGAGTTACATTCTTATTGTAGACCGCAGATGTTGTAGTCTTATGCCCGGGACTCCTTATCTCGTCACTACGACGGCGAAGGTCAAGTGCTGTGGACGTTCTTTGTTCCCCAGCTCCTTTCCAGACAGGGAGGCAAGGGCATGGCCCGGTCTGAAAATTACTTCTATTCGAATAGACACTTTAAGCAGAATGAAAACAGTGCTTCTTCAGACGCCTACAAGGCTCACGTCATCAAAAGAAACGTATGATCTACAAGTCGCAAGGACGACTGCAGAGATACATACATTATTATCAACTAATTCCCCCGTACATTTCGCGGAAATCCTGAGCGAAATCTTAAATATTTCTGATACCACTGGGGTCTCAAAGGTATTTAAGACAGTATTTTCGATGGCATTAACACCATTCAAAGCCATACTGGGTATTTTTCCAGATTTCGTCCATTCGATTTTTGGCGGACTTCCCTTGATCCTGGGACTAATTGCAGGAATCCTATTCCTAGTCCTTATTTTTCGTTATGGCAACCCATGTCACAGAACAAAATCTCACGACAATGGAAGATACGATCCTAGCCATTGGATACCGGGACCGGATATCAAAAATCCTGGGACTCTCCCGGCTTAGAGACCTGAACATGACTTGGTTTCTATCATTTCGACCAATGTGGCAAAGGTGTGTTTTACCTGTACTAAGGTGTCTGCTATGCGGAGAAGAATGCGTGTTAGACACCTGTCTGACGCTACAATCGGATGCGCCGGTGGATGCAGATACACTGTTGGTTCCTACCAAGGTTCACGCACTGTGCTGCCCTCAAAGGCTGCCAATTCTGATGACGGCATTCCTGGAATCTTCACCACTGCGATTGAAGAGTAGTGAAGTTCAAGATGAAAGCAGCATCGAACAGGTACGACCTTCTGTCAGCAATGCAAATCAGAATGTCAATGGAGACAATCATGCGCACGAATGCATGGTTACCCCTATTTCCGACTTAGTGGAACTTTCCCGTGAAGCTGTTGACAGTTTTTTCGAAAGCCTGAATGATATGATGTTCTCTCCGGAACAGAAATAGAGACTTTTGAGTAAACTCGCACACGGCGTTCCCTGAATTCGGCCTTCAACTTTAAAAATAAAGTCACATGAACAATTACAATCCAGTTCACGGACAGCAACTTTTTTCAGCAAGCCCCTAAAATATTTTTCTATATATTTTTTCCCGGGACACTGATCTTCTGCTTAAAGTAAGAAACTATTCCTAGAGAACTAAGATTTCTATTTTTTTAGATACTTTATAGACTTTATATAGACTTTAGCTGCCCGCTGGTATGTTCACAATATATTTTATGTGATGAAATGGTTTCGACTTTTTTTCTGTATAGCCATATTAAGAGCCATTTCATGTGTATTTCTCATATACCAACAAGCAATAATGCATAAAATGCGTGTTTACTTTTGCATTTAATTCATAGCTTAAGTGCATACAATATATATGACTGCAATTTTTCAGTATATTTGAAAATTTCAAAATGCATTTATGTATTTTGGGGTGGTAAGGTATACACTATACTCTATAGTATGTTGTACTATGTTATACTATGCATAGATTAGTAGATATGACCATAGTTAGCGTGGAGTGGGTGTCGTGTATTTCTATAGGTTCTGAATCGATCCCCCTATTCCTGACCCTATTCTGGTTAAACTTACTAGCTAGTTAACTAACAGTCAGCCCATGAGGCAAGAAAACCCCCATGATGCAGATACCGTTATCTGACGCAGTCACACTACGGCACAGGAACGTGTTATCTGATTAGGTCATAACGCTTGAGATCTAATTAGACAAGCGACATTCCTCCAGCCCCTGATAAGGCATACGACGTTCTCATAACAAATCAAACCTATGACAACCTGGATAATCCGTGCGGCCATTGTTTTGATTTCACAGAGAACTTTAGTAAAGAATGTGCTAACGAGCAAGTCGTATGACATCTTTATTGACGTACCTATGTCCATCCTTACGTCAATCCCGGCACCTTTAAGGTATAAATATTGCCGACCTTGCCCTATGCAAAACACACGCGTGGTGACAAGACGGAGCAGCCATACTTGCCGAAGCAGAGAGCAGAAGCAGACCCCGCAGGCAGCAGCCCCGCCTTCCTGACGCGCTGAGAGACACGCTGCTATCTCAAGCCGAGAGACCCAGCACCGGCGCTTCCGGGTAGCCCTCGCAGGCAGCCTGGAATATCGAGAGCAGAGAAAGAGATACCATTCCTCATTCATCCTAAATTCCAGGTACAGAACTGAATAACCCCTCCTAGAGAATTCTTTAGTTATTCACTTGGCAAAAACAAACTTAACTTAAACTGTAACTTTCTATTCCCGCCCACGCATTAGACTTAGGTCAGGTACACGGGGTAGGCGTATTTAGAAACACCAGTTGAGTGCGTTTAGTCAAATGTATATGTGTATGTAAATATATTTTAATCATTTTAAACATCATATGGCTCAGAAACCATATCAATGTTTTTACAGTATTATTTTGTACTATTGCTTTTAACGTATGCACTTTACTTAACTATGAGTATTGCAATAATATCGATCCATTTCTCTTGTACGAGAAAAGAGACTGATCAATAAATAACACCTTTTATTGAACACGCCCGTCTCTTCCTTTTCTCTACATTCTGATGAGACTAAGAATGCACGTACTGACTGAGTAAAATAATTGCCTTGTGCTCACACGACTCTTGAGATTGACTCTTGATTAGGGGAGAGCAAAGTTGTCATGTTCTATGGTTGTCAGAAACTAAATCCCTTCTTGTCTAATCAGGGAAGTTAATCCTTCCTTGAACATTCGAGAAAGTTTCTAGCGAACTCTGAGCTTAGCTGGCAAACCCAAAAATTAAGTCTAGTATCGACAGTAGTAGACCTAGTTAACGTCTGGCCTAGGCCTTTACTGCTGTAGGTACTATTCCAATGCGCAGAGCCTATTGGGAAAATAGGAGCTACACTACACAACCTGTGGTGCAGAACCGGGAGGTGTCCATGGGACAGCAGGATCCACAAGTCAGTTGTCGTCGTCGAGGTGCCTGCGGATGCAGGGGAGTGACTACTTCACTCTGAGGAGGATTCCTTCTTACTGTCTTGATGCATGGAGAGTCGGGTGGGATGCAGAAGGATGCACAGCCACGGAAATTTCAGACCTTGAGAGAGCACGGAAACAAAGTTGTAGTAGGAGACTTCCTACCAGAAGCAGCCTTTGTCTTGGTTCCCTGCTCTGCCTAGCAGTAGAGTTCAGTGCCCAACAGCAGAAGAGTCTTTAGACGAATCTTCAGACAAAGCCAGTCATTTCTTGAAAACAAAGTCTGGACGAATGTAAGAATGCACTCTCAGGGGAGCTCTTAAGTAACCAATAAAGGGGGGAAGGACTACTTCTGTGGTGACTCACCTATCAGGAGGGATCGGGGATGCTACTTGATCGCCTAACCAGTCAGATGCTCCATGGGGCATCTGCCCATCTAAACTTCAAGACGGCAGAATCAATTGGCCACCTGTTAGAGTTCTGGGCAACTCCCAGGGGAGGAGCTGGACAGGTGGGTGGTCAGTCCCCTGTCCTTTGTGTAGTTTTGTGCCAGAGCGGGAGCCAAGGGCTCCTGAACTGAGGAAAACCGGTTTATGTAAGGAGGGCTCCAACTGTGCCCTTCAAAGCAGTCTGGAGGCAATCGTAAGCATCCCCAACCTAGCCTAAGACACGGTTACACCTCTCCTCTATAGGAAATCCTTTGTTCTGCCTTCCCCTGCCCGAGTAAAGCTCAGCAGCAGGAGGGCAAAACAGTGTCTGGGGTCGGCAGCAGCACATGTTTACATGCAAACCCTGCAAGGTAGAATAAGTAGGGTCCTATAAGGAGTCCTCAAGTACATGGGATCATGCAATTAGCACCAGAATCAGTGTAGTGGCATGATTCTAAACATGACCAGGTCCGGTGAAGCCCTTATGTAGCTGGACATCAGGGTGCTGCCAGTGTCCCATACTCACCTAAAAATGGCTTCCGGAGCCAGAGAATAGACTGCAGAGTTTTAGGGGCATCTCTGCTCCTGCAGGGGCGACTCACACTTAGAATGATGCACCTTGCCTGTGGGCTGTAAGGCCCTCCTTAGAGGTGGCTTATAGGTTTTAAGTGCAGTGACTGGGATATAAGGAAAACCTTAAATCTGAAGTGAAAGGTGCACGCACCATTTCACACACGTTGCAATGGAAGACCTGTAGACACAGTTTGCATGGGCTTCCATGGATGGCACAGTACATGCGGCACCTCATGGGAGACCCCTGGTGTAACAATGCCCTAGATACCTCAGTACAATAGAATAGGGAGTTACAGGGGTACACCAGTAAACCAATTGTGGAGTGTACAAATTGAGGAGAGAGAGCATAGACACTGGGGTCCTGATTAGCTGTATCCTAGTGTGCTATAGTAAAAACACACTGACACCAGGGAAACAGTGGGGGGTAACTATGCCACAAAGATCCTACTTTCCTACAAATATCATATGGAGTTATAAGGGGGTTAAAGTCTTTGCCAATTGGGGTTACCAATTCACTCACATCAGTTTTAGGGAGAGAGCACTGGAACTGTGGCCTGGGCAGCAGGCTCCAGGAAACTCTCAGAGCCATTACCATCCACACTGGAGTAACAAGTGGGGGGTGACCATACAGAAAGGGCACTTTCCTACAACCACTTAACTTTTCCATTAAGCAACTTGATGGGCAGGACCATCTAGGAGGTGAGGTTGCTGTTATTAACCTTGTTTGATGTACATAACATTCACACTTGTAAATAAAGGGGAACTGAAACCTTATCAGCATGTTGGTTAGCCACTAACATCCACCTCATCTATCGCACATTTGGACATAATCAGTGCTTCATGAAACAGCTGATGGTGAACTTTTTTAAGAGAAGAGAAAGATAGAAAAGTCTATCGCAAGAGAGCCAAATACAAACCTAACTTCAAGAGAGGACACACTCTTCGTCTAACAGGATTACACGGGGACAAGAGCAGCCCCTTCATCCCCCACACAAATGCAATGCATTGAGCAAATGTATCAAAAAATGATATCCATAAGGTAATAGCATTCCTAAAACCCATATCAAACGTCTCTGACCCTATTTTTTCCTCCCTCACCAAAGATCTCAGTCACCTCTACTCTCCCTAGGGACCCAGATCATTAATGCCTCTGTGACCAAAGGTCCTCCCCCCACGCCCCAGTCTACTCCAAAAATAATGCATTGTGGTGCACTTTAAAAACCCATCAATAAAAATATCGGGAAGGTCACATCACATTTCTATGACCCTTCCTATCCTCCCCTGCCAAAGTTCTCAATCACCAATTCTCACATTGGTAATGCTTCTCTGACCCAAGGACCAGTCCCAGGCTTCCTGAAAATTGGATAAGTGATACCTCTCCTGAAGAAACTAGGTGCTTATCCAGCAGATCTAAACCACTTTTGCCCATTGATAAACATCCCTTTCCTAGCGGTAGTCCTGGAAAAATAACTCTAACTCAAACTGTAAACATATTGTAGAATTCAACCTGCTTGACAACTTTCAATCCAGCTTCAAACTATGCCATAGCACAGAAAGAACCATCGTATACATATGGATGATGCTCTCAAAATTCTAGACCAAAACAACTCATTCCTCCTCATTCTTCTTGACCTATCCCTGGACTTTAAACACAATCAATCACATCACGCTCTTGAATGCATTGAAAGACAGGGTGGGGTTCTCAGGAAATGTGCTCAACTAGTACTCCTCCTATGTAAAGAACTGTGTTCAACTTATTAAACCAGAGGCTGCAAGATAAAACACATCCAGATAGGCTAGGACTACACCAAGGGTCCACACTCAGCCCCATCCTTTTCAACCTGTACATGGAAACAGTAACTGCAACTCTCTACTATGTAAAGCTAGTGTACCACATATACACAAATGATCATTAGCTGTACTGAAAAATATATTTCCCAGTTGAAATTATCCACCTACATAAGGGTCTAGCAGAGGTCCAAACTTTGCTAGTCCAGGAACACCTCAAACTGAACTCCAGAAGTTAGAACTCCTCCCCATTTCTCCCCCATTCCTCCCTGCCGATACAAGAATGGATAAGTCACATGAAATCTCTTAAGAACAAACCCACAATCATCAACTTCAAATCTCTATGAGCTACTTGGGACAAACTTTGAGATTAAATCCCATATCAACGCAGCCACATGCAGTGCACTTGTCCAATTCAGTCTCCTAAAGATCAAATCGATCATCTCTCCAACGGATTTTAAGACCACAGCGCAAGCCATTGTACTATCCATGCTGGACTTTATTATAGCTATGCTCATTGGAACACCAAAATCTCACCTGCCCCTCTCAAGACAACCCTTAATGCAGCAGTAAGATTGGTAACTGGCACACAACAGTTCAATCACATCTCTCCATCTCTTGTATCACTCCAACGGCTCCCTATAGAAGCCAGAAGCATACTCAAAGTATTGAGAGAGAAAAAAACAGAAACTGGTACAACTTGGAACCCCTAAATACCTACCACACAGCCTCACCATATCGGGAGGAAGCTACTCTCTACTGAGAGTCAGCTCCTTCGAAATGGAACCGCCAATTTCAAGAACAGGAGGACCTTTGGTTGTTTTCGCTTTAGGACAGCTCCTAGAATCTGGAATTTCTTTCCTACCGACATTCATTCCAAAGCATTGTCTGTCACCTTCAGGAAGGAGCTGGAAATATTCCTGTTGAACACATTCTTCCCTCTGTAGACGCTCTTAGCTTGAAGATCACATGCCAGTCTGCCAGACACCCAGACTCCTGAAGACTCTGTCATACACAGAGATAAACAACTTCCAGGATGTTCCACACAATTCAACACTAACAGATGGGATGTTGCGGATCCTAATACCCAAAAGTGACCTTTGGTTTATGAGCTGACATCCTGATCAGGAGCACATTATCAGTAATTACAAGCATACAAAATGTCAATTTTATTACTATTCAACACACTATGGCGCCCTATTAGGATGGCGGACAGAAACGGGTTCCGTCCGCCATGGTCGCGGCAAAAATACTCCCGACCGCTTCGAGGATAAACCGCCGGTGCAATTAGGATATTTTTGTCAACACTCACCGACCGCAGCGGACGATTCACACCAAAGACCGCCGCAAGCGGACGGAACCACAGAAACACCGTCCGCCGCGGACGCAAAGTCCGCGGAAACAGGCTCAACCGCCGCCATACCTTCGGAGGTTCCGGACGCACAATTAGGATAACCACGCCATCCCAACGGAACTCACCAATTTCCACGACCGCCGCGTAAAAAAAGCATCGACAAACGGAGCTTGGCTACGGAAGGACCAAACGAACATCACCCCTGCAGTCAAACCGAAGCAAAAATGGCGGACGGTAGTAAATAGCAAAAAAAAAATAACAGAAGACACACCCACCTGGAACACCCACCTCCAACAACCACACACTCCAATGACACCTCCCAGCACAAACAAGAGCACCCAAGTCAACACACCCACAAAACACCTGACCGCCATAAACCATTGGGACACAACCACCACACAGATTATAAAAGGAATCCCTCCCATTACCACAATCCTTTGCATCACAGCACACCTGGAACAAAGAGGCAGAACATCAGAAACAACAGAGACACACAAACACACATACAACCTGCACACCAACACACCCACCACACCAACCCTCACAGTATCATCCCTACATACCACACACCTGCACACCCCACACCACAAACACCTTGCACATCACACACCATGGCACCCAAGAAAAACCCCAAGTTCACAGAGAGTGAGTTGAAGGTCATGGTGGATGAAATCCTCCGTGTTGAACCACATTTGTATGGTACCCTAGTCCAGCAGACCACCTTGGCAACTAAAACCACCATGTGGGACAGGATAGTGACCAAAGTCAATGCTTCAGGGACCGTGTCACGCACCAAACACGACATCCAGAGGCGGTGGCACAACCTCAAGACAAGGGTGAAGGGCATCAGGGCCAAGAACCACCTGCGGGCACACCACACTGGCGGCGATCCCCCGGATCCCATACCATTTACCGAATGGGAGGAGAAGGTGCTTGGCATACTGCACCCTGAGAGCCTGGAAGGAATAGAAGAGGGACTTGAGGCTGGTAAGTGCATACCAATGACCACTATCACACTTTCATGTTCTGCCTTGCACAACTGCTAAGACACATCTCCCAGGCTCCAATCCATGCATGTGAATCACACAGTCACCCAAATGTTAAGGCCAGGGCTCAAATGCACCCACCATGATCAACCACAAATGTTGCCTCCTACCTTCTAATGCTCACATGTGGTCAAGCAGCGAACACTACAACTCCCAACACGCCCACATGTCTCCTGTGAGGGTGGGGGTGGGGGGGGGGGGTCCAGCACTACAACTCCCAACAGGCCCACATGTCTCCTGGGAGGGTGGTGGTGGGTGGGGGGGGGGCAACACTACAACTCCCAACAGGCCCACATGTCTCCTGGGAGGGTGGGGATGGGTGGGGGGGTCCAGCACTACAACTCCCAACAGGCCCACATGTCTCCTGGGAGGGTGGGGGTGGGGGTGGTGAGAGTCCAGCACTACAACTCCCAACAGGCCCACATGTCTCCTGGGAGGGTGGGGGTGGGTGGGGGGTGTCCAGCACTTCCAATCCCAACAGGCCCACATGTCTCCTGGGAGGGTGGGGGTGGAGAGGATTCCCAGGACACCTCGGGTGCAGAGGACGATGCTGCGCCAAGCACACTTCCAGGGCCATCAGGCTCCCAGGACATCCCTGCCTTCACCACCTTGGCCAGTGGTACTACACAAACAACTGCCACTGTGAGCTGTGCAGCTACCACCACCACCACCACCCCTGCCAGGGCCACCCTGCCTGACCCATCGGACGATGATGGGCCATCAACGTCTCAGGCAAGCAGGGAGAGTGGACGTGGGAGGACACAGGTGAGGCCACAGCTCACCAACAGGAGTGGAGGTGTAAGGGGAGGTCGGGGGCAAGACCCAGCCCATCCTGGGAACGAGACCCTGGAAGCCATTGCCAGAGTTAATGCCTCCTACGAGCGGTCACAGGCACAGGCGTATCGGACACATCAAGATTCACAACAGACCTGCCAGCTGTTGAGGTCCATGGACACCCGTATGGTCCAAATTGTGGACCTCATGGGGCAGCAAACTGCACTTTGGAGGGAGTGGTTATCCCGCGCCACACCACCTCCCCCTCCCCCCAGTGCCCAGCGGGACAGGTCACCAACACCACCGCTACCATCACCTGAGGCCACTGACAGGGAGGTGGACCCTGAACAACCTGCCCCCACAGCTGGGTCTGCTCCGGCTCCAAGACAGAGGGACCGCCCGAGGCTGGACCCAGCACAGAGCAGTGGCAATGCCCCATCCACCCGCCCAAAGAGGGGCCGAAAATGACTTCACCCTTCCTTGAGCCTGGCATTGACCCTGCAAACTATCTTGTCCCACATTGCCAAGCATTGTCACACGTCTGTTGGACTAGGTGTACATCACACAATGTGGTGTCCCCATCGGTGTTTTCATCAGACATGACTTTCAACTCACTCTTCCCCACCACCACTTTTTTGTAAATATGCACAAACACTTATCCACACCCTGTAAATAAAATTCACTGTAACGCTGTTACAATTGATGAAAGTATCTTGAGAGGTAAGCAAATCCAATAGTCGTAGGTGTTCTTAAATAGGTTTATTAGACATAAGTAAGTTAGAAAGGAAGGCCCCACCGGGAGCAGCATCCAGCTGCTCAGCCCCACTCACTCAAACTGACCACACATTCAAACCATGCATACACGAACATTCTAATGACATCACACACACAGGCTGAGCAGCAGGGAAGGAGAAGACCAGAATATAACACATCTCCCTCCTTTAAAACAATGAAAACAAAAGAAAGCAAGAGAAAATAAATACAGTATGCCCTGACGATGACAAGGTCAGGATTTCAAATAAGCAGTTAACAAAAATAAATGAATGACTTCAAATAAAAATTATGAAATAGCAATATAGCATAATATAGGAATTCTTGCACAAAACATGAAAAGAGGCATAATATCACCTCGCACAAAACCAATGCAAAACATCACATAACAATTCAATCTGACAAATTAGACCTCACATAACCACCATCCCCCATCACAAACCAAAAGCCTAAATATCACAAATCATGTCAGTTGGCCAGACTGTCACGAAAAGCAATAAAAAGGGAACCAAAACTAAATAAAAAAATAGCGCCCCAAAGAATAACGCAGACAGGACGCAGCAGTTCTAAGCTAAGCAACACACCGCACAACACAGTCTACAATAGAACACCACAAGGTGCACGACTCCTAGTGCATGGGGTACATGACTCCCCAACTTAATGTACTCAAAACACAACACTCTGCACGGGGTACATGACTCCCCAAATGACTTTTCAAACACATATCAAGGCAAAACATACTTCAAAGGGTACATGACACCCAGCGCACGGGGTACATGACTCCCCAGCGGCTCTCTGTATAACTGAACACCTCTAACTGAATAGAGCACTTACGTGGTTCAACAATATAAATCATGTATAAAACTGAGCATGAACAGAACTGGGCACTCTAGAGCCCCATATAATTCAACCTGAAACGGATGGAGCGCCTCAAAAAATGAGCACCTTTGTGGCTCCGCAAAAGATACACTCTAAAAGTCCAAACTGGAAAAACTAATCTTCAGAAAATTCAAAATAGAATTGAACACCTCAAAACATTTTGAGCACAAAAGTGGTTCAATACAATAAAAGAAAATGTAGTCCCTGCACGACTCCTCACAGTAAAAATGTGAACCCCTCTATCGGAATAGAGCACTAAGAAAAAGTGGTTCATCAAAAACATGCAGCATAAATAAATCTCATCACCTACCAAAAATAGTTTCAAAAACGTATTGCAGTATCATACGCTCCTACTAATAATCACTAGAAATACATTAAATTGAGCATCCCAACTCAAATTGCGCACTTATATGGCTCAACCAATTAAAGCAAATACAACTAGGAATGAACACCTCAAATAAATTGAGCACATATATGGTTCACTACAATAAAATAAAAATCTATCACTTTCATGACTCAACACAGGGTACACGACTTCCATGACTACCCCAAACGTGCACCAAAATTTAACATGGTATAGATTATGTGACGTCCATATCAACAATTTGCAGCAGTTCTATAAATGTTAGCACAACATAGTAGGCACAACTATATGCATAAGCTACAAGTCTGAAGGCAACCACATTAATTAAACTAATAAAAGTAGACACCATTGTCACAGTAAACAGCTCCACTTCTCCAGCAAGGCCAGTAACATTTGTTAAGAGCTTCATGCGGACCTAAGTTTCTCAAAGGGACGTGATATAATGCATCAGAAATAACACTCAAAGATTAGAATATACAGTTTCTAAATCGAGTGGATAATATTTTCCTGAAGAAGTGCAATGATGAAAAATATAAGCTAGGTGGCGCAGTTGGAAAAGAAACAAAAATGCAGTACTTCAAACGTGCCCAATAATAAGGTGAATAATGTTGAAATTGTTTGACAGTCCAAAGAAGCCAGCTCCGGTGAGCGATCTCTCACCCGAGGGGAACATCAAAACTCATGTGGTAGTCTCAAAAATTCATCCATGTTAAAATGTACAGTGAAACAGTACCTTCCTCTTGAAAACACATGGGAAATCTGCTCGGTATAACTGAGAGGAGCAGGAGCACAATGAAGGCAGGACTTAAACGCTCAGTCATTCGTAATCTCAACGCTCCATGACGCTGCCATGACAGTTGTTGCCTATGATGCACGTACGTGCGCATAAACACTGCGTGAACTTGACCCTCCGTGACGCTGTCGTGACCTGAGAAGAGGTGTGTCCATAGATGATGATGCGCTCCACAGAATCACCAATATCGTGGTAATATTCTGTTGCGTCATCAAGAAGAAGATCTTCAGCTGAAGAAAACAACCGTTGGAGATTACGGTAGGCAAAGCACAGTACGTTACATATGGCAATAGATTACCAGGCATACCAGCCACGCAATGTCCATTACTGCTTCACGCTGAGACTCGGTCTTTGATGTCAAATTCCGACGGCCCAGATAATTAAATCTGAAAATTTAAAACCCAATAGGCCACACAAAGTCCAACGCTTGAAACATACCTTTATGGATGTCTTCATTAGGCTGTCAGATGTAACATGACACCGGTGGGGCATCAAAAGCGTTGCTTGTCTTTTTTTTTTAAAGCTTTTCTTCACATCTTTGTAGTTCCATGTTTCAAATATAGTTCCTGCATGCATAGTTCTTTCACGATCGTCGCCACTGTTACGATTGATGAAAGTATCTTGAGGGGTAAGCAAATCCAATAGTCATAGGTGTTCTTAAATAGGTTTATTAGACATAAGTTAGATAGAAAGGAAGGCCCCACCGGGAGCAGCATCCAGCTGCTCAGCCCCACTCACTCAAACTGACCACACATTCAAACCATGCATACACAAACATTCTAATGACATCACACACACAAGCTGAGCAGCAGGGAAGGAGAAGACCAGAATATAACAAACGCTCAATGCTGTGTGATCTCCATTTTTATATACAGGTATGTCTCAGCTGTTGTCATCAGCAGTGTTAGAAACGGGATCTCTGGCTGGCCAAGGCTTGCGCCAACGTCAGTCAGAGACCACCACTTCCAAGTCAGGGCAAGGGAGTCACACACCAAGATAACCCCCGCTCACCCTCTAGGTAACGTGGCGCGAGCAGCAAGGCTAATCTCGGAGGCGATGTGTAAAGCGTTTGCCCGCGCACCCCCGCAGCAACACCCTAGGCCCACCACAAAGGAAACTCCACACAAGGTTATATCAAAAATAGCCTTTGTATTATAATAATAAAAACACATTAGATAAGACACACACTTTACAATGTGCCAACAGGCACGGGCAAGATCTACAAGGGATTATGTGCAGGACAGGGCCACCTGGACCACTATCAGGGGTATGCACTTTTTAGAAATAATACTTGTAGGTATAACACTTAGCACATAAACATATAATGACTGTAACACAGAAATAGTAAATGTAGCATACAACCAGTAACTACTGGTAAAGGGTAAATACCTCCTACGCCACCCTAAACACTGTAGGGAAATCACGCAGGGAACTAGGACCTTATCATCAGGACCTATGGAAGGAAAACCATCACCTAAGCAAGTCACATTTAGCAAAGGGAAGGAAACCTAAAACAATCACCTAGGCAAGTCACATTTAGCAAAGGCAATAAAACATCAACATTCCTCTAAGCAGGTCTCTTTTAGCAAAGGGAAATAAAAGCATAAGGCATTACCTAAGCAGGTTACTTTTAGCAAAGGTAATGACATAAACAATCCTCTAAGCAGGTCACTTTTAGCAAAGGGGATAAAACATAAACAATTACCTAAGCAGGTCACTTTTGGCAAAGGTAAAAACAAACATTCCTCTAAGCAGGTCACTTTTAGCAAAGGGGAATAAGAACATAAAGAATCACCTAAGCAGGTCACTTTTAGCAAAGGTAATAACATAGACAATTGCACATGAAACATTAAAACACATTCAGAGGTGCAGGTAGAACATTTGCACAGAAATCACATAAGCAGTAAATCATAAATTGCGCAGGGTGCACATGGCACCACACTAGAATTGTCCCCCAGGCCAACTGGCCTCGAAAGGGCAGGAATGCCCTGAGTCTCAATGTCAGGGAAGCTGCGTGCACAGCACACAAAGCCTAAACGTAGCAACTGTCCACTAAGTGCTGGACAGTTGTAAATACAGCTGGGCAACGTTGGAGCCTCGTGGGCGCAAGAACAATGATTGGCACCCAAGAGCCTCTCTGGGGCTCTAGAACCAATGGGGGCGCTGTGAGCCTTCTCTCAGGCTCTGTAGAACAAATGCCCCCTCGAGCTTCTGAGCTCGCAAAACCAAAATGGGACACTGAGCCTCTCGGGGCTCTAAAGCACAGTAAATGGCCCCCAGGAGCCTCGGGGCTCCTAATCACAAATGTAGGGTGGTTGGAGTCCTTCGTGGACTCAGCATGGACGTCGGAGCGGCCCGCTGCCAACCGGGGCCGCTCTATCACCCCCGGGACGCCTGGAGCCTCTCGGGGCTCAAGGGAACAATGGGGTCCTTCCAGGAGCACCAACGAGGCCCACCCACACTCACCGACTGCTTCAGGGACGCTGGGCGGGCGCTCTCTCTCCTCGGGGCTCCGGCGGAGGTCCGGGGCTCTCCCTCGCTTGGGGAGCCTCGGTCGATGCACGCAGGCTGCTTCCTGAGACAGGACACCTCCTATGGCCAAGGCACCTCCCAGGGCCAAGGGTTCTCCCATGGACACGAGATCCATCAAGGACAGACATACATCACCCCTGCCTGCCCTGAGGCTGATGTTGGTGAAGGAACGTAAAACACATGTGTCAGCGGTGGAGTCCCCCCATACCTCTACTTCCATCCACACCCCTCAGAAGCAGAGGAAGGAGTACACTGTTGTTGCATCCCCCATTACACATGATGCCGAGGGCAGAAGGCAGGGCCACAGCAAACGTCAAGCAGGGTCCAGCACGTCCCCAGAGAGCAGACCCCCACAGGCACATGATCCACCTTTGATGGGTGATGTTTCTGATGAGGCCACACCACTTACCAGTCCAGTCATGTCCAGGGTGCCCCTACATATCCCAAAGAAACGGAGACACACACCAGTGACACCTGACCACCCTAATATTGCTCCAGTACAGCTGTCCCCAGCTCCCAGAGCCACCCTGCCTCCTGGCCCATACAGCCCTGTAGCTCATAATTTCAGTGGCCCTAGTGGGTCAGCTGCAGTTCACTCTCATGTGTCAGATAGTGGCACTATGTCTGTTGTTCGCTGTCATGCCTCATGTAGTAGCACTGTGTCAGTTGTGCCCTCTCCTGTTTCAGGTACTGCCACTGTGTGTGTCCCACACTCTCATGTCTCAGATGCTGGCATGGTATTTGTTGGTCACTGTACAGGGACATGTCCTGGCAGTGTGTCTGGGTCTATGGCTCATGTGTCAGTCACTAGAGCTGTGGCTGTGTCTCACACCCCTGTATCTGGGTCTATGGCTCATGTGTCAGTCACTAGAGCTGTGGCTGTGTCTCACACTCCTGAATCTGGGTCTATGGCTCATGTGTCAGTCACTAGAGCTGTGGCTGTGTCTCACACTGCTGTATCTGGTGCTGGCAGTGTGTCTGGGCCTATGGCTCATGTGTCGGTCACTAGAGCTGTGGGAGTGTCTCACACTCTTGTTTCTGGTGCTGGCAGTGTGTCTGGGTCTATGGCTTATGTCTCAGTCACTAGAGCTGTGGCTGTGTTTCACACTCCTGTTTCTGGTGCTGGCAGTGTGTCTGGGACTATGGCTCATGTGTCAGTCACTAGTGCTGTGGCTGTGTCTCACACTCCTGTATCTGGGTCTATGGCTCATGTGTCAGTCACTAGAGCTGTGGCTGTGTCTCACACTCCTGAATCTGGGTCTATGGCTCATGTGTCAGTCACTAGAGCTGTGGCTGTGTCTCACACTGCTGTATCTGGTGCTGGCAGTGTGTCTGGGCCTATGGCTCATGTGTCGGTCACTAGAGCTGTGGGAGTGTCTCACACTCTTGTTTCTGGTGCTGGCAGTGTGTCTGGGTCTATGGCTTATGTCTCTGTCACTAGAGCTGTGGCTGTGTTTCACACTCCTGTTTCTGGTGCTGGCAGTGTGTCTGGGTCTATGGCTCAAGTGTCAGTCACTAGAGCTGTGGCTGTGTCTCACACTCCTGTTTCTGGTGCTGGCAGTGTGTCTGGGTCTATGGCTCATGTGTCAGTCACTAGAGCTGTGGCTGTGTCTCACACTCCTGTTTCTGGTGCTGGCAGTGTGTCTGAGGCGACTAGGTCAAGCAGTCCACCAGATTCTGTGCTGTGAGGTGTAGCTCCCATCACTCACATGTCATTGTACTTGGTGTCTAGATTGTCCATTGTAACCACCCTTGCATTATTAATGTCCATGGGACGGGGCGCTTGACCCACGTACTTGTGGTGCCTCAGATGTACTTGTTCTGTTATGAACACTGTCCTGTTGCTGTTATGATACTGAATTGTGCCCTCTCATGTGCTGCCTCTGATGTACCTGCTCTGTTCTTTGCCATGGACTGTTGATGCACTTAGCCCCTCTCATGTGCTGCCTCGGATGTACCTGTGCCTTGCCATGGACTGTTGATGCACGTAGCTCCTCGCATGTGCTGCCTCTGATATACCTGCTCTGTTCTTTGCCATGGACTGTTGATGCACTTAGCCCCTCTCATGTGCTGCTTCAGATGTACCTTCTCTGTTCTCTGCCATAGACTGTTGATGCACCTAGACCCCTCTCATGTGCTGCTTCAGATGTACCTGCTCTGTTCTCTGCCATGGACTGTTGATGCACTTAGCCCCTCTCATGTGCTGCTTCAGACGTACCTGCTCTGTTCTCTGCCATGTACTGTTGATGCACTTAGCCCCTCTCATGTGCTGCCTTGGCTGTACCTGTGTCTTGCCATGGACTTTGATGCACTTAGCCCCTCTCATGTGCTGCCTCTGATGTACCTGCTCTGTTATGGACACTGCCCTGTTGCTGTTATGATACTGCATTGTGCCCTCTCATGTGCTGCCTCTGATGTACCTGCTCTGTTATGGACACTGCCCTGTTGCTGTTATGATACTGCATTGTGCCCTCTCATTTGATGCCTCTGATGTACCTGCTCTGTTCTTTGCCATGGACTGTTGATGCACTTAGCCCCTCTCTTGTGCTGCCTCTGATGTACCTGTGCTGTGCCATGGACTGTTGATGCACTTAGCCCCTCTCATGTGCTGCTTCAGATGTACCTGCTCTGTTCTCTGCCATGGACTGTTGATGCACTTAGCCCCTCTCATGTGCTGCTTCAGATGTACCTGCCCAGTTATGGACACTGCCCTGTTGCTGTTCTGATACTGCATTGTGCCCTCTCATGTGCTGCCACTGATGTACCTGCTCTGTTCTCTGCCATGGACTGTTGATGCACTTAGCCCCTCTCATGTGCTGCTTCAGATGTACCTGCTCAGTTATGGACACTGCCCTGTTGCTGTTCTGATACTGCATTGTGCCCTCTCATGTGCTGCCTCTGATGTACCTGCTCTGTTCTCTGCCATGGACTGTTGATGCACTTAGCCCCTCTCATGTGCTGCCTCGGATGTACCTGTGCCTTGCCATGGACTGTTGATGCACTTGGCCCCTCTCATGTGCTGCCTCTGATGTACCTGCTCTGTTATGGACACTGCCCAGTTGTTGTTATGATACTGCATTGTGCCCTCTCATGTACTGCCTCTGATGTACCTGTGCCTTGCCATGGTCTGTTGATGCACTTAGCCCCTCTCATGTGCTGCCTCTGATGTACCTGCTCTGTTATGAACACTGCCCTGTTGCTGTTATGATACTGCATTGTGCCCTCTCATGTGCTGCCTCTGATGTACCTGTGCCTTGCCATGGACTGTTGATGCACCTAGCCCCTCTCATGTGCTGCCTCTGATGTACCTGCTCTATTCTACCCAGTGCCCATGCTCCTGGCTACTCTGGGATTAAACCCCTATTATGTGCAATAAAGCAAGTTAATCGTGTGTAGTGGTTTGTCTTTGTCATTCCTGGTTGTCTGCTTGCTTGGTTAATATATTGGTGCCATCGTAAATGCTGTTTCCCCAACATGACCCTCCCCCTCCCCACGTCACGGCCCCAGAAGGTACTCCCCTTCCGTCAGCAATTGGTGTGTTTGCATACCTGCGTCGTCGGCGGCGACGGTCCATGACTTGCTGGTGGTGAAGCACGAAGATTATAGGAAATGCGTGTAGCGCTGGGTCCATGACGGCGATCTGGCTGTGGTGGGTATCTCTGCAATGTTTTGTCTCTCCGCTGTGGTAAATCCGCCGTGTTCAGGCAGGTTGTTTTTCCGCTGCGATTTGCTGTGTCTTTTCCGCCATCGTGATTTAGAGGACGGTCGGAGACGTCATTCCGTACGGCGGTGTCTCTGGATTGGTTACGTCCGCCGCGGGGTCGGGTGTATTTCCGCAGCGGTGCGTGCTCTTCCGTGGGGTATGGACATTTGACAGTGCTTATCATCCTAATATGGCGGACGGACTGGCCGCGGCTGGCGGACTGTAAAAAGTCATTTTCCGCCTACTCCAGGATGGCGGTCGGCCTTCCGTCCGCCATCGTAATCGACCCCTAAGTTAGCATTTTGTTTCTGGTGTTCAGCCCTCTGATACTCCCGGGTCATGTGCATACTTTATAAAACTCTAAATAAATACATTTCGTGTCACCTTTCACCACTCAGTCATCATCCCAAAGTAGATTTGTCTTTCTTGTCTATCAATTAGTGCCATGCACACTAGCCCGTGTAAGTTTATTTAGATTAGCTGCACACCAAATATAAAAATAAAACTCACTTCTTTTCTTTAAAACAGACATTTCTGTTCTGTTATTATTGTTTCTTTTTTTGTCAAAACTTTCTTTATTGAGTTTTCCACATATGCAATAATAGAAAAACATGCAATAGTCTACCCATCAATAGTGACTAAGAAGCTAATGTAATAAACAGTTTCTACAAAACCGGGGAGTAGTATTGGAACAATATTGGTTTATATTGAAAATGCTAGTCATGGTGGGTAGTTAAACTAATTACTTTTCCCATGAAAATGGAAGGGCAAAAGGTGGTCAATCAATTTACATCTCCACCGACAATCTTTGGGAATATGAAGAATTAGACTTAGACTCGTCCTGGATGCAGTGCATCAAACTAGCAGTCAAATCTTCCTTTACTTTATTAATTTTGAACATTTACATTCATCCTGCATACAAGTACAATGAAAAAAATATCCAGTTATTGGTAGGGTCCCTGAAAACACCAAAGGCCACTTATTCCCATGCTAATATAATTCTGTCAAGGGATTTTAACATGGTTGAGACAGCAATCTAGCTGGTCAAATAGAGGTGAGGCAGGGCAACACAACAAGATGCAACGTGTTAGGTAAAAAATGTATCTAATCGTTAGAAGAACTGTCCCTGTTTACATTAAATAGACAAGGACCTTTGGATTGCCCGGCAGCCTTCACAAGAGTAACCGACAGATTGGGCTCCACTATCGACTTCACCCTGGCAGATCCAGACTCGTTTACATATATCTCCAACATAAAAGAAAGACCAGAAAACGAACACTATCCTCAAACATTCACTCTAGACCTCACTCCTGAAAGGACCCGGCAAGCTAACGCCCTTACTATGGGCCCGATTCACAGAACTAACTTAAGACAAAATCCTAAACTTACTACTACTTTTGGTATTCACCGAAGTTAGGATTTTGTCTTAAGACAGACTTAAGACAGACTTAAGACAGAATCCTAACTTAAGTCTGTCTAAAGTCTGTCTTAAGACAAAATCCTAACTTCTGTTAATACCAAAAGAAATAAGTTTAGGATTTTGTCTTAAGTTAGTTCTGTGAATCTGGCCCTTTGACAGCCCAGCCCTATAATATAAAACGTCTTAAATGGAAAAAAGATGACATAGATGCCATCATGGATGCTTGCACAACTCTTTTGTTGCCTGCCAATGCAAAGTCACCTAGGTTTGGGATAATTGTGTCACCAATTTAAACTTAAAATGTCCTTCCAAGTCCTGAAGTCACAAAGCAGTAAGGAACACCAGTGCAGCGCGGTTGACTCGTAACCTAAAGATTAAATAAAAAATTACTCAGAATGACACGCTCTTGGGGCTCCCAACCAACTCAGGACTCACTTCTGACAATTATAAAAATGTAAAGTGACCACAAAAAGGCAATTATGGCTTCAAAGTACACATATAACGAGGACATTTGGATGAAAATACTCCATGCTAGCCGGCAGAGAAACTCTAAGCTTTTTTGGGCCAGCATAAATAATCTTCTAAATGTAAAAAATCGCCATTACATCTCAGACATTACGTAATTCATCTGGAGAGCTCATATAGCCATTATATATAACGACGTGGCTCAGCATAGTGAACCAACCATCAATGAAACATTGAGAGGGACCCAGTTAGTCAAACATTTAAATACGACCTTCATGTAGGGTCGGGGCCCTAGGCCCTCATGCTGGTAAATCAGTAAGACACAGGAGACACTGGATACATGGTGCAACTGGCCCAGAGCACGTGCGCTCGGCCACTTTTATTGGAGCTGTGTCACCTGACCAGTGACATCAGTGGTGGGTGGGTGTTTAGTGTGAATACATACTCAGCACTAGAATGCTGACTGACTCTGAGTCCTTACATCCCTCCCAAAATTGGTGAAAAACAAACCAAACGGAAAATGTCCAAAACCCTGTGGGAAAAAGAAAACACCAAAAATATAACACTCATGATTTCAAACGAGTCTCTTTAGCTGCTTGTATGCCGCAGGCCGTGTAGTTCCTGCATTCTGGACTAACAGTTCTCTGTGTCACGGCTCGCAGTTGTTCGGCGGGTTCATTCTTTGTCTGTGCCGTCTAGACGTTGTTATCAGCCCTACCTTTTCTTCGCTCACTTGGTGATGATGATTAGTTGGAGAGAGAGATGGATGATCTAGGTGTTGTTTCTCTTCTGGCTTCTTTTCTCCATTCTGGTTCCGTGATGTTTCCGGGCAGGCTTCAGTGTGTATCTTGGCAGGTGAAAAGAGTAGGTGCAGACATCCCTCTCACTAGGATGCCCCTCTCGCCGGTGTTCTTCCCTCACAAGACGTCCGGGAGGACCTCTTTGCCAGGCTTTCACTGGACTGGTGTTTCGGTCGCGTTGCTCTACCATAGCCTTCGGGCCGTGAGCAGGGCGCTCCACGAGCCTCACCGTTATGTCCTAGTTCTACCTTAAGGTTGGGTTGTCGACTCTCTTTCTTGCTCGCGATACTTTCATCCCCTTGGGTCCTGCAGACGCGCAACTGTGGATCTGTCTCCCAAGCAGGACTTGCTGCCACCAGAGTCCCTTGAGGCCTCTGCTTCCTGGGTTGCCACGGGCTGGTGTGAGGTGGTCAGTTTCTCGGCTTCCGGAGGCCTGAGCGGTCTCGCCATCCAATCTTCCACTCAACCCGAGAGGTAGCTGTTGCCAACAGTCTAGCATGCTCTCTTCTGCGATCGCCTTGTGGATGGATGGCTCGTAGGTAGTTGTCTTTGGTCTGCGCTGCCAGTGCTCTTGCCAGGTCTTGTCCTCCAATGCACTTAGGTGTTCCAGTGCCTGTCACCTTCTTTCTTTCCGCAGGGGCGGCCTCTTCTTGCAGTGGCAGTGTGCCACTCTGATTTCTCCTTCCTTCTTCTTGCAGTGGCAGCGTGCCACTCTGGTTTCTTCTTCCTTCTTTTCTCCGTGGCAGTGGCCACTCTTCTTCTCGCGACGTAACCTGGCCTTGTCTTCTTTCATCTTCTCTGGCCAGGCTTCCCCATGCAGCGCGCGCACTCTGCACATGTCCTCCTGGTCTTGTCCTAGGACACTATTTTCTTGTCACTTAACTCCCAGGGTTAGCGTCGCGACCTTCACTTCCTCTTTCTGTCGCCTCCATTAATTGTGAAGTTGAAGTTCGTTGGTCTATGTCCACGGACTGCGCCTTGGCTGAACTTCTTGGACCACGTGCTGGTCCCTTCTGCCGATGTCCGGCAGGTAGGCTTCGTGGTGCTGAGCTTCTTGGACCTTGTGCTGGTCGCTTCTGCCGATGTCCGGCAAGTAGGCTTCGTGGTGCGACCAACTGGCTAGTCGACTTCCTGGTGCGACCATCTGGCTGGTCGACATCGTGCTTTGTGACCATGCTGAGTGGTCCGGTTGCTCGTGTGTTGAGACTTCAATGCTGCGGGTTGTCTGCGCAACCATTTTCTTTGCGTCGCAGTTTGGCTTGCATCGCTGAGCATCTGGGTGCGCTCTTTGGGTGTTCCTCGTGTCCTGCTTTGGGCTAGTGCAGTCTGCACTGCTGCGCATTTGTGTCATGCGGCTTTGCACTTCCTGGTGCCGGGTTCCAGAACCATTTCGGTTTGTGAGGGGGTTGCTCCTGTCTTCGCCATACTGCTGCCGCGATTACCTGTGGCCACTAGGTATCGCTGTGTTCTCTTCCGGCGTGGCGTAGGTGCTTCTGAAGTGTGTGCTTCTGGAGAGTTGCTTTTGGAGGGTTGCGTCACCAGTCCGTTGACGTTCTTCTGGTCTTTCCTTTCACACGCCACTGATGGCTGCGCTCTTTGTTCGCTTTTCTTCTGCGCATTTGCTGCGTATGCTCTAGAATGTCCTGAGTGGAGTTGCTGCACTCCTGATGTGCTTCTGGCGCGTTCCTGGGATTCTGTCGCGTTCTTGCGCTTCTGGCGAGCTCCTGCGCCGTCGCCTTTTACATCCGTAGTCAGAGTTGCTGTGCATTTACCTTCATGCTTGACAGTCCTCGCTGTATTCCTGTCTAGTGTTGCCTTCCCTTTTGTCCTTTCTGCTAGCACGCAGCTGCCATTCACCTCTGTACTGCTGCTATGACTGTTTGGCTTGTCCAAGCTTGTTTGTTTCCTTGTTCCATGCAGTACTAGAAAGGTCCACTAGATGGCAGGGTTAGATAGCTTTGGTGGCAGTCCATGTTGTTTTGTGCTTTTCTGGAGCTTTCCTCCGTTCTTCCTGATGGGTCTGCCGGTGCTGGTCTGTGTGCTGCATGGGGGCAAGTGTTGGTGCAGCCACTCTGGCTCTGTTGGTGTGCGGGGGGCAGCAGACAACGTGTGGGAAGTGCTGCCTCCTATTGCAGGCTTGTTGATGTCTGGTAAGTTCCCTATTACCTTTCTTACTGTTGGGGCTTTGGTGAGCGGGGAGTGGCTCTCGCTGCCACCTAGATCTGCCTGCTTTGCTCGGGCACAGTCATCCTCACTTGCGGGGACAGGGGGATGTGAGCAGCGGCTCTCTGCTCGTCCTAATTGCTGCAGTCAGCACGCAGTCTTCTTTTTGCTCCCCCCTCCCCACCCAGCAGCTTCATTCGGTCCGAGCGTTGCACGGGTTGGGGATTAGGGCTGTAAATGCGGGGCGAGTTGCCGCTGGCTTGGAGCTACCTCCGGGCATTTCGCACATCAATGGGTTCCCCACATGCGGGTGTGCTCCGCCTGCTCTTGCGACACTGGGGCAGTTGCATTGATGCGGGTGGGCACCCGCTCTGTTTATTCACGCCTGCAGCTCTCCACACGCTGCGGGCTATGCACACAGTTTCTCCGGGCAGGACGCCATTTCGATGCAGGTGGGCTCCGCTTGTCCTCCGGTGCATCTGGGTTCCGCGGTGCCGCTTTCACCACTTCTCACCCTGCCGCCGCAGCTCACCAGGCATTCACACGCTGCGAGGCAAGGGGGGGGTCGCTGCTCCTAATTTGCGGGTGGGCTCCGCTTTAATTACTCGCGCCCGACAGCTCTCCTCACGCTGCGGGCGCTCTTCTTTCAAGTTTATTCGCCCCGCCGCCGCACTTCACACACGCTGCGCGGCGGGGACGCTGCAGGCAGGCCGCGGGTGGTCTCCGCTGGCCTTGCCGTATTAACGGGGGCAGTAGCCGGTGTCGCTCACACTTTGGGGTGCAATTAAAAGTTTATAGCAGGTGGGCACCGCTTTGGTGTACAGTCATGGGGGTTCGCTTCAACCTCACGCGGCCCCTCCTGGCTTCTCTCATCGCCCAGGCTCACCTCTGGCCGACGGGCCTCTCCATTAGCTGTGGCCGTGGCGAGTGGGCTCCGCCCAGCCAGCACTCCTCTCCGGTGGGGTTACTTCGTCGCGGCTGTCGCAGGTGGGCTCTGGCCGGTCCGCACGTCTCTTGGGGCACTTCTTCGCCCTGTCGGCCTCTTCATCCACGCGGGTGGGGTCCGTTTGGATTTCCACGATGGGGGCAGTGCAGGCTTGGTGGCGGCCGACGCGGGTGGGCTCCGGTCGGTCCGGCTTCTCGTTTTGCAGGCTTGAGAGGTGGAGGGTGGGCTCCCGGTCACCTTCTCATTTCCATCCAGGCCCGGGGCTCGTCGCACACCCCGTAGGCCTCTCGGCGGCCGGCTCCTGTCTCAGGGGGTGTGCCTTTGCTGCAGGCAGCTCTCTCTTCCCCTTTTCATGAAGTTTTCTTTTTTTAGCTGTGGCACGCTGGGCACAGCTCCGTCCTCGTCGCCATTGTAGGGTAGGGGCTCTAGGCCCTCATGCTGGTAAATCAGTAAAACACAGGACACACTGGATACATGGTGCAACTGGCCCAGAGCACGTGCTCCCGGCCACTTTTATTGGAGCTGTGTCACCTGACCAGTGACATCAGTGGTGGGTGGGTGTTTAGTGTGAATACATACTCAGCACTAGAATGCTGACTGACTCTGAGTCCTTACACATCAATGCATCGCCGCCCCCAAACAAAAAGAAGGATAATATTTTTTTCTTCAGAATTTATTAACCCTCCACGATCTATGCCAATCTCACCAAAAGAGAAGCTCATTCAGGAGCGCACCGAACACCGCGGGCCACTCAAAAGGATCTTAGCCCACAGTTCACAAAAAAGCAGGTCATGCATACCATAAAACAGCAAAGATCTGAAGGGGCACCAGTGCCAAACGGTCTGTCTAATGCCCTATGTAAAAAAGGCTGATCCTTCTGGTCCGCACATCTAACCCCCCTGTTTACTTATGCACTGGAGAAATGCATTATACCAGACTTGTGGTGAGGTAGTACACTTCAAATGATATATAAAACAGGAGCACGTTAAAACCCTAGAAATTATAGATTAATTGCACTCATAGACGTGGAGGCCAAGATCTATGCTTCAAACCTGATGACTGACCTAGAGGACTGGGTGACCAGTATAAATTTGATTCCTAAAACTCAAACTGGATTACGTGCGGTAATGAGCACCCTAACAAACCTATCAACAGTCACTCTCCAGGCCGACCAAACCATTGCAAAACCAAGCTTTGTTTATGCATGTTTTGTAGACCTTACAGCTGCCTTTGATAAGGTCACCAGAACAAAGCTATGGAAAAAATGGAAAGCTGGGGAGTTCCCACAAAATTGCTTCAGGCAATAATTAACCTCTGTTCAAGAACATGGGTCCGAATTAAACTAGGAGATGGCCGAAGTCACACTAACAAAATACCATCTACCAATGGCTTAAAACAGAGGTGTGTCCTAGCCCCCTTTCGGTTCAACATTTACCCAGCGGATTTAGAGTACCATCTATGCCAAGCACAAGGAGACCCCTGAAATTTGGAAATGTTCCAACAATATTGTCTTGCTTAGCAAAACACCTCGAGGCTTACAGCGGTTGAGTGCTCAGTTAGTAGACTACATAGCAAATGCTCAATTGGGCCTCAATTATCAAAAAATGAAAGTCATGTGCTTTTCAAGCTCTCACAAAATACAACCCAGATTCACCTGGATGGCAGACAGCAACATCCTGGTTAAGGTCGCAACCATCAGATGTCTGGAGGGTACTACTCGACCGGGACTTTAACTATAAGCAATATCTGTCATCGAGGCAAGTAAAAGCAAACCAGCAGCTATTTGCAGTCAAAATCTTGCAAAATAAACTCAGAGGCTGTTCAATAAATCCTTTGCTGAAGGTCGTAGCAGCAAAATTCTACGTCAGGACCGGAGGCTCTGATTAGGGTTTTTCCTTCTTCGCTTTAATAAACCATATTTTCTCCAGCAGCCTTTAGAAAAAGCCAAACGACATCTTTTATCCCAATACGAGGGAAAAACTATATTTTAGCAAAAAACATAAGTGACAACAGTTCTGTAATAAACTACAACGCCCATGAGTCAATGAGTCTCTTCCAACATTAGTCCTTCCTTAGTGACCATCCACTGTAGAAAGGCCCTTCACAGCAGTTGTCCCTCCTCTTTCTTCGCTGCTCCGCTACCCAGATAAGTCAACTTTTCTGCTTATGGCTCCTTTTGACCGTTAGTGCTTAATTGTGGTTATTGCTGCCTCTGGGCCCCGTCTCAGCAGGGAATTTTGCTTTAGGGAATCTTTCTAGGTTGTTTTTCCTTTACAGATTCCCTTTGGCCGCGGGAGCGTTTTCGCTCCTTTCGCAGCCGTCTCCTGTTACTTGTGGTCTCCATATTGGGCCGCCGGGAGGAGCTCCAGCGTCTCGTTAGTCTTGGGCCGCGTCACTTCAGATGAGGAGATGCGCGGCAAGACTGTCAGACCTGTGAGCCTTGTCCCCCACACCGTCACACCTGAACGTCCCCTCGGGGTCCCTACTGCCCGCATATTTACTTTGTGTACACCCCGGTGGGGGTCCGTATTGCGGCGCTGCCGCGGAGAGTGCCGGAAGGCATATTACACAGGGTCAGCGTTTTGTCTGCCATTCACGCACGCTGGGTGACGGTTGGGCCCCGTCAGGTCTCTGAGGGCCTGCGCGTGCACGATATTCTGCGGCCTCAATTGCTGCGTTTCACGCCGTGGGGACAGAAAACCTTGCGGTCTTTCAATCCGCCCATTGACTGCCTGGTGATATAAACACAATTGATATTTGCTCGCCTTAGAGGGGCTCTGTCAGGCAATAGCCACAGGCTTCCTTTGATGGCCACTGTGCCTAGCGTTTGGGTGTGCGTCAGGGGCCGACTTTACCAGTGCATAAGATGAACCGCACAAAGTTCTTTGAGGAGGAGCATGTTCAGTACCTCCCTCTGGTTGAGAATTTTTTTGAGGCAGTAGATGAATCAATCTTTAAGTGCGTGAATGATGTTGTAGGGCCTATGGAGGAGCATCTAACAAATAGGATTATAGTGGAGTGTTCTAAGTTGGCATTTTCCCGCTCAGACCTCTCGGGGTCGGGTTCTACCCTCATCCAAGAGGGGCCGCCGCTACACAAGAAGGGTCGCACGGAGGGGAGTTCGGGGGAGTCGTGAATCACTGACAAAATATCGACGTTGAAAATATCAACCTACAGGAATATCGATGCAGAAATATCGAAGGCAAGAATATCGACATACTATCTACAACATGGTAAGTACAAAAATATCGAAAAAAATACATAGATGTTAAAAATATCGATGTTAAAAATATCGTTTTTTTCTGTAAAAATATAAATGTAAAATAAAGTAAATACCACTAATAAATACAATAAACATAGTTAAAAATATCTAATAATGTTTAAAATTAATAAATAATACATATATAATAATAATACATTAAACATATACAGAAAATATATAATATATACACACTTAACAATAAATTGTAATAATTATTTTAATAGTTTATAAATTAATAAAACATATTATAAATTACAAATACATTTACAAACATAAAACATAAACATAAATAAAAAGTAAAGAATTATGTTTAATAAATTAAAAAAATTAAATATACCTTTAATATTTTTCAAATTAATTATATACTACATTATCTAAATTTATACAAAAAAATTAAATAACTAAATAAATAAAAATACTATTCAAAATCCATAAGTATAAGCGTAGAGGTAAAAATTACTATTACAACTCCAGAGAGTGCAACAGTAGGGAAAATGTTGGATAACATAGGCGTAAAAATTACTATTCCAACTCCAGAGAGTGCAACAGTAGGGAAAACATTGGATAGCGTAGGGGTAAAAATTACTATTCCAACTTCAGAGAGTGCAACAGTAGGGAAAGCGTTGGATAGCGTAGGGGTAAAAATGACTATTCCCACCCCAGAGAATGCAACAGTAGGGAAAACGTTGGATAGCGTAGGGGTAAAAATTACTATTCCAACTCTAGAGTGTGCAACAGTAGGGAAAGCGTTGGATAGCGTAGGGGTAAAAATTACTATTTCCACTCCAAACAGTGCAACAGTAGGGAAAACGTTGGATAGCGTAGGGGTAAAAATTACTATTCCAACTCCAGAGAATACAACAGTAGGGAAAGTGTTGGATAGCGGGTGGGTAAAAATTACTATTCCCACTCCAGGTAGTGCAACAGTAGGGAAAACAATGGATAGCGTAGGGGTAACAATAACTATTCCAACTCCAGAGAGTGCAACAGTAGGGAAAGCGTTAATAGCGTAGGAGTAAAAATTACTATTCCCACTCCAGAGCGTGCAACAGTAGAGAAAACGTTGGAAAGCGTAGGGGTAGAAATTACTATTCCTACTCCAGAGAGTGCAACAGTAGCGAAAGCATTGGATAGCGTAGGGGTACAACTTACTATTCCCACTCCAGAGAGTGCAACAGTAGGGAAAACGTTGGATAGCGTAGAGGTAAAAATTACTATTCCCACTCCAGAGAGTGCAACAGTAGGGAAAACGTTGGATAGCATAGGGGTAAAAATTACTATTCCAACTCCAGAGAGTGCAACAGTAGGGAAAGCGTTGGATAGCGTAGGGCTAAAAATTACAATTCAACTCCAGAGAGTGCAACAGTAGGGAAAGCGTTGGATAGCGTAGGGGAAAAAACTACTATTCCAACCCCAGAGAGTGCAACAGTAGGGAAAGCATTGGATAGCGTAGAAGTTAAATATAACATACTTATATATAATTGTTGTAAATAAAATAATTACATTTTTTGAAATAACTCTACATCATTTGCAAATAACTATTAATAATTACTAAAAACATAATTACAATTAAATAATTAATTAACAATAAATCAACAATAAATACCAATAAATATTATTTAAGAAATATAAATTAACGAATAATAAATATTGAACACTAAAATATTTTTCAAAACAAAACACATATTAATAATTAAAAATTGATTTACAATTAAAAAATGATAAACAAACATTTTTTTGTAATGAAAAATTATTTACCAATTAATTTAATGAATTTCCAATTATTAAAAAGTAATTAACAATTAGAAATATCAATTACCAATTAAAAAATGTAATTACCAATTAAAAAATATAATTACCAATTACAAAGCTTAATTACCAATTAAAAAAATTAATTAGCAATTAAAATAATTAATATTTATTTATAAATAAAATAATTATCAATATCAATTAAAAATAAATAATTACTTAATTACAATTAAATTACTTCCCACCCAATTCCCCTATAAACCCACAACCCGCTACAGAACTTAAACACAAAAATGAATTAAAATTAATTTAGAATTACTAAAAATTAATAATTAATTTACTATAATTACATTACTTCCCACCCTATTCCCCTTTAAACCCACAACCCGCTCCAGTAGTAAAACATAAAATTACATTAAATATAAAAAAAATTATATATAAAAAATAGTACACATATAATTCAAAACAAATAAAAAACTTTACAAAAAGCATATAACATACATTTAAAATACATAATAAAATACATTACAACAAACAAATATCGATATTAGTAACATCGGAATTAATAACATCGATATAATTGATATTGATATTACTAACTTTGATATTACTTACATCGATATAAAAAAAATCGATATTACTTACCTTAGGGTCGATATTCTGTCCAACGATATTCTTGACCTCGATATTCTTCATCTTCGATATTTTTAACTCAATATTAATGTTGGTCGATAATTTGGAAACGATATTTTGAAGTCGTCCTTGCCGCCACCTGCATCCTCCCCAACACTGACTCCGGCAGGATCCATTGTCCCAGACTTCCCATCGCCTGATGGGGGTACGCCAGCGGATACTGACGATGAGGACGAAGGGTCCTCCTGGTCTTGGCGTCCGGCCAGCTCTGCCGCAGAGTTGCCGCAGGATTCCTCGGGCATGCTAGACCCGGATGAGATTATTCATCCGCGGTCGGCGGCCTGGGCGCCTGGGGACAAGGTGTCGACGTTTGTGGTGGGTCGCCTCCGGAAGCCCTTAGAGAAGGATGCAAGGGGGTGTCTGAGATCAGAGTGTCCCCGCCCAACCTTGGACGGGACGGTGGCCTACACTCCACAGTTGGACTCCAAGATGGACACCTTCCTGGCCAAATACATGAAGGACCCCCATAAAGGCATAGACAGCTCCTGGCGTTCCTGCCAGGATAAACTTCTGGATGCGGTCGGGCCTTTAACGAAGATCTTCGATATGGCTGAAGAAGCCAAGTTCACAGGGTCCACCATTTCGCCTTTTTGGTGACCTCTTTGTGAAGGAACTAGGGAAGTTTGTGGCCACCTTCACAGGTTTGACAAGGTCCAGTCCAATATTAAGCGGGTGTTTCAGTCCTGTTTTTCTGGTGGGGCCGGTCGTGGCAGGAGCCGCGCGACCGGCCTGGGGTGGACAGCCAAACCCGGGCAGAGTACAAGGCTCTGGGCAAGAACAGTACAATTTGACTGACAAATATAACAGCTTCTTTCCAACCAGAGGGCAGAGATTCCGAGGAGGCTACAAGAATAACTCAGGAGGTTTCGCACCCAACAGTGAGTCTCATTTCGTCTTCACAAGTCCGGATCGGGGTCGATTGACAGCCTTTCTCAAGGCCTGGAAGGACATCACGGGCGATGGTTGGGTCCTACAGACCATCCAGGGTTTTCACATCGAGCTTTACGATACACCCCGCCAGACAGGTTTTCCTCGTCCTATCAGTTTTTCCGTAGCCGATGCACGTCTGGTAGAAGACGAAATTGCCGAGCTGCTCCGCAAAGGGCGATCTGTCGGTCATTTCTACACCCCCAGGGTTTTTTTAGCAATATCTTCCTGATGGAGAAAACAGACGGGGGAAGAGGCCGGTCATCAACTTAAAGGAGTTCAATGGTTGGTTGCTAAATTGCCATTTCAAAATGGAGAGGATACACCTCCTTTGGGATGTTCTCCTTCCAAACGACTGGATGGTGAGGCTGGATCTCAAGGATGCGTATTTGGTAGTCCTGATCCATCCCCCCCATTGCCGTTTCTTGCAGTTCAAGTGGAAGCAGCAAGTTTACGAGTTTGCCAGTCTTCCGTTCGGGCTATCCTCAGCTCCATGGTGCTTCACGAAGGTCCTCGACCCAGTGGTGGAGTTTCTACGGAGCCGGGGATCTGGATGATAATTTATTTGGACGACATCCTCCTTATGGCCCAATGTCCCCGCACGTTGACTCTTTACCTGCAGCAGACGGTTTCCCTATTGCAAGGCTTGGGGTTCATTGTCAATGGGGACAAGTCGATTTTACTTCTGATTCAGAGTTTGGTCTTCCTAGGGTTTGTGGTGGACTCGGTCCACGCTTCTCTGAGCCTTACCTCCCAGAAAATGGCCAAGATCCGGCATCTCCTCAGACAGAATGTGTCCAAGTCACACACTTCCCTCTGTCAGATTGCCCCGGTGATGGGGCTTCTTTCCTCATCCATTCAGGCAATCTTTCCGGGTCCCTGCACTATCGGGCACTGCAACGCCTAAAGGCACATCATCTCAAGAGAGGGGTGTTCTACGACCAGATGGTCCCTCTATCAGACGTGGTCAAGGAGGAAATGTCCTGGTGGCTCGCCCACATGGATGCCTGGAATGGCAGGGCCATCTTCAGGGCCGTCCCTGACATGGTGATAGAGTCCGACGCCAGCAGGTCGGGGTGGCGGGCCCGCTGCGGCGATTTCTCTACCGGCGGCACTTGGTCAATAGAAGAGCAAACGCTATACATCAACTGTTTGGGGCTTCTTGCGGGCTCTTTTGCAGTCCGGTGTTGGACCAGGGACAGGGTCCGTTCCTGCGTCCTGTTGAAAATGGACAATGTCTCCGCGGTGCGTTACATCAAGCGCCTGGGAGGCCCACGGGCTCAGACTCCAACGAACTTGGCGAAGGAGTTTTGGGGCTTTTGCCTGGAGCATCACATATCTGTAACGGCCGAGCCAATCAAGTGGTCGACTGGCACTCCCGGCACTTACGGGATTCCAGCCAATGGAAGCTGAACGTACAAGTTTTCCAGTGGTTGTCCAGTCTTTGGGGCCCTTTCTCGGTGGATCTGTTCGCGGCCCGTCTGGACAACCAACTTCCGAGGTTTTCCAGTTGGAGGCCGGACCCTCTTGCGCAGGCAATGGACGCTTTTCTGCAGGAGTTGGGTCAAGAACGGAGTTATGCATTTCCCCCGTTCTCCATGATCGTGAGATTGGAGGCTCAGGTTTGCCGGCAGAAGACAGAGGTGGTGGTGACACCACTTTGGAGATACCAAGTGTGGTTTCCAGTTCTTCTGGAACTTTCTTGGGATTTTCCAATCCCACTCCCCCCGGCTTCCTCATCTTCTTCTAAATCCGGACGGGGAGCAGCATCGCCTGATCGCCCAGGGTTCTCTCCACCTCATGGCATGGCGGCTTTACGGTCGCTCCCATGCCTTTCGGAATCGGCTGAGTCACTTCTATCAAAGGCCTGGGCCTCAAGCACCTCCAAGCGCTATCGTTCTGCCTGGACTAAATGGTTACGTTGGTGTCTTTGACAGGGTTTGGATCCCGAGGTCGCAGGCGTCGTTCCCATACTAAATTTCTTGGCGGAGTTGGCGACAGACGGACTGGCGTACCGAACCATAAATGCTATGCATTTGGCTATTTCAGCGGCCAATTGTCCGGTCGATGGTGCCCCTGTGGGGGAACATCCCTTCACGTGTAGGCTCTTGAGGGGTATTCGTTTGTCGTTGCCCCCGGAGCCTCGGTATTCTGTCTTGTGGGATGTCAATGTGGTACTTAATTTATTTTTGTCCTTGCAGCCGAATAAATATCTTTCCTTGAAGGAACTCTCCTCTAAGTTGGCCATGCTGCTATGTCTGATCTCTTGTCGCAGGGTCTAATGTGCGTGCACTGGACATTTTGGTGCGGGTGTTTTCCCCGGATGGGGTAACTTTTACTATTTGCCGCCGAACAAAATCGGCTTCGAGAACAATTTCGTACCCAGCCTTTTTGGATGTACCCAAACTTTGTGTCGTGCATTGTTTGAGAACGTACGAGGACTTAACCTCCGAGTTACGCCCTCCAGGCAAGAGACAACTTCCCATTGCATTACGGAAACCGCACAAAGCAGTATCCATCCCCCACTAAGTGGGTGCGTTGGCTCATGCAGGAGGCGGATGTAGACACAAAACAGTTTGGTGCTCATTATGCTAGGGGGACTATGGCCTCAAAGGCGTTTTCCTTGGGGGCTCGCTTGGAGGATCTGATGCGAGCTGCGGACTGGTCATCCGATTCCACCTTTAAGCGGTTTTATTTCAAACCGGAGGTGGATGTAGCTCATTTGGTGGTAAGTAAGCTTTGAACTAGCATAATTAGAGCCTCCGGTCCTGACATAGAATCGAAATTTGCCTAGCTTAGTAACGGTAAGTTTCAATTCTATTAAGGACGCAAAGGCGAGGATTATCCCTCCCGTAGCACAGTTAGTGCGAACCCACCCGTAAGACAGTAAATAACATTCTTGATTTCCTTGCCTGACATGCGTATTGCTTATTACATGCTGATTTTTCTGTCAGGAGTGATGGCTCAATGCTGAATTCTTACAGAGTATTATTTTGTTTCAGGGAATGATGGTTCCAAGCAAGAGCAGTGATTTTCGGATGCGTACGCACGAAGAAAGAGGAGGGACAACTGCTGTGAATGGCCTTTTTACAGTGGATGGTCACTATGGAAGGACTAATGTTGGAAGAGACTCATTGACTCATGGGCGTTGTAGTTTATTACAGAACTGTTGTCACTTACGTTTTTTGCTAAAATATTGTTTTTTCCCTTCTATTGGGATAAAAGATGTTGTTTGGCTTTTTCTAAAGGCTGCTGGAGAAAATATGGTTTATTAAAGTGAAGAAGGAAAAAGCATAATCCTCGCCTCCGCGTCTTTAATAGAATTGAAACTTACCGTTACTAAGCTAGGCAAATTTCGATTCTTGCCTTCAATTTCGTACGGATTGGAACTGCTTAAAACCAAAGATGCATCAAGATTGAATACCTCACAATTCAGTCTTTTCAAGAAATGATTCTCAATTCCACGATACAAATTACAAGCTCACACAGGCCGGAGTTTGGACTAAAAAACAGATCCCAGCAAGACAAGGCACCCTTATAAAATGTTACTGGAGAATGAGGGCAGCAGAGGAAAACTCCCTCTCCTAGCATTGCTGGCTGGAAAATGAAAAATGATCCAGACTAAAGAACTCAGTCCACTTTGTACTTCTGCAATCACTTTCATCTCTAAAATTAGAAGAGGCTTGGCACACAATACCTGCCTACCCTGAGTTCAAACAAATAACTAACAAAGCCATCAGTCTGCAGTAATTGCTAATAGACAGAACAACCTTAATGAACAACAGCCATGCATGGGTGGTTATGCCAACATATAAAACTCTAAAACCTCAACCATACCTACTGGATCACTTTTCAGGATCAAAAAAGCTCAACCTGATGTTATTGAGGCTTGGAGTCTATCCATCTAAAGATTTAACACCAAAATGGAAATGGTCTTGGAAAACCCTGGAATGCTGCCTTTGCGGTCACTGCAGCAAATCATTACTCCAACTACTATGTACTTGCCTGTCTCTACTACCCCTTTGGGGAACTTTATTACGGCCAATAATGAAGCAACAACAAATAAGAACTTGCAGATCCGCCGTTATAAAATCATTAGGAGGATCAAAAGTCCAGCTGGCATATAAGGCTGTGAGGTTTCTGAACTCAGCAGCAAAGATAATAGAAAAAAAGAGCTAGATAAACCTAGTCTGCCGATTAGGGCCCTTTGCTTCTCCAATTCATTTTAGACAAAATCTAGGAACAGAAACAAGACTTGCAAAGTGGTGTTTCCATTTAATAAGCCAGTTTGAGTGACAAAATGAGTTCATATAAAGATAGCAATAACAGGCCCCCTCTGAACTGAAAAAGAAACGCAGAGAGGCGTATTTTCCAAACAAACAACTTCAAGTCTAAGCAAGCCTAAAGCAAAAACACTGCATCAGCACTTTATTCTTTATTCATATCACGGTATAACCTGTTAGCTTTTATCTTTGCTCGGATGTTTGTCTCTGTGCGGTTGGCCTAACTTTTATGCATTAGACGACTCATCCACTGATTTCAGTGTTGGTAGCCCTTGGCTTACAAGGAATTATAGGAAGTTGCTGTATTATCAGTTTTAGATCTTACATTAACAACACTGTAACGCAATATTTTAAAGTAGCACAAATATCTAATGATTTCAAGTACATTTCTGGTTGTATCGCACTTCGCTTTTATGATTTAAAATTAAATCAAATAAAGCATATTTCTACTATGAACAGGAGTGCCATTATGTTAGCCACAATATTGCTCTGTCACCTTTCTTTTGGCGTTTCAGAGTGTCATCTCCCAGCTTTAAGAATGCAAAGCCTGGGATAGTAGGGAGTGGGATTGTTGGGCAGTCCCACCAAATGTGGAGAAAGTCTCTGAAGAGGCCACATCCACTCCAGCGTCAGTCAGAGGTGTTCAGCAAGATCTTTTTCAGTTTAGTGGGATAGAGGTACCAATCACAGAGTAACAAGCTTCACATGTACCCATGGATTGATTCCATTTCAGAGTGTCTCTCCAGTGCTTCCTCCATTTTGCCTCAGTAATTTCCACTCTGTGAATATCCTCCCTGAAATCATATGTTGCGGCCTTGGAATGTGAAGTGCAGTGGGTAGTAAGGAGTGAAGGAGACCTTCTCTTCTCTGCCAATGCAATGGCAATTGTAAACCACCCGGATTTCCCATCACTCCAATCTTCCAGCATGTCCCGACACGCGGCGGCATCTGGGCCTGAGAACGGTGGCGGATCTTTACCCGGGGAATTCCTTTTACTCTCTTCCGGACTCTCTGGGGTTGCAGGACATGTTACTTTTTTATCAGATAAGAGCCACTTGCCGGAAACTGCACTCCACATTCCCTCAGCCCCCGCCCACTCTCCCGGCTCTTGACCTCATTTACACTTCCCTGTCGCCGCACAAGTTAGTCACTAAACTGTACGCTTTATCCCTGGTGTCTGCCCCCATCTCATCGGATCGTGCGCGAGGGGCATGGAGCGCAGACCTTGGAGTTGACATTTCGGAGGCCGACTGGCTTTATTGCTGTAATCAAACCAAAAAGTTGTCCCCGAATTACTGGCTTTGCCTGATCCACTTCAAGTACTTGCACAGGCTGCACCGCACCCCAGTGCAGCTCCACTGGCTCGGGCTCACCCCTGGAGATACTTGTGTGCGTTGTGCTGCTTCCGCCATGGACGTTGCCCATTTAGCGTGGCTCTGCCCCAAGGTCTCTGTGGTAAATGACTTCTATGTCTCTTCCCTCTCTACCACTTCATCAGAATGTCCTGTGACATCATAGAATGTTTGAGTGCCTTTCTGGAGCTAGATTGTCAGTTAGTCATCTCAGGCTGAGCAGCTGGTAACTCGCTCCTGGTGGGGTTTCTTCCTAATTACTTATCTCCTGCTATCTTGCCACCAACCTATCCTGTCAATAAAGAGTTGTCTACAACTACACCTGGACTACGGATCATCATTTGTGTACCATAGTTTGGCGACGTTTCTTGGACTAACCTACGCTGCAAGGAAAGAGGATTGAAACTCAGCATTAACCCCTTCAGTGCTAATGACAAGGGTAACTCGTCATGGAGTTTCCATTGATTTCAATGGAAATTACATGGAAGATCTAAAATAGCCTTAGCATCCAAGTGGTTAAGGAAACCAAGGATTGTTCTGGGACTCAGTTAAAGTGGAAACAGAAGAAAGCTAATCATTTCAAGGAATCGGAGAAACGCCCAGTAAACCCCACCAGCGTCCTTTTCATCTTGGACAGCCTGTACCCTGGGCGTTGTTGTGTGAAGGAGCCAACTGCCATCTTGCTGTCATCTGGACATTGACTGCCTCCAGCCACATAAGCGTCTGAGATTTAGCTGGCCTGATCACCCTACTGCGTCTCTACGGCTTTTGCAATGTGACAGTTCGCCCCCTCTACAACTACTGTGGGACAGGTGAGACTAGTTTGTCCTCCCACAGTGTGGGCACGTTTTCTCCTGTTAGCACTTTCGTTGTTTGCTTTCACGGAGGTGCCCCGGCGCAAGCAGTATTTTCTTCCTTACAACAGTCATCTTTAATCTACGTTGTCAAGTGTGTGTAGTTCCACAGTGTGAGGTTTTCCTTGCTTTCTTGGCTTTTGTTGTGTACTTGAGGACATTGTCCAGAGCATGAGCCGACACTCGACTTTGTGGAAGCTGGTCTGCACCTTCGTGGTGAGTGGAGGACACCTTTTATTGTATTTTGTGTGCATTCACCAAGAGTTTTACTTTAAGGCAGTTGAACCGCTACGTTTTAAACAAGTCTCCTGCCATGGCGCGCACACAATCTAACCCGTCTCGTGGGGCTATCATCTTGTTCATTGTGATGTCTGCCTCTCTGCTACTGCTTTCTGTTGTTCAACATCGGACAGCACGTCCTTGCCCTGAACCTTCCGGCGCGGGCGTGACGACGTACCGCCGTCAGTGCGCAAGTCTACGCACTGCACTCTGCTGCTGTCACTTGACTTAAGCATTAATGTTTGCCTCCTTGCCCGCTCCAGCCTGCACTACCAGTCCCATAACGGTTTCAATGTCAGGGGGAGGATATGAAATTTGTTGAAAACTGTGATTGGATCATATATTTGGCATATTCAACACACGGACTACCTGTTTAAACACTGCAAGTATTCAGCTTGTTTCAGTCTTCTCTCGTTTCAGTATTCTCTACATCGGACTGCACATTTGTTACTTGCCACTACCAGGAAGAACTGTCTACAGGAAACCCGGGTGAGAAATCGCTCACCGGAGCTATTGTCTTTTGTTAATTCATTTGTTTATGCTTGAATTTCTTAGCATCACTACATGTTGTCTGTGGGTCAATTCTGCGTTACATTAACCTACAGCTTGAGTTATACCGAACTCTCTCTAATGTGTCTTGTATTTTATGCTGTTTTGATTTCCTAAGGCAACATGTTAACTCTACGGTGTACCCTTATTTAGGGGAGGTTGTGGTGCCAGTCAATGCCAAATTTTGGTTACTAGGGTCATGTTACCTCATGGTGTACCCTATATATTTATAGGGGATGTTGTTGTCTTGGTTTTACAGGGTGTGTTTCCTGTGTTTAATCCTGATTAGTGAGCTAAGGTGTTTGTGTTTAATCAATGCTCCATTCATGTACTCAGGGTTAGTACTCTATGGTGTACCCTTATTTAGGGGAGGTTGTGGGGAAGTTGTGGTGCCAGTCAATGCAAAAATTTGGTTTGCTAGGGTCATGTTCTTACCCTTTGAAGATGTTACATCACACACTTTTTACGTGGTGTACCCTTTTATTAGGGGAGGTTGTCCGTATGTAACTACTATGTTCTGAAGTTCCATGGATCTATGTTCTGAAGCTCCAATTTTTACATTGTACCATGGTGTACCCTTTTATTAGGGGAGGTTGTCAGTGATGGTCAGAAAGTAGCATCACTCTATTTTTGTGTTGTTCCACCATTAGGTGAACTTGCGTTGAACAATTTTTACATTGTTCCATGGTGTACCCTTTTATTAGGGGAGGTTGTCAGAGAAGTTGTGTTGAAAATTTTTTACATTGTTCCATGGTGTACCCTTTTATTAGGGGAGGTTGTCGTCATGCAATAGTTTGTATTGCAAAGCATTCACTTTTCTGTGTAGGTTGTTAGTACTTTCTTTGCACCTTTGCCTAAGTACTTGTTTATTGTTCTTCTAGGTGCACTGGTTCTTGCCATTTTCCCTTGGACATGACTTCCATCTGCACACACTTTATCTTTTGGTTGTTACACCATCTTTGACTTACCAGGGTCGTTACCTTGTTTTATTAAGGAGGGTGGATGGGCATGTAACAATATAATTTGCATTTGCACTCTTGTGTTTTTCACCATGATCATTTGTGCATCTTGTATGTATCTCTCTACATGCCTTTCTTATTTCTTTTGTTTCTGTTTCCGCACTTTGGTTTCCTGCTTTCCAAGTTATCTCTTTGCCTTGTTTTTGTGCCTACAGTTTCCTCTGAATTCTTGCGCTGGGTCTTAACTGCTTTCTTGCTGTTGTTCTATAACGAAGGAGGATGTGTGGTAAATGACTTCTATGTCTCTTCCCTCTCTACCACTTCATCAGAATGTCCTGTGACATCATTGAAAGTTTGAGTGCCTTTCTGGAGCTAGATTGTCAATTAGTCATCTCAGGCTGAGCAGCTGGTAACTCGCTCCTGGTGGGGTTTCCTCCTAATTACTTATCTCCTGCTATCTTGCCACCTACCTATCTTGTCAATAAAGAGTTGTCTACAACTACACCTGGACTACGGATCATCATTTGTGTACCACAGTCTCTGAGTTCTGGCAGGGGGTGTGTTCCACCGTCTGTGACATCACCGGCGCTGCAGTGAGCCCAGACCATCCCCTGTGCCTCCTTGGCTTGATGCTTCCCGCCACCTGATCTTGATGCTATTGGTCCTAGCCAGACGTAGGGTGGCCATGTGTTGGGGTCGGCGTCCTGCTCCATGGGTTGGGGATTGGTTGGAGGATGCCTCTCGATCCCAGACTCTCCTCTCTGAGTTTTGGGATTTAATGCCTGCCAGGTCCCGCCCTGTCGACATTTGGGGCCCCCTGGTCGCCTATTTCCTTTCCCGCTCCCACCCCAGTGGCGCTACCTCTCCCACGCTCCCCACCAATGTCTGTGTTGTAAATTATTTTACTACTGCGTGCGGTGGTTCTGCACGGTGTAATGTGTCTGCTATGTTGATATTCCTTAATAAAGGTTTTGGAAAAAAAGGAGTAAAGGAGAGAGGTATCCCACCCTTTAAGCACATTGTTTAATAGGGTTATGGTATCTAGTGGCAGGCTGCTAGTCTAACATCTGGCTGAAGAGCCCAGTGTTTCAGTTGTGCATAATGGTAGTGTTCAATCTCTGATAGATAAGCGTTCTGTCTGCAGTGTTCCAACGTTAAAATATCACAATTATTAAAGAAATATGAGAGTATAAGGCACTGCCCCTCTCTCCAAACACCAAATGGGCGAGGCTAAAAGGCAGAGGGAAATGCTGGATTGTGAGTATATTGATATATATGGGGAAAGGAACGTTGTTCATTCCGCAGTCTTATTCACCTCATTCCGTATTTTAAGAGTTGTTATTGTATGGGTGCTCAAATATGCATTGGTAGGACAGTCTGCTCTAGGCTTCCATAGGACATCCCATATGACTCTACCTACAATTGCTCTGTCCATGTGTAGCCAATGTTTGTATGATTCGGCTAAAGTGACCTTTCAGAAATAACCCCTAGCTGTGCGGCTTTATAATAAAGTTGAAAGCCAGACAGACCCCTTCCTTGATGGAATGGAACCTGCACCCCCCCCCCCCCCCCCACCCCTAGCGCCTTGAGACCCTTACGGATGAGTAGTCGCGCTTTAACAAACCCCTGATTGATTGATTGATTGATTGAAAGTCAGGGAGTGCTAACCCACCAACATCTTTTTGAAGTCGGAACAGTTTAAATGGCAAACGTGCTCTAAGATTTTGCAAAATAAAACATGTGATTAGTGTACGCAAAGTCGGTAGTAAGTCTCTCTCTAGCTCAATGTGAAGGCCCTGAAAAAGATATAGGGCCACATGCATCGAGCTAAGGAATAGCAATTCTTTAATAGTGAATAGGAATCGCTATTAAGGAATCGCAATTCCTTATGGATGTAAGTTTTGCTCAAATGTTAGCGATTCCCACACATTCCTTAATTGCAAATCGCAAATTGAGATTCGCAATTAAGGAATGCCTTCCCATTCATTCCTATGGGCCTCGAGGACCATACAAATGATTGGGACAGCATTCGCAATTTGCAATTACCAAATAGGTAATCGCAAATTGCACATGCAATTTCAAGGTGGCCAAAAGGCCACCCTAATGCAACCCCAACAAAGGTAAGTATGCACAAGTGATGCACACACATGCCCTAAGGGCATGTGCATGCACCACATTGCACTTTCGAAAATGCATTTTTGTGCATTTTTCTAAGGAATCGCAAATTACCATCAACTTGAAGCTGATGGTAATTTGCAATTCCAAATTGTAAAAATGCAATTTGCAAATGCATAATGCATCACAATTAGGGAATCCCAATTTGTGATTCCCTAACTGCAGTCGCAAAATAGGTAAGTGCAAAAATTGCGATGACCTGTTTTGCGAATGCCTTTGGGCTTGATGCATCGCAAAGAGCATTTCACTGGTCGCAAACAGGCCGATTCTGTGAATCAGCCTGTTTGCGACCAGTAAAATGCATGATGCATGTGCCCCATAGTACCCTAGGTAACAGTCATTGTTATGAAATATATACATCTAAGCCGTGATGTATATATAGGTGCCCATCATTTGATGTCTACCTTCAGTTGGTAAGTGCAGTGTAATTGATACGGTACAAGTCTGACAACCTGAGGGGATTTTAATGCCAGGATATGTAATGTCTTTTTTAGCCCATTGAAAGAGGGTAGAGGCCACTAAATTTTCCATGTCTATACTGGTCAACGTCAAATTAAGGAGAAAGGGTTTAGTTATATTTACAGGAAGCCTGCCACTTGTTCAAATTTGAGTAATTCATCTTGGAGTGTCTAACGTTAAACTAGACTCTAGTCCCCACAGGACAGGCTATATTCTCTTTCTCTCTCCCCCTGTTCCTTCCAACCGCACCAATTCAGGTACGGAATGGGCCTACGGGCAAGAAAGCTAACAAATAAAACTATGTTTTACGACTGGGAGCTGGGTTTGACAGTTGGCCTATTTTGTCTTTTATTTCAATTCTCTCTGAGTATATGCAAAATTGTTCCCTACGGCTGAACTGAATGAGATGGCAAGCTTTAAATTCTAAGCAATAGCAACATGATCACAATTTGACTTTGGCACTGAGACTGTGCAGAGACTTTTGTAAATGTGTAAGAATACCTTGGTCATGGGTGATTGTGAAAAACCTGACAATGCTACAGTACAGAAAATATAATTATGTTGTGGCAGAACATGGGTGGTTTACAACCTTTCAAGACAGTGAAATTTCACTCGATAAAATGCTACTCAGTATAATGTAACAACTAAATGTATAGATCTGTGCAACATTTCAATCATCGAGCGCAGACTGTGAATGTGGCTTCAGCCTCATGAACACTATAAAGTCTAAATTTAGAAAAAGACATGGGAAGAAACACTTGGAGATGCTGATGGGGGCACAAGCCTACCTTTTGGGTGGCAAAGTTGACCTTGATAGAGGTTATCAGTAGTGGAAGAAGGACAAGGACCGCTGGGAGATGCAGGCATCTCACACATCTCGTAGCGGCGCTTGACTTGTCTGTGCTATCCTTTTCCTCAGTCTATGTTTGGCCTGGATGGGCACATTTTACAGACTGCCTCTTAGCAGGAACACAACTTGTTAAAAAGTACATCCTAATGTTTATCTGTTGTGTAATTGTCAACTTGCTAAATGTATATTCCCTTGTACAGTCTCCCAACATTCCCATGCCAAATGAGCAATTCCCCAATTGAGAATATTCAGTGAAATCTTATTATGGTGCTTCCTTTCTTGTTTCTGTTCTTTTCTAAAAATGGGGTGTAGGCGCCAGTAGAGTAAACAAATCATGTCATGATGATCTATAGCTAGATTGCAAAACTGTCTCAAGACTATTAAATGGAGCAATATTTGTAAAATACACCTGTTTTTACTCTCATTGTAAACAAAGGTTTAGAGTAATAATTGCTGGAAGTTTATATACTCAAGTGCTGTGCTCGAATGCTTGGTGCACAAAACCTTGACTTCAGTGCACAAAGATATTCCACTGCTGCACACAGAGGAAATCAATTAGAGGGAACATTGGTCCTGATAGCTGGCAAGTTTCAGGTGACTACTGTTTTTCCCCAGATGCCAAAACACTTTCTTGCTGACCTTACCGCTGCCAATGCTTGTTGGTGTGCAGTCTGGTAACCACCAACATTACTCGAACGCTGCAACTCAAGGGAACACCTCAACACCTTCATTCAATGCCTGCAGTGGCCCCACTGCTGACTTTTTGCACCTGTTTCTTCACCAGCACTGTATAAGCGATAAAACAAGATACCCACGGATCCCGCTTCAGCGCCACTGACTGCCAGGACAATTCTGCACCTGAGCTTCTTGAGCCAGGTGTAATTGAACTGACTGTTGTTAACGTGGTCCTGGGACACGCATCACCTAAACCCACCTTGGGTTCCACGCAACTAGACCGATTGTCACTAGTGCTTTTTACCATTGACAGCAATGCTAAAGTTTTGCAGTACTGATTTGCTCTGATTTAATTTTGATTCTAAAATCATAACGCCGATTATACTCATCTGATTGACTTAATTTCAGTTTCTAGATTTATATAAAAATCTGCTTTTGTTACATGTTGACGATGGATTTCTTTCGAGTCGTGTCAATTACTTATCATCCATGTTGGTGCTCTGAAATGCTTAACACACTTTCCTCTAGCAAAGAATGAAATTAAATGAAAAGGAGTTTTATAAAGCGCATTAAACCCAAAGCGCTGAGCCAAAAAGATAAACAAAAAACAGAGACAAAGCAGTAAACCAGAAAAGATCTATAATGAAAAAGCCATGTTTTCTGGTGTTTGTTAAATACAGGGAAGAAATCTGGTTCAGAAATGTGTGCAAGCAGTGTGTTCCAAAGTTTGGCTGCAGCAACTGAAAAGGAGCACCCACCTTATCTGGCCTTCCAGTGTCTAGGGATCGCCACTTTCGTAAAGAGAGGATCTCAGAGGCCTACCAGGGGAATAATAGTGAAAGAGAGAGATAACTTGGCTGGGACCTCTAAGGTGCAGGAGACTAAGAAGACCATGCAGAGAGCCTTATAAGTAATCTGCTTTCTCAGTGGGAGCCAGTGAAGGGAACAAATCCTGTCTCTGACCAAGTGATGTTTGGGGATGTTAAGAATATGGCAAGCAGTGGCATTCTGAGCAGCTTGAAGTTTGTTCATGGAGGAGCAGTTGATGTTAAGATACAGTGCGTTGCAATAGTTCAACCGTGAGGTGATCAGAGTGATGATGAATAATTAGCGCAGTTCCAGTGCAATAAAAGAGAAGATTTTTCTCAGGGCCCTAATAGTCAGGAAACAAGTGCTAGTGGTAAAACTGACCTGCACATCAAAACTCAAGGTATCATCAAACATAACACCCAGATGTTTGACTGATTAACCTAGGATGGGAAGCGTGTCCACAAGCTTTTGGCCAACAGATGGAGTCCAGAGTTCGAAACAGCAGCACCTTCATTTTGTCTGCAGTACATTTTTAAGAGTCATCTCTCCTCCAGCTGCTAATGCAGCTTCTCTGTCACACAATGATTTGTGGGTTGTCTGCGTTAGATAGCACCTAGGAACCCAAATGATGTGCACAAACTCAGCCAGGGGGTCCACGTAAAGATTAACAAGCATTGGCATAGCCAATAGGTCTCGCATTTGAGACCTTATGTATTTAGCCAGGACTTCTTGCTATGTTCTAGAGCATTGTAGCTGATGGCATTATATTCAAAAGTTATAATAAAAAGTGTTAAGCATTTTTGTTACCTTTATACAAACGAAGATGACATTATACAAACTGTAAAACCTGATTTAAATAAAAGATTTTAACATACAAAATGTTTTGTAGTTTTTTTATGTACTTGCAGTGCTGCCAACTTCTTCATGCCTGTTCTTATGCTTGTTTGTTATAATTTTCTTTGTTATGGGGGGGTTGGTCATAAATAACAGGGGAGTGGAGGTTGGTTTTACTCCTCGATATGATACTGCAACTTTGGTGTGTGAAAATGCACTGTCAGTGAGTAAAACTGCACCTGATTGTGGGACTGCACTTCAGAGTGTGAAGCGGAAACACTCTCAATGAGTGAGAGTGTGTTCCAATGTTACAAACGTATACACCGAGTGAAACTGTAAATGTAAATTGATACTTGTATAGCGCACTACTCACCCGCAAGGGTCTCAAGGTGCTTGTACGAATACCGCTGTGGAACCCATCCTGGCTTTCCCTGTGAGGTGTCCACTCCTGGGCACCCCCAAGGTGGAGGCCAGGCATCCTTAGCGTTGTGGGGGCTGTTGTGGAGATTAAGGAAGCTATTGCCCAGAGTTGCAGAGTGGGACTCCATGATTGGAATAGGCACCAAGGTGAGAATTATCAGGTCCGTGGAATTTTTGAGCTCAAGACCCGCCGATGTGGGGAATTGAACCCTGGTCCCGGGCTAGACCTCTGCATCAGGGTCTGCCGCTCTAACCATTGAGCCACACTTCTCCACTTGAGCCACACTTCTCCACCTGAAGCCTGGGATGTCAGTTTGCACCCCTCTGCGTGGGACTAAACCTACCATGAGGTTACAACACCCTTAGTGGGTGAGACTGCACTCTCAGGGCCTGATTCACAAACTGCACTATTGGGTAAGTGTACACTTTTGTGTATGTTTACTACTTTTTGATATTCACAATGTGCACTTTAGTAGTAACTTACACTTTTGTAGAAAGTCCAGCACTACACGTGGCATGTTCAGTGCTGGACTTACTACTGCGTTTTTGAGTAGCAATTTACACCCGGAGTTTGTAAATACTGAAAGGTAGGAAACTTACTCAAAAGTGTAAACTTATTCAAAACTGCAGGTTACCTTTGTGAATCAGACTCCACCTCAAAGAGGCAATCTATATCCCACTGCTACAGACAATCATTTGGTGAGACTCCACCTCAGTCTAACAGATTATGAGTTAACCAGTGCCCAGTGTAATACCCACACCCTGAGTAAGGCTGCACCTCGTTGTGTAAGGTTTCACCCTAATGTATTAGGCTACACCTCAGTGTGGGAGACGAACACTTCAGACTACACGCTCGTTGAGTGGAACTGCAGTCCCTTACTAGGACCAAGGGCATTATGAACCCCAAACTTTAGCAGCTTGAGTGGGGGTGAAATCTGGCAGTTCTGATTGATAGAAAACAATTAAATGTTTTTGACTTTGACTGGCAACACTGATCTCTAATCAGACATGCATAAAAGCCACAGCAAGAATATAGAATGACAGCTCTGTGAGGTGGGAGAATGAACGGAACATAAGAACATTGATGGGTGGATAAAAAGTCAGAATGAAGGAAGGCTAGTGGGACGAGAAGGCAGAAGGAAGAAAAGTAAAAGGGAGCAATGAAAGATGGTAAAAACACAGAAATAATGATTGAGAGAGTGAAGGACTAAAAGAAGTTAAAAGAATGAAGGATGGAGAGACTGAATGAATGTCAACATTTTTCCAGGACAGCAATCCCCTAAATAGCTGCCAGTTTTGCGAGTCTCTAATAGTCACTCATTGCTGTTCGGGATATGGTTCAAAGTGGGTGGTATTTTAATTTTCTACTATACCTGGTTTGAGGCAACAACCTCGCAACTCGTGACGCGGACTGAATCTCAGTTACTGATTCATGATTAGGCTGAAGCGCACTATGTAACATCCACACTAAGTAACTGAGAGTGCACCCCCACTCTGCCAGACTACACACCAGTGACTGCGTTGGGACTGCACTCAAATCAGAACATGGCTAACACTGCTGAGCGTGAGACTCAAACCTTCAACTAACGCAGCCATCACTCTCTTGGCTCTCTGCTGGTGAGGAGGTGCATCTCCGCCAGGGCCACTCCCTGAAGAATGTGCGATATGCCAGGCACTGACTCCAGCCTCCCATGGCGCCCGAGTGAAGTCAGGCCCGGGAAGGTGTGAAATGAAGACTTTCCACTTCTGAAAGCCCCGGAGGTGCTCAAAGAGGCGACAGCCGCTGACGGCTACCTTCAGAGCAGTCTCGAAGCAGGCGATAGTCGCTATCTTCATGCTGGTGAACAAAGAGGGAAAGGGCCTCTCAAAGTAATTCATGATAGAGTACAACATTTGGCAGAAGAGAAGCCGAAGTTAGCACACAACATGACATTGTAAGAGAGAAAATGACAACATCGAATAGTTCACATTAAACTTCAAATAATAGGTACCATATATCATACCATAACACAGCACACAACATAACACATCAGACTTAACATAATTCACAAAAAAACAACGCTCTCTTTTGCACACGCTGCTGCACATAACAGGAGATATACAATGGGTGGTGCACTGTGTCATCGAGGCATTACTTCCTACCTACAGTGGGCATCGCTGCGCGCAGAGCGTGTGTGCAATGCCACGTCTGTCAGCCTGGCCGTGAACCTGTGCCAACCCTGAGCTGGCACACATTTCCACTCCAGACCCAGGCCGCTGCCTTCACACGTGCAGAGAAGCGCCACCAGTTCACACTGGCCGGTCGAGATGTCAAAACACCCCCCCTTCAGAAGGAACCAAACTGAGGGGGGTGCATTAAGACACACACATAGAACACAAAAAACACAATACGCAGCAGAACAGAGAAGCCGATGCCCCCCTGGGCGTGCTTGGATATTTTTATGTGCAGTTCATAGTCACATCAGGGCCACAGGAAATCCCCCGCCCCCACATTCCCCAAACATGCAAAATAATACACAGACATCGTATTAGTTTGGGAAAATTTTTGCTGCAGGTTTATTACATACAACATAGTAATGAAGGTGGGTAAACATTACGGGCGATCCCGGGCCGGCTGCATTCTCGCCACCTGCCCGCCTGTTGAGCCAAACAGCACAGTGGCGAACCACCCAACTGCTGTACAATTAGAATATAAATACTGACACGCCCCTTGGCGTGACTAGGCAAACCCCCGGTTGCACAGGCCCACAACCGCCCGAAGGACTACTGGGCGCCGACACGAATTCCTGCACCTCCCATGAGGTTACAGGTTAGGCTCTGGCACCCTTATGTGCCCGCTGAAGTACATTGTTTGCACCTCTCTTCTTCCGGATCGCCCAGTAACTCCGCCACAGCCTGTGCGGTGGTACCCGCTGCCGCACAGGCCCCCCCACCATTGCTACCTTTTCTACCTGCAACCTTTGCTCATGAGTGCTTCTTTCAAGTCGAGCAGGAGGAGGTCTAAGCCTACAGGCGTGAGGGAACCCCATCCTCCTCCAAATAACCCTTCACTTTGTCCTGACACATGTCAAGGTTTAAACCGCCTAGACCCCTACGCTGGGTGAACCTTTTCATGGCACCACCACCATGCTTTCGGGGAAGAAACCTGCAATCTTTTCTCTGCAGAGCATCTAGTCAGTCAAGCTGAACAAGACCAGGACGACGGTAGAGCGGTGGACCCTTACCACCTCGCAGATACCTGATGCTGGCATGAACCTTACATGCCTGATGAGACACCCAGGCCTCCTGCCACTATTGTCCAGCAGGAGGAGGTCTCTGCAATATTTGCTCTGCCAAACATCTAGTCAGTCAAACTGAACAAGACCAGGACGACGGTAGAGCGGTGGACCCTTACCACCTCGCTGATACCTGATGCTGGCATGAACCTTACATGCCTAATGAGACACCCAGGCCTCCTGCCACTATTGTCCAGCAGGAGGAGGTCAGAGCCTACAGGCGTGAGGTGAACACCATCCTCCTCCAAATAACCCTAATTTGGTCCTGACACATGTCATAGTTTGACACGCCTAGACCCCTACGCTGGGTGAACCTTTTCATGGCACCACCACCATGCTTTCGGGGAAAAAACCTGCAATCTCCTGACACATGTCATTGTTTGAACACGCCTAGACCCCTACGCTGGGTGAACCTTTTCATGGCACCACCACCATGCTTTCGGGGAAAAACCTGCAATCTTTGCTCTGCAGAGCATCTATAGCCAGTCAAACTGGACAAGACCAGGACGACGGTAGAGCGGTGGACCCTTACCACCTCGCAGATACCTGATGCTGGCATGAACCTTACATGTCTAAATGAGACACCCAGGCCTCCCGCCACTATCTGCGGATACCCCTAGGTCTTTTAGTCCTTACCACCATAGTGTAGCCATCCCCAGAACGGGAGGACATACTAACAGGAAATGACGAGAAGAGCGGGGGCCCCTGACTGCCGAAGGTGCTTCGTACCGCACCCTAGACGTAACAGCACATGCCCTGAAACTCAACCACCTGTCACAACAAGCGCAGCAGGCAAACCCCGCTAGGTTACCCCTACTGGTGAAATGCCATCCTCCTCCAAACATGGAGAAAGTGTGTTTACGGTAAACGCCTGTGCAGCAATGCTCAAGAGCACCGGGACAATGAAGGGGTCAGTACCCCGTATCCTATACAACTCGGGTGATGTTATACATATGCCAATACAGGATTGGCGTAACAGCTGGCAACACATGCCCACACGGGTTGTTGACAGAAGGCCACTTAGGCTATAGAACAATAGGCCTTGCCGCCCATGCCCCGAATTCAACCCCAACCGTGGGCTGTAGGCTGAAGGCAACTTAGGCTATTGAACCATAGGCATTACAGCACATGCCCTGAAACTTAAAACCCCCATCCTTCACCACCGGCCCCCTCCAGTATACCCAGCTAAGTTGCCACTACTGGTGAAACGCCGCTCATCGCAAAACATGGCGAAAGTGCGCTCACGAAGAACGCTAGAGCTGCTAAACTTCGAGAAAGCGCAGGGACACGGGGGACAATGCACATTATCTTCTAACTTGGGTAATACCTGCATATGTCAATACAGGATTGACAGGACTTAAAGGCGGGCCACACCCGCCCTCTTGAGATGAGGACTGGAGGCAGCTCGGACATGCTACCTCCAAGGTAGCTTGGTCAGAGAGGAAAACTTAGGACCACCGACAAGCGAATGCTGGGCCTAAGACTAAGTGCACCCTTAAGATCCCGCCCTGCATCATGACGCTTTGCCATGCTACCTCTAAGATAGTTTATCTGTAGGCAGGCACGCCTACCTAAACAAAGTCCCGACGAGCACACGACGGAGTCCGGGGCGGCAAAGAGGCCCTCCAACGTGGTGCTGAAACCTAAGTACCCACGGAGGCCCCTCCCCGCCGCCCTGGACGAGAATCTCGATCAGCCGCCTCCTCCAACCAGTGAGGAGGTGAGGCTAACATCCTGCTGGGGGCGGGACAGCCCTCCGAGACTAGTGGCCCGCCCTCTCTATGGCCACTGCGTGGCCTCGGGCAGGCGCATATGCGATTTATGGGTGGGGGGCCGCATCCGCAGCAGATCCCTAAACATTGCCTCCCTTGGCTCACGGGTGGTGTGGGACGCTTTCTGCCTGAGTTGAGACTTTTTTTTACTGTTAGTGAAATACAGAGAGTTAGTTGGCGATAAGATCTGAAGCCAGACATTCTTTTTTTTTGGGGGGTGGGGGCAGTTATTCACTTGACTGTACGGCCAGAGAGGCTGCAGATACTGCTCGAGCGCCTACTATTTCTGTAACAAAACAGGGTGCCGGCCCTGCATTCTTCATACAAAACATCAGAATAAAAAAAAATCCTCACACAGAATTGGCTTGTTAAGCACGGGTCCCGCATCTCTGCTTTTTGTTTCCTCACGGGCTGCTAAAATGTGTGCCCTCAGTGTTTGGAAACTATCTGCTGTTTAATCATGTTCACAAGATAATGCTGAATGCGAAAAAAACAAGCATTGTCCGCGCAGATGTAAAAGAAAAGCTGCGTGGCGTGAAATGAAGTTTAAAAAAAAACGCGAGTGGTGCGCATGCGCGTTACCGCAAGTGCTACCTACCTGGCCACAAGCTTGCTATTACGCGCATGCGCGCACGCTCTTGTGTGCGTGATAGTAAGCTGGTCGCCGGCTAAGTATCACTTTTCTAAGCAGCTATTAAATGTCTCGGCCAGACCAGCGCATGCGCTGGGTCAGGCCGAGACCTAAAAAGAGATGGGCTTAGGGGTGAGGCCTGAGGCACCCCACAAGGAAGGCTCAAAGCCTTCACCTTGAAACTACCATACCTGACAATTTGCATTCTATTAGATAATAAAGCGTGAAGAAGTTTCATGGCAGCCTCCCCAAAACCAGCTTGCTGCAGACATTGTATAATACACGAGGGTGAGACGGTACGAAATGCTGCAGACATATCGAGCATTACCAAGATGGCAGCCCTGCACTGATCGACCTGGTGACTGATACTGTCAGCAGCCACAATAAGGGCAGTATCTGTGCTATGGCTACTCCTAAACGCATTTTGAGATGAATCAAGGACAGCATGGTTATCAATAAATGTAACCAATTCCTGATTGATGTGTTTTTTCAAAGATCTTAGTGGGGGCCACCAGTAGGGATAACAGGAGGGCATTTTTCAAGTCATCTGGATCCGAATGTGTTTTTTTAGGTACTTGTTTGATGATTGCTTCTTCCCAGGAAGTAGGAAAACTAACATATTGAAGCGTAGAGTTAAACACATTCTGTAGGAAATCGGTGATGTGGTTTGGTGCCAGCTAAAGAATTTTGGGAGAGCAGGGATCTGAGAGAGAACCAGATTTTAAATTCAGCAGTAAGTCCTTTGTTTGCTGAAGAGAGATGGGTGGAAATTCAACAAGCTGAGTGGGAGGAGGCCCAGTAGAGAGATTTTCAGAGGTGAACTAAATTCAGCGTATATACGGAGAATAGTGTCCCAAAATAAGAGTGCATCTCTGTCACAGAACTCTTGAGATGAATTCAAAGAGCACTGAGTAGGAAGATTAAAGAGTTCAATCATTTCAAGAAGTCTTTATTCGATTAGTTCATCATAAAAGACATAAAATACAATTTATACATATAAAAACAGTTAAGACAAGTATTAAATCAATGCCAGGCTAATCAGCTTCTTGTTACATATTTACAGATTTACAGTAGCGCTCAAATATATACATGTTTCGGCAAAATACTGGGACTAGTTTTAAAACAATCACATCTTTTAGTTCCCCGTAGGATTGCTTTTAATAAACCTGATTCTAAGCACCCAGGCCCACCCCAGAAATTTAGCAACCCCCACAACAATTAAAGGGTCCAGATTGGTCTTTAACATTCTACTTGCTTCACCAGCCGAGCTGGTACCTAAGTTTCTACATACCGGCCTAAGCCATTTGGCTCTGGGGGCAGAATAAAGTGGACACACATACAAAAAGTGATTCATGCTTTCAACAATACCTTGGCAATTAGGACAATGCCCCGTCCTATCAGCTCCCCACTTTTTGGTAAAGTCCCCAAGAGGAAGTGAACCAGTTCTAAATTGAAAGAATAGTTTGCGGTCCATGGGCTTTGTTATATTATCCCAATACCTTTCCAACTTGGGTATGTCCTTATAAACAGTGAACAGAGCAGTAAGGCTACTCGAGCACATTTTTAAATGCCTGTTGAATGTCACCCATTCCCAATAACACTGTTTAAAATCCTTTTTAGATGGGAATTTGGCTGACTCGGGGGAGAACCACAGGTCTCCATGCCCCAAAGCAATTAGGGTAGCCTTAAGGTCTCTAAACCAGCCTATATTTGTGGCACCAAAGCTGTTTCTAACCTCCAAGCAGGCTTTTGCGTAGTAGTGGAGTTCCGGCGTAGTCCATAGACGACGCCAGAATGTGAGTGTGCGAAATCTGGCATGGTCGTCCACCGGTTGGCACCCTAAATCATAAAAGAGGGGAATTAGTGGTGATGACTGAGGCAGACCGGTTGCCATTCGTAAGAATTTGTTTTGGGCTTGTCTTAACAAGTCCAGGTTACTACCACCCCAGAGTTCTGCTCCATATAGGACTGCTGGTAAAACCTTACCACCATATATCTTTATAAGCGGGGACATTGGCCTTGTAAATGAACCTTTGTGTTCCTTGATCAGTGCCCCACCCAGCTGCTGATGTTTCAAGGTCATGAGCTCAACCTGGTGGGACCAGCTCAACGTCTCACTAAAGGTAACTCCCAAGTAGGTGAAGTGCTTTGTCTGCTCAAGGGGGGTATCCCCCATGGAAACCTTGGCTTTGATTTGTTTGTGCCCTCTCAAAACCATAAATTTGGTTTTGGATACGTTCACCTCCAGCTCATGTTCGCTGCAAAAACTCTCGAACCTCGACAGGGCTTTTTGCAAACCCTGTCTGGTTTGGGAGATCAGGAGAGTATCGTCAGCGAACATGAGCAAGGGGATTTTCATACCAGCTAAACTTGGGGCATCCGTGGAAAAATCTTCATAATACTTGGTAACTCTATTTATGTAGAGAGAAAACAAGGTGGGTTCCAGCACGCAGCCTTGCCTGACACCCTTAGCCACCGAAAAATTCTCCGTCACCTCACCCGGTTTCCCCCAACGCACAAAGGCATAGGTATGTGCATGTAGGTTTACTATAAGTCGTACTAAGGTGGGGGGCATGCCCATGTCCAGTAGGCATTTCCATAATCCGGCCCTCGGGACAAGGTCGAATGCTGATCTTAAGTCCACGAAGGCCGCATATAGGTTGCCTTTGCCCAGGGTGACCGTTTTCCAATGCAAAAGCATGAAACAAAATGCCTGATCCAGGGTACTCACGTGGGGTCTAAACCCAGCTTGAAGAGGTGTAAGAATATCATACTCCTCTATCCATGCCTGTATCCTGGAAAGAACAAGACGGGTTATGATCTTCTGTACCGCGTCAATAAGACTGATCGGCCGGTAGTTGGATGGAACAGACCGATCACCCTTCTTAAAAATAGGCAATATTTCTGCGCCTGCCCAGGAATCAGGCACCCTAGCACCCAAGGCCAATGCATTTACCAACCGCACTAAATATGGTACCCATAAATCCAGGTCCTGTTGGAATATATCCGCTGGTATGTAGTCAGGACCCGGCGCTTTTCCCCTAGGGATAGCTTTCAGGACTGTTTCGACTTCTCTGGCCGAGAACTCAAGTGAGTCTAACGATAATGGCCAGCTAATGGACTATTGCGTCTTGCTGCAACATCTAAATTGTTCCTCAAAGTGGGACACCCATTTCTGTTGTTCAACGGATGCGGGGCTTGGGCGATCTTCCTGTGACAGACCCCATCTAAGAAGGTGCCAGAACTGCTGCAGGTTCCTGGAGCCACAGGCCTCAGCTAGTGATGTCCAACGCTCGTCATCCCAGGCAGCTTTAGCAGAGCGTTTAGCATTATTGAAAGCCTTCCTACTTGCTTTGATTAGGGCTGGATTTTTTTGTTTTAAAGCTTTAAACAGATCCACATGGGTCTGTCGGCAGGCATCGTTAAACCAATTTGCGGGTTTCCTAGCCTTCCTTCTACCCTTATTGGCGACATACTTAATAAACAGTGATTTAAGTGACAGAAACAAACTAGCATGTATGCCTGTTATATTTGTATTAATCATTTCCTGGTTTTCACACTTCTCAATTTCTATCAGTGAGTTGGAAACCAGGGCTCTGATCTTTTTACGTGCTTCCACATCCACAGAAACCTTTGGCCAGCGGACCCTCCTCATATCATTTGTAAGTACGACAGCCTCCTGTACAAAATTTAGCTGTCGTTCAACTGGCCCTACAAAAGTAAAATCCTTCAACTCCGCCACCAGGGGTTCATGGTCACTTTCTGGACGTGGCATAACTACCATGTCCGAGACCACAGGCCACATTTTAATGTCAACTAGGATGTAGTCGATACGACTGCAATGTCTACCATTAGAAAATGTGTAATTACCCAACTTATCCGAGCTTACTCGTCCGTTAAGGGCACGTAAACCCCGATTCAGACAGAGACCTTTGATAAATGTAGCTGCATGGGACCACTTATTGATCGGGGGTATGTCAAGCTGAGGAACCCCCCAAACCAAATCCTCTGCTTCAGTTAGTAAGCCATCGTCTTTACTTAGGGGTTCAAAGCAAGTGTTTAGGTCACCCATAACAACCACATAACCAGCTTCGGAGGTAGTACTTAGGAAGTCATCCAGACAACGAAGGGTGGTTGAGACTCTGCCACCCGAGATACCTCTAGCATATACATTGATAAGCAGTATCACCATCCCACTTTTTGTTTTAATACTAACTATCAGTATATCTGGACAGTCAATAAAAACTTCCTTAACAGACACACCTTGAAATTGGCGAACCCAAATTGTGAGACCACCCGTGGCCCGACCTCTCTGGCTTCTAATAGCTGGTTTGTTAAAGTTCAAAAAACCTGAGAGAAACACTAGTGAGGTTGCCCAGGTCTCTTGAAAGGACCATACATCGCCACAACAAATAAAATCAACCCAATCAGAAATGCAAATGCGAGATTCTAATGCCGCTATATTCCAACAACCCAAGGTAGTACCCTTTATACAAACTCGATCACATGGTTTAGTTATGTCTAGAGGGTGGGAATCCCTGGGCTGGGGAAGGAATTCTTTAGGCTCAAAGGCAACTTTATTCGTACCTTCTATTGGCATGCCCAATGACCCTAACTGGGCAAATGGCTCAGAAATAACACTCTCAATAGTGACGTCCTTGAAAGACATTGAGGTAGGCCCCAAAGCCAATCTATCAGGCTCTCTTAAAAAGACCGTACACCCTTTCTCACAATTATGGAGAGGATCTTCAAAACCTTTAACAGTACATGGTGAATTACCCAAAACATTTCCAACACCCTTACAATCAGAAATAGACTCAACTTCCCTTATTGGAAAAGCTGGTCAGTCATTAGACGACAGCCCTGATAGTGGGTCATAGAGGTTCCTCAGCGGAATATTCCAATACTCATTGGGCTGAGTGAACCTATTTTGAAATTGATATGCCGAGTTGGAACTTGGGGGCTGTTGAAATTGTGGATAGACCGGAGTGGAGGGAGCCAGAGGGTGCAGGGTCTTAATATGCAGTGGGAAGTCCGATAAGGCTGGGGGACAGAAAGGCTGAGGCTTAACCTTAGCCCAGCCCGGTGTTAGTAAGGAACTGTTATAGCTAGATTGAGTACAGGAACGGTACCGAGCTTCAGGGTTAAAATTGGGTCCGTGGAAGTTAGATGTGAAATTGGACCATTTGAGGGAATTTTTGGTATTTCTAGCCTGTGGTCGAACAGCTGGATTAATCAGGGTCTCAGGATAAAAGTAACCGAGGTTCCTCGTGGATATCCCTCCCTCATTACTTCCCACATACCAATCTGAGCGATGGGATGCTACTCTGTGGTCCCTGAAGTTGATAATCACTATATCCCCCTCAATATCCTTAGGGCGTACCCCCACCCACTTACATCTTCTGACCGAAACAATATCCCCATTAAGATGAGCAGGTAGGGGTCTATTTGTTTTCAGCCAGAAGATGACTTTGTTTTTTAGACTTTCATTATTTTCCCAATCCCCCTCAGAAACTGGTGGCACACCCGTCATTACAATAACATAATTCATAGAATCGGGAGGCAAATCTACATTATTCCCCCGAAATAGGGATTTATGGTATTTAGTGTTGGTATTTGCGGATTTGCCCACCCCATTCTTTATCTGGGGCAGTACTCCCTTAGTAGGTGGTTTATTAACAACCACCCCGGGATTCGCTTTGGCAGAATTAGCTGCTCGGGGAGTTTTAACAGCCATTGCCGGTGTTTTAGTTGAGGTAGTGACTGCATTAGTTGTACTTTTTGGTTGTTGACTAGGAATAGTATTTGAATTGCCAGCAAAATGTCTAGAACTATGTAAAATGATAGATGGGCCCAAGTCCTTATCAGAGCTAGGAGGATGTGTTTGCTCAACTGACGCCAATAGGAGATCCATTTTATCGCCCAATATCCTGACACGCTCCAGCAAGGGTAACATATATGATTCAATAAGTTTCTCTAAGATGGCATAGGACAACTCATTAAACCCTTCAATTACAGTCTCAGGGGTAACCAAATCATGTAGGTCAACCACTGGTAACTCAACAGTGGGTGGGACCAAATGCTCAGTAACAGGTTTAGGTAGAGACGGGGGAGGAGTTTGTCGACTTTGACCTTTCCTTTTAACCCCTCCCTTTCTCCTTTTTTTTCTTGGTGGGGAGCACACGACCCTCTTAGCCTTAGCGGGCTTGATTCCAGCTTCACCCTCACTCGTTGGTAACAAATTCTCGCCAAAATCAACGCAGACCAATGACAAGTTGGTCAACGTTGGGCGAGAATCCGTTTCCGTGATCTGGATAACAGGATTGTTTAAATCAATGAGGCTAGAGTGGTCAATAGGGGGACAATCTAGATGGCCTCCGCTGGTAGCACTAACACACGGTGGGGAAATACTTGGAAACCTAAATATGCTGGGGATTTGGTTGATGTCAGTAACATCATCTTCAAAAGAACTCAGCCCTTGGGCAGCCGTTTCTTGTGTAAGATTTTGGACTCCTACGGTGGGCAGCGGAATTTTCTTTAAATGCTCAATTGAGCGTCTACGCTCGGCTCTTCTCTCGGCAAGGAGGAGGGCCATATCTACTTCCTTGGTAGATTTCTTAAAAAATGTATCCAGTGGGCCGAGTACAGGGACACCCACGCCTGGGGGGGCGGAATGGCTCATATCTAAGCAAAGATAAGAATACTATGTGGCCCAGATGACACTCTTAATACACTACTAACAAATTATTAAACAATGAACAGTTAAAATAGAGACGTATGACAGTAACCTGGCCCAGCCCGGCCTCCTGCGGCCCCGGACGGCCACAGACGGTCCCGCCCTTGTCCCGGGCTTCTCCCGGCACGCTCCCGCGCGCTCCCGCGCCGCGTGCTGTGTCCTCCCCTTAATAGGTGATCAAGTGTGATGAGGAGGGGGCGTGTCAAGCAAGGAGAGCGGCCCGATGGCGGGAGGCGAGGGTAGCCGGGACTTCTGGGACACGAAGTCCGGCCCCTTACGCTCGCAGCCTTGCCTGCTGGTGTTAATCCTCTCGCAGCCCCTCAGTCCCAGCAAATCCTAATAGCGCTGCGGGACCCGCGAAGCGGGTTCTGCGAGGTCTTGAGAAGAAAGCTCAGGTATCCCTCTGCAACAGCAAAGTCCAGCACAGCGTTAGCGAGGTGAAGAGGTGTCCCGCTGCTTCCAGGTGCAGCAACCTTTTTAGATGAATGTGAGGGGGGCGTGTCAAGCAAGGAGAGCGGCCCGATGGCGGGAGGCGAGGGTAGCCGGGACTTCTGGGACACGAAGTCCGGCCCCTTACGCTCGCAGCCTTGCCTGCTGGTGTTAATCCTCTCACAGCCCCTCAGTCCCAGCAAATCCTAATAGCGCTGCGGGACCCGCGAAGCGGGTTCCGCGAGGTCTTGAGAAGAAAGCTCAGGTATCCCTCTGCAACAGCAAAGTCCAGCACAGCGTTAGCGAGGTGAAGAGGTGTCCCGCTGCTTCCAGGTGCAGCAACCTTTTTAGATGAATGTGAGGGGGGCGTGTCAAGCAAGGAGAGCGGCCCGATGGCGGGAGGCGAGGGTAGCCGGGACTTCTGGGACACGAAGTCCTGCCCCTTACGCTCGCAGCCTTGCCTGCTGGTGTTAATCCTCTCGCAGCCCCTCAGTCCCAGCAAATCCTAATAGCGCTGCGGGACCCGCGAAGCGGGTTCCGCGAGGTCTTGAGAAGAAAGCTCAGGTATCCCTCTGCAACAGCAAAGTCCAGCACAGCGTTAGCGAGGTGAAGAGGTGTCCCGCTGCTTCCAGGTGCAGCAACCTTTTTAGATGAATGTGAGGGGGGCGTGTCAAGCAAGGAGAGCGGCCCGATGGCGGGAGGCGAGGGTAGCCGGGACTTCTGGGACACGAAGTCCGGCCCCTTACGCTCGCAGCCTTGCCTGCTGGTGTTAATCCTCTCGCAGCCCCTCAGTCCCAGCAAATCCTAATAGCGCTGCGGGACCCGCGAAGCGGGTTCCGCGAGGTCTTGAGAAGAAAGCTCAGGTATCCCTCTGCAACAGCAAAGTCCAGCACAGCGTTAGCGAGGTGAAGAGGTGTCCCGCTGCTTCCAGGTGCAGCAACCTTTTTAGATGAATGTGAGGGGGGCGTGTCAAGCAAGGAGAGCGGCCCGATGGCGGGAGGCGAAGGTAGCCGGGACTTCTGGGACACGAAGTCCGGCCCCTTACGCTCGCAGCCTTGCCTGCTGGTGTTAATCCTCTCGCAGCCCCTCAGTCCCAGCAAATCCTAATAGCGCTGCGGGACCCGCGAAGTGGGTTCCGCGAGGTCTTGAGAAGAAAGCTCAGGTATCCCTCTGCAACAGCAAAGTCCAGCACAGCGTTAGCGAGGTGTAGAGTTCAATCACTACTTTGAAAAGTTGTTTAAATAAGTTGTTAGCAACCTAATTTTCTCCACAAATAAAGACGCTCTAGGCAACCCAATAGACTGTTTGTTGTGAAGTAACAGGGCCTTGTGCTTCTATTTTTCCCAAGTGCTGCGGTTAGCCTCCCATTTCCTCTTGTCTGTGGCATTCATGCCCTAAGCCCTTGAGTTCTTCTGAGAACCAGGGTGCCATGGGTGGTGGACCTCATAACTTTCAAAGGCACCTCAGCATTGTAAGCCCCATTTATCCAGTCTCGAAAAGGGTAAGTTACTTACCTGTAATCCTAGGATTCTCTTCCAGGGGTATCCTCATCAAAGTCATAAGCATTGAATATTCCCGCCCATGTGTGGGAACCTCGGAAAATTATAAAAATATATGGAAACCATATATGTTCAGCTCTACATATATATATATATATATATATATATATATATATATATATATATATATATATATATATATTCACTGAAAATATATGTTAGAGTTAAAAATTATCATTTAAAAAACCTTTGAAATTCACTGAAAAAACCACAGGTTTCACACACCCTATAGTTAACTGGACATTTCACTCATACAAACCCTTGAAATTCCCTCGTTATAGTTAACTATAACTCGCATGCCTGCAATGCACTGCTGATGACGTCACATATTACATCACTCATGACATGGTCAGTGACATCACTCATGACATGCACCGAAACAGCAACGTAAGCGCATCGTAAGCACTCCGTAAGCGCATCGTAAGAGTACGTATAGCCATGTGACTTTAAAAGAAGAGATTCTATAGGTTTATAATACTTCCTACTCTAATTGTTAAAAGACCCCTCCCATTTTAATCATTCTTCTTTGACTTTCACAGAGGAACCATCTTTTTCTTCAGTTCCTCTGCTTTAGAGAAACACTTTGAAATGGCTGGACTTCCAGAAGAATCTTCTGACAGTGAGCTGTGACCCTTAACCCGGTCACCCCACTGACCGCACAGCCCCCGTGTGCCCTGGTCTCCGCTGCTGCCCTTTTGCCGCCACTCCTGCTGCCTGGGCTTCCGCCCTCAGGCCTTGCAATCGCCGCTTCCTGTGCCTGCTTCTGCCGCTTTTGCCGCCGCTGATTTTTCCCGCCGCTCCCTCCGTGTCACCTTTTCCTGCCCTTGTCCCCCCCGCTCACCACCGCCGCTCCTCTGCGGCCCCGGCCCACTTCCTTCTCCCCGGTCCCCATTCGCCACCCCGCTCCCGCCTCCCAGCTGCTCCTCCCTCCCACTTAGCCATATATGGCGGGGACCGCGCGGCAGTGAGCTGTGACCCTTAACCCGGTCAATCAATCAATCAATCATAACACTTGTATAGTGCGCTACTCACCCGGGAGGGTCTCAAGGCGCTTGGGGGAAGGGGTCCGCTGCTGCTCGAACAGCCAGGTCTTGAGTTGTCTCCTCAAGGCGAGATGGTCCTGGGTCAGTCGCAGGTGGATGGGGAGGGAGTTCCATGTTTTGGCCGCCAGGTAGGAGAAGGATCTTCCTCCGGCGGTGGCTCTTCGTATGCGTGGAACGGCGGCGAGGGCGTGGCTGGTCGATCGTAGCTGGCGGGTGGTAGTGTAGAAGGTCAGGCGGTCATTGAGGTACTTGGGGCCCAGGTCGTGAGGAGAGACTTGTGTGCGTGGGTGAGGAGCCTGAACGTGATCCTCTTGTTGACAGGGAGCCAGTGCAGGTCCCTCAGGTGGCCGGAGATGTGGCAGCGTCGGGGGATGACCCCACTCACCGCACGGCGCCCGTGTGCCCTGGTCTCCGCTGCCACCCATTTGCCGCCACTCCTGCTGCCTGGGCTTCCGCCCTAAGGCCTGCCCCTCGCCGCTTCCTGTGCCTGCTTCTGCTGCTTTTGCGCCGCTGATTTTTCCCGCCGCTCCCTCCGTGTCACCTTTTCCCGCCCTTGTCCCCCGCTCACCACCGCCGCTCCTCTGCTCCCCTGCCCCCCTTCCTTCTCCCCGGTCCCCATTCGCCACCCCGCTCCCACCACCCAGCTGCTCCTCCCTCCCACTTCGACATATATGGTGGGGACCGCAAGTATGCACAGCGGCCACAAGCAGCGGGCGCGCCTATTGCATGCCGAAGGCGCGCCAAAGGCAAGCCCTTCTACGCCTGGACCGCGCCCAGCGCCACGACCCCTGGCCCCCGACGCTGTCAGCCCACATGATGGAAATACGACGCCGCCACCCTCCAAACCCGGCCTGAACCCCGCCTGCTACCGAGCCACCCCGAAACGCACCGACGGACCCTTCACCTGCCAAGCCTGCAATTTCACCTGCCTCCGGACCTGCACCGCACCCGAAAGGCCAGGTGTAGGAAGGTGGATATCTGACTATGGTTACCCCCAAACTTTTTGCCTGGTGTTTAGCTTGTTTTTGACTTTAGTTGGCCTGGGATCCTGCTATTCAGGGCCCCAGGCTAATTGCTCTCTCCTTAAAATGGACTCCATGTACCCTAGGTACATACACAATTGGAATTGGTTCACCTTATTGGCCCCTGTAACAGTGTACCCAGGTACCCAGGGCATAGGTGCTTTCAAGGCCTACCAGGGGCTGCAGCACATATTGTGCCACCCCTGGCCTGGCCTCCATATCTGACACAACTGGCTGATCACTCAGCTGGGGCAAGTTGGTGTAATCACCTCTTGCTTAGGTATAGTATGCCTATATCTTACTTAAAATGGACACATATGCTCCTATCAGCCACTCCTATGGAAGGCCTCATCAATCCTGGAGGCAGAGTGCTTGGAAATATGTGAGATGGTGCTCTGGCATGAGCTGAGCCTGTCTGCAGCTTTCGGAACCATGTCCTTTAGCTGTTTCATGATACTGCCATACCATATACTCTTAAGTGCATTATAATCCTCGCGGTTAAATGCTATCGTAGGTTTGGCTTTATCAAAACATGTCGAGTAAGGTGTCATACGAATTGGAATACTACCCCCTCGCCAATTCTGGCGACGGGGGTAGCATTCCATCCTTCTAGAGGGACACGACATGTACCTAACCTGAACCCCGGTTAAAGTTAAACAGAGCCTCAGCATCGCAAGATGGATGCTGCCACCACAGACACAAGTCTGACCTCCTGTTGCTGGGAGTCCTTCCAGTGAGGGCAGCTTGGACAAAGGGTTTCCTGCCTTGGGAGGTGCTAGCACCACCCCAGACAGGATTTTGTGTATTGGGTAGGACAGGGCTGAATAGAATCAGACATGCCTGGGGCACACAAGGTGTCCCTGTGCATAGGCCAGTTCAAACCGGTGCTGAGGCTTTCCAGCCCCAGTCCTGGCGCGAACTGGACAAAGGAAAGGGGGTGTAACCACTCCCCTTCCTGGTCCCACCCAGAGGAGGGGCCTAGTAGGTGATCCGGCCCCCAGATTTGGAATAAGAGTGGGAGCTGTGTCCTGAGACTTCAGATCATCCTGAATCAACTTGAAACTAAGAAGACGACTGGACTTCGACATTCTACTGCACAGAAGACTGAAGAGCATCTCCCTTGTGGCCTAGGAGTGGCCACCCTGTGAACACATGCACCATCCAGCAAACTCGACATCTGCTTTGCCGCCGCCACCTGCCGGAGCTTGAGCCCACAGCCTGACAAGACCAAGACTCCCAGACTTCTCACAGCCCGATCCACAGTCCCTGCAAAGAAGGGACCCGTGGAGGCACCGAGAGACGTGGGACCGGACCTCTTGAAAGACCCCCAAGAAGCTGACTGCGCAGCTTCTGAGGCATCCTCGACGCTGTGCTTTGGGGTTTGAGAAGCCCCAACCTCGAGCAGCCCTTGCACTGAAGATCAGCCCCCCAGCATCTCCACGATCTGCGTGGGGCCCTTTTGCACTGTGCCACTGGACGCGCCATCCCGGCCACTTGCCACGCGGCTAGAGGCCATCTTGGCGACGAAATTTATGAACTACACCGCTGGTCTGGTTGCTCCAGACTGGCCCTTGCTCCCCTGAAAAGGAGCACCCGCTCTGACCTTGCTGGTCCGAGTGAGAAGCTTGAATCACTTCCTGCGTGGCTTGCTTTAGCCAAGGCCTGTTTGCTCCAATCAAGTTGCCGACACCGCCATCAGCGAAAGCCTACGTGGGACAGCTCGTGACCAATGCCTGGACGTCCTTGACCTCTTCGTGTCCACGTGGCTGCAGAGACAACCTTCACGACATCGCCTGTTTGCACCCGACATCGCCTGGTTCCTTCCTGGTTCCACGGTAGTCACTGGCTAGTGGCTTTGAACATTGTCCCCTCTGCTTTCAGGTCTTCACCTCTTCAGATCCACCCTTGGATCCACCGGAACTCTTCACATCGAGCCACCTGCAGCATCTTCAGCTCCAAGCACCATCGACCTGCATGACGAAACCCGACACTACTTCGACCCTATGCACCCGCTTCCTGTGGGTGAGGTAACTCAGCAACGCCGGTGTTCCCACATTGGTACGCACATCTAGTGTCTGTGTCTAAAGTTTCATCCTTCTAGGTCACTCGGAAGGTTCCTTAATAACTAACTTTGTAACTTTTACGCACCATTGACATTGCATTGGTGCGTGCGTGCACTTTCCGCACTGCACCCGAGTCCCGCGGGCCTTTCCCGACTTCATCACTGCTAGTCTCGAACAGCTCCAGCGATTCCCCAGGCCCTAGGCCTCTTCACTTTCCCCATAGCGGTTCTTATACCACTATTTTGTATATGGTTTAGGTGGCTCCTAGGGCTCATCCATATTCGTGCAACTTTTGTATATTTAAACTGTGTTTTGTTTTAACGCATTTGCTTCTGTGCTCATAAAGAGTATAGGGGATATTTGTAGAAATAAATCTATATATATTTTCAATATATATCTGTGTGTCCTTTCATTTGGTATTCAAGGGATTGTATATGGTAAAACAGTTTGCTTCACATGCCTTTACAGAGTTTAGCCTAAGACTGCTTAGTCCATGCTACCCCTAGGATAGCTAGTCTATAAGGTTGACTTTACAACCTACACCAAGGGGGTTGCTTGGCATGGTACAAGGTGATCACTAGAACTAGTGAGCATCATATACTAGGCCAACTTCTCACACCAGGCACCAGCAACAACCACCTCAAGTGCATCCTGCTCAACACCCGCTCCGTCCACAGACACGCCGTCGAACTCTGGAACCTGCTCAACACAACATCATCAGACGTCGCCTTCCTCACGGAAAACTGGATGAACGCCTCCTCAGCCCCCAACATTGCCATAGCCATCCCGGACGGATACAAAATCACCCGGAGAAACCGCGTCAACCAGACTGGAGGAGGTATCGCCATCGTCCACAGAAGCAGCATCCGAATCACGACCAACTCTGACGAAACCCTCACCGCCGCTGACCACCTTCACTTCCAGATACACACCGATCCCAAGACCACCCTCAGAGGCACTCTCATCTACAGACCCCCGGGACCACGCACACAATTCAGCGAAGACATCGCAGACTTCATCAGCCCGCATGCCCTTACCTCCTCAGACTACATCCTCCTCGGGGACCTCAACTTCCACCTGGAGAACAACAATGACAACAACACCACCACCCTGCTGGACAACCTCACCAACCTCGGATTCAAGCAACTGGTGAACACCCCCACCCACTACGCCGGCCACACGCTTGACCCCGTCTTCTCCTCCAGCAAGTACATCTCCTTCAGCCACTCCACCGGACTACACTGGACAGAACACAGCTGCGTCCACTTCAACTTCAGGAGAACCACGACCCACCACCACCCGCAACAGGTTCCCCGCAAGAGCTGGAGCAAGATCACCGCCGACCAGCTCACCACCTCCCTCAGCCAGAACCCTCCCGCCAACACTACGGACCCCAACGAAGCAGCCCGCAACTTCACACAGTGGCTCACCAACTGCGCCGACGACCTCGCACCTCTGAAGAACCCACCCAGCAGACCCAGCAGCAAGAAAGCCTCGTGGTTCACCAATGAAATCAAGACATCCAAGAAAAACTGCCGCACCCTCGAAAAAGCCTGGCGACTCAACCAAACTACAGAAAACCTGACAGCCCTCAAGAACGCCACCCGCATACACCACCAGTTGATCCGCACCACCAAAAGAACAACATTCAAAGAACGACTGGACAACAACACCCACAACAGCAAAGAACTCTTCAGCATCGTCAAAGAGCTCTCCAACCCCAGCACCGGAAACAACGACATCACACCCTCGCAAGACCTCTGCGACTCACTCGCCTCGTTCTTCCACCGCAAGATCGCCGACATACACAACAGCTTCTACACACAGACCACGCACCCAACCACCGAACCAACACCCCCCATCACCACCCTCTGCAACTGGACCCCGGTCAACACCGAAGACACCACCTGCACGATGATCACCATCCACTCCGGCTCCCCTTCCGACCCCTGCCCCCACCACATCTTCAACAAAGCCGGCTCCATCATCGCACCCTAACTCCGGGAGATCATCAACACCTCCTTCACCACCACCACCTTCCCGGAGAGCTGGAACCATGCCGAGCTCAGCGCCCTCCTGAAGAAACCGACAGCGACCCCACCGACCTCAAGAATTTCCGCCCCATCTCGCTCCTCCCTTTTCTGGCCAAAGTCATAGAGAAGACCGTCAACATACAGCTCGCCGCCTTCCTCGAAACTAACAGATCCCTCGACCCCTCACTCTCCGGTTTCCGAGCTAACCACAGCACCGAGACCGGCCTCATCGCAGCCACCGACGACATCAGATCCCTGCTCGACAACGGGGAAACAGCTGCCCTCATCCTCCTGGACCTCTCTGCAGCGTTCGACACAGTGTGCCACCGCACACTGATACAGCGCCTCAGCAACACTGGAATCCAAGAGAAGGCACTGGTGTGGATCATCTCGTTCCTCGCCGGAAGAACCCAAAGAGTCCGCCTCCCCCCGTTCCTATCCGCAGCCACCGAAGTCATCGGCGGCGTATCCCAAGGATCCTCGCTCAGCCCCACCCTCTTCAACATCTACATGAGCCCCCTCGTAGCCATCGCACGCCAACACAACCTGAACATCATTTCCTATGCCGACGACACCCAGCTGATCCTCTCCCTCACCAACGACCCCTCCACCGCCAGAGCCAGCCTACATGAAGGAATGAAAGACGTCGCCGAGTGGATGAAGAACAGCCGCCTGAAACTGAACTCAGACAAGACGGAAGTCCTCATCCTGGGTTCATCCCCCTCTACCTGAGATGACTCCTGGTGGCCCCCTGCCCTGGGCACCACCCCCAAGCCGACGGACCACGCACGAAACCTGGGTTTCATCCTGGACTCCTCCCTCTCGATGACCAAACAAGTCAACGCCGTCTCGTCATCCTGTCTCAACACCCTGCGCATGCTCCGAAAGGTCTTCCGATGGATCCCCACCGAAACCAGGAAGACGATCACACAGGCACTCATCACCAGTCGACTGAACTACGGGAACACCCTTTACGCTGGAACCACCGCCAAACTACAGAAAAGACTCCAGCGCATACAGAACGCCTCCGCATGACTCATCCTGGACATCCCCCGCCACAACCACATCTCCGCCCACCTGAGAGACCTGCACTGGCTCCCCATCAGCAAAAGAATCACGTTCAGACTCCTCACCCATGCACACAAGGTTTTCCACGACCTGGGCCCCAAGTACCTCAACAACCGCCTCACTTTCTACACGCCCCCCGCCAGCTGCGATCGACCAGCCTCGCCCTCGCCACCATCCCACGCATCCGCCGAGCCACCGCCGGAGGAAGATCCTTCTCCTACCTGGCGGCCAAGACATGGAACTCCCTCCCCATCCACCTATGGCTGACCCAGGACCATCTCTCCTTCAGGAAGCAACTCAAGACCTGGCTTTTGGAGCAGTAACGGACACCTCCCCTCCCAGCGCCTTGAGACCCTAGCGGGTGAGTAGCGCGCTTTATAAATCTGTTTGATTGATTGATTGATTCTTCATCTGAAGAATTTTTGCATGAAGACCCACAGCCCAAAAAAAAGAAGCCATTGTTTGGAAATGTTTTACCTTCCCTGAAGGTGAAAAAAAAGTAAATGCTCCAAAAGTTACAAGTAAAATATGTGACACTGTTTTATCCAGGGGTAATGCCAATAAGAAATATTCTTTTGGCACAGCGAGCATGGTTCGCCATGTAAAGAACCTCCATCTAAACAATTCGGCAAGAGCAGTTCTCAGAAGATCAGAGGAGGATCAGGGCTCTGCTGCTCCAAGCACTTCAAGTGCACCACCACCACCACCACTACGATCAAGTATGATTCCATCATTGCAGCCGGAATTCAGAAATTTAGTGACTCGTTGCATGAATTGCAACCAACTGATTTCCTATGGACAACAATCCATAGAAATAATTCTGCAAAAGAACAGGAGCCACAACTGCTCTCAATAATTATTTCCTTTTTTTTGTTTTTTGTTCCTGTTGAACAGTTGTTTCGTTTATAAAGTTCAATTTTTCTAGTTTTTTCAAGAAAAAAAACAGTTCTTTTCAGAACTACTTCTACTGGTCCAAAAAAGAATTATATTTCTATGATTGTGTGTAAAAGTTTGTCAGAGTGAATGTCTAGTTCATAAACGAATGAATGAATATGAAAGTGCAAAACTATAAGGATGTGGTACAGCATAACTCTATAGGGTGTTTACTATAGTATACTGTACTACCTCCGAAGCACTTAAATGTAACATATGTATATAAATATGTTATAAGTCTATGCTTCAATTTGCATTATTAGTGAAACTGCGTGGATGAATTTGTATGTATTAAGGGCGGTTTTATAATCCCCTTATATCTCTTTTACACAACTGTTGTATCAGATTTGTGATGCAGCGGTGGTGCAAAAGATGCACCATAAAGTATGCTATTTACAATCTGACCTACTTAGAAGGTGCGTCATATTGTAAAGCCGTGCACCAAAAGGAGGCTTTCCTGCGTACATGGGGAATGTTCTGGTGCAGGAACACCTCCTAAAAGTGAATAAGTGAAGTTTATAATATTTCATTCAGTCACTTTTGGGCTAATACTGCATCAAAATCCTGCACCTGTTTGAAACAGGTGTAAGGTTTGACACAGCATTATAAGCATAGGGCCCAAAAGGTTCTGTACTGTAAATGTAGGACAGCGTCAAAAGGCCATGGTTGTTGCTAGAAACACCCCCACCAACAACCATTGCACACCCCTTTAACGCATAACACTGTATTAAAGGGTCTCATATTTATCAGGCAACAGTACACCCAAAAAAGTGCCATAAACCTACCTTAAAAATATTACGCTGACTGGTGTGCCACAGAACATCACAAAAAGTGACGTTCTAATGGCGCAAAAAGTCTCTTAAATCAGGCTGTGAATGATTACAATTCTGCAAGGAGACTGTCTAAAAGGGTTTGAAACAGTCCATGCCCTAAGCCCACTTTACCTCATAAGTACTTTGGTACTGCCTAAATGATTAGAAACCTGCAAGGAAAGTATCTGGTTGAATGTATAGCAGCTTCACTTCTAGAATATAACCTTACAGCCCGCCGTAGAGGGCTATATTTATTTATTTATTTATTTGCGAGTTTATAATGCGCTTGAATAAACTCCCAAAGGAGTATCTCCGCGCTCAAAGACAACAGAAGCAAGAGCCAGGATAATAATAGTAGTGTAAGAACAAGACCAGAGCTCACCTTGACTAATTTTCGACTACCTCATAACCTAACTATTAGACCTGAAACATAAAAGTTTTCAGTTGTTTTCTGAAAGCAAAATGATCAGAACACTGTCTTAGTTGTAAAGGAAGACTGTTCCACAAAATAGGACCCACCACTGACAAAGCCTTGCCACCCAATCTGGTCCTACTAATCTTGGGTACCCTCAACAGCAGCTGATCACTTGACCTGAGGGTACGTATGGGAACATATGGAACAAACGTATTTGCCAGATAGAGAGGTCCTAGATCATGTAGTCCTTTGTGTACTATACAGCATGTCTTGAATTTCACTCTTTGGCGGACCGATAACCAATGGAGTTTTTCCAACAGGGGTTTGGAGGGAGACCTAGGGGGAGCATTGAGGACCAACCTGGCTGCGGTGTTCTGTATCACCTGCAGTCGGTCCAACACCTCTTCATTAGCAGACACCATGAGACCATTACAGTAATCAAGTCGGCTGATCACTAGAGCCTGGACCAAAGTCCTTCTAATGGAATTCGGAAGGAGCGGGAATATCTTACGGAGGAGTCCTATCACATGAAAACAGGGCCCCACCGTATTGTTTCCATGTTGTTTCATTGTCAACTCAGGCTCCAGGCGGACCCCAAGGTTCTTGATTACTTGTTTTGGTTCGGGAACTGGCCCCAGATCTAATGGCCACCAATCAGGGGACCATAATATCTTGGCCTCACCGAAAAGCATCACCTCAGTCTTACCAACATTGCACTGAAGAAAGTTGGAGGACATCCACTGGGATACTGCTTTCATCCCCTCGGAGAAAGATTGTTTAACCTCCGGGGTCAAAGATTTAAATGGAAAAAGCAGCTGGGTATCGTCAGCATAAGACACTGGACAGAAACCAAAGGCTCTCGTTACATCTGCCAGGGGGGCCACATAGGTGTTAAAAAGAGTAGGGCTCAAACATGAGCCATGTGGCACCCCCTTGGTGATCATAACCTCATCCGACCGAAATTCACACATGGTGACACTTTGGGTGCGGTCGGAGAGAAAGCTCTTTATCCAGTCCAGTGCCATGCCACCCAGTCCGTTCACAGTCAGTCGTTCGATCAAGATCTTATGTGAAATAGTATCGAACGCTGCCGATAAATTCAGTAGCACCAGGACAACAGAAATACCCCTGTCCTGGTACATACGGAGATCATCCGTATGATGGCTATTAAAGGCCCTCTCCACCGTTAAAGGCCACAAGTCGAAGGTGAGGGCCTTTAACAAGGGAGAGAGACTTTAATAGTGGTATACCCATCTACGAAGGGCTATAAGACTATTAGAACATTCTGTCACTAGAGGAGTACTGCAAGGAGAGTGCCTGGTTGAATTTATAAGTGGATGGGTTTTGGCACAGTGAATGGAATAGTACATGGTGCTGAATGGGTCACTTAAGGATTGCAAAGGGAGTGACAGGGTGTTTGCTGGAGTATATGGATATTAACTGGGAAATTGAAGGTGTGAAATACAAGTGTGTAGGTGGTTAGAGGACTGCATGCATAGTGTATGGGGGTTTGAAGCAGTCTATGTGCTAAGACCTGGGTCACTGCATGAGTACTTGGATACTGACTGAATGATTAGAGTACTGCAAGGATGGTGCCTGGGTGAATTGAAAAGTGTTTAGGTTTTGGAACAGTGAATGGATTGGTAGAGTACATGGTGCAGAACTGGTCACTAGAAGAGTACAAGGGGAGTCACAGGGTATTTGCTGGAGTGTATGACTACTGACTGGGGACTTGAAGGTGTGAAAGACAACTGAGTAGGTGGTTAGAGGACTGTGTGTGCAGTGGATAGGGATTTGAAGCAGTCCATGTGCAAATCCCTGGGTCATTGCATGAGTACTTGGGTACTGACTGATTGATTAGAGTACTGCAAGGTGAGTACCTGGGGTAATTTATAAGTGGTTGGGTTTTGGCTCAGTGAATGGATTAGTACATGGTTCTGAATGGGTCACTAGAGGAGTGCAAGAGGAGTGACAGGTTGTTTGCTGGAGTGTTTGCATACTGACTGGGGAATTGAAAGTGGGAAAGACAAGTGTGTAGGTTGTTAGAGGACTGCATGTGTATTGTACAGGGGTTTGTAGCAGTCTATATGTTAAGGCCTGGGTCACTGCATGAGTACTTGGGTAGTGACTGAATAATTAGAGTACTGCAAGGAGAGTGCCTACTGAATTTTAAATACCTTCATTTTTACCACAGTGCATACAAAAAGACATTCTGTTGAATAGCTCTGTACAATACAAAATCAGCAATCACAGAGACTTGGCCAGAACTCAAAAGATATACACCTGGAAATAAAAACTATAAAACTCAAGTTTGAAGCACTCCATGCTGTAAGACTCAGTTTACACCATAATAACTTTGCTACCAGCTCAGAGATTACAATTGTACAAGAAGACTCTCTCAAACCATTTTTAATTATTAATCATAAATTTATTCTTGTAACATTTCATACTGTAATAGAACATCTAGCATGATTTCATCAGGAATTTCATTTGCTTCTTCGTCAATTTCAAAACTTGTGACATTAAAGTCAATGTCATCTAATGCTTCAATGAAGTCATTATCCAAACTTTCATCCAAAAAATCGCAGGTTATATCTTCTGCACCAATAGGTTGATCTTCATTGCTACTGTCCACAAAAGGTACATTTAAGTCCTCTATCAGACTGTTCGAAATTTTAAAGGTGTCTTCGATGTTCTTCTGAAGTTGATCCATAATAAATTTTATTATGTTGCTGTACCTTGCAGGAAAATATAAACACTTCATTTTATCATTTTCTCCAATAGATAATACAAAACTAGCTTTATCAACTATTTTGCCCTTTAAAAACTATTATGCAGAAACCTTTCTCAAGTACTTTATATGATTATATCAATTAAATTTGTTTATAAGAATTTGTACTTATAAAATGTCCTTACATGTTTAAATCAATCATTGTTTATCATTTTAGAAATAAACTAAGCCTATTATAATAAAATGCAGTACTAAAAAAAGTAAAAATATCTATTCAGCTTACCAATTCCAAAGCAGTTGATGTGCTTTAGTTAAATACAAAGAAGACAAGTACACTCACTATATATGTTTTTTAAATTTCTTCAAATGTGTTTCAAAGATACAAACCATCTTTACAAATTTTTGTACACCATAGGCGTCGTGTTACTTCACTTTTGTAGAAGTACATCCCATCGATCATTTTTGATAGTTAGTTATACTAACCTTCAAAATAATAAATTAAAAAAATAATTAATGGCAATTTACCATCTGTAGAAGACAAAAAAAATACAGTTACAATTTATCTTATATAACACAAAATCATTTCTAAAGCATTTAATTGGCCTTTTTTGCAGTTCTCAGAATATATTGAATTTCACTACAAACAGTGAGTTCAATAGTACTCATCACATAACAGCGGGCAAAAAAACAGACAATCAAGACAACATATCTTAAATGTTTTTTTCTAAGACCAATTTCTTACGTGACTATGAGGTATGTCAAACATCTAGAAATAACAAAACACCATCATTTATTTTATTGCATGATAAAATATGAAAAAAAGTTGTTAAAGATTTCACAAACTTTTCCGCATGGCCAAATAGAATGTCTGTAATTCTTACTTTGAAAGATGATCAAAAGTAACTCTGAACATTTGCCTTCCAGTATTCTGATCCAAAACCATTGATATCATTTGCACCATCCACCAGTGGTGATCCGTCAACCCAACGCTATTCAACATCTTCATAGCCACCCTTACACAAGTGATTCGCCATCTCAACCACAACATTATCTCTTACGTCGACGATACCCAGCTCATCCTGTTCCTCACCAAGGAACCACATAACATGACAAATAACTTCCACAACATAATTAAAGATGTCACCAAGTGGATAAGGAGCAGCTCTGTAAATCTGAACTTGCACAACATGAAGATACTCATCCTCAAACCCATCTATTCTCCTTCAGATGACTTCTGCCGGCCAACTACACTGTAAACAAGACCAACACCTACTAACCATGTACTCAACTTATGATTCATCCTTAACTCCTCGCTCTGCATGTGAAAGCAAGTCTACAGCATCTCCTCATATTGCTATAACACCCTAGATATGCTCTGCAACATTTAGAAATGGAGTCTAACCAAGAGAAGAAGAACAGTGACACAGGCCCTCATTAACAACAGACTACACACTTGAAACACTCTACACAGGAATTTCAAGTAAACACCTACAACGACCATTACAAATCCAAAACACCTCCAACTGACTGATCTTCAATATCCCCTGCTGCAGCCCCATCACCCACAACCTCATACACCTACACTGCTTCAACATCAGCATGAGAAATATCCTTCAAATTCCTCACCCTCCCTTAGAAAATACTCTACAACACCAAATTAATGTACCTTAACAGCAGAAATCATTAAAGGCCCAAATGTAGCTCTTAAAATTTATGCTTTAAAAATATTAGGTAAGAATTTGGTAACTCTTTAGGCAAACGTTGCTTAATAACTAATTCAGTATCATTACAATGTATCCAACCTTTCAGACATCTTAAAAAAACAGTGTAGTGTCCAGATGTTGTAGAAGGTCCATCATGAAAAATAATTGCAACAGCTACAAAAGTTCTTCCTGGTATTGATACTTGAGTAGAAACAACATTTTTCATTAAAGTTTCCAATTTTCTTCCATCAGCTCTACAACGTTGCAGCATTAAAATCACATACTGTCCATAGCTTTGTATAGATAATGTTGATAACATTTCTGACTTCCATTGCCTACACTCCATGTTTTGAGTAGCTCCTCTAACTAAATTATGAAAGGACACTGATTCACAGTCTGGTAAAGTCAAATATATAAATATTTCAGTGTCTATGTTAGTGGTACATGACACTCATGTTCCCATTGATAAGAAAGGCCAAAAAGGGTTTCAATATCTATACCTTCATCTTCCAATACACCAAGCATAAACCTTAAAAATTCCTGACAATCTTGCTGTATATTTTGTGTAAATTGAGTAGACCCAGAACATATGTCCAAAACATTTTGAATATCAGAAACACTTTGTATTTTAGTTATATCACTACTACATTTCTCATAAACAGAATACATTGAAGAGAATCTTTTCTCCCGATTTTCAGCAATTTGCTTTTGCAAACTTTGAAGAAGAAAAAGAACATTAGCAACTACCTTAGCATAGCAGTTGACACCACAACTATTTTCAAACCGATATCCAACTTTTTCTTAAAACACTATTCTTATTCTTTTTGCTTGCAGGTGCAATTTCATATGTTTTTTTCCTTTCTCTACAGTTTCATTACAGATATTCTCAAATCTTCTTTTTCTACCTACTACATGCTTTTCAAACACTGGATATTGATCTAAATTAGGTGTATATTCTCTTCTTAATCTATTATACTCTTTCACACAATTTACATCTGCACTAACCTTTGTCTCATCAAAATCAATCAAATACAATCCAGATAAAGTTATCACTCGGGACAAAGCAACATATGTCATACCCTCTTTAAACACGGTACTTCCAATATTAACTAAAGCACTATTTACACTTAAACCTTGAGATTTACGAATGGTCACCGCATATGCCAAACAAATTGGAAACTGTTTTCTGCGTACAGACAAATCTTTTACAAGCAAAAAACGGGCTGCACAACGACTAAGTTGTTGTACTTCAGCAATTTCATCAAATTTGATGTTCAAAAACTCAATTCCATCAATATTTATATAAATAACAAAATCAACAATTTTACCCATTGCTCCATTTACTAAACCTTTTTCCACATTCAAATTACGGCTTAAAATTATCCTACAGTTTTTACATGCATATAGATTCTTTTCTAACCCAGCAGTTTTACTTATCGATTTCTCTAAAGAATCCAATTTCCTCTTCAACTTTTCAGTCAAAATAATAGTGATCCGTTCATGTTCTATTTTATCAATTGCTTCCAAATTTATAATTTCTTCATTTTCCAATTTTAACATTTCTTCATTGAATATAGAACATTCACGTAGTGTTGGCATTAAACAGATTACAGAGTTGTTTTCTGAAATTTCCATATATATTTTCTCAGGAAAAATATTTTCATTTGGAAACAAATTGGGAAGTAATCGTCTCTGTAAAGCTTGTTTGCCTTGTTCTGTCAGTTTTCCAATCCTTATATCTTGAAGAATGTTTCCATAATCTGCATAATTTGCCTAAAGCATATTTGTAATAAGTTCCTTATATTGAAAATATGACCAAATGTTAACGTTTCCAATACTCCCCAAAGACTTTCTGGTATCTTCATGTGCCAGTGTTTTAAACACTGGTTGTCCTTTCACAGGAGTAAGTTGTAGTAGATCTCCAAAAACTATGACGTGTTTTCCTCCAAATAATACGCCATACTCTGTTTTAAGAACTTGCTGCATTGTTAAATGCACAAAGGCAAGCATTAAGTTTGATACCATGCTTACCTCATTAATAATGAGAAGTTTCATTTTCTTCAAGACTCTTGAAACTTCAAAACAAGCTTCTCCAGATAGCTTGTGGTATTCCAATTTGTTTTCATGCTCTACTGGTAGCATTAATAAACGATGTAAAGTAATTCCTTTAATATTGTTTGCCGGCAACCCAGTTGGAGCAGTGAAAACACAAGACAAATATGAGTCAGTTTTTTTGTGTAGATAATACTTTTATTAAAAAACGTTTTCCTAATCCAGCTTGTCCACTCACGTACAATTGGATAGGTTGATAGGATGAGCAAGAGCACTCTTTGTTTTCATGAAGGAATCCATGATTAATCTGTTCTTTCACTTGCTCATATATTTCTTTCTGCTCAGCAAGTTGTTCTTCCAAAGTCCCTAAGTTTCTTACATCTTCTAGAGCTTGATACATTGCTGTTTCCACCACTTCCATAGCAATTGCTGCTTCATTTCGAATAATTGGTTCTCCTAATGGATCCTGACTTAATGAAGCAGAACTTTGACTATCCTGAGAACTGTCTCTAGCAATCTCAGCTGCAATTGCAGCTTCTTGCTCAATTTCATCATTCAACATTGTCACGTAATTAGCAAAAAACAGGATATTCTATAGTGTCTTTAGTAGCATTGAAGGAATCTTCATAACTCTCAAAATCTCCAAGTAATTCTAATTCTGAACGCCATGGCTTGAAAAGTTGCAAAAGAGCTAACTAGTAAAATTCCCTTTTGTCAGGTGTTTCAGAACTCAATTTACGATGATTAATCAAATGTCCTTTTCTTTGTTTCACCAGACATCCTTCAGAACCAATCACGGCATATATACTATTATTGCTGTTTTCTGTACTATTCCGTTTAAAAAAAAAGTTTTGCAACACTTCATAGAGACAAATGTTCTCAAGATGATGACTTATATTTGGATAATATGTATCTAACATATTTGTTTTCACAATATCTGTACTTTCTGGCTCCTTTTCAGCTAAATATTCAATTTCTTGTACAGATTTAAGTACTCGGTTTCGTGTTGCAGAAAGACCAAGACTCACCCAAATGATTCTTCTAGATTTGGAGTAAAGACTTGCAGATGATAAGCGATCCAAGCATTCATATGCTCCAATTTCTCGATGAGATAACATCTTCAAACTGTAATTATATAATTTCTTACTTAGACTCTTCTCGTGAGAAATCTCTTCCCACATTTCCTTCAATTCAGTCTTTTCTGATTTGGTTATGTAAGCTGTCACATAGCGAGAAACAGCTATGGAATTGTCCGCAACGTATTGAATAATTATGTTAGCATTCCACATAGACAAAATTACTGGGTTGTAATCATTTATATATTTTGACTCTTCATTTCTTCTTAAATTGTAGGTATTTTTGGGAGACTTTCTTCTGATACTATGTCGTAGAGATGACATTAAATTGTTCACTCTTCCTTTCGATATTACAGGACGTGGGAATCCAAAACAACATTTAGTATAGAATTTATCCATTGATTTGTACTTTCGTCGACAGTATTTGCCGCAACGATGGCTTTGAAATCGTAAGACTTTTTCTCTTAAGTCCTTATCTTTTGTACTTTGCGGTATATCACATGTTGCATATTTTTCAATGAAAGACAAAACAGTGTCATCTGAGTCTGTTCCGAATTTGGGAGCATCTTTAATCCATATTAACATATATATGTGAGGAGCACCTCTTGCTTGATACTCCTTTCTCCAAAAGAAATCCAAAACCTCTCCAAGAGGTGGATTTTTTTTATTGGTGATAAAATTCTATTTTACCATCAAATACTATTTGATGGTAAAATACCGATTCTGGTGTGCATGCACATGTGTGCATGCACACCTATGCCATATGACAGGCAGACCTGCCCTTAGGGCAGGTATGCCTGGCACATGGCACCCGAGCCTCTTTTGGGGGTGCCAGAGGGTGTCAAAGTGACACCCCCTGCACCCTTGTGACATTCAGTATTTACCGATTCGGTAAATACCGACCGGTAAATGCCCAATCATTCCTATGGGCTTCAAAGCCCATAGGAATGAATGGGCATTTACCGGTCGGTATTTACTGAATCGGTAAATACCGAATATTTCCGATTCGGTAAATGCACATCTGTATTTACCTATATCTCGGTACTTATATTTTACCACTTCTTAAATACCGATTCGGTATGATTCGGTATTTAAGAGGTGGTAAAATAAAATTACCTACATCTGGCCCTAAATCTTTTGTTTAACACTTTTCTTAGTATAGTTACGAAAGAAATTGCGTAAAAAATCAATAGATTCCTGCCGTACACTACAAATACTACTGCAATTCCAAGTGTACACTGGAGCTTTAGGACGTCTCCCTAAAACTTCATCAGCTAACAACTGTTCCTCATTTCTAGGAACAATTTTCTCTTTCTCAATAAGACAACCATTTTTAACCTTATAAGCACGACCTGTTGTGTCACCTGCATGCAACAACTTATTACTCTGAAAATAACTCTCCTCATTCAAAAAAGGCTCAGAACTTGAACTATGTTTCCATTCACCCAAAAAAACCTCTGAAAAATTACTTTTGTTAATTACTCTTTTCCACTTACTTTTGGCCTTCATTAAATGGATTGTCTTATCTAATGATCGAATTCTATTGATTACTAAAACAAAAACTTTTTTTTCAATTCAAAAGCTTTATCAACAACATGTTCAAAAAAATTTTTTTGTTGTAAAATGCTCTTTTTCTTTTACAATTCTTTACAATCTTAGTCAAATTTAAACCAACTCGATTATAGTACATCTTTTTCCGTATCTCCTTGTATTGGTTTTTTCTCCTTGTACTATACTCATTTTTTTCAGAACATAATACTACACGGTTCTTCTCTTTTCTCTTGCTTGCAGAAACACTGATATTTTTTTTGCTTTCTGCACACTACTCTTAGGGGTCCATTAGGATGTCGGGCGGTGGCACCACCGCGGTGGTGGCGGGGCGGAAAAACAGCTTTTTCCGCCCGCGAGTAGCGGCCCTCACGTCCGCCAGATTAGTATAGTGAAACATAGGTCATTTCGCGTCCGCCGCGGAACGACACGCACTGCCATCAAAGTGCGCCCGCCACCGTGGCGGTGGGAGCCAATCGAGACTCTCTGCCGTGCCGAATGACGTCCGCCCCGCTCGACAAATTAGGATGGCCCAAACAAGCATACGCACCGCAGCGGAGACAACGCCCAGCCTGAGCAGGCGGAAAGTCGACAGCGGAGCGCGAAATATGAGACCCAGTCATGAACGCCATGGACCCAGCCCTCCATATGCATCCGGTGATGTACCTGCTACAACACTACCGCCAGATGGCCCGCCCCGGACCACGCCGTAGGTACGCAACTACACATATGCCACACACAACACACATGCCGACACAGGGCCCAAGCAGCACACAGACACCCTGCTGGGGGACACAACACATCCACACGGGCACCCACACATCACCCACCTGACAACAAGGCACCCCACTGCATCCGGAACACATATCGTCCGCCAACCAGCAGCAACGTCCTGGTCACGGTCAAGTCATCGGCGCGGTAAACACATGCGCACTATGCAGAAGGCAGGGCCACTCTAAGGCATGGGCAGGGCACAAACACCATAGGGACACACCACCACCAACCACACATCAACACACCCCAACAAGTCACAGGCCAGGTGCCCATCCCGTGCACCACCCAGACACACCGACAAGCACTGCAACAACAAGCACACCGCACGCCCTCTGCACCACACAACACACAACCCGGGACACAGTCACTTCAGGAGTGGCTGACAAGGAACACACAACACCAGTGCCACACACACTGAAGGCTCACAATCCTTGCCAGCACATACACACACAAACAAACACACACACTGGGTGTAGCCACAAACACAACACACACACAGGGATGCCTCAACAAATGCCTGCACAAGAACAACACACAAACACTACAAGAACACATACTGAACTCCAACAGAAACAGACATACCCAGTCAGCCAAACTGGGGAAAAGCAATGGGAGCACAGACACAACAGGAGTACACAACAACATCACTCAGGAACAAAACACACACACCATAACACCAATCACTCAAGATTTGCATCTGGACAAACACACACTGCCACATCAAACCGACCACAGATGCACATGACACCCCAATCAACAAACACTACAAGACATCAGGGGATGCACATCAGGCAATGCCAAGGCCACAAACACACAGCACTGCATGCACAAAAAGCAGTGTGTGCATAACAAGCACAACAGCCACACACTCACATGATCGACACAACCGCATCACACACACCACAAATCAACACTGCACAAATACAACAGCACACCCAGGAACTGAAGCAATTCCACAGCCAACATCCACACATCCAACACAACAACTACACATGGACCATTCCGGGATACAAAAGCCCAGCCACCTCCACCAGAGCACTGGCCAGCACACACAGCTGAAGTGCACATGACCACTACAGAATGACCAATAGCACAAGGACAGCACACATAAACCATTGGGGCAATGTCCAGAGTGGAATAACTCTCATGGCCCACAAACTGCACCCAAAGCACAAGCCCACAAATGAAGTGATGTGGAGGCACACACACATAGAAACCAAGGGGACAGCTGACATCAAAGTGAAACAGCCTGCATGTCAGTAGCAGACATGTAAGGGGTGTACCACACACAAATAGAGGGAGGGAACACCCACAATGGGCAGGCACAAGTGCACACATAGTGGATGGTCCAAAACCACACACACCATGCCATACAGGAGTGGAAAAACCACCATGTGCCTGCAATGCATGACAAACACAATGCCAGTCTGGAGCAGCAGGGCCACACAGTTTACACAAAACACCCAAAACACATTGAGGATCAATCAAACACAACACTGATGAGCAACTCACACACTTTGCACACTTCAAACTTACAAACACAACAAGGAGGAGTCACACACAACATCATGGATACACCAACACACAGCACAGTGCACTCCAAACAGCTCACACAAGTGCATACAATCCTCTACACAGGTCAAGACAAAACAAACAACAGGAATACAACTCCTGGGTGACACATGTGTGTCCCCCACAATCCAGGAGCATACATACATCCACTTCAAACTCACACCCTTCACACTGCACACCTCTGCTACACCCAAGACCACGCATCTCATGTAGGCCATGGTACCAGGACCAAGGGCCAACACAAGATGACCATACACATACAAGGCTGGGCACACAGAAAGGAAACCACACACATACTTCATGACATATCCCAGCCAGCTCATAAACATTTGCACAGCATCACACCCAGTGCTGGCAGTGTCCCCCAACCAGACATGTGAACAGTGTAGGCAACAGTAGCAAATCACTAACAAGGTGGCTGCATGGCACGTAAAATAGCCATCACACATGACAACATTTGCAGGCTCAGAATGGCCTGAAGACCCTGTCACCCCTGTCCAAAAATATGATGCCTGCAAAGAGCCTTGCAATGTTGAAGTTATACTTGGAGCATGGTGCACAGGCAATCAAATGTGAACAGAAACAGAACTTTAATCAGCAAGGACACTGACAAAACACACAACAGAAGTAACTGTATTTATTCACAGATTGCACAGATGTAGCGGTACAACAATTGTAGACAACAGCAAGGCTCAAAATGATGTACAAATGCCAGATACCATGCACAGGTGAAACACAAACAGGAAGGCCAGTGTCCATAGCACAGGTGAGAGGCCAACACAGCAGAGCAACAGGGCCAGTGTCCATGGCAGGTGAGACAACAAGTAGACGAGGGGCTGCACAGGGGAGAGTACAGCACAGCAGAGCAACACGGCCAGTGTCTATGGCAGGGGAGAATACAGCACAGCAGAGCAACAGGACCAGTGTCCATGGCAGGGGAGAGTACAGCACAGCAGAGCAACAGGGCCAGTGTCCATGGCAGGGGAGAGTACAGCACAGCAGAGCAACAGGGCCAGTGTCCATGGCAGAGGAGAGGCTTACACAGCAGAGCAACAGGGCCAGTGTCCATGGCAGGTGAGACAGCAAGTAGACGAGAGGCTGCACAGGGGAGAGTACAGCACAGCAGAGCAACAGGGCCAGTGTCCATGGCAGGGGAGAGGACAACACAGCAGAGTAACAGGGCCAGTGTCCATGGCAGGGGAGAGTACAGCACAGCAGAGCAACAGGGCCAGTGTCCATGGCAGGTGAGAGGCCAACACAGCAGAGCAACAGGGCCAGTGTCCATGGTAGGGGAGAGTCCAACACAGCAGAGCAACAGGGCCAGTGTCCATGGCAGGGGAGAGGCCAACACAGCAGAGCAACAGTGCCAGTGTCCATGGCAGGTGAGCCAGCAAGTAGACGAGAGGCTGCACAGGGGAGAGTACAGCACAGCAGAGCAACAGGGCCAGTGTCCATGGCAGGGGAGAGGCAAACACAGCAGAGCAACAGGGCCAGTGTCCATGGCAGGTGAGAGGCCAACACAGCAGAACAACAGGGCCAGCAACACACCCATTTTCCTAACAATGTACAGGACTAGCACACCTGTATGATGCACAGGCGTATGAGGGTGATGTCAACTCACTCCTGGCTGTCATGCGGACTTGTACCTGGCTGTGTGTCGGGGACAGCAGGCCCACTTGACTGTGGTGACTGAGCCCCAGGTGCTGTGGGGCTAACAGTGGCTTGGCACGCTGGAGGGCTGTGTGGACAAGGTGGCATAGTGGCACGTGGAGGTGGAGTCATGCAGGCCTCTGACACAGTGTGGGTGGGTGAGGTTGGCGGGGTGCCCTTCCACTTTTTGGGAATATGAAATGGCTTCCCTGTCTTGGGGTTGATGGGAAGTGGTGATGACACAACAGGCACACACCCCAACTGTCCCACATCAGGTGCAGACTCTGGCAATACCTCTGGAGATGTGCTGGAACCCGCAGAACGCTTGGTCTGGCTACGTCTCTGGACCACCTTCCCCTCTTTGCCAGGTGTACCCCCTACCGTGCCCTCCTTTGCATTCTTGCCAGGGGTGGTCTCTACACCGCCTTCCTTTGCCTTCTTGCCAGGGGTGGTCTCTACACTGCCCTCCTTTGCCTTCTTGCCAGGTGTACCCCCTATAGTGCCCTCCTTTGCCTTCTTGCCAGGGGTGGTCTCTACACTGCCCTCCTCCACCTGCATCAATGGACGTGGAATTGGGGTAGATGTTTTTGGTGGATGTGTCCCTGTGCTCTTCCTAGGTGTACCCCTGATATGCAAGACCTCCTCAGTGGGCACAGACACTGCATGGGTAGGTTTGTGTGATGTACTACGGACAGGGGAGTCTACTGTTGGTGATGCCTCTGCAGCATGTGAGGCTGATGTCTGCCTCATTGCTCTTCTGGCCTTGCCCTTCCCTGACTGGCTCTTGTCTGTGCATTCTGGGGTGGCCATGCTCTTCAGTGGGGATGGTGTCTGTGGGCGGGAGTGTTTGGGTTGTGTCTGTTGTGTGTTTCTGGTGCTGTACCTTTTCGTTGACGCAGGCGATGCGTGCACACTGTCATCTGATGTCGCCACTGACTGGGGGGTGGACAAAGGCACCTGAGCTGCAATGGGAGCATGTGCCTGTTGAAGGGCTGACGTGACTGTGGATGACAACGCCTGGACTGTACTGTGTAGCCCACCCACGTCTGAGTGTATGCCCTCCATGTATGCAACCACCTGGGCTAATTTCTTGTCATGGTCACTGAAGGCATTGAGCAGGGCGGTAAGGCCCACACAAAGCTGGTGCAGGAGCTCAAAACACTCTGCACTGAGGGCAGAAGGGGGAACCGGTACAGGGGCAGCAGTGGCAGGTGTGAATGTGACTCGTCCCCTCTTAGTGACACGGATACGGGCAGCACCAGAGGAAGTGGATGGGAGGCTGGGCACTGGCCGCTGGGTGGTAGATGATGATGCAGACTCTACAACACACACTACATAGAAGGGGGTCCAAGGGCTGGCTTAAAGACTCAAACTAGATACACGCCCCTACTTACAACAGTTATACACCGAAAGTATCTAGGAGTCAGACACTAAAAGAGAAGAAAGGAAAAGGAAAAAGCAACAGCTCCATTCATCAAAAGCCCATGGCAAAACTATAAAGATCAAATAGCACCACGTGAAATGTTACAAATCAAAAAAACACATGATGACTGGGGAAATCAGACCCAAGGGTAGGTGGAAATATTCCCATCAGTTGTCGATCTGTGCCACCACTTTATCATCATGTGGGTTTCTCCTTACCCAGGAGTTAATGCAATTGCAGTCACCAGAGTGTAAAAGAGACTGTGAGAGCAAAAAGACTCTTATGTCCACGAGATTGACAATGTAGATTGAAGAGTCAGTGTAAAAAGACAACCGAAAAAAAGCAGTGCAAAGGAAATAGTGATAAACTTAAAATTAGATGAGACTGAGTAGAAGTGTGATTTTAATGATTTCTCTCAGCCCTCCAAGATTAAAAAATACTTGAAAAACAACTGATTTAACAAAATATCTGTTAGCGGAAATCGGTCAACATGTTTCTGCATAAATGGATAGTGCCAATGCATTCATCAGGACCTAGTTGCTGCTACTGCTTTTCAATAAGTGAAAGAACATTTTTAAAAGGGAATTACATCACCTGAGATCCAGGTTAAGTACTCCACCACAATCTAAAATCGAAATGCCAAAGAGAAAAAGATGAAAGGAGACACAGATTTGAATTAAATATAATAAACTCATGTGTAGCTCATATTTCATTTCAAGGATTTACATATATCCATGTTGCACCACTCACCCTATCGTTGTGGGGATGGCGCCTCACCTCACCTGGCTGCAGCTCAGGTACTGAGGAGCACCGCTCTGTATCGGAAAAGAAAACTCTCAGTGAATGCTCCACTGTGAAGGTGTCCAGAAGAAGAGACCATATATTCAAGGGAAAACTCATATAGGGGTATTTCCAAATGAAATCGTAAGACCACATGGTATCGTAGGCAACGTGCGGTTGTTCAGAAATTTAAACAAACCGTCACCTCTGTGCACACGATCGATTAAATAGCTGGTCTTATGTGTTGTTATCAAAACTCGAAAACTTATTTAATGGGGATTTAATGTGCTTGCACGGGCATGTTCACTAAAGATACTGTAAAGCGTGCTGCTGTTCGGTCGTGTAATGCACGATATCTGCACAGTATCAATTAGGACCCATGGCGGCGCCTAAAAAAGATAATATCAGACCCTCGTTGTTAGTGATCGGGAAATGCGGCCAAATCTTGCATTATCCCTCTGGTGTCTGACAGAACCTAAGCCGCGCTTATCCGAGAACACGCTAGAAAGGCATCACCTTTCTTTGCGTATGAACAGTGCCGCTTACCTCTCCGTCGGTGTCTCCCGGCGTTCCTCTGCGCTTACTGGGGAGGCACCGAACGGTTCTCGCACAGACTATTTGTTGTTGGGAAACGCCCTTCTGCACATGTGACCTCAACGAGGTTTGTGGGAGTTGTAGTCCTCATTTTAGCCAAACGATTATAAAAGCCTGTGAATAAACGCTATTGGGTACAGCTCAGTGCGCAAGAAAAATGTTGCTATTTACGAAAGAGTAGTGTATGGAACAAAGGGTGTCAGTGTTTGCAATGTTTGGCGCCGCTGACTATTCTGTTTATGTGCCAAAACATAAAATGATGATCTGTAATGTTACTCACTAATAAACTCTACAGCGACATCCAGGGTATTGGTTCGTTCAAACCCTCTTTGTCACTATTGAGACACCCTTTGTTCCATACACTACTCTTTCGGAAATAGCAAAAAATTTCTTGCGCACTGAGCTGTACCCAGTAGCGTTTATTCACAGGCTTTTATAATCGTTTGGCTAAAATGAGGACTACAACTCCCACAAACCTCGTTGAGGTCACATGTGCGGAAGGGCGTTTCCCAACAACAAATAGTCTGTGCGAGAACCGTTCGGTGCCTCCCCAGTAAGCGCAGAGGAACGCCGGGAGACACCGACGGAGAGGTAAGCGGCACTGTTCATACGCAAACAAAGATGATGCCTTTCTAGCGTGTTCTCGGATAAGCGCGGCTTAGGTTCTGTCAGACACCAGCGGGATAATGCAAGATTTGGCCGCATTTCCCGATCACTAACAATGAGGGTCTGATATTATCTTTTTTAGGCGCTGCCATGGGTCCTAATTGATACTGTGCAGATATTGTGCATTACACGACCGAACAGCAGCACGCTTTACAGTATCTTTAGTGAACATGCCCGTGCAAGCACATTAAATCCCCATTAAATAAGTTTTCGAGTTTTGATAACAACACGTAAGACCAGCTATTTAATCGATTGTGTGCACAGAGGTGACGGTTTGTTTAAATTTCTGAACAACCGCACGTTGCCTACGATACCATGTGGTCTTACGATTTCATTTGGAAATACCCCTGTACGAGATTTTCTCTTGAATATATGGTCTCTTCTTCTGGACACATTCACAGTGGAGCATTCACTGAGAGTTTTCTTTTCCGATACAGAGCGGTGCTCCTCAGTACCTGAGCTGCAGCCAGGTGAGGTGAGGCGCCATGCCCACAACGATAGGGTGAGTGGTGCAACATGGATATATGTAAATCCTTGAAATGAAATATGAGCTACACATGAGTTTATTATGTTTAATTCAAATCTGTGTCTCCTTTCATCTTTTTCTCTTTGGCATTTCGATTTTAGATTGTAGTGGAGTACTTAACCTGGATCTCAGGTGATGTAATTCCCTTTTAAAAATGTTCTTTCACTTATTGAAAAGCAGTAGCAGCAACTAGGTCCTGATGAATGCATTGGCACTATCCATTTATGCAGAAACACGTTGACCGATTTCCGCTAACAGATATTTTGTTAAATCTGTGGTTTTTCAAGTATTTTTTAATCTTGGAGGGCTGAGAGAAATCATTAAAATCACACTTCTACTCAGTCTCATTTAATTTTAAGTTTATCACTATTTCCTTTGCACTGCTTTTTTTCGGTTGTCTTTCTACACTGACTCTTCGATCTACATTGTAAATCTTGTGGACATAAGAGTCTTTTTGCTCTCACAGTCTCTTTTACACTCTGGTGATTGCGATTGCATTAACTCCTGGGTAAGGAGAAACCCACATGATGATAAAGTGGCGGCACAGATCTACAACTGATGGGAATATTTCCACCTACCCTTGGGTCTGATTTCCCCAGTCATCACGTGTTTTTTTGATTTGTAACATTTCACCTGGTGCTATTCGATCTTTATAGTTTTGCCATGGGCTTTTGATGAATGGAGCTGTTGCTTTTTCCTTTTCCTTTCTTCTCTTTTAGTGTCTGACTCCTAGATACTTTTTGTGTATAACTGATGATGCAGACTCCCCATCCCCTGTGCCTGCCAACATGGATGCATCCCCCCTGGCATCTGATGATGTGCTACTCTGTGTCTCTGGCACAGATTCCTCCTGCATACTTCTGTCCCCCTCAGATGCACTGGTGGGCTCGGTGTCACTGGCCTCCAGTGCAGCTGTAGTGCTGCTCTCGCCACCACTGGTTTCTGGCTCATGCTCCTCCGTGGTCTCTTGCAAATCTGCATGAGAGAGAGATACAGGGTTGTGTAAGTGTCATCATCTGGTCACACGAATTATAAGCAATGCAGTATAGGAGATGCCCAAATGTACATGGTAACCACCACACCCTGCAATCACTGTGCAGCAACACACTACATAGAGCACAACAGTGCCTGTAACGCACAAATAATACCATGAATTAGCCATGTTGATGCAACACAGCACTCCTCCCTGCCCGTAGATGGAGGGCCCCCCCCCCCACTCGCCCTGCCCTAGGGACATGATGTGGATACAACACTTATAACCAATGTCAGACCTTCAGGGAACAGGAGGGGACAACACACACATCTATTAGGTCACTACAGTCCACAATGCCAAGTAGGCCATAGCAAGCACCATGTGGTAACCTGGGGCACATTGTTGTCTGATGTGTGGGCCTCAACGATCATGGTGCATGCAAAGTAGGCATACATGAAGTCACACTCAGAAAGTCGACACTGCAGTTCACCCCATTATGGCTTCCCCACACTATCCCAATGAAGAACGACCATGTGGAGCCTAACCCATCTGGCAATGCGAAAGTACAGCAGGGATTATCAGCTAAGTAAGGCCAGGGTGGGCCAATGCCTGATAGAACGACACATCACAGCAGCCACTCACATTACACAGCACATCACAGCACCGCACGGAAATCACATGGGTCTCCGGTGCCACAGGCCCTGTACACATGCATCCACTCCCAGCAAATGTCACCCTCCCCAGATACTCACCATCCCTGCCTTGCTGCCGATGCTTCCTCAGACGTGCATCCAGGTCTGGATGAGTCACTACCAAGATGTGGCCCATCAGTGGAGTCATGCTGCGCCGTGCCAAACGCCCTGTGCGTGGTAGCAACCTCAAGGTCATGTCTGCCACCTGCTTTGCCAGCCGGCTGATGTCGTCCCACCTCTTGTGACAGTGGGTGCGTCATCTGTTGGAAACTCCCAGGGCTCGCACCTTTTTTGCAATGACCCTCCACAAGGCCTTACGCTGGTGTACCTTGAGCTGCAGGTATGAGAGAAAAAAAGGGTAAATGTACAGTTACACAATGTCAGATACCAACATCTATTAGAACAGTAGCAAGACACAGACTCATGACTAATTTTAACCTCCCTCCCTCCAAAACTGGGGGCCCACTCACAAGGGCACTATGCATGGCCCAGACATTTGTGATTGTAAGCACACATTGGGGCGTATATGCTCCATGATATTCCCACAAATGCATGATGCCTCAACACAATATGCATCAACAGAAGTGTGTAGGTCTGCAGTAATCCAGGGCATAGATGGGGCATATCTACTATTCAGTGTGAAGGAACTGGAGCAAGGAGCATGTAAGTCTGGTGATGTATAATTTTTTTTTGGGCAGGCCCTGAATCTACTCTCTGGGTCACACTGACTCAGACTACAGGTGCACACAGAAATATTCACGCATGCAAATAATGTCCTGGCACCTGCATGGCTATCAACCGTTGGCTCTGTATGTCTGACAACGTAACACACACCACACACACATACAAGTCCAGGCATATAAAAGAGTGACATTGTGACACACACACTCCCTTGCCCTGGAGACAGCTTGTCTGTCAGTGATTCACACTACACCACACCACCAGACATATACTGCAGCTGCACAACTACACGTCTGACACCCCCCTGCCCTCCAGCTACCTTCATGGTGACTTACCACTACATTGGGACCACCAAACAGCCTTGGGTACTGTGCCAGCACCTCGTCCACAAGGACCTCCAGCTCCTCACTTGTGAATGGACTGGCACGGATCTTCTCTGTCCTTGCCATCCCTGTGTACATGTAACACCTGTGGTGGAAGTGAGTGGTGAGGGGTCCCAGGCACCAGGCTCTTCAGGCAGCAGCAGGAGAGGGTCCCAGGCAGCAGGCTCTTCAGGCAGCAGCAGGAGAGGGTCCCAGGCAGCAGCAGGAGAGTGCCCCAGGCAGCAGGCTCTTCAGGCAGCAGCAGGAGAGGGTGCCAGGCAGCAGGCTCTTCAGGCAGCAGCAGGAGAGGGTCCCAGGCAGCAGCAGGAGAGGGTCCCAGGCAGCAGGCTCTTCAGGCAGCAGCAGGAGAGGGTCCCAGGCAGCAGGCTCTGTGAGCAGTGGAAATGTAAGGCTCACTCCCGCAGATTTATAGCCCCCTGGGGTCGTTTGGAAGCTGCAAAGCAGCAACATTGGTTGTCCAGGTCTGCCTCTTTCAAAAGTATCCAATGACCGCCTCCGCGGTGGCGGAGCACACCTTCCGCGACTTTCAAATCTGCATCATGCCACCGCGATCATCGCTCCCATTGGCTGTAGGCTATGCTCCATGGCGGTGATGCACTGCGGGTGCCCGGGGTGCGCTACCGCGATGGTGCATCATTCAAAAGTATCCAATGACCGCCTCCGCGTTGGTGGAGCACACCTTCCACGACTTTCAAATCTGCATCATGCCACCGCGATCATCACTCCCATTGGCTGTAGGCAATGTTCCATGGCGGTGATGCACCATGGGTGCCCGGGGTGAGCTACCGCGATGGTGCATCATTCAAATGCATGCAATGACCGCCTCTGTGCTGGCGGAGCATGCCCACCGCCATGTACACATGTCCATATGCCAATGCCTACCGCACTTGTGAAGGGGGTGGTGCTGGCGTCACACCGCCGGGGACAGGCGGTAGGTACTGCGATACATTCGGCGGAGCATGCCCAACACCATGTACACATGTCCATATGCCAATGTCTACCGCACTTGTGAAGGGGGCGGTGCTGGCGTCACACCGTCGGGGACAGGCGGTAGGTACCGCGACACAAGCGGCGGAGCATGCCCACCTCCATGTACACATGTCCATATGCCAATGCCTACCGCACTTGTGAAGGGGGTGGTGCTGGCGTCACACCGCCGGGGACAGGCGGTAGATACCGCTATTTTCATAACAATTAATGGCTAGGTCAATCCTGAACACTGTATCAGTACACAGCAGCAACATGGTGAAGGGCACATCATTGTAAACACAACGCCATACTTCCATGTCATCCACAGGTGGACACACGTTCAGTGTGACACACTTTGGTCTGTGGTCCCTGCCATGTTAGTTATGCATTTGATGGCTGATTATGCTTGACACTCTTGAGCTGGTGTGCATGATGTAGTACAAATCCATTTGTTGTGGGTCAGTGATGACCTTGACAAGGCTTGTGTCACTGCATTGTATCGTATCAGACTGGTGCATTCACAACAGCTCATGCACACAACTGAACATTTTCCTGATACTGTGATCATTGTGTTGATGGATGTGTGCAGAGTTTACATGATGCATTGAGATGTGACAGGTACAGCAGATGGGTATGATACAGACATGATAATTTCCAAAACATTGGCGGATGTTGCAGCACCTTGCCTGCACATGTGAATTGTGTTCTCCAGTATGTGTGCATTCACATTCCCCGATGTGTTTGTGGCACCTGTGTATTGTCAGTGGAGAGGTGTGCCCTCTGTGTGCATCAAAAGGCCAGCCATGTAACCTGGTGTGCCATGCATCTCTCAGGCAGTCGATGTTTTTCCATTGATGGTATGTGCTGTGGCCATCTCATGATGGTTGTCACTGACATTTTCAATTGTACATATCAACTAGGAGGAGGCCAAATCTCCTACATCACCTGACAGTGCTGGAGGACATGGAGAATGAGGCAATAATATGGAAATTCCGCCTGGATAGACCAACACTGAAGATCCTGTGTGATCTATTGGAGCCCCACCTGCAGCCTCACCGTCACTATCCAACGGCATTTCACACCCACATACAAGCACTCCACTTTTTTGCGACAGGTTCCTTCCAGGAGACCGTGGCTAGCGCTGGAGGGATGTCGCAGCGCATGTTCAGCATGGTGCTGAGGGATGTTCTTGCTGTCATGATGCTGTATCTGCATCGCTACATCCATTTCCCTAGGGGAGGAGAATTGGCTGCCGTGAAGGGGGACTTCTATCCCCTTGGGCGCATCCCACATGTTGTTGGTGCCATCGATTTCACCCATGTAGGTCTGGTGGCACCACAGGCGACAGAGCACATTTATAGGAACCGCAAACATTATCATTCCATCAATGTGCAGGTGGTGTGCCTTGTGGACATGACCATGTCTCATGTATGTGCGAAGTATCCTGGCTCGGCGCATGATTCGTACATCATGAGTAACAGCATGTGCCACGGATGATGGAGAATCTGCATCCCGAGCGCGCTTGGATTGTGGGTGAGTATGCCTACTGATATGGCGTGCTGTGTTTTACCTGATGCACTCTGGCTGTGCAACATTGCAATGGGTGTTTGTCATATCCCAGTAGGCCATGGCTGTTGAGCCCCCTCAGGAATCCCAGGACCCCGGCTGACATCCGCTACAATGAGGCCCATGGCAGGACCCGACGAGTAATCAAACAGACTTTTGGACTGCTGAAGTCAAGATTCCGCTGCCTTGACAGGACCGGAGGTGCACTGGCATACTCACCTGGGAAGGTGTGCACGATCGTTGTGGCATGCTATATGCTGCACAACCTGGCCATCCCCCTGCTCCTGGATGATGGTGAGGAACCAAGGCCACCACCTGCTCGAGGACCTGAGTCCAGTGATGAGGACAGTGGAGAGGAGGAAGGAGTAGACCTGCGCCAGCAGCTCATCGACCGCTACTTCACTTGAAGGTGGGTGACAAGGTACAACGTGTACATTGTCTGGTGTGGTTGCTGTTGTTGTGAAGGGATATGCGCGGATGTAACCGACAGGCGCATGCTCAGTCACCTGTGTGTGGTAAATGTGACATTGACGTTCCATATGGGGACGTATGCTGGACCCTATTTGTTCACACCTGCAGCCATTGTCTAGTATGCCTGTTGTGTCTTGTGTATGTTTTGTGTAGTGTTCTGCCTGTGATGCCACAATGAGACCAGTGACTGTTGTTCTGTTGTGTCTCCCTAGGTGCTACAGAGGAATACTGCCCTACATACTGTACATCATTTGGACACATCATGTACATTGTCAATACTGTAAATATTGCACTCAAAACGAAAATGCACAAAATCAGGTGCATCTGGTATTTTATTTTGAAAGTGGACATGTGAATTGTGCGGGAATATTTACATGAAGGTGGGGAATGAGCAGTGAGTTGACAGTCCTGTTCGATGAGATGCAAGAGTAGACACCACATGGATGGGGTGACCCAGTCCAACCCAGTCTGGTTATATATATGTTTGTGCACACACTTGTTGTACCTGATTGTCTAACATGGCAGTAAACTGGGGCTTGGCTTATGAGGAAGAACTTCAGTCCATTTTGTCCTTAAACCCTAGCATTTTAGATAGCCTTCCACCTCCTACTAACAGCAATGAGGACGATTGGAATAAAGTACTGATATTGAAGAAATCACACTCTCGCACAACTGTCCATGGAATGGCCATGGCTGAATACCTAAGATGGAATTGTGCCCCTACAGGATTATTGGTGACTAATGCCCCCAGACTCTTTCTCACAGATAAAGAGTTTTTAAAAGATTGGTCTATGATTGCTTGGCGCTGCACGTGAGACTGGCTTATCTTAATTATCAAAACAGCCAAGCGCGTGGCAGACACCATTCTAATAGAAATCCAAGTACTAGAGGCACAAATCAAGATAACTATCACAACCAAAGTCTTCAATAAAAATCAAGAAGAATCTAACAAAACAAATAATGAATTCAAAAACAACATCTTATTGAAAAATTTAAAAAGGATTTGGCCAAATTTGCCCATGAGAAAGTGTATCCATACAAAAGTGACAACTACGGGGCATATTACCAAGCAATAGCGATAATTATCGCTATTGCTTGGTTAGAGACAAAATTTTACCGCAGAGCTGCGGCGATTTTTACCGCAGATAAACCTTGGTATTACCAAGGTTTATCGCAAATGCGATAAAAAACGGCCGCAATGCATGAATATCGCTGAAAAGTCAGCGATATTCATGCACTACCGAGCTAATGCTCTTAGCCATGTTATCCACCTCCCATTGGATAACATGGTTAAGAAATGCTCAGGGCAGGTGTTAGCTTTTAGAGATATTCGCGCTTAGCGCGAATATCTCCAAAAGTTGGTAATAGGAGACTGTTTCCAGTCGCTAACATCTTGGCATGCCCACTTTGCATTTCATTAGTGATAAATATCACTGACATGCAAAGTGGGGCCCAAGATGGTTGCTATCTCCTACTAGCTGTCGCTAACTGGTGTTAGCGACAGCTAGGTAATAGGGAGATCATTTTATCTCCGCTTTCTTGGCTTTTAAAGCCAAAAAAGCGGAGATAAACCCCCTTGATAATATGCCCCCACGTGGCTCCAGAATTCAACAATAAAGGACGCCGAATAGGCTCTTCATATGGGACATCTAGTTCAGATGAAGGGTCTAACACAAGTGACTCAGATACTTCAGTTAAAAGTGGGTCACAAGGGGGAGGAGCTACGCGCGCATCCAGGATGGCCGCGTGAGCACAGGGCTCCCGAGTCTCTCGCTGCCCTCCGCATAAATCCCGAAAGATATTCTGACTTCGATCACGGGTGCTTGCAGATGAACCTCAGCTGATATCTTAGCTGTTTTCAAAATTCCATTTGGACTTCGGGAACCGCAGATACGCCGTTCGGAGTTTCGGGGGCCCGTCCCTCGGCGACACCGGGAGCTGGCACACCAAGACGCCGGGGAGCAATTGAACAACAGCGGCCTGAGGGGTTTCCCCTGTTGCCCTGAGTTGACTTTCGGTTTCGTTTCTGGGCCGCTGCCTTCTCCGACTGCGTACTTGCCTCGCTCCCCCATCGGTGTCCAGCCTAACTCTGCTTCCTGACTATATGCCAACTGTTCTGAGGATCTGGGTGTTGGACTGAGCTATCGCCCCTGCCCTTTTATCCCACTTTCGTTTTTTGCGGTGGTCTGTGGTGGGCGGCCATTTTCACCAGGTCTCGCGGGCCCCTTCGGGGCTCACCATTCAACATGACCACCAGGCCTGACAACGAGAAGCGGAAGACTAAGACGCCTCTACGCGGGGGACCGATTCAAACCAACGTCATGGATCGCTATACCCAACCCAAAGGGTCCCCCGGTGGTGCAAGTCGAGCTTTTGAGGGCCCCACTGACGACCCGACTACGTCGGCCGAATTGACTTTGCAGGACGTCATGGGCGCCATTGCCAATATGCATACTTCACTTGGTCAGCAATATGAGGCTCTCGCTCTTAAAATAGACACCGTAGCAGTTGATGTTACTTTAATCAGAGCTGATTTGTTGAAGATCAATGAAAGGGTCAAGTCTCTGGACCTGAAGACTTCTAGCCTCACGACCTATGTCTCTGATCTGCAGACGGAAGTTGGACGTTTGCGCTCCTCCAACGATCTCATGGTCCATCGCCTGGAGGATTTTGAAAATAGGCCCCGGCGCAACAACATGCGCCTTATCGGGGTCCCTGAAACCTCTGGTGCCTTGGCTACTGATCTGCTCAAGGAGGACATCGTCTTGAATCACCTGGCCCCCACAGGCCTGAGTAAGTTCTTTGCTGTGAAGCGTGCCCATCGAGTGCCGGGCGGGAAGCCGAAATCAGGTGCTACGCCGAGGCCTATCATCGCCAGGATCTTCAACTTTAGGGACAGAGACACCATCCTACAGGCCTCAAGAGTAAGTGGCCCCGTCAAATTTGAGAACACGACGGTGAGTTTCTACCCGGACTTCACGCAGCTTGTTCAGAGACAGAGGATGGGGTTTCAGGGAGTGAAACGAAGGCTGCGAGACTTGGGCCTGAAATACGCAATGCTCTTTCCAACCAGGCTGCGGGTCGAATATGAAGACCGGACTTCCTTCTTTGATCGTCCAGACGGAGCTAGTGACTGGCTGGATGCCCTCCCCAAACGCACTGACTCAACCGGGCACCCTGGTGGAGCCGAGGGCGGCGTATCGGAACAAGAGTGACACTGTTTCCTGATTTCTGGACATTCACGTACTATTCAGCTGGGTTCGAAATTTCGTCTATTATTGTATCCTATGAATGCTTTGCGGAACACCTCCGAACTGTGTATGCTCCGGTCTCTGACAGACCAGAGGCTGACTCTCATTTGCTGCTTTGCGATATTATATTGCCCTGCCTGTCTGTGGCTAACAGAGACCTAATGGACGCGGTGCTGTCGGCTGACGAGGTGGCTGCTGCCATTCGCTCAATCCGCTCTGGCAAAGCCATGGGCCCTAATGGTCTGCCCATTGAACTGTATAAATTGTGCCCGGACAAACTAGCTCCATATCTCCGTGATATGTTTCTAGAGTCCCGCGACTCTGGCTCCCTCACTCGTGACAAGCGTCTGGCTACTATTGTAGTGATTCAGAAGGAAGGGAAGCCACGGGATCGCTGCTCGTCTTATAGACCGATCTCGCTTCTAAACGCTGAACCGAAAATTCTGGCTAAGGTATTAGCTAACCGCCTTACGAACGTTATCAGCGACCTGGTCCATCCGGATCAGTCCGGTTTTATCCCGCATCGTAACACGGCGCTCAACCTACGGCGCTTGCACGGTGTTCTCGCGAGGGCGGCGTCACTTCCTGAACCGGCCATCTTGGCTTCCTTGGATGCTACGATGGCCTTCGATACTCTTGAGTGGCCTTATCTTTGGGCCGCTCTTGTGAAATTCGAATTCGGCCCGGGTTCATCGGCTGGGTGAAACTTTTATATGCGGAGCCGCTTGCGCAGGTGGTGGTGAATGGTCGTTTCTCTGCGTCTTTTGTTCTCGGGAGAGGCACGCGGCAGGGCTGCCCGTTGTCACCACTGCTTTTCGCACTTGCCCTTGAACTGCTGGCTGCCTGGCTGCACTGGGAGCCCTCGCTCAAGGGGATTCGGTTGTCCCCGGACTTTGAGGATCGTGTTTCGCTCTACGCGGACGATATTTTACTGTACCTTACATCCCCCCGAAAATCTCTGAATGTTTTGTTCGATGTGCTCACTTCATTTGGGAAAAATTCGGGCCTTGTTATCAACTGGACTAAATCCTGTGTATACGTGCTCTCGGGCGGTCTCCCTCTCTTGCCTCGCAGATGCCCCATTCGGGTCTCTCCGACGGGCTTTAAGTACCTGGGGATCTTTATATCTTTAGACCCTGCGGCTCGCTACGCCCATAATCTGCCCCCCCCCTTCAGAGATTGAGGCTTGACGTTGAGCGTTGGCGCGGATTGCCGCTGTCGCCGCTCGGGCGCGCGGCCCTTTTTAAAATGATGGCCCTGCCGAGGTTTTTGTACGCACTTCAGAATACGTTCGATATTATTCCGGCGAGCTACTTTAGAGAGATTGAGAGCTTGCAGAGACGGTTAATTTGGGATGGACGTTCGCGTATTTCCCTCGCCAAACTCACTCTTCCCTGGTATGATGGGGGTATTGCGTTACCGGATCTTAGGCGTAACTATTGGGCCTCGCAACTGAGTGCGATCAATCATGCGACATATGCCCCTGCTCCTAACCCTGCGTACGAGATGGACAAGTATTTGCTACCGGGTGGGGACTACAGAAGGGCGCTCTACTCCAAGGCGGCGGGCAAGGATTTATCTGGTCCTACCAAGATTGCTGTACGAGTGTGGCCTGCTGCGAATGCGTCTGTGGGTTGGGGAGATCGATTGACTCGTGCAACCCCCTTGTATGCTTCTGAAAGGCTGGGATGACTCTGTAAAACGAAAGGGTTTGACAAATGGGACGTGATTGGTATTAGCTGCGTGGGTGATCTTTGGGTCAACGGCGACATCAAGACCTTTGCGGCATTGAAGACAGAATATGAATTGAGTGACAGGGAATTATTCCGATACACGCAGATTCACCATGCCTTGAGTTCGGTTCTCCCTGCAGGTACTGTCGTCCCCGAATCCTCCCCCCTTGAAGATGGGCTCCTTGACGGCCACGTCCCCGACAGTACCATTTCCCTGATATATAAGAAGTTGATCAACACCCGAATGGATCTGTTGGTGCGTCTTAGGGAAGTCTGGACCGGTGACGGTTTGGAGCTGGACGACGAGGATTGGCAGGCTGCGTTATCCTCGCCTAAGGAGGTCGCGATTCCTGCCCGTCTCCGTTTCGTTCAGCTCAAAATCTTACATCGTGTATACATCACTTGATTCGCATGGGTTTTTCCTCGTGCGGGTTATGCAAGCGCGGTTTTGGGATGCTTGGTACTTTCCTAAATATACTTTGGGAGTGTCCGGAGGTGACGCAGTTCTGGAACAATGTGCATGCAGTGATGGGTAAAGTCACGGGGGTGGTGCTGCAGCCCGAGGCCAGGCAGTGCCTGTTGAATGTGTGGGAGCCGACTGATTGTAGTGTGGCCCAGACGCAGTGGGCGACCCTTGGGAATATGATTGCAAAAAGGGATGTAGCGCAATTGTGGGGTTCCCAGCGCCCGCCCACGTTATCGGTATGGAAGGAGAATATAGACTGGTGTATGTTTAGGGAGAAGACTGTTTATGTGGCGCGGGGAAAACCTAGAAAATGGATAAGTGTCTGGAGCCAATGGAACGCGTACCGTGGAAATCTGTGTGCGCCTCAGTTTGTGGACAACCCTGATGTCCCTCTGTCCCCCTAATCCGGCATTCCATGTATTGTGTGGTTTTTTGTTATCCTTCAATTTGTTTTCGCTGCTGACCCCCTCCCCACAATATGTCCTATTGAATTGCTGTATAATATTGTGCTTAGGTGTCCTCCTATGTGAACACATGTCCATGTATACTGTTCTTATTGCCTTGTACTTTGTTTTCTTTCTTTAATAAAAATGTAATAAAAAAAAAAAGTGGGTCACAAGGAAAAGTACGAGGGAGGAATTATCAATCAAAATGGCGTGGAGGCGCCCCGAACCAATACCAACATTGGTGGCAGCCAAACCCTTGGCAATGCCTACCATTCCCTTCTCAGATGGGACCAATGAGACCCATGGGCCCCTTTCAACCACCAGGCTTCCAAGGCAACTTTAACCATCAACCTTTTTTAGGGTGTGGCCGAGGACACCCGAGAGGCAGACAAAGAAATCAAAGAGCGCAAGTTCATTGGAGCCCACCTCCTTCACCTCGGAACCTTCGCAGCAACAAGAAGAAACTACCAGGGGAAGCAGGAACGAGTGCCAAGAAGGATTGATTATGAATCTTAGCTTTAGAGCCCTCAATGTAGATGAAGAAACCGTATTAAATAAGGGCCTTGGCTTTGGCTCTACATCTCAGGGAGACGCCTTTCAAACTAACTGGGAATTAGCCAATTTCTTCCGAAAAATTCGGCTACACTTCTTCTTTAGAGGTAAAGAAGACTCATCAGAAGAAATGGAAACTAATACCGGGCTAAAGAAAAAATCCACATTTACCCTGCCAGTTCATCAGGTTCCACCACAGTTTCTTACATTCGAACAAGCCGTGAGTGCTGATGTTACGACCATACTGGAAAGAGACTGTAAAAAATACTCTAACTTCTCTAATAAAGAACAGTTAGCACTACATAGCCTGACAACTGATGATAGCATTACTATCAAACCTGCCGATAAGGGCAGTGCTATTGTCATTTTAGATACAGAAGTTTATCGGGCCGAGTGCCTAAGACAACTGGGAGAGAGAAAATCATACCGTCCCCTAAAGGAGGATCCAACGGAAAGGATCAGGAATGACATTGCCATCATGGTTGAAGAAGCAGTAAGTGAGGGCTGGATCACAGGACAAGAAGCGGTCTTTTTACAGACAAATATCCTGTGATGCCCTATTTCTATATGTTTGCTAGGGTACACAAACCCACTAGACCACCAGTGGGACGTCCAATTATATCTGGCATTGGATCCCTTTTAGAGCTCTTATCTACATTTGTAGATAATTTTCTCAGACCGATGGTAAGAGAGATGCCAACTTTCATACAGGATACGAAAGACGTTTTGGGACTACTACCAGAGGTTGAGTTCAATGCAGAAACGGATGTGCGTGCCTCATTTGACGTAGAGTTACTTTATACCTCCATCCCGCAGAATGAAACTTTAGATGCTATTGCCGTCTTACTATCAGAGAGAGATCTGTGCACAATAACACCTGTGCATTTTATTATGGCCTGCGCACAGATCGCTATGAAAGAAAATGTCTTTAAATTTGAGAATACTATCTACCTCCAGACCTCAGGGACCAGCATGGGAAGCGTTTTCGCTCCCAGCCTGGCGAACCTTTACATGCATGGCTTTGAGCAGGAGCATGTACTGAGCACTTCCAACCCTTTCTTTGAGTTTATACGCCTTTGGAGGCGTTATATAGACGATATTTTGGTTGTCTGGCGAGGGGACATAACAACTATTGAGAGTTTCTTAAATTGGCTTAACAGCAGAAATGAATTTCTTAAATTCACAGTTGAAATTAACAAAAGGAAACTGGCATTTCTGGATCTACAGATCGTAGCATCTCCAACGGGTTTAGAGACAGAACTCTACACTAAACCCATGGCAAGGAACTCTTTATTAAGTTATGAGAGCCACCACACAAGGGCATTGAAAGATAATCTCCCTTACGGCCAGTTTTTGCGCATTCGCAGGAACTGTTCTACCATAAAGAGTTTCCAGAAACATGCAGACAATTTAACATCACAATTAGTACAAAGGAAATATCCTCTAAAACTGATACGACGGTCTGCAAAGCGAGCAATTACCAATAACCGAGAAGCCTTGCTAGAACAGACATCGAAAGTAGAAACATCAATACTAACCTTTGTCGACACTTTTAGCACGGCATCTAATGAAATCAAAAAAGCTGTGCGTAAACATTGGAAGATATTGAATATTGGAGGAGAATCTGTACCAGAACCACTGTTTGCCTTCAAACGTACTACCAACTTACGGGATAAGCTTGTATATACTAGACCTCGTACTGCTAAGGCCCAGATTACAGATACCTTATGGAGCCTTCCAGCAGTACAAGGACATTACCCGTGTGGTTCATGTAAAGTATGCCCACATACTAAAAAATCTAAATCAGTGGACATAGGCACTAATAAACCTTGGATCCAGACTAAATTCACAAATTGCAACAGCGAAAAGGTGATTTATTTGATTACATGTCCATGTAAACTGAACTACGTGGGTATGACCACACGAAAAGTCAAATTGAGAATAATGGAACATATGAGCACCGTTAGGTGCAAAAAACAAGCCACTAAACTAACCAGTCACTATCTTGAGGTTTTTCACTGTCATGATGATCTTGTATGGACGGTGTTAGAACAACCACACATCCCGGGACACATTACCGATATCTCCAAATTTCTGCTACTGAAAGAACAGCGATGGGGTTTTAAATTGAAAAGTGACAAAATAGGATTGAATGATGCCATTCCCTGGGTCATGCTATAAGGAATTACACTGTACCTTCTGTGGTAATTCATTTGGCATTAAGGTCATTTATGTATATGACATTACAGAATTTATGTTAGCCACAAGGTGTATTTACCAAAGAATACACTAAATGGGTATTGGTGGTTCACAGTGTATAAAATATATAACATATATAGTTTATACCACACAGAAGAGGGCTTTGAGATTATGATTGAGCTTTGTTGCCCCACTCCCGGTAGACTATATGTTATTATTACATATGTATGAGTATCAATTTGTCGGGGGCGTGGCTTGGCACGCCACGATGGCGGCTGTGTTTCACTGAGGCTCCGTGATCGGGCTGGCATCTTGCCCTATTCCAGCGATCGTCGGGAGCCTCCGCTTCTACACTTGGCACCCGGGGTACCCCAGCACCCAGCGACACCCCCCTTGGTGTGGTGCGAATCGCACTGCCGTGCGGTGACCCCTCTGGAAACTCCAGTTGGAGCCGCGCGCCGGACTGTAAAATGGAGGTCGCGGCTCCGATCTGCTGAAGCTGGTACCGCTACACGCCTGCACTGTCGGTTTGAGAGCATACCCGGAGCGGCCGACGGACTTTTGCGGAGGTCCGGGCGGGGGGACACGGCCAGCCCCGAGCGACGGAGACAAGATCGGGCTCCCAGTCGGGGATCCATGTTTGAGCGCAAAATGGCGGGCGCAAATTGGAGACCCCACGTAACCTGCGCCTCACTCTGGACGGAGGTCTAGCCCAGCTGCTGCACCGACCCAGCCTGTCTCCCCGGCCTGACTGACTCTGCCGGCGGCGGCTCCAGCGGACAGCCACGTCTCGTCGAGGCGGTGAGTGCCGGCCCCCTCCCCCTGCCCGAAGGCTCTGGCTCCAGTGTCCCGGCGGCCCCCTGCTCATCCCAGAGTTCGCCGGGTATCGCCTGGCCCTCCATCCCCAAGGCGGATGGCCCGGCTCAATCCGGGACCCGGAGGCGGCTCCCCGGCCAGATTTGCCTGACCCTAACATGGCGCCCGAGGGAGCACCGGCACCAAGCGCGCTGTAAGCCGCCATGTCCCCAACGTGAAGGCAACGGCGCCCCCAAGACAGCGGCGGACACCCGCCACACAGAGGTAGCCCCCCATCGCATCGAGACCCCCCTGGACCCTCCACCGTGTCCCCTGGCCCGCCATCAACTCATTACTCACCCTGTGGTGAGGACGAGACTCTGCAGTACAAAGGGGGCCCCTGCCGGGACCTGACGTGAGGGTATGCCTTCCGGCTCTTCTGTTGAATACACACTTGACTCCTAGCCACCCCTTCGGAGCCACCAGAAGCTGCAGGCCGCCGACCTGCTCCGGCTCCGGGCCCTCCTGGTCTTCATCTCCCAGGTGTTTTTACACTATCGTGCACGCGGAGCCACTTGACCACACCGGAGCGCCAGCATTCTCCGCTTTTGACACTCTTCTGCTGCTCGCCACGCCAAGGGGACGTGATCACAGAGCTGGAGGAGTCCCTACCTCACCCCCGCACCAACGCAGGCTGTATAACTAGCCCCTACAGAACTACTACCACCCCAGAGACCTGTTATCCAGCGCCGGCTATCCCCTCTAGCTACACGGCGGTGCAGGACCCATTCCGTCGCTCCCATGGGGAAACCGAGAGGCCAGCAGGCGACCGCCGTCCCTGAAACGGCCCCCGAGAACATGCTGCAAACAAGGGCCTGGACACAGATCAACACCCCACACACCGACCCCACACTGTCAGCGAAACTAGATCAGGTGTTGGCAGCCATTGAACTGTCCCGACTCTCGATGGAGGAACGATTGGGAGTCCTGACGACTGACATAAGCCTGATCCGCGATGACCATAGTAAATTGGCGGACAGAGTGAAAGAGGGGGAGCAGGTTGTGGCCGAGCTGCAGCCCAAGGTGAAGACTCAGGCGACGGACATGCAGGACATCCTGCGCCGTGTGGCGACCCTCGAGGAGCGTACAGTTGATTTGGAGGGGCGCTCGAGGAGATGCAACATTCGCGTCCTGGGGCTACCGGAGGGAATCGAGAACTCAGATCCTCTGACCTATATGGAATCATGGACCAGTTCTTTCACCCCCGAGTCGGAGCGCTCGGCGTTCTTCTCCATTGAAAGGGCACATAGGGTCCCTGCCCGGGCACCTAAACCAGGTCTCCCTCCACGCCCCATGCTGGCCAAGTTCCTACACTTCCGAGACCGAGATGCAGTGCTCCGAGCGGCCCGGCGGCGGGCCCCTTGCAGGTGGAAGACCAGCGAGTCATGGTGTTCCCGGACTATGCCCGAGCGGTCCAACAACAGAGATGTACCTTTCTGGATGTTAAAAGACGCCTCCACGCGAACGATATCCAATACTCCCTGCTGTTCCCGGCTCGCCTCAAGGTGCTACACAAAGGAAAGGCCCTTTTCTTCACCAATGCGGATGAGGCACAGGACTGGACTGAATTTCGGTGCCCGCTGATTCCCAGAGCCAGGCCCCAACGAGAACACACTAGCGATCCGCGTCGATCCAGGAAACGAGGTACGAAGCGCACCCAGACGGGCTCATCCAAAAGCCAGGCCTCCTCCTCCCCCTCGGGCTCGCCCGACCTCACGCAAATCATGCAGGAGAGACGAGACGCTCTGAAGGCGGTGACAGATCGACACCTCTCCCCCCTTGCACCGGACCTTGAACGCCAACCGCACCTATTCACCTCTGAGAAGGACCGAGACAGTGACGGAACGATGTCGGGGTTTGGCCCGATCTCTTCCCCCCTCATTGTTGCGCACGAGATGGACGCTACCCTGATTGGACAACCTCACGCCTCTTCCTGAACAGTGAACTACCTACTGCTGTATCCTCTTTCATTGCTCGCTTTTTGTGCTGTTTGTGAGCCAATGTTTACATGATTGATTGAATGTGTGAGCGCACGTGCGATCGATACTTCTCCTACAGAAGCCCGATTTGCGCACAGCCCAGCGATAACACATGCCGCCGCCCCCGCAGAATTTTACTTTATTTCTTCCCTAGTGGGTCTCTTGGTTTGGATATGCAACCCCCGGTGATATATCCCTTGTACTGGGACTGTTTCCCACCTTTGGTTTTACCTGTTTTTACTCCCGACAGTTCCCCCACCGTACCTATGGAAGCAAGGCGCGCAGGAGCACACACGAGACACACAACCTCACTACCCTCGGGGATTACAAGGGGGCCAGGTTCACACGCACAATCCCTTAGTCATGACGACCCCACGGCCGGATGTTAGCATCCTCACACTCAATGTACGAGGTCTTCACACGCCCAGCAAACGTTACTCTGTCTACTCCTACATAAAACGCATGTCAACTAATATTGCTCTCTTGCAAGAGACCTATATTAATGCTACTGAATTTAGCCGGCTGCAGACCAAATGGCGGGAGACCCTTTGTGCCACGACATATTCAGCGTTTGCGCGTGGCGCTTTGATATGGGTTAGGCCAGGAACCCCTTTCCGAGCACTCAGATGGGTGGTAGACAAAGACGGCAGATATGCACTACTGGAGGGTCTCTTGGACGGTCAGGGGATCCTTCTGGGAAGCATTTACGCCCCCAATACAGAGCAAGATAAGTTTTGGGATCACCTCACGGGAGTATTAGCCCAGTTCACTGACGTCCCATGGGTCTTGGGGGGGGACTACAACTGCACATTGGACCCTTCGTTGGACCGCTCACACCTCCCACCTGCACGTTCCCCGATCCCCCGGCAAGCGGAACTATTCAGAGTGTGGACGGCACACTGGGCGCTCACTGACGCTTGGCGACACTTATATCCCCATACCCGCTTATACTCCTTCCACTCGATACCCCACAAACTCCGAGTCCGGCTGGACAGATTCTTATGCTCTACACCGATCCTCCCTAAACTGATCTCTTCGGACTACCTGGGTCGGATTGTCTCAGACCATGACGCCCACATACTACGCCTGTCCTGGCGCCCCCCGCACCCACCCGTTCCCACCTGGTGACTCCCTAAAGACTGCCTGACGGATCAGGTGTTCAGGGACTCACACCAACACAGCATACAAGAATACTTTTTACACAATGCAAACACGGCGACGTCAGCACTGGTGGAATGGGATGCGTTCAAGGTGGTGGCACGGGGAGAATGCATCAAACAGATCGCAGGGGTTCGCCGCACGTTGGAACAGACACTCACATCCACGGAACAGCGCCTAGCTACACTCACTAAACAAACTGATGATTCGGTAGAACACGCCGCGCACATAGCTGAGGCGAAGTCCACATACCAGGAGGCCTGTGCCGATCTCAGGAAATACAATTTTAGGGCCTATGCCGCCAGGGTCCACAAGGACAGAGACAAAACGGGTGCGCTGCTGGCCTGGATGGCGAGGCAAGACACCGAGAACAAACCAATCACAGACATCGTCAATCTGGCGGGGGTACTAGTACAGTCCCAAGCTGATTACGCTATTACCCACAGGTGTACGGCGCCCCGACGCGATCCTCTCTGTCATTTGTGGACCACTTCCTTGACCTGCTGTCGTTGCCCACGATCTCGGATGCTGACAGGCGTGCGCTCGACACTAAAATAGCACCCTCAGATATCACACAGGCACTACGAGCCCTGTCTCGCAATAAGGCACCGGGCCTGGACGGCTTCCCACTAGAATACTACCAGACATTTTCCCCCCTAGTGGTCCCTCGCCTGGCCCAGGTGTTTGCAGCGGCACTCGATGCAGGAGTACTTCCCTGTTCACTGCGAGAGTCGGTGATTGTCACCTTCCCAAAGCCTCACAGAGACCCACACCACATGGGTTCGTATCGCCCCATCACACTTCTATCAGCGGATTGCAAGATCCTTGGGAAGATCCTGGCTGACAGGTACGCCCAGGTCATATGTCCACTGGTCCACCCCGACCAATGTGGCTTCGTCCCAGGGAGAAATACCTCACAGAACATCCGCCGGGTCTTTCATGTCCAGGACCAGGTGCGAGACAGGTTCCCTCGCGCCGCCTGCCTCATCTTAGATCTAGAAAACGCGTTCGACACCCTCACCAGGCCGTACCTTTTCTCGGTCATACACCGTCTCAACATCAGCCCGACGCTTACAGCATACAGCCTTCTGTACACCGATCTGACGTCGCATGTCAGAATTGGGAAACACATTTCACCTGCATTCGAGGTCCGCCGGGGCACCAGACAGGGGTGCCCCCTATCGCCTCTACTCTTCGCCCTGGCCGTCGAACCGCTGGCGATCAGATTGCGTCAGGAGGGAGTATTCTGGGGCATCCCGCTCGCGGACGTCATGCACTGCGTTTCGATGTACGCGGATGACCTCCTCATTTATGTCCGAGACATCGAGATTGATCTTGCCCCCATAGCAGTGGCGCTTACTGAATTCGCAGATGCCTCGGGACTCCGAGTGAATTGGGACAAATCCACGATCTACCCCTTTCACCCCGAATTACCGCCCCGAGACGTTCAACTGGGGACTCATAGGCTCGCATGGTCCGCAGAGGCCCCCCTATACCTCGGCGTCCGTCTGTATCACTCCCCGGCCGACATCTTTGACGGTAATCACCGTAGGATGCTAGCAAGCCTTCTCCCGACTGTTGCCTTCTGGACCAAGCTCCCGCTCGCCCCGATAGGACGGATAGCACTAGCCAAAATGGTAATGCTTCCCCGGCTACTCTACCATTTCACCAACCTACCGGTGGTGCCACCAAGATCCTTCTTCCGAGACCTCAACTCCCTCTTGGGCACTCTTGTTTGGGGCTCGGGCCGACACAGAGTGGCCCTGAAAACCCTTCAACTCCCCACGACGCAAGGAGGGCTAGGGGCTCCCTCCTTCGAGTCGTATTTCTTAGCGGTGCAGCTCCAATGGTTGTCATATTGGACGGCGGACCGACACACCCAGGAAGCATGTACCCCGACTGGCAGAATTACAAACCCGGAGCTTATCCGTTTTCTCCTTCCGGGCACCAAACCACGACGTACATATCCCCTTCAGGTCGCGATAGCGCGTCAATGCATAATGCGGATCCATCGGATCTCCCCCAAAAGGGTTCCGTACTCCCCATCGCTACCACTGGTTGGCTGCCCCAGACGGGAACTCTACTTCTCGGCTCCGATGCTAGCCGAGTGGACTCGCTGCGGCATCACGAACATGGAGTCGCTCTTTGAGGAAGGTCAGCTGAAGTCGTTCGACCGGCTGGCCGCCGAGTTCGCACTCCCCCCAGGTCAATTCCTCAAACACCGACAGCTACTTGAGGGCTTTCGTCCTTACCATAATCTCCAGTCCGGCGAACCAGACACACATCCAGTCATACACACTATCCTACGTATGGATGTGGGGCGCCACTTAGTCACCTGGCTCTATAAATCGATCCAAGAACTCTCGCAAACCCCGCTGACGGCCCTACGGGCCAAATGGGAGGAAGACATAGGACGTGCATTACACGAATCGGAGTGGACCAAGGCGCTCGAGGCCCGGAAACGAGTCTCTAGGAACGCCCGTTTCAAAAACATCCAATATTACATACTACACAGGGCATACCTCACGCCGGCGCGACTGCAACAGTTCTACCCCACAACAACATTCCTGTGCCCTAGATGTCATTCCCCCGCTGCGGACTTTCGACACATGTTTTGGAGCTGCCCCAACCTCCACTCCCTGTGGCAGACGGTACATGACACACTGACGGAACTCACAGGCCTCACAACCCTGGCCTCCTGGGAGGCTAGTGCACTGGGCATCTTTCACATCACTAAACGGGCCCCAGCACACAGACGCTTTGTGTCCTTAGCACTGCTATTTGCGAAACGGTGCATAGCTATGCATTGGCGATCCCCGGAAGGTTCCCCCATAGCGGCATGGTCAGGGGCGGTTTGTAAGTGGGCGGCAGCCGAAGAAGATGCCCTCCGGGAGGAAGAAGCTAAGGGCGCGCGTAAGCATCCCATTTCGATGGAATGGGCCATGCTCCTCCACAGCTTCCGGCAATCCCTGCGTGCCGATACCCCACCCACGCCTACCCCCCATTCCCCCCACTCTTCCGCCCGCCCGGACGCGCCCATGACTCCTAGCTGACTCCCTTACTGCCAGTGCCGGATCCCGACACCACGTGCCCCCTTAGCGACAACGGCCCCCCCCATGCCGACCGCCCTGCTGCCCCACGCATGGGACGGCCCCATCTACTGACAGCACTACCTCAATGTGAATGGATGTTGTGAAACCCCCTTGCTGCCTATCGCCCGACACCCGTCCCCTCCTGCTATGCTCCTGCTATCGCCTATATGCTCCCCCCCACAGTTTTGTCCCCCCAGTTGCATGACGCCACCACTATCCGAACTATACAGGCCCTGACCCAACGACCCCCATAACAGGGGCTTACACAGCTACAGTTCCTCTCTGTCCTCCCGTGTGGGGATTACTGCCTGCATCCCTGCTTACTTACTAGTGTGAGAAGCCTGTATTGTTCAGTGGATGAAATGCCAAATTGCCTAGATTTATATGCAGAAAAGTTGCGCGATTGGCTGACCGCGGCCGAATGTTGACGCCGCGCCAGCAGATGATTCATCCTGTTTTATGCTTGAAGATGCAACAATAAAAACAAGTTTAAACAAGCATTGGAAATGCAATAGGTCTCGCAATAGAATAGTTAGACATTTTTCTTTTTGCAAATGGAAGAGTGGCGTTGCGTGGATGAGTGGCGTTGCGTGGATGAGTGGCGTTGCGTGGATGAGTGGCGTTGCGAGTGGCGTTGCGTGTGTGAGTGGCGTTGCGTGTGTGAGTGGCGTTGCGTGTGTGAGTGGCGTTGCGTATGTGAGTGGCGTAGCGTATGTGAGTGGCGTAGCGTGTGTGAGTGGCGTTGCGTGTGTGAGTGGCGTTGCGTGTGTGAAGGATTGGTAGTGCGGGCAATGCTGCTTGGGGTATCTGCGAGATTTGTGTAAGTAAATGGAGAGGGGGGAGAGAGTTGTAAGAGAGAGTGAAAGAGGCAGAATCGTTGAGAGGAAAAGAAAGTGCGAATCTGTAAGCTGAGAGATGTGGCATAACAGAAGGATTGGTAGTGCGGGCACTGCTGCTTGGGGTATCTGCAAGATTTGTGTAAGTAAATGGAGAGGGGGGAGAGAGTTGGAAGAGAGAGTGAAAGAGGCAGAAACGTGGAGAGTAAAAGAAAGAGCGAAGGAATCTGTAAGCTGAGAGATGTGGCATAACAGAAGGATTGGTAGTGCGGGCACTGCTGCTTGGGGTATCTGTGAGATTTGTGTAAGTAAATGGAGAGGGGGGAGAGAGTTGGAAGAGAGAGTGAAAGAGGCAGAAACGTTGAGAGGAAAAGAAAGTGCGAATCTGTAAACTGAGAGATGTGGCATAACAGAAGGATTGGTAGTGCGGGCACTGCTGCTTGGGGTATCTGCGAGATTTGTGTAAGTAAATGGAGAGGGGGGAGAGAGTTGGAAGAGAGAGTGAAAGAGGCAGAAACGTGGAGAGTAAAAGAAAGAGCGAAGGAATATGTAAGCTGAGAGATGTGGCATAACAGAAGCATTGGTAGTGCGGGCACTGCTGCTTGGGGTATCTGCGAGATTTGTGTAAGTAAATGGAGAGGGGGGAGAGAGTTGGAAGAGAGAGTGAAAGAGGCAGAAACGTGGAGAGTAAAAGAAAGAGCGAAGGAATCTGTAAGCTGAGAGATGTGGCATAACAGAAAGATTGGTAGTGCGGGCACTGCTGCTTGGGGTATCTGCGAGATTTGTGTAAGTAAATGGAGAGGGGGGAGAGAGTTGGAAGAGAGAGTGAAAGAGGCAGAAACGTTGAGAGGAAAAGAAAGTGCGAATCTGTAAGCTGAGAGATGTGGCATAACAGAAGGATTGGTAGTGCGGGCACTGCTGCTTGGGGTATCTGCGAGATTTGTGTAAGTAAATGGAGAGGGGGGAGAGAGTTGGAAGAGAGAGTGAAAGAGGCAGAAACGTGGAGAGTAAAAGAAAGAGCGAAGGAATCTGTAAGCTGAGAGATGTGGCATAACAGAAGGATTGGTAGTGCGGGCACTGCTGCTTGGGGTATCTGCGAGATTTGTGTAAGTAAATGGAGAGGGGGGAGAGAGTTGGAAGAGAGAGTGAAAGAGGCAGAAACGTGGAGAGTAAAAGAAAGAGCGAAGGAATATGTAAGCTGAGAGATGTGGCATAACAGAAGGCTTGGTAGTGCGGGTACTGCTGCTTGTGGTATCTGCGAGATTTGTGTAAGTAAATGGAGAGGGGGAGAGAGTTGTAAGAGAGAGTGAAAGAGGCAGAATCGTTGAGAGGAAAAGAAAGTGCGAATCTGTAAGCTGAGAGATGTGGCATAACAGAAGGATTGGTAGTGCGGGCACTGCTGCTTGGGGTATCTGCGAGATTTGTGTAAGTAAATGGAGAGGGGGGAGAGAGTTGGAAGAGAGAGTGAAAGAGGCAGAAACGTTGAGAGGAAAAGAAAGTACGAATCTGTAAGCTGGGAGATGTGGCATAACAGAAGGATTGGTAGTGCGGGCACTGCTGCTTGGGGTATCTGCGAGATTTGTGTAAGTAAATGGAGAGGGGGGAGAGAGTTGGAAGAGAGAGTGAAAGAGGCAGAAACGTGGAGAGTAAAAGAAAGAGCGAAGGAATCTGTAAGCTGAGAGATGTGGCATAACTGAAGGATTGGTAGTGCGGGCACTGCTGCTTGGGGTATCTGCGAGATTTGTGTAAGTAAATGGAGAGGGGGGAGAGAGTTGGAAGAGAGAGTGAAAGAGGCAGAAACGTGGAGAGTAAAAGAAAGAGCGAAGGAATCTGTAAGCTGAGAGATGTGGCATAACAGAAGGATTGGTAGTGCGGGCACTGCTGCTCGGGGTATCTGCGAGATTTGTGTAAGTAAATGGAGAGGGGGGAGAGAGTTGGAAGAGAGAGTGAAAGAGGCAGAAACGTGGAGAGTAAAAGAAAGAGCGAAGGAATATGTAAGCTGAGAGATGTGGCATAACAGAAGGCTTGGTAGTGCGGGCAATGCTGCTTGGGGTATCTGCGAGATTTGTGTAAGTAAATGGAGAGGGGGGAGAGAGTTGTAAGAGAGAGTGAAAGAGGCAGAATCGTTGAGAGGAAAAGAAAGTGCGAATCTGTAAGCTGAGAGATGTGGCATAACAGAAGGATTGGTAGTGCGGGCACTGCTGCTTGGGGTATCTGCGAGATTTGTGTAAGTAAATGGAGAGGGGGGAGAGAGTTGGAAGAGAGAGTGAAAGAGGCAGAAACGTGGAGAGTAAAAGAAAGAGCGAAGGAATCTGTAAGCTGAGAGATGTGGCATAACAGAAGGAATGGTAGTGCGGGCACTGCTGCTTGGGGTATCTGCGAGATTTGTGTAAGTAAATGGAGAGGGGGGAGAGAGTTGGAAGAGAGAGTGAAAGAGGCAGAAACGTGGAGAGTAAAAGAAAGAGCGAAGGAATATGTAAGCTGAGAGATGTGGCATAACAGAAGGCTTGGTAGTGCGGGCACTGCTGCTTGTGGTATCTGCGAGATTTGTGTAAGTAAATGGAGAGGGGGGAGAGAGTTGTAAGAGAGAGTGAAAGAGGCAGAATCGTTGAGAGGAAAAGAAAGTGCGAATCTGTAAGCTGAGAGATGTGGCATAACAGAAGGATTGGTAGTGCGGGCACTGCTGCTTGGGGTATCTGCGAGATTTGTGTAAGTAAATGGAGAGGGGGGAGAGAGTTGGAAGAGAGAGTGAAAGAGGCAGAAACGTGGAGAGTAAAAGAAAGAGCGAAGGAATCTGTAAGCTGAGAGATGTGGCATAACAGAAGGAATGGTAGTGCGGGCACTGCTGCTTGGGGTATCTGCAAGGTTTGTGTAAGTAAATGGAGAGGGGGGAGAGAGTTGGAAGAGAGAGTGAAAGAGGCAGAAACGTGGAGAGTAAAAGAAAGAGCGAAGGAATATGTAAGCTGAGAGATGTGGCATAACAGAAGGATTGGTAGTGCGGGCACTGCTGCTTGGGGTATCTGCGAGATTTGTGTAAGTAAATGGAGAGGGGGAGAGAGTTGGAAGTGAGAGTGAAAGAGGCAGAAACGTGGAGAGTAAAAGAAAGAGCGAAGGAATCTGTAAGCTAAGAGATGTGGCATAACAGAAGGATTGGTAGTGCGGGCACTGCTGCTTGGGGTATCTGCGAGATTTGTGTAAGTAAATGGAGAGGGGGGAGAGAGTTGGAAGAGAGAGTGAAAGAGGCAGAAACGTGGAGAGTAAAAGAAAGAGCGAAGGAATCTGTAAGCTGAGAGATGTGGCATAACAGAAGGATTGGTAGTGCGGGCACTGCTGCTTGGGGTATCTGCGAGATTTGTGTAAGTAAATGGAGAGGGGGGAGAGAGTTGGAAGAGAGAGTGAAAGAGGCAGAAACGTGGAGAGTAAAAGAAAGAGCGAAGGAATATGTAAGCTGAGAGATGTGGCATAACAGAAGGATTGGTAGTGCGGGCACTGCTGCTTAGGGTATCTGCGAGATTTGTGTAAGTAAATGGAGAGGGGGGAGAGAGTTGGAAGAGAGAGTGAAAGAGGCAGAAACGTGGAGAGTAAAAGAAAGAGCGAAGGAATATGTAAGCTGAGAGATGTGGCATAACAGAAGGATTGGTAGTGCGGGCACTGCTGCTTAGGGTTTCTGCGCGATTTGTGTAAGTAAATGGAGAGGGGGGAGAGAGTTGGAAGAGAGAGTGAAAGAGGCAGAAACGTGGAGAGTAAAAGAAAGAGCGAAGGAATATGTAAGCTGAGAGATGTGGCATAACAGAAGGATTGGTAGTGCGGGCACTGCTGCTTGGGGTATCTGCGAGATTTGTGTAAGTAAATGGAGAGGGGGGAGAGAGTTGGAAGAGAGAGTGAAAGAGGCAGAAACGTGGAGAGTAAAAGAAAGAGCAAAGGAATCTGTAAGCTGAGAGATGTGGCATAACAGAAAGATTGGTAGTGCGGGCACTGCTGCTTGGGGTATCTGCGAGATTTGTGTAAGTAAATGGAGAGGGGGGGAGAGAGTTGGAAGAGAGAGTGAAAGAGGCAGAAACGTTGAGAGGAAAAGAAAGTGCGAATCTGTAAACTGAGAGATGTGGCATAACAGAAGGATTGGTAGTGCGGGCACTGCTGCTTGGGGTATCTGCGAGATTTGTGTAAGTAAATGGAGAGGGGGGAGAGAGTTGGAAGAGAGAGTGAAAGAGGCAGAAACGTGGAGAGTAAAAGAAAGAGCGAAGGAATATGTAAGCTGAGAGATGTGGCATAACAGAAGGATTGGTAGTGCGGGCACTGCTGCTTGGGGTATCTGCGAGATTTGTGTAAGTAAATGGAGAGGGGGGAGAGAGTTGGAAGAGAGAGTGAAAGAGGCAGAAACGTGGAGAGTAAAAGAAAGAGCGAAGGAATCTGTAAGCTGAGAGATGTGGCATAACAGAAAGATTGGTAGTGCAAGCACTGCTGCTTGGGGTATCTGCGAGATTTGTGTAAGTAAATGGAGAGGGGGGAGAGAGTTGGAAGAGAGAGTGAAAGAGGCAGAAACGTTGAGAGGAAAAGAAAGTGCGAATCTGTAAGCTGAGAGATGTGGCATAACAGAAGGATTGGTAGTGCGGGCACTGCTGCTTGGGGTATCTGCGAGATTTGTGTAAGTAAATGGAGAGGGGGGAGAGAGTTGGAAGAGAGAGTGAAAGAGGCAGAAACGTGGAGAGTAAAAGAAAGAGCGAAGGAATCTGTAAGCTGAGAGATGTGGCATAACAGAAGGATTGGTAGTGCGGGCACTGCTGCTTGGGGTATCTGCGAGATTTGTGTAAGTAAATGGAGAGGGGGGAGAGAGTTGGAAGAGAGAGTGAAAGAGGCAGAAACGTGGAGAGTAAAAGAAAGAGCGAAGGAATATGTAAGCTGAGAGATGTGGCATAACAGAAGGCTTGGTAGTGCGGGCACTGCTGCTTGTGGTATCTGCGAGATTTGTGTAAGTAAATGGAGAGGGGGGAGAGAGTTGTAAGAGAGAGTGAAAGAGGCAGAATCGTTGAGAGGAAAAGAAAGTGCGAATCTGTAAGCTGAGAGATGTGGCATAACAGAAGGATTGGTAGTGCAGGCACTGCTGCTTGGGGTATCTGCGAGATTTGTGTAAGTAAATGGAGAGGGGGGAGAGAGTTGGAAGAGAGAGTGAAAGAGGCAGAAACGTTGAGAGGAAAAGAAAGTGCGAATCTGTAAGCTGGGAGATGTGGCATAACAGAAGGATTGGTAGTGCGGGCACTGCTGCTTGGGGTATCTGCGAGATTTGTGTAAGTAAATGGAGAGGGGGGAGAGAGTTGGAAGAGAGAGTGAAAGAGGCAGAAACGTGGAGAGTAAAAGAAAGAGCAAAGGAATCTGTAAGCTGAGAGATGTGGCATAACAGAAGGATTGGTAGTGCGGGCACTGCTGCTTGGGGTATCTGCGAGATTTGTGTAAGTAAATGGAGAGGGGGGAGAGAGTTGGAAGAGAGAGTGAAAGAGGCAGAAACGTGGAGAGTAAAAGAAAGAGCGAAGGAATCTGTAAGCTGAGAGATGTGGCATAACAGAAGGATTGGTAGTGCGGGCACTGCTGCTCGGGGTATCTGCGAGATTTGTGTAAGTAAATGGAGAGGGGGGAGAGAGTTGGAAGAGAGAGTGAAAGAGGCAGAAACGTGGAGAGTAAAAGAAAGAGCGAAGGAATATGTAAGCTGAGAGATGTGGCATAACAGAAGGCTTGGTAGTGCGGGCAATGCTGCTTGGGGTATCTGCGAGATTTGTGTAAGTAAATGGAGAGGGGGGAGAGAGTTGTAAGAGAGAGTGAAAGAGGCAGAATCGTTGAGAGGAAAAGAAAGTGCGAATCTGTAAGCTGAGAGATGTGGCATAACAGAAGGATTGGTAGTGCGGGCACTGCTGCTTGGGGTATCTGCGAGATTTGTGTAAGTAAATGGAGAGGGGGGAGAGAGTTGGAAGAGAGAGTGAAAGAGGCAGAAACGTGGAGAGTAAAAGAAAGAGCGAAGGAATCTGTAAGCTGAGAGATGTGGCATAACAGAAGGAATGGTAGTGCGGGCACTGCTGCTTGGGGTATCTGCGAGATTTGTGTAAGTAAATGGAGAGGGGGGAGAGAGTTGGAAGAGAGAGTGAAAGAGGCAGAAACGTGGAGAGTAAAAGAAAGAGCGAAGGAATATGTAAGCTGAGAGATGTGGCATAACAGAAGGCTTGGTAGTGCGGGCACTGCTGCTTGTGGTATCTGCGAGATTTGTGTAAGTAAATGGAGAGGGGGGAGAGAGTTGTAAGAGAGAGTGAAAGAGGCAGAATCGTTGAGAGGAAAAGAAAGTGCGAATCTGTAAGCTGAGAGATGTGGCATAACAGAAGGATTGGTAGTGCGGGCACTGCTGCTTGGGGTATCTGCGAGATTTGTGTAAGTAAATGGAGAGGGGGGAGAGAGTTGGAGGAGAGAGTGAAAGAGGCAGAAACGTGGAGAGTAAAAGAAAGAGCGAAGGAATCTGTAAGCTGAGAGATGTGGCATAACAGAAGGAATGGTAGTGCGGGCACTGCTGCTTGGGGTATCTGCAAGATTTGTGTAAGTAAATGGAGAGGGGGGAGAGAGTTGGAAGAGAGAGTGAAAGAGGCAGAAACGTGGAGAGTAAAAGAAAGAGCGAAGGAATATGTAAGCTGAGAGATGTGGCATAACAGAAGGATTGGTAGTGCGGGCACTGCTGCTTGGGGTATCTGCGAGATTTGTGTAAGTAAATGGAGAGGGGGGAGAGAGTTGGAAGAGAGAGTGAAAGAGGCAGAAACGTGGAGAGTAAAAGAAAGAGCGAAGGAATCTGTAAGCTAAGAGATGTGGCATAACAGAAGGATTGGTAGTGCGGGCACTGCTGCTTGGGGTATCTGCGAGATTTGTGTAAGTAAATGGAGAGGGGGGAGAGAGTTGGAAGAGAGAGTGAAAGAGGCAGAAACGTGGAGAGTAAAAGAAAGAGCGAAGGAATCTGTAAGCTGAGAGATGTGGCATAACAGAAGGATTGGTAGTGCGGGCACTGCTGCTTGGGGTATCTGCGAGATTTGTGTAAGTAAATGGAGAGGGGGGAGAGAGTTGGAAGAGAGAGTGAAAGAGGCAGAAACGTGGAGAGTAAAAGAAAGAGCGAAGGAATATGTAAGCTGAGAGATGTGGCATAACAGAAGGATTGGTAGTGCGGGCACTGCTGCTTAGGGTATCTGCGAGATTTGTGTAAGTAAATGGAGAGGGGGAGAGAGTTGGAAGAGAGAGTGAAAGAGGCAGAAACGTGGAGAGTAAAAGAAAGAGCGAAGGAATATGTAAGCTGAGAGATGTGGCATAACAGAAGGATTGGTAGTGCGGGCACTGCTGCTTAGGGTTTCTGCGCGATTTGTGTAAGTAAATGGAGAGGGGGGAGAGAGTTGGAAGAGAGAGTGAAAGAGGCAGAAACGTGGAGAGTAAAAGAAAGAGCGAAGGAATATGTAAGCTGAGAGATGTGGCATAACAGAAGGATTGGTAGTGCGGGCACTGCTGCTTGGGGTATCTGCGAGATTTGTGTAAGTAAATGGAGAGGGGGGAGAGAGTTGGAAGAGAGAGTGAAAGAGGCAGAAACGTGGAGAGTAAAAGAAAGAGCGAAGGAATCTGTAAGCTAAGAGATGTGGCATAACAGAAGGATTGGTAGTGCGGGCACTGCTGCTTGGGGTATCTGCGAGATTTGTGTAAGTAAATGGAGAGGGGGAGAGAGTTGGAAGAGAGAGTGAAAGAGGCAGAAACGTGGAGAGTAAAAGAAAGAGCGAAGGAATCTGTAAGCTGAGAGATGTGGCATAACAGAAGGATTGGTAGTGCGGGCACTGCTGCTTGGGGTATCTGCGAGATTTGTGTAAGTAAATGGAGAGGGGGGAGAGAGTTGGAAGAGAGAGTGAAAGAGGCAGAAACTTGGAGAGTAAAAGAAAGAGCGAAGGAATATGTAAGCTGAGAGATGTGGCATAACAGAAGGATTGGTAGTGCGGGCACTGCTGCTTGGGGTATCTGCGAGATTTGTGTAAGTAAATGGAGAGGGGGGAGAGAGTTGGAAGAGAGAGTGAAAGAGGCAGAAACGTGGAGAGTAAAAGAAAGAGCGAAGGAATATGTAAGCTGAGAGATGTGGCATAACAGAAGGATTGGTAGTGCGGGCACTGCTGCTTAGGGTTTCTGCGAGATTTGTGTAAGTAAATGGAGAGGGGGGAGAGAGTTGGAAGAGAGAGTGAAAGAGGCAGAAACGTGGAGAGTAAAAGAAAGAGCGAAGGAATATGTAAGCTGAGAGATGTGGCATAACAGAAGGATTGGTAGTGCGGGCACTGCTGCTTGGGGTATCTGCGAGATTTGTGTAAGTAAATGGAGAGGGGGGAGAGAGTTGGAAGAGAGAGTGAAAGAGGCAGAAACGTGGAGAGTAAAAGAAAGAGCGAAGGAATCTGTAAGCTAAGAGATGTGGCATAACAGAAGGATTAGTAGTGCGGGCACTGCTGCTTGGGGTATCTGCGAGATTTGTGTAAGTAAATGGAGAGGGGGGAGAGAGTTGGAAGAGAGAGTGAAAGAGGCAGAAACGTGGAGAGTAAAAGAAAGAGCGAAGGAATCTGTAAGCTGAGAAATGTGGCATAACAGAAGGATTGGTAGTGCGGGCACTGCTGCTTGGGGTATCTGCGAGATTTGTGTAAGTAAATGGAGAGGGGGGAGAGAGTTGGAAGAGAGAGTGAAAGAGGCAGAAACTTGGAGAGTAAAAGAAAGAGCGAAGGAATATGTAAGCTGAGAGATGTGGCATAACAGAAGGATTGGTAGTGCGGGCACTGCTGCTTGGGGTATCTGCGAGATTTGTGTAAGTAAATGGAGAGGGGGGAGAGAGTTGGAAGAGAGACTGAAAGAGGCAGAAACGTGGAGAGTAAAAGAAAGAGCGAAGGAATATGTAAGCTGAGAGATGTGGCATAACAGAAGGCTTGGTAGTGCGGTATTGCGGGCACTGCTGCTTGGGGTATCTGCGAGATTTGTGTAAGTAAATGGAGAGGGGGGAGAGAGTTGGAAGAGAGAGTGAAAGAGGCAGAAACGATGAGAGGAAAAGAAAGTGCGAATCTGTAAGCTGAGAGATGTGGCATAACAGAAGGATTGGTAGTGCGGGCACTGCTGCTTGGGGTATCTGCGAGATTTGTGTAAGTAAATGGAGAGGGGGAGAGAGTTGGAAGAGAGAGTGAAAGAGGCAGAAACGTGGAGAGTAAAAGAAAGAGCGAAGGAATATGTAAGCTGAGAGATGTGGCATAACAGAAGGATTGGTAGTGCGGGCAATGCTGCTTGGGGTATCTGCGCGATTTGTGTAAGTAAATGGAGAGGGGGGAGAGAGTTGGAAGAGAGAGTGAAAGAGGCAGAAACGTGGAGAGTAAAAGAAAGAGCGAAGGAATATGTAAGCTGAGAGATGTGGCATAACAGAAGGATTGGTAGTGCGGGCACTGCTGCTTGGGGTATCTGCGAGATTTGTGTAAGTAAATGGAGAGGGGGGAGAGAGTTGGAAGAGAGAGTGAAAGAGGCAGAAACGTGGAGAGTAAAAGAAAGAGCGAAGGAATCTGTAAGCTAAGAGATGTGTCATAACAGAAGGATTGGTAGTGCGGGCACTGCTGCTTGGGGTATCTGCGAGATTTGTGTAAGTAAATGGAGAGGGGGGAGAGAGTTGGAAGAGAGAGTGAAAGAGGCAAAAACGTGGAGAGTAAAAGAAAGAGCGAAGGAATCTGTAAGCTGAGAGATGTGGCATAACAGAAGGATTGGTAGTGCGGGCACTGCTGCTTGGGGTATCTGCGAGATTTGTGTAAGTAAATGGAGAGGGGGGAGAGAGTTGGAAGAGAGAGTGAAAGAGGCAGAAACGTGGAGAGTAAAAGAAAGAGCGAAGGAATATGTAAGCTGAGAGATGTGGCATAACAGAAGGATTGGTAGTGCGGGCACTGCTGCTTGGGGTATCTGCGCGATTTGTGTAAGTAAATGGAGAGGGGGGAGAGAGTTGGAAGAGAGAGTGAAAGAGGCAGAAACGTGGAGAGTAAAAGAAAGAGCGAAGGAATATGTAAGCTGAGAGATGTGGCATAACAGAAGGATTGGTAGTGCGGGCACTGCTGCTTGGAGTATCTGCGAGATTTGTGTAAGTAAATGGAGAGGGGGGAGAGAGTTGGAAGAGAGAGTGAAAGAGGCAGAAACGTGGAGAGTAAAAGAAAGAGCGAAGGAATCTGTAAGCTAAGAGATGTGGCATAACAGAAGGATTGGTAGTGCGGGCACTGCTGCTTGGGGTATCTGCGAGATTTGTGTAAGTAAATGGAGAGGGGGAGAGAGTTGGAAGAGAGAGTGAAAGAGGCAAAAACGTGGAGAGTAAAAGAAAGAGCGAAGGAATCTGTAAGCTGAGAGATGTGGCATAACAGAAGGATTGGTAGTGCGGGCACTGCTGCTTGGGGTATCTGCGAGATTTGTGTAAGTAAATGGAGAGGGGGGAGAGAGTTGGAAGAGAGAGTGAAAGAGGCAGAAACTTGGAGAGTAAAAGAAAGAGCGAAGGAATATGTAAGCTGAGAGATGTGGCATAACAGAAGGATTGGTAGTGCGGGCACTGCTGCTTGGGGTATCTGCGAGATTTGTGTAAGTAAATGGAGAGGGGGGAGAGAGTTGGAAGAGAGAGTGAAAGAGGCAGAAACGTGGAGAGTAAAAGAAAGAGCGAAGGAATATGTAAGCTGAGAGATGTGGCATAACAGAAGGATTGGTAGTGCGGGCACTGCTGCTTGGGGTATCTGCGCGATTTGTGTAAGTAAATGGAGAGGGGGGAGAGAGTTGGAAGAGAGAGTGAAAGAGGCAGAAACGTGGAGAGTAAAAGAAAGAGCGAAGGAATATGTAAGCTGAGAGATGTGGCATAACAGAAGGATTGGTAGTGCGGGCACTGCTGCTTGGGGTATCTGCGAGATTTGTGTAAGTAAATGGAGAGGGGGGAGAGAGTTGGAAGAGAGAGTGAAAGAGGCAGAAACTTGGAGAGTAAAAGAAAGAGCGAAGGAATATGTAAGCTGAGAGATGTGGCATAACAGAAGGATTGGTAGTGCGGGCACTGCTGCTTGGGGTATCTGCGAGATTTGTGTAAGTAAATGGAGAGGGGGAGAGAGTTGGAAGAGAGAGTGAAAGAGGCAGAAACGTGGAGAGTAAAAGAAAGAGCGAAGGAATATGTAAGCTGAGAGATGTGGCATAACAGAAGGATTGGTAGTGCGGGCACTGCTGCTTGGGGTATCTGCGAGATTTGTGTAAGTAAATGGAGAGGGGGGAGAGAGTTGGAAGAGAGAGTGAAAGAGGCAGAAACGTGGAGAGTAAAAGAAAGAGCGAAGGAATCTGTAAGCTGAGAGATGTGGCATAACAGAAGGATTGGTAGTGCGGGCACTGCTGCTTGGGGTATCTGCGCGATTTGTGTAAGTAAATGGAGAGGGAAATTGTAAAACAGACGGAGGGCATTGCTGTGGGGAGGGGGTGTAGAAGAAATGCACAAGGCGGGCAGGGGAGGGGGCGGAGCGGGGAGAGCGGCATGTGGATTGTAAAACAGACGGAGGGCATTGCTGTGGGGAGGGGGTGTAGGAGAAATGCACAAGGCGGGCAGGGGAGGGGGCGGAGCGGGGAGAGCGGCATGTGGGTGTGAAGAAGCCGGGGCCTTTGAAGTGAAGCTAAGCTTCACTTCAAAAGGTGTCGGAGGAATGCGGCTGAGGGAACAGATGGCGATTGCGGCTGTGCACGCGCTTTTAAGCTCAATGCACATGCGCATTGAGCTTAAAAGTCACGGGCACTGCAAGGAATCGTCACGATTCCTTGCTTCTTAGTTAAAGGTTGTTTAAGCCGCAATAGGCTCGCAAGCTCGATGCGCATGCGCATCGACAGGCGAGACCTAAAAAATAAAATGAGTATCAATTTGTCATCTGGCCATCTGCCATTCATTGATACATAAAAAAGACGTTTTTACTCAGGTCTTTGAAAGAAGGTTATCGTGCAATTTACACCTTCATATGCGTAAAACCTTTGCTGTGTGTATTCATACCAGAGGACAAAGCGCTGTTGTGGTGTTATGGTAATAAAAGAGGTACACTCCTTTTACCCTCTTTGTTCACCATGGCTTCTCTATGAGGTGCCGCAATTAATTTTTTTATGACCACAATAAACGTTCTTTTTTAGAATTGAACTACAATCCCCGATGTTTGACACGCAACGTAATGACATCTTTAAGTATGCCTATACCACTACGTTTTTTTCTTAAACAAAACTACATTTCCCGAGATTTGATACGTGACGGGATGACGTCATCACGCATGCCAGCGTGACGCTCACCAGGAAACGAGAGAAGCTTCGATAGGGCATATCGGTTAGTCTCAACCTGGTCCCGGTACCTCCCCGACAGCCCGGATGACCGCGGCGAGGTACCGACCGACAGGTGAGTAAATGAGACTTTTGTGTGATTTTGGGTGCGATAGGCTTAGCTCTTTTCCAGTCCTCTTGTGACCTTCAGGATTTGTACCTGTCATAGCAAGGCTGTTTATGTTATGAGAGAGTGAGAGGGCAAGGATAAAATAGCGCTTTTAGCTTGTTTGACAGTGACGAAACGATAATCAAGGGACCTTGATTTAAGAGAAATATGTATTTATAATGGTTCCCATACGTCATAGCGAAGTCATCGCGGATCAGGAGGTATATGTGTATCTCCAAGTTCGTTTTCTTGGTGGCATATATGTATCATGAGTACGGTACATTTTGCTACATACACATGTCCTTTATTTTAGTTGATATACCTAGTGGAGACACCTAGTGGAGACAGAACGAGTTATCTTTTGCTCATTTTACTTGATGATCAGGAACCACTCATCACTGAGATGTTCCTTCATTACATCTAGAGTACGACAATTTGAATATGAGTGCACCATAAGATCCAGTGCAAGTTGTCTGTTATGTTTTAAACGTTCAGGGTTTTGTGTGTGTTGTAGAGTATTGTGATGAGACATGAGACATAAGGGTGAGACGGAGCATCATTGAACATGATGTATTGCTGAGTTTTTCTCCCGTTTAGAGCGGTGCCTTCTTTTTTGCCTGAGCTGGTGCCAGGTGGGGTGAGGTAGTTCCCTCAGATATTCAAGGTAAGAATGGTGAATTTTATTTCCACAAGAAAGTGTGTTAGGTGGCAACACTGCGTTACTTGCACTGTTTTTAAATGTGAATATGAGAGTTGTCTCCAGATAAGATGCCTCTTTGTATTTGTATTTTTTCTAGATTTCTCGAGGAGACTTGAGTATCACTGAGGAGAAATTCGTGTATATTGCTCTACCAACAATCAGGTTGTATGGTGATCAGCAATTACTTTATATATAATTTTTTTACTTCATTGCAGTAGCTAACTTTTTTTACTAGGTCCTGATGAATGCACAAGGCATAATTTTGCTGCTAATGTGCTGAAACATGTTGACCATTTGAACACCATTGAGACAGTTATTTGTTGAAACTGTCAGTTTGCACTGTTTTTAACTTTGGTCCACGGTGTACAAGATTAAACTGTTTGGGTCCACTGCGCTCCAATTTTAACATCACTTTTTCACCGTTGCACTGCACTTATTTCCCATTCACTCAATTGCTCACTTCTGATAACTAGATAAATTATCTTCATAATAAAACATCCTCGGGCTCCTTCACCATTATGATGAAGTTGTAGCCCTTAAAGCCACTAGTTTGGCTTTCAGAGGAGACCCAGATGATGAAGCATGTCACCCACCTGGGTGAGTGATGGGAATCCGAGAAAATAATGCGTATTTTTTCAGTTAAATACATATTTGACGGTACTATCCAGGAGTAATATCTCATATTCATTGGTAGCCTGTAGACCATGGGATATTCTTGTTTGTAGAGTTGCATATTAGGGGCACATTATTTCATTTGGTCTTTAAAATAGCCTCTGACCCTATCCAAAGTCGTTTTTTTGACCCAGTCCAACAGACAGGTGCCATTGCCAAGGAAATGTAGGGAAAGACAGTCCAAACAGTGAATGCAGTGGGGAAGAGGGTTGTCATCACGGCTGGCTCCGTGACTGGCGTGTGGCAGGTGCTTTGCCTACGGAGACTCCCAGGCTCTTCTTCGGACGCCCCCTAGATCTTTTTGGTGGTGGGGGCCCTGCTGAATGGCCAGTGGCGTCAGAGAACTCGCCCCTCTCTGTTGGCGCATGGGAGGATGGTGCACTGTCATCCTGTGGCACAACAGGAGGGGATGGAGGTGGTGGTTGGGACACATGCCTGTCCCTCTGCAACGCCACTTGTTGGCCCATGAGGTCCACCATCTGTCCAAGGCGGTTGTCGATGGACCTCATCAGCAGGATGAGCTCCCTTAACAGTTCATCCGACCGGCCACTTTGTCCCTGGACCTCTAGGTATGCCTGCACAACTCTGGTGAAGTGGTCCAGGGATGGTGTCCACTCCTCCCAAGGTCTGGTGGTGACCCTGGCCCTCCACTGCTCTGCTGCCACGGACCTCTTGCCTCGCCACTGTGGGTCCACGCACTCTCTCCCTGCCCTCCACTGTTGTTTCTGTGGGCTGGTCATACCTTGGGACAGGTAGGGTGCTGCAGGTGGTACTGGTGGTACTAGTGGTAGTGGCGGTGGTGGTAGTGGTGGCTGCGGTGGAGGCAGAGGCTGTGACAGCAGGGGTCTGCTGCGCTGTAGTTGCAGCAGACATGGTGGTGGGGAGAATGGGGGCCTGGGACCTCTGGGTCTGTGGCACACCAGATGGGCCGGGCCGGAGCTCATCGTCCAAACTGTCCTGGGAGTCCACATCTGAGAGTCCATGTGCCAGGGGTGGAGACTGGCTCTGCTGGTCGTTCAGGTGGTCCTCAGCATTTAGTTCTTCATCACCTGTGGAGTAGATGGGTAATGGTCAGTGTTGGGCACTGTGCAAGTATTGTATCATCTGCATATCATCGACTGCCTGTACACTACACAGTTATGAAGTCACCAGTAGTACAATTCATGGCAACACTGTGTGTAATATCATAGTGCAGAGGAACATAATTTACTCATACGTGTTGAATGTCAATGCATTGCATGCAATTGTTGTGTTTAGGAATGCAGGTCTACCGCACACACACATACATCAGGAAGAGTTGAGATAGCTACCTACCTGTTAAGTGAGGGTGAAGAGTGCAATGGCTGACACTTGCTCCTGGGTGGGGGAGGCCTGTATCCTGCTCAGCTGTGGGCCAGGGGGCATGGTGGGAGTGGTAGTGCAGGCCTCCCTCCAACAGACAGACATCACAAGCAAGATAGCTACCTACCTTTTAGGTGAGGGTGAAGAGTGCAATGGCTGACACATGCTCCTGGGTGGGGCAGGCCTCTCTCCTGCTCAGCTGTGGGACAGGAGGCATGGTGGGAGTGATAGTGCAGGCCTCCCTCCCCCAAACACCGTCCAAGTGAAAATGGCTACCTACCTGTAAGTTTGTTTGTTGAACAGTGCAATGGCTGACACATGCTCCTGGGTGGGAGAGGCCTCTATTCTGCTCAGCTGTGGGACAAGATTGCATAGTGGGAGTGGTAGTGCAGGCCTCCCTCCCCCAAACACCCTCCAAGTGAAGATGGCTACCTACCTGTAAGTTTGTTTGTTGAGCAGTGCAATGGCTGGCACATGCTCCTGGGTGGGGGAGGCCTCTATCCTGCTCAGCTGTGGGACAGGGGGCATGGTGGGAGGGGTAGTGCAGGCCTCCCTCCAACAGACAGACATCACAAGCAAGATAGCTACCTACCTGTTTGGTGAGGGTGAAGAGTGCAATGGCTGACACATGCTCCTGGGTGGGGGAGGCCTCCATGCTGCTGGAGTGTGGGCCAGGGGACATGCTGGGAGTAGTGATACAGGCCTCCCAAACCCAAACAGGGCTCCAATACAAGATGCCTACCTACCTGTAAATCTGTTTGTTGAACTGTGCAATGGCTGACACTTGCTCCTGGGTGGGGGAGGCCTCCATGCTGCTGGACTGTGGGCCAGGGGACATGCTGGGAGTAGTGATACAGGCCTCCCAAACCCAAACAGTGCTTCAATACAAGATGCCTACCTACCTGTAAGTCTGTTTGTTGAACTGTGCAATGGCTGACACTTGCTCCTGGGTGGGGGAGGCCTCTCTCCTACTCAGCTGTGGGACAGGAGGCATGGTGAGAGTGGTAGTGCAGGCCTCCCTCCAACAGACAGACATCACAAGAAAGATAGCTACCTACCTGTTAGGTGAGGGGAACAGTGCAATGGCTGACACATGCTTCTGGGTGGGGAGGCCTCTATCCAGCTCAGCTGTGGGATGGGGGGCATGGTGGGAGTGGTAGTACAGGCCTCCCTCCAACAGACAGACATCACAAGCAAGATATCTACCTACCTGTTAGGCGAGGGTGAACAGTGCAATGGCTGTCACATGCTTCTGGGTGGGGGAAGGCCTCTATCCTGCTCAGCTGTGGGACAGGGGGCATGGTGGGAGTGGTAGTGCAGGCCTCCCTCCCCTATACAGGCCTCCTAAGCTAGATGGCCAGCTACCTGTTGTGTGAGGGTGGACAGTGTAATGGTATTTAGGTATTGCAAGGAAGTACTTCTCAGTGTGTTGTTTGGCATTTGTTTGTACTTACCAGCCTCCGCTCCCCCAGCTATTCCTGTGAGACTCTCAGGAAGCAGTATGGCAAGCACCTTCTCCTCCCATGGTGTGAATGTTTTCGGTGGAATGGGAGGGCCACTGCCAGTCACGTTCGCCAGCGTCCAGTTCTTACTCCTCCTCTCCTAGACAACCCTCTTGAGATCATGCCACCGCTTCATGATCTCCTTCTTGGATCTTGGGGTGGTCCCTACTGCATTCACCCTTTGGACTATCCTTTCCCACATTTGTGTCCTCGTGGCTAATGGTGTCTGTTGGACCAGGCTACCAAACAGTTGTGGCTCTACTCTCACAATCTCAATGACCATGACTGTCAACTCACTCTCGGTGAATTTGGGCATTTTTTGTGATGTCATGGTGTGTGGTGGTGGTGTTTGTGGGATCAGGGGTGTGGTGTTGAGGTGTAAGGTGTGTTGTGTGCTGGGGGATTGTTTGTGCTGGTGTAATGGTGGTGGTGCTGGTAGTGGTGGATGTGTCGTGTGCTGTGGTCTTTTGCCTCTCCTGTTAGATGTGGTGTATGGCCTTCTCTTCTGGAGTGTTGCAAAGGATTGTGGTTAGTGAAGGGGGTGGCTTTATACTCTGCTGTGTGGGTGTGTCCAAGTGGAATTTGGGTGTCAGGTGTGTTTTGGGAGTTGTCCTGTGCTGTTTTATTTTTATTTGCATTTATTTTTGTTATTTGTATGTGTGTTATGTATTTGGGGGGCATGGCTACTTTTATTTGTGCAATGTTTGGCATCACTGCGGTGTTTTGCATCGTCCGCCATGTTTTTCATGTCCCGTCCGCTGCGGTGGCTATGCTGCAGCTCTTCTGCTATTTCTCCCATTCACTCCTGTGTACGTCCGCGGTGGTCAGTAACAGCGGTTCCGACTGCGACACCCTCGGGGTTATACTAATTTCCCGTGCGGTGTGTCCGCTGTCCTTGCAGCGGGTTGTTGCTTTTCTGCATCTTTTCCGATCGCTGCGGTCGGTTTGTGGCCATCAATGCCCGCGCCGGACGGCTTTGCTTGGCACGCTATCGCCGCGGTCGGTCTTTAGTGGCGGTTGATCCTAATGTGGCCACCGGTGTCTCCGAGGTGCAGGCGGGCGGTTGGTTTCCGCCTCCATGGCGGTCGGGGTGGTTTTCCGCCCGCTATCCTAATGACCCCCTTACTGTTTACCAATCTTCGTAGAAAACTTTTAGTTTTCTTACCAGGACATTTTTGCGTCTTCTTAACACATTATTCTTGTGGTTAATTTTGTTGATGACTTCTCTTTAAATAATCTGCTTTCTCTCGTTGTTTCGTTTTCTTAGCCTTACTAGGCATGATGACTTTTTTTCAGTATTGATCCAAAAAATCTATTAAAAAAAAATATCACTTTTGAAAAATAAATGTATAAAACACACTATTATATTACTCTTAAAAAGAAAGCAGAGATTACACTAAGAAGACAGGAGGCAGTTTGAAAAGAAGCAGCACTATCAAGAAAGACAAGTGAAAATATGGAAAGAGTGGAAAGAGTGGAAATATCAGAAGAGAGAGGACAGTATATGCAGAGAGAGGTAGACAGTGAGGAGCGACAGGTGAGATTATAGAGAAAGGTCAAAATATAATTCTTTCATTTACACAGACGCTCAGTGTGATTCTGGACAGCCATTTTAAAGCCATACATATTACCAAAACACATTTACCTCAGTAAAAGGTTTAAGTGACAGAACACAGCCAATGTATATGGCCACTACATTACAGTGCAGAAACCTGACTCATTTTCAAAATACATTTCCAATTTGCAGCATTACTTTTTTGGCAGCATTGCATCCAAACATGAGACAGAATACAACAAGAAAGAGGCCCAAGCTGTTTGTAAATCTGCCAAGAGTGTATGCAGCACTCTATATTGACTGGGGCATTGTTAAGAGGAGGTATGATAAAACAGAGAGGGTTAAGTGGGCAGAAGAGGGAGTATAAAAAGAAGGGTGAACATTAGGGGATTGGAAAGACAATGACGATTGCGGGAGACTAAGAAGACAGGAGGCAGTTTGAAAAGAAGCAGCACTATCAAGAAAGAAAAGTGAAAATATGGAAAGAGTGGAAATATCAGAAGAGAGAGGACAGTATAAGCAGAGAGAGGTAGACAGTGAGGAGAGACAGGTGAGATTATAGAAAAAGGTGCAAATATAATGTTTTCCTTTATACAGACACTCAGTGTGATTCTGGACAGAAATTTTAAAACCATACATATTACCAAAACACATTTACCTCAGTAAAAGGTTTAAGTGACAGAACACAGCCCATGTGTATGAGCACTACATTACAGTGCAGAAACCTGACTCATGTTCAAAATACGTTTCCAATTTGCAGCATTACTTTTTGGCAGCATTACATCCAAACATGAGACAGAATACAACAAGAAAGAGGCCCAAGCTGGTTGTAAATCTGCCCACGAGTGTATGCAGCACTCTATCTATATTGACTGGGGCATTGTTAAGAGGAGGTATGATAAAACAGAGAGGATTAAGAGGGCTGAAGAGGGAGTATAAAAAGAAGGGGGAACATTAGGGGACAAGAAAGACAATGACAATAGAGGGAGACTAAGAAGACAGGAGGCAGTTTGAAAAGAAGCAGAACTATCAAGAAAGACAAGTGAAAATATGGAAAGAGTGGAAATATCAGAAGAGAGAGGACAGTATAAGCAGAGAGAGGTAGACAGTGAGGAGAGACAGGTGAGATTATAGAAAAAGGTGCAAATATAATTTTTCCTTTATACAGACACTCTGTGTGATTCTCGACAGACAATTTAAAACTATACATTTTACCAAAACACATTTACCTCAGTAAAAGGTTTAAGTGACAGAACACAGTCAATGTATATGACCACTACATTACAGTGCAGAAACCTAACTCATTTTCAAAATACATTTCCAATTTGCAGCATTACTTTTTTGCCAGCATTACATCCAAACATGAGACAGAATACAACAAGAAAGAGGCCCAAGCTGGTTGTAAATCTGCCCACGAGTGTATGCAGCACTCTATCTATATTGACTGGGGCATTGTTAAGAGGAGGTATGATAAAACAGAGAGGATTAAGAGGGCAGAACTGGGAGTATAAAAAGAAGGGGGAACATTAGGGGACAGGAAAGATAATGACGATAGCGGGAGACTAAGAAGACAGGAAGCAGTTTGAAAAGAAACAGCACTATCAAGAAAAACAAGTGAAAATATTGAAAGAGTGGAAATATCAGAAGAGAGAGGACAGTATAAGCAGAGAGAGGTAGACACTGAGGAGAGACAGGTGAGATTATAGAAAAAGGTGCAAATATAATTATTTCATTTACACAGACACTCAGTGTGTTTCTGGACAGAAATTTTAAAACCATACATGTTACCAAAACACATTTACCTCAGTGAAAGGTTTAAGTGACAGAACACAGCCCATGTACATGAGCACTACATTACAATGCAGAAACCTGACTGATTTTCAAAATACATTTCCAATTTGCAGCATTACTTTTTTGCTAGCATTACATCCAAACATGTGACAGAATACAACAAGAAAGAGGCCCAAGCTGCTTGTAAATCTGCCCGAGTGTATGCAGCACTCTATCTATATTGGCTGGGGCATTGTTAAGAGGAGGTATGATAAAACAGAGAGGATTAAGAAGGCAGAAGAGGGAGTATAAAAAGAAGGGGGAACATTAGGGGATTGGAAAGACAATGACGATTGAGGGAGACTAAGAAGACAGGAGGCAGTTTGAAAAGAAGCAGCACTATCAAGAAAGACAAGTGAAAATATGGAAAGAGTGGAAATATCAGAAGAGAGAGGACAGTATAAGCAGAGAGAGGTAGACAGTGGGGAGAGACAGGTGAGATTATAGAAAAAGGTGCAAATATAATTATTTCATTTACACAGACACTCAGTGTGATTCTGGACAGAAATGTTAAAACCATACATTTTACCAAAACACATTTACCTCAGTAAAAGGTTTAAGTGACAGAACACAGCCCGTGTACATGAGCACTACATTACAGTGCAGAAACCTGACTCATTTTCAAAATAATTTCCAATTTGCAGCATTACTTTTTTGCCAGCATTACATCCAAAAATGAGACAGAATACAACAAGATAGAGGCCCAGGCTGCTTGTAAATCTGCCCGAGTGTATGCAGCACTCTATCTATAATAACTGCAGCATTGTATAAATGACTCTTCATATTCTACATTTTTTAGTACTGCACTTTATTCAACAAAGCTGACTAACTAAATACATTAACTTACCAAATGATTCACCACAAACTTATCCAAAACCAAACAAACTGCAAATATGATTCAGCAAACTTTTTAAGATTAAACACTTTACTTTAGAAAAAAATTTAAATGCACCATATACATTCCCTTACAACATTTCAACTAACCTGTCAAACAGATTAGTAGATTAAGAAGAATGCCACTCACACAGCAGATAGCCTTATACAGAATCTCTCTGCTCCAGTGCTTGCAGCAGAAACAAAGAAATGGCACATGTTGCCTCTCAATTTACACATATATAAACATTACTAACAAATCAAATTCCTTTACACAATAATTCAAAACCAAACACGCATTTCTATTGGTTCAATATTTCAAACCTTTCCAACTGACATATCTTTCCACCCTACCCCCAACACATCATGCAAAAGTCTACTGTAAACAGAGGTCAAAAGTTCAGCACACTGTAAAACACTAGTCCTCATCAAGTTTAGACTATGCATAAGTACTTTCTTATAAGTACCAATAAACAGAAAAACTCTAATTTCAACTAACCAACACATAAACCCTTAAACTTGAAAGATATATGTAAAATATACTTTTTAAAATGACTTTTTTCATGCTAGGGTGCGCTTCCGGGATGACTTCCAAACATCTATCTAAAAAAAAATAGCGTCTATTACAAATTTTTCATAAGCACCGGGGACCCCATCACCCGGGGCTAAAAAAAAAATGTTGGGGACCATGGGGGGAGCCCCAATGCCCCCACAGTCCCAGCCGTCTCCCCACGTCCTTTGGGAGCCAGCATTGCTTTTCGTCAGAGAGAGCAGCTAACATGCTGCTCTCTCTGACGAAAAGCAGTTTGCTGTGGTAGGGTGGGAGCCGCGAGGCTCTGCCCTACCACAACAAACAGCAGTGTCCCGGGAGAAGGCACCCCGGGACACTGCAGGAGCCAGCCCTGGGGAGGTGGTGGTCCCCAGGGCCATCAATGGCTCCAGGAGGGCGGCCCCCCTCCCAACAGAGAAATCCCCGGGGGTGTGGTGGTCCCCAGGGCTAAGGGGTCCGTCACGGACCCTCCTATTTTGAATATTACAGCCCCGGGGAGGTGGTGGTCCCCGGGGCGACTGAGGGGCAAAGAGCCCCCACGCCTCCCCACACAATTTTTTTTTAAATGAAGCCCCGGGGGGTGCTGGTCCCTGGGGCTGCGGAGGGGCAGAGAGCCCCCACCGGCAAACAAATAACTTACGCCCTGGGGGATGGGGTCCCCGGGGATTATAAAAAATGAGTAATAGAAACTATCTTTTTTTACAATAGATGCACTGTGCGCGTACCGTGCAAATTTCATAATTCGTTCCGGAAGCGTACCCTAGCATGAAAAAAATCATTTAAAAAAATATATTTTACATATATCTTTCAAGTTTATGTGTTTATATGTTGGTTGGTTCATTGTAAAACCCCCTAATTAAACCAAGGCAGTCTAAAAATCCTATAGCAAACAGCAAACAATTCCTGTCAATCTACACATTCAAACCACACACACATATACAAATAAATAACAAATCACATTTATTCACACATTAAAAATTAAACACACTTTTAAAATGCTGGAACTTTTCAACCCTTTCCAGCTCACAAAACTTTAAACCCTTCCCCCAACCACATTCTGCCTGTTACCATAGAAACACTTCAGGGAACACCTAACTGACAATACAGGTGAAAAGTTAATCATACATTGTTGCAAATCAAAACAGCAAGTGTGCTTGACTTCTCAATATACCAGCTTATCTTAAGTAATGTTCTTTACTATCACGTTTTCTTAACCAAGAAATAACAGGCTTTTAAAAAACTGAAAATTTCACCCTACTTTTATAGCTAGTAACATTCCAAACAACCAATCACTTCTTTGCTTTTTTTCAAAACTCCACTTATCCACCATTTTAGAAAAAAAACAAAATCTTCAAACTGCCCTTTCATTTACAGAGACTATCTCAGTGCATCCAGACCTCTCTTCAAGATGTTTAAAGTCTGGATTGTGGGACACAGCTATATTTTCTGGAGTGAAAGGTACGCACAACAGAAAGGAACTCACAAAGACCTAGGTTTATCAAATGTGCACATTAAATGGATTGGACAGAGAGGGTTAAAGTGGCACCAATTGATGCCATTAGTTAAATCCTTTATGCATCTCCAACACCCTGACCTCATAATTGTGCACTGTGGTGGCAATGACCTAGGCATTTTGACTGGGTTAGGTCTGGAAATGTTTATGAAGGACACCTTTCAACAACTGATGGCACCTTTCCCCCAAACTGCCTTTGTCTATTCTAATATATGCCAAAGGCAGAAATGGAACTGGTCCAACCAATATTGTCCACAGATTGAAAAAGCTAGGAAACATGTGAATACATCTGTTTCTGCTTTTCTCCGAGAATATAGAATGGGGTCCATTTACAACAACAATCTGTGTTTCGATATGCAAGGCATCTATAGGAGAGATGGTGTACATTTTACAGATGAAGGGAACTGAGTCTTCCTCATGAACTTTAGACTCTGCATCGGTACTTACTTGTAGGTACTAACATCTCACAATAAACACAAGGGCTCTTTTTAGAGCCACACAACACATAAATACATACACTTCATAAATATCTAAAAATATTCGTATTTTTCTTGATTAGGTGCGCTTACGGTACGAATTACGAAATTTGCACCGTACGGTACATCTATCGTATAAAAATAAATAGCGACTACATCAAATTATTTATAACCCCCGGGGACCCATCCCCCGGAGTAAAAAAAATGTGGGAGACCGTGGGGGGAGCCCCAATGCCCCCACGGTCCCAGCTGGCTCCCCACATCCTTTGGGAGCCGGCATTGCTTTTCGTCAGAGAGAGCAGCTAACATGCTGCTCTCTCTGATGAAAAGCAATTTGCTGTGGTAGGGTGGGAACCGCGAGGCTCTGCCCTACCACAGCAAACAGCAGTGTCCCGGGGGTATGCACCCCGGGACACTGCAGGAGCCGGCCCTGGGGAGGTGGTGGTCCCCAGGGCCATCAATGGCTCCAGGAGGGGGGCCCCGCGGCCCCCTCCCAACATAGAAAAGCCCCAGGGGGTGGTGGTCCCCGGGGCCCCAATTTGCATAATAGTGCCCCGGAGAGGTGGCGGTCCCCGGAGCATGTGGGGGGGCTTGAGCCCCCCACACAGGTTTTATTTTTTAAAAATAAGCCCCAGGGGTGGCGGTCCCTGAGGCTGAGGGGGGTGTGAGCCCCCAGCATACTTAAAAAAAACCCCGGGGGGGGTGATCCCCGGGGCTTGGGGGGCCTTAGAGGCCCTCCATCACAAATATTAAAGCCCTGGGGGGTAGCGGTCCCCGGGGCTGTGGAGGGGCTCTATGCCCCCCGCTATCATAATAACTTTGCCCCGGGGGTGGCGGTCCCCAGGGCAGTGTGGGATGGATTGGCACTTTTTTTTATAAAATATGCCCCGGGGTTCGGTCCCCCCGGGGGCTAATATTAAAAAATAAAAAACACGTGGATTTTTTTTTTGTTCACGGAGTTCGCGCACGGTGCTTGAACCCCGTGATTAAAAAACATAAAATACATGTTTTTGCCCTTGGGGGTCCTTGTGGGACCCCCTGAGAAGGCCTAGGGGGTCAGGGTGTGTCTACGCTGCCCCCTTTGCGTGTTTTACGCATTAGTTTTCAGCTTTCTTGTGCCTCGCTTCTACCGAGGCACAAGATGGCTGCCAACTAAGCATGGGCGGATTTTGCGGATCCACGATTCGCGGATTTGCGTATTCACGGATCGTGGATCCGCAAAATCCGTGGATTTTGCGGATTTGCGGATCTACGGATTTGGGGCGGGGCTTCCATGCGAGTGCACATGCCTCTTGTGTGTATAAAAGGTCAGAGACCGATCAGAGCAGCAGATGAAGATACTGAAGCTCCTGGCCACAGGAACAGCACGAGGATTGCGCTCGTGAAAGTCAAGGATGCAAAGGCCTCTGTCCAGCATCACAGCTGATTTTCAATGGTATATTTGGGAAGAAGGCACATCTGCCCAGCCTTGACAACGCTCACGATTATTTTTTGGGCCGATGAATGAGTCACTGAATTTAAGCTTCAACTAGGGCACATGCTTAATTGATATCTGTAAGTGCTTCCGGTTGAGGTTTACTTTTTGTGCCAGGACCATCGTGCCAGAATGAACCCTGCCCTTCATATTTATTCAAGAAGACGCCACCGTTTTGTGCCATACCTCTACTCAACTGGAGTACTTTATACTGGATAATCATTAAGTGCTACCTCGTTGGGTAAATGTATAGTGCTTTTACTACACTACAGCTGCCTAAAGTGCCAGAGAGTTGTCTACAGCGACCAGGTGTGTGGTACTATGCAATCGCGCCGAAGGGCGCAGGGGTCCCTTGAGTGAGCTATCATAGTGGGTAAATGGCGGGAAGACGGTGCACACCGCGAGTGTGTGGGCGGGGCCAAACGGACGGTGCTTCCATGCGAGTGCACATGCCTCTTGTGTGTATAAAAGGTCAGAGACCGATCAGAGCAGCAGATGAAGATACAGAAGCTCCTGGCCACAGGAACAGCACGAGGATTGCGCTCGTGAAAGTCAAGGATGCAAAGGCCTCTGTCCAGCATCACAGCTGATTTTCGATGGTATATTTGGGAAGAAGGCACACCTGCCTGGCCTGTTTTAACTATTTTACGATGGCGCCGGCAAGCTGCCAGCGCCATCCTAAAATAGTTACTAAATTAGCTTCAACAGGAAGCTCTAATCTGCTTTATTTTATCTATTAGAGCTTCCTGTTGAAGCTAACTTAGTAACTATTTTAGGATGGCGCTGGCAGCTTGCCGGCGCCATCGTAAAATAGTTACAACAGGCCAGCAAGGCTTGAACTTTTGCCCCCGGAATCCGCCGCTCGCGGATTTGCGAATTCACGGTAAATTCACGGGAGTTCGCGGATCACGAATTTACCGAAAATTCGCGAAATCCGCGAGCGTAACCGATTTTACGCTCATGCTTACTGCCAACACTTCCTGGTTTTGAGTGTTGACAGACACTTGACATCCAATTAGCATGAAGCTCGTGCTTGGGAAGGTGCGTGGAAAGTGCGCTCACCGTAACACCTCCAATATATTGTTATGAGTTTACTTTTGATTTTCTCAGGAACTACTGAACGGATTTACACCATTTAACAAAAAGGCACATCTACAAACAGAACTCTACCTTTTTGCCAAATTTGGTGTAATTCCATTCAGCCGTTCAGGCTGTAGCCCCGGCTAAAGGTCCTATGGAAAATTGCATGGGAAAAACACGTTTTGGGATCCCCCTTTTTTCTCGGCCCCCACTTGACGAATCACCCCCAAACTTTCAGAGAAGGGGCGGAGCGGAGCAGGTCATGTCTTGGAGAAATTCGCGAAGATTCGTCCACCGGCGCCAAAGTTATTTCCAATAGAATGTTGCGGATTTCCTATGGAAACTAGCTACCTACTGGCGACTGCCAGTAGGTTATATATATATACATGTATGTATGTATGTATGTATGTATGTATGTATGTATGTGTATATATATATATATATATATGTATATATATGTGTATATATATATATTTATATATATATATATATATTCAACTCCAAACATCCTAAAGATAGTAAAACCTGTAATAGATTGCAGCACTCGCGGGGGTGGTTTCTCCAAGAGGTTTATTTGGAAACCCTCAGCACATGATGTTCCACAGGGAAGGAGCCAGATACGCAAAGGAACGACCGCACATTCTGGCTTTTTTAATCCTGGGGACCTGAAATTTGTGCTGATTGGATGAGCGAAGGGTGCAGGACGGGCAGTATTGATGAACTAGTGTTCTGAGATAAGGGGGGGCCCTGCCTGCGTTAATTCTATGCATAAAGCAGAAGGCCTTAAACTTTGTACGACTTTCGATGCGGAGCCAATGGAGGCTTCGAAGAGAGGTGGATGTAGAGGACTTATTGGACAGTTTGCAGAGTAGCCGGACAGCCATGTTCTGTACCGTCTGTAATTTACGAGAACATTGCCATAGTCCAGTCTGGATGTAATTAAAGCCTGGACTACGGTTTTTTGTGTGTCCTGAGGGAGCATCCAGATGATCTTTCTGAGCCACTTGAGGATGGTGATACAAGTGGAAGAGACTCTGACCACGTGTTGCTTCAAAGACAACAGGTCATCAAAGATGATGCCAAGGTTGCGAGCAGTTTTGGAGGGGACAGGGAGAGTGCCCATTTGTGGTGGCCAGTGATGGGGCCCCCATAGGGTGGTGTTATGACCAAACAGAAGAAGTTCTGTTTTCCCCCCATTTAGTTTTAATTTATTTTCATGCATCCAGGTAGCAATGTTGCTAAGTCCTGAGCAAAGGGAAGATGTCGTGGAATGATGGCCCGTGGAAAGTGAGTAGATGATCTGGGTATCATCAGCGTAGGAATAAATGGTGAGCCCAGCTTGCTCCGCAATGGTGGCCAGAGGTCTAATATACAAATTGAAAAGTAGGGGACTCAGGATGGAGCCCTGGGGGACGCCGTAAACAGATTTATGGACTTTGGAGGCAGATGTAGAAGAGAAGACTTGGAAAGTTCGATCGAAAAGGAAACTTGCAAGCCATTTTAGGGATGAGCCAATGATGCCGGAGGACTTAAGAATGTTAAGAAGGATGGTGTGGGAAACCGTGTCGAAAGCGGCACTTAGATCTAGCAAAATAAGTGCCAAGGTTTCCCCTTTGTCGACCTGGCATCGAATTGTCTCAGAGACCCCCAGAAGTGTCGATTCTGTCGAAAAGACAGACCTAAAGCCAGACTGAGATTGATGAAGAATATTCCATGATTCCACGTGTTTTGTAAGTTATATATTAATATGTTTTTCCAGAATCTTGGAGCAGACCGGAAGGAGTGAGATGGGACGGAAGTTGGGAGGGTTTTTGGGGTCTGCATTCACCTTTTTCAGTAGCGGTACTATCATGGCATGTTTCCATGCGTTGGGGACCTTGGCTTCCCTTAGAGAGGTGTTAAGCAGTTCTAGAATAAGATTAAGGGAGGAGGTGTCCAGGGTTTGTAAAATTTGTGGGGGGATAGGATCCATCGGGAAGCCGGATTTAATGTTACTAGTAATGTCCTGAAGTGTAGTGATATATATATATACATATATAATTTTTCTCATACCAATGCAGCTCCCACAAAGGAGGCTAAACAATGTAATTACACACATAAGGAATGTATTTGCCAATACATAAAAACACAAGAGGGCAAGTAGCACTTGAACTCCGTTTTTTAATGAGCAAGGCACTCATAAAGAGTGAAAATGCAAATAAAGCAGACATTGTTAGCCTACAGGCTGCATTGTAAACCAATGGCATAGAAAATGAAAGCATTTTCAACAAAAACTGGCACTGTGCCTTTAAGGCAGCTATGACTTCTAGCTTCCCATCATGCCTCAGGGGTGACAGTTAGGTCACTTGCTCTTTGCTTAACCCTGAAGATCAGGGCACAAAGATATCCTTTAACACTTTAGAAACATCCCATTTATCTGGGGAGGCGGGTGGGTTGCTTATGGCTTTGATGAGGATACCCCTGGAAGAGAACTAAGATTACAGGTAAGTAACGTATTCTTCTCTTCAAGGGGATCCTCATCATTAGTCATAAGCACTGAATAGAATAACAAGCCCATCAACCACCTGCAGGTAAATGAGAGTAAAAATGACCCAACAAAAAATAACCACCGAAATCAGCTGTTAAAACAGATTCCGCAAGGAGGCCTGGCCTACTTGGGTGTCTGCTTTGGTGTCTGACTCCAGACAGTAGTGCCTCGTAAATGTATGGAGGGACCTCCAAGTTGCCGCCTTACAGATTTCAGACAGGGGTACATTATGAGGAAAAGCAATAGTAGCCGCTTTTCCTCTGGTAGATTGCACTTTGGGAGTAAACCTAAGGGGCTTCTGCGCTAATTGATAAGCAAGCTTGATACATGAAAGTATCCATCTGGAGATGGAAAACTTTGAAGCTGCAAAACCAGTTCTGATCGACCCATAGTTAACAAATAGTTAGTTGATCATATTTTCTTGTAGACCTGGACAAATCCAGATAGAATTTTAAAGCCCTTTTCAGGTCCAGAAAATGTAAAGCCCTCTCAGCTGGAGTGGAGGTATTGGGAAAAAAGGTGGGTAGAGAGATGGTCTGATTCACACGAAAATCTGACACCACCTTTGGAAGGAAAAAGGGATGCGTCCTCAACACAATCCTGTTAAGATGGAAGACTGTATAAGGTTCTTTAGGGCAGAGAGCCTGTATTTCGCTCACTCTGCGAACTGATGTGATAGCTACCAAGAAAGCCGCCTTCCATGAAAGATGCTGTAAGTTTGCTTTGTGTATGGGTTCGAAAGGCGGACCCATCAATTTTGATAGCACCAGGTTTAGCTCCCAGGGTGGTGAAGGAGGCCGGACCGTAGGGTAGACCTTCTTTAATACCTGCAAAAAATCCTAAACAGCCAGCAGCTGGAAGAAGGAAGGTTGAGAAGGTGAACATCTATATGCTGTTATAGCTGCTAAATGCACCTTAATGGAAGAAAACTTCAACCCTGCTTTCGCCAGATAAAGTAGGTAAGGAAGGATGACCTCTTCCTGACCCTTGGTTGGATTACAATTGTTTTGCATACACCACATGTACAACCGTTTCCACTTGCATGCATATGAATGCCTTGTGGATGGTCTTCTTACTTACTTCAAGATGGACATGCAGTCCCGCGGTAGTCCTAGGTGGCCAAACTGGAGGACCTCAGGAGCCATGCTGCCAAGTTCAGTGAGGGAAGGTTGGGGTGATGAATCCTCCCATTCATCTTGGAAAGCAGGTCTGGTCTGCACAGCACCTTCTTGTGAGAGCACTCTGATAGGTGCAGAAGGTCCGGGTACCACCATTGTCTCGGCCAGTCCGGGGCAATTAGTATCATCCTCGTGCATGAATGGGACAGCTTGGTCACCACCTTCGGGATCAGCCGAAGGGGTGGAAAGGCGTACACAAATGCCCCTCACCAGTCTATCAAAAGGGCATTCCCTTTCGAACCTGGTCGGTAGAACCGTGAGGCGAAGTTTCGGCATTTGGTATTTTCGTCATCCGCGAAGAGGTCGATGGTGGGACGTCCCCATGACTAGAAGATGTCCTCGACGACCTCGTAGTTGAGAATCCAGTCTTCTCTATCTTCGAAGTGACGGCTGAGTGCATCCGCTCTCACGTTCTGTTCGCCCGGCAGGTGGACTGCTGTGACTGACCGATTCCGAGTCAGGAGCCAATGCCAGAGTGTTTGAGCCTCCGGGGAAAGTGTGAATGAGCGAGTTCCCCCCGTTTGTTCAGGTAGTACATGGTGGTGGTGTTGTCCGTCTGTACTAATAGTGAGGTTGCCTGAATTGAGGGGAGAAAAGCTTTGAGGGCTAGGTGAACTGCTCTCAGATCTAACATGTTGATGTGGTAGGATCGCTCTTTTAGAGACCACAGTCATTGAGTCTGGAGAGGTCCCATGTGGGCCCCCCAACACTGCAGTGAGGCGTCTGTGATCAGTGTCTGAGCTGGCGGAGATTGATGGAAAGGAATTCCGACATGCATATTTTGTTTTCTCATCCACCAAAGTATGGACGCTCGTGTCGCGTTTGATAGACTTATTTTGTCGTCCCAGTGAGCTGTCTGCTGGTCTCACTTGTCCTCCAGATCCTGCTGAAGAGTTCACATTCGTAGTCTGGCATTGGGAACTAGGAAGATGCAGGATGCCATCGACCCTAGCAGGGAGGCAATCCGATGCACAGGCAGTTTTCTGTTGTGCAGAACTAACTTGCATTTCTGTTTGAGGGAACACTGTCTCTCCTCCGATGGAAACACTTTTCCTACCGCGTCTAGCAGAGCTCCTAAGAAATTTATTTTCTGCGTTGGCTGTGAAGTTGACTTTGTGAAATTCACATGCAGACCCAGCCGGTGACACAGCTCGAGACAGCTCAAGAAATGACTCCTCATGCGGTCTGAAGAAGGGCCTTTCAACAGCCAGTCATCCAAGTACAGGTACACGAAGACCCCCCTGCGGCACAGTGTGGCTGTCACCACCGCCATGCACTTCGTGAACACTCTGGGGGGTGACTTCAACCCGAAGGGCAGAACCTTGAACTGGTAATGAGCGGATCCCACCAGGAATCGCAAGCATTGTCCATGATGCTGATTGATCGGGAGGTGAAAGTATGCATCTTGCAGATCCAACGAACACATCCAATCCTCCTGTCTGAGATGTGGATATATTTGATGGAGAGCCAACATGTGAAACTTCTCCTTTTTGATGAATTGGTTGAGTGTCCGCAAGTCCAGAATGGGTCTAAACGCTTTTTGGCCCTTTTTCTTTACCAAGAAGTACCTTGGGTAAACCCCTTTCCCTCTTTGAGATACTGGCACCCTCTTGATGGCTGACTTTCTGAGAAGGGTGGTAACCTCTTTCTGCAAGAGTTTTAACTGGTGACACGATGGTGGAACTGGAAGGATTGAGGGTGAACGGTGTTAAAAACGTAGAGAGTACCCATTATGCAGCGTAGCTAGCACCCACTGATCCTTTGTGATAGTTCGCCACTCTTCGAGATGATTTGCAATACTTCCCCCTACTGGAGTGGTAAACGGCGACAGGGGAAGTGAGTACTCATTGCTTTGACTGCGTCGTGGCGGAGTTGTTGCCTTGACTATGATTTCCTCCTCCTCTGGAGAGACGTCTGCCCAGATACTGCGATCTTTGCTGGCCTTGCTGATCCTGATTTTTCTGCCAATGAGGGGTTGAACCATCTGTTGGGAGGAAAGCCGATTGTAAGGGCGGAATCTCTTACGGAATTCCTTGTTCTTTTCAAGGCCCACAGCCTTCAGCGTGTCCAGTTCCATTTTCATCCGTGCCATCTCTTCATCCGTGTGAGTCCCGAACAAAGAGGAACCGGAGAACGGAAGATTGAGGATGCGTGACAGCGCTTCTGGCTTGAGCGCTGTAAGTCGTAGCCAAGATGAGACGAAAGGGTAGCTCCATCCGCCGCAGCACTGATGACCTGGTTAGACACCAGACTGCCCTCTGTTAGGATTTCCTAAAAATCCTTGCAGTCTTCCTGTGGTAACTTTTCAGTGAATCTCTGTAGTGAGTCCCACAGAGATCGGTCATAGCGGCCCAGGAGCGCCGCTGCGTTGGAAACCTTCAACATGGAGGCCGAAGTGCCACAAACCTTCCTTCCCCAGGAATCCTGCGTTTTACTCTCCTTGTCTGGTGGGACAGTGGAGGAGGATGCAACTGCATGGGTCTTCTTTGCTGCAGCAATTATGACTGAATCCGGGGGAGGATCAGCTCTGAGAAAAAGTGGGTTGTCCTCTGGTGAACGGTACTTTTTTAGGATTCTCGCTGGAGCGGTCTTAACACTCGCTGGCTTGAGAAAGATGTCCATCACTGGCTCTATGAGGCCTGGTACCAAGGGAAGCAGAGGTTTAGATGCTTCTCTTTGGTGTAGAGTCTCAAAAATCACAGAGGACTTCCTTTGACGAGTTGTCATAGGGATACCCAGCTTTACAGCCCTCTACCAAGAATGTCCAGCTATTGAGAGGGAGGCCTTTGCTGTGGTTTGGGCTCTGAAGAAGCTGAGGCTACACTTGTTTGGTACTCACTTCATAGTTCAGACAGACCATAGGCCCCTCTTATGGCTAAAACAGATGAAGGGTGAAAATCCCAAACTGCTCAGGTGGTCCATCTCCCTACAGGGGATGGTGGACTATACAGTGGAACATAGACCTGGGAGTAACCATGCCAATGCAGATGGACACTCCAGATATTTCCTCTTAGAACATGAAGACTCAGCTAGTCAAGGTTAGTTTAATGTCCCTGCGTTGGGGGGGGTTCGGGGGGGGGGGTGTAGGAGAGTAGGGTCTGCTTCCTATGGTTACCCCACTTTTTGCTGTGTTTCACAATTTTTTCAACTTTAGTCTGGCTGTGGGCCTGCTAATCAGGACCACAGCCTAGCTGTTCTCTCTCTTAATCGATACAATGTGCTTTAGGTACATACCAGATTGGTCACTGGGTTACCCTTGTGAGTCTCTGTATATGGTACCTTAGGTACCCAGGGCATAGGTACCCAAGAGGCCTACCAAGGGCTGAAGCATGTATTATGCCACCCCTGGGAAGCCTTCCAAAATGGCACCACAGGTCGGCACTTGCAGTCTGGGTAAGGTGGTGTAAGCACTCCTTACTTAGATATAGTATACCTATATCTACCCTTACATATAGACACATATTAACCTATAAGTCACGCCTATGGCAGGCCGTCACAAACCTGAAGGCAGAGTGCTTGGTTTTGTGTGAGAGGGTGCCCTAGCATGAGCTGAGCCCTTCTGCAGGTTTCGGAAATATCTCCTTATAGCTGTTCTATGATATAGTCATACCATATACTCTTAAGTGCATTATAATCCTCACGGTTAATGCTAACTTTGGTTTGGCTTTATCAAAACATGTCGTGGTTGGTGTCAAACACTTTGGAATACTACTCCCCCCCCAACAGTTCTGGCGGCGGGGGTAGCATTCCACCCTTCTAAAGGGAAAAGACATGTACACACTGGTATACCCGGTTAAAGTTCAACAGAGCCCAAGCATCACAAAATGATGCTGCTGCCACAGACACAAGTCTGCCCTCCTGCTGCTAGACAAAACTCCGGCAGGGGAGGCCTGGACAATAGGTTTCCGGTCCAGGGAGGTGCAAGCACCTCCCCAGACAGGCTTTGGTGTATTAGGGCAGTGTGGGTTGCATTCAGTGAATGCTTTTCAGACCCTGCCTGGGGCACACAAGGTGCTCCATGCATTTCCCAGTTCGAACCGGTTGCTGGGACACTCAGCCCCAGCTCTGCCATGAAACTGGACAAAGAGGACCCCTCCCCAGGTCCTCCCATAGGTGGGATGCTAGAGTTAGTCCAACCCCTAATCTTATTATAAGAATAGGAACCCAGTACCTAGGACTTAAGATTACCCTGGATGAAACTCTGCACATATATCCTGGACCTTCGACATTCCATATCAACTGGAAGATGGAAGTATCTCCTTTGGGGTCAAGGAGTGACCCCCCGGTTCAAACAGGCACCAAGAAGCAACTTTGCCGGTCTGCATTTTCGAGGCTCCCGCCACATCCCGAAGAATCTGCAACATAGGACATGGACGTCCAGACATCTCTGAAGCTGACGCGATTTCCCAGCAGAGCTGAGACCTGTAGCTGACATGAGAGACTTGGGACTGGAACTCCTGTACATCCTGCATTTTTGCAACTGCACCTACTTCCCAAAGTTTCCCGAGGTTGTGCATTGGGGTATTTGAAGCCCCTGCTCCGAGCACCTTTTGCACCGAAGCTCAGAGGCCTACACTCCACGAGTGTTCCGTGGGCCCGCTTTGAGCATTTCCGCTTGAGGCTCCTTTGCAATCTCTAGTCTGTTGGCTAGTGGGTCCCCACGAAGGACAATCTTTGATTTTTTGAGGTTTCTTGATTGCCCTAGACGTGCTCTCACGCTTCTCCAAAGGAGGAGTCCCTCAGACCTTGCTGGTCTGAACCGAAACCAATCTTGTCATCTTGCGTGGGTTGCTGTTGCCAAGGCTTGTTGGGTCCAATCCGGATTACGACGCTGCAGTACTCGACATCCACCAGAGAGACCCTCGACCGTGGACTGTCGGTCAAAGTCGGCGAGTAGTCTCTATGGGATGTATGAGTGGAAAAAGAGGAGGGAGTAGGGGATCTGTGCGCTCTCCTCCTGCTTCTTGATCTAGACCTCCTTCTGTGTGAGTGCACAGGGGTGTGACTGCAAGCTCTGGCTCTTGAAGGAAATCGCTCTTTATCCGCTGCTTGAATTAAATAAGCCAATGGAGATCTGTGCTGAGGGCTCGAGTAATGCTGCTCTGCCGTGATCTTGTCTGGAGCCCAGTGATGCAAAGGCCTGTACCATCGTGGTGACAAATGGATGGAAGGCGATCTGCGCCTCTCTTCCCTCAGGTGACTGTGCCGGAGGAGTGAGGTTCACCTCTTCATGCGCTGACCTTGTTGGGGATTCTCGGTGACCCCCTGACACTGGACTGCTGGACGTCGAAATCACCACCTCCGGGGATCTGGACTTTGTCCCTCGGTGAGAAGTGGGAGAGCCTGAAGGTGACAAAGATAGGCTCACTGGAGGTGAGGCATCTGTCAGCTGGCGCCCAACGTAAAATCGTACTATGTACTGTTTGCAGCGGATCCGGTGCACATCCACATCAGGTCCCTGAGAGTCCGGCCTCCGCTCCTTTGCGGCAGAGACCACGGGTAAGACAAAGTTTTTGTTTTTCCCTTGAATTTCCTGGGTCTCTGCTGCCTGGGGGTGCGACCGACTCTTTTTGGACTGTCTCTGGCTGCCAAATGTCCCCCTGCAGCACTATCTCTAGTCACGATTTGAACCATCTATCTCTCTCTCTCTCTCTCTTTGTGTGGTCACAAGTTGTCACTTTCTTCTCAGCTGCCAGTTGCAATTTAAAGTACCCGTTTCTCGCATGTGGTTCAGAGCTTCCTGTGGCTTCACATGTGGCTACAGATGCCGTAACTTTGTCGCTTTCTCCTGTTGTGTTTTGCCATTGCCGGTTGTAAGCCGGGAGGGGATTGAGAGATTTTGTGGTGTTCTCCTACGGTCATATATTTACGCTCCCTCAGCATTACTGATAACTGCATGGGGTCGGCCTTTCAGTTTCCGACGAAATCTAGTTTTTGGGCTTAAGCATGCATGGCGTCGAGGTTTTATTCCACGACAAATCCTAGATTCTAAATCCCTCGGCAGTTCAGGTTTTGCATGGGGTCCAGGTTGTAATTCCTGGACAGATACTACGATTTGCCTGTCTTCAGTTTGATTTTCTCCTCTATTAGTTCATTTTTGCAAAAATGCCAGTGTTGTGTCTCCTATTTCGGGTAGAATTCACTGCATTTTTATGTCTTGCATTCTGCTTTCACTCCCTTTTATAGTATATAACAATGTCAGGTGCTCTTTTCATTATGCTGTGGTATATACGGATGTCCTTTACTGGTTTTAACATGATTTGAAAGTGTGCCTTGAAATTGCATTGTGCCTTGAAATTGCTTTTCATATTTCTCTGCCTTACATTATACTTTCCGACTGACTTCCATGTCATTTGCTCTTTTCTTTATCAGTTATATTATGCCTTGAACTTGCATTTAATTTTTCTTTTACTTCATCTCCTGTCCTGAGAGGTACTTTGTTAGCCTCAGGTTTGATGTCCTGAGATGTATTTTTGTTAAGCCTCAGGGTGGGTCCTGAGAGGTACTTTTTAACTTCAAGTTAGAGTCTTGGGAAGAATATATTTACGTTCTCCACCTGTACCAAATATTTTGATTAGTATTGTATTTTACTCTTACTACACTGGTTTCCCCCTCGCTTCATGAGCTCTGTACGTTATTTATTATTATTTTTTTCCCATTAAGGGTCCACCTTGTGGTCTCCGTCTCTGGCCTGTGCTTTCTTTCACGGGCATTCCTCTTGTCTTTATCTCCTCTCTGCGAGGATTGGGTGTCATTATTTTAGCTTTTGTTCGACTGCTCATTCTCTCTCACCATCCGGCTTTGTCAGCTGCTGCCTTGTGCTCTCGTTCCACGAAGGTACAGGAAGAGAAAGTCACTTGTGGTATTTTCAGATTCCCCCCTCCTTTCTCGCCCATTCTCGCGCACCAGCGCGGCTGGAGCTACTGCACAATATCTCACCCTGACTGACAGCTCCGTTGCCTTGCTCTACAACGAATTAATTTTTTCTCGCTTTCTCTTCCAGCTTTCTCCTCTTTCTCGTTGACAATACATCTGCCCTCACCTTCTCTGAAGTCAGGTCGCCCTTTTCTCTGTCTCTCCCCCTTGCCTTTCTTGACCACACCTCCCACCCCCCGGCTTTTTGCCTCTCCAGGTTCCAGTGGTACACTTTGGTTCTCATAAATATTTCAAGGCGCCCCACCGTGTTTAGTGAGATTTAATATCTAGGTCCTTTTAACTACACTTTCATTTTTTTGGATGCATCCCTTTTTTTGGTATCATTTTTGATTTACTTTTTAAAGTGCATTGTCTTGGTTAATATTTGTTTTTGTTCCGCGTTGTCTGTCCGTTGCCTTACTCTGTGCAATAATTGTGCTTTGCCTCTTTGTGCTTATAGTAACATAGCCCCCCACGTCTCATTGCCAATTCTTTGCCCTTGTCCTGCGCCACCTCCCACACCTTGTATGATGTCTACACTCTCCCTTTCTTTATTGCAGCCCTGCTAGGTAGGTAGCTGGCCTTCTTAAGACACGCACCATCCTTGCATTTCATTGCCACTGAACTCAGGAAGGTTTTTGTCTATCATTTGCCACAGCAACTGATAGCCAAAAGGGGGGACAAGTATTCAAGTATTCCTCCTAGCCCCTTGACGTCCTCATCACATCCTCTATATCCGTGATGTCAACACCACCCCACGTACTATCAATTTCTCTATCCATCTGGTGCATGACGTCCCTATCTCAGTCACCACTTTTAACACGGTAACGAACCTTGATAACAAGCGCCGAGAGAGCCTAGCCACCGCTTGGGACCTTCTGGGTTTCATCTTCACTCCCAACACCCAGGTTCACATCTCTACACTTTTCTTGACTGACATATTTGCCACCACACATACATTATTCTGCCACTCTGACAACTCGTCCAGCTCTGACGCCCTATCCACGTCCCACTCCGCTCATTCGATCCATTCCGGTCTCTCAGACCGCTCATCACCCATTGTCATCACTGATGGGGAAGACTTATCAGATTCATCGCATTCTATGCAGTCTGTTGTAAGTCCTCTCATTCGTCACCACCAAGACAAAAAGCCCCATGCAGACGCTTCAGGCAGTGTTTGAGAAAGGAACACTAGATCGATTCCCCAACTTTCCCAACATCTAGGGTAGAGATACATAGGCAGGGCACACCCACCCTCCGTGCAAGCAAATAGCATTTCTCTTAGCTCACAGGGAACAACATACATACTAGTGTCCCTATAAATCGGATACTGAGTTCTACTGTATATAAAATACCTACTGACTTTCACACATATTTTATCTTAAAAAAAATAAAAATTAGAAGTTGGGAAAGACTGATAATTCTATCAAGCTTTTGAACAAAATACCCACTTCAGTCTAAGATTGCCTATGCCAGTTGTGGCGGCCAGCTCCACTACCCTGGTTGGGCCCCTGCACAGGATCTAGAATTACAAGACGGTATACACCTCTGTGTAATTAAGGGTATAGGAGAGGGACCTATACCAGATCTCAACTACAGCCACTAAGAAAGAAGAGCATAGGCAGAGTGTGGTTCACACCAAATACCCCCCCATTAAAAAGATTATCTTGCATTTATACATTTAACGGGGGGGGGGTTTAACATGGAATGCTTCTAGGTAAAAAAGTTTAAAATGCACCAAGGAAACAATATGAGGGATAAGGCTCCCTCCCAATGCTGCATGATTTATTAGTCAAAAATAAGATTTACATATATTGGCAAATTCAACAATTGTTCCTTCAAATATCGCCTTACGCATTTTGAAAATACTCAATTTTTTACATCAAATACATGCTTTTCAACATTGATATACATACATTAATTCAACTAAGCACGAATAGGTTATAATTTTGTAAACTGAGCTACATACTGGAAAGCTACCAGTAGCTCAAGAGATACTGGTTGGAGAGGCTTGTTGCAATTACAAGACAGTGGTGGTTGACATGAGCATGTGGTGTGTTTTTCATTGTAGGTTACATTTTTAAAGTATTTCCATTGATTTAAAATATTATTGCATGAGTTTGATTTGCACTCCAGAAATGGGCCTTAAAATGCCAGGACTTCGCCAATGCTCATTATTGAATGTTGAAAAGGGTTCTTCTACCATATAAATGAGAGAGGTATTTTTCTCTATCATTTGTACATCATTTGTACATCTATTTTGTCATGGATTTGCAAAGGCACCCCCTCCAATTAGAATGCCTTGATTCAGTTTCCCAGGACCGTGAAATGTCACCCTTTCCATGCATCTAAATGTACTTTTAAGTTGTAAATTCGTGCATGGTTAAAATTTCCGCATTTGTGAATTTCTGACTGATTTCTATTGTACCTTTAAAATAGTCATTCTAAAATAATAAGTTGCCATGTTAGCTGCACCTGTCAGTCAGATAACGTCAGTCACCATATTTCCCCTTCATCACGTCACTTTGTGGTTTCCTCTCTCGGGCCTGGCAGCGTCCAACGCCTTTCGATTCCTCTCTCCACATTGTTGAAAGTGCCCTCTGCTCTTCTCCTTTTTTAGCAGCTACCTCTCCTTCCCTCGGTTTACATGTAGCGGCTTCCTACCTCTCTTGCCTCGCTAATGAGCCTTTCTCAGCTCTTCCGCTCACAGTGACACCACAGGCTTTCACTCCTGTGTAGCGAGATCTTATATATGGGGTTACATCTCTCTTATGCACTGCAGTGAGAAGTGATCAGCAGGAACATCTGGGTACGTGCCAAGCACACCCACTGTAACTGAGTATATACTGTGTCTGGCTACCAAGTAGCTGCTTTCAAGGCTCTTAATTACGTCTTTTGAGAACGGTTTTAAATAGGCTCCCCTGTTTTAGCTCATTACACCCTGATTGAAGTTCATTCTGTTCCTTGACTGCCGCACCCCATGCTTCTCACCTAAAAATTTCTGGTGTGCTTGGCCACTTGATAAAGGATCCACCCACTTCAATATTGAGTCAAGTGGTAGGAAGAGGGGGAGGAAGGATTTTGCAGGCAATAATTGACCACATCACACAGCAACCTTTTTTACGTTTTCTGGTTGCTATTACACCCTAGACTTGGCCCAGCAGCAAATGATAGGCCAGCCATGCAAAAGAAAAATTACATATTAATTTGAGGTCAGGGACTGCCATCCCTGACCGCCCAGAGCCCAATGAAAGAAGATGTAATACAGGGTAAAATAGAGCTTTTCCCTTTGATATTTTTGGATCCTCATTCTATTCAACATGCCCCTCAACATGTAGATTATTGACCACAATAGAACAATGAACCAATATTGTAAAAAAAAATGAGTAAAGTGCCTTGCTGGTAACATAGAAAATATCTTCCTCCTTATTGAAAATAGATATTTACAAAATAATGTTCTATGGCCCACAATGTTAAAAGACAAAAAATGCCATCAATATAAGTAATATAGTTTCCTGGCAGAAAAGAAAAGGCTTTCACTTTCAAATGCATATGAATATCTCTCTATTTAAATGACCAATTATAATTCATAAAATCATTTTTCATTATAGACCTGATGACTATCTTTTGGCATCCGTACTTCAATGTACAAAATGCAAAGGCCTACCATGTCAGCTAGATTAACAATACTAAGATTACACAAAATACTGCAGCCCTAAGATACTAAGTACAGAATAATTCATTCCTACCTGCGTCTGAATTTAGCAGCAGCTAAGGCAGGTACAGGCTTATGGCCCGAATGCAGCACTAATCTGGGAGGGTGTCGGAAGAGAGCACTCACAGTTGATGTTTGCTATTACAAAATTAGGTTTTTGAAATTGTGGACGGCGTTTACACAACGTGCATGACATACAGAGATCGTGAGCCTGTGTTTGACTGGATAATCACAAGTTCATATGCAATTAGGTTTACTGATCTATCCAAGGTGGATGAAAGGAGTACCATTGTGTTGTAAGGAACAATAAGGATCTGGTATCTAGCGCCAAATTATCATTCTGGATGAAGGTGTGCTTTACATAAACAAAAAAAAATAATAATAAAAAAAAGACAAGTGATATTAAATATTCTGGTCAGCATAGCGTACAAGTATAAACAACACATGTTCTTAGAAGCTATGAGGTAAGAAAAGAGTTAATAGGCTGTCTCTGGGGCTGCCGTTGGAAGTAGCCGACCGCAGATTCTGGGCGTTGAGCCAGGCAGAAAATACACTTCCTGTGGTTTGTAACAATAGTTTGAGACAGTTAAGAACACCGATCACAGATCACACAAAATGCCGAATTGTACATATATATGTATATATATATATATTTATATATAGAGATATATATGTGTCTAACAGAAGTAATATGTAGGTATATTAATAGTTTTTATTTCTAGGTTCTTCAAAATTGCAGGAAATAATGTGTACTTATACTGTAAGGTGACTGTGCTAAAATGCTTTTTAAGCAGTACATAAGCCAGGGACTACAATACTGGGTGTGCATTGACAAAGCCAAGAGGGTAACAAATAATTTTGAGACCTACTGAATTTAACAATGCTTGTTTATTTTTATGTTGCAAAGAATTGGTACCTACCTTATTCCAGTAGTTTAGTGAAATGTTTTTGCATTTTGTTTTGTGAACATTTTATTTTGAAAGCAAAGAATTATCAGTCTTGCGTTGAAGCTTCTGCAAATATTTGCATCTAATTGGAGAACATCCTGTGAGCAATATGCATAGCGTCACATTGCTAAATATTGAATTTAAGTGTACACATTTTTATACTCTAACAACTATCAAAAGTGCAGTCTGGGCTTAAAAGATTTACTTAGAGCGCTCACCCTAATAATAAAGACTTTGCATTAATGAACAAAAAAAAAAAAAAGGAAGAATGGGAAAAGGGGAGGATGAAGGCAAACAGAAGAGGGAATATTGATAGGCCCAAATGGAATGATATGTTTACAAATGATAATGCTTGTTCCCGTGGCCCTTCTTTTTCATTGTTTATCACTTGTAGGATGTGATCAGACTGTTTTTCTAAATGCTGGTACTAAGGTTAAATTGGAAAAAAGGGTACTTCCACTACCCCAGGCCACTTTTTGCCCACATGAAATGGACTTCTTCAACATAGCCCCCTATTGAAACTGCAAGTACGTGTTGGTGCACCGATCCAAGGACTGCAATGTATAAATTATGGCCAAAATTCCTCCTGAAGGAGTTCATTCCACACTTTTAAGTGCCTATGATTTTGTGTTCTGACAATTGACCACCGTTCATCTCACACGTGATTGAGGGGTTGTGCAAGGGGCTAGGAGCTACACAGACTACATTGTGCCTGTCATCAGCAAGCAGGGTGCGATGTTGAGAGAAAGAACTGAGTGTTGAAAAATCATATAAGGAAGATTTGTGCATCCACTGAACTGACCTGGATTGATGCACTTCCACTTGCTCTGTTGTCCATGAGTAGCACTGCAAAGACTAACATTGTTAGGTTCTGTAAGGCCTTCCTGAAGAAGGGACACCGGAAGCATATGGCCTCTAGCCAGATGACTGGGTCGGGATAAAAGCTCACACCAGACAACACTGCCTCCGGCCAGATGACATCCTGGATCCACAGCTCCCACACCAAGAAAGGATCATGGCCAGACAAAGGAGGGCAAGCTCAACCTGCACCAATACTGTCATCTGTGGTACACCACAGGTTTAATATTCAGTCCAGCGCAGACCAGCAACAACAAAGAAGGATTAGAGGAGAGGCAGATCCCTGTTTGCTGCTGGCCAGGCCTCCTCCAGGAAAACACAACTCAACTGAGGCAGCTCCCTGCTACCCAGAGCAGGCCAGGCCTCTTGATACTATCATCAAAGGACCCCAACGTTCTCTTCAAGTGCTAGTGACTGACTTTCTTGATTCATGGTTCTCATACAAAGAAAGCAGCGACTCCGCCCCAACAAGAAAACGTCCACTGCCTTCCCCTGCTTCTCATCCAAGACAGCCTCATTACAACGTCCGTCCCATGAAAAGTACAAAGTAGGGATGGTATCCCAAGCTCATCCTGATGGGCTGCACGTGTCACACAGCAGAGAAAGGAAAAGTGTAAGCGGACCCCAATGATACATCACCTAAAGACGTCTGGAACTTCAAATGCCCCAACCCCTCAGTCTACAAGTTGTGGCGAGATATCTTTTCCTTCTTCATCACTTTGGTTTTTTCATTTTTGAAAGTGCCTAGGTAATAGAAGTGTTTGAAAACCTCTCAAATTACTTGAAGACAGGCACCAACGGTTACTTTTTTCTGTTTACAGAAATGATCACTGAAGATCTGCTTAATTTTTCAGCTTAATTTTGAAAAGACTTAAAGTACAGCAGAAGATAAGACATTCTTCCAACTAGTCACACTAACCACACGTACCAACGATTAGAACAATGCCTCAAGACTTTCAGAACAATGACAAAAAAAATGACAATGTGTGCTACTAGCAGTATTGAACACTATTTATGCCATTATAATGTCTATAAATGTATTATGAGCACAGTGCTTGCTATACCTAAGATACTGCTTAAATGACACAGAGATATTGTACCAAATTGAATAAATAGCCATTGATAAAGATGGGACAAGGGGACAGTTGACAGGGCAGGATGGTATGTTTGCACACACCGGCCTACAGTCACAGACAAGAGCATGTGTCATACTTGTCTCTAAACATGTGGGCTGTGTCCTAATGAGCATTATGCTCTTCAGCCAGCACCCCATGTCCGTAGCACTTCCTGCACCTCCTGAGAATAGCAGAATTGGCACGGGGAGAGCAAGAATAGAACAGGGAATGTGAATAACTTAGCACGTACAATGTTTGTTCAATACAATGAACAAAAGGGGGGAGATGAAGCAGAGTCTATTTTTTATCCCAGGCCAATTCTGCCCACCCTTGAGGCATGATACCCTGATAAGCCCCCACCAGCTAGCATAAAAGGAATCTGTTAAATTGACCAAATTGTCCTGGCTGTTCTTTTTCTATGAATAGGCCTCAAAGTGTCTCTCTCATACAAATCTTCTCAGAGAGGCTCAGCTCCCCCGGAGCCCCCACTTCCTCGATCTGCACCTCTTCTCTTACACCCACGTAGATACCGCAAGAATAGCAATACCGCAAGAACAGGGAACTTCCCGAGCTAAAAGAGACATCACGCAATACCATATGGTTGGGGCCACGTGCCATCTGTCATCTATCATATTATTGTATCTGTTGCTAGCCTTAATGTAACTAAGACATGCAACCAATATCTTCCTAAATGTTCCTCTTTCTTATAAAAGTTTCCCTGAAGTGACGCAAATCCTGGTCAATAGATGTGCAATTTCATTATGATTCATGGTCAAACATCCTGTCACCTTTTGAGAAACCTTTTGTAGCGTGGGTGGCACTTCTGTTTTCTTAAATATTTATCAGACGTGACCAAAATGTGTCATGTCCTATAGGTTAAAGACACCTGATAATGTCGTCATTTCGTGGTCAATGGTTAATCATTGAAAGACTATAAAGATCTGCTCCTCAGTCCATTCAGGAGACTACCTCGCTGCAGTGACCCCTTTGGCTCACTGACGCCGGTGTGGTCTCCTTCAGCCCTCTATGTAAGCATCTTTGGCTGAAGCTCTAATTGTTTCTGGTACTTTAAAATTGTCCTTTTCTCTCTCCTCTGCTTCGCGCTTATTCTAAAATCATTATTGCAATTGCAAAGCAATAACGTTGTTCCTCCTAACTTAACATGTGCATGACTAGCATTGCAGTCAAGAGTAGTTTTCATTTCGAAAATATTTCCATAGATTTAAAATATTTTTGCATTGCCTAAGTTTCTCCTTCACTCCAGAAATGTGGGTTTCATTCCCTAAGTAATTTCAATTGTGTCGTTTCAATAATCCTGGCCCCTCACATTCTGGGTCTCTTTAAATTGTTTAACCTGCATGAATTATTCTCTTCAGGAAGGTTTCTTTCAAGTTCTCTATATTTTCATAGAATGTATTCTGTGTCTTTCTGAGTCTCTAGCGGATTTAAATGTGATTTTTAATGGACCCTCACCCCAGCTTGCCTTATAGTTCTCATCAGAAAGGCTTGATTCTAGGCACTATGATTTCATAACAAATGTACTCCATGTCTTTGGATCTCTAGCTGTTTTCCATTATGCATTTTTAAGAGTTACTCATTTCAGCTTGCCTCGCAGCATTTTAGAAGCGATTTCTATTTAGCATGTACTCCTGGCAGAGTGAAGCCAGGTTTTTTTTAACACCTTGAATGCTATGGGGATTTTTCCCCTGTGCTGGAAATCCATGAACTCCATTATTCATGACGAGCTGGGCTCGTCATCAGCGTAGCAGGAGGCTACTGCATGACGAGCCCAGCTCGTCATGAGCGTGGAAGGGGTTAAGAGTGTTCACTAGTGTAGCAGACCCTACTCTCCTACACAACCCCCCCCCCAAACGCAGGGACATTAAACTAACCTTGACCAGATAAGTCTTCATGTTCTAAGTGGAAGTACCTGGAGAGACCATCTGCATTACCATGGTCAGTCCCTGGGCGGTGCTCCACTGTAAAGTCCATCCCCTGTAGGGAAATGGACCACCTGAGCAGTTTGGGATTTTCACCCTTCATCTGATTAAGCCATAAGAGGGGCTTATGGTCTGTCTGCACCAGGAAGTGAGTTCCAAACAAGTAGGACCTCAACTTCTTTAATGCCCAAACCACAGCAAAGGCCTCCCTCTCAATGGCTGACCAACGTTTCTCTCTGGGAGTCAGCCTCCTGCTAATGAAAGCAATAGGCTGGTCTTGACCATCTTGATTAAGTTGTGAGAGCACAGCTCCCACCCCCAACTCAGAAGCATCTGTCTGAACAATGAACTGTTTGGAGTAGTCAGGACTCTTCAGGATAGGTGCAGAGCACATGGCCTTCTTCAGGTCATCAAATGCCTTCTGACAGCTAACTGTCCACTGAACCTTTTTTGGCATCTTCTTGGATGTCAAGTCATTTAATGGTGTCACTATAGACCCATAGTTTTTCACAAACTTTCTGTAATACCCAGTCAGGCCCAAGAAGGCTCTGACTTGTGTCTGGGTAACTGGAGGAGCCCAGTCCTGTATGGCCTGGATTTTGCTTTCCAGTGGCTGAACCTGGCCTCCACCTACTAGGTGGCCCAGGTATACAACCTTACTCTGCCCTATCTGGCACTTGGTGGCCTTGATAGTTAGGCCTGCCTTTTGCAGGGCCTCCAAAACTTTCTTCAGGTGGATCAGGTGATCCTCCCAGGTGGAGCTAAAGACAGCAATATCATCTAGATATGCTGCACAAAAGTCATCCAACCCAGTAAGGACTTGGTTCACCAACCTTTGGAAAGTGGCAGGTGCATTCTTCAAACCAAAGGGCATTACCACAAACTGATAATGTCCACTAGGGGTAGAGAATGCTGTTTTGGCTTTTGACTCCTCAGCTAGTCTGATTTGCCAGTAGCCAGCTGTCAGATCAAATGTGCTCAGAAACTTGGCAGAAGCCAATCTGTCAATGAGCTCATCTGCTCTTGGAATGGGGTGAGCATCTGTCCTAGTGACAGCATTGAGACCCCTGTAATCCACGCAAAACCTCAATTCTCTCTTTCCATCTTGGGTATGAGGTTTTGGCACCAGGACTACTGGGCTGGCCCATGGGCTCTCTGATGGCTCAATCACTCCAAGCTCCAACATCTTTTGCACCTCAGCCTTGATGCAATCCCTGACATGATCAGGTTGCCTGTAGATCTTATTCTTGACAGGCAGACTGTCACCAGTGTCCACAACATGGGTACACCAGTCAGTCTGGCTGGGTGTGAGTGAAAACAAATGCCTGTGGGCCTGCAAAACTTGTCTGCAGTCCATCTGTTGCTGGTCAGTGAGGCTGCCTGCCAAGGCTACTCCATCAACTGAACCATCATCAGGGTTCTGAGAAAGCAGGTCTGGGAGAGGGTCACTCTCTTCCTCCTGTTCCCCATCTGTGGCCATGAGCAAGCTCGTGTCCTCCCTGTCCACAAATGCTTTCAAGCGATTCACATAGATTACCCTGTGAGGGCTCCTGGGTGTTCCAAAGTCTACCAAGTAGGTGACTTCCCCCTTCTTCTCAATAATAGGATAGGGTCCACTCCATTTGTCTTGGAGTGCTGCTGGAGCCACTGGCTCCAGTACCCATACCTTCTGTCCTGATTGGAACTCTACCAGCACAGCCTTTTGGTCATGCCAAGCTTTCTGTAATTCTTGGCTGGCCTCCAGGTTTTTGGATGCTCTTTCCATGTACTCAGCCATCCTGGAGCGGAGACCAAGTACATAGTCCACTATGTCTAGTTTGGGCTTTTTGAGAGGTAACTCCCATCCTTCCTTCACCAAACACAATGGACCTCTCACAGGGTGGCCAAACAAAAGTTCAAAAGGGCTGTAGCCAACCCCCTTCTGTGGGACCTCTCTGTAAGCAAAGAGCAGGCAGGGTAAAAGAATGTCCCATTTCCACCTGAGCTTCTCTGGTAATCCTTTTATCATGCCTTTAAGGGTCTTGTTAAATCTCTCCACAAGCCCATTGCATTGTGGATGATATGGGGTGGTAAACTTATAGTTTACTCCACATTCCTTCCACATTGCTTTCAGATAGCTGGACATAAAATTCGTCCCTCTATCTGATAGTACCTCCTTAGGAAAGCCCACTCTTGAGAAAACTGCAATGAGGGCCTTTGCCACCACAGGTGCTGTGGTGGTCCTTAGGGGAATAGCCTCTGGATACCTGGTGGCATGATCCACTACCACCAGTATGAATCTGTTCCCAGATGCTGTTTGGGGGTGCATTGGACCCACAATATCAATTCCAACTCTTTCAAAGGGGACCCCCACCACAGGTAGTGGTATTAGGGGGGCCTTTGTTGTGCCACCTGACTTACCACTGGCTTGGCAAGTGACACAGGAGCGACAAAACTCCTTGACATCCTCTGACATGTGAGGCCAGTGAAAGTGTGAAACAAGCCTGTCCCACGTCTTGTTCTGGCCTAAGTGTCCTGCAAGGGGAATATCATGGGCCAAGGTAAGAAGGAACCCCCTAAACTGCAGAGGTATGACCAACCTCCTGGTCATGCCAGGCTTGGGGTCTCTAGCCTCTGAGTAAAGGAGTCCATCATCCCAATACACAGTATGGGTACCTTGGGCATCCCCAGCAGCCTCAGCAGCAGCCTGCTGTCTGAGGGGTTCAAGGGAAGGGCAATCTAATTGAGCCTGCCTCAGGTCTGCCCTTGAGGGTCCCCCTGTCCCCAGAAACTCAACCTGGTCAGGTTCAAGCTCCTCAGAGACAGTCTCCTCTTGGACTGCAGAATCAGTTTCCTCTGAAACTTGATCCTCAACCTGGGGCAAGGTGGAAGGCTGAGCCTTTCCTCTCTTGCTCCTTCTCTTGGGTTGTGGCTGGTCTATTGTTTCAAGATCCACCACTGGTTCAGGAAGCCACTTCTTAGCCTGAGCCCTTGTCATGGCAAGGACATGCTCTGAAATCCCTAGCATTTCTGCATGAGTCCTGTACTCCACTTCTGACCATGCTGAGCTTTCAAGGTCATTGCCTAACAGACAGTCTACTGGTAGGTCTGCACTCACCACAACTTTCTTTAGGCCATCAACCCCTCCCCAGGAGAAGTTCACAACTGCCACACTATGGGAGGTAGTGGAGTTGCTGGCGTTGGTTACTAGGTGGCTCTCACCTAGTACAATCTGTCCAGGGTCCACAAAGTCAGGTGTCACCATTGTGACACAGTGCGCAACTAGCTGAGATTTCCTCTCACCTAAACTACCATTGTGACACTGGCACATGTGTCCCTGTATGCTTGAGCCAGTTTCTCATTAATTAAGGGAGTCTGCCTGTATTTGCCCAGGTTAGTGGGGCTTACTGCAGTGGGCAACTCAATGTCCACATCATACAGGAGAACTGCCTGTGTAGGGATTCTGACTAGGCCAGATCCTACTTCAATACCCAGGGTCAACCCAGCTACACCCTTGGACTGTGTTCCACCACTGCTTACTGTACTTGGGGTTGCAGTTGCTTTAGGAGCTGTAGTGGTGAGAACTGGATTTGCCTTGGTGCACTCACTGCCCCAGTGTGAAACTGATTTGCAGGTATTACACCAAGGTGTCTTTGGACCTTTGTTCTTCTTCTTCTTGTTACCATTTTGGGAACCACCCTCCTTACTATTAGTTTGGGGGCCTGAAGACTTCTGGTCTTTTTCTTTATCTTTCTGATTCTGGTTACCACCCTTCTGGTCTGTTTTCTTCTGGTCACCACCTTGGTTCTGGGGTTTCTGCTTAATCCTTGTTCTGACCCATTTGTCTGCCTTCTTTCCCAATTCTTGGGGAGAGGTCAGATCAGAGTCAATAAGGTATTGATGCAACAGCTGGTTTGTGCAGTTATTAAGGATCTGTTCTCTCATCATAAGATTGTACAATCCTGTATAGTCTGAAACTTTACTTCCCTGCAACCAACCCTCCAAAGCCTTAGTGGCACACTCCACAAAATCAGTCCAGTCTTGAGTCTGTGCTTTTTGGGTGTCTCTGAACAACAACCTGTATTGCTCAGTGGTTAGGCCATACCCTTCAATAAGAGCACTCTTCAAAACAGAGTAGTTTTTGGCATCCTCAGGTCTAACTGTGAGGAGCCTGTCCCTCCCTTTCTCAGAAAAGGAGTACCACAAAATTGCAGCCCACTGATTCTCAGGAACCTGCTGTACCATGCAGGCTCTCTCAAGAGCAGTCATCCATTTGTGGATGTCATCCCCTTCTTTAAAGGGGGGCACAATTTTGGTCAGGTTTCTATTGTCATAGGCCCTGTCTTTTTCTCTTGGAAAATTGCTGCCACCAGTGACATCTAAGCCACTTAATTTCTGCTCTCTTGCCAAGGCAAGTTTAGCTTGAGCTAAGGTAAGCTTAGCTTGACTCAGGGCTACCTCCTCTCTCTATCTGGAGGCAGACAAATGGGTCAGAACAAGGTCAACTGCAGGGGTCCAGACATTTGTCTGTGGCAGAGGCATCCATTTTGTGGATCTTAAGGTCTTTGGAGAAATTAACCGCATTTAGTAAAGGAACATGTCTTACCCCTCTAGAGGGGTGGAATGCCATCCCCGTCGCCAGAACTGGCGAGGGGATGGTATTCCAAATCGTATGACACCTTACACGACATGTTTTGATAAATGCGGTTAATTTCTCCAAAGACCTTAAGATCCACAAAATGGATGCCTCTGCCACAGACAAATGTCTGGACCCCTGCAGTTGACCGAAACTCGACCAAATGGGTCCTGGACAAAGGGTTTCCTGTCACAGGAGGGTGTCACCGCCCTCCAGACAGGAGATAGTGTATTGTAGCAGGGAGGTTTGAAAGAAACCAGACACTGCTTGGGGCGCACAAGGCTGCCCCTTGCATAATCCGGCCAAACCGGTTCTGGGGCACTCCAGCCCTCGTGCCAGGGCGGCCTGGATCAAAGGAAGGGGGTGTATCCACCCACTTCCTGGGTCCCACCCATAGGAGGGGACCTAGCAGGTAATCACGCCCCCCAGATTCGAATAAGAGTGGGAGCAGTGCCAATGCACATCAGATTTCCTGGAAGAAACATTAGAAACGAAACTCTGGACCCTTGGACCTCCATCTCAACGTGGAAGCCCGAAGAATCTCCCTTGTGGTCAAGGAGTGACCACCCTGCAGCAGCAGGCACCATCCAGCCCTCGACGTCTACTTAGTTGCAGTTCCCGCCGGAACTCGAGCGACTGAGATCGACGAGATCAAGCTTGCCTGCCTTCCAACAGCCCGATCCACAGTCCCTGCAGAGCTGAGACCCGTGGAGGCGACCGGAAGCGTGGGGCACGCCATCTTGAATTGACCACGAGACGCTGACCGTGCAGCCCACGAGTGACCCTCGAAGCTGTGCACCGGGGTTTGAGAAGCCCCCACCCTGAGCTGCTCCTGAGCCGAAGTTCAGCCCTCCACACTCGACGAGTGCTGCGTGGGGCCCTTTGGCTCTATTTGGCTCAACGCGTTGGCCCGGTCACTTGCCAGCTGGCTAGTGGTCCCTGTGCCGACGAAACTACAAAGAAGACTCGTGAATCTGGTTGCTCCAGATCCACACCAGCTCCCCTGAAAAGGAGCCCCGACTCTGACCTTCCTGGTCCGAGTGAGAAGCAATCTTCCGATCCCGCGTGGATTGCTCTTGCCAAGGCTTGTTTGCTCCAAACTTGAAGCCGACTGCACCGACGGTGAGAGCCTGCGTGGGACAGATCGTGACCTGCTCCTGGACGTCGCAGATGCCCCAGAGCCCACGTGACAGCGGAGAGAAGCTCCTCGACGACCACCTGATTGCGCCCGACATTGCCTGGTTCCGTCCTGGTTCCACCCTGGTCACTGCTGAGTGACCCAGACTCTGTCCCCTCTGCTTTCAGGTACTCTACAACTTGAGTCCACCCTTGGACTCCACCGGACACTTCATATTCACCCTGCCTGCAGCCCTTTCAGCTCCAAGCACCAAGAGCCTGCGTGTCAAAACCCGACGCCACTTCGACCCTGTGCACCCACTTCCTGTGGGTGAGGTAACTTTGCTCCGCCGGTGTTCCCACACTGGTGCACACCTCTAGGGTCTGTGTGTTAAGTTTTGTTCCTCTAGGTTCAGCGGAAGTGTCCTTAAACTTTAACTCTATGACTTTTACGCACCATTGGTTAACATTGGTGCATGCGTGCGCTTTCCGCACATCTCCCGAATCCCGAGGGCCATTCCCGACTTCAGCATTGCTTGTCCTGACTGCTCCCAGCGATTCCCTAGGCCCTAGGCCTAACCACTGTTCGAGTGGCCTCTCTTATACCACTTGTTTAGTATATGGTTTGAGTGGCCACCCGCCCTCATCCATAATTGTGCAACTTGTATGTTTAAACAGTGCTTTTGATTTAACGCTTGTGCCCCTTTTTTCATAAAGAATACTGGGGATTGTTTTTAGTAATAAACACATATATTTTTATAATATATACTTGTGTGGTGTCCTTTCATTTGGTATTACAGGATTGTATGTGGTAAAACAGCTCGCTTAACACGACCTCTTAAGTTAAGCCTTTAGGCTGCTTAGTCCATGCTACCCCTAGGATAGCTTGTCTAATAAGGTTGACTTACAACCAGACACCATAAGGGATTGTTTGGTCAGGTAGTAGGTGGTTCCAGAATTGGAAACATCCCCTACCAGGCCAACTTCTCACAACTAGCAATGCATTTTATAGAAATACATGTGTTTTTGTGTAATAAAGTGCCACTCCAATGTGAAAATTTGTCATCTCACCTCATTGTTCCTCCTTCCTTAGTGTATTATTGAGACGGTACTCCAGATAAGTTATGCCCTAGGGGCCTCACAAACCATATACTAAAATAGTGGTATAAGTACCATGTGAGGGTTAGAAAGCAGGCCTGGGGCCTGTAGAACCGCTGGGGCAACCAGGAACCACCCAAGGTAGGGACGCAGGACGTGCAGTGTCTAAACACAGCCGCGCATCACCATTGACTTTCTATGGAGAACGAACAAGTTACAATTTTAAAGAATAAGGGCACTTAGAGGTGAACTATGATAGAACCCTTTTAGACTAGGACACTTCGAGAGTCAAGACCCATGGGAGCACCGGAGTACTCGTGTTACCTCACCCAGGGAAGCCGGGTGTCTTTTGGTGTCGGTTTTGCCGTCAAATCCAATGGAGAGCTGCGTAGAAATGCTGCAGGCGACCAGAGGAAAAGTGTCCGGGTTGATCGCAGATGTGAAGAACCTGAAAGCAAAGGGGACAAAGTCTGGGTCAGTAGCCAGTGACAAGGATGCCGACAGAACGATGCCAGCCGATGTATTCTGATTTCAGGTGAAAGAGGTGAAGCTTGACTCTTCAGCCACGAGGACCAGGAGGCGTCGATGACAAACAGGAGCTGGATTCGAGCTGTCCCATGAAGGATGTCGAGTACTGCAGCGTCGTAATCCGGATTGGACCCAACAAGCCTTGGCAACAGCAACCCACGCAAGATGACAAGATTGGTTTCGGTTCAGACCAGCAAGGTCTGAGGGACTCCTCCTTTGGAGAGGCGTGAGAGCACGTCTAGGGCAATCAAGAAAGCTCAAAAAATCAAAGATTGTCCTTCGTGGGGACCCACTAGCCAACAGACTAGAGATTGCAAAGGAGCCTCAAGCGGAAATGCTCAAAGCGGGCCCACGGAACACTCGTGGAGTGTAGGCCTCTGAGCTTCCGTGCAAAAGGTGCTCGGAGCAGGGGCTTCAAATACGCCAATGCACAACCTCGGGAAACTTTGGGAAGTAGGTGCAGTTGCAAAAATACAGGATGTACAGGAGTTCCAGTCCCATGTCTCTCATGTCAGCTACAGGTCTCAGCTCTGCTGGGAAATCGCGTCAGCTTCAGAGATGTCTGGACGTCCATGTCCTATGTTGCAGATTCTTCGGGATCTGGAGGGAGCCTCGAAAATGCAGACCGGCAAAGATGCTTCTTGGTGCCTGTTTGAACAGGGGGGTCACTCCTTGACCCCAAAGGAGATACTTCCATCTTCCAGTTGATATGGAATGTCGAAGGTCCAGGATATATGTGCAGAGTTTCATCCAGGGTAATCTTAAGTCCTAGGGACTGGGTTCCTATTCTTATAATAAGATTAGGGGTTGGACTAACTCTAGGATCCCACCTATGGGAGGACCTGGGGAGGGGTCCTCTTTGTCCAGTTTCATGGCAGAGCTGGGGCTGAGTGCCCCAGCAACCGGTTCGAACTGGGAAATGCATAGAGCACCTTGTGTGCCCCAGGCAGGGTCTGAAAAGCATTCACTGAATGCAACCCACACTGCCCTAATACACTAAAGCCTGTCTGGGGAGGTGCTAGCACCTCCCTGGACCGGAAACCTATTGCCCAGGCCTCCCCTGACGGAGTTTTGTCTAGCAGCAGGAGGGCAGACTTGTGTCTGTGGCAGCAGCATCATTTTGTGATGCTGGGGCTCTGTTGAACTTTAACCGGGTATACCAGTGTGTACATGTCTTTTCCCTCTAGAAGGGTGGAATGCTACCCCGCCGCCAGAACTGTTGGGGGGGGAGTAGTATTCCAAAGTGTTTGACACCAACCACGACATGTTTTGATAAAGCCAAACCAAAGTTAGCATTAACCGCGAGGATTATAATGCACTTAAGAGTATATGGTATGGCTATATCATAGAACAGCTATAAGGAGATATTTCCGAAAGCTGCAGAACGGCTCAGCTCATGCTAGGGCACCCTCTCACACAAAACCAAGCACTCTGCCTTCAGGATTGTGACGGCCTGCCATAGGCGTGACTTATAGGTTAATATGTGTCTATATGTAAAGGTAGATATAGGTATACTATATCTAAGTAAGGAGTGCTTACACCACCTTACCCAGGCTGCAAGTGATGACCTGTGGTGCCATTTTGGAAGGCTTCCCAGGGGTGGCATAATACATGCTTTAGCCCTTGGTAGGCCTCTTGGGTACCTATGCCCTGGGTACCTAAGGTACCATATACAGAGACTCACAAGGGTAACCCAGTAACCAATCTGGTAATTACCTAAAGCACATGGTATCAATTAAGAGAGAGGAGAACAGCTAGGCTGTTGTCCTGATCAGCAGGGCCACAGCCAGACTAAAGTTGAAAAAATAGTGAAACACTGCAAAACGTGGGGGTAACCATAGGAAGCAGACCCTACTCTCCTACACCCCCCCCCCCCCCAACGCAGGGACATTAAACTAACCTTGACTAGCTGAGTCTTCATGTTCTAAGAGGAAATATCTGGAGAGTCCATCTGCATTGGCATGCTTACTCCCAGGTCTATGTTCCACTGTATAGTCCACCATCCCCTGTAGGGAGATGGACCACCTGAGCAGTTTGGGATTTTCACCCTTCATCTGTTTTAGCCATAAGAGGGGCCTATGGTCTGTCTGAACTATGAAGTGAGTACCAAACAAGCGTAGCCTCAGCTTCTTCAGAGCCCAAACCACAGCAAAGGCCTCCCTCTCAATAGCTGGCCAACGTTTCTCTCTAGGGGTCAGTCTTCTACTAATAAAAGCTACTGGCTGGTCTTGACCTTCATTATTCAATTGTGATAGCACAGCCCCTACCCCCAACTCAGAAGCATCTGTTTGGACAATTAATTCTTTGGAGTAGTCAGGACTTTGCAGAATTGGAGCAGTACACATGGCCTGCTTAAGGTCATCAAATGCCTTTTGACAGCTGACTGTACACTGGACTTTTTTTGGCATTCTCTTAGAAGTTAAGTCATTCAGAGGTGTCACTATGGAACCATACACCTTGACAAATCTCCTATAGTACCCAGTCAGGCCCAAGAAAGCTCTGACCTGAGTCTGGGTGGTTGGAGCAACCCAGTCCGTTATGGTCTGGATTTTGCTCTGCAATGGTTAAACCCGGCCTCCACCTACACAGTGGCCCAGGGACACAACCCGACTCTGCCCTATCTGGCACTTAGTAGCCTTGATAGTTAGGCCTGCCTTCTGCAGGGCCTCCAAAACATTTTTCAGGTGTATCAGGTGATCCTCACAGGTGAGATAAAGACAGCAATATCACCAAGATAAACTGCACAGTAGTCTTCCAGGCTTGTTAGGACTTTATTCACATGTTTTGATAAAGCCAAACCAAAGTTAGCATTAACCGCAAGGATTATAATGCACTTAAGAGTATATGGTATGGCTATATCATAGAACAGCTATAAGGAGATATTTCCGAAAGCTGCAGAAGGGCTCAGCTCATGCTAGGGCACCCTCTCACACAAAACCAAGCCCTCTGCCTTCAGGATTGTGACGGCCTGCCATAGGCGTGACTTATAGGTTAATATGTGTCTATATGTAAAGGTAGATATAGGTATACTATATCTAAGTAAGGAGTGCTTACACCTCCTTACCCAGGCTGCAAGTGCAGACCTGTGGTGCCATTTTGGAAGGCTTCCCAGGGGTGGCATAATACATGCTTCAGCCCTTGGTAGGCCTCTTGGGTACCTATGCCCTGGGTACCTAAGGTACCATATACAGAGACTCACAAGGGTAACCCAGTAACCAATCTGGTATGTACCTAAAGCACATGGTATCAATTAAGAGAGAGAACAGCTAGGCTGTGGTCCTGATTAGCAGGGCCACAGCCAGACTAAAGTTGAAAAATAGTGAAACACAGCAAAAAGAGGGGGTAACCATAGGAAGCAGACCCTACTCTCCTACACCCCACCCCCCCAACGCAGGGACATTAAACTAACCTTGACTAGCTGAGTCTTCATGTTCTAAGAGGAAATATCTGGAGAGTCCATCTGCATTGGCATGGTTACTCCCAGGTCTATGTTCCACTGTATAGTCCACCATCCCCTGTAGGGAGATGGACCACCTGAGCAGTTTGGGATTTTCACCCTTCATCTGTTTTAGCCATAAGAGGGGCCTATGGTCTGTCTGAACTATGAAGTGAGTACCAAACAAGCGTAGCCTCAGCTTCTTCAGAGCCCAAACCACAGCAAAGGCCTCCCTCTCAATAGCTGGCCAACGTTTCTCTCTAGGGGTCAGTCTTCTGCTAATAAAAGCTACTGGCTGGTCTTGACCTTCATTATTCAATTGTGATAGCACAGCCCCTACCCCCAACTCAGAAGCATCTGTTTGGACAATTAATTCTTTGGAATAGTCAGGACTTTGCAGAATTGGAGCAGTACACATGGCCTGCTTAAGGTCATCTGATGCCTTTTGACAGATGACTGTACACTTGACTTTTTTTGGCATTCTCTTAGAAGTTAAGTCATTCAGAGGTGTCACTATGGAACCATACACCTTGACAAATCTCCTATAGTACCCAGTCAGGCCCAAGAAAGCTCTGACCTGAGTCTGGGTGGTTGGAGCAACCCAGTCAGTTATGGTCTGGATTTTGCTCTGCAATGGTTAAACCCGGCCTCCACCTACACGGTGGCCCAGGGACACACCCTGACTCTGCCCTATCTGGCACTTAGTAGCCTTGATAGTTAGGCCTGCCTTCTGCAGGGCCTCCAAAACATTTTTCAGGTGTATCAGGTGATCCTCCCAGGTGAGATAAAGACAGCAATATCACCAAGATAAACTGCACAGTAGTCTTCCAGGCTTGTTAGGACTTTATTCACCAACCTTTGAAATGTGGCAGGTGCATTCTTCAGACCAAAGGGCATTACCACAAATTGATAATGTCCACTAAGGGTTGAAATTGCTGTTTTTGGCTTTGCATCATCAGCTAGTCTGATCTGCCAGTAGCCAGCTGTTAGATCAAATGCGATCAGATATTTGACAGATGTCAACTTATCTTTGAGCTCCTCTGCTCTTGGAATTAGATGGGCATCAGTCCTAGTGACTGCATTGAGACCTCTGTCGTCTACACAAAACCTCATCTCTCTCTTACCACCCTGGGTGTGAGGTTTGGGTACTAGGACTACTGGACTAGCCCAAGGGCTATCTGAAGTTTCAATCACTCCCATCTCCAACATTTTCTGGACTTCAGTGCTGATACAGTCCCTGACATGATCAGGTCACCTGTAAATCTTATTTTTAACAGGCAGGCTCTCCCCATGTCCACTTCATGAGTGCCCCAGGTAGTCTGACTTGGAGTCAGTGAAAACATGTGTCGGTACTGTTGTAGAACTTGTCTGCAATCAGTCTGCTGCTGATCAATGAGACTGCCTGCCAAGGCTACTCCATCAACTGATCCATCATCAGGGTTCTGAGAGAGCAGGTCTGGGAGAGGGCCACTCTCTGCCTCCTGTCCTTCATCAGTAGCCATGAGCAAGCCCATGTTGGCCCTGTCAACATATGGTTTCAGTCTGTTGACATGAAGCACCCTATGGGGGCTCCTAGGAGTTCCAAGATCTACCAGATAGGTAGCCTCTCCCTTCTGTTCAACAATAGTGTGGGGCCCACTCCACTTGTCTTGGAGAGCTGCTGGGGCCACAAGCTCTAACACCCAAAAGCGTTCTGTCCTGGCTGGTAAACAACCAGTACAGCTTTTTGGTCATGGCAGGCTTTCTGTAATTCCTAGCTAGCCTCAAGGTTTTTAGTTGCCTTTTTCATGTACTCAGCCATCCGGGAGAGGAGACCAAGTACATAGTCCACAATCTCCTGTTTAGGGGGTTTGAGAGGTAACTCCCATCCCTCCTTCACCAGACATTAGGCCTCTGACAGGGTGCCCAAAAAGAAGTTCAAATGGGCTGTAGCCAACCCCCTTCTGTGGAACCTCCATGTATGCAAACAAAAGGCAGGGTAGCAGGATATCCCACTTCCGCCTGAGCTTTTCTGGGAGACCCTTAATCATACCCTTTAATGTCTTGTTAAATCTTTCAACTAGACCATTGCACTGTGGATGATAGGGTGTGGTGAACTTGTAGTTCACTCCACACTCCTTCCACATTGCAGTCAGGTTACTAGACATAAAGTGTGCACCTCTGTCTGATACTACCTCCTTAGGGAAACCCACTCTTTAGAACACTCTCCCAGGAGGGCTCTTGCCACAACAGGTGCTGTAGTGAGCCTAAGGGGTATAGTCTCTGGGTACCGGGTGGCATGATCCACTATCACCAGGATAAACATGTGCCCAGATGCTGTTTGGGGATCCATTGGTCCAACAAAGTCAATCCCTATAGGTTGAAAGGGAACCCCCACCACAGGTAGTGGTATAAGGGGGGCCTTTGTAGTGCCACCTGCTTCACCACTGGCTTGGCAGGTCACACAGGAGCGACAAAACTCCTTTGTGTCTTCAGACAAGTGGGGCCAGTGAAAGTGAGGAACAATTCTGTCCCAAGTCTTGTTCTGGCCAAGATGTCTTGCTATGGGAATATCATGGGCTAATGTCAAAAGGAAGCCCCTGAATGCCAACATATGACCAACCTCCTGGAAGCACCAGGCTTGGGGTCTCTACTCTCTGAATACAGGAGCCCTTCATCCCAATATACTTTATGGGAGCCACTAGCATTCCCAGCAGCCTCAGCAGCAGCTTGCTGTCTGAGGCGTTCAATAGAAGGGCAGGCCAACTGCGCCTGACTAAGGTCTGCCCTGGAAGGGATCCCTGTCCCCAGAAACTCAACATGATCAGGTTCAAGCTCTTCTTGGACAGTTCCTTTTTCAGGCTCACAATCAGCTTCCTCAGAAGGCTGATCCTCACTCGGAGTCAAGGAGGAAGGCACTGCCTTAACCCTACTGCTCATTTTCTTGGTAGGCAACTAGTCCATTATTCCAGAATCCAGTGCCTGTTCAGTGTTAAGACTTTTTGAACTGTGGCCTAGTCACTGCAAGGACATGTGCTGAGAGTCCTAACATTTCTGCATGTGTCCTAAACTCCACTTCAGACCAGGCTGCAGTCTCTAGGTCATTGCCAAGCAAACATTCCACAGGGAGGTCTGCACTAATCACAACCTTCTTAAGGCCAGTTACACCTCCCCAGGAGAAATGAACAACTGCCATAGTATGGATAGTACTGACATTGCTGGCATTAGTCACTTGGTAAGTTTCACCAAGTGTGACTTGTCCAGGGTCCACAAAGTCAGGTATCACCATTGTGACACGGGCACCTGTGTCCCTGTAGGCCTGAGCCTTCTTCTCATTATTCAAAGTAGTTTGTCTGTACTTGCCCAGATTACTGGGACTCACAGTAGAGGTCATATCCATGCCTCCATCAAAGATCAACACAGCTTGAGTTGGCACTCTGACTAGTCCAGAGTCCATCTCAGTTCCTAGGGATAACCCTACTACACCCTTCTGTTGAGAACCTCCACTTGGAGCTGAGCTAGAGGGAATAGTTGCCTTAGGGGCAATGGTGGCTGGAGCGGTCTCCTTTTTGGTGCACTCACTAGTCCAGTGAGTATTATTCTTACAAATTTTGCACCATGGTTTTCTTGGACCTTCTTTCTTTTTAGACTGGGGACCCCCACCATTAGAAGCTTTTTGGGGACCTTGTGAAGACTTCTGGTCTTTACCTTTCTCCCCTGTTTCTTTTGGTCACCACCTTGGTTCTGTACCTTCTGCTTCACCCTGATTCTGACCCATTTGTCTGCCTTCTTACCCAATTCTTGGGGTGAGGTCAGATCAGAGTCAACCAAGTGCTGATGCAACAACTGGTTCTGACAGTTATTAGGAATCTGATCTCTCATGATTAGAATATACAATCCTGTATCGTCACACACTTTACTGCCCAGTAACCAGCCCTCCAGAGCCTTAGTAGCACAATCTACAAAGTCAGTCCAGTCCTGAGTTTGTGTCTTCTGGGTATCTCTGAACTGCAACCTATACTGTTCAGTGGTTAGGCCAAACCCATCTATTAGATCACTCTTCAGGACTTTGTAATCATCAGCATACTCTTCTCTTACAGTGAGGAGCTTATCTATACCTTGGTCTGCAAAGGAGAGCCACAAGATTGCTGCCCATTTCTTTGCGCATACCGGCCCGAGGAGGGGTCTTAGTGCTTCACCGCCTGCTTGCCTGCCTTACCTGCACGAGGGAAGATCTCGCAGCGACGCTGGGTCCCTGACGCTGTGAACGGACTACAGCTCCCAGCGCGCCCTGCGTCTACACCGCTTCCTCTTCCTGCCAGGAGCGCCAGGAGGCGCACAAAAGGGAACAGCTCCCACTGAGGAGCTGGGAGTCATTTCTTTGCGCATACCGGCCCGAGGAGGGGTCTTAGCGCTTCACCGCCTGCTTGCCTGCCTTACCTGCACGAGGGAAGATCTCGCAGCGACGCTGGGTCCCTGACGCTGTGAACGGACTACAGCTCCCAGCGCGCCCTGCGTCTACACCGCTTCCTCTTCCTGCCAGGAGCGCCAGGAGGCGCACAAAAGGGAACAGCTCCCACTGAGGAGCTGGGAGTCATTTCTTTGCGCATACCGGCCCGAGGAGGGGTCTTAGCGCTTCACCGCCTGCTTGCCTGCCTTACCTGCACGAGGGAAGATCTCGCAGCGACGCTGGGTCCCTGACGCTGTGAACGGACTACAGCTCCCAGCGCGCCCTGCGTCTACACCGCTTCCTCTTCCTGCCAGGAGCGCCAGGAGGCGCACAAAAGGGAACAGCTCCCACTGAGGAGCTGGGAGTCATTTCTTTGCGCATACCGGCCCGAGGAGGGGTCTTAGCGCTTCACCGCCTGCTTGCCTGCCTTACCTGCAGGAGGGAAGATCTTGCAGCGACGCTGGGTCCCAGACGCTGTGAACGGACTACAGCTCCCAGCGCGCCCTGCGTCTACACCGCTTCCTCTTCCTGCCAGGAGCGCCAGGAGGCGCACAAAAGGGAACAGCTCCCACTGAGGAGCTGGGAGTCATTTCTTTGCGCATACCGGCCGAGGAGGGGTCTTAGCGCTTCACCGCCTGCTTGCCTGCCTTACCTGCACGAGGGAAGATCTCGCAGCGACGCTGGGTCCCTGACGCTGTGAACGGACTACAGCTCCCAGCGCGCCCTGCGTCTACACCGCTTCCTCTTCCTGCCAGGAGCGCCAGGAGGCGCACAAAAGGGAACAGCTCCCACTGAGGAGCTGGGAGTCATTTCTTTGCGCATACCGGCCCGAGGAGGGGTCTTAGCGCTTCACCGCCTGCTTGCCTGCCTTACCTGCACGAGGGAAGATCTCGCAGCGACGCTGGGTCCCTGACGCTGTGAACGGACTACAGCTCCCAGCGCGCCCTGCGTCTACACCGCTTCCTCTTCCTGCCAGGAGCGCCAGGAGGCGCACAAAAGGGAACAGCTCCCACTGAGGAGCTGGGAGTCATTTCTTTGCGCATACCGGCCCGAGGAGGGGTCTTAGCGCTTCACCGCCTGCTTGCCTGCCTTACCTGCACGAGGGAAGATCTCGCAGCGACGCTGGGTCCCTGACGCTGTGAACGGACTACAGCTCCCAGCGCGCCCTGCGTCTACACCGCTTCCTCTTCCTGCCAGGAGCGCCAGGAGGCGCACAAAAGGGAACAGCTCCCACTGAGGAGCTGGGAGTCATTTCTTTGCGCATACCGGCCCGAGGAGGGGTCTTAGCGCTTCACCGCCTGCTTGCCTGCCTTACCTGCACGAGGGAAGATCTCGCAGCGACGCTGGGTCCCTGACGCTGTGAACGGACTACAGCTCCCAGCGCGCCCTGCGTCTACACCGCTTCCTCTTCCTGCCAGGAGCGCCAGGAGGCGCACAAAAGGGAACAGCTCCCACTGAGGAGCTGGGAGTCATTTCTTTGCGCATACCGGCCCGAGGAGGGGTCTTAGCGCTTCACCGCCTGCTTGCCTGCCTTACCTGCACGAGGGAAGATCTCGCAGCGACGCTGGGTCCCTGACGCTGTGAACGGACTACAGCTCCCAGCGCGCCCTGCGTCTACACCGCTTCCTCTTCCTGCCAGGAGCGCCAGGAGGCGCACAAAAGGGAACAGCTCCCACTGAGGAGCTGGGAGTCATTTCTTTGCGCATACCGGCCCGAGGAGGGGTCTTAGCGCTTCACCGCCTGCTTGCCTGCCTTACCTGCACAAGGGAAGATCTCGCAGCGACGCTGGGTCCCTGACGCTGTGAACGGACTACAGCTCCCAGCGCGCCCTGCGTCTACACCGCTTCCTCTTCCTGCCAGGAGCGCCAGGAGGCGCACAAAAGGGAACAGCTCCCACTGAGGAGCTGGGAGTCATTTCTTTGCGCATACCGGCCCGAGGAGGGGTCTTAGCGCTTCACCGCCTGCTTGCCTGCCTTACCTGCACGAGGGAAGATCTCGCAGCGACGCTGGGTCCCTGACGCTGTGAACGGACTACAGCTCCCAGCGCGCCCTGCGTCTACACCGCTTCCTCTTCCTGCCAGGAGCGCCAGGAGGCGCACAAAAGAGAACAGCTCCCACTGAGGAGCTGGGAGTCATTTCTTTGCGCATACCGGCCCGAGGAGGGGTCTTAGCGCTTCACCGCCTGCTTGCCTGCCTTACCTGCACGAGGGAAGATCTCGCAGCGACGCTGGGTCCCTGACGCTGTGAACGGACTACAGCTCCCAGCGCGCCCTGCGTCTACACCGCTTCCTCTTCCTGCCAGGAGCGCCAGGAGGCGCACAAAAGGGAACAGCTTCCTCCGCGTCGCGGACGCACGCGGGCGGCGCCGGGCGGAGCCCGGGCAGAGGGCGGGCCGTCTGTGGCCGTCAGGGGCTGTCAAGGCTGGGCTGGGCCACGTCCCTTTCCTTTCCATCAGCCGTGAGTACATACGTCCAGTGTGAGTCCCCGAGCTGTTCCCCGCAATCATGTCTACCCGCTCTGGGAAGCTTCTTAGGAGTGAAGGCGAAAGGGGGTCAATTGCAGCGAGCCCTGTTATAGGATCTATGGACCGTTTTATCACTAGGGTGGCGGCGGTGATTGAAAAGGAGATTGCTATGTCTGAGCAGCGTTTATCAGAGGTGTACCTCCCCTCAAGACGTTCATCCCTGGGGGTTGCTGCCCAGTCGCTTACACCGGCTAGTGTCCGGGTTCAACCTGTTTCTCCATCTAGTGTGCCTGACGTTTCCTCTGACCCCCCCCAGCTGGCTGGTATAGAGCAAAGCATAGAGCAAAATATAGATAGGCTGGAAAATCTGGCCGAACTTATACCCATAGTTACTGAGGAAGACGGTGGACTTAGTAAGCTGTCTCCACCTTCTCCAACTAACCTTCCACACGAAGCCACCAGTGATTCTCTGCCCTCAAAATCGCTCACCACCTCCTTAGTTATAGCAGAAGGGGAGTCAGTGAGGGTTTCCCCCAACAGCCAAACTCCCGAGATTAGTCAGGAGAATAGGCCCTTAAGTAATAAATCACGTAAACGCAAAAAGGGTAGATTAGTGAGACAGGCTGCTCTTTATCAAAGAGCAAGAAAGTCTCCTGGATCTGGGATGAGAAACATAAGGGGTAGGCCTATAGTGAATGAAGCTGACTTTGAAGGGGATGTTCTGATCTCTTCTAAGGGGCTACACATAGATGCTAACACTGTTAAGGTTCCTAACTTCACTGACCCCGTAGCAGCTGAAAATATCCTCGAGAGAGTATACAGTCTCTTGAAACCACTACTAATACAGGTCAAGGGTTTAGGGGAGCGGATAGATAAATTAGAGCAATCAACCCTTGACGGGTTCCACTCACTCAAAACCACATTTAAACAAATAACCAGAGTGAGTGAAAATAAGGACATGGGCGCAAAGGGGAACGAGCTACCATCACAGAGAGACCCTAAGCCCCCAATATGTCCAGATAAAGTTGTCTCTAATAGCCTATTAATCCCAGCTCCTAAATCTCCTCCCCGTCCAAAAGCAGGACCAAAACAGAAGGGGCCACCATCATATTTAGAGCCAGATAAAAGTAAGCCTAACCCTCTTCCACAAAAGCAGCCACAGTTAGCTAGTGGCAAAATGGAAGGCTCCTAAAAACTAGGCGCATGTAACAAAATTGACGGGTTAGCGCCAGGGAAAGCCCCTAGACCTGTAGTCCAACCTGCTGCCCCAACCACCACCTTACCGGTGCCTAGAAATCTAGTACGACGAATCCCTCCAGTAAACCTCCCACCAGACTGTCAACCTTTTGTTGTTGTTATGGTTAATGTGCCTCCACTAAAAGAAGGCCAGTTGGAAAACCATCAATCACTTAAGAATAAGTGTATCCACTGGCTGAAGGCAAACAGGCCAATCCCGTTGGATGTGGATGGAATCATTCTGGGTGTCCGCAGAGTGGGGTGGGTGGGGCAGGGGAAAAAGACTCAGGAGGGGGATTGTATAATTATAAATTTTCAAGACCCAAGAGTAGTGCCCGCGATTTGTACTCCTATTAAAAATATGGGGGTTCCAGGGGTTAAACTGGTAGATCTTTCTTACTTTTACCCCAGGCAAAGTGTTGTCCTAATTGGAGGAAGTTCAAGTCCCCCTGTTTCTGGTCAAAATTGGGCTGGGGTCACGGGAGGTCCAAGGGAGAACCAATTGTGGGCACCAGGGCCTCATTGACTGGAAATCGAGAGTAGAGTAGAGCCATCAGGAGTGTCATCTACCCATGCAAACCTTGTAAGTGGGATAGCAGCCCCTTTAGTCACCCCCCAAGATCGCTGCTCCCCTCAAATACTCTTGAGGAGGACCATAGACAGGGACACTCTGGCGCCCAACGACACTTCAGCTGTGACGGACCTAGTTTTCAAGGTTTGCAGCTGGAATGTCGCAGGGATTGCAAGAAAATTGGCTATACCTGAATTCACTGCATGGGCTGATGAGCACTCTCTGTGCCTTTTCCAAGAGACATGGAGCTTGGTGCCGGTTCATAGGGTGGGTTTTTCTTCCTATTCCTCCCCGGCACAAGTCTCGGTATCAGGGAGAGGGCGACCTTCGGGTGGCCTTCTCATATGGGTCGCAGCCTCCTTAGACTGCAGAGTAGTGGAGTTTCCCACAGGCTGCCCGGACATACAAAACATTACCCTAATAGATCAAAGGGGAAGAATTGTCTTAAATGTTTTCAATATTTACGCCCGGGGAACCAAGGGAGGGAGGAAGTCTCCCGTAATATCACTCCTCGAGACCCTGCTAAAAAACTCCCCTCACAAGTCACGTACATTGGTTGCGGGCGATATGAACTGTACGTTCGAGCCCCTGGGCTCGGACGTTTCCCTCGACCAAGATGAGGATGATAGTAGGTTGGGGATTCCGGTACTGGAAATCCCACCGATTAGAAGGTGGACAGAAGTGGCGCTTCAGATATACTCCCTGAGCCTTGAATTTAATTTAAGGGCAGCAAACGGGAGGACAACCTCGGATAGGGGGGGTGTCCACACGTACAACAGGCCAGGACACACCTCTAGGTTAGATTATATCCTGATAGATGTGTGTCTATGGTCTTACGTAAGGGACATGCAGGTGGTCCCTACGACTGAGAGTGACCATAACTCACTCTCTTTAAGTATGGACCAGTGGTGGTGCCCCTTAAGAAAGGACAATATTTACCCGGTAGCTGCACCCCCGGATGATTCTGAAGTCTCCCCCTGTGGAAGACGTATAAAATGGGCGAAATTGGTTCTTTCCGAGGGAAAGGTACGGGAAATTCAAACCCTCTTAAATCATGCGGTAACAAACCTCGGAACCTCCCTAGAAGGGGTGGGCAGAGCGAGTGGGCTTTTTGTCTCCTTGGTAGAAGCCTTATCTAGCGTGTTTACCTCACATCCCAACAAGTTAGGCAATAAAGAATTTAGAAAACCTGTTGATGGTTGGTATACCCAAACATGTAGGGATCACAAGGCAAAGTTAGTTGAGGCAGTTAAACACAAATCCCGAGGTGAGATACAGGAAACAAGGAAGGCCTATAACAAGTCCCTTAAATTTGCTAGGGGGGAGTGGGAAGACACATTCTGGGAAGACCTGCTCCAGGCTAGTAAAGTTAGGGATTCAAGGGCCTTTTGGAATCTCATAGCTAGACGGAATAAACCTGATGGTTCTATGAGACCCTGCAACATCCCTCCTCAAAACTGGATAAAACACTTCGGGACCCTATACCTCCCTCCAGATGGGGAACTAAATGCCGGGAGGGAGCTTACACTAGCAATTGAACCCCATGCCTATGATCTCTTCAATCCCCTAGAGATTGAGGGGGTTATAGGATGGGTAGCGCCTCGCAAGGCAGCGGGCCCAGACGGCCTTCCAGGGGATCTTATGAAGGCATACCCAGCGGAATGGGGAAGGGTCATTGCCGCTCTCTTAAACGACATCATGATGGGAGGGGCAGTGCCAGAATCCTGGAAAGGGGCGGTGGTGGTCCCGATTTACAAAAAAGGGTGTAGGGAAACCCCGGGGAACTACCGCCCCATAAGTCTGATAGACTCCACCCAAAAGATAGCTGGTAAAGCTATCCTTGGAAGGATCCTACATTGGGTGGAGGAGAATAAAATCCTATCAGATTTTCAGGCAGGTTTTCGGGCTGGTATGGGGACATTAGAGCAGGTGTTTAGGTTGGCACTACTGGGGTGGAAGGTGGTGGAACTGGGCAAGGGTAGTCTTTACTTGGCCTTTATAGACCTGAAGACTGCCTTTGACCTAGTCCCCCGGGAAGAGCTTTGGAGGGTGCTTAACGAGTTGGGATTACCTCCTTACATCTTGTCCCTCCTCATTAGTCTCCATGCCCATACCTTTGCACAGGTCCGTTGGGGTAAAAACGGAGAGCTCACTGAGAAGATACCAGTGTCCAGGGGCGTAAGACAGGGCTGCGTCTTGGCGCCCACCCTATTTTCACTATATGTGAATGGGGTGGTAAAACATCTTCAACAAGAACCAGCCGACGCCCCCTGTCTCGGAGGAGTCCGTATCCCCACCTTGCTTTTTGCGGACGACACGCTTCTGATCTCAAAGACCCCTCAAGGCCTGCAGAAATTGCTAACACGTTTTCAGGAGTTTTGTGCTGCAAAAGGTTTAATAATAAATGTGGACAAAACAAAATATCTAGTTTTAAATCCACCTAGGAAACTGGGCCGCCCACCTACACTTAACTCGGTTGCCTTAGAGAAAGTAGCCGAATTCGATTACCTGGGTATTCGGATTACGGATAAGTTGACTTGGGCAAATCACATTGATAAAATGGTCCTAAATCATAGGAGAGTTGGAGGAGCCCTCATAAGGGAGTTCCGGGCCTCACCTAGGAGATCGCTTACCCCAGTAATCAATATCTACAAGGCCAAAGTAGTGACATCAGCCTTGTATGGGGCAGAGCTGTGGGGCCACTGCCGTTTGGATGCCCTAGCGATAGCGGAGAGCAAGCTTCTAAAGTCCATTATCTCTATCCCATTGAGCACACCAACTGTACCAGTGTTGTTGGATACGGGCTGTAAAAACATTAAAGATCAGGCTCAGCTTCGCCCGCTCCTGCTATGGACACGAATCTGGAGGGGTGAAGAATTAAAATCCTACGCTGAGGGTCTGGGGGAAATAATGAGTCTGGGGGGTTGGGCTAAGATCAGATGGTTAAGGGAAACTAAAAAGCTCTTGGAGAAGATCGGACTAGGGGACTGTTGGTCATCGCGTTCAGCCCCTCCAAAAGAAGTGGTCAAGACGCTTTACTGGAAATGGACGGCGGAGCGCCTAATTACAAACTCGAACCACTGTAAGTCCACTGTCTCCTTCCTACAAATTAAAGACTTTGTGGCCTTTGAACCCTACCTGGACCTGATCACCCTCCCCCTTGACCGAGCTCTTTATTTTAAATTTAGAGTTGGATCTCTCCCGCTAGGTGCTGTGGTATCGAAGTGGACATCAGCGGCCCGATCTTCCCCTAACTGTGCTTGTTGTCCGCACAAGGTTGAATCCATTGCTCACATCCTATTTGAATGCCCGGACTATGCAAGGCCCAGGAGCTTCTGGTTGAAACCTCTCTTCCGAAATATGGGTACACGTAGCCACCTAGTAGCCTTGCGCATCCTAATTACGGACACTTCCCCCCCTATTGTGTGTGGAACAGCAAAATTTTTAAAACAGTTTTGGCTTATTCGTTGTAAGAGATTGTCAGTAGCGGTTTAATTCTCTTTTTTAGCTAATTTATCTATGGGCACTTCATGTCCTTTTATCCCTTTTAAATGTGTTTTATACTGACTTCTTAAAGCAATGTTTTTTTGTACACTGTAATGATTATATTGTAAATGTGCTTATAAGATATCTTGCATATCGAATAAAAGCTTATGACTGACTGACTGACTGACTGACTGACTGACTGATTGCTGCCCACTGTTCCTGGGGTACCTTCTGTACCCAGTCTGATAGGGAGGGACACTCTTGCTTAGGTTTCTATGGTCATAAGACCTATCCCTACCACTAGGGATATTGCTGCCACCAGGGGACTCTAGCCCCATCCCTTGTCTCTCTCTCTCATGAGCTAGGGTCTCTTTTTCTAAGGCTACTTCTTGTCTCCTTATCCTAAGCTTGACTTCTCTCATCCTAGCTTCATGTTTCCTCTTCTCAGGAGAAGTTCTCCTCCTATGAGCAGAGGCAGAGGACCCTACAGATAAACTAGAATGGTCAGATTCCACTGAAGATGATCTTTCCCTTCTAGGTCCACCACGGTCTACGTGGGCGGGGGGGGGATGGAGGGAGGCCCATTCTGGCCCACCTCATCTCCAGGTAGACTTGGATTCCCCAGGTTGAGTCTACTGACATCAACCTGGTCTGAATCATCATCATCAGAATTCTGGTGGGGTAACCCACTAGAATCTTCTTCTGTTGATGGTTGCACCATATCCCCATTAGCTTGTCTATCAGGATCTGATGCTTTTTCCAAGTCATCTGTCACTAAGATATCTATCAGGTGGTGGGTGGTGGGACTTTGTCCTTGCTTTAACTTTCGTATGGCACACAGACCCCTTAACTCTTGGAAGGAGAATGTGTCATACTTGGATGGCAGCACTGGGCTGTCATCTGGCAGAGACACACTAGGTCCTGCCTTTAAAGCCATGACTAGTGAGGTGTGGTGTGTGCACCTACCTACACTACTTGGTTTCCTACTAAACCTCTCTAGCAGTTGTAGTCAGGATGTGCTAAGCCCTTAACACCTACAACTTTTAAGTTCAGTACAACTTAACTATTTTAAGCTTGATTTATATGTACCTACTGGTACCTTATGTGATTTTTCAAATGATATTCTCAAGATTATCTGGTAAAACAATGCAAGCTGTAATCCCACACGCTGCACACCAATGTGAGAAGTTGGCCTGGCATATGATGTCCACTATTCTAGTGGGCACCTTGCACCAGTCCAAACGACCCTTATTGATGGTAAGTTTAAAGTCAACCTTATAGAAAGCTATCCTAGTGGTAGCTGTGGAGAGCAGCCTTCAGGCTAAGACTTAGAGGCGAGTTAAGCAAGTTGTTTTACCGGTATATAATCTCTTGAATGATCAAATGAAAGCACACCACACAAGGTATATATCAAATATATATGTATTTATTCTAAACACAACCCCTCTGGGCTCTTTATGAGGTCAGAGGTAAAAGTACAAACAAGGAACTTAATTAGCATACGATAAGTTGCACAGTATACGTTATGCCCTAGGGGCCCCACAAACCATATACTAAAATAGTGGTATAAGAACCACGTGAGGGTTAGAAAGCAGGCCTAGGGTCTGTAGAACCGCTGGGGCAACCAGGAAGCACCCAAGGTACGGATGCAGGAGACCCACAGGGGACGCGTGCAGTGTCTAAACACAGCTGCAAATCACCATTGACTTTCTATGGAGAACTCCGATGGAACCCTTTTAGACTAGGACACTTCGAGAGTCAAGACCTACGGGAGCACCGGAGTACTCGTGTTACCTCACCCGGGGAAGCCGGGTGCATAGGTATCTTTTGGTGTCCGGTTTCTTCGTCGATTCCAACGGAGAGCTGCGAAGAAATGCTGCAGGCCACCAGAGGAAAAGTGTCCGGGTGGATCCAAGGGTGGATCGGAGATGTGAAGAACCTAAAAGCGGAGGGAACAGAGTCTGGGTCACTAGCCAGTGATCAGGATGGCGACAGGAAGATGCCAGCCGATGTTGGGTGATTTCAGGTGAAAGAGGTGAAGCTTGACTCTTCAGCCACAAGGACCAGGAGGCATCGATGACAAACAGGAGCTGGATTCGAGCTGTCCCACGAAGGATGTCGAGTGCTGCAGCGTCGTAATCCGGATTGGACCCAACAAGCCTTGGCAACAGCAACCCATGCAAGATGACAAGTTTGGTTTCAGTTCAGACCAGCAAGGTCTGAGGGACTTCTCCTTTGGAGAGGTGTGAGAGCAGGTCTAGGGCAACCAAGAAAGCTCAAGAAATCAAAGATTGTTCTTTGTGGGAACCCACTAGCCAACAGATTAGAGATTGCAAAGGAGCCTCAAGCGGAAATGCTCAAAGCGGGCCCACAGAATACTCGTGGAGTGTAGGCCTCTGAGCTTCAGTGCAAAAGGTGCTCACGGAAGGGGCTTCAAATACCCCAATGCACAACCTCGGAAAACTTCGGGAAATAGTTGCAGTTGCAAAAATGCAGGATGTCCAGGAGTTCCAGTCCCACGTCTCTCATGTCAGCTACAGGTCTCAGCTCTGCTGGTAACTCGTGTCAGCTTCAGAGATGTGTGGAAGTCTGTGTCCTGTGTCACAGATTCTTCGGAATTCGTCGGGAGCCTCAAAAATGCAGACCGGCAAAGATGCTTCTTGGTGCCTGTTGGAACAGGGGGGTCACTCCTTGACCCCAAGGGAGATTCTTCCGTCTTCCAGTCAATATGGAATATCAAAGGTCCAGGATATATGTTGCAGAGTTTCATCCAGGGTAGTCTAAAATCCTAGGGACTGGGTTCCTATTCTTATAGTAAGTTTAGGGGTTGGACTAACTCTAGGACCTCACCTATGGGAGGACCTGGGAGGGGGTGGTTAAACCCCTTCCCCTTTGTCCAGTTTCACACCAGAGCTGGGGCTGAGTGCCCCAGCAACCGGTTTGAACTGGGAAATGCATGGAGCACCTTGTGTGCCCCAGGCAGGGTCTGAAAAGCATTCACTGAATGCAACCCACCCTGCCCCTATACACTAAAGCCTGTCTGGGGAGGTGCTAGCACCTCCCTGGACAGGAAACCTATTGTCCAGGCCTCCCCTGCCGGAGTTTCATCCAGCAGCAGGAGGGTAGACTCATGTCTGTGGCAGCAGCATTATCAAGGCCTGCCATAGGAGTGACTTATAGGTTAATATGTGTCTATATGTAAAGGTAGATATAGGTATATTATATCTAAGTAAGGGGTGCTTGCACCATCTTACCCAGGCTGCAAGTGCAGACCTGTGGTGCCATTTTGGAAGGCTTCCCAGGGATGGCATACTACATGCTTCAGCCCCTGGTAGGCCTCTGGGGTACCTATGCCCTGGGTACCTAAGGTACCATATACAGTGACTCACAAGGGTAACCCAGTAACCAATCTGGTATGTACCTAAAGCACTTGGTATCAATTTAGAGAGATAACAGCTATGCTGTGGTCCTGATTAGCAGGGCCACAGCCAGACTAAACTCGAAAAACCAGTGAAACACAGCAAAAAGTGGGGGTAACCATAGGAAGCAGACCCTATTCTCCTACACTTCTTACAATGATGGCAGTAGTCGGAAGAGTAAGGCTTAGGGAGGAAGAGGTTACACACAGGGTGGGTATCTGTTCAGGCCTTCTTCTTGCCACAGGAAGGGCAAGGGTCGAATAAAGAAGGCATTTCTAACAAAAATAAACCTTTTCTCTCACACAATAAAGGTATTACTTGCACTCTAAGACCAAAAGACGTCGAGTGAATATAGAAAAACTAGATTTCTATAAGATATTTTTGACAGAAAGTCAAAAAAGGCAAGAGCTGAAAATCCAGGGTCCTGACTGAAGGAGCCAGAAAGAACAACTGACCTAACTGTCACCCCTGAGGCATGATGGGAAGCTAGGGGTCATGGCAGCCTTAAAGGCACGGTGCCAATTTTTGGTAAACATGCTTTCATTTTCTATGCTATTGGTTTACAATGCAGCTTCTAGGCTAACAATGTCTGCTGTATTTGCATTTTCACTCTTTATGAGTGCTTTCCTCATTAAAGAACAGAGTTCAAGTGCTACTTGCCCTCTTGTGTCTTTATATATTGGCAAATACATTCCTGATGTGTGTAATTACTTTGTTTAGCCTCCTTTTTAGGAGCTGCATTGGTATGAGAAAAAATTATATATGCATTCGCCGCCACTCACTGAACTGCATTTTAAAATAAAGGTGTTTTCCTGCTGAATCCCCTCTGGCCTCCGCCTTTCTTTGTTGGGAAGGAGTTATCTGCATATTTTCCGCGCCTGCCTAAAGCGCGGTAAGGATGGCCCGCTACTACAAGAGACCCGGATAATTCTGGCACGGCACTGATTCCCAGTGCTTTCATGGTTTGAGGGATCGAAAATTCCGGTGTCCACCCTGGGGATCGTGTGACCAGTGCGGCAAGGGGGTAATCACCTCCAGGACGTTATGTGCATCATGGCTGTCCCTGCACATACAGTCTGATCGATTCACAAGGTTGTAGCGGCCCGAGGGGACTGGAGGAGACGCTTTTGTTTAAAGAATGCGTGGAATTACATTAAGCCGCCCCCAGCCTGCTCATAGACACTAAAACTCTGGATTTCCCCACCACCCCCCACACCACCGACCGACCAGCATAAACATAATGCATGGTGGGAGTTGAAGTTCGGACATTCACAACGATCTTCAACAGGTGAGCCGATTGCCAGGGGAGGAGCGGTGTCGTCACCACTACATAGGTGGAGCATAACAACTTGATTTCTTGACTGTGAGTGAAGGGTGCTGACGAAGGCGAAGACTGCCAAAAGGCATTCGCCGCCACTCACTGAACTGCATTTTAAAATAAAGGTGTTTTGCTGCTGAATCCCCTCTGGCCTCCGCCTTTCTTTGTTGGGAAGGAGTGATCTGTGTATATGACATCTCGATGCTTTGGGCAATTTGTGGAACATTAATTACGCGGCAGCCCTGCCGTGGAGATGAGCACCATCAGCAGCCGGAATGAAAGGTGAAACCAGCTGTCTGAGGCTTTGGTGTTTGAACTGTTCAAGACCGAGAAGCACTGCGCTCCATATGCACAATGAAACTGCATTTTGCTCCGAATACCTACTTAAGGATAAACAATGAAAAAGAAATAATGCTTTGAAAATTAGAACTAACACTGCGCTTGCACTTGGAACTACGATGACCAGCATGCCTAACTGTATGAAACCACTCCTTTTTTGTAGGTCACATGCGAAGATAAAATGATGATTAACGCAAATGCAAGCCTGAGTGTTTTCTTAAAAGCAGCCCATGAAGAGGAGGCTCTTGGCCTCGAAACGCGTTGGCAGTAAGAAACATTTTTGGACCAAAAAGCAGGTCGCATGGTAATTGCCGGATGGCTGGGCGCAGTCGGGTGACATCTCGATGCTTTGGGCAATTTGTGGAACATATATATATATGCAGACACAAAATCCAACCAGTTCTCATCGGAAAAAACGGCCAGCACTCCGGTGTGAGAATGTTTTCAAGTTTATTCAATCTCCAAACCCCCTTCACCCCGACAGAAGCGTTTCGCAGTTAAGCTTCGTCAGTGTCAGTTTGTGCTCACATACAAACGCCATTTTAAACCCATCGCCTTGATCTCATCGTTTGTTAAAATCCTCTTCGACAAGTTGATGACATTGTTGTCTTCAATTTTCTTCATTGTTTCCGTTGATTGGAAACACTCCGTGTGACCATCGGGGTGGTGTTGCCCTGAGAACCTCCCCTTGTGCCTCTGCCCCCGCCTCGTCCTCCTTTTCGACTTGTTTGGGGGGGATGGTTCCTCAATTGTGGTCTTTGCAGGGTCTCTTTCATCACCTGGTACTCGTCTAAAAAAGGTTTTGCCTTATCTGTTCCTTTTGCCATTGGGGCCGTGTTCTGTTCCCCATCCGATAGCTCTACCTCTGATTCCTCAGTATCAATGGCATTCGTCTGTCCTTTTCCTTGGGCGCAAAAGTTAAAATCCTGCCCGACAAGTAATCTTGTTCATCCCTTTGAAATTTTGTGTTTTCTCTTCCGTATTTCCAGTTAATATTTTTTGAGCCTTTTGGCCATAGCTGTTCTCAATTCTTCACAGGCTTTGGTGTCCTTTTCTTTAGCAATGGTTTCCTACAGATCTGTTATGTTTTTGATGCATTTTTCACGGTCACTCCAGGCGTATTTAATGAGCATTCTGACCATTCCCTTCGCTGATTCCGCAGTGTATTCCGCCCAGTCCTTCAAGAGGGCTGGGTCCGGATTCTCATATGAGGGGATTGTGTAAATGCGCAAACCCCTGGGGATCCTATTGCAATCTATGTATCTTTCAAGGGAGGTAGCTTCCCACCATTTTCTCAGATTTCACAGATTTTATAACTGCACTGGAGCACTTTTTATTAATTTTACGCTATTTTTCACCATTGTAAATCATTGTAAATAACATATTGCAAGATGGCCGCCGTGGCATTAGAGGGAACGTCTTCTATGTCAATGAAAAGAGTATCGGCGATGGGTTTAAAATGGCGTTTGTATGTGAGCACAAACTGACACTGACGAAGCTTAACTGCGAAACGCGTCTGTCGGGGTGAAGGGGGTTTGGAGATTGAATAAACTTGAAAACATTCTCACACGGAGTGCTGACCGTTTTTTCCGACGAGAACTGGTTGGATTTTGTGTCTGCATCTTCAGCGCCTCACCAGCGCTGGCATTCAGCACCCGGGACGCTGTGGAGCGACGGCGGTGGAGGACCGGTGTAAAAAAAATAAATAAAAGATATATATATATATATATATATATATATATTTGAAGATGAAGGATCACAAGAAAACAACAGCCAGCTAGGGCAAAAATCTGGATCCCAAAGGATACAATGAGTCACAAAGAAATTAAATATCCAAGAACGAAGTGACTCAAACAGATATATTCACCAAAGAACAAAAATATATTTCCACTACAACGTTTCAGCTTCCGCCTTCCTCAGGTAGTTTCAAGATGGTAAGCTCAGTGGCTGCACAGATGACACAGCTGAATTTTCAAAAAGCATCATGAGTGAAGATTCCATTTGGAATGTGGAATCAATGCAGTCCTGAGAGTTCTTGAGATATGCAGTAATCAGGATGTATTGTCAGTAATGTTCAGTCCATCTGGATGCAATGATTTTAAACGGTACATCCAGAAGTTTTCCCTGGAGTCCAGTAGTTCTTCCTTTGAGACATGTTCCACGGGGAAAATCTTCAAATCTGATAGTGAATGTTCCACAAGGTTAAAATGATTGGCTACAGGCTGGTCAATTTTCTTATTAATTATTGCTGATTTGTGGTTCCTGAATCCTATGCAATAAGGCAGCATCTTACATGTCGCTAAACATGCATTATTTATGTGATTCAGTGCCAACGGCAAAGCTGTAAAAATCAATATGTAGGCCAAACAATGAATGACCTCCGCACACGATTCAGGAACCACAAATCAGCAATAATTAATAAGAAAATTGACCAGCCTGTAGCCAATCATTTTAACCTTGTGGAGCTGCATGCTGATTGGCTGTCAATACTCCAAACCAGGAAGTGTTGGCAGCCATGTCGGGAGAGCAGAGTCAGAAGAAAACAGTAAAACAAAGTTGAGAAATAAGGAAACGGGGCAGGGTAGAAACATTCTGATCCTATAGTCTTGGTCAGGGGGTGGTATATGGATCTTTAGGCTCAATTTTAATTTTTTTTAAAATAGAAAATGGCGGGGTACTGGTGCAGTACTTGTACGCGGTGGAAAAGGTGAAAAAAAAGTAGAAGTCGTTTTATTCATTAGGTCCCGGGGGGGGCAAATTACGGGGGCAATTTTTCGCCATAATGGGGGCTTGTAAGGTGCCCCGATCACTGGGGAACGGCACTCCTCTGGTTTTAATTTTGAAGTATGCGGGGGGGGGGGTGTTACGGCCCTACTCCCCGCAGTCTCGGTGAGCGGCAACCCTCAGGTCTTTTAAAAAAAATGTTTTGATCTCGCTCTCTCTCCGCGTACACGTTGCAGGGAACGCCACATTTCTGGGGCAGTGATATGTAAAATGACCTTCCAGCTCCGGGTACCTGCATTGTCTGGAGTTTTTTATTAATATTGGGAGGGTGGGCTTGATAATACGTCCTTGTAAATTCCCATAGAAGCCTATGTTCTGGTGTTAACATGGCCTTCCATGGGAAATAACAAGGCCGTATTATCAAGCTCATTATCGCCATTTTATCTGCAGTTTCCTGCCAATGAAACGGCGATAACTTTAACACCGGTCCTTGATAATATGCACGTAAGTTTACTGGTCAAAAAAAGAGCAATGAGCCATATTATCAACAAAAGGCGATACATTATCGTCGCTTTTATCGGCAGGAAACTGCCGATAAAGCAGCGATAATGGGCTTGATAATATGCCCTTGTGAATAACCATAGGAGCCCAGGTTAACACCAGAACCATCGTTTTGAAGCCCACGTTTTCTTTTTCTTCAAGTTCAACAAGCAAACCTTTCTTTATATCAGTTAGTAAATCTGTCGCTTTCTTTTCCCGGTTCGTGTGTGTCACTTTTGTACAGTATTAATAGTCATATTTTTTAAATATTTATTTGAAAGGTAGTGCCGAGGCACCAAACGTTGATGACGTACTCCGGCAGCGCCATTTTAGTAGTTTCTCACCATTGTTTTTATTATATCTGATAGTTAGAACTCAGTAGTTTTCAATCCTAGTCTTGAATATCTTACTATAGTATTTCAACATAATTTTTATTGTGGGCCGTCATACCCCCTCCCCACAAAATAAAAGAAGTATGTCGTTTTTTTTAATTAACTTTTATTAAACAATAAATATAAACAAAACTCAATTATAACTATATTAGAACTGGAAAAATAACTTAAACAATGTTATAAACAAATTGTGAAATGGATTCCAAAAAGGTGTCCGATTGGTAATCTGCAAAAGAAAAAAGAAAATTAGAGTTTAGAATTATGTAGATGTGAGTGAATGAGCTGAAGCATTATGGGGCATATTATCAAGAACGGCGATAAAATTATCGCCGTTTCAGCGGCAGGAAACTGCAGCTAAAGCGGCGACAGTGGGCTTGATAATATGGTGTTGTGAATTCCCATAGCAGGCCACGTTCTGGTGTTAACCTGGGCTGCTATGGGAATTCACAAGGGCATATTATCAAGCCCATTATCTCCACTTTAGCGGCAGTTTCCTGCCGCTGAAACTGCGATAATTTTATCGCTGTTCTTGATACTATGGCGCTACAAGTTTTGGTAACTCTACGGTTTTGCGTGTGCAGTGTGACTCGTACATTCCAGTTCTGTTATAGTGCCGCGTTCAAGTGGTGTCTAAATGGAAGTGCCTACAGCGTTACTGACGCCCGTTATGGCGACTTATTTCTAATGCATTCCTATGATGGCTTTGTAGATCTAGGCCTCTGTGCTTACCGTTGTATAAACTTTGCGGGTAAACATTTCAGGCAGTTGGTGTCACAACTTATTCTGAAGAAATTCTTCTACAAGTCTACATGTCGAAGACAGCAGTGTCTAAGTTTAAGAGAGAAAGAGAAATGATGTCACAGAGAGTGAGAGAGAGAGAAAACAACATTAAAACTGTGTCGCAGAATCTGGAGTTGAGATTGTTTCTTGAAAAGTGAGATGTAGATTTACTACCGCCTTACACCACTTTACCCATGTTAAAAGTGACTCAAAAGTGGCGTAATGGGGGGCGTGGCTTAGCAGGCCATCATGGCGGACATAGCCTAGTGGAGCTCCGTCCCGTCCATAACATATCCGCCGATTTATCCTGTCTCCCCCGACCACACTGCTGCCCAGGAGGACGAGATAGCCTACGGAATCGAGTCGCTACGATCCGGTAGTGTCCTCTCAACGCGGGGTTCCCGGACGCCAAAGGGAGAGGCGGGACAGTCTGCGGCCTGGTCCGGGAAGGTGCAGCCGGAGCCTCAAGTTTCGCGTTCCCCGAGCCGGGAGCATGGGAGGCGGCAGTGAGAATTGGAGCGCAGTCCAGGGGTTAGGGGGCGTCCCGACTTCCCCGGCGAATATCAGCGGGCCCCGCAGACACCCCTACCAGCGGCGGCTGCCAGTTGGAGGCCTGATTCTCCTGCATGTGGAGGAGGTGCTGGGGCCTTCACAACGCGAGGCCTAGTATTCAGACCGCAGCCAAGGCCTAAAGTTTCGCGACACCGGAGAAGAGGCCCTGGTAGTGGACACTCTCAGCAGGTGCTCGGGGGGCATATCGGTCTTTAGAGGGTGACACAGGGGAGTACTTGGCCTGCAATAGGGATTGGTGGTGGTGGGCTGCTGGACCTAGATGAACTGTATCGCCTACACTGGGCCCAGAGTAAGGAGCTGAAGGCCTGATGACCTGTGGCGTAGCCCGGGAGCTGGAGCTGCGAACCACCAGAGGGGACATCCCATATATCAGACATTAGTAGCAATAACTCGGGGGCAGGTTGGCCTCCGGAGGGCGTCGCAGCGGGGTGCACCACTTGACGCAGTAGACGGCGAGTACGCTGGGCCTAGTGGGGAACCATAGCCTGATCGGGGCCTTGAACCGCAAGCTGGAGCGTGACACCGGTGACAATATGGGGGGCCAGGAGATGTGGTGTGAAGTTGAGTGATAAACCCGCGCAACAGGTGGCCGCTGAGTCCTGGGGTCGACCTGCCACATGACACTTTGTCAGGGCGGATACAGCTACGGATTTGAAGACGTGGTGGGCTCGCATTCACAACGTCACCCGGAAGTACTGTGGACAACATCCTAGTGCACAAGCAGCTGTTTCTCACGGTGTGTGTCCTCGGCCGCAGTCTACAATGACCAGAGGAGGGAGCGGTGGAGGGACTTCAAAGCAAGGGCCCATTGATAAGTACACAGGCCGAGTGGTGGGGCTGGGGCCACGGGGGGTCACCAAGCCCAGGGGCCGGACAATGCAGCACTGATGGCAGACATCACCCAAACGAGGGATATGCTGGATGCGAAAATAGGAGCGGTGGTTGCAGATGTCACACTACTGCGTCAAGATCTGCGGAATGCCGTGGCCCGCATTACGGAGGCGGAAACCGGAATATCGGGAGTGGAGGATGACGTGGCGATCCTGAAGCGTAAGGTGGCCAGCATGGAGGGTGTTCAGAAAGGCCTAGCGCTCCGAGCTGAGGATGCGGAAGGGCGGGCCCGGCGGAACAACTTGAGATTTGTAGGGCTCCCGGAGGGCTGCGAGAAGGGCAACATGGAGAGTTTCTTGACCCAATGGCTGGAGAGCTGGCTCCCGCCTGACTCTATTTCCAGATGCTTTGTAATAGAGCGGGCGCATATGGCCCTTATACAAAAGCCGCCTGTGGTGTCCCGTCCCCGGCCTGTGATAGCCAAACTATTGAACTACCACGATCGCGACACCATCCTACGGCAGGCGCGGGCAAAGGAACCACTCCTGTATGAAAATCAGAAAATCCTGATCTTCCCGGACTATACCAGGCTAGTACAGCAACAGAGGCAATCATTTACGGCAGCCAAGGCACGCCTTTGTGATCTCAAGCTCCCATATGCCTTGCTTTACCCGGCCCGCCTGCGGGTGGTCTATCAGTCCCGCACTCATTTCTTCGACACTCCGGAGGAAGTGTTCCATTGGACTGACGAGTGAGGGTGCATACCCCACCGGGCCGGGACTCGGATTCCTCATAGAGCGGAGCATCGGCACAGACCCCCCGAAGATCAGGGAGCAAAGGGAACTGGAGGTCCAGATCTAGGAGGCACTCCACCTCAGGGGGGATGGCAGACGGAAAAACAGCTGCTCCTGACCCTCAGACGATAGCTCCTTGAACATTCAACCTGCAAGCGGCAGAACTTTGGTGCACATGTACTCCTGCGGTGACTGGTAGGATTGGGCTGCCTCCGCTGTGCGAACATAGGGCTGAGAGGGACGACCGAGAGAGACTTTTAAGCTACAGTGATTGTGATTGTACTAGGGGCGGACACTTCCCCTTGATCAGAGCTTGTTTTTTGGGGGGGGAGTTGGGTGAATGGGTTGGTTATTGGGGATCCATTGGTGTGGATGGCCTCAGGTCCCATGTTTGGGATCGGGGGTTGCCCACGCCGCGACAGGTACTTCAGTGTTTTTGAGGTATGGGGGGGCTGGAGGGGGGGAGGGGTGGCTGTTGGGGGGGAGTATGCATGGGTTGAGCTGCACAATTGACATGAGCTCTAAATGGTTTGTGTGTACACGTCTACAAGGCCCAACTTCTGGGCACATACCCTATATACCACCGGATGGCTGACGAAGGTACTAGGCCACCAAACCCCAGGAGTTCCATACGTGTCCTTAGCTGGAATGTGCGGGGAGTGCTTGACAAGGTAAAGAGGGGGCGGTTCTGCGACAGGCGAAAAGAGAAAAAGCAGATGTCTTGCTACTGCAGGAAACTCATCTCCTCGGCAATAAAATACTATGTTTACAACGATATGGCTACCAACAGGTTTATCATGCTGGGTTTGTTAGAGGGTCCAGGGGGGTGGCCATCTTGGTACATCGCAGATTGGCGTATGTTCACTCGACACAGTGGGTGGACCCACAGGGCCGATATGTTTTTATCAGAGTGATGATTGGTGAGGAACCCATGGTGCTTGGGAGTGTATATGCTCCGCCTCCGCTGCAGTGGTTATTGGTGAAGAAGCTGTTTGCAGTATGGGCGGACATTCCCGAGGCACCAGCAGTGATTGGGGGAGATTGGAATGATGTTGTGGACTGCCGTGTGGACCGGTGTCGACCGGGGGGTGGTCAAGTAGCCGATACCTCCACCAAATTAGGAGATATGATTAAGGGGATGGGCTGGGTGGACACATGGCGCTATTTACATGCACAGAGCAGGGAATTTACATTCTTATTAGCGTTCCATAAATCCTTTTCGAGGCTGGACTACATCTTCGTCCCCCACGCAGGTATCAGCCGGGTGGAGTCGGCGGTAATTTTACCGCGGGGACTGTCGGATCATTCCCCGGTGGCTGTAGAATTCCGGCTGGATAAGGGGTGGCAGCCATTAGGTGGCGCCTCTCCACATGGCATCTTCAACAGGAGGACTATAGGAAACACATGGGGGAGGCCATAGCCCACTACTTAGGTGAAAATGTTGGTTCAGTTGCAGATGCTGAGACGGTGTGGGAAGCTCTGAAACCCACGCTACGAGGAGTGGAAATAGCATGGTGCGCGACCTAGCGAGGGCTACAGCAGATATTGAGGTCTTGGAGAGACGATGCAGTGGAGAGGGGGACTGTCTTGCGATTGGGCAGCTGCTATTAGCACAGCAGTCCTATGCGTCCCTATTATTGTACGAGGCACGACAGGTGTGGCTGGCGACAGGCAGAAGGGTCTATCAATGGGGAGATAAATCGGGTACGATGTTACACCGGCTCTGTCAAAATACGTTCCAAGCACGGACCTTACCGGGGATCAGGGATACTGTCAGGGCCCCCATCACAGACCCAAAGGAGCTGGCAGACAGCTTTGCAGCCTACTATGCCGATCAATATGCCCAGCGGGAACACCTCCCAGCAGCAGAGGTAGATAAATTCATTGCGGACTTACCGTCACGCGCGGTATCCGAGGATGTGAGAGAGCGCCTTGAACTCCCATTGACTGCTGAAGAATTAGGCACAGCCCTGGGGGAGCTTAATACACGGAAGGCCCCAGGACCGAATGGGTTCCCGAGTGAATTCTTTAAGAGGTACCACCTCCAACTGGGTACACACAACCGAGCGGCATTGGAGGAGGCTAGGGTAGCCTTCCGGCAGACTGGAGACACGCGGAGGTGGTAGTATTCCACAAACCGGGTAGGCCCCCGGATCAGCATGCGTCTTACGGACCAATATCCCTCCTGACCGTGGAGGCTAAGATATTGGCCAAGGCGCTGGCCAACCATCTTCTCCCCCGCATAGCTGAACTGGTTCACCTGGATCAGGCCGGGTTTATGCCCCACAGGGCGTCGAGGCATAATATCAGACGCGCCCATATTGCGGTGGCAGCAGTTAGAGGCACCCGGGAGCAAGCGTCACTTCTATTGGCTGATATAGATAGGGCCTATGACTCATTGAGTTGGGTCTACCTATTTGCACTCCTGTCAAGACTTAACTTCGGGCCCCATTTCCTGTTATATCTCAAACTACTATACACGGACTTGACGGCCTCAGTGAGGGTGGCAGGGGCTATATCCACCAAATTCTCCACTGGACGTGGTACTAGGCAGGGGTGCCCCCTCTCGCCATACTTGTTTGCCCTTGCTATGGAGCCGCTGGCGGCGTGGGTGCGAATAGATGCGCAACTGCGTGGCTTTGAATGGGAGGCCGGACCATCGGATAGAATAGCGCTTTACGCGGATGATGTTTTGTTTTCATCACTAATCTTAATAGGTCGGGACCGCGTATCTTGGAAATTATGCGGATAATCGGTGAAGCCTCTGGGCTTTACCTGAACCCGCGTAAATCAACCCTGTGGGTCCTGGGAGACCGCTCAGGGGTTGGGACATGGGCATCCACGCTGCAGGTGGCGGTGGGAGGACTTAAATACCTGGGAGTGTTCTTGTCCGAGACCCCCACAGTCTCTTGGGAGCAAAATTTAGCGCCAGTTTGGGACGAACCGAAATGAAGACATGGTCACGCATGCCCTTCACGATATTTGGCCGGTCAGCTATTTTTAAGATGGTTGCCCTCCCGCGTCTACTCTATCAACTACAGAACCACCCCTACCCGATTTCACCCCAATGGTTCCGACAAGTGGACTCGGCGCTGGGACAATTTCTATGGGCGGGAGGCGCTGTACGGGTGGCACTGCGCACCTGCTTCTTGTCGACATATTGTGGAGGGTTGGCAACATTCGACATCCTGTCGTACTATCAGGCTTCCCACCTCCTGGTCCTGAACGAGTGGTGGTATGGGGACAGGGGGGACCCTGCGTATGCTCTGGAGAGGCATCTTATGGGGTCTGATAACGTACATACCATCCTATACTCGGCACCGCTGCGGAAGAAGTTGCCACAGGCCACCCAGGTAGTGTTTCAGATCTGGAGGCAGGCCTTACGTCGAATGGGATGGTGGGGCACGTTAACTGAGGAGACTCCCCTGTGGCATAATGGACATCTGCCGGCACTGGTGACCCTTCAGGGATTCCGAGGTTGGGACAGTATCGGAATCTCAACATTGGGGAATGTAATGTCAGGCACAGCCCTTAAATCCTTCCAAGACTTGAGTGAGGAATATGGGATGCCCCGGTCCCAATTTTTTAAATATCTACATTTCCGCCATGCCATTACACCGAGCCTAGAGGGCCTCGACTCTCTAACTGAATTTAGCCAGTTAGAGGCGAAGGTATTTATGGGGGACCTTGGGGATAAGAAGATAACTGCGGGAGGCCTGGGAAAGGGACATTGGGACACTGGAAGAAGAAGATTGGCGGGAGGCACTGGAGGCCCCTAGAGGGGCTGCAATTGCGATGCGCTTGAGACTCATTCAATTTAAATACCTTCATAGAATCTATTTCACAAGGGAAATACTATGTCGGGCGGGCCTGATTGCGTCCCCAGACTGTCTTCGGTGTGGCCGGTAGGTGGGGACACTGATTCACACGGTATGGAGTTGTGGTTTCTTGGTCCGGTTCTTGGGGGTGGGTGGAACAGTTTGTCTGAGGTTCTGGGATGGGAACTGCCTCTTACTCCACAGTTGGGCCTACTGCATGTCCTAGAGGGGGTTGGGGGTAACGTCTATAAAAGGCATCTATTGTTCCTAGGCCTTACCATTGCCAAGAGAGATGTGGCTAAGGCATGGAAAGATCCCCGGGCTCCATCAGTGCAGGTGTGGAAAAAGGGGCTAGACTTCTGTATGGGGTTGGAGCGTCCAATATTTGAGGCCCGGGGTTGTCCAAGGAAACATTATAAAATATGGAAGCATTGGGCGGACTACAGGGGCCTATGGTTAGACCCACCCGTTGAACAGGACGATTACCCGGGGATGATATGAAAGGGCTGCCAGGAAGATGAATGTACACTTTCAATTCGGAAACTGTTTTTAAAGTGTGAGATGTTATCGTGCGGCAGGGTAGGGAGGGGTCCGGGAGTGGGGAGTTGGGGGTAGGGGTGAGATAAGGGGAGGGGGGTGTAGAATGGGCTTGTTGTTGTTGTTTCTTTCATATGATGCATGGATTGCCAACCATCTGATACTGTGTACTTGCTTGCAGTGTTCTCCGGATTGCGGAGTGCTGCGCCCTGTGTGCAATCTTTCAATAAAATCTGTTTTGAAAAAAAAAAGTGGCGTAATAAGGTTGTGGATCTGTTTGTCAGACTGTTGTAACGTATCTGTTGTCACTGCTCGGAGCTAATTATAGATTTTACAGAGAAGCTGCTGTACACTACGCACTCTGGGCCATAATATCAAGCCTGGGCGACAAAATTGTCGCCACCCTATCGGCAGGAAAGTGTCGCTAAAGTGGCGATAGTGGGTTTGATAATATGCTCTATGGAATTCCAATCGAAGCTCATGTTAGATGTCCTTCACATCTAACATGAGCTTCGATTGGAATTCAATAGAGCATATTATCAAACCTATTATGGCCACTTTAGCGGCAGTTTGCTGCCGATAAAGTGGCGATAATTTTGTCGCCCAGGCTTGATAATATGGCCCTCTCTCGTTTCACTTATAAAGCTAACACTACAGTTTTACGAGTGCAGTGTACGGTACATTTTACTTGTTATAGTGCCGCGTTCAAGTGGTGTCTGTATGGAAGTGCCTACTGCGTTACTAACGCCTGTTATGCCGAATTATTTCTAATGCATTGCTATGAAGGATTTGTAGATCTAGGCCTCTGTGCTTACCGTTGTATAAACCTTGCGGCCAAACACATAAGGAAGTAGACTTCACAAATTCACTTCAACAATTCTTCTAGACGTCCAAGCAGACAGCAGTGTCTAGGTTTAAGAGAGAAAGAGTAATGATGTCACAGAAAGTGAGAGAGAGAAAGAGAGAGAAAACAACATTAAAACTGTGTAACAGAGTGTGGAGTTGAGATTTTTTCTTGAAAAGTTAGACGTATATTTACTAGCTCCTTGCATCACTTTACCCATGTTAAAAGTGACTCAAAAGTGGCGTAATAAGGTTGTGGATCTGTTTGTCAGACTGTTGTAACGTATCTGTTGTCACTGCTTGGAGGTAATTATAGATTTTACAGAGAAGCTGCTGTACACCACGCACTCTGGGCCATAATATCAAGCCTGGGCGACAAAATTATCGCCACTTTATCGGCAGGAAAGTGTCGCTAAAGTGCCGATAATGGGTTTGATAATATGCTCTATGGAATTCCAATCGAAGCTCATGTTAGATGTCCTTCACATCTAACATGAGCTTCGATTGGAATTCAATAGAGCATATTATCAAACCTATTATCGCCACTTTAGCGGCAGTTTGTTGCCGATAAAGTGGCGGCAATTTTGTCACCCAGGCTTGATAATATGACCCTCTCTCGTTTCACAAATAAAGCTAACACTACAGTTTTACGAGTGCCGCGTACCTGGTACATTTTACTTGTTATAGTGCCGTGTTCAAGTGGTGTCTATATGGAAGTGCCTACTGCGTTACTAACACCCATTATGCTGAATTATTTCGAATGCATTCCTATGAAGGATTTGTAGATCTAGGCCTCTGTGCTTACCATTGTAAAAACCTTGCGGCCAAACACTTCAGCCAGTTGGATTGACATCTCCATTTCAACAATTCCTCTACACGTCCAAGCAGACAGCAGTGTCTAAGTTTAAGAGAGAAAGAGAAATGATGTCACAGAGAGTGAGAGAGAGAGAAAGAGAGATAAAACAACATTAAAACTGTGTCGCAGAGTCTGGAGGTGAGATTTTTTCTTGAAAAGTTAGACGTATATTTACTAGCTCCTTGTATCACTTTACCCATCTTAAAAGTGACTCAAAAGTGGCGTAATAAGGTTGTGGATCTGTTTGTCAGACTGTTGTAAGCTATCTGTTGTCACTGCTCGGAGGTAATTATAGATTTTACAGAGAAGCTACTGTACACTACGCACTCTGGGCCATAATATCAAGCCTGGGTGACAAAATTATCCCCACTTTATCGGCAGGATCACGAGAACACGCAAAGCGCCCCGCGAACATGCCAAAACGCACCGCGAACACGCAAAAATATAAAAATCCACAAATTCGCACAAATTCGCGAATTTTGCGGATCGCAAATTCGCAAATCCGCCTATTCGCGAATCGCAAATTCACCAAATTTGCCCATGCTTACTGCTTATCATACTCAGCGCGTACCCGCGCATACGGTACAAATATGCTTTGAAGTTACGCGACGCATTAAAGCTTCGGTGTGATGTCATGTACGGTGTTCTGTACGCGAAAGGGGGCAATGTTTCTACTTGGTTTAAAACATGTATGTATTTAATGTACATACTAAGGGCAGACATTTGGGATAACTATGAATTTTTTTTAATACTTGTAACAATCCTATATTACTTTTAAAAAGAATTACATAAATCGCGGTAGAACATCATGCGTACTCGTATTGAAAGAGCTGCGCAAGCGCATCACAAGCGTACGCAAAGCCATGTGACTTTAAAAGTAGAGATTTGATTGGTTCATAACTTTTCCTATTGTGACTGTTGAAAGTTCTGTCCCATTATATTTGTTCAACTTTGACTTTCTAAGAAGAAGCATTTGTTCTGAGAATCTTCTCAAATAGAAGGAAGATCACAATAATAAGAGCAATGGAGTCATCTTCCAGCAGTTCTTCAGAGGGAGATTTCATTCCTGAAGAACGTCCAAAGAAGAGGAAAGAAGCTCTAATTTGGAAGTTTTTCACTTTTCCAGAAGGTCAAAAAAAGGGTAATGCTCCAAAAGTAACCTGGAAAATTTGCCAAACAACTCTTTCAAGGGGTGATCCATGTAAAAAAATACTCCTTTGGCACAGCAAATATGGTGCGACACGTGAAGAACTTGCACCCCAAGAACTTTGCTTGAGCTGCAAGATGGAGGTTGCATGAGAGCCCACCTGCTGCCACACCAAGCACATCAACTGCGGCAGCAGCATTTTCAGCAAGCAGTCCACACCCACATATTGATTCTGACTTTGCTAAAGTTAAAATTCTATGCAATTATTGCGATAAACTTTTGTGTTATGGGGAACAGTCTATAGACTTGATGAAATGCAGGATGCAGGATCATTGCTGTCCTCGACATTAGTTGTTCTTTTTTTCATTCCCCTTGTGTTTCTTTTACACAGCCGTTGCGTCACTTTTGTGACACAGCGGTGGTGCAAAAGATGTGCCATGGTGTGTGCTATTAACAATGTAATGCATCTGGAGGGTGTATTACATTGTAAAGCGCTGCCCCAGAAGAGGCTTTCTTGTGCAGAAGGGGGTGCAGCAAGGCCTCGTAAAAGTGACTGAGTGAAATGTATAACATTTTATTCATTGAGTTTTGAGCTTATGCTGCATCAAAACCTTGCACGTGCTTGAAGCAGGTGTAAGGATTGATACAGCATTGTGAGCATAGGGCCCCAAGAGATTTGCTGGAGCTGTGTTTTACTTGCAACCGACTTCAAGCAATAATTCATCCAAAAATGACTTTGCAATTTAGTTTTAATATTATTTTATAATAAGAATATGAAATATAATCTAAAAAATAAAATAAATATAAATATTTATATTAAAAATATAAGAAATTAGTATAAAAAGAAAGACATAATAATTAATACATTTTTAAATTATCATTTACAAAACCTTTGAAATTCACTGAAAAAACCATAGGTTTCACACATGTTATAGTTAGGAATTAGCATTTAAAAAACCTTGCAAATTCATTGAAATAACCATAAGTTTCACACACGTTATAGTTAGGAATTAGTATTTAAAAAACTATGCAAATTCATTGAAAAAACCATAGGTTTCACACATTATAGTTAGCTGAACATTTCTCTCATACAAAACGTTTGAAATTCCTCTGTTATAGTTAGCTCAGCTAACTATAACTTGCGCGCCCGCAATGCACTGCTGATGACGTCACATATTACATCACTCATGAAATGGTCAGTGACATCACTTATGACATCACTGATGACATCTCAAATGACATCCCTGATGACATCAGTGATGACATCATCCTTGTGGGAGACCTCCTCGCACTGTAATATAACCTTTGATACACACGATCAAAAATAGAAACAAAAATTTTCAGAAAAATTGAGATACCAATTCCAGTTAGAACAACCTATTGAGTAATCCCAAAATCTACATACACATCCACTCATTCACCAACAGTTCTATATAGTCACTCATAGATGTACTCACTCGTCATATGTACTTATACACCTATATATCCTGTTATACACCGACACTCATCTACAGAGTTACTCACACACATACTCACACATGCAAATAAACTATCAAATATTTATTTACTTGCATATACAGCTATAGACCCACCACTATACTAACTTCTACAGAATTGTAGACATACTTACTCTCTTAAACAATCACTTATAGAAACACATACTTATTTGTACAGGAAGTCTTAGAATCTCTCGCTCTCAGATATACTCACTTATATACATCAATACTCACATATACTAGTTTAAAACATATGTAGTTACTCACAAAGATACTATTGAGACAGTTATTCACTCACTAACACACCCATACAAACACTCATCCACCCATACAGTCCTGCACACATACTGTCTTCAATACACATACAAACAGTGAGTCAGTCATTCATGCATCTGTGCGCTAAGTAATACTCCCCACCGAACCGTACAAACACTCATTTTGGTACTCAGAAAACCAACTAATAACCCATATACACACTCATGTAGCTACTCACCAACCCATGCAGCGACTTATATACAAAGTGAGACACTGATACAGATATTTATATATTTAAAGATTACTCGCTAGTACACCTATTCACTAAGATATACTAAATAAGTCAGTTATACAATCAATTTTACAAAAAAAAACATCCATTTAGACACTTATTTACCCATTTATTCTTCATCGACCTTTAGAAATACATATATAAAAAATATATATTTTTCAGAAAGACACACATTCACTGGATGATGTCATCAGTGATGTCATCAGGGATGTCATTTGAGATGTCATGAGTGATGTCATGAGTGATGTCACTTACCATGTCATGAGTGATGTAATATGTGACGTCATCAGCAGTGCATTGGGGGCGCGCAAGTTATAGTTAGCTGAGCTAACCATAACGGAGGAATTTCAAAGATTTTGTATGAGAGAAATGTTCAGCTAACTATAACGTGTGAAACCTATGGTTTTTTCAATGAATTTGCAAAGTTTTTAAATGCTAATTCCTAACTATAACGTGTGTGAAACCTATGGTTTTTTCAATGAATATATACATATATGTATGACCTGCAACTGCAACACTTTAGCAGGTGCGGACAAGGCGAAAGCCGATCTTTTTGAGATGCTTGGCAAAAGAGGGTACCGGACATCTACTTTGGCTAAGGCAGAACAGAAATGTAAAAACAAGAACAGGAAGGATCTTTTATTTGCAACTAAAGAGGCAAATTAAGATAGTCAATCTAAGTCCACTGCCAACATTCCTAGAATGATAACGGGATACAATACATACCACAACCATGTTAGGAGAATTTTGCAAAAACACTGGCCACTAATACGTAATGACCCTGTAATAGGACAATTGAATGGTAACACACCTTCAATTACATTCAGGAAGGCGAAGCATGTTGTATGGCCACCGAGCCAGAAAGGTTTTAAAAAATGCGCTAAATGCAAAGCGTGCAAGCAAGGTATCAATACCAAAGAGGTGATAGTACCTTTTAGAAACAAACCCTACACGATCAGAGGCGGATACTCTTGTAAGACAGAGTACGCTGTCTATGTACTTGTTTGCAGTTGTGGGAAGCGCTATGTAGGAAGCACCATTCATCAGGCCCACATCAGAATCCTACAGCATTTGCGAGCCATAAACAATGATGATCAAACATACCCAGTGGCAAGGCACATAAATAAGTTACATGAAGGCAACATCAAACATCTCTCCTATTTTGTAATCGACAGTGTCCCAAAGAACCCCAGAGGGGGTAACCGCAGGTTGGCCCTAAGACGCCTGGAATCTAAGTACATTATCTTGCTAGATTCTAAGATCCCGAATGGGTTAAACTCGGACGAAGCGTTAACAGTACACTTATAGTCCAGCGTAGCCCTTATCCTTAACTGAGACCCACTCCTTAAAGCAGCATGATGGAATAAATCATCTTTCTTGAGTAGAAATTCACGGTGTCAGTGCCTTCCTTGATCGGTTTGGATGTGGACTGGTAATATGTATATATGTATATATATATATATATATATATATATATATATATATATATATATATATATATATATATATATATATATATATATATAACCTACTGGCGGTCGCCAGTAGGTATATATAGTTAGGCTTTTTTCTCTATGGGATTTTTGAAAATTCTATGTCTAATAACTTTGGCGTTTGTGGACGGAATTGGCTGAAATTTTCAGGAAAATGGCACATTTTGTTTCTGAGCAGCCCTTGAAAATTTGGGGGGGGTTCGTCAAGGGGGGGCCGAGAAAAAAGGGGGGTCCCAAAACGTGTTTTTAACATTGAGTTTTCCATAGGGCGGTTGGCCTCACTTTTAGCCCGAACGGCTGAATGGATTTGCACGAAACTTGGCAAAATTGTAGGGACTGGTAGCCCTATGTGCCTTTGCTAGGTCTCAATATATGTGCTCCAGTGGATTTTGAGAAATTAATGTTCAAAAAAAGATATATATCTGTAACAGCGGACCGGGCAGCGCTCCGGTTCGCGGACTTTTCGCGGTACGGAGCTTTGTGAAGCGAAGCTGATTGGTTCTCCGGCGTCTGTGAACATTCCAAACAGTCCGTAGCGGCCGCCATCTTGTCTCTCGGTAGGATCGAGAGACAAGAGGAGGCCAAAGCGAAGGGGCAAATGACCATAAGGGGGCATAGTAGATCCTCGCAGACCCCCTAGGCTTGATGTGGAGGCTTTAAAAGGGCCCCGCGGGGCAAAAAAAAACAAAATTATAATAATAATCGAACGGCTGAATGGATTTGCACGAAACTTGGTAAAATATTAGGGACTGGTAGCCCGATGTGCCTTTGCTAGGTCTCAATATATGTGCTCCAGTGGATTTTGAGAAATTAACGTTCAAAAAAAGATATATATCTGTAACAGCGCTCCGCTTCGCGTAACGGAGGTTTGCGAAGCTGATTGGTTCTCCGGCGTCTGTAAACATTGCAAACAGTCCGTAGCGGCCGCCATCTTGTCTCTCGGTAGGATCGAGAGACAAGAGGAGGCCAAAGCGAAGGGGCAAATGACCATAAGGGGGCATAGTAGATCCTCCTTGACCTCTTAGGTTTGATGTGGAGGTTTTAAAAGGGCCCCGCGGGGCAAAAATAATAATAATAATCGAACGGCTGAATGGATTTGCACGAAACTTGCAAAATTGTAGGGACTGGTAGCTCGATGTGCCTTTGCTAGGTCTCAATATATGTGCTTCAGTGGATTTTGAGAAATTAACGTTCAAAAACAAGATATATATCTGTAACAGCGCTCCGCTTCGCGGAGATAAAATTATATCTGTATTACCTAGCTGTTGCTAACACCAGTTAGCGACGGCTAGTAGGAGATAGCGACCATCTTGGGCCCCACTTTGCATGTGAGTGATATTTATCACTAATGACATGCAAAGTGGGCATGCCAAGATGTTAGCGACTGGAAACAGTCGCTAACATCGCTATCTCCTATTATCAACTTTTGGAAATATTCGCGATAAGCGCGAATATCTCCAAAAGCTAGCACCTGCCCTGAGCAGTTCTTAGCCATGTTATCCAATGGGAGGTGGATAACATGGCTAAGAGCATTAGCTCGGTAATGCATGAATATCGCAGAGTTTTCAGCGATATTAATGCATTGCGGTCGTTTTTTATCGTATTTGCGATAAACCTTGATAATAGCAAGGTTTATCTGCGATAATTTCTGACGATGCTTAGCGGTAAAAAAATCGTTGCTAAGCATCGTTAGGGATAAATATTGCTTAACTTTGGTAATATGCCCCAACGTCTGTTAACGTTCGATTCGAAGGAAATCAGGAAGTGTTGAAAAACATTGTCTGCGCCATCTTGCCTTTTTTCAAATGCCACACTCTTGTCGTGCACGGCAGTCATTTTAGATGCCTTGACCAGACCCACTCTGTGCACGCTGTCGATCCTTAGCATGGCTCCCCACCCTCGCAAGCATCTCCCCCAGGCAGTGGTCACCCCCGCTCTCTGTCTTATGCATGGGTAATAAACCACCCCCCATCTGCGCTGCTCTTCCCTGAGAATCACACCCTGTGCCCGCCCGACACCTCCCTTTCGCCCTATTCACTACCGCACCCTCTGACACTCCTTTTCCTCTGTGTCCGATTGTCCAGGCCGGTCCTAGGGTATCAGCTAGCCCTGCAGATGTAGTTTATGGCCCCAGCTGTAAAGAATCACCCCTCTTCAAAGGAGTTATAGTAGATCAAGGCCCACACTCGATGAGATCCGTCACAGCAGACGCTTTCCTATTATCTGAAAACCATCCTGTATTGTGATTGGGGAGGGGACCGAGCCTGAAGCGGAAGATTCCAGGGATGACTCTTTGTACATCAAAGTTTTTACAATTATGTGTCACATTAAAAATATATAGCACTCCAACAAAGTAGTAAGATTATAAAACTTTAATACCTTATAAATATATACAAGAAAACAAAAACAGTAATAACATATAAACATTTTTAGGGAAAAACAACGAAGTAGCGGTCGGCTGTGCGAATAGTCCCAACGCAGCACAACGTCCAGATTTCTGGCGTGGGGCGTCGCGGGGGGTGGGTCATCAGTAGCAAACTGTTGTGCGAATAGTTCCAAGGCAGCAGAACGATGGCACCAAGGTGATGTCCAGTAAGTTGCCGCACTGGTTTTGGTATCCTACAATGCTGCTCCGAATAACGGCGTGGGGCGCCCCGGGGGAGGCGGCGTGAACGGGCCTCTCCAGGTGGAGTCTCGTCTGTTGTAGTGGGGCGCCCCTTTACCGTTTCAGTTGCCATTCCGTCCGCTTTTGGTCCGCTGTGTCAAAAGCCGCAATTCAGCTGAGTTGCGCCCACTCTTGCGGTGCAGCGATAGGCGGCTGTCACAGGACTCTCAAAATGGCGGCAGGCTGTTTCCTTTTTGGGCCTGGTCCACTGAAATGGCCCTGGGACACCTTGGAAATCGGACGCTTGTCTGCTAGGTCTTGGACCCCATTCTCGAAAGCGTCCCCTCCGCCTTGAGGATTCATCAAAAGTTTTGGGGGCCCCCGACTCCTGTAGGCTTCTGGTGGGGAGCGGCTGCCATGATTGCTCGCGGAATGACCACGACGGAGCTACGAGATGGTGGTGCTCTCATGCTGACGCCAGCTTCAGTCTGAAACATCCAGAAACAAGGTGGGGCTTTCAGCGTTTGGGAAAAAAAAAAGTTTTCATCCAATGAAAAGTGTTGTTTTTAGGTCATATGATCAAGCCTTCCATCATTAGGAAACCAAAAGTAAAATGAACCAATGAAAAGTTTTATAAACAAGTCACATGACCTGTTATGCGGCATAGGGTATAAAATGCGGAGAAAATACGTTGGCACGTGAGGCGGCGTCAGTAGCGGACCGATGTGCGAATAGGCCGAAGGCAACACAACGCGCCAAGATCCGGATGGCACCGAGGTGGTGTCCAGCAAGTTGCATCACTGGTGTGGCCATCCTACAATGCTGAAAGTCGGCGTGGGGCGCCCCGTTGGCCTGTGAGTTTGCGTCAGTAGCGGACCGATGTGCGAATAGGCCGAAGGCAGCACAACGCGCCAAGATCCGGATGGCACCGAGGTGGTGTCTAGTAAGTTGCCGCACTGGTGTGGCCATCCTACAATGTTGAAAGTCGGCGTGGGGCACCCCGTTGGCCTGTGAGATGGTGTCAGTAGCGGACCGATGTGCGAATGGGGCCAAAGGCAGCGCAACAATATTTTCTGACTAGAAGACACCACAAGGCGCTGAGATGCCAAGATTCGGATGGCACCGAGGTGGTGTCTAGCAAGTTGTGGTACTGGTGTGGCCATCCTACAATGGTAAAAGTCGGCGTGGGGCGCCCTGTTGGCCTGTGAGATGGTGTCAGTTGCGGACCGATGTGCGAATGGGGCCAAAGGCAGCGCAACAATATTTTCTGTATGGAAGATACCACTAGGCGTTGAGATGCCAAGATCCGGATGGCACCGAGGTGATGTCTAGCAAGTTGCTGTACTGGTGTGGTCATCCTACAATGCTGAAACTCGGCGTGGGGCGCCCCATTAGCCTGTGAGATGGCGTCAGTAGCGGACCGATGTGTGAATAGGCCGGAACCAGCACAAGGCGCCAAGATCCGGATGTCACCGTGGTGGTTTCATAGTTGAGAGGCACTTCATCTGCAGTGGGGCGCCGAGATCCGGATGGCACCGAGGTGATGTCTAGCAAGTTGCTGTACTGGTGTGGTCATCCTACAATGCTGAAACTCGGCGTGGGGCGCCCCATTAGCCTGTGAGATGGCGTCAGTAGCGGACCGATGTGTGAATGGGGCAAAGGTAGCGCAAGAATATTTTCTGAAGAGGAGACACCACAAGGCGCTGAGATTCGGTTACCACCGAGGTGATGTCTAGCAAGTTGCCGCACTGGTGTGGCCATCCTACAATACTGCTCCGAATAACGGCGTGGGGTGCCCGAAGGGGGAGGGGGGGGAAGGCGGCGTGAACGGGCCTTCCTAGGTGGAGGCTCGTCTGCTGTAGTGGGGCGCCCCTTTACCGTTTCAGTTGCCATTCAGCTGAGTTTCGGCTGCTCTTGATGCTACAGCGACAGGCGGCTGCAACAGGACTCTCAAAATGGCGGCCTGTTCTTTGGATTTGGGCCTGGTCCACTAAAATGGCCCTGGGACACCTTAGAACTCGGACGCTCGATTTTTTTTTCCTTTCCTGTACATGCAAAAAAAGGTAAATGCCCGGTACGTTACACGCTTCATCTTCCACGATGAACTCTCCAGAGGAACCGAAAAAATATATAGTTATGGTAACTATACCATGCATCGTCATATGGAGAGGTGGCACCAATTAATTATAGTGCTGCATAAAAGAGAGATTTGGAGGAGAACCCCTGACCTGCTAGTACATTCATCAAAGAAGTGGCACTGACAGCATCAGAGGCAAGGGAAACGGTCCCAAATATTTAGAAGAACTTTGGAAAGATTAAAATGACATGTTTAGATTGTGGCAAATTAATTTCATGTGGACAGATGAGTGTTACTCTAATAAATACAGCATATGAACATCATCATAGTCGATGGTTGGTAGAGACATTTTGACTATATCCTGGACCTGCCCGTCCTCGCCCAAAATGGCGCCGGAATAAATGGGACTCGTAACTCCTTGTTGTGTACTGGTTGCAGAACCTTGAAATCACGAGATACGTATGCAGTTTTGAAGCACATGGCAAGCGGGGACGAGAATTGATTGAATATTTCGACATCCCTATTGATATTAAGTTCTGATGTGTTATTGATTACTGTACTATTGAAAGTTCGAATTAACGTCACCCATGGTACTTGCCCGCAAATGTATATCTAGATAATTTTATTGTAACTGGCCCTGTCGTATTTTAATTATAAAATGTACGTCCACCGATTCCGTAACTGTTAGACACCTAAGTTCTTGCAACCCAATGGCCCGCCCGTTACGTTCCTCTACAGTGTAAATGTCTACTCATCATATACGATTACAGTTTGCTCCGTGGCCGGCCCACGTGGTTATAGGCTCGTATTTGTATCATGAAATTTTCACAATAAAGGTTTTTAAAAGAAAACATGGTAGTAGTATATACATTGGTAAAGTTTTTAATAATAGTCACTGTTTTAGAATCATTAAAAGGCAAGTGAAATAAAGCAGACCAATTACATGAAGGGTAAAAGGTATAATTCGAAGGAACGCAGTAAAGATAAATGGTCAAGGGCTGTTGTGTTTTCTACTCCTGCAACATAAAGTGATCGATAAGAATCTCATATTCAGGCGTATCGGCGACTAAGACAGCAGGTCGACCCTCTTTTGCTCAACGGCTCCGTCATGGGACGAAGAAACGCTCTTTTTCTCGGAAAAAGAATATATTTTACTTGCAGGACAGTTGTAAATTTTCCGGGAAAGTACATTAGCCTGGAACATTATAACATATATTTAAGAAAAAATAATGTTCGGAAGTAATAAAAAGCGTAATTTTTAGGTCATATGACCAAGCCTTTCGTCATTAGAATAAGAAAAGTAAAATGAACCAATGAAAAGTTTTATTAACAAGTCACATGACTTGTTATGCTTACGTTACGCGCTGCGCGCCCCGGATGACTTCCGGATGCGCTAACGCGGCGCGTCATATGACGCATTACGCGACAACGCAGGTCCAGAATATAGTCAAAATGTCTCCACCAACCAGCGGTCGGAACACAACCCCTTTCAGCAGGCTAAATAGTTCTGTTAAATGACAACAGAAGGGACAGGCAACAAGAACCATCAGTCAAAGAGGGGAGGGCTAGTTCTTCTCTACCGGGTTACATTGGGGCGCTACCGGAACTGATCGAATTGGTAGTCTACAGTGTTTCTGGATGTTTCAGACTGAAGCTGGGGTTAGCATGAGAGCGGCACCATTTCGTAGCTCCGTCGTGGCCATTCCGCAACCAATCATGGCAGCCGCTCTTTATCGTTATTTTGGGCGGGGTGGGTGGCGGAGCCGAGCTGTTTTGCAGCCATCATTGTGTGGAGTTCAGTTCATCTCACTAGTTTTGTATTTGTCATGAGGGGTTGTTCCTAATGTTTCTATTTTAGCGAGGTCAAAAAGAGATCCCATTAGTGGCCTACTGATTTTGCTCGATTCCTTTTCTTTTTTTTACACGATTTTTCGTTATCTGCAAAGACTAAACAGAGTATTGCGACTCTGTGTTTGTTTGTAAATAGAGAATGAACCAAAGAGAACCAATTCTAAAACAGTAAATACTTGGATAACAATCAATCAAATGGAGAGAGAAGCAGGCACGACGTATTACAACGGGGGCAAAGGCCTGCGTTAACTACCCTTCACTATGTGCAAAGAGAGAGTACTCCCAATAGAAATGAGGGGGGGGGGCACCATTCAAAGCAGATCAGTGTGCATAAACACGAAAAAAAATTCACTTACCACGTACTTGACATTCGACAGCTTATGATATTTGCTATTAAAAAAACATTGAAATTCACTGAAAAAACCATAGGTTATAGACCATATATAGTTAGGAATTAGCATTTACAAAACCTTGAAAATTCACTGAAAAAACCATAGGTTATAGACCATATATAGTTAGGAATTAGCATTTAAAAAACCTTATAAGAGCTTAGCCAACCCTACATGTGCCATACCATCTCCACCGGTGTCACAGGAGCTTTGTGACTCTTTAGCCACAGCTTTTGATGATAAAATTAGGAACATTCTGAAGGGTTTTGAAGTTTCTATGCAACCTATGCCATCTGGTTCTTGTCCCTCTGGGTCCCCCGGCCAACCGGTGTCTGAGTCAAGTATGAACAAGGAGTCTGCCTGTCAGTTGCCGAGCTTTCCAATACCCTCGTTAGAGGAGTTTTGTGCTCTGGCTAACTGTGTTTCATCTGGCTCTCCTCTTGATCCCATGCCGCACAAGATCTGGAAGGCCTTCCAGGGCGAGCTCTTTCCCCCGCTCCACTCAATCTGTTGCCAATCGTTAGCTACTGCATCTGTACCAGACTGCTGGAAATTGGCAATCGTAACACCTTTGCTAAAAAAGGCTACATTGGACCCCCTCTGCCCAGCCAATTATAGGCCTATTTCGCTGCTACCATTCGCGATAAAGATCTTAGAGAAGTGGGTTACGAGAGCCTTGGCCAATTTCCTGGAATCCAACTCCAGTCTGGATGTAGCTCAATTTGGCTTCAGACCGGGCCACGGTACTGAGACTGCTCTGGTCACCGTGTTGAACGATCTGCGAACGCATGTCGACAGGGGCAAGTCAGCATTTTTAGTACTGCTTGACATGTCGGCCGCGTTCGACACGGTGAACCATGAGGTCCTCTTGGGCCGTCTCGGTAATGCGGGAATAACGGGCTCGGCACTAGCCTGGTTATCATCATACCTGGATAACAGACAACAGGCAGTAACACTACCACCTTTCCGTTCTGCCATACGCCAGGTGAACCAGGGTGTCCCCCAGGGTTCGGCGATAAGTCCGATTCTTTTTAATCTGTACCTCCGCCCCCTGATACAACTTATAAGGTCTTTCGGTATTCAAGTCATCAACTATGCCGATGATACCCAATTGATTTTTTCTTTTGAGGGTTCAGAGGCAGTGTGGAGGGACACTTTCCATCAGTGTATGTCGGCCACAGCCGAGTGGTTGCAAGCCAATTCACTCCAATTCAATGGCGCAAAGACGGAGATATTGCACTGCTCGTCAGACCGACTCCCTCGCCCACTGCCGGAAGACTTCTGGCCTAATTCCATCCCAGGCTCGGTGGAGGCAGCAGACTCGGCCCGCAATCTGGGAGTCATGTTCGAGCCGAACCTGCAATTGGACGCCTCGGTGAACAGGACTGTTGGGACATGTATGGGTCTGCTCCGTGCTCTACGGAAGATACTGCCGCTTCTCCCGCGGGAAGCCAGAGTAGAAGTAGTGCGTAGTACCATCCTCAGTAGGTTAGACTACTGCAACGCACTACTTCTAGGAGCCCCAAAGGTTTTGATCCATAAATTACAAAGGGTTCAAAACATGGCGGCTAAACTAGCCCTAACCTTGCCTCGCTCGGCTTCTTCTGCCGGAGCTCTGGCAACTTTACATTGGCTACCGGTCCAGCAGAGGATCTCCTATAAGGCTTTGTGCCTGATTTTTGGAGCACTGCATGGTCAAGGACCAATACCACTGCAAAACCTCTTTTCGTGGTATCAGGCTGCCAGACCTCTGAGATCCGCCTCAGCGTTCTTAGTGAAAATCCCAAGAATAAACAGAGTGAGAATGGGCGGCCGCGCTTTTAGTTTTACGGCCGCCACAATGTGGAATACTCTACCTTTAACACTGAGGAGCAGTCAAAATCTTATTTCTTTTAAAAAGGACCTTAAAACCTTTCTCTTCCCTAGAGCAGAATAAATGGTAGAGCAGATGGTGGAACTGATCTCAGCGCCAGGATACCCGCTGGGTGACAGCTGCGCTTAATAAGCATTAAAATACATACATACATACATACATACATTTTACTCACACAAAACCATTGAAATTCCATATATAGTTAGTTGCACTAACTATATATCGCGCACCCGCAATCCACTGCTGATCATGTCACATATTACATCATTCATGACATGGTCAGTGACATCACTGATGACATCACTGATGACATCTCAAATGACATCACTGATGACATCACTGATGACATCTCATTTGACATCAATGACCACATCACTGATGATATCATTCATGTGACAATACAATGCATCTCCTCACATTTTAATATAACCTCTGTTTCACCCAGTGTTAAATACAGAGTATAATTTTTGAAACCATTGACACACCAATACTAGTTACTACACACACATTCACTCATTCACCCATACAATCATTCATACATACAATCACTCATCTTTACAACACTATCATATGCACTCATACACCTATACAGACACTCACACTCTGCCACTCATCCATGGAGTTACTCACACACCTAGTCAGTCCTGTAAAGAATCAATCACACTTCCATTTTCTTGTCTATACAGTTAAACATAGAGCACCTTACATTTTCAAACATATACTAACACATACTTACTTTCTTATACAATCATTGATACAAGTACACATTGATCTGCACAGAGTCACACACCTCCCAGCCAGCCACACACACACTCAGTCTCCCATACAAATACTTGGACAATCAATCAATAGCCCATATAGTTAATCATATAGCTACTGATCAACACATGCAGCAGTTTACAGAACAACAGACATAATGATGCACAAATTAAGACAGTTTAGTCACTAACCCATGCACTCAGTGAGACACATTTAATCACTCACTCATACATTCAGTCATGCACCTACTAAATCCTTCATCCAGACACTTATACATCTACTCATTCTTCAATATGTAAAACATATTTAAACTTTACAGAAACACACAGTCACTGGATGATCTCATCAGTGATCTCATCAGTGATGTCATTTGAGATGTCATCAGTGATGTCATCAGTGATGTCACTGACCATGTCATGAATGATGTAATATGTGACATGATCAGCAGTGGATTGCGGGTGCGCGATATATAGTTAGTGCAACTAACTATATATGGAATTTCAACGGTTTTGTGTGAGTAAAATAAGGTTTTTTAAATGCTAATTCCTAACTATATATGGTCTATAACCTATGGTTTTTTCAGTGAATTTTCAAGGTTTTGTAAATGCTAATTCCTAACTATATATGGTCTATAACCTATGGTTTTTTCAGTGAATATATATATATATGAGCACAGGTTCCACAGGCAGCAAGCAGCACACGGACTCACTTCCAACCGCTACCGCCAAGAAACAGGAGACCCAATTTTTCTGTGAGTTATTTATTCTGCAACAGACAGCATAACGTTTCGGCCTAGACGAGGCCTTGGTAACATATATATATATACATATATATACGTAGAGCTGTACATATATGGTTTCCATATATATTTTTTTTATTATTTCCGGGGTCCCCGCACATGGGCGTGAATATTCAGTGCTTATGACTATTTATGAGGATCCCCTGGAAGAGAACCTTCTGACCATACACAAAGGAACATTCAGATCTGGTAGTCGAGAGGTTAAGAGCTCACTCCAGGCCTTCCAAGGTGATCTTACTTGTATTCTGCATGATATGAGTTTAGGGGAGGCAGGACCCGCACCTAGAATAGACTGCAAGAAAAGTAGTTTGAATAAGATTGCGTGATGCACTACCCAATTCCGGGGATGTCCATGCTCCATTACCAAATCAGGATGATTTGTGAATATACCATCCAGGGCATGGCCTGCCGAGTGGATAGGATCTTTTATCAGCTGGGAAAAAACAAAATTGGATATAAGTTCAAGTAGAGAGGAGGAATCTTTGCAAGAGGTGTCATCAAAATGAAAATTAAAAAGCCCCAGGAATGGTAAAATTAGCGTTCATCAGATACGGTTCCCGAGTTTGGCATCACACCTCTAGAAAATTAGCATCTGGAACTGTCGGACAATGCACAAGGAGGCCAGAAAAAGTGTTATTAATGGAGAGTTTGAGTCTCTCCTCTATACTCTTTGCCACTGAGTCTAAAGTGCTGTTGAATGCATTACATGCAATAATAGCCAGCCCGCCACCCCTAAGGCCTTGCTGATCTAGTTTGATCATGGCATAGCCCAACTGGACCGCTTCCACCAGATGAGGACTAGAGTCCTCACTGGCCCAGGTTTCCGTAATGAATGCACATTCAAGAGACAGAGCGAGAATAACATCATGAATTTCTGTTTTGTGGTTGAAAAGGGAGGGGGCATTATTAAGCACTCCACAGAAGTGTTTGTGATTATCGGGCCAATTCCTACCACTTTGCATTCTTTTGCTTCTCTATATATTGGTTGGGGATTTCTAGGACTACAATGTGTGATAAGACAGAAATTAGAGTGGGGACAGTTACTGACTGCACTATTGTACAGTTAAGTTTAGTCGAGCTCCATAAATTAGACTTGGGCATAACGCTAAACATTGAGGCTACTGTGTTGCGAATAAATACTGACAGTATCTATGGCCCTTGGAGCACCTTTGGCACATCTGCACCCTCCTTGCTCCTAATAGGGTCTCTCATTGGAGAGTAGAATTCCTGGACCGCTAACCTCCTCAAGATTGTACTCGGGATGGCAAACAGGAACAGATCTAGTAACAGATATTTACATTAGCTTTTTTTTTTTTGAATATTAAAATTCACAATACCGCACATCAGTGCCAGTTCTCAAATACACAATACAATGTGAATGTTCCCAAAACAACAAATCCTCCCTCCCCCACAACCCCGTCCTGTATTACATGGCTAACACATCTCAACGCCCCAGTACGCTTGAGTGACAATGACCATGCTACAAAACCACTTGTCCACTAAGCATTGTCATCATGATACAAATGTTCCGGTGAGTCCTTATTGCTCAGCAAGTCCTTTGTTTTGTTCACTCCGGGCCAATAAGTATTCCCGCAGAGGAGCCCAGATATCTCTAGGCCTCGATGATCTGGGAAGTTCTTCAGCATAGAGTTCTAGTTGGTCCTGACAATAAACCATATCCGTAAGCCAACTGGCTACTCTCGGTCTCTGACGCCCATCCCATGTGAATAGTACTTTCCTTTTAGCCAACAACAGCGCCACTCTTACAAATCGTCCCAGCACATTTTTCAGCCCCGGGACATATCCCAACAAGCATTCCAAGGGCGTACAACCTAGCATCCAGCCAGTCATGGTGTATAGGAGTTCCACCACTTCCTCCCAATATCGGTGAACCGCCCTACAGTGCCATGAAAGATTATAGAAATCTGCCCCTTCCTTCCCACATCGCCTACAACAATCTGTATCCCTGAGCCCCATCCTGTGGAGTTTTTCTAGGGGTGTGGTATACCTGGTGTTAGTACTTCAGATGAATAATTCGAAGATTACTATTAGACGACAATCTCCCCGTCAATAGACATACCTGCTACCACATGTCCTCCGTAACCTGGGTCTCAAGGACTCTATTCCACCGCCCCAAACTTTTATCCTCCGGCCGGACAGTCTCCTCTTGCACTACCCTGTACGGCCTGGTCAAAAGTTTCTTTTTCGAAGCAACAACTATAACCAGCTGCAATGCCTTCAACACTTGCGGTTCCTCTGGAAAACAGGTATAATGATCCCGGACAGCCCTGCGCAATCCATACCACATGTACTGAAATACGGGGGTGGGATTCACTATAAAATCCATATCTGTACTCGTGATGTAAGCCCCCTCCTTATATAGGTCGCCCATAGTAATGAAGCCGGCCTCCCTAAGCGATTTAATTGGTCCCTGATCCCCAGCCACTGAAAAAGCGTCATAGCCTTCAATACCCAATGCCGGAGCATAGAAGGGCAGCCTATTTGTCTGCCTTCCAATCTCCTGCCATACTGAAACCGTGACGTAAATAGTGTTTATTTCTGCTTTGGGGGTGTGCCTATTGGCTATATGCTCTGTAGCTGCACCGGACAGGCATCTCCCTCCTCCACCGCCACATGAGGGATAAAATTATGCGTCCTGAACCAATAGTATGCATACTGCGCCTGTCCGCATAGGTAGTACACATATAGATCCGGGGCATTAAACCCTCCCTTCCCAAAAGGCAACGTCAGCGTAGCTCAACTGATTCTCGGAGGCTTCGCACCCCACACCAAAACGGAGTAATTGCGACTGAACCGTTTTGAAAAAATGCTTAGTCAAGGGTACGGGAACAATACAGAATAAGTACAAGAACATAGGGAGGATTACCATTTTTATCACTGCTATCCGATCCGCAAGAGAGAGCGGCAGACCGACCCGCGATCAACACGCTGCACCAAGTCCATATAAGCCCGCCCGAAGTTTTCCCGAACCACAATTTCGGGATCAAGGTGTATCCAAACACCTAGGTATTTGACTGGTTCCTCCGACCATACCAAGGGATACTCCACCTGAGGCGGCACCGTGGCAGGCGTAAGAGGGATTAGAACAGATTTCTCCCAATTAATGTGCAGCCCTGAAAAAAGCCCAAATCGGATGTATTCCCGAATAGCGGGAGACAGATACACCTGCGGTTCTCGGACATAAGGAACCATATCGTCTGCGTAGAGAGAGATCCCACTGACCAATTATTACAATTCAGAGCAACCGCCCTATGCGATTGGCGGATTTTACATGCCAGAGGTTCTAAAAGGATGTCCTTGATACCCTGACATATTCTACTTTACAATCTCAGGAGATCCTGCAGCATAGAACCTCCTTCCCTGAATTAGTTACCTCTCAATCAGCCATGCCCACGCAGACTCTGGAGCCGAACGGCGCTCGAAAACTCTCTGTTATTTACGTTAACACCCGCTCCCTGGTCAAGCACCAGCTAGACATCTTCTTGCTGCTCAAATCTGAGCAACCTTATTTCCTGTTGCTCACTAAAACTTGGTTGTCTCAGGAATCCTCCCCTGACATCTTAGCTGCTCTCCCCTCTGACTACGTCATCATTCAAGCCAATCACCCCCAGGGGTAAGTGGGTGGAGGAGTAGCCGTTATCACCCGCCGTGACTGTAAATACTCCACGCTCCCCCCCTTGCTCTGCCGTCGGTGGACAATCTAGTGCTCAAACTCGAATGCGAATCGACCACGACACCTCTGGTATGTGTCCTGCTTTATAGGCCCCTTCAAAGGATGCCCCTGTTCCCTCACTCCCTGGGCGAACAGGTTGCACACTTAGTCACCACTCATGGGAAAGTCATGCTTATTGGTGACTTTAACGACAGCCAATGACCCTTCGGGTGGCCCCCAATCGATCGAACTCAGTGAGTTACTCTCTGGACTCAATCTGGTACAACAAGTGACCACGGCCACTCATATCAAGGGGCACACTCTTGACCAGATCTGGTCTGTTAATATAGCCATGTCCCATGTGCTGTATTCCCATGCATTTGATCTGACCACTATATTATTAAATTCACCATCTTCGACAATTTCTCGGTCAAATCCTCCTGTCCTGGAGGAGGCACTTACAGAAATTGGAAGATAAGTGATAAAACATCCTTCCATAGCTCTCTCACTAACTCTCTTCCCTTTCTTAATCCCTCTATCAACCTAGCTGTCGAACAGCTCACCGGCTGGTTGCTTGCCACTAGTAACAAATTTGCGCCCCTTAAGAAAGCACTTGCCCCTCGTCGTCATGACGCTCATAAGTAGTTCTCTGACGAGTTAAAAACTCAGAAATTAGGCTTAAGGCAACTAGAACTTGGAGACGCAAGTAACTTCCAGAAGACAAACGCCTATATATCAACTCATTAAAGATCTATAAAAAATCCATCCTGACCGCCAAAGCCACTTACTTCTCTTCCAAAATTCTGTCCACCTCCAACCGCACTAAAGAGATCTTTTCTACAGTAAATGAGTTGTTAAACCCTGGCAGAGTCTCCATCAGACCAGTTCCTTTGCAAAAGTTCTGTAACTCCTTGAACTCCTTCTTTATCGAACAAATTGCACTGATAAAGGCTAGCATCCCGTCTTGCAATAACCCTCCACCCTGTTCTACCGTGGCCCAAAACCATACCACCTTCTCGCAATTTCCCAGTATCACCGAGCTTGCCTTCTTGGACCTACTCTCTAAAGTCAAGTCAGGCTCTCCCATGGATTGTTGCCCCCCCAGCATTTTGAAATACATTTTCACTACCCTTCCTAGCCCTGCACTCCATCTTCTAAACCAATCACTTACCCAGGGTGTCGGCCCTGCCACCTTCAAGGAAGCCATTGTCATTCCTCTTTTAAAGAAGCCCGGGGCTGACCCCCAACTATTAACAAAATATCGCCCTATCTCCCTCCTACCCTACCTTGCCAAGATTCTGGAAACGCATGTCACTAGATGTCTCACTGAGTTTCTAGAAGAATCTGAATTTCTTGACTCCAACCAAGCTGGGTTCCGCCCGGCTCATTCTGCCGAGGCTGTGATCCTCTCAGTCTTAGACTCTCTTCGTGACAAGGTTGACTCCGGCTCTCCGCAGGCCCTGGTCCTGCTGGAGCTCTCCGCGGCCTTTGACACGGTTGACCATAATCTTTTGGTCGATCGAGTCAGAGACGCAGGAATCATGGGACCCGCCCTCAGCTGGATTATCTCCTTCTTGGAGAATCGATCTCAGGCAGTCAGCAATGCACCCTTTACTGCTCCCAGAGTGAGCATCTCCTGTGGAGTCCCTCAGGGTTCCTCACTCTCTCCCCTGTTATTTAACCTGTACCTTCTTCCTCTCATCGGAGCTCTGAGACAACATGAAGTCTGCACCTTCAACTATGCAGACGAATTCCAACTCATCTTTCCCATTAGCAACTCCCTGGAATTCGTCCTCACTTTTCAGTCCACCATACTGTTCATCAGTCAGTGGATGAACAGTAATCATCTTAAGCTCAATACGGATAAGACAGAGCTTGTTCTTACCAGAGGTATCATCAAGAACCCCTGGGGCCCTCATTTTTGGCCCAGGGAACTTGTCCAAGCTCCATCCCCATCGTCCACGGCCAAAAGCTTAGGGGTCACTATCAGCCAGGATCTTACGATGAAGGACCAGATTGGCTCAGTGATCTCTACCTGCTTTTTCCAACTTAGGAAAATAAAAAAGATCTGCAGGTTCCTCCCCTATGAAGCACGAATCCAGGCGATTCTTGCTATGGTCATATGTCTTTTGTTGATTATGCTAATTCTCTTTATCATGGCATTCCCATCTATTTTTCCAAATGCCTACAAATGGTCCAGAATCAGGCAGCTCACTTGATTACTCGTCACCCCAGACATCTCCACATTACCCCCCTCTTAAACAACTCCATTGGCTACCTATAATCCAGCGCTGTGCCTTTAAGGTTGGTTGCCTCATTTACAAGGCCCTTAATGGGAAACGTCCAAAATTTGTGAATAAACTGATCCACAGGCATGCTCCCTCCCGCAACCTTCGTTCAGCCCACAAACTATTGCTATTGTCATCTTCCTACAGACTGAAACGCACTGGCGGTGCCAGGTTTTCTGTTCTGGCGCCCATGTTCTGGAACTCTCTCCCTTCCGACCTACGCTTCTGTCACACTCTTACTAAATTCAGAAGCTGTCTCAAAACCTGGCTTTTTCGCCAAGCCTTTTAATTTTGCTCTCGAACTTGGGTTCTGAAGACATGGTAGCGCCAAGAAACCTCATCGGTGTATGTGCGCTTTATAAATTTATTTTAACATAACATAACATAACACAAGGATAGAAAAAAGAAAATGAAATAGGGGGCAGCCCTGCCTGGTCCTGCGCTGGATATCAAATGGCTCCGAGGTGAGCCCACCCACCCGCACCCTAGGCGACGCGTCAGTCTAGAGCACCTGAATCCAGCGCACAAACACTGGAGGGAAGCCCATCCTATAGAGGATAGATAACATGTATTTCCACTCTATAGAATCAAAAGCCTTGGCCGCATCTAGAAGAACGGCCACGGCAGGCAATTCCGGGTTGAGAACGTGGAACATAGCGAATATCGTGCGCAGATTGCAGGAGGTCGACCGGTCCGGAATAAATCCGGATTGATCTGGCAGCACCAGAAGGGGCATCAAATGCTGCAATTTAGTGGCCAGTACCTTGGCGAGTATTTTTGCGTCAAGATTAATCAAAGATAAGGACCGATAAGAGTCGCACAGAAACAATGGTTTATCCTTCTTCAATAAAGTAATAATTAAGGCCTGTCGCAGGGATGGCGGAAGGTATCCCAGATCATGTGCCTCTGCATACATCGCCAGTAGATGCGGCACTAGGAGAACAACGTAGTGTTTATAGAACTCAGCCGTCAACCCATCGGGCCCCGGAGCTTTGTTATTAGGCAGGGATTGAATGGCCTCCTTAATATCTGCCTCCTCTATGGGGAGGCTGAGATACTGCCTATACACATCTGATAGCCAGGCACAGGCTGTATCAGCCAAGTACTCCTGCAGTGCGGACATAGGGACGTTTCCCCGGAACCTATACAACGACTCATAAAAGGGACAAAATTGATCCAGTATCGCACTATGAGAGTAATGCTCCTCTCCAGCACCATCCCGTATGCGGTCTATCGGCGGGGCATCAGTTCTATCACGGAGTCGGCCGGCCAATACCCAGCCAGGCCTACCACCCTCACCATAAGCTCTAGCCACAAATCTCTTGGAAAGTTATTTGATTTCCGTTGCAGCTACTGAATTGTATTCCTCAAGGTACTCATTAATTTGCGCCAGCGTTTCAGAAGAGGGCGAGGCCTCATACTGAGTTTCCAACTCCCGTAAACAGTCCTCCAACCGCCGCAATTGCCCCCTCAGGTCTCGTACGATGCCCGCCGAAGTACTTATGCACTCCCCCCTTATCGTGGCCTTAAAAGCTTCCCAAAGGATAGCAGGACTGTCCACCGTGCCCACATTTAATTCAAAGTATCGCGCTATAGTGTCCTAATGGTGTTCTCATACACTGGATCCAGCAAGGCGTCCGCCCGAATCCGCCACGTGAAGGGGCGATGTGGATCAAGTGGGACAACTATTTCAAGTACGACGGGGTTGTGATCCGACAGGGTGCTTGGCAACGTGTAAACCTTGTCTACCCACCCATTAGCCTCCTCATTCAGGATCAAATAGTCCAATCGGAACCAAGTGTTAAAAGCGGGAGTGACGTGCGTGCCCTCTAGGGTCCCTTCATTACACAGGCGCCAAGCATCAATCAAGCCCATTTCTTCCATAAACTCATTCACACAGCGTGCCACTTTAACCATCACACAAACTGTGACTCACACCTAGATGTACAATGAGCCCTGATACAAGTCGCATGACCACATAGAACCCAAACTCGCCACTGGTAGCATATTCCACAAACGAAGCCAGCATACAGGACGTTGGAACAACCCCCCACCCCCCAACCACTTTTGCGAGCTCAACTTACAGCAAGACAAAATACCCTCCCCACCCTCCACCCACTTTGGCAACCCCAACCCGCCAAAGATGGGACCCCCTACCCTCCCCCCCAACAAGACCCCTAGGACACATGTCAGCTGGTGGGCAATGCCCATCGGGGGACGTAGCAGCCAAGTCCACTCCCTGCTCGTAACGGGAGGGAGCCGCCGAACAAACAATCAAATCGCCCACCCCTGAAACCACTCCACATACCACCCAGCAAACTCTCTGCTAAGACACATGGGTTAAGGATACACAGCCAGGTAACTGAAATTCTGGAGCAAGGAGCACACATCCCAAACCCATATAATTCCGATCATAGAGGTCAGTATCATCCTGTAGCAGCAGGCAAAAGAAGAAGTAAAAACAATACATCTGGATCCCCGAACCTGTCCACCCCGCAATATCAGCAATTAAAAGCATATGAGGAACCAAAGAGTGAGGATGAAACCAAACCAGAACATCGACAGTCAGAACACACATTGCTCCAAGGCCGACGCTCCCCTTACCGTTCAATCATCAACATCAGATGTGTGTTCAGGCGACCTGCGTCGTCGCCACAAAGTTCTAGCATGTTCCATCGCCTGCCTCGGATTACTGAAGATTTTCCCGCCATCCGGTTCACCAATGCGAAGCCTCGCTGGGTAGAGCATTGCATACGGAATTTGTTCTTTTAACAGCAGCTTTTTAACATTTTGGAACTCCTTCTGTGCAGCCTGTACCTGCGATGTAAAATCTGGATAAAACGACAGAACGTTATTTTGATAAGTGATGGTGCCCTTTTGCCGAGTGATCCGCAGGACGGTGTCCCTGCCCTTAAAATTCAACCAACAGGCAATAATAGGGCACGATGCCGCCCCAGGAGGTGGTCGCGCCGCCAAGGACCTATGGGCCCGCTCAACAGCGAACATAGGCGATAACTCATCAGCACCACAGATTTCTCAAAGCATCGTCTCCATATAATCTTCCAGACGCCCCACATTCGTCGATTCTGGAAGGCCTAGGACGCGAATGTTGTTGCGTCTGGACCTCGCTTCGATATCTTCATTCTTCGCCTGTATAACTGCGAGGAGTTTGGTGATGTCAGAGGTTTTCGCCGCCACTTGTTGCAGTCCGTCTTCTGCATCCGATATTCGTTGTTCAGCCTCACCTAGTCGTGCCGTCTGTTTGTCAAGTTTTGCCGAAAAATGGTCCATCCTCCCGTTCAGGGCCTCTATCTTGCCATCTATCGCTTGGATGCTTACTTGGATAGCGGTGAGGGACTTCTCCAGCACAGTGGCACCCCGGGTGGCCGTCTCCAATTCAGAATCAGAGGCCTCATATTGGGGAGGTTTACCGCCTTTTCGCAATTCAAAAGTAAGGCGCGGTTGACTCTTGTCCGGCTTGCCCGTCGTGGTCAGTCCCCTGAACAATCGTCAGGTCCAAAAATCCAAACACTGCTACCACTTATACTTCACAAAGCCAATCCCGGTACAGCAGCAGAGTAAATGGGATAATAGCCACAGGCAGACCTTGGCAGCAGCTACTCACTTTGGGTGCTCTTCAGCCTCGGCAATAGCCCAGCACTAATGTCCCGCAGCGCCACTCAGCAGCGCAGAAGTGGCCACAGACAAGTGCGCATCAGTGTGTCAACCGTAGCCCACCAGAGTGCCAAGCAGTAGTCCTCTCTAAAGTGTATCCAAGCAACAAAAAACAGTAGCCACAGCGCAGTGTCAAGGGAAGTAAGCCCCCAGCAAGTCTCAAAACGATGTGCCAGATCAATGTCCATAACAGGGCGAAATCCGCTGCTGCAGGCAATCCCAGCCGCCACCTGACAGTATCGTGCGCCGGCTCAAATGGCCCAGTGAATCACCAGCAGGCCCTCGCTGCACTCACACCTCCCAGATTCCACGTACATCAAGATCGCCTCAGTGCACAGCATGAAATAAAGGAGCCGGTTTTTAAAAGCAGTCTGTATCGTCCCTGTAAGCAAGGCGGCAGCTCCAGAAACGATCTGAGCGGCGCGGCCTATGCGCGGCCTTGTCCACAGCCAGCGCCGGCCTATCACGTATTGCGGCATCCCAGCGCTACCAGTCCGGCCCACACTCGGCCGTGTAAGTGCCGGAGGGCCCCCCGCCACCGCACGTATCTGAAATTCAGGCAGCTCCGTATGCCGGCAATCTTTACAGTGTCGCCCACCGTCTATCGCTCCCCGCAGAGGCAATGTCCAGGGAGGCACGGAGCCCAGCAAGCGGGCCGCTCGCTATCGCTCCGCCATTATATCAGCGCAGTTGGCGCGCGGCTCCCGCCACGCGACCTGTGGCAGCAAGCAAAACAGCAGGAAAACGCCACAGTCGATCGGCCTCAGTGTCAGGTGTACAGCCCCTGTGGAGAAAATAGTGGATGGCTCAGTTGAGGCACGATATTGTAGGATCGAAATCGGTGGCCGGCAGAGCAGCACTACGGTGCAGCCATCTTGCTGATCGCCAGGCCACGCCCCCCAGATATTTACATTAGCTATACATTGAAATATTGACCCCCCCAAAAGTTTAAAAAACACTTCTCACAGCCAGGAAATAATCTTTATGGAGAAAAGTGCAGCACCTGCTTGCTAACTGAGCTAAGGATTTATTATTGTGAATGCACGAACAGTCTTTGAGCTATTGTGAGAGGATTACATAGTAAAGCCTAAGCAGCCTCGCTACATAATGTTCCACTTTCCTACATTGGTGTTACAGCGCTGGGATCCTGAACTTGTGTTTCGCAGTACCGCTTGGTCATAAGTGATTTTTGCACAATAGATCCACTAATGACTTTAGACTCATTCATTTTTATATATATTTTTTAATTGGAATTTCTGGAAACTGTGGAGGCCTCCTTTTCCAATAGTAAAGTAAAAGACATAGAAAGTTAGGAAAACGTTTTTCAAAGGTTTTAAAAAGGTCCCAATTTTCAGGTAAAAGGTTAGGGACAATGGAGTGGAGAGGTGTGGTGCAGCGGCTAGGGCAGCTGATTTCAGAGCATAGGGTTCACGATTCGATCCCCGGCTCCAGTGTCAGCTCAGCTCAGCACCATGTGTCTCTGGGCAATAGCTCACTTAATTTGCACGACAGCCCCCAGAGACTGGAGACCCATAAGGGCGAGTAGTTTGCATTTTACAGATTTACATTTACATTTAATGGAGGATGACATGAATCTCGATCTGTCATCACAGGCCTGAAGATCAGTGATTTAAGGGTGTTGTGCACAGCTTTCTGCATTGGCTATAGAGCTACAGCCAAAAAGAAGGAGCTCATAGTACCCTCACCTATGATGAGAAAAGAAAGCTATAGAGAAAGACAAAACCTCAGAAGAACACCCTGAAGAGGGTGAGGACGAGGCCCCAGCCCAAATTTTAGAAGATGGGGAAGACAGTGAAGCGGTACAAAAGGGGGTGGTGATGGACGGAGCATCTGAACCAATCAAACACTCACACCCAGTCAAAAGATCTGGGTTTGACCCATCACCGTTCTGTAGACCACTCCGCCACCCCAGAAGACAGTGAAGACCAGAACTCTCCAACTTTCCCATACCTCCTTCACTAGTGGGAAGTGACAGAAGTCACTACAGCAGACTCCCTATTGATAAGGTGGTAGCAAGGCTTGAGGACGAGCTTGACCTCCTCTCACTAGAGGAGAGAAAACTTAAACTTGAGGAAAATAAACTAGCCCTCAAGGAAAGAAGGGTCAAGATGTGCTTGAAGCCCAGACCTGGTGGCAGCAATACTAACAAGGAAAAAGACGAAACTTTTGACCCTGAGACCCCAAAAGGGATTGTCCCAAAGTTTAATGATGGTCATAATATCAGCAAGTGGATTGCAGCCTTTGGGAGGACCTGCAAAATGAGGCAGATAGGTCACCAGCACTGGGGTTCTCTACTGTGGTAGTCATTCTTATTGAAGGGCAGAGATAGAGTTCTGACTCTAATGAGGATATGACTCGGTACTATCAGTATATGAAGAAGACCTTGATAGAATGATCTGGACTCACCACAGAGGAATACAGATTGAAGTTTAGCAACACATATAAAGGTCAAAACCAGACATGGGTGGACTTTTTGGACTCTTCGGTCGAAGCACTAGAAGGCTGGATAAAAGGCAATAAGGTGGGCACAAGATAGGCTACGTAATTTAATTATGAAAGGGAACATTTTAACTATATACACTACAGAGAAACTACACCAGTATTTGGTGGATTCCACGTTGTCGTCTCCCAGAGAGCTGGGGAGGACAGCTGACAAATGGGGCAGAACTAGGGTATCTACAAAGACCCATTGTGGGAGTTACCAGAAAAGGGTGCTTAGACTTCCCACCAGGGGAAAGATGTGAGCAACAACAAAGACAAAAAGAAGGAGTTCTCAAAAGCCCCCCAAAATTCTTCTCAGGGGACTAGGTGCAGGGGTTATCAGGATAAGAACGGGCACCCGGCAAAGGCTTCTGGGGTATAACATGACTGTCAAGAGATAGGACATAAAGAGATGCAGCATGTTCCAAAAAGTCCTCTCAGTGGTGGACAATTCAAGGGATTGGCTAGCATAGGAGTGGGGTAGAATGTGTACTCTGGAGAGGCCAGAAGTTACACTGAGGCTACTTTAGTTTCCCTGGGCAGGGTGGATATGGAAGCCCTGGCTGTCTTATCTCCAAGCATGAGAAGAATATGCAAAGGACAACAAACAATTATACTGAGGTAGAGGCTCTGGTGGATACAGGTGCCAGTGTCAATATGGTGGCAGCTAGACTGGTTTCCCCAGACCAAATGATACCTGGTATTAGAAACCAGCTAAGCAGTGCTGACAATGAGACTAAGCTCCATCCAATGGTCTAGGTAAGCTTAGAGTGAGGAGGGGTTACTGGCCCGAAGAAGGCGGTTGTTTCCCCTGTCACTCCCAGTGAAGTGTCTGTTGAGGAACAAACTGGAGACTTCTACTTGGGCAGACGTTGACACAAGGGCTCATGTAGAAATGCTGGGTCTCCCTGAGTGGGTGTGTGTTACCACATGTGCACAAGCAGTACTACAGGGTAGTCAAGGGGGCTTAGAGACTGAAATAATGGACCAAGGCTCCTAAAGCAAGAAAAAGGGCAAGAAGTATGTTACAACAGCTCTAAAGACACCCTCAAAGGACTTTCCCAGTAGGAGATGTTGAGTCTTTTGGCAAAGAGGTAAGCGGAAGCAGACTCGTATGTACAGCCCAAGTGTCCTTCTAAGCCTGCGCTGTGTATGCTTGCTTGTTTTAGAATGTACCAAACGCAAAATAATTTTTGGGAGCATCCATGAGTGGTAAAGTGAAATTCCTGGTCTCTATTGTTTTATATTTTTTGTTCAGTTTCAAGGTTGGCATTTACGTAATGTATTTAGTTTCAGATTTTGTGTTAGTAGATTTGTATCTATTTGCAATTTGTTTGTGTTTCCTTTTTTGTATAAAAAAATCCTGAATCCAGTGTGTTAGCTGGCACTTGGCCGGTGGTGTGCCTGGACTGGCGCTTGGCTGGTGGTGTGTGTGGACTGGTGATTAGCTGGCAGTGTGCATGGACTGGCGCTTGACTGGCGGTGTATGTTGACTGCGCTTGGCTGGCGGTATGCGTGGACTGTCGCTTGGCTGGCGGGGTGCATGGACTGGCGCTTGGCTTGCGGTGTGTGTGGACAGGTGCTTGTCTGGCAGTGTGCGTGTACTGGTGGTTGGCTGGCAGTGTGCATGGACTGGTGGTTGGCTGGCAGTGTGCATGGACTGGCGCTTGTCCGGTGGTGTGCGAGTAGTGACTTGCTGCTGGTCACTACACACTGCTAACCAAAAGCCCCTCCACGCAATCCATGAGCTGGTGTGATTGCTGTGTCAGGAATGTGGGCGTGGGAAAGTGATGGGTCCTTGAATGGTGCTGTCTGCTGGTGTGATGTTGTAAGTGCTGGGCTCGTGGCTGGTGGTGAGAATGGTTTTGTATGTGTCACATGTGTGAAAGGTGTATGAATGGCATGTAAAGAGATTGGTGCCTTGTGGTGGCTTCACAGCTCACGAGCTGTGAGTCAATGGTTCAGTTTCTCGTCCTTTCAATTATTACAGTGCATTTCATTTTTGTGAAAACTCTTGTCAATACAACTGTATATACTAAACCATCACTCACCCTTGTGCCAAATCCAACCGGTATGTATGTGCGCTTGGAGAATAGGTGGTTGTGCAGAAATATTTGTCTTTTCTGTCTCTCTCAAGCAGGGTATACCTTGTCTCTTTTTGTGAATGTTGTAATGTGTTGGTTTCGTACCTGGTGATGTGAATGGTCTTGTGTGTATCACGTATGAAAGGTGTGTGAATGGCCTGTAAAGTGGTTGGGGCCTTGACGAGGCTTTACAGCTCAAGAGCTGCGAGTCACTGGTTCAGTTTTTGTCCTTTCAATTATTGACAGTGCATTTCATTTTTGTGAAATCTCATTAATAACATTTTATATACTCAGCCATCACTCAACCTCGTGCCAAATCCAACCAGTATATGTGTGTGCTTGAGGAATAGATGTCTGTGCAGTAATATTTGTCTTTTTTGTCGCTCTGCCAATGTGTACATTCCATCTAAGAAAAACCTACCAACTGTAGATATTGTTGTAAACTAAACACCCAAGGGAGTACATGGTGATGTCTCTCTTGTGTATCCCAACAAGTTATCTTACCCACAATGTCCTGCAAACCTCAAAATGTATATTGTGCCAAAATTGTCACGCTTCAGAGAGAAACAACAAATGTCCTACCTCCCAGCATTTCTCCAAGTATCCCAATAGAAATGGTACCTACCTTGGGTGGGTGGGCCAAGTATACGTGGCAGGGAAGGACCGAAAACGCATTGTGGAGACATCAAAATTACCTTTTTTCAAAGGACCAGGTTTTGCAAGGGGGGTCACCTGAGTTATTGTCCCCGGGCTCATCGACCATCTAGGGAAACCTACCAAACCCACACATTTCTGAAAACTTGACACCCAGGAGAGTCCAGCGAGGTGTGGCTTGCGTGGGTCCCCAACTTTTTCCTACTCAGAATCCCTTGCAAACCTCAAATTTAGCTGATAAACACTTTTTTCTCACATTTCTGTGTGGAAAAGTTATGGAATCTGCATGTATCCACAAATTTCCTCCCACCCAGCATTTCCCCAGGTCTCCCAATAAAAATGGTACCTCACCTGTGCGGGTGGGTCAAGGACACGCGACAGGCAAGGGCCCAAAACCTATTGAGGTGACATCAAAATTACGTATCACAAACCAACCTGGTTTTGCAAGGGGGTCTCATGAGTTTTTGGCCCCGGGCTCGGCAGCCATCTAGGGAATTGTAAGAAATGGGGTTACCAAATCTCCAGGGGGGTAGCACGGAACCAAGCGGGCAGGCCAAACTTCGGAGTACATGTGAAGCACTCACGCAGTACCCACAGACGACACACCAGGCACACCACAAAAGAGGCAGGACACAAGCTTGAGTTGGAAAATTAGTAAGTAGTTTAGTATATCTCCAACCTGCAAGGCAAAAATGCATAAACAGTGGTATCACAACACGGCGCCAACTGGCACCAGAGCCGAATATATCCGGGGGGTATTATTTACAAGGGGGACAATGGGAAAGAGGTTCAGTCCGTAAGTCCATGGCTGAAAGGAAAAGAAACATGTGAAGCACTCACGCAGTACCCACAGACGACACACCAGGCACACCACAAAAGAGGCAGGACACCAGCTTGAGTTGGAAAATTAGTAAGTAGTTTAGTATATCTCCAACCTGCAAGGCAAAAATGCATAAACAGTGGTATCACAACACGGCGCCAACTGGCACCAGAGCCAAGTATATCCGGGGGGGATTATTTACAAGGGGGACAATGGGAAAGAGGTTCAGTCTGTAAGTCCATGGCTGAAAGGAAAAGAATGTGATTAAATTGTCATTAAACCTGGGGTCAATATGGCGGGGCCAACTCAGGCTCTCATCCTTAGCAGTAGACTGTAACTGCAAAGTACAACATTAGCATCAGGACACCCCATGCAGTATAACTCCAACACGACCCCTGTAAAGGAAAAGCTTCATGGCATAACAGCAAGTCCCAACAGACAGGAGCACCTGTAACAAAGCAGCAGGCTTGCTCATTAACATGGGATGTAACCAGGGGCCGGGAATGAATCTACTTATGCCAGAAAAAACCCACTTCCTTCAGCAGGAATCAGCGGTGCATTAAATGAGGACATAACATTCCTTACACTGTAAAACGTTTCATTAAATGTAAACCCTTTCTCAAATGGAACACCTTTCAGTAGTCGCCGCATTTAGTTGGAATTACTCTTCCCTGGGTCAGGAGTAAAACATTTCAGCGTTACATTTCCATAGCGTAGAGTAAAGGGAGCAATTCAACAATACAACACATTTCGATAACGAATTAGCCCTTCATTACCTTCTAATAAGTGTTTTAGTGTAATAGAAACCAGCGTAGAACATTTCGTCATTTACTGGTAGGCAATTAACCAACATGTTCCTAGGGGGAGTAACCATTTCATCAGGCAAAGGGAAAAATGTGCATTTCATTAGGCATATCACCTGGCTATGCGTATCAAACATGTCCCTGGGGGCCACTACACCATTCTACATTTCCCCCGTGGCCTTTATGATTAACCGGGGTCTCTGTAGGCAGTTCAGTGGGGCCTAATTGGCCTCCTGGGGTTAACTAATCCCCCTAGCAGTCACTCGCGGCTTCTAATCGTGTTCTGGGCACTTGGGCCCCTATCAGTTAACCGGGTGGGGGCGGACACCGACCCTGTGTCCCGTTGCCCTCTCCACCCACCACACAGTTTACCGTCGCCCACACTCACCGGCCTTCCGCTGTTTTGGCAGGTTTCTCCTGGGAGGTGGGGGCAGGCACCGACAATGTGCCTCAAAGCCCTCCCCTCTGTACTCCTGCAGCGGGCCGCGGGACTCGCAGCAACACACGGGGCACTCTTTTACCGGCGGGGGCCCTTGGGTTCCTCCGGGACCTCGGGAGGCCTCCTCAGTTGGTGCTGGGTGATGGGGCTTGCGGCACCTTCTGGGCCCAAGGCCACTCGCAGGCAGTGGAGAGAGAGGCGCGGGACACACGCGGGGCTCTCCTTCACTCCGAGAGCCCCGCCTCGAATAGCTCTCCCTCGCAGCCTCCTCCAGATCTTGACCGGCGGGGTTGGCTCCCGCTCCGGTCGCTCTCACCGGGGCTCTCTTGGGGGCACAGGGGGGCCACGCCCCGGCGCCTCCTACCTCTGTCTTCACCCGGGCTCCCCCTACCTCACGGGGACCCGGGGCTTTGGCACAGCTTCTTCCTGCCTTCCCGGCTGCCCGAGCGGCAGCCAATCCCTGCGCGGTGAGGGCCCCCGTCACGTGATGCGGGTGACGGCCGCCTCAGGGCCTAACGCAGCCCTTTCTTCACTTCGGCGGCCCTCTCCTGGTACCGGGGGCCGCCGCAACAATGCTCACCACAGCAGGGGGGGGCCTCCCCGACAGCGCCGGGCCGCGGCGGTGATTTTCGGCGGCAATAAGGGGTAGGCTCCCTTTTAAATAATTATTTTTAATCGCCCAAGCGCGCCTCTAGCTCTATTCACTAAACACAGTTCCCTCAGACCACGCGGCGCTTCAGCGCTTCCAGGCACAGCGCTTCCGGTGGCAGGTTGGCACCTCGCAACTCGCGGTGCTCAGGGCTTCGCAGCGCTTCGGGGCCTCACAGCACTTCAGCCACAACAGTCACAGGGCACAGTGCTTTAACACGCCACAGTCCCTCGGGTGCGCAATCCCCCCCGGGCAGCTCCTCACGACCCAGCACTTCCAAAGGGCCACAGCTTCACAAGAGGGGGTAGACAGTCCCACTCCTCACCTCCTGGGAGCTTCTTCCACGCAGCGCTGGCGCGGTTCCAGGTCCAAACAGCGTCAGCGACCTGGGTAGGGGCCCTCCTTCGTCAGGGGCCCGGGGGACAGCAGAGGGGGGGGGGGTTTAGGGGTGCAGGGCCCAGCTCACAGGCCCATGTGGCGCTAACACCTCGCAGCAGGTCCCCTCTCTTTCCTGTCTCAGCTCTGTCTGACTCTCTGGTGGCACATCCCCCTTACTTATACCCTCCTCCCAGGCAGTGCCAGAACCTTCTAGAATGTTGGCAAAGCTGGCCTAAACTGGCTCAAGGGGAGAGGTTGAGCACCCTGGGTGCCAGGCTTTCCCTCCAAAAGCTAGGGGTGGCTGGGTAATAATATCTAGACCGCTGACCTACGGCCATTTTAATTACAGAACATTTTACCAGGGTACATTTTACAATGGGGGAAATTTACAAGTGCTCACACCATTACATGACATTCCATATTAACAAGGCGTCTCACACCACACATGGCCTATACAGGTTTATTACCATGGTGGAGACATCCTAGACAAGGGGGTCAAAAGCGAAACATTTCGAGGGGAGAAGGCCAAGTCCAACAGGAATCCTACCAAACCCACACATTTCTGAAAACTAGACACCCTGGAGAGTCCAGGGAGGTATGGCTTGTGTGGGTCCAACATCGTTTTCCTACCCAGACTCCGCTGAAAACCTCAAATTTAGCTGAATAAAATACCTGTTTTCTCAAATTTCTGTGTGGGAAAGTTCTGGAATCTGTGTGGATCGACAAATTTCCTCCCACCCAGTGTTCCCCTGGGTCTCTCGATAAAACTGTTGCCTCTCTTGTGTGGGGGTGGTACCTGGGGTTTTGACCCGGGCTCTGCGGCCATCTTGGGAAACGACCAAACCCAAAAATGTCTCAAAACTAGACACCCAGGGGAGTCCAATGAGGTATGGCTTGCGTGGATCTCCCAAAGTTTTCCTATCCAGAATGCCCTACAAACCTCAAATTTAGTTGAAAAAACACAATTTCCACATATTGTTGTGTGGAATCACCATGCTGGCACAAATGTCCTACCCCGCAGTGTTTCCCTTAGTCTCCTGAGTTAAAAGATACCTCACTTGTGTGGGTGGGGCAAGGGCCTATGACTGGGAAGAACCCAAAACATAGGGATTAAGGGTATAGCACCAAGAATTCTAAGCGCTACATTTATTGTAAAAATACGTTTTTTGCCAATTCTGCATTTGACACCCACACAAGTGAGGTACCATTTTTCTCAGAAGACTATGCGATACATGGAGTGGTTGGATTTGTGTGGATCCACGCAGATTCCAGAACTTTCCACAACACAAAGTTGAGGAAAATGTGTTTTTTAGGACACATTTTTAGGTTTGCAAGGGATTCTGGGTAACAGAACCTGGTGAGAGCCAGTCAAGTCATCCCATCCTGGATTCCCCTGGGTGTCTAGTTTTCAGAAATGTATAGGTTTGCTAGGTTTTCCTAGATGCCGGCAGAGCTAGGGTTCAACATCTACAGCTAGGCACTTTGCAAAAAAAAGTGTCAGTTTTCACTATGAACATGTGGTGTGTCAACATTGTGTTTTGGGCCGTTTCCTGCCGTGAGCACTAGGCCTACCCACACAAGTGAGGTACCATTTTTCTTGGAAAACTTTGGGTAACGCGGGGTGGGTGGAATTTTGCGGATCCACACAGATTCCAGAACATTTCCACCACAGAAATGTGAGGAAAATGTGGTTTTGTTTACATATTTTGAGGTTTGCAAGGGATTCTGGGTAACAGAACCTGGTGAAAGCCAGTCAAATCATTCCATCCTGGATTCCCCTGGATTTCTAGTTTTCAAAAATGTATAGGGTTGCTAGGTTTCTCCAGGTGCCGGCAGGGCTAGGGTTCAAAATCTAAAGCTAGGCACTTTGCAAAAAAAGTGTCAGTTTTCACTGTGAACATGTGGTGTGTCAACATTGCGTTTTGGGCCGTTTCCTGTCGTGGGCACTAGGCCTACCCACACAAGAGAGATACCATTTTTCTTGGAAGACTGTGGGTAATGTGGGGTGGGTGGAATTTTGCAGATCCACGCAGATTCCAGAACTTTCCACCACAGAAATGTGAGGAAAATGTTGTTTTGTTTACACATTTTGAGGTTTGCAAGGGATTCTTGGTAACAGAACCTGGTGAGAGCCAGTCAAATCATCCCATCCTGGATTCCCCTGGATGCCTAGTTTTAAAAAATGTATAGGTTTGCTAGGTTTCTCTAGGTGCCGGCAGAGCTAGGGTTCAAAATCTACAGCTAGGCACTTTGCAAAAAAGGGTCTGTTTTCACTGTAAAAATAAAGTGTGTCCACGTTGCGTTTTGAGCCATTTCCTGTCGCAGGCACTAGGCCTACCCACACAAGTGAGGTACCATTTTTATCGGGAGACTTTGGATAACATAGAAATGTAGAACAACTGTTATTGGGAAACAACCTTTACAACGCAACTTTTACAACGCACTACCATTACAATGAAACTTTTACAACGCAAAACCATTACAACGCATGTATTTACAACGCATGTTTTTACAACGTAGGTACCTTTACAACGCATACCATTACAACATAAGTATTGGTAAGTATATAATTATATTTAAAATGTTATATGTTTGGGTTTTTTTAAGCGGTATTTTTAGGGTTCAGGGTCAGTTTTGGGTTTTTGGGTAAAGGGGTATTTTTAGGGTTCAGGGTCAGTTTTGGGTTTTTGGGTAAAAGGGTATTTTTAGGGTTCAGGGTCAGTTTTTAGTTTTTGGGTAAAGGGGTATTTTTAGGGTTCAGGGTCAGTTTTTAGTTTTTGGGTAAAGGGGTATTTTTAGGGTTCAGGGTCAGGTTTTAGTTTTTGGGTAAAGGGATATTTTTAGGGTTCAGTGTCAGTTTTTGGGTAAAGGGGTATTTTTAGGGTTCAGGGTCAGTTTTTAGTTTTTGGGTAAAGGGGTATTTTTAAGGGTTCAGGGTCAGTATTTAGTATTTGGGTAAAGGGGCATTTTTAGGGTTCAGGGTCAGTTTTTAGTTTTAGGGTCAGTTTTGGGTTTTTGGGTAAAGGGGTTTTTTTAGGGTTCAGGGTCAGTTTTGGGTTTTTGGGTAAAGGTTTTTTTTTTTAGGGTTCAGGGTCAGTTTGGGGTTTTTGGGTAAAAGGGTATTTTTAGGGTTCAGGGTCAATTTTGGGTTTTTGGGGTACAGGGGTACAGGGTTAAAATAAAGTAAAATTAAATTTAAATTAAATTAATTAAATTAAATTAAATTAAATTAAATTATATTAATTTCAATTAATTTACATTTAAAAAATTAATATATACTTACCAATATTTACGTTGTAATGGTATGCGTTGTAAAGGTACCTGCGTTGTAAAAACATGCGTTGTAAATACATGCGTTGTAATGGTTTTTGCGTTGTAAAAATTTCGTTGTAATGGTATGCGTTGTAAAAGTATGCGTTGTAACGTCATAGATCCCTGTTATTACCTATTTTGTTTCATATCTGTTTTATTTTTCAGACAAAACACCGAACACAGGACTACGTGATACACAGTGTTAAGCCTACAACCCTACACAGGGCCGGCCACGTAGTTAGGCAGTATATTGATGTTGGGAGGGGGCTATGCAGTAAACATAACTGTACACAGTGTTTCGCCTACAACCCCTAAGGGGCCGGCCGCGTCTTATGATGCATAGTATGAAGTCATCTGATCCTGCGAGAAGGCAAGACCCCTGGGGTCAAAAAAGCAAACAGGCAACCAGCCCAAACTCAACAATCGGGCCAACAAGGCCCAAGAATCCACAGAACCACAAAAGGAGAGAGGAGAAAGAAAAGAAAAGGAAAGAATAAAGACAGAGGGAGGAAGATAAGGCAGCTAGGATGAGTGCAGCGCGCGCCAGGGGGGGGGGGTGGTACAGGTTAGTAGATCCGGTCCGGCATCATTGGCATTGGGGCCTCAGTGCATGCGGGCATCTACGGAAGCAGTCTATCTGGATCCGGAGGGACAATAGCATCCTCAAAGAGACACAGCGTCCTGAGCTTGGTAGGTAGGTGGCGGGCATTTTCAACAACACAGAGGTATTTACCTAGGGGCTGCCAAACAGTCTTGTAAATGTAAATGTAAATGTGGGATACTTGTAAAGCGCACTGTTACTCTACCCGAGTGTCCTGGCGCTGTAGACCGCTGGGGAACCCGTCCTGGTTTTCCCTGTGAGATGGTCCCTTTCTGGGTATCTCCAGGGTGAAACCAGGCATCCCCGGCGTCTGTGGAGGGCCGTTGTAGAGATGAGGCAAGCTTAATGCCCAGAGTTACCGAGTATGTTCCCTGGTTAGTGTAGGCACTGAGGTGAGAATTATCGAGTCCGTTGACCCTGGTCCAAGACCCTGCCGCGTCGGGAATTGAACCCTGGTCCCGGGCCGTTCTCTGCTTACAGGTCTGCCACCTCTAACCAGTGAGCCACACCTCTCCACTCTTAACACGTGTATTGCGCTCTTGCAACCGCGCTGTAAAGAGTTCCATTGTGACAACATGCCATAAACGCACAAACCAGGCTGCGATTGGAGGGGCTTCAGACTTTTTCCAATACAAGGCTATAAGCTGCTTGGCCGCTCCCAGCATTTGGAGCGCCAAATTCCAAACGCACCGAGTAAGCGCCTTCAGGCCAGCAAGTTTGATACCTAAAAGGACTATGCTTGTGGCTTTAGGCAAATGGAACCCCAATACCCCCTTGATGTGGCTAAGGACCTCTTTCCAGAATGGGGTCAACGACGGGCATGACCACCACATATGAATAAAATCCCCCGATGCAGACCAGCACCTCCAGCACAAAGGAGAGGATGCAAGGAACATCTTGTGTAAGCGCTGAGGTGTATAATGCCATTGAGTCATAAGCTTATAGGCATTTTCACGCTGCTGGATGCTACGATATATTTTGGGAATATCCTGCCACAAGCGACACCACTGCGCAGGTCAAGGACAACAATGTCCTTGTCTGAAACTGACTGCCATTGGCGCTGATATGGGTGCGAGGGTGGTGTCGTTGGGTGCTGCAGAATCTGGTAGATCCGGGATATCAATCCCTTCGAGTTAACAAAGGAGCGGGACAGTTTTTCGAAGGGAGTGAAGGCGCGTGTAGCTGCCTGATGCATTTTCCCCTCGGACACCCAATGCCTCAGCTGGGCGTATTGTAATCCTGCTTCTGATGGGATGCGGAATTCCTCTCTTCATTGGGCAAAGGACTTGACCGTACCCCCCTCGAATAGATTATTGATGACCCTACAGTTTCCCTGCGTCCACTTGGCGAAGGCGCACGTGCGATGCACCGGCGGGAAGAACAGATTCCCCTCTATCGGGGTGTGCGGCGAGGGAAATGTTGTGAGTCCTCTACGCACAGCTGTTTTATCCCATATTTCCAACACCGTTCTTGTGGGTATCGCCATGTAGGCACTCCTAGAACGGGATGCCCGATGGTGCCATACGAGGTCCCAGATGGTTCGCTCAGTCACTGCCCGGTCCATATGCAGCCATCCCTTCTCACTCTCCGTCTCCCCCAACTCTACAACAAAACGAAGGTGGGATGCCCAGTAGTAATCCACGAGGTTGGGGCAGGCCAGCCCCCCCTCCCCTGTCTCGAGGTGCCATCAGGATCTTCTGAGAGAACCAAGGTCTCCTCCCGCCCCAGATAAAGTTCATGAGGTCCCGCTGGAGGCCTCGTATATAGTGTAGTGGGATGGGCGTGGGGAGGCATTGAAATAAATATAACATTTTAGGGAGGGTCGACATCTTGATGGCATTGATTCTGCCCAGCCACGACAGTACCAATGGCCTCCACCTCCGTAGGTCGTCAAGGACCGACCTCCGACATTCTGGCCAGTTTACTTGTGTCCATGTGTCTAGAGAGGGAGTCAACTGGAGGCCAATGTAGCGAATGTGTTGGGACGCCCATTGGTACGGCACACGTTTTTCCAGGAGGGGTATCTCTTCCTTTGGAATGGTGAGGTTAAGGGCCCAGGTCTTACCATGATTAATCTTGAGGCCTGAAGCCCGCTCAAAGAGGCCCAGAGCTGAGTGCAGCGCTGGGAGGGAGTCCTGGGGGCGTGTGAGCATGAGGATCAGGTCGTCCGCAAACAACGCCACCTTGTTCTCGCGTCCACCTAGGGGGATACCATGAATATCAGGTGCCTGTCGAATCATCTCCGCCAGAGGTTCCACTGCAAGAGCGAATAATAATGGCGAAAGGGGGCACCCCTGCCTGGTACCCCTATGGATGGTGAACGGTGCCGTTAGTTGCCCATTGACCCGGATCCTGGCCTGCGGGGCAAGGTACGGCGCCATGATCCTGGTGATCATATTCTGACCTAGCCCAATCTTTTGAAGAACCGCTCAAAGAAAGGTCCAGTCTACCTGGTCGAACGCCTTCTCCGCATCTAACGTGAGAAGGCAGGCCGGAATCCCCAAATGGTGTGCTTTGCCTATAAATGCGCAATTTTGCGCACGTTATCAGCCCCCTGCCGGTTGCGGATGAAGCTGACCTGGTCCGGTACCACGAGATCCAGCATGTGGGGGTCCAGCCATTTCGCCAGGAGTTTGGTATAGATTTTAAAGTCGGTGTTTAGTAAGGCAATCGGGCGATAGGACGCACATTACGTAGGGTCCTTCCCTGGCTTCAGGATCAGGGCTATCTCCGCCATACCCATATCGGGAGACGGTCCTTCTGTGTCGGTGAAGGACTTATACAGCCTTAGAATATAAGGCCTAAGCTGGGACCGAAACATGCAATAGAAGGACAGGGGAAGACCACCCGGCCCCGGGGTTTTCCCAAGGGGGAGATCCCTCATAGCTGCTGTTACCTCATCTTGGGAGATAGAGACTTCCAGGGTCTTTGCGTGGTGCGGGTGTAGCGGCGTCCCAGAGTAGTTGCTCAGGACATCTTCCACAACTCCCAGGGGTGGTGTCTCCACCTTATAGAGTGCAGAATATTAAGCCCTGAACGCCTCGCACTTGTCCCTCTCCGAGGTAGCCCTCGCCCCGTCCGGCAACTGGACATAGCCTATGTGAGCTTTGGCCCGCGTCCTCAGCCACCCTGCCAGCAGCCTGCCCACCTTGTCCCCTCCCTCAAAATATCGCTGCTTCAAAGCCAGCAAAGATTTTTCTGCCCTGTTGGTACGCATGAGCCGAAGCTGCCCTCTAACATTGGCGAGCCGCTGCCATGACGCCAGCGAAGTGTGACCCTGATCCTGCATCTCTGCTTGCTTTATGTCCTTCACCAGGCTGTCCCCCAGAGACCGAGCCTCGCATGCTCATGCAATCGAGAGGGTAGTGACATGACCCCGTATCGTGGCCTTGAAGGCGTCCCACACCACGGGAAAGGGCGTCTCCGGCAGATCATTACTGGTAGAGTAGGAGTCAATAGCAGCCCTAATGCTTTCTACGTCGGCTGCATCCCGGAGAATACCCGGCGGCAGACACCACCTCGCTTCTCGGGCAGGGCAAGCGGCCGGGTCCTGCAGGAGCAGCTCAACATGTGCGTGGTCAGAGAGCGAGATTTCAGACATGCAGGCTCCCAGCATGTCCCGTACCAGAGCGTGGGAAATAAACAAATATTCGATACAGGAGTACGAGCGGTGAGCATGGAATAAAATGAGTAGTCCCTTAGGCCCGGGGAATGGTAGCGCCACGCATCCAGAAACCCCAAGTCTGTTATCCGCACGTGCAGTGCTGAGGACATTGCCCCTGCTCCACTGAAGGAGGCATCACTGCGATCCACGTCCGGGTCCCAAACTAATTTAAAATCCCCTCCCAGTATCAGCGAAGGGTCTCCTTGTGGAACATGCTCTCTCAGGAGGGTCCGGAGGTACCGGTCCTGCATCTGGTTGGGTGCATATACATTACATAGGGTGAAGAGGCACCGTCCAATCCCCACACTCACTCTAAGAAAGCTTCCATCCCCGCTCCGAAAGGGCTTGGTCTCCCCCCGCCAGATGCCATTTCTGCACAATATCGCTACACCTGCTGTCTTGGTGTCGGCCGCAGCCCAAAACTGAAGAGGGTATTTAGGGTGTGCCATGCGCCTAATAACAGCCTGTAGAAGATGGGCTTCCTGTAGAAATATGATGTCGAGACTCTGCTGGAGAGATAGTGCCACTTTTGCCTCCGTTTATTGGGGGAGTTCAGGCCCTTGACGTTAAGCGTTAAGACCTTCAAACGACTAGGCAAAATGGCAGTCATGCTAAAGTCTAAACGGGGACCATCCGTGCCCTCCCACCCTGCCCCAGCAGAAACCTATAAACAAAGGGAAAGCCATCCACCATGATCCCCACAAAGCGCCACAGCCACAGGGCCCCCCACCAAGCGCGCACAGAGGAAAGAAGAGAGAGGGGAAAGAAAACCAGTACGAAGCAAGAGGGCAGAAGAAAGATCAAGAAGTTTAGAAGTGGCCAATCGGGCCACAAATCATTTTACATCCACATCGGCCAACGGGGCCGCACTACTCTGTCCCAAACACAGGGCATCCTACTCCCCAGGGTTCGGATCCTCTCAGGGATGTCACTCTCTCAGGGACAGACCGGGGTAGGTCTGCTGTAGCCTCCAAGGTCATCCAGCAGGAAGCTCCCGCCACCCCAACATCCTGGAGCTGGGGCATAGATAAAGATATCATTACAGACCGCAGCCTGAAGGGGGTGAATATATTTGCTATAGGAACGTGTAACCCATTACATAACAGGCATCCACTCAGCTGGTCATGGAGTCGAGGGGCACGAGTCGGTCTCCTCTCGATCCCCCTCAAGGGATCTAATTTTTATGATAATCAAGTTTTATTGAAGTTTTAAACACAATGAATTTCATTCGCAATAAGTCACATAGTCCCCTGAAACACCCCCGATTCACCCACACAACACCACAAATCAAAGTACCATGGATAGCTCGAATTCTGGTTCCCAGCGGCCAGACATAGTATCAGAGTCTTCATGGCGGCAGGACACCAAACCATTTGCTCCATATTTTGTTAAAGAGGTCCGGACAGCCCCTCGCCTCGAAGACGGTTTCTTCTTGAGTCCCACACCAATCCACCCCTCTCCTCCATTGTGATAGGGTTGGTGCCTCCCTCTGGGACCATTTAGCTGCGATGTCCCGTTTCGCCAGCGCCGTACCTAGTAGACGCTTATCGGCCCGAGAGCCATCTAAACCATCGAACACTCCAAGAAGCAAATGTCTCGGGTCATGCGGACTACCCACCCCAGCACATCCGTGAGCTCCCTCACTACCCCCCTCCAGAATGATCCCAGGGCCGGGCAAAACCACACCACATGGAAGAAGTGAGCCGGGGTACCAGCGCACCGGGCGCATGACGGGGAGGGCCTCATACCCGCACTAAAGGCGCGTAGCGGGGTCAAGTAGGCCATGTGGAGGAAGTAGAGCTGGACCAGGCGTAGCTTTGAGGACGTTGTCAGGGTTCTGGACGCCATGAGGGCGTTAAGCCAGTCCACCTCGTCCAAGGGGTCCACCCATTCCTCCCATCGCTCTCTAAGGTGATCCAATGATGCAGGGGAGTTATTAATTAGGGCACATTAAATCCGGGAGACCCCTCCCATCCCCAGATCACCCATCATGACCTGGGCTTCCAGGGGACCAAACTCCGGGAGAGGAGTGGGCGTGGGGAGGTGAATGTGGAGAGCATGTCAGAGTTGCAGGTATTTGTAAAGTTGGGAGTGTAGGAGCGAGTGGCGTTGTTGCAAGTCAGTGAAGGAGCGTATGGGGTCTCCCACCCAGACGTCACCGAGCAGGGTGATCCCCACCCGGTCCCATCGGCGGAATCCCTCCAGGGCCGCGGTCTCACCCAGCCAGGTGCCACACCAAAGGGGCGTTTGCCTAGTCAGTTTCAGGTCCCAGCGCACAAGGCGCAGTGCCGCGCGCCAAGCCATAAGGACCGACCTGGTGACGGGGGGTATGTCGCGGGGCACCGGGGAGCCATACAGGAAGCCGTGCAGGTGCGTGAATTCAAGGACGGCAAGCTCCACTCGGTAGGCAGGGTCAGACCACCCACCTGCAAACCAATCGTGGATCACGATGAGTTTGGTGGCTAAGTAGTAGGAGTAAAGGTTGGTGGGATTACGGGAGTGAGAGAGCGATAAGCGGGAATGCCCCCTACCCCATAAGAAGCGAATCAGCAGGCTATCCATTTCCCGGAACCATCCGCTCGTGAGGGGGATCGAGGTATTTTGTAAGATATATAGGAAGCGTGGGAGGATCATCATTTTAAAAAGGGCACTACGCCCCAGCGGGTTTAGGGGGAGGGGCTGCCAATTACGAAGGTCGTTTTTCATCCAGGTAACCAGGGGGGCGATGTTGAGTGACCACTCTAGTTCAGGCAAGAGGATTATCCACACTCCTAGGTATTTAACGGACAGTTTGCGAAGGGGGGTCATAGTCTGCCAGTCGAAGCAGGCTCGGGAAGGGTGGAGGGGAACCAGGGTGGACTTTGCCGGATTAAGGCGTAGGCCAGAGACCCGCTTAAAGGCCGCAAGCGCTCTTAGGGATCGAGCGCCGGAGCACTCCGGGTCGGCCAGATAGAGCAGCACGTCGTCCGCATAAAGAGCGATTTTGTCCGTATGGCTCCGGTCCCACTGCCAACCCTGAATCAGGGGGTCGCCAGGGGCTCCATAGCTAATGCGAAGAGGACTGGGGAAAGAGGACACCCCTGGCGGGTGCCCCTACGATTGGGGAATGGAGCGGAGAGTTTGCCGTTGATGAGCAGCCGGGCTCTGGGGCCTTTGTAGAGGACTTGGATCAGGCGGCGGAAGGGAGGGCCGAAGCCCAACCGTTCCAAAACATCGCCTAGGTACCCCCAGTCCACCGTGTCGAAAGCCTTCTCAAAGTCAAGAAGGAGAAGGGCCAGGTAGGGGGAGAGCCGGTGACAATGGGCCAGAGCAAGGTGGAGACGATGGATGCAATGTCGGGTACCCCTGGCCGGCAAAAAACAGCATTGGAAAGGGTGGACCAAGTCAGGCAGAAGAGGGCGGAGCCTCTGGGCAATGGCGGTGGCAAATATCTTAATTTCAGTATTGATCAGGGAAATGGGCCTGAAGGCCGAGCAGTCCAGGGAAGGTGGGTGTGTCTTTGGGATGACCACGATGGTCGCCACATCCGACTCAGACGGAAAGGACCCATCCTCCACCACCTGCTGGAAAAGCTCCGTCAGGTGGGGCACCAGATCGTCCCGGAACGCAGAGTAATATTCCTGGGGGGAAACCATCCGGCTCAGGCGTTTTGCCAGAGCGCAACAGGGTGAAGGCCCCATGGATTTCTTCCAAAGTGAGAGGGCCGTCGAGTGCGTCCGCCACCTCCTTCGGGAGGCAAGGCAGCGATAAACCAGATTCTGCCACTAGGGCTGCAAGGGAGGCACTGGGGGGACGCGCAGCGTAGAGGGTTTCGTAGTAGTGGGTGAAGGTTTGTGCTATAGCTTGAGACGACACATGTCGAGTCCCATCAGCCGCACGGACCTCGGGGACAATACGGTGGGCGCAAGGAAAGGAGACCAAATTATGGAGCAGCTTCCCATTTTTGTCACCCCATCCGTATATGCGGGCTACCGAGGATCGCCAGAGCATTTTGGCAGACTCCATCGAGACCCGTCGGATCTCATCTCGGACCAGGGCCAGTTGCCTGTAAGAATCCGAGGGGACGGACTCCGAAAGGGTCAGCTCGAGACGGAGGGCCGTGGACTCCAGTCGCGCCAGATGGGCAGCCTGAGCCGCCCGTTTGGCATGGACAAGCCCCCTAGCGACGCCACGGAGCACCACCATACCAGCTTCCCAGAGCGTTCCCTGTGAAGAGACCCATCCCGCATTGACGGAGAAGTAGTGCCGGAGTTCCTGACCGAGGGAGTCGACCAGGTCCGGGTCCTGCAGGTACCACGCATTGAGGCGCCAGATGGGCCTAGGGCCAGTAGGTGGGGATCCGATGCCTACAGCGACTGGGGAGTGGTCAGAGATCCCTCTAGTGAGGATTTCCACCCCGGATACCAGCTGGCAGTCCGTGGCAGGCATAAGAATCTGATCAATCCGCGAGTGGTTTTGGTGGGCAGCGGATGTGTGGGTGTACAGTGTCACTCGCGGATTCCACACCCACTAAACATCACAGAGTCCCAGCACCGAAACCCAACCCTCTAGGCACTTCGCGGAAGCGCACCGCTGCACCGAGGGAGGGCCCGATACATCCCGGTGGGGTTGGGGGACCGCGTTAAAGTCCCCTCCGATGACAGTGAGTCCCTGGGGGAGGGACGAGACCACGTGCAACAGGCGCGGAAGGGTGGCAATCAGGAGGGTCGGGGGCCCGTATACGGAGAGAAGGCTCAGGGGGCTACCCTCAACCAGGCCCGACACCGCCACGTACGTACCCTGAGTGTCGGTGGTGACATGGGTGACGGTGAACGGAAGCCCACGCCTCAGAAGGACGGCCACCCCCCTAGAACCGTTGGCGAAGCCGGAATGCCAGACTCGGTCAAACCCATAGCGCGCCAGGAAGTGACACTGAGTGCCCAGGAGGTGGGTCTCCTGAAGGAGCAGGGCGTCAGGGAGGTGACGGCGGGCAGCACGCAATACCGCCGTGCATTTGATATGGTCTAGAAGGCCATTCACATTCCAGGAGAGTATATGAGCGGCGTGTCAGAGAGGTAAGGCATAAGGGAGGGTGTGTTCAGGTGCAAATCGGATAGGACCAAGAGGTCTCCCCACCGCTAGGGGAGAGGCTCGGGGACAGGCAGAAATGTGAGGTTCGTACAAGGGCATAAATGACCAGTACGGGGGACAATGAGGCGCGGGAGTGCGTGCACATGTAGAGTAAGAATGTCCAGAGTCGGTCAAGAGGAGCGATGCCCCAAGGGATTGGGCCCCTCCACGAGCAGGGGACAGGCCTGGGCCGAGCTCCTGAAGCGAGGGTGTGTCATGTGGATGCAGGGGTTCACGCAGGTGCCAAGGAAGATGAAAAAGACAAGTGGCCAGCGATGAAAAACAATAAAGGCGGCCCGCAGGCGGCCGAAAACAACAAATTCTCGAGGGACACCGATCCCCCCCCATACACCCAACTCCTCCCTCCCTACACTTGTAAATGGGAAGCATCTGTTGCCCTCTACTAGTAACAACCCTGTAGGATTAGTGCTAAACTAAAACGGTTAGCTAAGGGTGGAAACTATGGCCATAACACCAACAGGGAGGACCCCCCTCCATAATACAGGATAGAAACCAGCAGTGCCAAACGAAAACATCAGAAGCCAGGTACAAGAGTAGAAGACGAAGAGTCTGCAAACAGGCCCACGCCTCCGTGGCGGTGCAATACGGAGTCCATGTCTCCAGACGTTGGGCCTCGGAAATCACAGGAGTGTTGAGCCACAGGCACGACCAAACCAGACTCGGCTCCCGTGATGTGGGCGTAGGTCCCAGGGCCCAGACAGAAATAGGTCAGGACGGAGTCGCGTTCAATCAAGAGTCAGAGTCACCCTCGGGGCCGCGAAGCAACGGGCTTCTGGAGAGATCAGTGTCCGAGACTGCACGCCGCAGGGTGTCAGCGGGCCCAGGAGCTGACTGTAGGTCGATCAGGAACGGAGTCTGCAAAGGTGGGGCAGGGTCACGTTGTCGTTGTCTCAGGGGAGGTCCGCTGGGCCCCGGGGCCCGGCGAGCAGGAGCTCCGCACCCAGCGTGCCCCCCTCCTGCCGGACCCAGTCCTGCGCCGCCTGGGCTTGGGTGCTGGATTGCTCGGGCGGTCCGGGGCAACTCGGGGCAGGGAACGGGTTGTCCGCAGCTGGAGAGGTCGCTCCTCCGTGGCCTAGGTCCACGCCGCCCGTGGGGAGTCAAAGAAGAGGGTTCGTCCCTGGAAGAAAACCTTCAGGCGGGCTGGGAAGAGGAGTCCATAGCGGATGTGCATCGCCCTAAGGTTCTGTTTCACCCCCTCATAGGAGCGGCGCTGGGACTGGACCTCCTTCGAGTAGTCGGGAAAAACCATTATCCTGGAGTCTCGATGGTGTATTTGCCCCAACTCCCGAGCGGCCTTCAGGATGGCATCCCGATTCCGAAAGTTGAGAACGTGAAGGATGAAGGGTGGAGCAGGGGCTCCCGGAGGTGGTTTAGGGGCCAAGGAGCAATGGGCACGCTCTATCGCAAACCATGGGGAGAGCCTATCCTTCGGCATCCAGACCCGGATCCAGTCCTCCAGGAAGGTGGCCGCATCCGCCCGCTCGACTCCCTCCGGGAATCCCAGGAGGTGCAGGTTGTTTTGGCGCGCCCTGTTCTCCGCATCCTCGGCCCGCCGGTGAAGCTCAGTGGTCTGTGATTGGAGACGAGCCATTTGGGCCTTGATGGTGGAGACGTCATCTTCGACCGTGGAGATCCTGGATTCAGCCTCCGTGAGGCGTTCCGTGGCCTTGCGGAGGTCTTGACGGATGAGAGACACGTCAATCTTTACCTCCCCTATCTTGGCTTCGACCAATGTCTGCGAGGTCGAGATCGCATGGAGGATAGTTTGCAAGTCCCCTCCAGCCGGTCCGGAGCCCGGCAGCTTGTCCGCGCCAGTCCCCCGCTCCACCGTGGTAAATTTGTCCAGGGTCGTCTGAGCAGTGGGCACAGCGACCGCGGGCGCCCGAGGCTTTCCCATGGCGTGGCAACCCTCCAAAACCAGGACCAGTGAGCCGATGCAGGGACAAGCGCCACAATCCTCGGTAGCGCAGGCGGGATGCCGCAGGTCAGCGCGGGGGCTCAGGAGGGCAGGGCAGAGGGCAGCCACAATCCTAGGTGGGCAAGACGGCACAATGGGTAGCACAGGCAGGTCGGGCGGCCCCAGAAGTTCCACCACACAGGAGGAGGAAGGTAGGTCATGGTCCCAAAGATCCCAGCAGGCACAGGAAGGGCGCCGCTCCTGCCGCAGTGTAGTGCCCCCCGACTAGGTGGCAGATCCTCCAACTGGAGCACAGCCTCACTGGGGGCAATGCCAAGACTCCAGGCCGTGCGGGGGTCGCACCACACCACAAAGTCCTTGTGTCCCCAGGAAGAAGCTGGCACGGGTAGAGCCCCCAGCGGGTGAGAGCCAGTCGGTGGGCCACCCCTCCAAAGATGGCGCGGGGAGGGGGGAGCGGCACGCGGGTGGACGCCCCAGCACCCACCACCAACCGGGAGCAGGGGGCGACAGCCAGGTGCAGCGTCCCTCGGGGCCCCCGTGGGGCAAAATGCAAAATGCACAGCGCCCCTCACCAGGGTAGGGCCCGGGCCGCGAGGCAAGCAGGATGCAGTCTCTGGGGTGGACGGCCGCCACCCCCCCACCTTCCCCCTGGGCCACACGGAGCGCAGAGCCAGAAGCCTCCGGGCAGATGCAGCACGCTCAGGACGGTGGCCTCGGGCCGCGGCGCCTCTCACCTCGCTAGGCCGGGGTCCCTCAGGCAGGCGCAGCGGCTCCGCTCCAGCAGCAGAGCAGGCGGAGCCACCAAAGACAGCTCAGGACCAGCCCTCCGTGAACGAGGGGGCGTCGGCGCCATAGGCGTTGATGTGCGCCGGGGGAGGCAGGTAGTGAGTGGCGAAGGCGGCAGGCTGGAGCGTCTCAGGGGGCCGCCATCTTGGTACAGTCCCAGGCACCAGGATCTCACACCAGGGACCAGGGGGGAGCGTCAGTCAGCCTCGGCCCCCGGGTCCGCAACTCGCAGTCGGCTCCCTGTCCACCACGGGGAGCCTAGGAGATCGGCACAGGGCTCTCGAGGGGCGCCACGTTACCTCGGCGCCGATGGTTTCAGGTCAGCGGGAGCCGCGGAGACAGCCTCCAGGACTCAGGAACCAAGTAGCAGAGAGCGGCTGGGATGGCGATCACAGGCAGGCCAGTGGAGGTGAAGGAAGGGCACCAAAACAGGTAGGATGGAGGCGGATGACAGACGGGGGGTCCAGAGCACTCTTAAAGTGCGAACGCCATCTTGACGCCTCGGCCACGCCCCCCCCTCAAGGGATCTAATATGCGCGATAATGTCCTGTTTAGCCTGGGAAGCAGACCGCTTATCCAAAGGAGGTGTGCAGCGGTGGCGATGGACGGTAGTCCAGGACGGCTTGGCTGGAATCCGCTCATGTCGCCACGGGCGAGATGGGCTTGTCGGTAGTGATGCCGGCAGATGAAGCACCTGCGCCGCCTCCTCGTAGGCTCGTACTACTTTTCGTTTGGCTTCCCACTGGAAAATGAGAGCGAAACGGTGACCTCATTGGTAGGGGATGCCCATGGTTCGAAGCTTCTCAGTCACCGGCTTGAAGGCCCATCATCTTCGCAGAGTATTGGTCACCAAGTCCTGGAAGATCTGTATCTTGTGCCCTTGGTAGCTAAGGTCCGGTTTGTCGCGTGCCGCCCTCCAGATGGCCTCCTTTTCTGTAAAAAAGTGGACCCTTGTCAAGATGTCAGGAATGAGCCCTGCTCTCCCCGCGAGCCCAGAAACCCGATGTGCTCAGTCCAAAGCCGGCGGAGAGGCGTCTTCATCTCCCCAGACCTCATGGAGGAGTTGCGCCACATGTTAGGATGTCCTTCCCCTCTTCTCTGAGAGGAACTCCCCGGATGCGGAGGTTATTCCGGCGGCTTCGGTTCTCCAGATCCTCCTGCTTCACTTGTAGCTCTATGTTTTGTTCCTCCAGCACCGCCAGACGTTGCCACAACTGTTCTTGGTCCTCCGTACGAGCATCCACTGTTTTCTCCAGCTCATCCACCCGATCTCCTAAGTCAGTAACCTATTTCCGGAGTTCGTTCACGCTGGTGTGCACCTCAGAACGTAGGGAACCAATCTCCATCTTGAGCTCTGCCATGAAAGAGGTCATGAATGCCTGGGTCACCGGCATCGAGTCCCCGGCGGTCTGCGCCGGCCCCTCCGCCGGAGCCGAGGCTCCCGCCTTCCCCCACATGGCCACAACAGAGTTGTCCCTGGGGGCCGCAGCCGGATCGGCCTTGCCCACCCTGGAGCGTGTCATCGCCAGCCCCTAAGCGCTCCGCAAGCAGCTCGATATCACAGTCGCAGCAGGCCAGGCGCAGTGTACGTAGGAGGGACCGCACCCCACTCCCCACCGAGGCACTTTCTGTCTGGCAATGCCCAGGGCCTCAACCCAGGGATAGTGTGTGGAGCGATCCCCCCCACTCCCCGCCCTTCAGCTTACTAGCGCCTTCCCACTGCAGGTCACTATCGGCCCACTCCCTCCACTCTTGCCACCTGCTTCGCAGACTCTCTCCCCTGTCGTAGGAGCTTTGCCCTGATCGTCTCCTCCCTCAACCTGGGCAGTGTGATGCACCTCCCAAGCCTCATCCGCACAAGAGCTAGCCCCCCAACGACTGCAGGAAACACTTATAGCACAAGTCCCCCAGATGCAGCAAAGCGTGGAAGTCAATGTTCAAGAGCCACTCAGCGGAGGAACCAAAAGGCGGGGGTGCACCTGCCTCACTCCACCCCTCGCTGACCACTCCTAGCCACAGTAGCGTTGCCCCCAGCTCTCAGGTCCCTTAGGGCAGTGTCTGCGTGATCTCCTCTCACCTAGCCAGCACAGCATAAGGAGCGTACCCTCGCAGCGCTGGTGCCGGGCCACTAGGCCACCCCCAAATACTCTCCAAGCCCCCAGGAAGCTTTGCAGGCAAAGGAAGGGGCCCCAGTTGTAGCACCGGTCGCCGGGGGAAACAGAGCACAGTGTCCAGTCCTTATAGTGTTGCTGCTCACCTGCAGTTCCCTTGAGGGTCCACCACCGGCTTCAAAGCCCAACTAATCCAGCCGCTCATTCCCTGCTATGGGCCCCAGCGACCCCATCAGGCAGAGATCGCAGGCTAACTAATGCGGTGTGGGCAGCAGGCCACCGCCTCAGTAGAGCGTGCCGCCCTGAGCTTTTGGGGCGGCCCACCAAACAGGCACAAAATGGCGGCACTCCCACTCCGAGTCAGGCGCCCCCTCGCATGTACCCAGCTTGTTCCCTGTAACCGTGTGCCCTCAGCTTCTCTATTCCCTCTCTGAAGTGCAACCCGGGAAGGACAGGGGGCTGACTCCACGGGGGCAGCAGCACACAGTGTCCAGAGCCCCCAGGCCGCCCAGTCCAACACTCACAACAATGGCGGGGGGAGCGTCCTCGTTGGCACGTCGTTCATCTAAGGCCCCCAGTCCCCAGCTGCACCGTACCTGAAGTGGGCCTCAACAGCCCCCCACTGCCGCAGGCTGTCTTCCAGGGGCTCGCTTCACGATGCTCCTTCTGAAGAGGTCCGTCAGGGGGAGGGGGGCTCCACCAGGCCATCGCAACCCCTTAAGTCGCTCCTCAGTCGCCTCCAGCCTTCTCCAATCTCCTCTGGTCACGCACACACCGCCTTCCCCAGCCTCATGTAAGCAGAGTCCCTGCCGTCACCGCTCCGCTCAGTCCTCCAGCTCCGCCCGGGGCTTCTACTTCTCGGCCGGGTCACCTCTTTACAGGCCTCAAGATCACCGCAGCAGCCGGAGGGTCAATGGCACTCCCCCTCATCGCCGCGCAGCAGCCCGTCAGTGCCGGCCTCCCGCAGATGCTCCCCGAGTCCCCCAGGTAGCAGTACACAGAAGGGTGGAGGCCCCTAGTAAGGCACAAGTCTCCAGGGGCGCAAGTACACAAGGGCCGGGGTCCCCTGGCCGTCCTGCGCGTGTAGGCAAAATGGCGGGGGAGCGCGCGCCCAGTCTCGCCGCTCACCTCCAGGGCCTGCAGTTGCTGCGGCGGGGCTCAGCCGTCTCAGGGGGCAGAGTCCGCCTGTCTCGCAATCGGGAGCCCAGCCGCTGGGATCTTTCCTGGGGGCTCCACAGGGCTGGCTGGACCAACTACCTCACCGTCAGCCACAGCCTTCCCCAGCCGCTGGTGCGCGATGTCCCCGCCTCCACCGCTCCGCTTAGGTCTCCAGCTCTGCCCGGGGCCTCTATTTCTCAGCCGGGGTGTAGTGTGTTTATCTAGGTACCTGTATCGATATTCCTATTCTTGGCCCTTGTCCGGTTATAAATCAATAATATCCCTACAACGGCACAGAAACCCGTTTCATATATTAGTCATAGTGCATGCTGTCACATTAAGCAAGCACTATTCCTCCAGCCCCCTAGAAAGCACACCGAGTTCTTAAACAAATCCAAACCTCGAGTAACCTGGGAAATCCCCGCCTGCGATTGTTTTGATTCCGTTCGAGAACTCCTGTAGAGCACTGTAAGAACGACCAGTTCTTAGTGACATCTTTATTGACGTCTTATGTCCATTCTTACGTCAAATCCGGCACCTTTCAGGTATAAATATACCAACGCTGCCTTAAGCAAACACACGGTGGTGATGAACCTGGAGCAGCGACTACTTGCCGGAGAGCCCAGCTGATGCGAGAGCCCACGGACGCTCCCCCTCCCTTTTTAACGCGCTGAGGAAGACGCTGTCTTTTCTCTTGCCGAGAAATCCAGCCTCCGGCGTTTCCAGCCCACCTTTGCGGGTGACTGGGATACCGAGTCCTGAGAAAGAGATACCAGCCCTCCTGCCTTCTAAATCCCAGGTACAGAGCTGACTAAACCCTTACAGAGAATTCTTGAATCAGATCCTTGGCAAAACAAACTTAACTTAAACTGCTACTTACTTACTCCTTCCCACGTATTAGGCTTAGGTCAGGTACACCGGGGTAGGCGTAGTTAGAAGCACCAGTTGAGTACGATTAGTCAATGTATATATGTATGTATCTATTTTATCCATTTTAAAGTATCATATGGCTAAGAAACCATATCCATGCTTTTACAGTATTATTTCATAATCCTGCTTTTACTATATGCACTTTACTTAACTATAAGTATTGCAATTGTAGCGATTCATTTCTCTTGTATGAGAAAAGAGACTGCTCAATAAATAACACCTTTTATTGAAAACGCCCGTCTCTTCTTTTCTCTACAATCTGGTGAAACTAAGTACGCACGTGTTGACTGAGTGAAATAGCTGTCTTTTGTTTTCACACGACTCTAGAGATATACTCTTAATCAGGGAGAGCAAAGTTGTCATGTTTTATGGTTGTCAGAAACTAAATCCCTTCTTGTCTATCCAGGGAGGTTAAACTCCTCCTCGCCTATTCGAGAAAGTTTCTAGTGAACTCTGAGCTAGCTGGCACACAAAACTTAAGTCTAATATAGTCAGTAAAAGACCTAGTTAACCTCTGTCCTACGTCTATACTACTGAAAATATTATTCCAATGCGCAGAGCCTATTGGGAATATAGGAACTACACTACATGGCGCCCAATGGTTTGGTAAGGCGATAAATCTAACGCAAGGCATTAGAGTAACTCAGTCGTGCTTTTTCACAAAGACCCTTTCTCCCGTGAATACTCCAAAGACGTCTGGAGTGGGTAAAAGGTTAAAATCCGCCGGAACTTAGTAGAAAGAGATTTCTATGTATAGTTTTTGGTTTATTCAACGTTGAAGGATACAGTGTTCCAAAATATTGTGCACCTAATCTTTGTTTCTTTGAAACTTGATCTGCAACAAAAACCTTCCTGTCAGTAAAATGTCAGACAGTGAAGGAGAAAGGGAGGCAGCTAGAATAGCAGCTCAACTCCTAGCGGATGACACAAGTCTCCTGCAGACTGACCCGGGTGCAATACTCATCCCGGTCAACATAAGAAAAACTATAACACTTAAACTTATAGAAAATGGACTGACATCGAGAGGTGGTACAGTCATATTTGTGATTGAGGCACACGAATATCGTCAGACAGAGGTATTCTATTCATGGATAAACTTTCCAGCAGCAAACGCTGTCACAAAAGAGTTCCACTATTATAAAATAGAGGAACCTCCGGATGACTACACTCCTTTCGAGGAGGTGGAAATCCCATTAAAATACCAAGAGCACCTGCTCTGGTTTAAAGGCGCCCTAAAACATAATAATCACATCACCAGGCTCGGTCCACTAGGTAGACCAGGAGCAACGTGGCCGGTTCTAGCCAGCTACACACCACATCCATACATCGAAAAAATGTCAATACAGAACTTTTAGCACAGCTAAAACAACTGATTAAAATACATAGACAATTAGTCCAATATGTAATGCGGACTTCAACAGTTCAACCAGCTATTAACATTCCACAGCTGACCCCTCATCAGGGGAACACAAATAAAATTACACCACAGAACATACAGTCATGTCTGGGTAAAGTACCCATAAAATGGGAACAAATTCCATTCTGGTTAGCACAAAAAATCACTCAGATAGAGGCAGTATTTCCGGATACTACCCCTGTTGAGAAACACAGAATTCTGACTATCTGTCTTCCAATGGGGATCGCACCACATGTGGAGGACTGTGACACTTGGGGCACAGTCTTTGCTTCCATTTATACAAAAACACATGGGGTTCCGTCATTGGCGGTAATACCCGATGTGCTAAGACAGATTCAAAATGAATACGGTCCAGAACCTGCTTTAACTCTGGGTATAAAATTACTGAAAGACTTCAAGCAGGTCTCAGCTTTATTATTATCCAACATAAAAGGAGAAGCAGCATCTGTGGCGATCCGCCAGAAACTGAAATAAATAAATATAGCAGAACAACCATTTGAACTTGCCAGAATCATAGAAAAATCCTATGAAGAATTAGGAAGAGATAGTTTGGGTGGGAAACCAGTGAAACCCCAACTAACTGAAAATCCTGAAAAAGTATTTATTAAAAATAATCTAAACACTACAAAAAAGAGCTGGGATGGAACAATCCACTCCCAAAGAAAAAAGATTCCAGTCCAGAGGAAAGTCTCCTAGGCGGAGAAACAGATCTCCGGACCAAGGACACAAGTCTCCCCAGAGGGAGCCCTCTGAGAAAAAATACAACCTTAGAAATAGGGATTATTTAAAGAAACCTGATAGATATCAAGATATTGATACACGTCCCTCTCGATCTTTTCAGACTTCCTCGCAGAAATCGGAAAGAAGAGGACGGTCAGAACAAAGGGAAGAGCACGTCAAGTCCAAAGACAAGGAACCTGCTCATCGAAATAAAAAATTACAATTTCCGAAAAAGAAGGTAGCCAGTATCAAAGTAATCAAACATGCCAAAGATACTGAGGACACAGCTGAAAAACGGAGAATGGGCTCAGACAATGCTAGACAGCGCAGCAGAAGTGAGCATAGCTCGCAACATCCTGATGAATCATCTGGAGACAGTGGACACAAATGAATACATTCAGGTGGAAACTGCAGATACCAGAGTTAGAAAACCTCATAAAATATACGAATTAACATTACGTATAGAGGGGGATAAGACTAGGAAAATAAGGGGTCTATTTTGGGATAACCTCTCCAAAGGCTATGACATCCTTTTAGCTGAAAAAGACTGGCCACCGGAGTTTGTCAGGGAGTGCTCTCATGGCGAAGAAATGATTATGCCTGCCTTCTCAAATCACATTCCAAATCACCAAAAATATACACTTGCAAGAAAGTGGGCAGTAGCCCAGGCTCCTACATTATATAAAAACCATGTGGGATGGGATGAGGACTCTTCTCCTCACAAAATCCAGTTAAAATCTCAACCGACTGCACAAAGGCAGTACCCAATTAAGCAAGAAGCTAAAAAATAGGTCAGGGAGATCTTAGATCAACTTGAATACCAGGGGGTAATTGAAACATGCACCTCACAAATGAACAATCCTTTGTTTCCTGTCTCCAAGCCAGACGATTCGTATCGTCTAGTTTTGGACTACAGACATCTAAACTCATGTTGCAAAACTTTTGCGGTACAAAACTCACACAGTGCAGCACTAATGAATAACATTGTGCGCAAAAAAATACAAAACAACATTAGACATCTCTAATGGATTCTTTTGTCAAAATATAGCACCTGAAAGCAGATATTTGACCGCGTTCTCAATAAATGGCTTGCAGTAACATTTCTGTCGTTTGCCACAGGGGTTCAAGAACAGCCCAGGATTATTCTCAGCGAGAGTAACAGAGTTACTACAAATGTATGATGATGAGGCATTATCTTATGTTGATGACATCTATCTAACAGATGATGACTTGGATACTCACTTGAAAAGAGTGAACACCATAATACTTGGGTTCGCAGCAGAGGGTTACAAATTCAACTTTAAAAAGTCACGAATTGCCCATCTAACTGTCCTGTTTTTAGGATATGAATTATCAAGTGAAGGCAAAAGCCTGGCTGACAATTTCTTAGAGAAATGCGCTGTAATCCGAGCACCAAGAACACAGAAAAACTTACAATCAATCCTAGGTTTCCTGAACTTCGGAATAACTTACATTCTAAATTATGCAGAGAGGGTTAAACCTCTCTATGAACTAATAAAACCAGATTTTAAAACAATCAATTGGACTCAAAAACACACAGAAATTTTGAGATCATTGCAAACAGACATGTTAGCTAAAACAAAATTGCAAACACGCGATAACACATGCAACCTTGTGATCCGGGTCATCCCAGGAAGATGCGGATTCACATACCTGACCTCTAATGAGGGAGAAACGGTACCAATAGCATACAAATCACATTTGTACACAGAAGCTGAAAAAACATTCAGCATTAAGGAAAACATTGTTCATGCGGTTCAACAAGCTGTAGCAAAAGAAAGAGACCAAGCTGATGGCAGACAGATTACTGTTAGAACAGCAGAATCAGCCTTTGAGGCATTAACAAGCCCATGTAATTTACCTACTGTGCCATTAAATCCAAAATGGATACAATGGGAAAATTCTCTTGCTACAGACAAAGTGAAATACTATTTTGACCCGGAAATGAAAAAATTTAAAAATCTAGAATATGAAAGAGAATATCCTCTGCCAATCGACATTCTGCCCATACGACAGTACGCCTGTGTAATATATACAGACGGACATGCACAACCCTCAGTTTGGGGAAAACATGCCTATAACGCCACATGCAAAATTGTTAAATACGTGTGGCGCGGAGGAATATTGAGACCTCTGGTAACAAAATCACACTCTGTAGAAAACAACTCAGCGTTAAAAATGGCGCTAGATAATGCGGATCGCGAATTCCCGACACTAATAGTGTGCGATTCATATTACTGCGTCAAATCATACAATAACGACTTGCAGAAATGGGTTCAAAACGGTTACAAAGATGACACAGGTGCCACAATAAAGCAAAAATCGCTTTGGGAACAAGTAGTTCTCTCACAGAAAGAACTACCAAAGACTCACGTGATACATTCACTGAGTCATGAACGTGATGGCGTTCACGTTTCAGGGAATTTATTGGCTGAGACAGCCACAGCGGAAGCAACTAAATCGGCTTCCGTAGCTACAAAAAAGCGTTCAGGAAAATACGTAGACGGGGAAACGATGCTGGCAGTAAAAACGTCATCAAAAGGCGACTGTTCAGCGCTACCTGTCAACTATCCACTCAATTATACATACATAATCGATGCAAACTCCGTTCCTTTTGCTCAAATCCCTGGAGTGGGGGATAGGGTAATTCCAAACACGAACAGGAGAGTCTTGTTGATAGCAGACGCACACATGGGTGAGGGTCTTAGACACCTTAAGATTAACGAATCTCTGGAAGAATTACAATCAATATACTGGTGGCCAGGAATGAGGCTGCAACATACCAAATTCGCTATAAACTGCCCAGACTGCAACAGAGATCGCAGTGGCGAACGAGACGCTGTATTGCCATGGCATTCCGCTTAAGGATAAGGCTATCGACATGCAAAACCCAGTAGGAATAATGCGTCATATTAACATATAGAGACTAGATTCACTTAAAATGTAGACCACAGCTCTCGGCTGACGGCTGAACTGTTATAAAAAGATTCACGAGTCTAAAACGGCATATACGCAATGGGCATGCTACATTCTGACCAGTGTCCTGCTTCTGAGCTCGAGCTTGGGGGGAGGCAATGGTCAGCATGGGCATTGCATTGCGGGACTCTTATCACTTCCTTCCTGAGGGAGATGGGATGGTGGAAAGAAAAAACCGAGGCATAGAGCAATCTATAACGGCAAAGGTATTAGGTTCGGGGGCTGGGTGGGTCAAACATTTAATAAGTGTCCAACGTAGTCTTAATAATCTGCCAAGAAATTCTCTAAGAGGTTTCAGTCCGTACGAACTATTGTTCGGGACTAGAATGCTAACCCAGGACCTCGATAGTCAAACTTCAGTGGTAAAAGGAAAATGCTTTGATATCAAAGATCGTTTGGCTATTTTACAGGACTTTATCGAAACAAGAAAAAACCTGAACAACATAAAGTTGAAACAACAGCCAACAGCCACTGAAGAGAAACCACCTGTCCCAGCAAGGCCTGTCTGGATTCCAAAGATTGGGGATCTGGTCAGAGAGAAATCGCGGTGAAGAAGAAATTTGGGCCTTCTTACAGAAAAGCAGTACCTGTCTTAGCTGTCAACGGAACAAGATCAGTTGTACTACCGCCCCTTGCTCGTAAAAAGGAGAACCGAGTTGTATCCATCGACCTGGTTAAACCACAATCATGTGGCCGATAATAAGTAGTAGGCCAAGTGGACTCCCAAGAAATAGCAGAACACCAAAGTTTGCTACAAATCAAGAGGTTCAAACTGAGAGACTAATCACATTTGATAAACCTACAGTAAATCAACAAGGACTATGCAACAAAGCTATGGAACTTATGCCTCTTGAAACCCAAATTGCAACAATTCGTAAAGAAACACCAATCTACAATGATGTAGCCACAGACTATGCTAATGAAACAAAGAAAATTCCAAAAGCAAAAAGAAATCCAGAAGCAATTGAAACAATTGACAGAACTGCATCAGGCTACTTCATCAATTTCAATGACTTTTCTGAGGATCCGAGCGAACCTGAGGAACAGCCGACAACAACAAAGACTTTTAAAGACAAAGCCAAAGAACTCTCTCATCAACTCCAAGAAACGTATCTGATTTCTCCATGGATTGAATTTTGGGTGGTGCTAGGTGTATTTTGCCTCCTACTTTGGCTCATCATGGTACTATGCTTGGGACATTTCATTGAGGGAAAATATGTTACAATGGGCACAGCAAGTCAGAATATCAACTTGGTCCTGAAGCCACACAAGTCTTCACACATCGAGAAAAGAGAACTTTCTTCAGTAAACTTCACAGCCAATCCGATACCCGGTGGGGTAGCATGGGACAAAACTGATTACGAAATATATGGCCCGGTCGAGCTCTTGAAGTATCCACACCAATTTAAGATTTCATTAAGTGACTTTGTAAAACCGAGCACATTCACTGATGATTGGGACTTTGAAAGTATTAATGATATGATGTCAGACCTAGTTATGTCAGCTAAATTTACAGAACATGATTATTTACAGGGTTCGTCTAATTATGACCAAATGTATTGCTACAACCACTATGCTAACCATTATTTGCATAAATCTGCTCAACCTAGAAATGTTTTTAATTATAATCAATGGGAACATTGTGCAACTCCACCAAAAGGCAGTTCAAAAACATTTTATGATAAATTGTCATACTTCTCAGGGTTTAACACAAGTGATGCAGACACGTTTGACTTCAAACTGTTAAATAAGACAGGAATGAAAACCATGCTGACAAACACAAAATGAATCTATTCAGAATTTTTTTTTGAAAAAATGAATACATACGGTTTTGATTTCTGGAACAATAATATTAAAACAAAAACCATCTGGGGTACAAGAGATTGGCAGGTCCAAGGTATAGAATCATTATTCAGAGCCTGCATGATCCCAGAACAAATTATATTCTTGAATGAGACAATTCAACAGACAACCTGTCTTGGCCTAGCCAAAATTAAAGACTTAAACAAACCGTCTATTCCAAAGCCAACACCTGAAAGTAATAGCACTACAGATGTTGAGATAGACGTATCCCATATTTTAAACCAAAACAGAACACATCCTGATTGGAAGAAATGGTTGATCTGGCCCACAGACACAAATAACTGTCAAGATAGATTCCTGAACAAAGTACAGGGGTTCACATTGACCAGGCCAGGCCCTAGATACACCCAGAGACAACATCCAGGGATTGTAACAACATACAGTGTAGGAAAACTCTGCCTCGAATGGCTACAGACATCCACACTGGCAGAAATTAAGCAACACTTGACTTTACTTAAAGAAGGTGCTGACTTGCGGGATTTCATTATCGGACCACGCAAACAGCGTCAAAAACGTTTCATAGCTATATATGCAGCTTACAACGAAGCTTGGAAAGAAACTCAAATTGAGACAGCAGAGAAAATACGGGAAATTGACCGTATCAATTTAGAAAAATCACTTTCTGTTGTGGACAATGGGTTAATGACTCTGTCTTCCAGAATATATTCACTGGACAGTATTGTATCATCTGCGATCGATATAATAGAGCAGGACTTACTAATGTTACAACATGGTCAGTCTCAATTGCGTTCTATTGTACAGCTTGGCTGGACGTTACAAAATCTGCGTTCAGGCTACGTGCCTTGGCGTTTAATCAACACAACGTCATTATTCTCTATCTATAACCTTACTGATACACAAATCAGCTTGGCACAAAAGGGGGCAGAATATACAATTCTGAGCATTGAAAAACTTGAGAGATTACCATTGACAATGTCAGAACGACCTGTCATTGAATGGATAATACACGGAATCATAACTATTCCGATAACAACTTTCCAATTTCGATACTGCCAAAAGTATATAAGGCAGGCCAGTATGAAAGGTTGGGTAAAGGATACATTAAGTCAACATGGAAATTACCTTACACACACACATGTTATAGAGAAAAAAGACAGAATATATTTCTTAGTGGTAATAATTGTGAAAAATCATTAAGTGGTATACTTCTGTGTCAGGGTATAAATTTGCATGGGGCCTGTGAGGGAACTTCAAATAACCTTTCATGTCACCAGCTTGGCACACCTGCAACTCGAATAGAGCCATTCTTTAGACGGCTTTCTAACGGGAGCTATGTTCTAATTGTGGACAACAGATGTTGTGGCCTGGTGCCAGGAAAAGCTTATCTAGTAAGTGTAAGTTCCATGGTCACTTGCTGTGAGCAAGTATTGTTCCCAAACGACACTCCAGACAGGGAGGGAAAATTTGGCCCAGTTTGAAAATCTCTTCTATTCGAATTGATACTTTAAGCAGAATGAAGACTGTGCTTCTACAGACGCCAGTGCACTTGACGTCATCGAAAGAAACGTATGATCTCCAAGTTGTAAGGACAACGACAGAGATACATGCATTATTATCAACAAATTGCCCCCTACACTTCGCAGAAATGCTAAACAAAATCTTAAACATTTCTGATACGAATGGTATCGCGAGTGTATTTAAGCCAATTTTTTCGGGACTATTGACACCATTCAAAGCGGTCCTGGGCATTTTTCCTAACTTTGTCCATTCGGTCTTTGGCGGCCTTCCACTCCTGTTGGGACTCGTAGCAGGCATTTTATTTTTGATATTCCTGCTTCGTTATGGCAAGCCATGTCACAGACAAGACTCCAGCAACAATGGAAGAAACAATCCTAGCATAACTAAAGTCCTTGGATTAGCCCGGCTAAGGGATCTAAATATGACCTGGTTTCTTTCATTCAGACCCACCTGGCAGAATTGTATCTTACCTGTGTTAAGATGTATGCTATGCGGAGAAGAATGCGTGTTAGACACCTGTCTTACACTACAATCGGAAGTACCATTGGATATAGATTCTTTGCTAAGTCCAGTAAAGGCTCATGCATCGTGTTGTCCCCAGCGGTTACCTATCCTGATGACGGCATTCGTGGAAACTTCACCACTGCGATTAAAGGGTAGTGAAGTACAAGATGAGAGCAGCATCGACCAGGTACGACCTTCTGTAAGCAATACTGATCAAAACACCAATGAAAACGATCATGCGCCCGACTGCATGGTAGCGGCATTCTCCAACTTGGTCGAACTTTCACCTGAGGCGGTAAACTGTTTTTTTGAAAGTCTGTCTGAAATGATGTTTTCCCCCGAACCAAAAGAATAACTTTAAGCAAACGAGCACACAGCATTCGGCCTTCGGCTTTGTAAAACAAAGCTACTGAGACTATTTGGAACTATTTATTTTTTTTCTTCTTCCCCATAGAACGAAAACCTTCTTCCCGACTCCAAAATATTTACTTTTTTTTGGCACTCATCTTCTGCTTAAAGTAGAACTATTCTAAGAGAACAGAGCTTCTATTTTTAGGAACTCTAGAGACAATATATTACCTCAACCTCTAGCATAATTACAGATAACTGTATTTATATGTGATGAAGTGGTCTCAAACTATTTTTTCTGTAATAAGAGCCATTTCATGTGTAATTTCGCAAAATCATTCCTCTGATATATGCATCCTATTTACTGAATGATTACTCTGCTTGATATACTGTACCTATACTCATGTTTCGTGTATTTCGCATATGCCATTTTTACAATGCAAAAATGTGTTTTGGGGTGGATCGGTATAAACATGCACTATTAGATATGTTTACTATTGCTTAGATTAGTAATTATGGACATGAATTCGTGGAGTGGGTGTAGTGTGTTTATCTAGGTACCTGTATCGATATTCCTATTCTTGGCCCGTGTCCGGTTATAAATCAATAATATCCCTACAACGGCACAGAAACCCGTTTCATATATTAGTCATAGCGCATGCTGTCACATTAAGCAAGCACTATTCCTCCAGCCCCCTAGAAAGCACACCGAGTTCTTAAACAAATCCAAACCTCGAGTAACCTGGGAAATCCCCGCCTGCGATTGTTTTGATTCCGTTCGAGAACTCCTGTAGAGCACTGTAAGAACGACCAGTTCTTAGTGACATCTTTATTGACGTCTTATGTCCATTCTTACGTCAAACCCGGCACCTTTCAGGTATAAATATACCAACGCTGCCTTAAGCAAACACACGGTGTGATGAACCTGGAGCAGCGACTACTTGCCGGAGAGCCCAGCTGATGCGAGAGCCCACGGACGCTGCCCCTCCCTTTTTGACGTGCTGAGGAAGACGCTGTCTTTTCTCTTGCCGAGAAATCCAGCCTCCGGCGTTTCCAGCCCACCTTTGCGGGTGACTGGGATACCGAGTCCTGAGAAAGAGATACCAGCCCTCCTGCCTTCTAAATCCCAGGTACAGAGCTGACTAAACCCTTACAGAGAATTTTTGAATCAGATCCTTGGCAAAATAAACTTAACTTAAACTGCTACTTACTTACTCCTTCCCACGTATTAGGCTTAGGTCAGGTACACCAGGGTAGGCGTAGTTAGAAGCACCAGTTGAGTACAATTAGTCAATGTATATATGTATGTATCTATTTTATCCATTTTAAAGTATCATATGGCTAAGAAACCATATCCATGCTTTTACAGTATTATTTCATAATCCTGCTTTTACTATATGCACTTTACTTAACTATAAGTATTGCAATTGTAGCGATTCATTTCTCTTGTATGAGAAAAGAGACTGCTCAATAAATAACACCTTTTATTGAAAACGCCCGTCTCTTTTTTTCTCTACAATCTGGTGAAACTAAGTACGCACGTATTGACTGAGTGAAATAGCTGTCTTTTGTTTTCACACGACTCTAGAGATATACTCTTAATCAGGGAGAGCAAAGTTGTCATGTTTTATGGTTGTCAGAAACTAAATCCCTTCTTGTCTATCCAGGGAGGTTAAACTCCTCCTCGCCTATTCGAGAAAGTTTCTAGTGAACTCTCAGCTAGCTGGCACACAAAACTTAAGTCTAATATAGTCAGTAAAAGACCTAGTTAACCTCTGTCCTACGTCTATACTACTGAAAATATTATTCCAATGCGCAGAGCCTATTGGGAATATAGGAACTACTCTACAGGGGCACCACTTCACAAGCCACAAGATATCCGCAACAGCGTCACAGTCAGTGTCCTCCGGCGAGCACCAGCCCGACCCTCGTCATCTCATCGTCACCTCCACAGATGCGGAGTCACCCTCCGAGTCGGGGACACGAGGACCCCCAGGGGTTGGCAAGCTGAAGGACAGGCCTCAGTGCTGGGTACGCGAGATGGGGCTCCCGCCTCTGGGCCACCGATCGCTCTCCTCCGTATGCCCGGGGGGACATCGCAAGCCGTTAGTCCTCTAGACTGCGAGTGCCCCTGGTCGCTGTGGTCGATATCTACTCCCGGGGCGACAGTTTTGGCACCCCAGCTCCGCTCTAATAGCTCGTAGTGGTGGCGGATGACCGGAGCTCCCCGAAGACACGTCTCACCGCATCGCTGGTTAGACCACGCCCCCTGTTATTTCCCATTGACTTTCGTTGCATATCTGCCTTCCAAATATAACTCAATGTGTAAAAAAAAGTAATTCTGAAACATGACCTATAATTCTCATGCTAGTATGGGTACTCTCAATTTCGAAAATGTGCAAATATCTACTGTTTCTAAAATCTATATTTTGTTCCAATTTCAGAAATACATAAGTGTCTTTCATACCGATTTTTCCATGTATATATTTTACCAAATCAATTGCTATATACCCGGTACATAATAAAAAAAACATTGCAAGACGCTGCTCAGTTATTGGCTTTGGGTTCATCAGGTTCTTGGTGAACCTACAAGTCCTAAATATCCTCACAACCAAAAAAGTCCAGCGGATGTAACAGTACATTGCTTTCAAACAGCTGTCAAAATTAGAAGATGTTACAGGTGAAAATGTTGGCACAAATGCTGTTTTTTTCAACTAATGGCTGTTTTCTTCAACAATTTTTCAATTTTTCCTATATTCAACTGTTAGTTTCTATAAAGAAACCTTGAAGGATCAATACCAATGGCCCCTTGCTGAATGTTCTAAAATGTGTAGCTTTCCTGGATCCATTATTGCTTTCATACTCATTTCTACCATTAACTGGAAGAAGGGTGAAAGCACAAAAAATAGCAAAAATAGGCTATATCCCAGTAAAATGCCAAAACGGTGTAAAAAAGTGTCAAAACTCTGTCAGTCCCTAAAAGCTTGGAAAATGGTGAGTTCAGCGCCACAAACCCTTTGTTGATACCATTTGCAGGGAAAAAACAAGACACTATCATTTACAGCGCTTTTTTCCCATTTATCCCTAAAAAAAAAACATTTAGCTGTATTTTGGATAATTTCTGGGTCCCCTCCATGGGAATCCATAAACCCTGGGTACATTTAGAATTCCCATGATGTTGGAAGAAAAGGACGCAAATTTGGCGTGGATACTTTATGTGATCAAAATGTTACATGGTTCTAAGCGCAAATGACCCAAAATAGCAACAAAAAAAAAAGCTTAGCACAGGGAGGAAAAGGCCTAGCAGGAAAGTCGTTAATAATGCACTATTGTTGCACTTGGCCCTTTTTGCAGGGTCATTCCTAAACTTTTTGGCTTTCTCCTAGCGTTTTCTCTGGCCTGGTGTTGGTGGTTTTAGGACTCTGGGCACTTTAGCACTGCTGTCCAGTGTAAAGTGTGGTGCTCTCTGTGTTACTTATGATAACATTGGCCTATACCTGTTTGGCCTATTTAATTTACCTGTCAGTCCCTTGTAAAATAGTATCCCATATACCCAGGGCTGGTACATTTAATGTTACTGGTGGGCTTGCGGCGCTGATTGCGCCACCCACCAAAGTAGCCTTGTAAACCTATCTCAGGCCTCTGCCATTGCTGGGCCTGTGCGCGGAGTGTCACTGCCGCTGTGAAGTGGCACCTAAAGTGTGTGCCATGTCTGTGACCCCCCCCTTTTACTGCATATCAGTCAACCCTAAGGTAGGGTCTAGCTAGCCCTATGGGCAGGGTGCATTGTAGGTAAAAGATAGGACATGTACCTTAAGTGTGTGGCATGTCCTGGTAGTGACAAACAGCCATTTTGGTTTCTCACTACTGTGGGGCTGCCCTCCCATAGGAATGCATCGTGGTTACCCTGATAAGTGTTTCAGTCGTAATCCCTGTTATGAGAGGAGCAGCGTGGTCAAGTTTAGTATATTTGGAATTGTATTAATAAATGCTGCGCAATGGTGCGCCAGATTTATTATAAGTATTTTAGAAATGCCACTTTTAGAAGTTGCTATTTCTGTGTGCTATCTGTCTGACTGCCTGATGTGAATTGCATGTCTGACTTTTGAGTGACAGGGGCTGGTGAGGGGTGCGTGGCTCCAGGAGGGACATGGTGAGTCAGCGCTAGGCTGAATAGGGCATCTGCATTTGGAGTAGTGGGGAGGAGTAGTCCCCTGACCTTGAATAGGATTGTGCCTGACTAGTAAATGCTGACTCCGCCCCCCTGTAGTGTGTCTGATGATGAAACCCCACCTGACAGAGGGGAAGAGGAGCCTGGTAAACAAAGTGCTCCAGTTCCCCCCATAACCTGTTTTTGCTGTGTGGCGGCGTGGAAGGAACAACACATAAACTGACTCTGGGTAGGTAGGGTTTTATTTTCTTTATAACACGTTTGTGTCTACTAGTCAGTCTCTCAGCGACGAAGGTTGCTGGATCCGTGATGACGGTAGGCACCCAGGTCTTCCAGGCAGCTGAAAGGTCAGGTCTCGAACTTTTCTTCAGTCCGGTGAGGAAACGAGAGCCCCAAAAGCATAAAAAAATAAAGGAAGAGGTCAATGAGGCTGCTATCTGATAGGCAATCAAAAAGGGGCCGGGAGTGAGGAGACACCTGTTGCACTCGTGAAATTGTGCACTTTCTATACAACGGCGGTTCCGTGAGGGCACGAGGTGTCGAAACGCAGGTAAGGGGTGTGAGGGATACGGGAGGGGTTCTGCGAGTGACCAGAAGCGAATACTCTGCGGGGTGAACTATGGGCGTCGCCGCCTCCCCACCAGCCCCGAGATACGCTTACGTACCTGAGATAGCCACACTCTCCCGGGAGCGTGGCTCGGGGATAAACGGGGTCGCTGGCCTCCTGGCTCGGTTTCTGCCGTTGCTGGTTCTTCTCCCCTGGACGGCTCCTCTCTACGCTCGAAAAGTGTTCTGCTCGTTCTCGCTCCTGCAGCGGCTCCACTGCTCTCCTCTTCCACGTCGGTGACGTCGCACGCCTGGAGGTGTGTTTCCTGCGTTATATCCAGTGGTTGGACGGTGACACTCTCATGGGGCGGAGCCTCGTCACAGAAGAACGCCCAGTTAAAGGCGCCTTGTTAATTTTCATCGTTGTTATCCTGTTCCGCGTTCCATGCCCAGTTCTCCTGTTGAGAGAGAGAGGGGGACGGAGGTAAGACAGTCCACCAGTCCTTTGTCTCTTCTGGTGACCCCGGTGCAAGGTCTGCATGGTCACATGCTGGTTCCCCCAAACCCTGTACCAAGGAAGACAAAGCCAATATGTTTGTATAAATATAGGGGCTGTGACCCCATGAAATGCTGTGCTGTTCCTGGACTTGCTGCTGCTGGGGACCCAGGAGGAACCTCCACGAGGGCTTGCCTCCCTGCTGGAGGGCCCCGTGTGCTGGCCTCCGTGGGCCCAGCTGTGCCCCTAGAAACTTTGCTTTGGACCTTTCTTTTAAAGCCCAGGCTCCTAGCGCCTCGTGAGCGCTATATTTTAATTTGCCCCAGAAGAGGAGCGTGTGGGCTTCGCAGCACTGAGCTGCACATGTTTCAGAGGGAATCCTCGTTGTAGGGATTCCCCTGTGCTGCGTTGTGAAGCGGGTGCCCACCTCGTGTTTTGCCCAACCGAGCGGTAGTATATCCCGCTTTATGTATATTTAAACAGCGGGTGCCCACACCGCGTTTCTCCCGCTTTTGGTAGTTACTGGTGCGTGCCCACCGCGCTTGCGGTGCTCGTTGGTAGGTGCCCACCCCGCTGTTGTGTTTAAGTTTGTGCGGGTGCCCACCCCGCCTTGCTGCTGAAGAGAGGAGCCACAGGCAGCCGCGATCATGCGGCGAACCAGAAGTCAGGCAAAGCTGCACAGTGTATATTGTATGATTTCTATTCTAATGTGTTTTGGATAATACAAAGGCTATTTTTATATATAACCTTGTGTGGAGTTCCGTTTTTGGTGTGCCTAGTATGTTGCTGCTGTGTGTTTGTGTTGCGCAAACGCTTTACAGATTGCCTCTGGGATAAGCCTGAATGTTCGTGCCAAGCTACCAAGGGGGTGAGCAGGGTTTATCTTCAGCGTGTAACTCCCTTGCCCTGACTAGAGTGGTGGTTTCTGTCTGGCTTAGGCGCAAGCCCTAGCCAACCAGAAATCCCATTTCTAACCACTATTGGGCCCATGCATCAAAAATCGGTAAAACAAGTCCTTATTAGCGAAAAATAAGGAATCGCTAATAAGGATTCGTTTTCCGCAATGCATGAACGGATTCGGTATTTTTTACTGAATCTCTAAAATTCGTTAAAATATACCGAAACCACGATAGCGAGAGTGCAAAATAAAGAATAGCAAATACCGAATTAGCAAATACCGAATCAGAAATAATGATTTCGGTATTAGCGAATTCGCAAAAAAATTGTCGCATTGGAAGCAGGTTGATGACATCACAACCAGGAAGTCATCCAGCCCATACTTTATTCAGTGCCCTGGGGAGCTCAGAGGAGGAGGCAGAGCACAGGAGCTGAGGAGAGAAACACTGATCCCACAGACCAGCAACACCACTGCAATCCAGGATGGAGAAGGATGCACCTCAAAACACGGACACGCCCAGAAAGAGGAAGAGGAAGTTTTCAGAAAAGGAGCTGGAACTCCTGATTGAGGGGGTGAGAGCAAGCATGACAGGCTGTTTGAGAAGCTGTCACTGAAGGTGCCTGAGGCGGAGAAGCGCAGAACTGGCTGCGCATCAAGGAGAGGATGAATGCGATTGGAGTCACGCAGCGCAGCATAGATGACATGAAGAAGAGGTGATATGACCTCAGAAAAAGGGCGAAGGAGAGGATTGCTGAAAGGGTGAACGATGCGGCTGCCATAGTAGGGGGGGCATCCATAGTCACTCCTAACACAGCCCTTGAGGACCTCGTCGAGGGTACCATTGAGCCTGAGGCAGTCGTGGGGGTCACCCAATTGGACACTTCTGGCGCAGCGACAGGAGAACAAGGTAAGATGCATGCCTGTGCTGATACGCAGTGTTTTGTCTACCCATTGCCCATCCCCCAGCCCAATCACAGTGCACAGGTAGAAGTGCCTGATGCATATCCCCTCACCGAAGTGTTGCATCATGGAAGTTGTAGTCATGTCATTCAAGTGTGCATGTATGATCCCCAATTTAAAATAAATGAGACCAGCAGCCCAGGGCCAACAGTCTGTCCAAATATGTCATTTATGAAGTCGAAAGCATGCAAAATGATCACCATACGAATTCAGAATAAATAATAACAATGCACTGTTTCACACACAGACCCACTCTGTGAGTACATCCGCGTCCAACTTTAGGTCCTGCATGCAACTTGTTGCAGAGTGGATGATTCTTAACTCCCTAAAGTTGAACGGCGACAAAACTGAGGTCCTGGTCTTTGGTAAAGACCAGGACGTGTGGTCAAGTGAGTGGTGGCCTTCATCTCTTGGCACCTGCCCCACTCCCACCCAATCTGCCAGGAATCTCGGCGTCATCTTCGACACCTCGCTCTCTATGGAGTTTCAGGTAAACAGGACAGTTGCCACCTGTTGGGGTGTTATCCGGACCCTCAAAAGAATCCTTCACTACCTTTCCCCTCAAGCACGCAAGCAGATTGTGACTGCTCTTGTTGGCTCCAGGTTGGAATATTGTAACTCTCGTTACGCTGGGGCCAACAAGTGTCTTTTGCAGCGGTTACAGGTGGTGCAAAATGCGGCTGCACGATTTGTGCTAGCACTTCCTTGGCTTGCATCTGCTACTGTGGCGAGGAAGAGCCTCCACTGGCTCCCTATCTCCTTTAGGGTATCGTTTAAACTCCTTTGTCTCACCTACAGTGCCCTTAGGGCAGGTCCTTCTGATGCTCTGGGGTCTTTGTTGACTCGTTATGTACCAAGCAGATGTCTCCGCTCGCTAGAGCTCAATCAACTGGTAGTTCCTCGTTCTAGGAAGGTTAGATGGGGGAGTAGGGCATTTTCCATCTTAGCACCCCAATTATGGAACACTCTTCCTCTGGAGATCAAATCTCAGCCCTCTCTGGTCCACTTTAGGAAGGCCCTAAAAACTTGGTGTTTCATTAAAGCCTACCAGTAAACTCCTGTCACCTGCAGATTCAGCCAGATATTGAGCTAGGCGCCTTGACGCCCACTGGGCTAAGTTGCGTGTTTACAAATTACATTTTATTATTATTATTATTATTATCACCCCTGGACTTTGATGACAGCGGACACCTCATCATATCCGAAACATCGGCAGGGACCGATGGAGAGACTCCGCAGGGACATCATTCCACCACCACAACACCAACATCCCCACCACCACCACCAACATCATCACCACCACCACCACAGACAACACCACCAAGACGCAGTCCCCTCCCTGCAGGTGATGGAGACGGAGCAGAGGCCAGCAGCCACAAGTGTTCCACAACAGTCAGTTGTCACTCCACCAGCTCAAACACCAGCACGTTTACGAGACAGACAGCGGCGCAGGCCCCTAGGAAGAGGGATCTGATGAGCCTGCACACGGCTACGAGTTGGTTGAGTCACAGATGCTGCGTGTTCAGCGCCTGCAGGGGAGACACAAGGGAGCAATTACCATTAACATGGCAAAATTGGCTAGCAAAATGGGCACGATGACAGACGGTGTGCGTGAAATGACCACAGCCGTTGCTGAGGGTAACAGAGACATCAAACTGTGCCTGCTAGAGCTAACTCGTGCTGTCCTAGCAGGGCAACAGAGCGAGCACAGGAGGCATCGCCAGCACTTGCTGCATTCCAATGCATCCATTAGGGCCATCACAAAGCTTTGCAACAGCACAGCTGTACTATCACGGAGATCTGTGTCACTGTAGGTCAACCTGGGCCATTACTGTGGTGATGTGGCCAAGGCCTTGGGCCAAGTGACCACTGCAGCGGAGCATCTGCAGTCTGGGACATATAGTGCCAGCAATTTGGGAGTGGAGGAGGGGAGTGAGGCGGCATCAAGCGTCAGCAGCGTGTCTGTGCCTCATCCCAGCGATAGGAGGCGCAGTTCACGCAGATCCACAGCCACTGACACACATCGTGGTGATGTGGAGGAATCACGCGACAGGAGGCTGGGGGTACGTGGAAGGCGCAAATAGCCATGTACTACCGGGTATTTGGCCATGGTGATGTAACCATGGGCCACCTACATTACTTCAAGATACTCCTGTGATGACAACGGATATGTATTGGTAACAATGTTTTGAGTCTGCGTCATGTAGACGTATCATTCATATTCACCTGACATGTGCTCATGTGTATTGAACATTTGCACACCAGATCATGTAGTGATGGCTCATTCTTACCTGTCTCTGAAGTGATGTTGTGTGATGTTTGTCTGCCTCCTTTGACCTTCAGCTGTTAGGCACCTGTGCTTGTCGGTGTTGTGGGGGGGTTGCTGTGCCCATAAGTTGTCATCTCCGTCCACCTCTATTGGTATCCCCCTTCTTGTGGCAATGTTGTGCAGCATGGCACACACCGCTATAATCCGGCAGCAGGTTACCGGGTCATACTGCAAGGCACCTCCTGTCTTGTGAAGGATCCGGAAGCGACTCTTGAGGATGCCAAAGTTTCGCTCTACCACATTCCTGGTACTGATATCTGCTGCGTTGTAGCGCTGCTCCTGAGGTGTTGCTGGGTTGAGGTAGGGAGTGAGGAGATATTCACGCAAGGCGTATGCGCTGTCACCTGCAGGGTGGGGAGCAAAGGGTTAGCGGCATGAGTACAATTACATATGTGAGGATGGAGTTGGTGAATAGGCATAATTATGTACCTAGTAGGTGTCCCTCTCCAAATTCACCATTCAGCAGACGCCTGTGGATGCCACTGTGTCGTAATATGTATGCGTCGTGTTTGCTACCAGGATATAGTGCAACAATGTCCGTGATGATGTGCTTGGCATTGCACACGACCTGCACGTTTATGGAGTGATAGGACTTCCGATGGCGGAATATGTATTCGTTGGCTCAGGGGGGACAGATGGGGACATGCGTTCAGTCAACGCATCCTATGACATTGGGGAAATTGTGCCAACTGGTAGAAGTCCTGTTTGGTGTGGTTCAACTGCTGTGGGGTTGTGGTGAAGGTGATGTGGGTATGTATCATTGTCAGCATGGCATCTAGGAATTTGTGGAAGAAGCGTGAAAGTGCGCTTTGTGACACGCCTCCGGCAACCGCTACAACCCCCTGAAAACTTCCAGGTGCCAGCAGGTGCAGGCTGCATAGGACCCGGACGTGGGCAGGGATAGCATTGGTCCTACGGGTCTGGTGCTGCAGTAGTGGTTCCAGGTCAACAATAGGGCGCATGATCATGGGCTGGCGCGATTCAGTCTGTACTTGTCATAGATTAGTTCCTCAGTCTGGCCCAGCAATGTGATGCGCACCCTGAATACCCTCTCCTGGATCCTGCTCCTGTGCTGTGCAGCTGCATTGATTCTCATCCTCCTGACAAGCACGTAGAGGGCAGCCATTTTGGAAGACATACATGGTCTCCAGAGGCATATTTGAAGATTTTCTGATTGTATCCACCTGTAGGAATTTTTTTTTTTTTTGGCCTTCAATCAACATTACCTCCTGGTTGAGATTTGCCTTATTTTGCTCATGCTAAATAGCGAATAGGTGAATTTTCGGTATTTGCGATTTTTGATGCATTTCGTTGCGACTTTTTAATAGCACTTCGGTATTTCTGGGGGCTGATGTATTTCTCGGTATTACCAATTCGCTATTTTGCAATTCTTTATTTTTCTCGGTATTGAGGTTGATGCATTGGGATTTCAGATTTTGCGGTCGGTAACGGCTATTTTACCGATTCACTATTTTACCGGAAGCTATCTTGGTTGATGCATCTGCCAGACTGTTATTTGTATGAATGTGTTACGTAAATGAAATGGTTATGGCTGTTTAGTAAGACTGTTGGGTGATTGAGAATGGGGTCTATGGTAATGTATTTTATGATATGTACTGTAAAGTAATTGTTATTTTGGTTTTGTTTGTCTGTCAACTTTGATATTTCGTTTGCTGTCCGCAAATAACAATGAATCATTGTATAATCTTTGTCTAAATTGTTTTTGATATGAATTAACATAAAAAGGTTTTCAAACATATAAAAACTATCTTAAATAATACTGTGAATACTTAAGAAAATAAAAAATATATGAACATTTTTTTAAATAAATTAGTTTGTCTGAGTGTTCTATGGTGTACCTGCCTTTAGTATGAGCCCTATGGAGGCCATCCATTAAACAAATATAGGTCAGACAAGTGTTTCTCATTGATAATCGCTTAAAGCCACACCAGAAAATAGCTGACATGACCATGCTCAGGGTTACTGACGGAGGTCAAGAGGTGTAAAGTGAACCCCTACCTGACCTACTGTCTAGTAACCCACAAGATGGCTCAAGTAGAGGGTGTTGTTTTATCAGACTCCTTCACTAGACAACAGCAATCTGGCTTCAGGCAAGTCTTAGGCCAGTTTGCTGGGCTCTTTTCTTCGACTCCTGGTCAGACAATATGATGTGGACACTGGTGACAGACTCCCTATGAAAAATAAGATATACAGACTGTCTGAACAAATCAACGTCTGTATCAGAGCTGAGGTCAGCAAGATACTAGAGCTAGGAGTGATTGAATTCTCTGACAGTACATGGGCTAACCCACTGGTACTGGTCCCCAAACCTCACTCACTACACCCTGAGCAGATAAGCGAATGTATAAGCTGGGTGCAAACAAATTTCTGATTACTTTTGATTTCAGGGTACTGGCAGATTGACTTCATTGAGGCAGCAAAGGAGAGATCATCTTTTCTACCCCTGAAGGCAACTTTCAATATAAGGAGATGCCTTTTGGTCTGAAAAATGCACCAGTCACTTTCCAAAGGGTGGTGAATCGAGTTCTCTCAGGTCTGGACAACTTAAGTGCAGCATATCTGGATGATATAGCTGTCCTTAGTTCCATCTAGGATAATCATCTTTTCCCCTAATGGACATTTTACAGGCCCTGCAGCAGGCAGGCCTAATCATCAAGACCAGCAAGTGCCAGATGAGGAACAGGGTACACAGACATAATTTCGACCTCAAAAATATCGACATACACAAATATCGAGTCAAAAATATAGACTAGACAAAATATCGACCAGACATAATATCGACTACAAAAATATCGATTACTATCGATATTAATAGCAAAAATATCGAATCAAAAATATAGACTAGACATAATATTGAGTAGATAGAATATAGACAACAAAAATATGTCAAATTAGGTGTTTTATAATTTGTAATATTTGTGTAATATAAATCTGTAGCGGGTTGTGGGTTTATAGGGGAATAGGGTGGGAAGTAATTTAAATATAATTATATAAATATGTAATATAATAGTAATTGTTAATTAATTAATAATTGTTAATTAATTAAATTATAATTGGTAATGAATAATCATTGAATAATTGATAAATCATTATTTTTTACTATATTATTTTTTTTAGCGGGTTGTGGGTTTATAGGGGAATAGGGTGGGAAGTAATTTAAATTTAATTAATTAAATATGTAAATTAATAATAATTGTTAATTAATTATTATTTGGTAAATAATTTAAATATAATTGGTAATTAATTATAAATATTTAAAGAATAAATAAATTATAATTAGTAAATTAATTTCTGTAATGGGTTGTGAGTTTATAGGGGGATAGGGTGGGGAGTAATTTAATAATAACTAATTAAATATGTTAATTAATTAAATGTGTTAATTAATTAATAATTGACCATTAAATAAAATTTACTTCGTAAATAAAAGTAATTGGTTTTGGAAATTAAATTTAATTGGTAATAACATTTCTAATATTTATATTTATTTATGTTTTTTTTTCTTTTGCTACTGTTGCACTTACTGGAGTTGGAATAGTAATTTTAACCCCTACGCTATCCAATGCTTTCCCTACTGTTGCACTCGTTGGAGTGGGAATAGTAATTTTAACCCCTACACTATCCAGCGCTTTCCCTACTGTTGCACCCACTGGAGTGGGAATAGTAATTTTTACCCCTACGCTACCCAACGCTTTCCCTACTGTTGCACCCGCTGGAGTGGGAATAGTAATTTTAACTCCTACGCTATCCAGCGCTTTCCCTACTGTTGCACCCACTGGAGTGGGAAGGGAAACAACGTTTACAACGCAACTTTTACAACGCACTACCATTATAACGAAACTTTTACAACGCAAGAACTATTACAACGCATACATTTACAACGTATGTTTTTACAACGCAGATACCTTTACAACGCATACCATTACAACGTAAGTATTGGTAAGTATATAATTATATTTAAAATGTTATAGTTTGGGGTTTTTGGGTAAAGGGGTATTTTTAGGGTTCAGGGTCAGTTTTGGGTTTTTGGGTAAAGGGGTATTTTTAGGGTTCAGGGTCAGTTTTGGGTTTTTGGGTAAAGGGGTATTTTTAGGGTTCAGGGTCAGTTTTTGGTTTTTGGGTAAAGGGGTATTTTTAGGGTTCAGGGTCAGTTTTTAGTTTTTGGGTAAAGGGGTATTTTTAGGGTTCAGGGTCAGTTTTTAGTTTTTGGGTAAAGGGGTATTTTTAGGGTTCAGGGTCAGTTTTTAGTTTTTGGGTAAAGGGGTATTTTTAGGGTTCAGGGTCAGTTTTTAGTTTTTGGATAAAGGGGTATTTTTAGGGTTCAGGGTCAGTTTTTAGTTTTTGGGTAAAGGGGCATTTTTAGAGTTCAGGGTCAGTTTTGGGTTTTTGGGGTACAGGGGTACAGTGTAAAAATAAAGTAAAATTAAATTTAAATTAAATTAATTTAATGAAATTAAATTAAATTATATTATATTAATTTTACTTAATTTACATAAAAAAATGATTATATACTTACCAATACTTACGTTGTAATGGTATGCGTTGTAAAGGTATATGCGTTGTAAAAACTTGCGTTGTAAATGTATGCGTTGTAATAGATTTTGCGTTGTAAAAATTTTGTTGTAATGGTAGTGCGTTGTAAAAGTTGCGTTGTAACGTCATACATCCGAGTGGGAATAGTAATTTTAACCCCTACGCTATCCAACCCTTTCCCTACTGTTGCACTCGTTGGAGTGGGAATAGTAATTTTTACCCCTACGCTATCCAACACTAATTTTAACCATTTTCTATGCTACGCTAAAAATGTTATATATGTTTATTTAATAATATGTTTATATATATATATATATATATATGTATTATTTTTGGTGATATAATTTTTTTATTTATATTAATTATTTATTAATATTACATTTATTTAATAATTATTTCTAATTTTATATTAAATATATTTATATATATTATTTTTAACTTAATTTTAAGACATTTAAAAAAAATCGATAATCTTACAGTCTATATTTTTGTAAGTCGATATTTTGGAGTCGATATTTTGGTACTTACCTGTTAGAAGATAGGCTGTCGATATTTTGTCCTTCGATATTTTTGACTCGATATTTTTGTATGTCGATTTTTTTGATGTCGATATTCTGTCAGTGATCCGAGGAACAGATCAGTTGTATACTTCAGCCACCATGTAGGTGGTGGCCACGTACAACATCTCTAACCCAAAATCCAGAGCATTCAGGGGTGGGAGGCTCCCAGACCCAGACCCAAGTCAGGGCTTTCCTTCACTAGACTGGGTATTACATGACATTTGTGAATGTGTATGGCACCATTGTAACCTGATTCATTGAACTTAACTCCAAAAGCAGCAGAAGAAGATCATCTGGACCACAGGATGCCAAAAGGTCTGACACCCTGAAAGAGGCTATGTGCTCAGTACCTGTCCTGAAGGCACTAGACTATGAGAAGGAGTTCATTGTCCAAACAGATGCTAATACAAGGGATTGGGGCAGTGTTGTCACAAACAAATGATGACGGTCAGGATTGACCACATGCCTATATCAGCAGGCAACTCCTCCATAGAAAGCAGTATTGGAGTGTCATTGAGAGGAAAGCCTTGGCTGAGGTTTGGTCCCTAAAGAAGCTGAGACCATACTTCTTTGGGACTCTCTACTAGGTTCAAACCAACTGGGGGCCTCTCAGATTGCTGACGGAGATGAGAGGAGAGAACCCCAAGTTGTTGAGGTAGTCCATTATCATACAGGATATGAACTTTTCAGTAGAATGTAGGCTAGGGGGTGCCGATGCCAATGCAGATGGCCTTTCCAGGTTTTTCAATGTAGACATTGAGAACTACCAAGGGATAGGTTAGTTGTGCATCATCTTCATTTAGGGAAGGGTCATGTAGGAAAGTGCCGTTTTTGTACGGCTACTCCCCCACCACACACACACACAAGTTTTTGCTCCAATGCTAATGGTTCTGTCTCTGAAAGCCCACTGGGTCCTGCCGCCTAGGTCCCAGGGCCAGTGCTAAAACCTATACCCAAACTGGCAAGGACTTTAAACCCCGTTGAAGACCCTGTTAAATGGTATCAGAGGTACCCAGGGCATGGGATTTAAAGGGGTCACCGGGGACTGAAGCACTGTTTTGCCACCCTGAGTGACCAAAGTAAACAGATGATAGCAGTCATGCCATTGGAGACTGCAGGAGTAGTGCAAACTGTTTGAAATCAACTTTTCCCTCACCATGTGTGACATGGTCAATTCACTATTTCTAATATATGTTAGTCACCCCTAAGTAAGGCTTCCTGAGCCCAAGAGCCAGGGTTTAATATATTGAAGGTGAGGACATATAAGTGCAAGCTTCTATGTCCCTATTTAGGGATAGTGTAAGTGATTAGAGGTCCATAGGATAACATGGGCTGGAACTCTGGTAACCCAGAGGTTTCAAGCATCATTATGTTACCACCAAAATAGGACATGTTTGGTATCATACAACTTGCCTCCTCACTCGTGACACAATTCTTATGCCAGAGGCAATGTGGCATGCACCCTGGTATCTACCTTAGATGTTGGCCACCTAGTCGCTCTAACATTTCCCGTGCTCTGGCTCACAGCCGGCAGACAGGAATCAGTCCCCTTGCCAAGAGGTGTGAACTCTCCCAGGAGTCATAAGCAATGGCCTGTACAGAAGGAGCTGACACCTCCTTGCCTGACAAGATGGCTAGTGAGAGGACACATCAAAGCGATGAGTTTCACAGCTTTCACGGCCTCTGATATGCATCCAGGTTGCCTCCCAAAAGAAGGATCAGCCGCCCCCAGCACATTTGAACCTGTGCAGTGGGAAAATTATATAGTCAAGAGGTGTATGCCCCCAGAAGGTGGTCTGTACAGGTAAGGAAAGTTTCTGCCATTTTTAAAAGTGGCAGTATAGACAGTTCTGGGTGGAAAAGGTGGCACACTTCCCCGGATGTGGTCACCTTGTCGTAATTTGGCAGTACCTGAGTTAGCGTTTAGCTCAGCTACACAAGCTTTTACTGTTAACTTGACCAAATGTTCGAGGGCCATTTTGTATTTGGTGGTTTCCATTTTGTATGAACATGCGGCCTCGTGGTCAGCGTGCCCTTTCGTCCTTCCTCCATGCCAATGAGCCTTTACCCTGCCCAGCAACAGGCTATTTTTAGCAATGGTCAGTCTCGCGCATGCGTACATCTGATCTCTGGACTAAGGAGTGGTCACTCCTTAGGAATGTTCCCCAAACTGACCAGTGGTATTAAGCCCCTCCCACATACTGGCTGTGTTCCAAAAATGTCCTTATATGTACCTAAACCTGTTCAAATGTATACCGCCTACCTTTTTATTGCTGTTAAACTGTATAAAAGAGGTCGCACACCGATGTTCGGTGTGATACTTCTTGCATTGCCGAAGGGTGCTGTAGGAATGTACCACCACCCCATGGGGTCCTAATAAACTTGTCTTTTGCATTTCCAGTTTCCGTGCCAATTTCCATTATATGGTGTTCGAGAGTTTTTGCAGAGTATGTAGGCCTGACAGAACCCGATACCTCAATTGGCGACCACGAAGGGACTCATCGGCGACTCGGATGCCCGAAGGAGAGGTCACGACGAAGGATTGGAAACTCGCTATGGACGCGTACGCTGCCACTGAGTGACCCGAGTCTTGGCACCCACTGTGTTTTTTCCTTTCCTTCTGATCTGACCTTCCAGGTGGCGCCGGTCTTCGACTGAGATCCTGATTGTTTGGCTTGTCGTGTAGTGCCCGTTTGGCTGATTCGGTTACGGAACTTGGCAGTTGGAATCTGGACACTTTTGAAAATATTTGGTAAGCTTATGTTTGGTAAGGTAGTCTATTGACACTTACTGTGGCTTTTTGAATTTGAATTTGAATTTGAATTTGTATGAGTTAGCTAACGTTCGGACCAATGATTTGAATTATATGTGGAGTGCACCTCACATAGGCAGGCATGTAGGGATATTTCTCTGATTTTGAATTTGTTTGAACCGCACTCCGTGCGTAAAGTACATTTAAGTGCCATTTGTGGTAATATCGCGTTTTCGTGATATTTCGAACATGCCTATTCTCAGCACACTCCGAGGAATGTGCTGCTTTGGAAATGGTACCAATTATCGATTACATGAATCTCAGCCGGCTCCCCCAGAGGGAACTCCTAATCGCGAAATGTACATTAAATTTGGCCTTCCGCCCATTATGTATAGCACATTATGGCACAAATATACCAAAACTGATCGTGAATTGCAATGGCCACTACATGGGTCGTTCGACTTACGAAAAGTTTAGTATGTGGAACAATGTTTGTTTCAGCGCAGGTCTAGACAGGATATGTTCGATTGTGTGCGTATGTGGGAGAAAGCGGTGCGTGAACGAATGAAGCGTGAAGAAGCCTTGGCGGACAAAGAGCAGCGAAAGGCTGCTCGGGATAAAGCTTTACAGCTGCAGGAGAAGGAATTGCAGGAACAGAAAGAGAAAGAGAGTCGAGAACGTAATTTACAAGTTAATGGTCACTTTCCTATTCGACGTCTTCTTTATCCTGTCCTTACTAATGAATTAGAGGATTTTTCATTGTTAGATCGTTGCCCGCCTCCGTATGTTCAGCCTACGGCTCCGGATGAGGAATCGGACGAGGATAATCAGGATAAACAGCGTACCAGGTTACATACGGAATCGTATGACGGAATTGCGTTCGGTTGCCCGTAAACTTAATGTCAATGCTATAACTGTTTCAGGGGTTGATGATCTTATGAGTAAGTGGTCTGATAAGGAACGATTATATTTTTTAGATCATTTTGCAGGTGAAGTTGTTGAGCGGTTTAGGAAGCAATCTCCTGAGTTGGAACCTAAAGATATATCAGTTGGTCGTGAGAATTTTCGTGAAGGTATTTTTGTTCTTTCAGAGGCGGATGAATTTTTCCGGCGGTTGATTCTGCTACGGGATGAGGCGACACGATTGCGAGCGGCGGAAAAGGCATCGGATCCATCAGCGTCTGGATCGACGGAAAATTCCAGAGAGTGCCCTATTTATGGATCAGATAAGAGTGTTGCGGTTAATGTTATGCCTATGCGGGAAGCTGCTCCTTTGTATGTCCCTCCTAAAGGGGATGGTACGGATGATGATAAGATGTCTACAGATGCATAGGGCTATTTTATATATAATTGGGTTTATACGCCATGGAATAGAGCAGATGTTATGGCACTTAAGAATGCTTTGCCTGACCCCCGTAAAAATCCAGCAGCTTTCTATGAAGGTGTGGAGGGCGCTATTTCTTCGTGCATTATGACGTTAGTCGATATTGATCTTTTCTTTGGATTGATATTGCCTCCTGATATGTGGAGGGCGATTTGTAAGTTTGATGATCGAGCGATTTTAGGTGCAGAGTGGGAGGACATAGCTAGAGCTGATTTAGATAGGGAAAATGCATGCAAGCCGTGTCAATTGATTTTAGATTTACCGACAGCTATATTAAATAAATTAAAAACGCTTGTTCCCCCAAAGAAAATTGATTGGACAGTATTGGCGTCCTGTAAACAGAAGTCGGACGAATCGGTCTCTGATTTCTTTTCCCGTTTTGAGGAAGCATTCCATGATTATAGTGGTCAATTATTAACAGAGGACACGGGCAGGCACTTGTTTGTAGACAAGTATGTGGCTAATCTCCTACCGGAGATTGCAAAACGGTTAAAAGCTAGTGAAAGTTCATGGACCATTGCAACGCCCGCTTCTTTATTAACTATGGCTCAGTATTATGAACGACAGGAATTGGAGGCTAAAGAAAGTAGTGATAAGAAAGCAAAGGACTTAAAGACGAAGGTGATGTTGGCTCAGGTTTATGCTACGCAATCGAGAGGGAATGATAGGGGTAGACGAGGATCATATGTTGCGTCTCCCCCTCGTTCTGACATTTCTGAGGATCAGTGTGCATACTGTGCGCAGTTTGGACATTGGGTTGCAAATTGTCCGGTACTTCGTGAACAGCGTAGTCAGAGGGGTTGAGGAAGTGGAACGTCACGGAATAGTTATTCAGGACCGAGAGGTGGAGCGAATGATCGTGGTAGGTTTGAAGAGAGGGGTCGTGGTCAGGTTGAACATAATACTTTTGATCGACGAAATCAATATCAGATAGCTGAAGGAGAGAATACTGAGTCTCAGGACAATAGATATGCATAGGATTGCTTAGGATGGGGTTTGGAATCGGTTGAAGTACCAGTCGATCAAAGGGGTCCATATATATCAGCACATGTTTTGGGTTCTACTGATCAGTTTCTGGTTGACACAGGAGCTACTCGTAGCGCTCTGTCCAAACACTTGGTTCCAAGGGCTCCCCTGTCTGGCGAAACAATTACTGCAATAGGGTTCAATGGAACACCTTCTCTAAGCCCATTGTCTCAACCCCTTACATTTCACGTTGATAAATTCATTGCCCCATGTCCGTTTCTATTATCTCCAAATACACCAGATAATATTATGGGACTTGATATGCTAAAGCATTTTCGAGCAACTATACGCTGTGCCCCTGAAGGGGTGCGGGTTATTTTGAATGAGAACTACCCAGAAATTGAGAGATCGTGCCTCATGCAGGAGGCCGATGTGTTGGCTTCCCTTCCTAGCACTTTATGGGCTACTTCCGATACTGATGTGGGTCAAATGATTATTCCTCCTGTACGCATTACTGTAAAGGAGGGAGCGACTTTGCCTCGTGTTCCTCAGTACAAGACCTCCAGAGAAGGCGAAATAGCTTTAACACACATTGTGAATGATTTGATACTGGCAGGGGTGGTAGAGGAAGTTCCCTACAATGTTTGCAACAGTCCAATTCTTCCGATCCTAAAGAAAGATACAGATACTAAGATCTATCGTTTCATTATTGATTTAAGGGAAATTAATAAGATAGTTGTACCCCAGTATCCAGTAGTGTCTGACATTACCACCTTACTTACTTTGGTTCCACCCACATCTACTACATTTACGGTGATCGATTTGAAAAATGCTTTCTTTTCGATCCCCATTCATCCTGACAGTCGATACTTGTTCGGTTTTACACTGAATAATAAATCTTATAGATTTTGTCGAGTTCCTCAAGGTTACGCAGAAAGTCCTACCATTGACAGCCAGGCTTTGAAAAGACAGCTTGATTCTTTTGATTTGCAGTCTGGGGTGGCTCTTATCCAATATGTCGACGACATTTTGCTCGCGGCAGACACACAGGAGCAATGCGAGGAGAGTGCACTCTCCTTACTTTCTTTCCTTGCTAAACACAATCACAAGGTTTCACGAAAAAAGTTACAATATTGTAGACCAAAGGTGACCTACCTCGGTCATGTTTTGTCTAAGGAGGGACGTGCATTGACATCAGATCGAATTCAAGCAATTTTAGATACACCAGTCCCTTGCACTCAGAAGGATGTTCGCGCTTTTATAGGTTTGACGTCCTTTTGTAGGCAATGGATACTAGGATTTTCGTACATTGTAAAACCTTTGTTAGCATTGCTGTCCAAAACTGCACCAATCCCCCTTGAATGGACGGATGAATGTCAGAATGCTTTTGAGAAATTGAGACAAGCTCTTTGTTCTGCACCAGTGTTAGGTACACCAGATTATACAAAGCTCTTTACACTGTATGTACATGAGAAGGATGGGTGTGCATTGTCAGTCTTAGTACAGTTACACGGAGACAAACAGAGGCCTTGCGCATACTTTTCAGCGGTACTCGATCCTGTGGCTCGAGGACTGCCTGGATGCTTTCGAGCAGTTGCAGCAACAGCAGTAGCTATACGGCAGAGTGAGGGAATAGTCTTGTCGCACAAATTGTTGGTGTTAGTTCCCCATGCGGTAGATGCGCTATTGAACCAAACGAAAAGGCAGCATCTAACCAGTGCCCGTTTAACGGGATACGAGTTAACACTGTTGGCGCCACACATTACATTGAAGAGGTGCGCCACTCTGAACCCTGCTACTTTATTGCCATATCCTGTTACTGAGACCCAGGAGGAAGAACAACATGACTGTGTTTTTCTGACTGACGAACAAACAAAGGGTCGTGTTGATTTACAGGACACGCCACTTCCAAATGTAGACGGGGAACTGTGGGTTGATGGATCGTGTGTGAGATTGCCAGATGGTACGGCTTCCGCAGCCTATGCGATCACGACACTTAAAACAGTGGTAGAAACAGCACGAATACCGCAAAAATCGGCCCAAGCAGCTGAACTGATAGCCTTAACGAAAGCATGTGAGTTAAGTGCTGGTCTAAGTGTGAATATCTATACAGATAGCCGTTACGCTTTTGGAGTAGTGCACGATTTTGGCCTACTCTGGAAGGAACGAGGGTTTATGACCTCACACGGAACACACATCATGCATGGAGAGTTGGTATGTGACCTTCTGAATGCACTATTATGTCCAAAGAAGGTTGCGATAATCAAATATAGTGCACATAAGAAAGTGACAGACAAAATAGGGCAAGGAAATGCTTTTGCAGACCGCATAGCGAGAGAGACTGCCATGTTGCAAAATGACTCCCCTATGTATGTGGTGAGATCACAAGCTGAGCGATGGCATGATGCTAGAGAAGAAATTCTAGACATACAGAAGTCAGCATCTGAAGCAGAACTAGCAAACTGGGCAACAGAAGGAGTACTGGATGATGAGGGTTGTTGGAGAAGCAAAGACATGGAGAAATGGAAATTGCCTGCTGCTTACTTGCAAGCAATGGTTCAAATGACACATGGGCTGGCACATGTTGGAGCTCTTGCAATTACTAAATTGCTTACACGAGTTTGGGAGCATCCTGAGATTGCCAGCACAGCAGGAGAATAGTGCAAACCTGTCTGACATGCCTACAGTACAATCCTGCTAAAGGGACCTATACTCCTAAAGGAGGTTTCGTTCCACCTACTGCATCATTTGAAGTACTGCAAATGGATTACATCCAGCTTGAGCGCTGTAATAACCTTAAATATGTCCTAGTGGTGGTTTGTGCCTTCAGTAAATGGATTGAGGCCTACCCTACGAAGGATAATACAGCATTGACAACAGCTACGGTGTTACTCAAAGAGTATTTCCCGCGTTATGGTGTTTGTAAATTTTTGTGGAATGATAATGGTCCTCATTTCGTTGGGAAAGTAGTGGAGCATGTCCTGAAAGGATTGGGAATTAAGCAAAAATGTCATGCTGTATTCCATCCGCAGTCAGCAGGTCTGGTAGAGAGGTACAATGCGACTCTGAAGCTGAAGTTAGCGAAGATCGTGGCATCCACGTCTTTGAAATGGCCGGACGCTTTGCCTTTGGCATTGCTGTCTATTAGATCAGTGCCACATTCCCGATCTGGTCTCACACCCCATGAAGTGGTGTTCGGAAGGCCCATGAATATTTGGGGAGTTCCAAAGCCTCGTTTGATACATGATGTGCCTTGTATAATGATGAACGATTATTTGGCACGATTAACAAATGATTTACTTTCTATTCATTAACAGGTTCGAGAAGCGCTCCCCGACAATTCCATTGGAGAGAGTCACAATCTTCGTCCTGGCGATCATGTCATGATCCGAGTGTTTGAGAGATCCAGCAGTTTGGAGCCGAGGTGGCGTGGCCCTGAACAGGTACTGCTGGCAACGCGAACGGCTGTGAGCGTCACAAATAAGAAGCGGTGGATACATTCAACGCACTGCCGACGTGTTTCTCCGGATCTGGTGAACCCTACTGTGTTGTCTGACTACCGAGACATCTTGGACGCGGAGAGGAGCCCAGCTGTTACGTCTCATGAGTCGGAGGGAGCCTTCCCGGAGCACACTGTTTCTGGTGGAGTGAAGTACAATCTGCGGCCAAGGAAATAATATTTTTTGTATTTTTCGTGACCGTAACCGTTCCGAGGTTTGTGAAAACGGAAGCCGGGAATATCAAGGGGTGGGGATCAGTTCTGCCCAGTATAGCGACACCCGTCTTGAATCTCGGAGAAGAAACCAGCGGCATCCTCAGTTCTCAGCACTATATTTTTATTTTTTAGTTGGTTTTTGAGACTTTGTTCTTTGTACTATGGCACCTATGACATTGAGAAATAGAAGAATTTTGGGTGCAGTTCTTTTTGCTACGACAATAGTGGTAATTGCAGTAATAGCTTGGACTATAGAAAGACTGTTTCCTGCACGGCTATATTTACTGCCTACCACTCCAATTCCATCCGAACATTTCCATTTTACTTTGCCCTATCATGAAGAAAGACATAGACAGACTTACTTGAATAACAGTTTCATTCAAATTTTACACCATACACATAATATGACAAATACCTCCAATTGTTGGGTATGTGGGATGTTGCCTGGACATCAGAAGAAAGGAGGAACTCCGCTTATTCCTCTTCCTTTTTCTCACAATGGTTCGTGTAATGCTTGGTACACTCTTCTCTTTACCTTAAGATGGCCAACAAAAGGTGGACTACTTTTCCGATTGAACAAGGTCTGTTACAACGATTGAGATGGCTATCCACAAGCAGAAGGAACTAAATGTGAGTGGGAAGAATATCGACCGGACAATGTATCTACACCTCGTATCTTCACTAATCAGAGACTTACAAATATGTCTAGTTTACATGTGATTACAGTTATTGATACAAAAGCAGATCTTTACGTTAGAAATAAAGGAACAATTCCGGTAGGGAGGAGTGAATGCAATACTACTCTCACATTCGATACACCCAATGGTATTTCTTTTGTGGCCTCACGAAACACTTATTTTATTTGCGGTAATAAAGGTTATCATCGTCTTCCTCTTGGATGGTTAGGCACATGTTATATATCTTTTGTATTACCCCCTGTGTTTATTGCCCCGCCTATGTACCATAATGATTTTGTATTGTATCTCGATTTTTTATTGAATAGAGTTAAGAGACCATTGGACATTGATGACATTGACCAAACAGATACCTCACTACAACAATATGTGGATTTTAATTTAGGCCTGTTCTCTTTTGTTGGTGCTGCTTTAAACAGCAGGAAAATAAGGCGGCTAACACATGTTGTGGAAGCAGTTGCTAATGAAACTGCCTCTGCTTTAGGGAATATAACTGAAGAACTCCAGATTACAAGAATTGTTACGCTTCAGAACCGAATGGTTCTGGACGTAGTGCTAGCTGATCGTGGGGGTGCATGTCGTATCATCGGAAGTAGTTGTTGTGTTTATGTCCCTGATAATTCGCCATCTGTGTATGATGCCATTTCAAAATTGCACAAAATAGCTGCTGAAATTCACCCTGACAATGGTACTTGGACCTTTTCTGGTTGGTTTTGGACTCTGCTCAGTACATGGGGTTGGAAACTGTTAACGGTTCTATGCGTGATTATTGGAATATTCTTCTTCTGTTGTTTATGTATTCAATGTGGTCCTACCTTATGCTCTGTATGTATAACTGCCTGTATCCCATCCAAACGAGCTATTGCTAAAAATGTACAAATGAGTAATGCCGAAGTAATGAAAATTATGATCAATGATATTGACGATGAACATTCGGATTACTTCCATTATGAGGTAGCTTCAGCTAAATGCTAAAAGGGCCGTCTGTCGTAATTTGGCAGTACCTGAGTTAGCGTTTAGCGTATTTGGTGGTTTCCATTTTGTATGAACATGCGGCCTCGTGGTCAGCGTGCCCTTTCGTCCTTCCTCCATGCCAATGAACCTTTACCCTGCCCAGCAACAGGCTATTTTTAGCAATGGTCAGTCTCGCGCATGCGTACATCTGATCTCTGGACTAACGAGTGGTCACTCCTTAGGAATGTTCCCCAAACTGACCAGTGGTATTAAGCCCCTCCCACATACTGGCTGTGATCCAAAAATGTCCTTATATGTACCTAAACCTGTTCAAATGTATACCGCCTACCTTTTTATTGCTGTTAAACTGTATTAAAGAGGTCGCACACCGATGTTCGGTGTGATACTTCTTGCATTGCCGAAGGGTGCTGTAGGAATGTACCACCACCCCATGGGGTCCTAATAAACTTGTCTTTTGCATTTCCAGTTTCCGTGCCAATTTCCATTATATGGCGTTCGAGAGTTTTTGCAGAGTATGTAGGCCTGACAGAACCCGATACCTCACCTCAGAGGTGGATTAGTCGCTGGAGCTAGAAGCCCATTGGCAACTCGCACCCACACTCCTAACATCCCTAAATCTAGGCTTTAAGGGGCACCCCTGGTACCAGAACCTCAGTTCTGATCTGACTTGCAACAATGGACACAAAAGAGGCCCGAGTCTACGACTAAAGAAGCTGCACAAACCAATACTCTGCACCTGTGGCAGCCTTCCTGGAACTACAAGACAGTGACTCGTTCCGCACCAAAGACCAGTTCCTCCAGACAGTGGGACCCCTCTGAGAGCCAAAGGCAACTTCAGACTCAGATGAACTAGTATCAGTAGTCCCCTGCAGTCCAGAGGTAAAAACTCAGTATGAGAAACAAAGAATCGCTGGCCATGGGCACTCTTGTGGCTGTTGCTTCAACGGGAGTCATCCCCTCAATTCAACTAACAACCCTATTGCCTTACATTGGTGTTCAGCAGTGTGGATCAGGACTTGTGTTTTTGCAGTGCTATACAGTGATATTTGTTGAACACAAAAATCCCCGATAAATAATTTGACACCAGAGTTGACCTGTTTATAAAAACCCCTGTTAGGTTTCTTGGCAGTTTTCTTCTTTTTCTACATTTAAGTGTCTTACCTTCTTCTTTCCAACACAGAGATGCATATGTTCAACTTTGACATACTCAGCAGGGCTTAGCTCCGGAAGCTTTGCAAACAGAAGGGGCTAAAGGCAAACAAAAGGCTATCAAACTGGTTCTTCGTGTAGCCCTCAGAGTCTTTGAGGAATTGCAGAGGTGGCACTCCACTGCAAATGATGATGGGGAGGCAGGAACCCATTTGGAGGATGCTGAGGAGTTTGAGGACCCAGTCCTGGTTCCTGAGCTGCATTGAGAGGCAAACTCAATCCATGTAGATGCCCAGAATGGGACAAGGAGACGTGTATCTGCCAGGGGCCTGTCCCTAGAGGAGCTGGAACACAGGAAGGCAGAGAGGGAGCTCAAAACTTCAGCTAGCCAAAATGTGTCAGGAAGCAGTAGAGGATGGCCAAGGAGAGAATGGCCCATGAGCCCGGACTCAGGGAGCTGAACATACGAGCCAAACAATCAGAGCCCATCAATTCTGGTGGCATCATGCCAACAGTGTCTACTGGAGAGGTGAGGGTCTGCATACCACAATACCTGGTGCTCAATTATGTGGTGAGGGATGATATTCACAAGTGTGTTTCTGCATAGGAGGTAGCTCTGATCATACAAAAGATTCTAGAAGAGTACTGAGGGAGTAGGTTATGGAAACATATGCAGGATCCTGCCCCAGCTCTCCCTCATGCATCACCCTTGCTTCTGCTCTTCTCCTGTCAATCAGTGTACCTTGTTCTATTTAGCTTTTCTCCTTGATTTCTCCCATGTTTCCTTGCTGCCTTGTCCTGTTGTTCCCCTGTTCCTCATTGCTTGTTCCCCTGTTTTATCCTTTTTCTGCTCTGGGCTATATTTTCCTCCCTTTCTTGATTGTTTGTCCCTTGTTCTTCCCTCATTTTTCTGCTTTTGTCTTTATTTTTCCTCCTTTTTTAATTGCTTTTCTCCTTATCTATCCCTTGTTTTTGCTCTTTTCCTGTTCACTTCTGCTCGCATGGCCGCCTGGCTCCCGCCTGCCGCCCTTTTTCCTGCCTCCACCTAGCCCTACCCACCACCTTCCCGTGCTCCTCACTCCTCCCAGGACCTACTTAATGGAGGCCATAGCGGGACCACAATGTGGGCACGCTGCTGGCGTGCCAAAGGCATGTCCATCGTGCCTGGACCGGGCCCAGCGCCAGAAACCCTGGTCCTTGGCCTACCCACAGATACGCCGGTGCTGTCCTCAGCGCCCTAAACACTCAATCAATCAATCAATCCATCAAGAATTTATAAAGTGCGCTACTCACCCATGAGGGTCTCAAGGTGCTGGGGTAGGGGCTGGGGGGCTGCAGCTTCGGTTCAGTCAAAGAGCCAGTTCTTGAGGTTCTTCCTGAAAGTGTGTAGGGTGGGGGAGCATCTGATGTTGACAGGGAGCTCATTCCAGGCTTTGGCTGTGACGTAGAAGAAAGCTCTTCCACCTGCTTTGGTTCTGCAAATGCAGGAGGGGTCTCTGTGAGGGTCAGCTCTGCGAGGTGAAGGTTTCTCTTGGGTACGTGTAAGGAGACTTCCTCGTTGAGGTATTTGGGACCGATGTTGTGATGGGATTTGTAGGCGTGGGTGAGCAGTTTAAAGGTTACTCTCTTCTCAACAGGGAGCGAGTGGAGGTCACGTAGGTGTTGGGTCATGTGTTTGTGCCGTGGGGTTCCATGGATGAGTCTGGCTGCGTCGTTCTGGATCATTTGGAGCTTGTTGGAGAAGAGTTTTGTTGATTCCGGCGTAGAGGGCGTTGCTGTAATCCAGTCTGCTGGTTTCGAGAGTGTGGGTGATGGGTTTTTTTAAGGTCTTGAGGAGGATCCAAAGGCAATTGAAGCTGGTAGTGGCGATGGAATTGATCTGGTGGGTCATGGAGAGGGAGGAGTTGAATATGATGCTGTTATGATCTTTTCCTCCTGAGAATGTTATGTAGGAATGATCACCATGTATTCCATGATGATTCTCATATTTTGATTCTGTTACGTTGTGGATTCCACTTAGAACCTGATCTGGCAGTTGTGCCTGGATCGATGTCCGTGAGGGTTGTGTTATGAACTACTTGAATAAATCTTACCTTTTCAACATTTGACTTGAAGAATCTTCCTTAAAACACTGGCGACGAGTTGAAGAGGAAAAAGAATCAACCCTACAAAACATTTTTAACTGAAACGCACCTACGCGCAAGATGAAGAACTCACCTTCCTATTTCTTCATCTGAAATTAATTGAGGCGACGACGGGAGGCGTATCATCTGCATAGATGTAGTATGGACGTAAGGAATAACCTTCAATAAGCTGCAAGTATCCGTGTTGGAGTGTGCATGGAGTGCTGACCTCCGATCCTTTCCCTGCACATGTTCACAGCTTGATTTTCATGGAGGATGTGATGACGTATGTGTTACGCCTGCCAGTCCTCCGATCGGATCGCGCTGTCCATTTAGACACGCATGCGCGAAGAGAAAGGGCTAGAGCCAAAAGCCTGACCTCCCTGCAGTGCTTTGCGTTCTACCGTTTCTGTGTTTCTGTGCAGACACATCATGTCCTTTGAAGCCGTTTCCGGTTGTTTCGGAGCCGTTCTCGTTCAGACTCTTTCAGTTTGCGGAAGCCCGTTCCTGATCCTGTTATATTAGCCGGCCGCCGTTTACACGGTCCTCGGCTGCCCATTTCTTCACACCCTTCACAGCCCCTGAATCCCTACGCTGTTTTGAGTCCTAGTGGGTCGTCCGTTTATCACCTGCATTGCGGACGGAACCAGGTTCAAAGACTTCCTCCATCCTGAGTCGGCTAACTTCTTACCATAACCGAGGGGGTCCTAGGCTTGTGTATTTGCTGTTCCGCCCGTCGGCCGGACATTTCTTTGTTCCGCCGGCCGACCGGACTTGCAGAGCACTGGCATGGGACCGTCCTGAGGCATTGTGGGAGTTGTGGTCCATCAGGACTGTTATCCTTTTCCTTTTTGTTATTTATTTCTTTTGGACTCACGGGTGATTATCGGAGACTGGCAACCGTCACAGAGCATGGGCAAGAAGAACGGGTAAAGCGCTATTAGTGCCCTTTTATTATCATTACCCTATATTTAGATAGTGAGGTCTTATATGAGAATTGTTATATTTCAGATGAGACATATATCATTCGCATTGCCGTACATCTGGACAGTCATGGTCCCTACTAATAGTACAGCTTGGTAAGAGAATACTGTTTATTGTCATTATAAACTGCCTATAGCTATCAAGAGGTAATAGTAATGTATTGTTGTAGATAAGACATCACATCCCCACCTACCAGCTGAATCAGTTTTGCGACGTATTCAATTTACCGAAATACAAAAGAATCACTGTTTTATAGGTAAGCTACAGCATAGAGGCTCATGTTTTGTTATCTGATTATTGTTACATTGCATTAACCTAACCCATTCCTTTTAACGTCAGTCTACACCCTGAGGGATACCAGCCCGAAGAGTCCTGTTTTCTTCCCCGCCTTTCCTTGTGTTGTTCCCTCCTTTCCCTCCATACCCCATTGTGTTCTAGTGCTTGATAGACGCAATAGGTGCAGGGGGGAAGGGTTGGGCTTGTCGGCAGTTCCTGGCACTCCTGTGGAAACGACGTCTGGATCATTACAGTATGTTGGATTCAACTGTCACTCCATGTGCATGGTGGGAATGATCAACTAGACCGAACCGAATCATCTTTACTAAACGAGGCTGTTTCCTGGGATTCTTTTCAACGCGCTGTAACATATTGACGTGTGTCACTCCAAGTGCATGGTGGGAGTGAACAACTAGACTGAATCGTTTCCTGAGATTCGTTTCAACACGTTGTGACGTATTGACGTGATTGAAGTTGACATCCATTTGAATTCACCTGTTCTCAGCGTACTGACATAATTGACGAAGGCAACCATTTTCTCTTACTATTTTTCGTCAGTTTTGTCAGTTTCTTCAGTATATCGTGTCGATCGCATTTGTCACTCAGTTAATTCAGCTTTTCCATAGCAATTGTTCTTCCGGAAGTTAACTGTTAACTGAGCTATTTACGCTAGAACATTAACTTGTTCAGATACTGGATTATTTTGATAACTACATATTTCAGGGTTTTGAGACTGTTGTGTACGCTGTGATAGGTGTGTGCAAAAATCCTAGGCAGTTATAAATCCTAGACAACAAGTAATGGAGTCCACCAATGACTAGGAACAGGCGTGCAAAAAATACATAATCATACGTAAAGTACAGGCATATTTTTAATAACCATAATAAAAAATTCATATATAAAAGAGACTGACATTGTACAGATCATCATATTTTCGCTCTGTTGTGGCGTTACTCGGTTTTTCGTCCTTCCATATACATCTTTATTTATATTTTGTGGGCTCCATTATACATTTTAACTAATATAGTTATTTTGGTACTAGCCAGTATCTGCTTGACCCAAAAGGATATCGTTTGGTTTACAATTGTTTTTAAAAATGTCGAGCTAGTCCTTTTCACAGATCGTGCATCTAGGAAAATAGATTCAATAGAGTGAAATCACCCCCTCCTTATACCGAGTTTCCCGGTATGGCGTTTCCCCGCCTTACCAGGAAAAACACCTTAATAGATCAATAATAGATATATATTTGACTATGATTATATTCTCCGGTAATCGCGATTGTTCTTCTCAATCTTATAGCCATTATCCTGCCAAAAATACAGATTAAAAACGACTGCAACGCTACGTGGACCGTTCTTTGAATATACCTATAGAAGCGACAATACCTTCTGCTTTTATCTCGTGAGGTATCTGACGCTTTTATCATCTCAATTATTAGGTCCTTCTTAGAATCGCCAGAGAGTCATCCCTGAATATATATCTCCTCTTCTTTTCTTTTCACAGAACCAACAATTTTATCAAACCCCATTCCCCCATCCACCTTATATCCATGGACATCATTTACATGGTTTACCTATCATCAGAAGGTAAATATCTCTCTATTTTTTTTATTTTTTGTGGATTAGACACATAGCACTCAGCTTTACATCCCTAGGATCCATAAAATGTAATGATTTCTATTATGTTTTTCAGTTACCGATATTCAGTAATGCGAATCATTACAGATATCTGTGAAAATTAAATCTGCGCCCATGCAAGAATCCTTTCAACAGGTACTATTAATTCTAATTGTTGTATCCTTCACAGTTTGGACCTGCCCCTTTTACATTTAGATGTGCTTTTCGCACCAGACGACCCTAGCAGTCTTTGGGTATACATAGAACTGGTCACATCATGAATTAGACACATAGTTCTAAAATTAAATCTGCGCCCATCCAAGAATCTTTTCAACAGGTAATATTTCCAATTGTTGTATTCTTCACAGTTTGGACCTGCCCCTTTTACATTTAGATGTGCTTTTCGCACCAGATGACCCTAGCAGTCTTTGGGTATACATAGAACTGGTCACATCATGAATTAAACACACAGTTCTAAAACCACTTTTTTAGTTTCCTTTGCAGTTGCATGGTGCTATTGTATTCATCTGACGTATCGTAGTTTTTGCATCAAACCATCTTAATGCTGTATTTTATTACATATGTTGTCTCTATATACATGTTCTTTCAGATACTTGTTTGATCATCGCTCCATGTGGAAACATTAGAAAAATTGAAGGTTGTTTCTGTTACATCGTGTAAGTTTCCATTGATTCATGTGAATGTCTATATGCCATTAGTTGTCTCTCTCATCCAGTTAAGAGTTCATATAGGCTAGAGAAAGAAAGTAAATGTATTTACATTTTTTTGAGTACTATACAATCCCCCTTCTGAATTATGTATATCATATGAATAACTAGACAAAAAGTGAAAATACTGGTTCCTCTAATGTTAGGTTGGCGGCAAAGTCATAGGAAAGATATGTTCGTTATTTTTTAGTGTTGTATGGAAATGTTAGCTAGTTTTAATATTTTTATTAATATGTAATAATAATAACTTTTCAAATATGTAATTGCAGATGGTTATATGTGACTCCTGAAGAAGGCGTTTTCGCCGAAACGCGCGTCAAGTTATTCTTCTTCAATTGGTTTCAGAGACTTAGCAACCATCAATTGTGGTGTAACTTTTAATTGTGTGTTATTATGTACAACAAGTGTATATAATACTTTTTAATTTTGTATTGTTATGTGATCTGTACAATGTCAGTCTCTTTTATATAGGAATTTTTTATTATGGTTATTAAAAATATGTCTGTACTTTACGTATGATTATGTATTTTTTGCACGCCTGTTCCTAGTCATTGGTGGACTCCATTACTTGTTGTCTAGGATTTATAACTGCCTAGGATTTTTGCACACACTTGTTTTTCCCTGCCCTAGGAGTTCTTCGTATTTACTACCCAGGGGGTCCTTGTTTCTCTCACATAGTGTACGCTGTGATACACACACAATTGACTTTGTATGAAACAAGCATCATCAAACGACAAGCTTACAGTGCACACAGTGATGCACATACTATATTAACAAGGCTATTCACAAACATTATGTAATGTTTATTGTTTACTTATCTCAGGCATTATTACATGTACTATCTTTATTATCTGATAGAGATAATATTTTTAATTTCTTTATATATTTTTAAATTACAATGTCGACTTCTTCTGAACCACCACATTTTTTGTCGGAGAAAGGTGTGCCTGTTTTGCCATGGAAGAGATGGAAACACATTTTCGACTCTTATCTCATAGCCATAGGTGGAGAAAAGTTTTCTGCATGTCGCAAACAAGCAATTCTTTTGCATAATTTAGGTATTGAAGGGAGGTGTATCTATGAAAGTCTTGATCTGATTGAAATTGGGAATGTAGGGGGTGAACCTTGTAATGTATATGATATGTCTGTTTTAATGCTTGAGAAACATTTTGGTTCACATATTAATGTGGTTTTAGAACGTTATACATTTTTTTCTAGAACACAAGGAAAGACTGAGAAAATGTCAAGCTATGTAGCTGCTCTTAAAACGCTAGCTAGAACGTGTGAGTTTAGAGCAACTTAATGCCTCTCTGATCAGACATCAAATAGTTAGGTGTTCAAATAATACCAAAGTGAAAGGAAAGTTATTGAGCAAAAATCCTAATTTAAAAGACGCAATTGCAATTATTGAAGGTATGAAAAACACTAATATTTGGGTACAAGAAATGCAGAATGAAAGAGTACGGATAGTTCTACTAAAGAAAATGCTTCTTCTACGGAGTCAACAGTCAATGAAGTTTTTAGGATAGATAAACAAGTCAACAAAGATAATGAAAAGACTCCATCTCTTGCAAATAATGACATAGACATTTTGATAAGAAAAAGTTTACTCAGAATGATACTAGGAATAGTAAACCAAAATGTTTCAGGTGCGGAAGTGAGGGACATTGGACAAACAGTCCAGGATGTTTTGCGAGATTTGCTTACTGTAAAAATTGTGGCAAAAAAGGGCATTACGCTAGAGTATGTCGTGGACCAAAACAACTGAATGTACATTTTTTGTCTGAAGAAACAAGAATTGTTTCTAGTATATGTGATGATGGCATTGTAGATGCTGATCCTTTCAGATATGCCTAAGTGTGAGATTATTGTTGGTGGGAAAAAATATCTGTCCTAGCAGATTCTGGATCACCTCATACAATGATTGGTGATAAAAATTGGGAAACTACATTTGGTGATGAGAACATTGATCTTTTACCTTCCCTGTGGGATATGGAGGTGTGAAGATTGATGTATTGGGTTATTGTGTTAAGAAAATCCAATTTGGTGATCGTGAGACTGTAGGTAAGATCTACGTAGCAAAGAGGGGTGACAATCTCCTAGGATGGAGACACCAGGGCTATATGGGAATTACACTCAATCCTAACAGTACACAAAAAGTAATGTTGTTATCTAAGGAAGATCTGCCTGAGGATATTTGTAAAAAACACAGTTGATGGACAGAATGTAGAACAATGTCATACATTCACCCCAGTACAAGGATCTGGGCCTAAATCCATCGTTTTTTTTCACTCCACACCACCCTGGGTTAGACACTGTCTTCCCTGGACCGGAAACAAGCATCCTGGGACCGGTTTCGGATTCATAATCCTCATCAGCCAGGCTATCTTGAATCCAGTGGCCAAGTGAGCAAGGGACTCACGTCTGAGCATACCCTGCCACACTTAGGGCGAACAAAGCGATACAAAAGGGATGATGGACGGAGCGTTTGAGCAAATCAAACACTCACCCCCAGTCCACTGATCTGGGTTTAATCCATCAGCATTCTTTAGCTCACTCAGCCACCCCAGTTCAGACATGGCCATATGCAAATCAGCTCTGACCCTGTGCCTCATGGGAACAGTCCAGTCCGAACTACCAAGCCATGTCTTTCCCAGACCGGAATCAAGCATCCAAGGACCGGTGGCCATGTCTGCACTGGGGTGGCTTGGTGAGCAAAATAACGTTGGATTAAACCCAGATCTGTGACTGGGGGTTAATGTTTTGCCATTGTGCAACATTCCGTCCATCATCTTATGTGTTTTGCTGTTCACCCTATGTGGGAAGGGTATGCCCAGACGTGGGTCCCCTGCTCACTAAGCCACTGGAGTCAAGCTATCCTGGCTGAAGACGGCTGATAGCCAGAAACCGGTCCTAGGATGCTTGATTCCGGTCCAGGGAAGACATGGCTTGGCAGTTCGGGCTGGACTGTTCCCACGAGGCACAGGGTCAAGACTGATGTGCATATGGCCATGTCTGCACTGGGGTGGCTTGGTGAGCAAAATACCATTGGATTAAACCCAGATCTGTGACTGGGGGTGAATGTTTTGCCATTGTGCAACATTCCGTCCATCATCTTGTGTGTTTTGCTGAGGATATTTGTAAAGATTTTCCAAATGTATTTAGTGATGGTCTTGGCCTGTTAAAGAATTTTGAACATAAAATTATTTTGAAGAGTGGTGCAACACCTTTTGTAGCCAAGGTAAAAAAAGTCCCAATTATGATGATGGCGCCTTTAGAACGTGAGATTAAAAAACTTAAAGATAAGTGTGTTATTGAGGAGATTGAAAGCTCTGAGTCATTGGCTCCGAAGGATGGTGGAAAGGAGATTTGTCTGTGTGCTGATTTAAGAGGGTTAAACAAATGTATTTGGGTTGACAGACAACCTTTACCAAACATCAATGAGACTCTTACCCTTATTAAGGGCCCTAAAATTGTCAGTGTGATGGATCTGTCCTCAGGTTACCACCAGGTTAGTTTACATCCAGAATCTAATCATTTGACTTCATTTGTCACCCCTATTGGGGCGTTTCAATTTGTGAGAATGCCATTTGGACTTGCGTCTGCTGCGGCATGTTTTCAAAGGGTTATGAAGCAAGTGTTGCATGGTTTAGACAAAATATTGTTTTTTCAAGACGATATATTGGTTCATGGTAAGGATTTTAAAGAACATGATGAAATCTTATGGAAAGGGCTGAGTAGACTACAGTCTGCTGGTTTAGTGATTAAAAAAGAAAAGTGTAAGTTCAGAGTTACCTCAGGGACTTATCTTGGTCACACAATTTCTGCAGAAGGTATCAGTCCTAAATTGGAGTTGGCTAAGAGTAGAAGTGAGGCTCCAAAACCTGATAACAAGGATCTGGTGCGTTCTTTTATTAGATCAGCTGAGTTCTGCTCAAAATTTATAAAAAAAATTTGCTTCTGTTTCTCAGCCTTTAAGATCATTATTTAAGAAAGGTTCTTAATTTATTTGGTCAGATGAGTGTGAGGAATCTTCCAGTCATATAAAGACTTGTATTTCAAAGTTACCCACTTTAGGAAATTTTGATGTAACAAAAAAACTGTTTTATCTACAGATGCGAGTATTTCTGGATTAGGTGCAGTGCTTTCTCAGATTGTTAATGGAGAGTTGAAAGTTGTTGCATTTGCCTCCCGTGCTTTAAGGGGTGCGGATGAAAGATATTCCGTGATTGAACGGGAAGCACTAGCCGTGTTTTGGGGAATTTTTCATTTTACATTTTATTTATGGGGATTACCTTTTACAGTAAGATCTGATCATAAACCTGTTTCAAAAAATGTGTACTTTTACAGAATTAGACAATCTTTCTCCGAGGATCTCTAGTTGGGTGGATGGTTTTTACGATTACAATTTTGTGGTTGAGTTTGTACCTGGTGCAAAAAACTGTTTGGCAGATTGCATGTGAAGACTACCCATACAGTCTGAGGTCATTAATGTTGATGCCATTTCCATAAATTGGATTTGTGAATCAGCTTTAGATGACAAAGAATGGAGTCATGCCAATGTGAATGACTCTGATTTTAACATTTTAAGAGACTTTATTGTGAAAGGATGGCCAGATAAGAAGATTTTGTCTTCCTCTATGTGTTGTTATTTTGGAGTGAAAGATGAGCTATGTATCTTGAATGATAAAATACTCAAAGGGAAACGTTTGATTGCTCCTAATCAAATGTTTGCTCCTACATGTTTAAGAGAAAAATTGATTAATTTGCCTCATGAGTCCATTTGGGCCATGACAAAACAAAAGCAAGACTTTGTGAATGGTATTGGTCGCCAAGTATGGACCAAGAGGTTGAAGATGTTGTTAAGGATTGTTGGCAGTGTGCCAACAATGATAAATCTAAAAAAACTTTTGCTGCACCAATTTCACCTGTAGAAGTACCTCCTGAACCATGGATAAAGCTAGGTTTAGATATTGCTGGTCCATTTGAATTACTTAACCATAGTGAACGTTTTGTAATCTTGCTGGTAGATTATACTTCAAAATGGGTAGTAACAAAATGTGTACCAGTAGCTAATACCAGGAGTGTAATTGATTTCCTTAAAGAGGAATTTTCAAGAGAAGGAATTCCTAAAACTATTATCACTGATAATGATTCGCAATTTGTCTCAGAGGAGATAGAACAATTTCTGTCTGGTTTAGCCATTAATCATTTCAAAACTGCACTTTATTCTCCACAGGCTAATGGTCTGGCTGAGAGATGAATAAAATTGTCAAATCTTGTGCTCTTGGGAGCAGCAGCAGCACAGTGCATCGAATCAGGAGAGGTGCTGGAGCGGCGGCGGGCTGGCGGTGAATCCGAGCTGGAGCAGAAGTCGAGGCAGAGAGTCCGAGGTCCGAGCGCCGTACCCTGTGCCCTGAGAGAGAGTCGCACTGGTGTCAAGCATACGACCCAGGCACCCGGCTCTCGGTACGCGGAACACAACATACCGCGCACAGCCTACAGCACCTGGTGCACCGGGAGGTCCAGAGGCCGACGGCCCTGTTGCCTGCGGGGGGGGGGCGTTGGAGGAGTGAGCGGCGGAGGAGTGAGCAGGCGGCATGAGCAAGGAGGATCGTGAGGCCCGCAGCCCGCAGTCCGGCAGCCTCGCCTTCCTCCACTTGCTGCACCTCGAGACACGAGCGAGACATGAGCCAGGCCAGGCCAAGCTGCACCCGGTGAGTGTGCTCCCTCCTGCGTTTGCGCTCCTTTCGTCCCCTGCTGCCAGGCATTGCCATTAAAGTTTTTGGGATACAATTTGAATTTTCTACCGTCTACACAGAGCTCACTGTTTGCCCATAAGAAAGGTGGTCTTGCCATTACAGTGCGTTATCAGCGATAACGGAAGCAGTTCCATTAGTTTACAACATAGCCGCCCCAAACGCAATACAAGTACTACGACTGTCACTCCGTGAGCAAGAAATAAAAGAGGATATAATTCTAATAAACCTCTATTTGCATCCCAGGGAGAAAATGAAGGGAGCACAACAGCTGAAGGAAGAACTCGTAAAACTGATAAAAAACGAGAAAACTAACAGCATAATCGTCACAGGGGACTTCAACCTAAATATGCTTAGGATCTCGGCCCCGGAAACCACCGACGAGGAGGATCCGTTTGCTTGGGAGCAAAACCGTCAAGACTGTACTTCAGGAGGCAGAAGCACAAAAACAGCCAGGAGCCTGTTGGCTAAACTAGAAGAGCTGGGCTTCAAGGCACTTAACGGCAGATTTTCAGGCGACCGACCACAATCCGCAACATTCCACAGTACATTGGCAAGCTCCACAATTGATTTTACATTCTTCTCCCACAGTTTGTACCACAGGGTAAGAGAGTTTCACATCTGTCTGATGGACTACAGCGACCACCTGCCCCAGGAAACAACGATAGATACACCGAAAATACCAAGCCCGCCAGACGCCAGCAAACTAGGCTTGGACTTCACAATAAATGAAAGACGGATAAAGTGCAAAATCATCGACCCACAAAACCTCTTAGCGCAAGCTAAACAAGCTCTTGTTGAGGCACAATCCACATCCCCAAATCTAATTATATGCTGGGAGTTATTCACAAAAAAAATGAGAGACACAGCTGAAAGAAATGGGCACACAAAGCCAGATGGAAAGGGCCGCACCGCGACACGGATGTATGACGTTACAACGCATACTTTTACTCCGCATACCATTACAACGCGGTATTTACAACGAATACCGTTACAACGCATAGCGCTTTGGGGTGCTGGATAGTGGTAAGTATAATTTACTATTCTAACTCCAGTCCCCGTGGACCCTAGGGAAGGTGTTGGATAGTAAATTAAACTTACCTCTTATCCTAGAGCGCCCCCCAGCGCAATGCGTTGTAATGTCATGCGTTGTAATGCCCGCGTTGTAATGGTAGTGCGGAGTAAAAGTTGCGTCGTAACGGGTGTATACCCCGCGACACACAAGAGCAATTATAATTTCAGAAAGGACATCAGGCTAAAAAGGCTGAAGACTCAGATCAATCACACCCTGCGAAGAGTAAAAACAGACCCCACTGCCTGCCAAGCGCTGGGACAGCTAAAAGGCAACCACAGGAAACTAATATGGCAACTAAGAAAGGACGCAGACGAGGCCTTTTGGGGGGAAAACTCCTACATGATGCCAAAACAAATAACAGCACACAGTTTTGGCAAAAGATCAATAGTGTGATCAATGAGCAAAGCAAGGGGATCGAATCCCACGTGACGGAAAAGGCCTGGACAACTTATATTAGCACACACTTCAGCGACACCCAAGAATCGCGGAAAGAAACTGGCATGCTAATATCAGGAGCAAAAAACATATGTCCCCACACAAAGAAACCTCCATAAGTGACAGGGAACTACTAATCACGAAGTTACAAATAATCAACAGAATCTCGAAAGGGAGAACAGATGGAGCCCCTGGCCCAAATGGCATACCCCCAATCATATTCAAACAAGAACCAGAATACTGGGCCACTGCCTTCAAACCCATGTTTGTAAAAAATGGCAGACCTCAACAATTCCACAATCATGGAGGGGAGGAATAATTTCACCAATATTCAAAAAAAATGATAGAAAAGACCCTAGAAGCTACTGGTTAATAGCCTTACTAGATAACGAGGCAAAGTACTATGCGGGCCTCTTACTTCAGGAGCTGACATCGTGGGCGGAAGAAACATCAGCAATCCCATTCAATAAAACCGGCTTCAGGAAAAACATGGGGACGACCATAAATATGTTAGCCTTGTCACTTCTGATTGATTCAGCGCTAGAGGGAAAACCGCCCCTATACCTGTGTTATATCGATTACAGCTCCGCCTTCGATCACGTAAACAGAAATCTGCGGTGGCAAAAACTAAAGAGAATGAAAATTCCTTCAACACTGCTGAATCAACTAATCCTCCTGCACAGCGACACGTGGGTCCAGGTTAAACTAGGAACCAGGGACTTCTTAACTAAGAAAATCCCAACCAGCACAGGAGTAAACCAAGGATGCGTGTTAGCGCCAATTTTATGTAACTTCTTTATGGCCGCACTATCAACCACACTAAATGAAAACAACTCACACGCACTAAATGCGGGGGCACCCAGCTGTCTAATCTATTCTACGCGGACGATTTGGTGCTAATCAGCCGGACTCCGATTGGCTTACAGCGGCTCCTCGACATCACCTCGCAATACTCCAAAACAAATAAACTCAGTATCAACTACAACAAAACAAAAGTCATGTGCCTTAACCATCGCAAAAAGACATCAACATTTAGCTGGTACTTGGACACAATGAAATTGGAAGTTACAAACAAATATCGTTACCTGGGAATGACTATAGATCACAGCGGGAGCTTTACACCACAGTGCGAGGAGATAAAAAAGAGAGGCTTAATGACAGCTGTATCTCTAAGGAATCTGAAAAACAAGATCCCTGGTCCAAACTTCTCCCCACTACTAAAACTGATCCAAGCTAAATTGATACCAGCTATTACATACAGAAGCAAAGCAATGAGAGGCAGGGACGCCGGAACATTAGAAGGAGTAATAACAAGAGCGATGCGGATGATGTTTGGCCTCCCGAGGTACACTTCTCCGGCGCAGATCCGACTCGAATTTGGGTTGGCAAAGGAAGAGCTTGCACGCAAGGGAGCATACTTCAAAAGCTGGTACAAAATCAGTAGGGGAGAGGTAAACACCCTCAACACACTCCTCTGGAAAGACCTACAAAGTAAAGATAACAGCCCAGCAAGTCTTTTTATGGAGGACGCAATAAAACAACTGGGGGTGCAACAATTGTGGGATCTGCAAGGGAACCTGGCAGGCTTTAAAAAATCAGTAAACAGCATGGTCAGGAAAGAATCTCTCCTACAAGACAAAGCTTAACTAACGGAGCAAGCACATGGCTGGCTAACTGTACAAACTTACAATAAACTCACACCACAGACATATCTTTTGACCAGCTTCACCAAAAAAACAAAAGAGGAATTCCTAAAACATCAGCTAGGAGTAATGCACTCAGCAGACCACATGGCCCCTTGGCTGCGTCCCCCAAAACCAGCAAAATGCCGCCTGTTATGTTATGTTATGTTATGTTATAGTGGCTTTTATAGAGCGCACGGCTACTCAAAAAGAGTGTCCCGGCGCTTTTAATTAACAAGGCTGCAGTGAGACTAACATAACACATTAAAAAGAGAATAACAGATACACAATAAAAAAATAAACACAGAGGGCCTACTGGGAGAATAACCACGTTTTAAGGTCCTTTCTGAAGGCTAATAAACTAGATGCTCCCCGAAGAGACAGGGGCAAAGAGTTCCACAGTTGGGGCGCCAGTAAACCAAATGAGCGGCCTCCCAGGCGTGCACGCTTTACTCGTGGAACGGTCGCCAGAAGTAAGGATTCTGACCTCAGGGAGCGCGCCGGTTGGTAAAAGGTGAGTCTCCTCTGGAGATACTTAGCCCCCGTCGCATAAAGCGCTTTGTACGTCAGAGTCAAGGTCTTAAAGGCGATCCGCTTACGGATTGGCAGCCAGTGCAAGGTCTGTAGCAGAACCGTGGCACTGGCCCGTCTGTTCAATCCATAGATTGCACGCGCCGCAGCATTCTGCACAACTTGCAGCCGCTGTAACAGGTATTCTGGCAGGCCCAGGTATAGAACGTTGGAATAATCCAACCTGGAACCTATCAGGGCCTGCACAGTCAGCCTCCTGTGCTCCTCCGATAGTAGGGGAAGAAACCTCCGTAGCATCTTCAGGAGGCCGAAACACATACCCGACACTCCGAGGATCTGGGCCTTCATTGTTAGCCCCGTGTCCATCTTCACACCCAAGTTCTTAGCCCATTGGGATGAACACGAAGGGGGGGCCATGTTAATGGGCCACCAGGCCTGCCACTCTGGTTTCACATCACACCCGAAAAAGAGTACCTCAGACTTATCGGGATTGCACTTGAGGCTGTGTAGATGGAACCATTGAAACACAGCCTCAAGGCAATCCCGGATACTCTCCCCCTCAAAGTCCACTCCTCTCTTACACGAGAAGAGGAGCTGGGTATCGTCGGCGTACGATACGATCCGGGCCCCGAAAGACTCCGCCAAAGCCGCCAGAGGGGTCATGAAGATATTAAAGAGGGTCGGGCTCAAAATAGAGCCCTGAGGGACCCCGACTCCCAAAGGCGGCATCACGGCGGAATCTGGAGCGGCCCAGACCGTTTGCCGGCGGCCAGCTAGAAAAGAAGAAAACCAGCTGAGCACCGTTCCCCGAAGTCCTATCTCATGAAGTCTTGTGAGAAGACCATCATGGGGAACGGTGTCAAAAGCCGCCGACAAGTCCAACATCACCAGCATGGCTTTACCCCCTGAATCCAACGTCTCCTTGATTGTTTCGGAGACCTCGAGGAGCGCGGTCTCCGTACTAAGACCCGGGCGAAAACCTGACTGGGTGGCATGCAGAATCTCGTTCGACTCTAAAAAGTTGGAGAGCACCGTCTGCACGTGCTTCTCAACAACCTTCGTCAGAGCCGGCAGCAGAGAGATAGGCCGATAGTTGACAGGGGCCTTAGGGTCCAGGCCAGGCTTCTTAAGCAGCGGGATGACCATCGCCTGCTTCCAAGCCTGCGGAACCACTCCCTGGCTCAACGAGAGATTCAGCAGCGGATTAACCAAGGGATTAATAACCTCAGCCAGTTTCGCCAGAATCTTAGCAGGGCAAGGATCCAGGGGCGAGCCGGACTTCAAATTGCTCAGAAGTGCTGTGCGGGAACCATGAGGAAAACATCGTACACCTCATCACTATCTGCAAGGAGCTGCAGCAAGACCGCAGGAACCTGTTGAGACCCCTATTTAATAACAAGCATTTGCAATGCAATAGGTCTCGCATTAGGAAAGTTTGAGCTATTGGTATTGTAAATGACACATTCATTTTTTTATTTATGTGTTGGTTATGATAATAGCTAAATTAATAGCTTTGTCATTTACAATGCCAATAGTTTTAACTTTCGCAAATGTGACACCTATAGCATTTGTAATGCAATATGTGTTGTATGCAGCCAACAGTGACTTGGCTGATGCCGCCCACAACAAACTGGACACATCAAGCCAGAACCGGCAACATCATAACATTTTCCCAAATAAGTCTGCTCAGTGAAACAAATGGAGCAGGGCCTCAGTGAGCTGATAAAATTCTATTATTTAAGTTACCCGGTAATTGTCATGTTGGAAAGTGCCAAATAAACTAATATTTCCTTAACAAAATTCCGGATTAGGATAAATACTATTCAGATTTCAAACCTAGGGTATTTTTGGAAAGCACTGGCCACAGATTTCTTGCATAGGTATCCTATAGGGTCACCACAATTCCTTCTGCCCTTCCAAGTAGTATGAAAATGCACATGGTCTGTGACTGCCGGCCACCCCCCCCCTTTAACGTGCATACTACAGTTACACATTCAGATCAACAACAGAATTCTTTGGAAGGCAGGGGGTCTTGAGACCCCCTGGCCGTATTTATTAAAAATATGAAACAAAATTAAAAATGTAATAAAATAACATTATTTACATAATTATTAAATGCAAAATTCAGACATTAGATTTACATCCAGTTTAGACAGGTATGGTGGGCTAACCTTAACAAATGTCTAATACAGCGTGGTTCCTAACCAAATCTAACATCCTGATGTCAATTTGCAATTTAATAATTTCTGGTCCTACGGCAAGGTCGCTAACCGGTGTCAGATCCTTTTACCCAGCTACGCTCTCACGTCCGAGATGCGCATGCGCGACAAGGGCCCGTTTACCCTCGTGCGCTCCGTGAACTCCATTTAACCATAACAGGAGGGCCCTTACACTCACGCCCTTAGCGTCATAGTGTATGTGTGGGGTGGCTACCAGCCTGAGGAAAGCGTTGACTCCCCTCCCCCGCACCCAAGCAAGCGGATATCCTGCCCCTGAATTTCTGGGAGAGACCAATGGCCCCTCCCCCTGGGCGACCCCTTTCGTGAATGGGGCCGCCCCCACCTAAGGACCTTAAATTGCTGCTCACCGATTTTGACCTTACCGCCAGACCCACATAATAAATACGACAGTACTAATCTAAGATGGAAAAAAGGCCTAAGGAAAAAGAGTTAATGCAACAGCAAAACACACCCAGAAAACAAATACATATTAACATTGCCTGTAAACGGGAAAAAAGAGACTAAGGAAGAAACAACCTTTATTCTCCTGACATTGCATAGCGTTACACCGTATACCTACCAGTGTCCTCACCAGAATTCTGCTATAAGGGGATGGAGGGTGGGGAAAATTAAAGGCCCCACAGCGGGGCGAGGAGCGAGCCTGGGGAGCGCGGGCACAAAGAGGCCGCTTCCCGCGCTCCCCAGGCTCTTAAACCCCCCCTAAGCGCGATCCCGCCCCCTTTGCCCCGGAAGCGCAAAACTGCTTCCGGGGCAACCGGCGGGACGCGCAGCCAACCAGCACTGGTGGAAGGGGGGCCGGGCCCAGCCATGTGTGCGTGGGGGCCGAGTGGCCCCCCCTTTTCTTTTACGTTTACCACTGCAGCGATCACGCTAAATTTTAAAGAAACTAAACTATACGTAAAATCTGTTTTCTAATACATTAACTAGGAGTTTTATATTAGAAAAAATGAGCAAGGCCATTGTTCCTTTTTTTACCAAATTTCTTCAATCACTTTTTTGTGTGTATTGAGATGGTGAATAGTTGCTGTCTGTCGCAGACCATTAGTTTATTTATTCAGCAGTATGCTTTCCTCTAACAACCAACGAGGCCAGCTACTGTACACGCACTCTGTATGCTTGGCGGGCTCACCCCCGCATAGTTTACTGAGTGGGCGCTCCGGACTCGGGAGCTGTAAGACCCCCAGCGCAAGTGCAGTGTTGGAGGGGGTCCTTGGATCCCACCACCACGCCAGGCTATTGTTCGACCACTGGGCTGCGGGACCCACTGAACCCTGATTGTTGCTGTTATCCCAAGTGATACAGTGGCCTAGAAGCCAATTTCCTTCCCTGCACTAAGGCCCATGGCGTACTGGCTAAGACACTGGCACCGAGGGGACAACCCTCCAAAAGCAGTGAGTTCTTGAAGCGGATCAGCTTTAAAACTCTCACATTTTGCCGCGCACAAGGAAATGGCCCCTCATGTGCACAAGATCAAACAATTCGGCCAAGCGGAGAAGCCGCTGTTACACCATGGTTCTGCCCAATATCTCACAGTTTGGCAAATGGGGACAGGATGTAGCATACCGAGCAAAGCTGCCTATTTGGGAACAGAGTTCGAATCTCGGCGCCGGCTCCACATGTGTGAATCTGGCCAAACCACTTAATCTCCCTGTGCCAACACAAAAAAATAACGAGGTTGAGAATCCAAAATAAACGTTTAAAAAAACAGGTATGATGAGTGGTGGTGGAGAAAAAGAGATGGTGATTAAGATAGACCTGATAGTGAAACCTAAAGAGTGTCAAAAATGTTAAGATTAAAAAGCAACAAATGACGAGCAAATGGGGACCGGATATAGCCTACCGACCAGAGCTGCCTATTTGGGAACAGAGTTCGAATCTCGGCGCCGGCTCCACATGTGTGAATCTAGCCAAACCACTTAATCTCCCTGTGCCTACACAAAAAACAAAATATGAATGTGTCCTTGTAACTGGCGTTCAAGAAACGCGAACATGCCAGGCTCTGCAGCTCAGGCTCGGCGGGTGGACGGGCGCCGCAGCAGCAGTTGTGTGCGGGTGTCCTACCAGGCCCTGATGCCCTGCAGAGTCCCCTGGCAGGTCGGCACGGAGGCCCCTTGGTGTCCCTGCGGCTAATCTGCAGTGTTCAGCTGGCCCAGGTTGCTCATGAAGGTGCTGCCCCGTGTGGCTGGAGTAGTTGCATTTGTACTGGGGGCTGTTGCTGTAGCTGTAGGCCGGGTAGGTATTGTAGGAGTAGGGGATGCCGTCCACGGAGTAGGCTGTGCTGTAGCTCTGAGAGCCCCAGAGGCAGGGCTTGCCATCCCGCATCAGCACTGGTACGGCAATCACAGTGCCATGAAAGAAATTGCATTTTTCAGCTTGGTGTACTTACCATGGGAGGGGGGAGAGGGTGGGGAGGCAATATTGTTCCTCAAGCTCAAATGGAGAAAATGAAAGAACGCACGCCCCAACAAAATGCTCGCCAGTGGCAAATGGGGACAGGATATAGCGTACCGACCAGAGCTGCCTATTTGGGAACCACATGTCTGATTCAGGCCAAACGATTTAATCTCCCTGTGCCTACACAAAAAAAAAGTAGGTCATCTGCCAATAAACCTCTTCTTCGCGGCTGCGCGAGATCCAACATGCTGTGCTATTTTCCTGCCTCTGCAGGTGCCTAAAGTTTTCTTTCATAACAAACGCAGCACTAATGGAATGAAAAACTGTGCAGAGCTGTTTTCCCTCCAAGAGCTGGGTGTGCCTGCTTTATAAACACATTATGGTTTTGAAATATCAAAGTTCTTCAGGAAGGCAGGAGACAGAGCTGCTGGTTGCTGCACAGACCAAATATGAAGTTCATTTGGTTAAAATGCAGACCTGCCCTAGCCTGTTTTAGAATTTAATATGATTCGCATCCTCTGGCTCCTCATATGTTCAGAAATGTATATAAAAACAAGCCGATAATTGTGTTCTTTGGAACACGCCAGTGTACGTTGTGATAGGAAAACATCACGGGTGAAGCACGACCGCATGCAAATATAATTTTTAATAGCCTCTGGTAAATACTGGTGCAGTTTGATGTTTGTTCTGGTGCAGGGAAACATCGCGGGTGAAGCACGACCGCATGCAAATATCATTTTAAACAAGCAAACTCACCGCCGCAGCCCGGCTTCAACAGGAAGCCAGGCAACCTTTGTTGGGACGGGGGCGGGGCCGGACAAAAACAGGAAGTAGGCGCTCCTGTGCCCGCCGGAGGATTTCCGTGTTAGCTAGCGGGGCTCCCGTGCTCGTGGAGAGCCCCGCGGCCCCCGCCTGTTAACCGGAATGACCCGCTGGCTGCCGAGGGACACGGAAGAAGAACCTGGTGAGTGGGGTGTGAGGGGGATGTGTGCACGCGCGTGTGTGTGCGCACGTGTGTGTATGCGTGTGTATGTATGCGTGTATGTGTGTTAAAATAGCACGATGACTGGTTGGTGGTGATGGGGTGTGGGGGGGCGTGGGGGGAGGTGGTGTGTAGGCGAGTGTCTGTCTGCCCGTTTGTCTGTTTGTCTGTATGCAAGCGAAACAGCGCGCAAGCAGCCAGCAGCAAAGGCGCGCTCACGAGGGGAAATCTGAGACAGCAGCAGAGGCTCGTGGCCGAACGCTGTCTCAGATTCCCCCATAAGTAACAGCTATAGGTCCTCAGCTAAGACAGCTCTACGCTCGACCTAAAAAAGGAATCTGGCCTGCTTTTCGGGCGACGAAGCCCAAATGGCCTGCCGACTGTTAAAATACTTTGAAGCCGTAGCAATCAGAATCAATACAAGGAAAGAACAAACGGATAAAGACAGCGCACCCTCCACACCCCTAGAGCCAAAACATTAAGACTGTTCAGAGTCACAACTGGCTAATAAAATCAAAGAACAACAGATTACTACAAGCCACGAGCGTACAGGGAAAAGGACGATTGCCCCCATAATGAACGGAGACTGCAAATACGCCCTCGAATGGGAAAGGAAGCTAGGATAGACAAAAGAAACCTTCTCCGAGGAAATGCAGAAGCGCCCAGGGGCGGACAAACACTTCCTTTTTAACCATTTTTAAATTCTAATTTTTAGTACTGTCCAAACTGAAGCTCTTTTTTTTTTTACTCTTTTAACTTACCTCAAGTACCACTCCCTATGTTATGTTATGTTATGTTATTAGAATTTCTATAGCGCACAGCTGCCCCAGCAAAGGGGCGTCCTGGCGCTTTGACAGATGCTGTAACATAACACACAAAAAAATTTAGCTAGAAATTGGAAAAAGGAAAGTTTTAATCGCCTGCCTGAAGGCGAACATATCCTCAAGAGCTCGAATGTGAACTGGGAGCGAGTTCCATAGGCCTGCCGCTAGTACCCTGAAAGAACGGCCACCCATCCTGCTCAACCTAAAGCGTGGACAGACAGCCAGATGAAGCCCCTCAGATCTCAAAGATCTCGACGGCACATAGGGCGTGAGTAGAGTGACAAGTGCCGGTGGCGAAGAAGTTTTCAAAATTTTGAAGGCCAGACACAGCGCCTTGAACATGATTCGCTGTCTGACCGGGAGCCAATGCAAGGCCGAAATGGTTCCAGACACTGAACAGTGTCTGGGAAGGCCCACAATGGCTCGTGCCGCGGCGTTTTGTACTCTTTGGAGCCTTGAGGCTTCCGCTTGATTCACCCCTAACAACAATGAACTGCCGTAGTCCAGCCTAGATAGTATTGCGGCCTGAACTACAAGCTGTCTGGTAGGGGGATCAAAGTACTTCAAGACTGGCCTAATACCCCGCAGTATTCCGAAGCACGTGGCAGCCACCTTCTTGGTGTGATCCCTGAAGGTGAGCGCAGAATCCACCCAGACTCCTAGATTTCTCACTCCAGTCACTGGAATAGGAGTGACACCAAGCTCAGACGGCCACCACTGGTTGCCCCATAGCTCAGCGTGCTTCCCTAAGACCAATACCTCCGTTTTGGTGGCATTCAACTGAAGGCAGTTGGTGCGAAGCCAGCTGGCTACTGCCAAGAGACCCGCACGGAATCTCGAAGCTGCTACCTCGGGGTCTCCGCTAAGTGTCACCGCTAGCTGAGTGTCGTCAGCATATGAGGCCATCGTAAGACCCCACTGTTTGACGACACCGGCCAGCGGTTTCACATAGAGGTTAAAAATTGTAGGGCTCAACGAAGATCCCTGTGGAACCCCCGTCTTCAGGGGGTAAGTGGTGGATTGGCCAGGTGGTATAGCCACTTTAAAAGTACGGTATGCTGCAATAACCTGACCTGATCTGACCTGGTCAGACTCGGTCGCTCCCTCCTCCCGCCGCGTGGCCCGCCCCGAGTGTGCCCGGCCTCCTCCTGCTGCCTCGGAGCTCTGCCCCTGACTGTGCAACCTGCCCTCTGACCCTGCCCTCTGTACCTGTACCGCCGCCCTTGTGTGCCTCGTACCGCCGTCCTTGTGATCCTGGTATTGTACTCCGCCGTCCCTGTGATTTGTGATACTGTTCTCTTGTGAATTTCCGCCGTCCTTGTGCTGTGTAATATTGTACCCTCTGTGAATTCCCCTTGGATTGTACTATTGTGTGTCGCTTTGTGCCCCGTGTCTCCGCCTGTACCCGGCTCCCCCGCACCCCCACCAGCAGCACCGCACCGCTGCCCCCCCTCCCGCCACCCCGCTCCCAACCTCCCTGCTGCTCCTACCTCCCGCTAGAGTAGATAAGGCACAGCTCACGGGCGAGGAGCTGTGACCTGATCTGACCTGGTCAGACTCGGTCGCTCCCTCCTCCCGCCGCGTGGCCCGCCCCGAGTGTGCCCGGCCTCCTCCTGCTGCCTCGGAGCTCTGCCCCTGACTGTGGAACCTGCCCTCTGACCCTGCCCTCTGTACCTGTACCGCCGCCCTTGTGTGCCTCGTACCGCCGTCCTTGTGATCCTGGTATTGTACTCTACCGTCCCTGTGATTTGTGATACTGTTCTCTTGTGAATTTCCGCCGTCCTTGTGCTGTGTAATATTGTACCCTCTGTGAATTCCCCTTGAATTGTACTATTGTGTGTTGCTTTGTGCCCCCTGTCTCCGCCTGTATCCGGCTCCCCCGCGCCCCCACCCACGCTCCCTCCAGCAGCACCGCACCGCTGCCCCCCCCTCCCGCCACCCCGTTCCCGCCTCCCAGCTGCTCCTCCCTCGCCCCGCCCCTCGCCACTCTCCATTTATGGCAGAGTGCAAGCGTATGCGCAGCGTCGACGCGCAGCGGGTGCGCTGATTGCGCGCCGAAGGCGCGCCAAAGGCAAGCCCATCTGCACCCGTCCGCGCCTGGACCGCGCCCAGTGCCAGGACCCCTGGCCCCCACCGATGCAAGACGACCCGACAGACCTACGACGCCGCTGCCCTCAACGCACTCAATGCCGGCCGGAACCCCACCTGCTGCCGAACCGCCCCGAAACACATTCACGGACCCTTCACCTGCAGAACCTGCAAGTTCACCTGCCTCCGAACCGGCACCGCGCCCGCCAAGCCGAGCACCAGCAGCAACCTCAAGTGCATCCTGATCAACACCCGCTCCATCCACAGACACGCCGTGGAACTCTGGAACCTCCTCGACACAACATCACCAGACATCGCCTTCCTCACGGAAACCTGGATGAACGTCTCCTCAGCCCCTGACATCGCCATCGCCATCCCGGACGGGTACAAGATCATCAGGAGGGACCGCGTCAACCAGATCGGAGGAGGCATCGCCATCGTCCACAAGAACACCATCCGCATCACGACCGACTCCAACGACACCTTCACCGCCGCCGAGCACCTCCACTTCCAGATTCACACCAACCCAAAGACGACCCTCAGAGGCACCCTCATCTACAGACCCCCGGTACCACGCACACAATTCAGTGAAGACATCACAGACTTCATCAGCCCACACGCCCTCCCCTCCGCCGACTACATCCTCCTAGGGGACCTCAACTTCCACCTGGAGAACAACAAGGACTGCAACACCGCCGCCCTGCTAGACAACCTCGCCAACCTCGGACTCAAGCAACTGGTCAACACCCCTACCCACTACGCCGGCCACACGCTTGATCCCGTCTTCTCATCCAGCAAGCACATCGCCTTCAGCCACTCCACCGGACTCCACTGGACCGACCACAGCTGCGTCCACTTCAGCTTCAGAAAAACCACAACCCACCACCACCCGCAACAGGTTCCTGGAGCAAGATCATCGCCGACTAGCTCACCACCTCCCTCAGCCAGAACCCACCGGCCAGCACAACGGACCCCAAGGAAGCAGCCCGCAACTTCATGCAGTGGCTGACCGCCTGCGCCGACGACCTCGCACCACTGAAGAACCCTCCCGGCAGACCCAGAAGCAAGAAGGCCCCCTGGTTCACTGACGAACTCAAGGACTCCAAAAAGACCTGCCGCACCCACGAGAAAGCCTGGCTCCTCGACCAGACCACCGACAACATGACCGCCCTCAAACACGCCACCCGCAAGCACCACCAGCTCATCCGCACCACCAAGAAGAAATCACTGAAGGAGCAACTGGACAACAACGCCCATGACAGCAAGGAACTCTTCAGCATCGTCAAGGAGTTCTCCAACCCCAGCACCGGCAACAACGACATCACTCCTTCACAAGATCTCTGCGACTCTCTCGCCTCGTTCTTCCACCGCAAGATTGCCGACATCCACAACAGTTTTGGCGCTCCATCCACGCACCCAACCGCCGAACCTACGCACCCCACCGCCACCCTCCGCACCTGGACCACGGTGACCACCAAAGACACATCCCGCACAATGAATGCCATCCACTCCGGATCTCCAACCGACCCCTGCCCCCACCACGTCTTCAACGAGGCCGACTCCACCATCGCACCCCAACTCTGGGACGTCATCAACATCTCCTTCAACACCGCACCTTCCAGGAGAGCTGGAAGCATGCCGAGCTCAGCGCCCTACTGAAGAAACCAACAGCGGACCCCACCGACCTCAAAAACTTCCGCCCCATCTCGCTCCTCCCTTTTCCTGCCAAAGTCATCGAGAAGATCGTCAACAGACAGCTTGCCGCCTTCCTCGAGACGAACGGATCCCTCGACCCCTCACAGTCCGGTTTCAGAGCCAACCACAGCACCGAGACCGCCCTCATCGCATCCACTGATGACATCCGCGCCCTGCTCGACAACGGGGAAACAGCGGCACTCATCCTCCTGGACCTCTCTGCAGCGTTCGACACCGTCTGCCACCGCACCCTAGTCCAACGCCTCAGCAACATCCAAGAGAAGGCACTGGAGTGGATCATCTCGTTCCTCGCCGGATGAACACAGAGAGTCCGCCTCCCCCCGTTTCGATCCGAGGCCACCGAAGTCATCTGCGGCGTCCCGCAAGGATCATCACTCAGCCCCACCCTCTTCAACATCTACATGAGACCTCTTGCTGCCATCGCAGGCCAACACAACCTCAACATCATCTCCTACGCCGACGACACCCAGCTGATCCTCTCCCTCACCAGAGACCCCAACACCGCCAGAACCAGCCTACACGAAGGGATGAGAGACGTCGCCGAATGGATGAAGAACAGCCGCCTGAAACTGAACACAGACAAGACGGAAGTCCTCATCCTGGGACCATCGCCCTCCGCCTGGGACGTCTCCTGGTGGCCCCCAGCCCTGGGCACCGCCCCCAAGCCAACAGACCACGCACGCAACCTGGGCTTCATCCTGGACCCCTCCCTCTCGATGACCAGACAAGTCAACGCCGTCTCCTCATCATGCTTCCACACCCTTCGCATGCTTCGCAAGATCTTTCGATGGATCCTGACCGAAACCAGGAAGACGGTCACCCAGGCCCTCGTCACCAGCCAACTGGACTACAGAAACACCCTCTATGCCGGAACCACAGCCAAGCTACAGAATAGACTCCAGCGCATCCAGAACACCGCCGCCCGACTCATCCTGGACATCCCCCGACGCAGCCACATCTCCGGCCACCTGAAGGACCTGCACTGGCTCCCCGACAACAAGAGGATCACGTTCAGGCTCCTCACCCACGCACACAAGTCTCTCCACGACCTGGGCCCCAAGTACCTCAACGACCGCCTGACCTTCTACACGCCCACCCGCCAGCTACGGTCTACTAGCCTGGCCCTCGCCGCCGTACCACGCATCCGAAAAGAGCCACCGCCGGAGGCAGATCCTTCTCCTACCTGGCGGCCAAGACATGAAACTCCCTCCCCATCCACCTTCGGCTGACCCAGGACCACCTCGCCTTCAGGAGACAACTCAAGACCTGGCTGTTCGAGCAGTAGCGGACCCCTTCCCCCAAGCGCCTTGAGACCCTTCCGGGTGAGTAGTGCGCTATACAAGTGTTATGATTGATTGATTGAATGATAAATATTCATAACTGTTTTTATTGTTGCTGGTTTTGTAATGGTTTTTATTAACTGTACAATAAAGTATTACTTACTTACTTACTTGTGCTCAACGAGCAATTCAGAATAAATCATCTTTGACTGCGTCTCTGAGAGAAACATGGTGGGCACATAGACTTACACCTAATAGTGTGACATCTGTTTCACCACAAGCTAAATCCAGTGTGGTTAGGATTAGACACATCTACTCTTGACCAACCATCTGCTTTAGTAGCACAAAGAAGTAATGATCAAGAAAAATACAAGATTGATTTTGATAAGAGAAACTCCACTAAACAAATTATATGGTGTGTTGGTGATACTGTTCTTGCGAGAAAGCCTGGTTTTATAAAATAAGGTTTATCTAAATGTAAGGGCCCTTTTGTAATTTCTGATGTGAATAGAAAAATTATATAGAGTTAGATTCGGGTGACGTTTGGAATATGTCCCAGTTTGTTAGAACTTCAAATCCTTGCTCTCGACTTTCTCATCGAGTTGGTTTGAATCATTTTCATGACATTTCCAACAGAAATGTTGAGAGAACAAGAATCAAACCAAGATGGCATAAAGATTACATAATGTGCAATCATTAATTTATATATTTTTCCTTCTCTTTCCTTCTTTTATGTGTAAGGTTTCTCTGACACCAATGATATTTTATCAACAAATAGCTTTTGTAATTTCTTTATTCTTTAGATTTGATTATATTCAGTACTTTACGCATTCTTTACAAACGTTGCATGAAAATTCTTTTGTTGTTATAGAAGAGAAGATGTGTTATGATATTTTCATCCTGAGAATGTTATGTAGGAATGATCACATGATGATTCTCATATTCTTATTCTGTTACATTGTGGATTCCACTTGGAAGTGGTTTGGCAGTTTAGCCAGGATCGAGGTCCGTGAGGGTTGTGTTATGAAGTACTTGAACAAAAATTGCCTTTTCAACATTTGACTTGTAGAATCTTCCTTAAAACAGATGCTGACACTGGACATCTCAGTGAATGCTGCTGCCATTCTGCACCACACTTTACGGTAAGACCATTCTCCTGCACCAGGTGCACCGTCTTTTGCACCAGCAAGACCACCTTCACACCACATAGCACTACGCCGACCTCTTGCCACACCACACCTGAAGTGACACCTCAACTCCCCTGCCTACTCTTCAGCACGCGCTCTATGTGTAAGCATTCCACTCAAATACGGGACCTCATCACTTCCCTCGCTTCTGACATCATGACGCTGCAAGTGAGAAGATTCGGTACTGCCACTAATGTCTATTTCCTAAACGCTAACAGAGAAGTGTCAGATTTCACCTCCAATGGGATCTTGTACCAGTTTAAAGCAGTGCAGATAATGAAGCTTCTGCCGCCCCATGATGAGCGTTTGAAGGTAGGGACAACCATACTGCTAGAGGAGCTAGATGGAAATGTTCAACGGGCATGTACCATTTAAAACTTTTCTTCACATAAGCAGGATCTTGTCCGTGGAGTGTGTTGAATGAACTACAAAGCGCCTTAAAAACAACACAATGCTTTATAGGTAGCCAATGTAAGCTCCTTATGGCTTGAGATGAGAGTGGAAACGGGGAACATTCAAGAGCATCTGCACTGCAGAGTTTTGCAGGACTTGGAGTTTATTCAGAGATCCTTTTAGTAGATTTTGATAAAGACAGCTGCAGTAGTAATTTTCGCTACGATTCTAAGGGTGTAAAAAGAAACAGAAATTACCTTGTTAATTGCTCTTCAAAAGAGAGTTTCTCATCCACCAAAACGCCAACGTTTTTACCTGCCGTTGAAAGGGTACCTAGGTCATCTGAAACCATTAAGGGGACCAGAAGGAAGTATTGCTACCAACACTTTATTATTGGTTTCCTGATTGTTATTATTGTGTATACACTTATGCGATTGCTACCCTACCTTGCAACTCACTCACTACCTAATATTATATTGTTTTCAAGAGTTTGTCTACCCTACCTCCTGTTTCTGTAACGCGCTCTGATATCTGAAAAGATCTTGTCCGCGCTATATAAAACCTTAAAAATAAAATAAATAAATAAACTAAATAAATAAATAAATAGGATGACTTTGGTCTTAGAAGAATTAAATTTTAGGCCGTTGTTATCCATCCATTTGCTTACTGCACTAATGCGGTTCCGAAATGTATCACTTGTGTTAGAGCTCCTTTTAGAGAGCGAGATCACAATCTGGATATTGTCGGCGTAAGACACTAATGAAAACCCAAAAGAATAGCCAGGAGTGCAACACAGAGATTGAAAAGGGCCGGGCTCAACGATGATCATCAAGACCTGGCTCAAGTATCATGTTAATTTAATTTATGTTACGGAACTCCAAAGAGATCTACATAAAACATTAGCCAGAATACATATTTTCAAAAGACATTAAAAAACAAATAGTCAATAGGTCCCTTGAAGAACATTAAAAGCCAAGATAGCATAACACCCAGTTACTATGTGTACAATATAATTAGTACAGATTTAAAAAATACTTACAGTTAAAAAATCTGTAGCAAAACATTTCATTCGGAGGTACGTAAAGTGACTGAAGTGCATCTGAAGCAAAGAATATATATAACTGTAGGCATAAAGGTTTCACATTTTTGACAACAAAATAAAAGTGCTGGGCAGACAAAGAGAACATGGTTCAGATCTTGGAGACCATTTCAATAAGCAGCAGGGATTCCATACCATTTGGCCAAAAGAGAATTAAGCAGGGGCATACCCTGCCTCAACAGAATCGAGAAGCATCTTAAACAATGAGGCAACATTCCAAGTAACATATGGTTGCACTTTGTTTACTAAAAAGCATTCTACTATATTCTGAAAGCCCCTTTTTTTGAGGCACGCCTCCCTGTCTAAACAAAAGCTTATGGTCCATGTAGCTTGTTTTAAACTAGCTTTTAAACGCTGCTTTGTTAGGGCAAGAACCAAATTAGGATCTAGTTGAAGCATATCAACAGCATAAGCAAACTTTCTACAACTTATTGACCTATCCTTAATGTCAACCAAGATTTCTTTCTTTATACAGGACCTTGATGTATCATCATGGCTACATGCTTGACAGCCAACCCAGTGTACTTACTCCACCAGAACTTAAACAAAAGCACTTCTAAAGTCCATTTCCAATCTTAAGGCCACCACTGGGATCGCTGAGTTAATAGAAGATAGGTTTCTGTGGACTCGTTCTTTCATCGTATCTAGAAAACCCCTCTGTAGTTACTTCAATCTGCTCCAGTGCATAGAGCAGAGAGACAGGGATTTTGGCTCGCTTGACCTCTAAAAGATTCTCCCCATTGCCCTATAACTAGCGCCCAGGCCCTTAGCTTAAGTCTGCAAAAGAGGCACAGATGATGGATGCAATGCAGAGAAAATCAAACATTCACTCCCAGTCAAAAGATCTGGGTTAAATACATCCTTCTTTTGCTAACCATGCCACCCCAGTTTAGATCCAGCCACATGCAAATCAGTCTTGACTCTGTGCCTCATGGGAACAGCCAAGCCCGGACTGCTAAGCCAGGTCCTCCTTGGACCAGAAACAAGTTTTCTGGGACGGGTTTCGGGTCATCACACCTCATCAGCCAGGCTAGCTTGAATCCACTGGCACAGTGATCCCGGAACCCAAGTCTAGGCATACCCAGCGCACTTAGGGTGAGAAAGCAAAAGACACACAGATGATGGACTTAGCTGAAGCCTGGGCTTTGCTCATGGTATTTTCAATATGGGCCTTTTCACTATGGTTCCCACACATTATCTTTCCCAAAAAAGTATACGATTTCACAATTTCTAGCTTTAGTGTGCTCCCGCCAGACACTGACCCCTCAGCACTCGCCATCCCTTGTGGGACAGCTCGCCTCCAACTCCTGCTCATTCCAGACGTCTTCGGGTCCTCGCAGCTGATGAGTCAAGTTCACCGTCAACACACCTGAGGCATCCGATATCAGTGGGCATTCGTCTACCGAGCCCCTGGTCACTCCAAAGTGACCCAGACTCTGCCCCCTCTACTTTCAGGTTCTTCTCATCTAGAATCCACATTTGGATCCCACCGGACACTTTTTGTACATCCAGCAGCAGCATTTCTTTGTCGACATCCATAGAGAACGACATGGGTTTCCGAAGCCACTTCATGCGTAGGCACCCAGCTCCTCTGGGATAGGTAACTCTGGTACAAAGGTATCTACGGGTGGGGTGGCTCTTCGAACTCTTAAATTCTGAGGGTTGTCTTTGTAATCTGCTGGGAAGGGTTATTAATCTCTGATTTTTCAACCGCGACTTTCGCATTGAATTGTATGGAGCACGTGGTCGTGTTCTCACTCTGCACCCGTCCTCTGTGGGGTCCCTACTCACTCAGCTTGGGTGGCTCCTTGGGGTCCCAGCGATTCTACACCTTCTAGACTAGGTCTAGTCCGGAGTCGTGGTTCTTATACCACTTATTTAGTATATGGCTTGGTCTCTCCCGGGGCCCAATGTGTATTGTGCTACTTACGTTTGATTCTTTGCAACAGTATTATTTGATTTGTGTTCTATCCTCATGTAGAGGATATTAGAGAGTGTTATATATAATAAATAAATATTTTTATAACTACTGTGTGGTTTCATTTAACCAATATTTAAGGTTGCATTCTGGTAAAACAACGTGCGTAACATTCCTTTAAGACTTAGCCTGAAGGCTGCTCTCCATAGCTACCGTGAGGATAGCTTTCAATACAAGTTATCTTTGACCTAATCACCATAATGGTTGCTTGGACTCGTACAAGGTGCACACTTTAACTAGTGGACAGCATATACCAGGCCAACCTCTCACACTGAAGTGTCTCACCATCGGCCTGAGAGAGGTCCAGATGCATCAGGGTTCGAGCTTGAGGCAGATAAAGGAACCTGGCTGTTGGCAAAGGTAGAACTGATGATCGGAGTTCAGCGGAGCAGCAACTGAACCATGCAACAGAGCCTTGAATAGCGATCCCTTGATAAAGGCGCAATCGCGCCGAAATGCATTGGGAGGCCACTCCATGTTAAAAATGCATAGAAAGTTAAAGTGATGAACAATCATGATATTATGAGTGATGTGAATTAACGTCAAGGATTGTTGTATAAAATATGGATTACAATTAATACATTTTCTAAAAAGAAGAATTGAACTGAAGTGATTCAATTGCTGGAGATCCAGCCCAAACTTGTGCCCAAGGAGTCAAGCCGAACAAAGACTTGCTTTATTTGTTATTATCTTTTTCTCCTGAGTGGGGAGAAAACCGTGGAGCACAGTAAAATATATCAAAAACACATTCTAATTCCCAGCAGTGCTCAGACCAATCCGTATCAAAGGTAGAACCGGACCATTATCCTGGCGAAGGGCCAAGTGGCATTAGCAGCAGAGCTAGAAATGTAGATGAATGCCCTAGAAGGCAAGGCAGAGTGAGATCAACCCTGTCTGTTGAACGCATACCAAATACTGTTAATTAAGAAACTGAAAATACTGATTTGCGTATCATTGAGGAATTGCCAGTACTCAGGAGATCGAAAAGATCATGGGTAACTTGTTGGAGGTACTCAGCCCATCAGTAGACCTAATAAAAAACTAATGAACAAGATCAAGTTTCCATGATTTGGATGATAGAGCTGTGCTAACCAGGCCTCAGAGAACTTCAATTCACTGTGAGAGTGTTGCTGTTTGAGCCTATCCAAACAACTGGATAAATGTACAATGAACTTTGTCTCTGCTTGATTTATCCTTAACTGGACATTGCTTTGGGGAGAACTTTGACATTTTATTTGAACTGTGGCATAGTAAATTAACTTTCTTCTAAAGAATTAAAAAGATTTCCTAGCTGCAGAAGAAGAATAAGGGTGTCATTCTAGAAGAAGAAAGAATAGGCATAGGGATTACTCAATAAGACTGCTGTAAATAAGTTAATCACCATATTTAATTGAATCCAGTGTTGCCATTTGCACAAGTAGAAACGTACAAAGAAAAGTCTGTTTGCTGCTACTTTTACTCTTACCGGGCTGATTGTAGAGAAGTTATGGATATTGATCATCCAAATAGGCATAGGCTATTAGTGGCTGGAATATGAATCATTGCTATTGTAGGGTTAACAATATTGCTTATAGGCTTAAGTTCCCGAACTCATTCTGAGCCTATTAGATCTAAAACAAGACCAATTTTTAGCACTAATAAATCTGCTATAGGGAATTAGCAAATTTTAATTTTAAGTTACCACACACAAATGCTTCAAAAGAAGATTTTTCCTTAGTAATACTTAGTTTCGGTTTCTTCATAAATACACTGATACAATGGATGCTAAAGATTGCCTGTTTCAGTTGCCTGCTTCAGTAGCTGATGGCATTACATATCACAAAAGTACCCTCACTTATGGTATTTCTTGTAGCATTTCGCCTAGTGTTTTATATAGACAAGTTAATTTTGAGTATTATATCTCAAATTAAGACTACATTTTCTCAGACGTTACTATGTATAAACATTTGAACTCCTATCCAAATGCAAAAGAGATAGACACTGTTTGGAGTTTGAAGGAAAGTATGATCTGCTTTCACGGTTACCCCCACTTTTTGCTTCGTGCTTTGACATAGTCCGACTGGGATCCTGCTAATCAGGACCACAGTCACTGTGCTTTCTCTCTAAATTGACCATGGTAAGTACTTTTGTACATTCATATTTGGCTCCTGGGGGCTTCACTGAACCCAGTCATGTTTTTCAAACACGTTGGAATGATACCCCAACACCGATTCCAGTGTAGGAAGTATGATCCCATGTACTCGGGGACTCCCTTGGGGTACCCCCGTGTATGCCCAGTAATAGCCTTTCAGGGTCTGACAGCAAGATAGTGCTGCTGCCGACCACAGACACAATTCTACCCTCCTGCTGCTGAGCCAAGCTCGAGCAGGAGAAGGCAGAACAATAGGTTTCCTGTCAGAGGGAGGTGTGACCAACCACCAGATTGGATTTAGTGTTTTGGGCTGGGGTGGGGGTGCTTGCCAGCGCCACCAGACTGATTTGAGGGCATATTTGGTGGCCTCCTTGCATACTCCAGTTTGAGCCAGTTCAGGAAGCCCTCTCTCCTGCTCCGGTGCAAACCTGGACAAAGGAGTATCCTTCCCTCTATCCAGCCCGCCTCTGGGAGGGATTCCCAAGTCATCCCAACCTTTTCCTTCAGGTATTTAAAGGTTTACCTGTCGGTGGATCCTCAGATTTGTCGCGGGACAAGACTCAACCCTGAAACTATGTCGGTCTTTGATCGTCTGGATACTTGGACTTTGTTGGACTTCACCTGGAACAGAGACTGCACCAAGGAAAACTCCTGCTGCTCCTGATCTCGCTGTTCTGCAAGTATTCTTTGTCATCCATGTCTGTGCTTTTGCCAGGTTCCTCAACAGATCTGTGGACATCAAGGACAACCAAATAAATCTCCCTTAGAGTAAAGTAGTCACTCCCCTGCATCTGCGGTTACCGCAACCAAGTTTACTGGTCTGCTGCTCCTGTCTTCCTACGGATTTCTCAATCCTCAGCAACACAGGTGGTGGTTCTGCAACTCCCTCAAGGCCTAAGCGGTCCTCTCTGCAATTTTGGGGCCAGTATCCTTCGTCTGAACCGCTGGTACGAACCTATGTGCACAGCATCGACTTGCCATTGCCAAGGCTTCTTAGCTCTTCACTCCAGAGATCTTCGGGCTACAAGAAGCTCCAGCCTCCTCCAGCATCTCTTCCTTCCAAGACCAGTGTTCTCACCACATCCTCTGCACTGTGGGCCTTTATCTTTGATAAGCTGCTTTAGGTCCTCTTGCAACTCCTGTGCCTTTGGCTTGTGGGTCCTCCTGAGGGTCTTCTACTGGTTCAGTGGGCTTCCCTGCTTGCTCGGACCTGCTCTGACTCTCCTGCTGTTGGTGAGTCCCTTGGAACTTGCTGGTCCCAACGTTGCTCCTTCTTTGCTTTCTATGCCAGTTGCAGCTACCAAGGCTTGTTGGTCCTCCCGCTGGACACGACTACCTAGTCACAGACATCGGACGTGGGACAGTTTGTGCCCAGCTCCTGGGCTTTCTGCAGGTTACCTGGTCCTCACACCTGCAGCGACAAGATCATTGTTGACTCTTCTGGACCTCCAAACATCGGTGGGCATTGTGTCTCCGTGACCACTCTGTCCTCTCTGCTTGCAGGTTCTTCACTTCTTGAATCCACTCTTGTGTTGCACCGGACACCTTCACAGACTTCTCCAGAGGCATCTTCTTCAAAGTCTTCCAATGTTGTCTTCAGAGGTTTTCAATGTCTCTTCACCCCTATGCACCTGGCCTGCCTGGTGTAGGTAACCTGGTTCCTGGGGCATCCATGGGTGGGGTGGCTCGCCAACCCTCCATCATCCAAGGTAATTCTTCTGTGTCCTCTGGGAAGGGTCCTTCTTGAAAACTGCAACTGCAACTTCCCCATTGACTTTCATTGGACATGTGGCTGTGTTTCCACTCTGCACACAATCTCCGGTGGCTCCTGGGTACTTACCTTGGATGGGTCCTTGTGATCCCCAGCTCCTCTGAGCCTCCTGGTCCAAGCCCCGTTCCTAGTTGCAGTGCGCATCCTTCTTGTTTGGTATATGGTTTAGTCTCCACTTGGAGACCACTGTATTTTGTGCTTACTTACCTTATTGCACTTCAAGTATTTTGTGTATTGTGTTGATATTTCTGGGTAGGACATATACCAATGTGTTAGTAAGTGTTGTGTAATAAAAAATATTTTTTTTTATATAAACTTTGTGAGGTTCTTTTTCTTTTAATTTACACCCTAAGATTAAATTGGTAAAACAAACTGCTTAACACTCCTTCAAGATAAGCCCGAAGTCTGCTCTTCACAGCTACCACTTTGAGAGCTTTCTATGGTTATCAAAAAACACAAAAATCACCATAAGGGTTGCCTGGATTAGTGCAAGGTGCATTACTTAAATAAGTGTGTACCATATACTAAGCCAGCCTCCTACATACGTGGGAGCTTTGGGATTCAAGCTTGCACTGTTTTATCAGCTAATCTAGGGGCTGGTTACATGAAAAACCATCACAAGCTAGGCACATATAATACTTTTGGGATTTAGTATGTTCCACTGATTTTTGGGATTAGTTGTCAAGGGTCTTAGCACAAACTTTTCTCTAATCTTTGGAAGTTTAGTTTCACTAGGGTAGGTAGGATCAACATCACACTACACCTACTAACCAGGTCTTTAGTTGCCGAGACTAGTGAGGCTCAACCCTCTAGATACAGTGGTCTTAAGTTCCAGGAACTCAGGACCCTGTGTATATTTTATTATTTATTTATTTTAGTGTTTTATAGAGTGAAAACTTGACTCGTGAGAGTATCAGAGCGTTTTACATGGTATACAGAGGTGAACAATCAAAAAGTCTAAAGTACAAAAATATACAACAAAAAACAAAAAATATTCAAAAACTTTGGCGAGAGGCAGGGGTGCTGGGAACATAGGGGGAACAAAAAGGGGGTACAAGTGTATGGTTACAGACATAGTTAGAATCAGTAAAAACAAAAGCTCCACATATTCTCGGCAGGGTGAATTGGTGATCTGAGGGAGAAGCGATAGTCTTAGATTCGTCAGGCACATTGTGGTGGTTGAGGGCAGGCCTTAGACGAGGAATTCACCCATGAGGAAAGTTTTGGCCTCCTTCTTGAAACGTGCTAGAGAAGGCATTCTTCTGATGGCGGGTGGGAAAGAGTTCCAAATTCTTGGTGCTGCCCCGGTGAACGCCCTATTGTAGGTTCTTTTTTTCGGAAAAAATGCAGGTTGGAGCAAGAAGTTTCTAGCGGACCGGGAGTTCCTGCTTCCTCCAGAGACCACTAGTTTCTGTGCCAGATACGCTGGGGAGTTTGCGTATAGAGCCTTGTGTGTAACGCATGCCAGTTTCAACTGCATTTTGGCCTCCAGAGGGAGGCAGTTCAGCGCTTTCAAATGTGGAGAGATGTGGTTGAATTTCCTTGTGCCGGTGAGTAGTCTGGCGGGCGAGTTGAGGCAGGCTTTTAGAGGTGCCAAGGAGATCTTGGGTAATCCTGTAAGGGTGGAACATCCATATTCCAGTCTAGAGATAACTAGTGCTTGAACTTCCAGTTTTAAGTCAGGAGCATCAATGAAAGGTTTCAGCTTCCATAGGTAGCTTAGGTGGAATCTGACTGATTTGGCCATCGAGTTAATGTGGTCTCGCATGTTCAGGTTACAGTCGTGGATTATGCCCAGGGACTTGGCAGAGTCCACAATGGTCGGTGGGCAGTTTAAGGCAGTGATGGCCTTGATCCACATCTGAATCTCTGGGTTGGCGTTTGAAGGGGAGATGAGGAGAAATTTGGTTTTCTTTGCGTGGAGTTTGAGTTGGTTAGTGGCTAGCCATTGGACAGCCAGTTTTAGGGTCTCATTCAGGGAGAGGATCTCCTTGAGCGATGAAATATTGATGTATATTTCGGTATCATCCACGTAGATATGGTGGGAGATGTTGGCGGTACGAAGAACTTCGGTGAGTGGCTCTAAGTATAGACTAAAGAGGGTGGGGGACAGGGTTGAACCTTGGGGAACTCCAACTGTGACCGGGGTGGGAGCTGATAGGTTGCCGTTAATGAGGAAGCGGTTGTGGAGGAAGGACCTGAACGATTCTAGGACCACACCATCCAGACCCATCCTGTGTTTGAGGTGTTAGAGTAGTTTTTCATGGTTGACCGTATCGAAGGCGGAGGATAGATCTAAGAGGATTAGAAGGCTGGTTTTGCCTTGGTCTAGGGCATGGAGGGTGTCGTCCATGATGTGGAGCATAGTAGTATCAGTGCTGTGCCCCGGCCTGAATCCAGATTGGAAGTCATCAAGAAGGTGGAAGTTGTTGATGTGCTGACTTAGTTGCTGTTGTATACACTGCTCTAATACTTTGGCTAACAGAGGGATATTGGAGATAGGTCTGAAATTGTCTGGGGAGGCTGGATTCAGTGATTTTTTTTTTACAATAGGGAGGACTTGGCCAGCTTTCAAGGGGTCTGGAATCAATCCCTGCCGGAGAGAGGAGTTGATTATTGCAGTCCAGCAAGGAACAATGGATTGGGAGGCAGCAGAGAGGCAGTTGGATGGTAGCGGGTCATTACGGTGGTTATTTGGGTTTAAGGTGGAGAGGATTTTGGAGATGGAGTCTTCGTCATAGTATTCGAAGTCGGTCCAGCGGGCTTGGTTTTTAGATGAGGCCAGAGGAAGTGGTGCGGAAAAGGGGGGCAGGCCCAGAAGGGGTTGAGAGTAAGTGGCGATACTAAGTTCAATTCCTAATCTTGAGGTTTTGTCAGCGAAGAAAGAAGAGAATTTCTTTGAGGATATTAGAGATTTGGGGGATTCTTTCGGTGTTATAGCCAGTTTATTTGATTGATGTTTGACCAGATCAAAGAGTTTGCGGGGTCTATTCTTGGTATTCCCCAATTCTGATCTGAAATATTATTTTTTTTAATTGAGGATGTGCTTGTTGTAGGAGTTTCTCACCTGGCGGAGAAGTTTTAGATGCGTAGCAGAGGGGTGAGGTCTCCAGATTCTTTCAGATTGCCGTAGGGATCTCCTCTCCTGGTTGAGGGAACCAGGGAACCAGGGGTTTCTGTCTTTGATATGTGCTTTTTTTAGTTTTAGAGGGACAAGGTCATCTAAAATGTTTGATATAGACGACGAGTAATGTTCATTGAGGTCACTGACCAAGGTTATGTGCGGGGGGAGGTCAGAGTTGCAGTGAGCCTCCAGTTTCATAAGGTCAAGTTTCTTAGTGTCTCTGATCCAGCGTTTGGGAATCACCGGTTGCAGTGTCTTTCTCTTGTGGGTCCCAGGTAAAACAAAGGAGATGGAGTGGTGGTCAGACCAGTCACATGGGTCTATGGAGATAAGCTTGACTGAGGATTCCTTAGAAATGATCCAGTCAAGGCTGGCCCCTTTTGAGTGGGTTGGCAGAGAGCAGGCTTGAGTCAGGGCTTGATCGGTTAGGAGGTCTTTGATGGTGTTGACTTAGGGATCTTTAGGGTCATTCCAGTGCAGGTTGAAATCACCCAAGAAAATCTCTTTGGCATTGGAGGAAATCTTAGTTGTGATCATTTCCAAGAGGTGATCAGTGAGTCATTAGAACCTGGAGGGTGGTAAAAGATGTGCAAGTTGCAAAGATGTAATGAGTTGCTGCAAATGGAGAATGTGAGGTATTTGCAGGAGACAGTGGTGTCCGCCAAGAGTTTCGTGACAAGGAGGGAGGATCGGTAGATGCAGGCAATGTCTCCTCCTTTCCTGTTGCAATGTCTGCCCAGTCTGGCAATGTTGTAATTGGGAGGGACTAATAAGTCCAGGCAAGGGAAACAGTATTCATTGAGACAAGATTCTGTTAGTATAGCTAGGTCTAAATTTTTGTTCAGGATGAGGTCAGCGATATCAGCGGCATGCTTAACTGCCGATTGGCAATTGATTAAGAGACCAGATGGGGGGGCTCAGGGGGAACGTCAGGGGTCTGGACAGATAGGAATACAGGCGCAAGGTTGTTTTCACCACGCTCCTGTTATGGAGGGTGGCTGTCCTGTTGGGGTTGATGGTGTCCTTGCTGTTCAGGACTCGTATCTAGTGGACTGGGGATGGCTTGGACTAAGTTGTGGTCTTGAAGGATGGCTAGGATTTGGTTTCCCGTGAGGTCTAGAGGATTAGAGGTGGCAGTGGTGGAGTTGTAAGAGAGTGTGAGAGCTCGAGATTCCTCCTCTGAGAGATGGCAAGGTTGTTTGCGTGGGCAAAGATGTCTCAAAGGTAGCGGAAGTGGGTGCTTGGGAGGCTCGGCGATCGGTGGGGGGAGGTTTGGGGTAGCTTGAGGTTAGCAAGGGATAGCTCGGCAAGGTGAAGGAGGTTCATAAGGTCCAGAATGGAGCTATGGATGCTCTGGGTTAATTTAGACTCTCTGGAAAGCAGAGTTTCGAGATCAATATAAGCTGGAGGATCTAGAGGGCAGGGGGCAAAAGATCAGGAGGAGTACAGGAGGCATGTAAAGGTGGAAGGGGAGAGAGGTTGAGCCGACTTCAGGGTCTTTGGAGGTGTACCAGGCTCGCGGTTTTGGTGGCTGGCTGGCAGGGAGGAGATCGGAGGTCTGGGGGCGACTCTGTTGGAGGTGCCGGGGGACGAGCTATAACGGTTAGGGTGATCAAGGTTGGGAGCCATTGGAGGGCTAGTTCGAACTGAGTCCGGGGTCTTTGGAAGCGTACCAGTCTCCCTGTTAGTGGGGGGCACTAGGCGGGAGGGGATCAAGGGTGTAGGGGAGAGTCCGTAGTAGGGGTGAGTAGGCATGCTGGGGGGGGAGAGGAAGAACTGCGGTGGAATCCATTGGGGGGTATGCGGGTAGCTGGGCACAGTAGGCTGGCAGGACTGTGGGTCATTGATGCAGGTGTTAGTTGCCCTATCTGTGTCGAGCACATGGTTTCTGAGGAGGATGAAAAGGTCTGCAAATTTTATTAATTAAGGTTAATGGTTGAGGCTTGGATCAGAACAATGCCATTTTTGTAGAGGGTGCTGGTGAGTTCCACTCGCAGGGTAGAGGAGGGAGCAAATTGTGAGTTTGGTGTCATATGGAATGTTTCTGGTTGAGCGAACGTTAAGAGGGTGCGCCAAGGTTTTGCGCCAGGCGGCGGTTCTTCTGGAATAGAAAATAAGGTCATTATGCAAGTGCCACTGTCCGTGTTGAAGCGCAGGTCGGATATCAGCTTCTCAGGGTGGCTTTTTAGCGTGGCGTGCTTGAGTGATTTAGCAGCAGTTTTGGAGAGGTTAAGGGGGGTAGACCAGAGTAAATGAGTTTTCCCCAGACCACGTCAGGTTCGGACATGACATGTTCGTTAGGGAGGGCACTAATGTGAGTAAACGGGTAAAAAGACTGTGGCGGGGAAGAGTCTCACGGTACACAGGCGTGATTCTGAACAAGGCATGTCTCACAGGAGTGATTCTTATTAGTCACCAGGGCCGGGCGGCATCAAGGGCGCGCTTCAGCGTTTCAACTGGGCAAGAAGTGTAGAAGTCTTCCAGGGACCTGATATTGAAGGAGAACTTAGGTGAGCAAACAATAGTCAGGAATTACCCTAGTGTAGTTAGCCATATTAAGTTGTAGCCTGCAATTAAAAAATTTGGTGAGTCTTCAGGCACAGAAGTGTAACTGTGATGTCAAACAGTAAAGATTTCAAACCATAAATTTTTGGGGCAGCGCCATCTTAAGGTCAGGCACTGTGAGGCGAATCAAGGATGTCTTGGACCGTCGCTATTTTGGAGTCAGGCATTGATCGGGATAAAGTGTACAGGCATAAAATGTACAGGCAAGCTTAGTAGACCAGCCCGCCCTCCAACACCCACTAAAGAGTTAAAAATGTCTCGGCGAAAGATACGTCGTACCTGGCACGTGATTTAAAGTGTGTGAAGGCGGAATCCTCATCTGATCTATCGTCTGATATATCTAGGAAAATCAAGACAGGTAGCAACCCTAACACAAAAGAACTCTTAGAATTGCTTCTGCAGGATGACCTCCAGAATTCTGAAAGGATCAGCAGAACAATGTGGATGGGGTGGTTTAAGAAGAAGAGTCAGGGGTGTATCACCTCAGTGACCCTAATTCTGAGCCTCACCAGGAGGAGTCTGAGGAAACTTCACCGGTGAACTCTAATCCCCCCAGGGAATAGTACATAAGGTACAGAGAAAGGTCCTAGAGGTAGGTCCCCCTTTAATCCTCTTTAGAGAAAGTACACTTCCATAGGGTCCTCTATCCCTCGCAAGAGGGAGGACTCCTTAGAAAGGGAATACCATCTGCTCAAGCTTGAGAGATCCAAGCTCAGAATCAAGAAGGAACAGTTGGCCCTGGATAAGGAAACTCTGAAAGTGCAGAAGTAGTGGAAGAATTATTTGGAATTTGGATCCTATGTTGGCAGCACTAGCCAACAAACCTAGGGTTAGGAGGCAATTCTTTGACACTAGGAACCTGAGCAGGATAGTCCAGGGCTCGAAAAATCATTAACATTTTACAAGACCTGTAGGTCTAGTAACGTGAATATTCTACTCTATCTAACTGTAATGTACTTGACCCAATGAACTGGTCTCAAATTGTGGGATTCTAGGCAAATATGTTGTCTTTTGGAGCCACCTCTTTCTTCAATATCACATAGGAGAGCATATTTCCCACTAAAAATGTAGCTTTACTGATGAAACTATATAGGGCATATACAATGTTTGGAAACTGGGTTTCGGCATAAATATTTGAAATTTGCAGATCATCAGTTAAAGTGTTCTGATTTGTTTTTATCCTACAAAAATCTTTTTTTAACCACCTAATTACAAAAATATGTTTTCATAACTAGTGAAATATATCTGAAATGTTTGAACAGTTCACCTATTAACTATTTCAGTGTTGTGTTAGAAAAAAAAACAGCACTCTTACAGCCTTTCATTCCACATGCTTTGCACAGTAGGATTGTCACAGAGTTCACTTTACAAAATTCTCTAACTTCAACAACAGAAAGAAAAGTAAATGTAGGAAGACAAACTGACTTTTGACCTCTGTCTCTGAAAACTGAGCAAATGTAACACGATTTACCAGCATAAGTACTTCTCATTCTCTTTGTGAGCAAGCAGAGCACCTGTTTGCAGCTTGCCAGAATGGGTAAGTAGGCCGTAAAAATAGCTCATCCTTAAGTTAATCTGGCTCGCCACAGCAAATTGATTTTTAGAGGTCTGTAGTCCCTCTTACCAGGAGGAGGATGACATTCATAAATGTATCACTGCTTTAGAGAGGGCCTTTAAATTTCAGATGGTCCCACAAGTGCAGTGGACAGCTATTGTGTGGCTCTCCTTTTCTAACACCGCTAGCAACAAACTTCTCACTGTTAGGGAGGAAGGTATAGTTTCTTACCTATGACAGAACTGGAGTTACAGGTAAGAAACTATGCATTCTCTCGTAGGGGAATTCCATGTATAGTCATAAGCGATCAATAGAGTAGCAAGCCCATCCCCCTGAGAGTGGTGGAGTAGACAGAACAATAACAAGAAGAGAGAATCAAGCAAAGAGTTTTCTGAGGGAAGCCTGTCCTTCTTGAGCACCGGTCCTAACGGAGCGTGATCCAGCGACTTCCTCAAGGCAATATCCAAGTTCAAGTTCAAAAGACCTTTATTCGAATTCCTTAAAATTCATAAAAGTACCGAACATAATTCATCAACACACCATGAATATATATACATACAGTAATAAATAAAATAAACATATATATCACATTATATTCCATACAATGACAATACAATACGTTTCAAAGCAATGTGCTAAATTTCCATGGTAACACTAATAAACAGCAGATATACAGTACTCAGGGGTTTTCCATCATCTTGCGTGCTCGTATAGCCAGTCTTAAAAAAGAGCTAACACGGAATGTTAATTCATCACTATCCAGAACAATCAACATGTTATATGAATCTTGGAGCGTCAGTGGTCTGGATTTTTTAAAATACGGTGTTAAAAACCATTTAATATACACAAGATAAAATTTACAAAAAAATAAAAAGTGCAAGTCGTCCTGAATACTCACGCCATCACAGGGGCATAAAATAGAATCAACACTGTGACAATGGCCTAGTGGAAAAGACAGCATATATTTTACTGTTCCTGCCCTTAAACGAAACAGCAATGATCTCTCCCAGCTAGTCATAGGCAGCGAGAGATAGGGCGGCAGAGTCTGTCCACACAGTCCATTGCCTATATATTTCATTACAGTAGATTTTTGTAATTCGCTACTGAGCCTTTCACTGTTATAAAGTGCATATAGTGCATTCTTAACCTCAACTTTGTCCTGTAGATTTATGGTTGTCGGATCAGTAAACAGAATACCTCTACCAACTTCATCCAGTGATTTTGAAACTTCAGACAACCATGGAATTCTCATACCATGGTCGCAGTTTAAACAATCCTTAATAATATTCTGAGTAAGAGCAGCGGCTTCATTCCTCCAGATTCTGATCCAGAAAAGTGCCGGTCTTGCTCTGATAAAATCGCTAATATATGGGAGGGTTAATTCACTGTGACAAATGAAGGTGGAGGAAGAAATTGGTGCACCCAACACTTTCCTACAGAAGCGATTTTCCTCCCTTTGAATGCAGGAGCTGTTTCTTGATCCCCATACCTCTGCACCATACGTGGCAACTGGTGCACACTGTAGTTTAAAAATCTTAAAAATAGCCTTAGTGGCACCTATTCTCTTTGGGCGTGGGAGGCTCAGAACAGAATTGTTGGCTTTCGAGAACTTGCTCGTGGCGTGGGCCATATGCCCACTCCACGAGCCGTTCGCAGCGAAAACCAACCCTAAATATGGAAAATTAGGGACAGATTCCAGTTTGTCTGTGCCTAACTGTATAGTGCTGAGTTTCCTTTTGCCAGGTCCACAGGACATGATAAAAGATTTTTTAAAATTTACCTTTAAATCCAGATCCTCCATGAACTTAACAAAACTATGTACAAGCAGGCGAAGAGCGTTTGGAGTGCGGGCCATAAGCACCACATCGTCTGCGTATAAAAGTACTGGAAGGGGTTTCCCTAAGATAAATGGAACATCTGAGGTAGCTTTTTTCAGACAGGTGGATAAGCCGTTAATATAAATGATGAACAACAGGGGTGCTAAAACGCACCCCTGTCTCACCCCCCTCCCTATCTCCATGGCTCCTGATACCTCTCCGCCCATCCCGATACGTACCCGTGCTTTCAGGTCGGTATGGAGATATGCTAAGAAGTTTACAAGAGTGATATCAAGACCGTTAGTTGAGAGAATGGACCAAAGCTTTGATCTATTGACAAGATCGAAAGCAGATGAGAGATCCATGAATGCAAGGTAGGTAGCGGAGGAGCGAGCAACACTGTATTTGTCAATTATCAGTTTCAAATTTAGGCATTGCTCCACCGTACCTACCCCACTACGGAACCCCATCTGACACGGATCTAAAAAATCGGTGTCATTTGCCCAGTCCAGTATTCTATGGAAAATAATACGACCCAATACTTTTAAAGTATTGTCCAAAAGGGAGATAGGGCGATAATTCGCGGGATCAGACCTATCTCCCTTTTTGTAGATAGGGACAATAATACTGGTAGTCCAGGTAGTCGGCATGGCTGTTTTTGGTAGACTATTAAAAATATTGACGAATATAGGTGTCCACAAATTAACATCATATTTAATGATGTCAATGGGAAGACCGTCCGGTCCAGGTGCCTTATTTCCCAGACTCTCTTTAATGGCTGTTTTAACTTCGTGCTCTAGGATTAGTAGACCACTTGATTGGTCAAGAGTAGGTGGGAGATACTCCTCAGTAGGGGCTGCATAGATGCTAGAAAAATGGGTCTCCCATGCTGTGCTTGTAATATTACAGCTAATTTGGGTAAGTTTCTTTCCCATTTCCCGTGTTTTTCTAACTGCTGACCAACGAGTCCCATTGCTCGGAAAGTAAATTTGCCTTCCGTTCGGATATTTTAGCTTTATAATTTTTCCTAGCTAATTGGACGGTGGATTTACACCTTGGTTTCATAGAGAGTGCCTGTCTTAATTCTCTATTTGCCAAGGAGCATGTCGAATCGAACCACCTTGGTTCTTTACCTTCCTTGGGAAGTGGAACGGACAAAAGAGTTTTAATGACTGAACACAGAACTTCAAAAATCTGCAATTAATTGATCATAGTTGTTACTTGGTAATTTACAGGAGTCAATCAAGTATGGGTATAACAATTGTACATTAGTTAAAATGGCCTCACAATCCACTCCCCTCCATTTTAACCGTAAACCGTCGATTGATGGGGTGATGTCCCTAGCACCATTTAAGTTTTCAAAGATCGAGCTAGGCGCAAGATCCAAAACTACAACCAGTGGATTGTGGTCACTAAGGGGTGTTTGTACCACAGAAGTTTTTACTATACAATCTGTTAACAGTGAAGATGTAAATACGTAGTCAAGAGTAGAACTACTATTTGCGCCAATATATGTGGGAGCATAAGGGGAATCAGTTTTTTGTCCTATTTTCAAAGCATCATCTAGATCAAATTCAGTGAGCAGTTTGGACAATTCAGAACCCCTACGCTCAGCTGGATCAGAATAGGTTTGATTAACAGATCCAGCACTCACTGCTAATTTTGCATTGAAGTCACCCCCTATTAAAATGCCTGACTTGTTGTCAACTGCAAGGGAACATTCCAAATTACTTAAAACCTTGGATAATGCCAAAAAGTTCTTGTTCGGTACATGATAAAAGTCATTGTTATAAAAATTTATTAAATAGATTGTGGTCTTTGACTTCAGCTTATATTCAAGAATCTGGATGTTAGAATTTTCGGGCCATCGCTCTGCAGGTTTTTAATTGTACCACCTGCAAGAATCTTGATCCCGACAAAAAGGCCACCCACCGCTCTGCCAAAACTTGGTTTAGACGAAGTTAGGCTGAAGCAGTGATAGCCCTCTATAAACACATTACCAACAGCCCATGTTTCCTGAAACATAAGAATGTCCGCATCATTAATAATCTCAAGCCATGCAGGGTCTGATAGTTTGGATTCCAGTCCTGCAACATTCCAGCTTAGAATTGATAACCCATGAATATCACAATGGTTGCCTAGCCTAACCCTATTACAAGTACTCACTATGTTACCAGAACTAATGTTAACAGCAACAGTTTGGTTACTACAAGCAGATTTTAATTCCAGGGTTTCTACGGTATCAATTGAAACCTGACAATCAACAATCGAAGCTGAATAACCCTCTTGTGTAGTGACTGTAGCTAGGCTGTCAATGTGTGTTTTAGGCAGTGTATTCAGTCAATCCTGGTCATCTAAGTTAGAAAAATATTCAAAACGATTGTAAGTGGGAATGTTGAATGTTGGCCTTGCTTCAGTTATCGGTTGAAACGAATGAAGTTCGGGGGCAGGATAAGATCTGTCTCTATAATTAAATTGATGCATGTTTGAGAATCCAAAATGGTGCGGATGGTGGATAGGGGGTACTAACGTTGGCATCTGGTTTGACATCTGGTTCCGCCAGTTATTATGGTCGTTCAGATGACCAAAGTCCTGATTTTGTAAGAAGAGCGGAGATTTGAATCTTGCCCCAACGTTCAAATCTTGATGAAAGGTAATAGGATGGCTCTCCATGATTTGGTTCTGGGGTATCAAGTGTCTGTAAAAATAACCTAAAGGGAGGAGTGTGGTGTTCAATTCCCGGGTTGAGGGTGATGGGGCATTTGCTAATGTTTTCTCTGCCCACTGTGGGTTCTTGAAATTGATTGTAACACAATCGCCCTCAAACTTTTTCCTGAGTGGGCCTATCCAACCCACCCGCTGTGTGTTTATAATTTCCTTTACACCCTCTATTGGAAAATTGCAGTTTGCAATTAACCAATGTAAGGTTTTGTTTTTAAGGGACGAGGGAGTTTCTTCTTGATCCTTCCTTAGTTTAGAAACATTAACTAAAACAAGGACATAAGCCCCGCATTCTGGTGGTAAATTAATACGAGAAGGTGCCTGTCTATTTGTTTTTTGTGTCGATTGGGCCAAGATGGAACCACCTCCGGATTTCGGGGGCTGGCCGACCGCAAGTCTGCTTATATTTTTTGTGTTATTGTTATCCTTCCTTATGGCTGGGGCTGTCTTGTCACAGTTAACTATTGGTTGACTGACACTTATCCCCTTTGGTAATACCGGGGCAGGTTTGGGTAAATTGACTATATTTGCGGGTGGTACTTGGGAGACATTAGAATCAGAACCTACTGAACCTACTGTTTTGGTAAAAGTAGGTTTGATTACATCATTTGCAACAGTTGTTTTAGCTAAGCTCCTAATGGGCGTGATTAGTTCCGCTAGTTGCTTTTCTATCCGGGTGAGCCTACTTTCGATAGGAGATAAATAAATACTAAGAAGTTCGCCCAGTTTGGCCAGCATATGATCATTCACCAAATCGGTGCAGTCAATTATCCTATCATCCATTTCTTTACTTTTTCCAACCTCATGCTCCTCAGGGTCATTAGGTGTCTCCTCAGTCCTACTTGTATTTGGGTTGAGATTTAAATTGATATCTTCCCCTTGATATTGGGGCAGGACTTGTTTTTGTTTACTGACCTTAAGGGTTTTAGACGTAGGTGCATTTTGGTTCAGTTGCAATTTCTTGATGGCACCCTCTCGTCTTCCCCTTAATTCCCTGGTATTTTCTACTGATATGATTTCCGGTGAGGGGGTCATATGTAGGTCAGGAGTCTTCTCTAAATCTAGACTAATGTCTGTGTCGGAGTCTATCAGGGGAATGGAGGCAGATAGATTCACCACATTTGGGATGGTATGGACATCAACACACGTATTTAATACGGGACCATTAACTATGGGCAGAACCTGGATAGGAGTAGTTGCGGAAGCAATGAGTCCCAAGGAGGAGCGTCTAGCATGGGCAAGATCTTGTGACACCCTGCGTTCCAGAATAGATATACCCTGATTTATAGCGTCATTTGCCTTAATTATAAAATTGTCAATGGGGCCAGTTTTGCTAATTTTACTATTACCCCCAGCAGCTGCAGTTCTGCTGCGACTTCCCCTTGGAGACATATTGACTATAAGTAGCAATAGACTGTGGGTATGATCACCTATTGAATTCAGAATGTAGGGCCTTTGCCAAGTACTGCAAGATTCAAAGGACAAGTTAACAAATGCCAAATACCTAGGATAGATTGTGCATGAACTCACAGTCTGGTAGTCAAGTCGCAACCATTGGCTAATAAGTAGTATGTTCTTTTCTCCCAGTCCGATAAAAAACGAATTGTTCCAAAGTTCCTAGTCCTCAATATAGATACCCAAACACAAAGTCAATATCAATAAACAGAGTGATACCTTATTTTCAATACGTTAGAGGGCTGGACCCGTCCCGTCCTCCTCCGGCCTCTGAGGGCCTAAGAGGGCCCGCCCTTTGCCCGGGCTTAGCCCGGCGCGGCCCCGCGCGCTCCCGCGAGGCGGGAGGGGCAGCTGTGCTTTAAGCGCCTCCAGGCGCGGAAGTCCGGTGAGGGAGAAGGCGGCGCCCCAGAGGCTGCTGGGTAGTGTAGTTCCCACTCAGGCTGCCGCGTTGGTCTGCGGCGACGGGGAACAACACAAACAGGCAGCCGGTCGGCTTAGGCGTCGCTGGACAAACTGCTCCCCAAGGTGAGTTTTACCCCCGCTCTGCCGGAGGGGCAGCTGTGCTTTAAGCGCCTCCAGGCGCGGAAGTCCGGTGAGGGAGAAGGTGGCGCCCCAGAGGCTGCTGGGTAGTGTAGTTCCCACTCAGGCTGCCGCGTTGGTCTGCGGCGACGGGGAACGACACAAACAGGCAGCCGGTCGGCTTAGGCGTCGCTGGACAAACTGCTCCCCAAGGTGAGTTTTACCCCCGCTCTGCCGGAGGGGCAGCTGTGCTTTAAGCGCCTCCAGGCGCGGAAGTCCGGTGAGGGAGAAGGCGGCGCCCCAGAGGCTGCTGGGTAGTGTAGTTCCCACTCAGGCTGCCGCGTTGATCTGCGGCGACGGGGAACCACACAAACAGGCAGCCGGTCGGCTTAGGCGTCGCTGGACAAACTGCTCCCCAAGGTGAGTTTTACCCCCGCTCTGCCGGAGGGGCAGCTGTGCTTTAAGCGCCTCCAGGCGCGGAAGTCCGGTGAGGGAGAAGGCGGCGCCCCAGAGGCTGCTGGGTAGTGTAGTTCCCACTCAGGCTGCCGCGTTGGTCTGCGGCGACGGGGAACAACACAAACAGGCAGCCGGTCGGCTTAGGCGTCGCTGGACAAACTGCTCCCCAAGGTGAGTTTTACCCCCGCTCTGCCGGAGGGGCAGCTGTGCTTTAAGCGCCTCCAGGCGCGGAAGTCCGGTGAGGGAGAAGGCGGCGCCCCAGAGGCTGCTGGGTAGTGTAGTTCCCACTCAGGCTGCCGCGTTGGTCTGCGGCGACGGGGAACCACACAAACAGGCAGCCGGTCGGCTTAGGCGTCGCTGGACAAACTGCTCCCCAAGGTGAGTTTTACCCCCGCTCTGCCGGAGGGGCAGCTGTGCTTTAAGCGCCTCCAGGCGCGGAAGTCCGGTGAGGGAGAAGGCGGCGCCCCAGAGGCTGCTGGGTAGTGTAGTTCCCACTCAGGCTGCCGCGTTGGTCTGCGGCGACGGGGAACAACACAAACAGGCAGCCGGTCGGCTTAGGCGTCGCTGGACAAACTGCTCCCCAAGGTGAGTTTTACCCCCGCTCTGCCGGAGGGGCAGCTGTGCTTTAAGCGCCTCCAGGCGCGGAAGTCCGGTGAGGGAGAAGGTGGCGCCCCAGAGGCTGCTGGGTAGTGTAGTTCCCACTCAGGCTGCCGCGTTGGTCTGCGGCGACGGGGAACGACACAAACAGGCAGCCGGTCGGCTTAGGCGTCGCTGGACAAACTGCTCCCCAAGGTGAGTTTTACCCCCGCTCTGCCGGAGGGGCAGCTGTGCTTTAAGCGCCTCCAGGCGCGGAAGTCCGGTGAGGGAGAAGGCGGCGCCCCAGAGGCTGCTGGGTAGTGTAGTTCCCACTCAGGCTGCCGCGTTGATCTGCGGCGACGGGGAACCACACAAACAGGCAGCCGGTCGGCTTAGGCGTCGCTGGACAAACTGCTCCCCAAGGTGAGTTTTACCCCCGCTCTGCCGGAGGGGCAGCTGTGCTTTAAGCGCCTCCAGGCGCGGAAGTCCGGTGAGGGAGAAGGCGGCGTCCCAGAGGCTGCTGGGTAGTGTAGTTCCCACTCAGGCTGCCGCGTTGGTCTGCGGCGACGGGGAACCACACAAACAGGCAGCCGGTCGGCTTAGGCGTCGCTGGACAAACTGCTCCCCAAGGTGAGTTTTACCCCCGCTCTGCCGGAGGGGCAGCTGTGCTTTAAGCGCCTCCAGGCGCGGAAGTCCGGTGAGGGAGAAGGCGGCGCCCCAGAGGCTGCTGGGTAGTGTAGTTCCCACTCAGGCTGCCGCGTTGGTCTGCGGCGACGGGGAACCACACAAACAGGCAGCCGGTCGGCTTAGGCGTCGCTGGACAAACTGCTCCCCAAGGTGAGTTTTACCCCTGCTCTGCCGGAGGGGCAGCTGTGCTTTAAGCGCCTCCAGGCGCGGAAGTCCGGTGAGGGAGAAGGCGGCGCCCCAGAGGCTGCTGGGTAGTGTAGTTCCCACTCAGGCTGCCGCGTTGGTCTGCGGCGACGGGGAACCACACAAACAGGCAGCCGGTCGGCTTAGGCGTCGCTGGACAAACTGCTCCCCAAGGTGAGTTTTACCCCCGCTCTGCCGGAGGGGCAGCTGTGCTTTAAGCGCCTCCAGGCGCGGAAGTCCGGTGAGGGAGAAGGCGGCGCCCCAGAGGCTGCTGGGTAGTGTAGTTCCCACTCAGGCTGCCGCGTTGGTCTGCGGCGACGGGGAACCACACAAACAGGCAGCCGGTCGGCTTAGGCGTCGCTGGACAAACTGCTCCCCAAGGTGAGTTTTACCCCCGCTCTGCCGGAGGGGCAGCTGTGCTTTAAGCGCCTCCAGGCGCGGAAGTCCGGTGAGGGAGAAGGCGGCGCCCCAGAGGCTGCTGGGTAGTGTAGTTCCCACTCAGGCTGCCGCGTTGGTCTGCGGCGACGGGGAACCACACAAACAGGCAGCCGGTCGGCTTAGGCGTCGCTGGACAAACTGCTCCCCAAGGTGAGTTTTACCCCCGCTCTGCCGGAGGGGCAGCTGTGCTTTAAGCGCCTCCAGGCGCGGAAGTCCGGTGAGGGAGAAGGCGGCGCCCCAGAGGCTGCTGGGCAGTGTAGTTCCCACTCAGGCTGCCGCGTTGGTCTGCGGCGACGGGGAACCACACAAACAGGCAGCCGGTCGGCTTAGGCGTCGCTGGACAAACTGCTCCCCAAGGTGAGTTTTACCCCCGCTCTGCCGGAGGGGCAGCTGTGCTTTAAGCGCCTCCAGGCGCGGAAGTCCGGTGAGGGAGAAGGCGGCGCCCCAGAGGCTGCTGGGTAGTGTAGTTCCCACTCAGGCTGCCGCGTTGGTCTGCGGCGACGGGGAACCACACAAACAGGCAGCCGGTCGGCTTAGGCGTCGCTGGACAAACTGCTCCCCAAGGTGAGTTTTACCCCCGCTCTGCCGGAGGGGCAGCTGTGCTTTAAGCGCCTCCAGGCGCGGAAGTCCGGTGAGGGAGAAGGCGGCGCCCCAGAGGCTGCTGGGTAGTGTAGTTCCCACTCAGGCTGCCGCGTTGGTCTGCGGCGACGGGGAACCACACAAACAGGCAGCCGGTCGGCTTAGGCGTCGCTGGACAAACTGCTCCCCAAGGTGAGTTTTACCCCCGCTCTGCCGGAGGGGCAGCTGTGCTTTAAGCGCCTCCAGGCGCGGAAGTCCGGTGAGGGAGAAGGCGGCGCCCCAGAGGCTGCTGGGTAGTGTAGTTCCCACTCAGGCTGCCGCGTTGGTCTGCGGCGACGGGGAACCACACAAACAGGCAGCCGGTCGGCTTAGGCGTCGCTGGACAAACTGCTCCCCAAGGTGAGTTTTACCAATATCCCTCAAAACGTCGAAATCTCCGTTTGTATTCAATCTGGACTTCGCGCCGCTCCTGTCCTTCACCGAGTATGGTGACAAGCTTGTGGCGGGATCACGCCCCGTTAGCGACAAAACACGTGTTGGCTGTGGCTGTTGAAACTGAGATACAAGACAATGAAAATAAAAGCCTGAAAATAAGAACCAAACGGAATTGTTCATATTTATGTAGTATGATGATATAATACTAACGTGTTCTCAATTTTAATAGGGAAACCTGTTTACTACTTGACGTGTGCTGGGGAGTGAAGTAGATTGTGTATAGAGCTTATGCTTTGATTTGTGGAGTTTAGTGGTTCTCCACACCTTACAGCACTGTCTTTATATTTGTTTCAAACCCTATACATTTGTGTGATTCTATCAAGAGGCGCCATAATCCTATACTAAATACCACGTGTCTGAGGATTTATCTGTTTCGTGTTGTGGACCGGTTCCCTGCTGACACTGCTACGGGGGCATACGCGGGCGCTGCTGGACCGCGCTAGATCACCGACGTTGCGGCTTTTAGGGGACTACACCTTTGAGCGCCAGGAGGCGTTCAAAAGGGGCCCAGGGCTCCCGCGTCGCCCAAGGGCGGGCCCGTCTGCGCCCGTCCGCAGCAGACCAAGCAGGGCTGGGCCACCCCCTTACATTCAGGGATCAGGAGAACCCCGCGGACATTAGTGTGGACTTCAGGGTGGCCATTGAAGGTCATAAAGTTACTGTTTCTTTCATTCTCTGTTAAAGTGTATGTAGTTTGTAGAATGAGCAAGCGTAAGGCAACAGGCTCTTCGGTGGGGTGGGGTCACGGGGACTCTTGATGCCTTCCTAACTAGAGCGGAATCATTACTGGCCCATGAAATCCAGCTCCGGGAGAAGAGACTTTCTTTGGATACCTTAGTGGCCCAAAAACGATCTTGGATGGGCAGTCTAGCTATGACTAAATCTTCCAATGATGAGGTCACTCTCTATGCCAAGCAAAGTTGGGAGGTGGTAACAATTTAAAAAGCTGCTTTACCCCCACAGATAACTTGCTCACTGTGGAAAAGTAAATTTTGCCATGTTCTGTGTCCCTACGTGTTCCACATCCTAAGTTATATGTGCATGATTAATATGCATATGTATTCCCTATGATCGATTAAAGACGCAATTACAGTTGTGTCCATCTCTAGTATGCCAGTTTCCAGGTCCCGTGAAAGCAACAAATATTAGGCCTATGTAAACCTATGTTGCCATGTTTTACAGTATGCACGTTAATGCATTGAATTGTCCCCGTTTCTAGGCCTCAAAAGGGCCCGGACACCAGTTTCAGCTCCAGTCTCCTGAACCCTCTCCGAGGAGCGATGCAGCCCCCACCTGCATCCCTGACCCTTCACTTACTTCATGCCTCGCAGTGCCCGGCCCGGCCTGGCTCTGCCTCCCAGTCTGCCAAGAGTATGTTATGCTTCTAGTTATCAGTCCAGCCCTCCTTCTCTGCATTCCTAAGCTACTGCATCACATCAATAGTTTCCGTCATGGTCTAGCCTTTCTGTCTCCATGTAAGAGAATTACTGTATTAATATTCATAGAATATTCCTCGCACACACAATACATGTAGAATAATGCATGCACCAGCCTTAGTGTCAAGTAGCCTTTGCCCTGATAACTTTTGGATTCTATCAATATGTACTTCCAAACACTAGATACTAGATATGCCTTAGGTACATGTCGCTCTGACACTCCAGACTTTAGTCTCCTCTTCTAGCGCAGAAGTCATAGCCCCCAGTTCTCCCTGGTAACACGTCATTGCCCGTTTGCGCGCACCACTAGGTTAAAGGTCCTAGCTCCTCAGGTAGCCCCCTCCATGTTTCCGCCCCATTCATGACACTTCTGTGACGTCCACACCACCTGTCTATGTATACGCCCTGTACACGCCTCTTGTTACACCCACTTTACTCTTATCTTTCGCGACTGCTACGAGTCACGCCTACTGCTACGCCTACTGTATTGAATGTAATGTATTTGTTTAAAGTATATATACTGTGCACCCATGTTAAAAGTTAGCTCTTTCCCAGATCCTGCCCCCGGCAGCTGCCATCCTATTCCCATGCAGGCTGTCCTGTTCCTGTCCTTTATGCCTGATTAAAGCCTGTAGACTCCAGCTACCTCGAATCCTGACTCTTATTTATTGAGCTATCTGTTTATATAGTATCCTGAAAAATAGAACCGGTAATTAATTATTTATTTACCACATAATGGCGCCCGAATAGGGACTTGCCCTTTCCCCACGCGCCGGAGAAGCCACGCAAGCCCCCTGACCCTCTGCAGCCGTGACGGAACCACACCGTGCACGTGCAGATATTTCTGCTTCAAGTATCCCTCAGGCCCACGGAGGAGACGGAGGTTGCGGTCCAGCATCCAGACGAGGCGGTGGAGGAACGCGGCGAGTCCCGACCAGAGCCCAAGCCGAGAGTCCAAGGTCCGAGGTATCCGGAGGCCCACCTGTAACTGAAGTCCGAAGTTCGTAGTCCGTCGTCGTAGCAGTCCAGTCCAGTCCGAGGCCTTCCGTTCTTGCTGCCCGGTGAGTACCGTTGCTGGGGTAGTATCTAGACAGGGTCAATTAATTTGTCTCTGGTCCGTGGGTTTGGGTACACAGATCCAACACGAAGTGTCCACCTAGGTGGATGCGGGTCCTGACGTGTCTCTTTATGGGACCGGTAAGTTCTGTACTGTTTTAGCAGTGCATCCAGTAATTCTAGTAAGTTCCGTTCTCAAGAAATTCATGAGTTCTGTTCTCTGTATACCAGGTAATATTTCTGTCCGAACTGTTATTCTAAATGTTATTTAATGTGTTCTCAATGTCGTGGTATGAGTGATTTATTTTTCCAGTTATTATTGTGTTTATCGTGTATTGTATTGTGTTCAGTATTCCAGCCTAAAGAATGCCTCTGTTCTCTAAGTTACGTCAGTTAAAAAACAGAAAAGGGCTGCTCGAGGAAGCAGTCCCTGTCCCGCCTAGGGACAGTCCAGGTCATTTTATGTATCACAAGCATGGCTTAAGTGCCATATTGTACTCAGACTTATGGGTCGAGTATACTAAAGATCTAGAAGAGAAATATAGATGGCCCGTATCGGGTACATGGGATGCCGAGTGCATCATGCGAGTAGAAGAAGTATTATGGAAAAAGAAATCCAGACAGTCCCAGAAAGATGCCATCGAGTTATGGCGCAAAGAATCTCATAAAAGAACCGAAAAAGAATTCAGAAAAACAGAATTAAGTAGAGAATCCTCAGAAAGAGCCCAAGAAAGGGAATTAATCGAAATAGGTGAACGAGTTAAAACCGAACAGTCAGACAGACAGAGAAATGCCCTTGTTAAGGGTATGTATCCTCTTCTTGCCGAGGGCTTGCCAAAAGCAACCCCGGAAGCATCCAGTAATTTTCCGCCATCATTAGTTCCGACTAAGCTACGTCACAAACCGACTGCAGCTGATATTTTTCTCTCGTCCTATTTGGACGACACAGTCCCAGAATATGCAAATCCTGTTCCGCCAGCTCCCGTAAATAATGTAATTCCTGTACCTCCAGCCACCGGGGCACCCGTGGCAGCACCTGTTACGGTACCCCCGGTCCAGCCTACAGTACACGTACCAGTTTTACCAGTCACTCTCCCAGCCCGTACAATATCCGTCGACGATTCTAGTCTAGGGGCCACGGGGGGAAGTCCTCCTGGAACCCCGCCTCAACACAGACCTCTAACGTTACTCGAGCTACATGAACGAGCGTTACAGCGTTCGCCCAAACTTCAGTCAGTTGCAGATATCAAGCGAGCCCTTACCGAATGCCGTTATGATCCAGTCCCAGGCGATGATGATATGGTCCTGTATTCATTGCGTGTAAGACGGGTGACCGAATACTTGGACACCCTGCCGAATATGAAAGGATATCTAGAGAGAATATATCGTTTTATCCGTACAGGAGTAGATCCAGAAAGTATTGGCGAAGCCATGGCTCAAAGAAAAGCCGAGACTCAGCTCATGCTTTTAAAGTTTCTAATTAATTGTTTAATAAGGGAACAAGATTATCCAGATAAAGATCCGAGAGAAATGAAAGTCCTGACCAAGTGGAGTGACCATATAGCCGAGGGAAGACACAAGACACTAGGTTGCATAGAGAGTATGTACAAGAAAATTCGTAAGGAAATAATAAAGTTACACGAGAAACGAAAAACAGCACAAGTGTCCGAGAAAGAAGACGTCTCTGATACTGAAGAGGTAGACGACGAGAATCCCTCCAGAATAGCGTATGTAGGTAGAACTAGACTTCCCGACCGACATTCACGCCTAGAACACAAGAAAGTTTTCCCTCCTCCAGCACTAGAACAAGAGAATCTTGAACAAGTATTTCAAGCTACCGATCACATTCTGAAATCACGAATAGGTTATAGTGAACAAGAACTAGCCCGATCAGCAGTCCGATGGACTACTGATTCTACCACTTTTCCAGACGAAATAGTGGCACAAGTTTTTCTGAAACTGCCCCCAGCCGAGCAGCGACTGGTGGGTATGTATATGATCCAGCACCTCATCACACTGTATGAGGGTCAGCATTCTGATCCAGGTCCTTTACATGATGTATTAAACGAATTACTCCAGTATAGATGGAAAGGTCTAGGTACCGATTTAATTAGTGTAATCCTAGAACAGCGCCACAAATACCGAACGTTTTTAAATCCGCATTTTGTTCACGTCTCACCTCCAGAAAGGAAATCATTTTACATAGATAGACAGAATCCGTTACGAGAAGTACACCCAGTTAGAGGAACGGGTGGTGATCTAGAACGAGTATTTGTTTATACCCCTATCACAAAGATGGAACTCTTAGAGATGAAAAAGTTAATTCCCTGTCACGATAAAGATCCAGCAGGGTTCCATCGAGAATTAAAAGACATGCTCCGTATGGGAGAATACACGTATCCTGATATCATTAAAATGTTAAAGGTCCTGTTGCCTGCGGGCATATATGAGAAACTCAAGGAAAAAAAATGGGAGGTGGGAGAGAAAAAGATAGATTGGACAGCTCTAGAAGCTGAAGATAATTCACGAGTACCAGGTACCGGTCTTGGGGAGAAATGTAAAGATTTGCCCGAGTTATTGATACAAGTTTTGCCAAGATTACTAGCCACGAAAAAGGAAGACTGGGATGCTATTGTAGAAAATAATTGGGGGGCACTACCAACCAGAATATAAGATCCTCAAGTATTTGCCCGGCGGTGTCGCCTCTTGAACCCACAAAGTAGTTAGACTATTGAAGAGGCAGGCGCTGGAGACTGGAAGGCAGGAAACAAGGTTTTTATTCTCTCCGGAGGAGAACACAACGAAACGGACAGAAGGTATCGTTCTGAGGTGCTCTAACTGCATCCCTGAGGCCTGGCCTCTTATACACACGTTTATCTGTTTATTGCATGTAACACATTCTCGTCGATACTTTGATGTACGGAAAGACATCCTCAGAATCCCCCCCCTTCCCAGCCCGTTCCCACGCAAGGTTACAGTGGAAGTCCCCGCCCCGTTCACAACAGGTGATGATCATCGCGCAGCTGGATATTCCGCAGATTCACGGAGTGTGTGGGGTTCGATCGGATCTCGTGGGATGGGGGGGCTTTGATCATCTCGGGGGTCCTTTGAGGAGGGGAGCTTTCTATTGTACGGGGAGGGGCAAGGGATTGGTATCGGCAGAGCTGGATGTCGGCCTGGGAACGGGGAAGACAAACGGGCACACGGGAAAAAGGGGTTTGCATCAAAGGGCCGGGGATCATAAATGGGAAGAAGGGAGGTGTTGCGCTGGGAACAAGACGAGGGCCTGGGGCAGAGCAGCGCCGAAGAGGGGTTTTATGATTCGCGGCAGGTGCAGGCAGGGGGGTTGTCAGCGAAGCTAGGAGGGAGAGAGAGGCGCGCTGGCTCTCGGCGGGAGCAGGGAAGCCATGGTGTTCAAAATGGCGGCTGTTTTACGCGCACAAAAAGGTTAAGGAGAGCAAGAGGGCGCCGATAATGTTGACGGTCTTAGTCCAACTTTCAACAGTCCCCCCTTTTCAACATATCTAGCCACCTTGCTTTACTCAATGTCAATTTTCATCAAATTCCTAACTTCGGTATCATACAATGCTCTCATATGTTCGCTTCCAATGTCCATAGTTTTGGGAAAAATACAACTCGCACATAAAGAACACATAGGTGGCAAACATTGAATTCCTAAGCATAGGCCACATATTATAACTACGGGAATCAGGATAATGGTGAGCAGTCTCCAGCCCCAGCTTTTGACGGTGTCCCAGAACCAACCACCAAGCGACCATTCTTCTTGCTCTTGGTGAACTTCCGAAGAGAGTCTGTGAAGATGTTCGATGGCTTTGTACACTGAGGGTGAGTTGTCCGGTATGTATGTACAACAGCTGGACCCAATAATGCGGCATGCTCCTCCACGGTCCGCCAGAACCACATCTAGAACGAGGCGGTTCTGCAGAGCCACCAAACGGACCGCTTGGAGCTCGGCAGTGTTGTTGGCAAAGATGCCCGCTGTGATGTTCATGGTTGTCTCGACTGCCTGAGTCAAATGTCGGATGGCACGGCTGTTTGCCATCGGGCCCCAGAGGGGGACGAGTCCTTTCATAGCATCGAGGAACTGCGCCCCTGTCGAGTCGGCTTGCTCAATGTCTTTGGCTCGTTTTTGCCTGTGGTGATTCGCTGGGGCCACATAAGTTGGAGGAAGGACGAAGGAGATGTAGCAAGTGCCCCCCCAGCCTTTGGGGAGCCAGGTGTAGGCCTTCGTGCCGCAGATGAAATACATGTTTGGGGATGACACAAAGGAAGGTGGATCCGTGGAATCCAGAATTCTGGTAAAGCAGCAAGCGCTGCGACCCACCAGCTGTGTCCCAAGTCCTTCTACACACATGTGGCCTGTGACGTTGATGACCGTCAGGGCCACAGTCAGAGTGGCAGCCGTTCGTTTCCGCAGATAGGAGAAGGTGGGTCTGGTTGGATTGTTGAACACCTGCATTTCGATTCGTTCCTTAGCCGGGATGTCCATTTGGTTCGAGTCGCTGGGGGTCAGCGGGCAGAAGTGTGTCTTTGTCTTGTTTCGCCCGGCCCCATGAGAAGAATGTGCTACAGTTCTGCTGGAGGTGGCATTGCCCGTATAGCTCTCTTGCAGGAGGATCAGCCAGGCAAGGCAGGAGCCGTGGACAGAGAAGGGTGAAGGGATGAATGGTATTGAATGCCCAGTGGCATGGGGTAGTAACCCACAGATCCAGCAGTTGGTGGTATTGGTGGCAAGATTGTGCTGGTGAAGTAGCTGCACGAAAGAGTTGTTCCAAAACTCCTTTCGCCTCTCTCTTAGTTGAGGAGAGAGCGAAATTAGATAATGTTCCTTCATGGTGGTAGGCTGAGCAGTGGTTAGGAATGTCTCGTGAGCAGGTGCGTGTTCTTCCATAATCCAGAGCGTAGTCATGAGGAGAAAACAGAGGAGGATTACGATGAAGAGTGCAATTGTCTTTGAGCTATGGAGTCTGTCTATTCTCGGATTTCTGTAGTGGGTATTTCCTGCTGTCTCCGTCGGCTTCTTATTTGGCGCTTCCATCATCTTCTTATCTGGCGCTTCCATCATCTTCGTCTTCAAGGTGCTCGGTAGTGGGCAGGACCACAGACTTAGTTTTAGCTTCTCTCCGGGTAACCCTTGGTAGTTTGGGTCACCGTTCTGAGATCCTTTAACCTAGTCCGTGGCCTACTTAGCCGAAGCTCCCTCCTTTCGACGCAGGAAATACCCTTCTCGAGATGGCACAGTGGGGTCAGGATGTTTTGAAAGTTCAAGTGTCTCAGTATCAGGGTAGCAGTTCAGCGATGGTCGGTCCTGGTTCAGGAGCTCTTCTTGGGTGTTGACGGTGTCTGTCGTGGCCAGGGCTGGAGAGACCTTTTTGCAGTGATGAGCGTGCAGCCAGTGTTTCTTCCCCTCCACTCGAAGTGCGGTCCGAGTGGTGATCAGCACTTGCCAGGGGCCCGTCCACCGGGGTTCCAAACTCTTTGATCGCTGAAAATTTCGGGTCAGCACGAAGTCCCCCGGCTGGATGGCGTGACCCGGACCCCTGGAAGCATCGGGGATGGCCTGCTGCACCTGCTGATGAAGGACAGACAAAGTTTCAGTCAATTTGTACAGATAATCAGACATTAGGACATCCGGAACGTCATGAATGGAAGTTGGTTTCGGGGCAGACCAGACGCTCATGGGTCGACCGAAGACAACTTCATAAGGGGTTAAGTGATATCGGGTGGGGGTAGAGCGCATCGATAGCAATGCCAATGGGAGGGCGTCTGGCTATTTCAGGCCCGTCGTAGCCACTATTTTGGCCAGTTTAAGCTTTAGTGTGGCATTGTGTCGTTCGACAAGCCCAGCAGATTGAGGGTGGAAGACTGCGTGGAATTTCTGTTTAATACCCAGCCCATTTAGGATGAGCTGGATAACTTTGGCTACAAAGTGGGGGCCATTATCACTCCATAAAACACGACAGAGGCCATAACGGGGGAAAAACTCCTTTAACAGAACCTTTGCAGTGGCCATAGCGGTGTTGTCACGGGTTGGATATGCTTCCACCCACTTGCTAAATGCGCACACCACGACGAGTACATATTTCAGGCCTTGGCATCTGTCTAGCTGGATGTAGTCCATCTGCAGGACTTCAAATGGGTGGTTTGGGACCCCAAATCCCCCCCGGGGTACTACAGTTCCTTTCCCGGGGTTGTGTTGCAGGCATATTAAGCATTGTTGGACCAGGCGTTTGGCGGAATCTGGGATCTTGTCATTGTGCCAAACCCTGGAGACAAGTTCGATCATGGGGGCTGATCCTATGTGGGCAGGGGAGTGTGCCATGGTTAATATGGGAATCAAGTACGAATCAGGTAGCAACCATCTGTTCGTGTCTTTTGTCCGCCAGCAGCCTTCATCGTCTTTCAATCCCACCCGTGTCCATTCAGTCAATTCGTGTTGTGTGCTAGCCGTTTGTATGTCTCTAATTGTGTCCTTGGCGTCAGTCCAGTTTTCTGCTTGTGACCTGGTCACGTACATATGTGTTGTCGTTCTATTTTCAGCTGTCGTTCGGGCGGTGATGTCGGCTAGTGCATTTCCCTGTCCAATAATGTCTGTCACTTTCTTGTGTGCCTGGCATTTGATAACGGCAAGTTTGTTGGGGAGGAGGACAGCTTCGATTAAGGCGGAGACTAAATCCCCGTGCAAAATGGGTGTGCCGTGTGAGGTCAAGTATCCTCTCTCCCTCCAGAGGAGCCCAAAATGGTGAACCACCCCGAAGGCATACTGGCTGTCAGTGTAAATGTTCGCTGTGGTTCCTGTTGCCAGGATGCAGGCTCGCGTCAAAGCAATCAGTTCCGCTGCCTGGGCAGATCGCTGGGTGATGCGGGCTGTTTCTACTACAGTTCGAGCCGTGGTGACTGCATAGGCAGCGGAAGTGGTACCATCGGAGAGTTTGATGCAAGAACCGTCCACCCACAACTCCCCGTCGGGGTCAGGGAAAGCTGTGTCTCTGAGATCGACCCTACTCCTGGTCTGTTCGTCCGTAAGAGTCACGCAGTCATGTACGGGGTGCACATTGGGATCGTTCTCTGGCAAGGGTAACAGAGTTGCTGGGTTCAGTGTGGTGCATCTTTTCAGGGTGATATGGGGGGCTAGCAAGGTCAGTTCGTATCCAGTCAGTCGTGCACTCGTCAGATGTTGCGTCTTGGTTTGGTTCAGGAGGGTGTCGACTGCATGGGGTACCAGTACCGTGAGGGAATTCGAGAGTACAATCCCCTCACTCTGTCGGATAGAGACTGCAGCAGCAGCTACAGCTCGAAGGCAGGCAGGCAAGGCTCTGGCGACAGGGTCAAGAGTGGCAGAGAAGTAAGCGCACGGTCGTTGCTTAGGGCCGATGGCCTGGGTCAGGACAGATAAAGCGCACCCCTCCCTTTCGTGAGTGTAAAGGGAGAAGGGCTTTCTGTAATCAGGGGTACCCAGGACAGGGGCTGAGCAAAGGGCATCTCGCAGTTCTGTGAAGGAAGTTTGACACTCAGGAGTCCAAGGGAGTGGGAAAGGGACGTCTTTGTTTAGCAGAGAAAGCAGTGGTTTTACAACGAGGCTGAAGTTTGGTAACCATTGTCGGCAGAAGGAGGTGAGGCCTAATAGGGAGTGAACCTGCTTCTGGGTTTTAGGGACAGGGGTATCTAGAATGGTTTGGATTCGATCAGGGGTGAGTTTTCTTCCATCTTTGGACAAAAGGTGGCCTAGGTAAGTGACCTGGGGTAGGCAGAATTGCAACTTCTTCTTGGAGACCTTGTGGCCATTTTCCGCAAGGAAGTGCAAGAGTTGAATGGTGGCGGTAACCGCTAGAGGGGTGGTGTCGGCTGCCAAAAGGATGTCATCGACATATTGTACCAACACCACCCCGTCGGGTAACTGGACTTGGTCTAGTTGTCTTTTGAGGGCCTGGCTGTAGATGCTAGGGCTTTCCGTGTAGCCTTGAGGCGCTCGGCAAAACCTATATGAGCGGGCTTTTAGGGTAAAGCCGAAGAGATATCGGCTGTCTGGGTGGATGGGGATGGAGAAGAATGCGTTCTTGAGGTCGATGACGGAAAAGGTGGTGGCAGTGGATGGAATCAAGGTCAGGATGGTGGTGATGTCTGAGACCACAGGGTACTGGGGTACCACCACTTTGTTGATCTCTCGGAGGTCGATGATGAAACGGTATGCTTTCTCATCTCCCTCTCCCTGCTTCTTGATAATGGGCAAGATAGGGCTGTTGCAAACGTTGCTAACCACTTCCTCTACCACTCCTGCGTCTATCAGTGACTGGATAATCATTACCAATGCCTTCTCGCCCTCTGGCGATATCCGATATTGTGGGAGTTTTGGGAGTGTTGCGTCTGGTCGGACAGTAATGTGCACTGGGTCAATTAACATACGCCCTACGTCCGAATCCGCTTTGGCCCACAGATACGGAGGTAGAGTGTCAAGCAGGGACGCGTCAACGTCGGTGATGGAAAACATGTGTCGGGGGGAACAATGTCTAAGCAGAACGGGGTTGTCGTAAAGAAACACTCGAACTCCATCTTGAGAGCACCTAATCGTCGCTCGGAAGTGTTTCAGTAAGTCAAGTCCCATAATGGCATCAGGGCTATTGGAGGAAAGCAAGAACGTGGTGTCGGTGGTGTTGTTTTCTACGTCAAAGAGAATCGGGGCAGACAAAGGGTTGGTGGAGGGCGTTCCATCGAAACCTGTCGATGTTATGAGTGAGCCAGACAAGGGTGCCCTTGGAATCAGTCGTTTAGATAACGCACTACGTGTTGCGCCAGTGTCTACCAGAAATGGAGACTTGGTACCCAGGACCTTAGCAGTGACATAAGGGCCCTGCTGGTCAACATAGAGCTCGACTGGATCCCTCCCTCGCCCTTGGCTGTCCTATGCGAAGGTGTGAGTGTCGTCATAGTCAGATTGTTGATATTGGTTCTGCCTGGGTCGATCGAACGTATTTGGTCTGCTTGATCTGTCATTAGTCGCGTCATTTGGGGGCCCTCGTTGTTGTCCCTTAGGTCTCGGTCCGTTTGCTACATCCCTGGGGTCTCTGTTTCTGATCATTTCCAGAAGAACTGGGCACTGGGATTTCCAATGGCCAGTCCCTTTGCAGAAAGCGCACTGGTCTTCTCTAAGGTCTGTGCGTCCACTGTAGGAAGTCAGAGTGCGGTCCTGGGGAAATGTAGTCGTAGGGACGTTTGTCTGGTAGTTTCCCCGGTATTGGTCTCGTCCTATAGTCACCCCTTGCAGTTTGGCAATCATCACCCTCTCTTTTAAGTCCTTCTTCTTTTTCTCTGTCGCCCTATCGTTTTCATTTTTCTGATGCTCATAATATTGGGCCATTTGGAGAATCGCTGTAGGTTTGGAGGCTGCCCAACTACTCTCGCTGGCCTGTAGTTTCTGGGAGATTTCCGATGATAGGCCCTTAACATAATTCTGGACAAACAGATGGTGTCCGGTTGCAGTGGTCATGTCCTGGCCGCTGTAATCGGAGAACACCGTTTCAAACCGGGAGAAGTATTCCGATACATCCTCCTGGGGTTTTTGGCGACAGGCTGTTACTATCGACCAGTCCACTTTCTTTTCTGGGATTAGGGTTTTTAATTTCTCTACGATTTTATCTGGGAGGTCTAGAATGGATTTCAACGGCTTTTGTCCTGGTCCCCGTTGTTTGTCCAGGTCATCGAGTTGTGACCAGGTATGTCCAAACAGCTCAAGGTGGTCGACTTTCCGGATTTGCTTCCACACATCAGCTGGTAGACATAACCCGAAGAACAAGTCGATGTCAGCCAGGGTCATGATCGTTGAACCCAGGGCTGTACCCAATTCAGTATAGAAGGCAGTGGGGTTTTTACGTAGGTCGGGTAGAGATTTCCGGAATGTCAGTATCTCTTGCCGGTCCCATGGCTGGTAGACCCAGTTGTATACTACCCTTCCCTTCGCATCTTGGTTGTTTGCATCATCGTGAGTCCCTGTACCCCGAGGAGGAACCCAGTAAGGGGCAGCCTCACGTATCGGCATCATGGGGTTAGATTGCTCGGTTGGTGGTTCGGTCACTACGGAGGCTGCGGATTTAGCTCCCGGCCTTTGTTCAGTGAGGTGGCGGAAAACCTCAAGCGTACGCGTAAGGAGGTCCGACACATCACACTCGCCCTCATCCCCGATATCGACCTTCCGGTACAGAGTCCTTAGGCTCTCGGGACCTTTGTCTCGATATCGGTCCTCGTATGCATTCAAGACATGATAACACAGTCGTACGGTAAAATGTCGTCTGTGACTCCCTGTATACGAGCTGAACATATCTGTGATGTACTCTTCATCATCCTTCCTTTCTACCAGTGTCCTTGCTATTTTGTCGATCCCCGTTCGCTCATCTTTGTCTAGTCTGTTTGTTCTTGCAGGGCCAGCCCCTCGAGTCTTATGGTCGTCTATCGTTGTTGTGGATGCGGGTTTTAATACAAGGGGTTCGGCTGGCACAGAGGCCATTGGGGCCGACGCTGTGGCGGTACCTTCGTTTGTACCTGGGGGTGGCGCGTGCTGCGCCAAGGGTTGAGAAGGGGCATATGGAGGGGGCATGTAGATGATAGGAGGGCCTAACAGCAGGTCCTCATTGGCTTGTCGTTTCGAGGGTAAATCAGGGTAGAGCATGGAGGGGGTTCTAACCGGACACTGGCTTGGCGTTTCCATTTCTAGTTTCTGTTTAGCTTTCTCTCTTTCCTTTATCTCTTTTTCTAGTTTCTGAGCCGCTAGGTGGGCTGCTTTTCGCAGCTCTTTTTCCAACCTACTCTCAGTTTTCTTTTTACGTTGTTCAGTTTCTTTTCGCCACATGCCGAAGCTGTCAAGCATAGTAGGTGTTGTCTTGTTTTTACCCAGGGCAGTTTCTAGCGTTTTTATTTTATCATCATCGAAGGATCCTATCAGGGGCCATTGACTTTCTTGACCCTTTTTTGTATATTTATGCCATAGTTTACTATAGGCTATAGCGGTCAATCCATGCTTCATGAACATGTCCTTATTAGGGGTGCCTTCCAGTGGGGCTGGATGGTCCATCTCTAATAGGCGGTCCGGGCTAAACAGGCTACTAATCAGTGGGGAGAAGACAGACATGACGGCTCGTAACGAGGGACTAAAAAGTCAGCACTGCCTATCTTATCACTAGGTGCAAAGACTGGACAGAATATTTCTATTCTACGTTGTTTGCAGGCAGTGAATACCTCATGGATCAAAAATAACAAAAGACCAATAAATAACAATGGGGAGAATGAGCAGGTCCGCAAAGATCTGCGTTACCTACCCTTTTCACTATCTGCAAAGAGGGTGGTCTCTTCCCTGTTTGCAGACAGGGAATCTCCAGGAAACAATAGTTTTGCGAACAACAGTTCAGTTTCAAGTGATTATTGAGTGGGGGAGAAAAAAATAAGCACGGCTGCTGCCCTACCTATCCTCCACTGTTTGCAAAGAGAGAGCCCGTTGTTTCTCCGTTTGCAGACAGTGAATCTCCAAATAAATAAAAAGAGCAATACTAGTATTTTTAAACAAACAAGCAATCAAGCAATTATTTCGCGACTTGTCGTGGTTACACGACCTTACCCGGACCGCATGGACAGTTTCCTGTCTTCCGAATCCAGCGCCCGATCGTCCTCTCTTCTTCGTTATCCTCGTGGCACTCCTGATGGTTCCCAGTCAGGACCGTAGATCACTCGAGAGAGGTCTGTTCGGAACCAGTGAAGTTCGGATGATCGGCTGTCAGACGAGGGTCTATCGGACAGACGCGTTCCCGATCGTTGCAGTCGTTCACTTTGTCGTCAGGACCTCTCCCACTGGATCCATGGGTCGCTGATGGGCCCCACGCTTGGGACGCCAATTGTTGAAAATAATTGGGGGGCACTACCAACCAGAATATAAGATCCTCAAGTATTTGCCCGGCGGTGTCGCCTCTTGAACCCACAAAGTAGTTAGACTATTGAAGAGGCAGGCGCTGGAGACTGGAAGGCAGGAAACAAGGTTTTTATTCTCTCCGGAGGAGAACACAACGAAACGGACAGAAGGTATCGTTCTGAGGTGCTCTAACTGCATCCCTGAGGCCTGGCCTCTTATACACACGTTTATCTGTTTATTGCATGTAACACATTCTCGTCGATACTTTGATGTACGGAAAGACATCCTCAGAATCCCCCCCCTTCCCAGCCCGTTCCCACGCAAGGTTACAGTGGAAGTCCCCGCCCCGTTCACAACAGGTGATGATCATCGCGCAGCTGGATATTCCGCAGATTCACGGAGTGTGTGGGGTTCGATCGGATCTCGTGGGATGGGGGGGCTTTGATCATCTCGGGGGTCCTTTGAGGAGGGGAGCTTTCTATTGTACGGGGAGGGGCAAGGGATTGGTATCGGCAGAGCTGGATGTCGGCCTGGGAACGGGGAAGACAAACGGGCACACGGGGAAAAGGGGTTTGCATCAAAGGGCCGGGGATCATAAATGGGAAGAAGGGAGGTGTTGCGCTGGGAACAAGACGAGGGCCTGGGGCAGAGCAGCGCCGAAGAGGGGTTTTATGAGTCGCGGCAGGTGCAGGCAGGGGGGTTGTCAGCGAAGCTAGGAGGGAGAGAGAGGCGCGCTGGCTCTCGGCGGGAGCAGGGAAGCCATGGTGTTCAAAATGGCGGCTGTTTTACGCGCACAAAAAGGTTAAGGAGAGCAAGAGGGCGCCGATAATGTTGACGGTCTTAGTCCAACTTTCAACACTATCTCAGCCTGCAAACAGAAACAAGACAAAGATACTAGTGATTTTTATTCTAGATTTGAAAAATGTTTTATTATTATCAGTGGTCTGAAAACAAGTAGTGAATCGTATCCTCATCTTTTTGTTACCAAACTAGTCGAGAATTCAAGTCCACAAGTTAAGAATCGAGTACTGAAAGTCGAAAGTACCTGGCAAGCTAATACTCCGTCACAAATGTTACAGATGCTCCAGTACCACCAGAACAGAATCAGGGAAGAGCAAGAACACGAAAGGAGACGTATGAAAGACACGAAAATGAAAGTATTAGTTGCACAATCTGTTCCACAAGACAGTCAGAAGAGGGGTCCGAATCAAGCCAGTCATTCTGCAGCTCCCGTTAAAGGGACTTGCAATTACTGTAAACAGCCAGGTCATTTTATAAACGAGTGTGCAGTTCTGAAACACAACATAGCTACAGGTAAAACTAAAGAAAGACCACGTCCGCCTAGACAAGAACAAGTTTCACAGACTTCCCAGCCACCGCAGAATGCACAACAGACAGTTACAGTACCGCAGCCTATAGCTGCAACACAGCACGTTACACAGCAGATGTACCAGTACGCACAGTCAGAATATCCAGATTATCAGCCATATTCATGAAACAGCCTAGAGAGGGAGGTAGGCTTGCCTCTCATCGAGATACCTGTAGATCAAGAGGGTCCCTATGTACACAGTCAAGTATTAGGGAAAGACCGAAAGTTTCTAATTGATACAGGGGCAAGTAGGACTACTATCAGTCATGACGAGGTTCCAGGGGCTCCGCTCTCAGGCTCTAGAAATGTTTCCCTTGGATTTTCAGGAAAACCAATTGTTAATGAAATTTCGAAACCAGTTACTCTAGAGGTTGGTCCATTGTCCCGAACTACTGATTTGTTACTCACAAAATCATGTCCAGAAAATTTATTAGGCATCAAGACATTAAAAGAATTAAGTGCAGTAATTTGCTGTTCCCCAGAAGGGGTCCGATTGTTTTTACGCGACTTTAAAGGTCATTATGTATTACGTGATTTTGATCCAAGATTATTGAATGTACCACAGCATTTATGGGCACAAGGTCCAACTGATGTTGGTTGTATGCACATCACACCCCATCGTGTGACTCTGAAGCAAGGTATAGTTTTGCCACGAATCAGACAGTACAGATTGCCACCTGAGGCTGTAGCAGCCTTATCCAAAATTATTGACGAACTTATTGCCCAAGGAGTGGTTGTAGAAACTGACTCCAATGTATGTAATTCTCCTATCATTCCAGTCATGAAACGTACTGATCCAAATGCACCTCCAGTATATCGATTAGCGATTGACCTTCGAGAACTTAATAAATGTATCATACCCCAGTATCCAGTAGTCCCAGATATTTCATCCTTATTGACAGCCATTGATTCTGAAGCTACGTTCTTCACAGTTATTGACCTCAAGAACGCATTTTTCAGTGTCCCCATTCATCCAGACAGCCAGTTCCTTTTCGGTTTCTGTTTAAATGGGAGGAGCTATAAATTTACACGAGCTCCTCAAGGTTTCACAGAAAGTCCTAGCATTTACAGTCAAGCACTTAAGAGACAACTAGACAATATTCACATGCCAACTGACACTGCCCTGCTCCAGTATGTCGATGATCTATTGATCACAGCCCGTTCTGAACGTGACTGCGAGCGTGCGTCACTTACAGTCCTGTATTTCCTAGCCGAGATGGGGCACAAGGTGTCCCCTTCAAAGCTTCAATTCTGTGTCCAGCAAGTGGTCTACTTAGGACACTTACTGTCCAAGAGGGGTAGGCAGTTGACACCTGACCGTATCCAGTTAATAGCACATCTTCCCCAGCCCAAGACCCAGAAGGAGGTACGAGCTTTTATCGGCCTCACTTCTTACTGCAGACAATGGATTCCTCAGTACGCATTTCTAGCCAAGCCACTGATACAGTTAACGACACAGGAGGCAGCCACATCGACTGTCCTCCCTTGGACATCTGAACATACACTCGCTTTTAATGAGTTAAAGAAAGCTTTATGCCAAGCTCCTGTTCTAGCAACGCCAAACTACAGTAAGCCTTTTACACTTTTTGTCACAGAACGTGATGGTACCGCATTATCTGTTCTCACACAAGATCAAGCAGGACAGTACAAGCCCTGTGCTTATTTTTCGAGCACATTAGATCCAGTAGCCCAGGCTCTGCCTGCGTGCCTCAAGTCAGTTGCAGCCACAGCTCTAGCTATCAGACAAAGTGATTCCATAGTATTAGGACATTCCCTGACAGTACAAGTTCCCCACTCCGTGGAAGTTCTTTTAAACCGAACACAGACTCAGCACTTGACAATTGCACGTTTAACAGGTTACGAACTGACACTATTCCAGCCACACATAGAAATCAGACGCTGCAACGTTTTAAATCCTACTACACTGTTACCGTCAGTTACTTCAAATCCTGCCACACATGACTGTGTGGAAGTAGTTAACACTATGACAAAGCCAAGACAAGACCTGACAGATATTGCATTACCTGACCCCGACCTGACACTTTATGTGGATGGTTCATGTATGAGAACAAGTACAGGAGAATTAGTAGCCGCGTATGCAGTGACTACTGAGACTGAAGTTATAGAGACACACCGTATTGACACCTTGTCTGCTCAAGCAGCAGAGCTAGTCGCTCTGACCCAAGCCTGCATACGTGCCAAGAACCTGAAAGTAAACATATACACAGATTCACGTTATGCATTCGGAGTCGTACACGACTTAGGAGTACTCTGGCAGGAGAGAGGTTTCATGACTTCTCATGGAACCAAGATTCAGCATGGTCTCCTCATTCAAGCTCTGTTAGATGCAATACATTTACCGGCAGCTATTGCTATCATGAAGTGCAAAGCACATACGAAAGTTACTGATATCATTTCCCAAGGTAACGATCTAGCAGATCGAACAGCCAAGCTCACAGCTCAGATCCCAGACATTCCAGTTAACACGACACAGACACCCACTCCAGATCAGACTACATGTATGACAGTTAAGGACCCTACACAAGATGTCATAGATATACAGTTACATGCTACTCCCGAAGAAATCAAGAAATGGTCCGAACAAGGAGGGGTCCAGACAGATCAAGGATGGGTGACGAAGGGAAAAGCCACATGGTTTCTCACCGACTCTATGGTTCAAGTCATTATCAATACCGCACATAGTCCAGCACATCTAGGAGAAAAAGCTATGTTAGACAGTATCCAGAACATTTGGTTTAACAAGCATTTACGAGCTGCAGCCAAGCAGAAAGTCCGTACCTGTATGATATGTTGTCAGTTCAATCCAGGTAAAAGTGTCCCGGTGGAACAAGGTGGATTCCAACCTCCTGACCACCCTTTTGAAGTCCTCCAGATGGATTATATTCAGATGGAGCGATGTCGAGGTTTCAAGTATGTCCTCGTAGTTGTATGCGCTTTGTCCAGATGGACAGAAGCATATCCAGTTCCAGATTACACAGCCGCGACCACTGCCAGGCAGTTGGTTCGTGAATTTTTCCCTCGTTATGGTTTGCCGAGAGTCGTATATTCAGACAACGGCCAGCCATTCTCATCCGAGCTTATGAAACATGTTTCCCTTCTGTTAGGGTACCAGTGGAAGTTCCATTGTGTGCGCCATCCTGAAGCAGCCGGTCTCGTAGAGAGACATAATCAGACTCTGAAAATCCGAATTGTTAAAGTGTGTAAAGAGAAAGGTGTAGACTGGCTAGTTGCCCTGCCAGTTGCTTTATTTTATATGAGGATGGTCGCACATTCCAGATCAGGTCTGTCCCCGTATGAGGTCGTATTCGGCCGCCCCCCAAACATGTGGGGTACACCTAGACCCCGCAGTATTACAGATGTTTCCAGTAATATGCTGACAGATTACCTAGCTTCCTTGATGTCTGCCCTACACTCTTGTCGTTCACAGGTTGCCGCCGCATTTCCAGACAACACCGAGGTGAAACCGCATGAAGTCGTTCCAGGCAGCCTGGTGTTGGTCCGGAATTTTGATCGTTCAAGTCCGCTGGAGCCCCGTTGGAAGGAGCCCCGTCTGGTTTTGCTCACAACAAGGACCGCTGCCAAACTCGAAGGCAGGAAGGGGTGGGTCCACCTGAGCCATATCAAGAAGTTTCATGGACTACGAGAGAAAATTTTTACTAAAGACTGCCTTATTCCTAAAGACTGCCTAAAAACAGACTCTGAACTCAAGCCTCCCCTGTTAGAGGAAACTCCGCAGCAGGAGTATAAAAAGAAACTCCGGTCTAGTCAAATAAGTCAGCCAGTTTAATTGTCTAAGTCCCTCTCGGGTGAAACGGTTAGACAGGTTCCTGACATGTATGAGATAGACCCCCACAGTGAGAGAGTTAGTCAAAACTCTAAAAGATGTATCATTATTTTATGTTTTTTGTTATATTTGAGTCTTATGGTTACTTGCACAAGTTATGCTTTATATTTATGTTTTCCAATTTTACATGTACATATGTTTTCTAATACTACAGTAGAGCACACATTTAGTGATCTGCCTCCTCACGAGCTATCCTATCGTCTTGCTATGCGAAATAATACATTTATCAGAATGTTACACTATTCACACCAGACCAGCAATGCCACTAATTGTTGGGTGTGTGGTCGACTCCCCCCTTTCCAGACACCGAAGGGAGTTCTGCCACTCTTTCCCTATCCGTTTTCACATAATGGTTCATGTGGAGCATGGTCCACGTTAACGTCATCCTCCAATGATATGTCCCTTCTGAATAGAACATGTTTCCCAGACAAGCAAGGTCTCTCCCATAGAACAGGGTTAGATCTAGAAAATGAAGTATATGATTTAGGTAATTATTCCTCGAATTTCATGGTCCTGAATGTTCAGTCCGATACTACTCCAGATTTACCTGCTATTTCAGTACTACCAGTCAGAGGCGAATTATGTGTCAGAAAGAATGGTTCCGCACATGTAGGACATAGTGATTGTACTACTATTGTCGAGTATAGTGACAGTGGGAAATCTATTTTCAAAGCCTCACGTCATTCTTATTTTGTTTGTGGTCAGACCGCATATATACGCCTGCCCCCCGATTGGGATGGAACATGTTATATTGCCTTCCTACTGCCACCAGTTTTTCTCGCCCCATCTGATTATCACAGAAACACACATCTAGTACACGTCAGACATAGAAGGGAGACTGAGTCCCCAATTGTCGATCAAACTGAAACTGCTCTAGAACAATATCAAGATTTCAATAAAGGTTTCTTCTTCTTTATAGGTCCTGTCCAGAATAGTAAGCTAATACGTAGATTAACCAGAACCCTTGAAGCAGTAGTGAATGAGACTACTTCCGCTCTAGGTAACTTAACTGAAGAGCAATCTACTATGAGATTTGTCGTGCTCCAAAATCGTCTCGTTCTTGACGTCATACTGGCCGATAGAGGAGGAGCATGTAGAGTCATCGGATCTAGTTGCTGCATTTTCATTCCTAATAACGCGCCGTCTGTTTATTCAGCTATAACCAGACTTCATAAAATTGCCCATCAGTTACACCAAGATCCAGGCACCTGGACATGGTCCGGTTGGCTCTGGAGTATTATATCTGCCTGGGGATGGAAAGTATTGTCATTCCTAGGTATAGCAGTAATGATCATATTCAGTTGCTGCCTCTGTATACAATGTGGCCCTGCGATTTGCGGCATTTGTGCTACATCCTGTATTCCTAGTCCTAAGTCCCGTTCCAAGACAATTCGAGACGAGCAGATGATACTGTATGAAATGATAGATGGTATCATGAATATTGATGTTTCCTGATGGAAACGTAGTGACAAGGAGGGAATGTGGAAAAGTAAATTTTGCCATGTTCTGTGTCCCTACGTGTTCCACATCCTAAGTTATATGTGCATGATTAATATGCATATGTATTCCCTATGATCGATTAAAGACACAATTACAGTTGTGTCCATCTCTAGTATGCCAGTTTCCAGGTCGCGTGAAAGCAACGAATATAAGGCCTATGTAAACCTATGTTGCCATGTTTTACAGTATGCACGTTAATGCATTGAATTGTCCCCGTTTCTAGGCCTCAAAAGGGCCCGGACACCAGTTTCAGCTCCAGTCTCCTGAACCCTCTCCGAGGAGCGATGCAGCCCCCACCTGCATCCCTGACCCTTCACTTACTTCATGCCTCGCAGTGCCCGGCCCGGCCTGGCTCTGCCTCCCAGTCTGCCAAGAGTATGTTATGCTTCTAGTTATCAGTCCAGCCCTCCTTCTCTGCATTCCTAAGCTACTGCATCGCATCAATAGTTTCCGTCATGGTCTAGCCTTTCTGTCTCCATGTAAGAGAATTACTGTATTAATATTCATAGAATATTCCTCGCACACACAATACATGTAGAATAATGCATGCACCAGCCTTAGTGTCAAGTAGCCTTTGCCCTGATAACTTTTGGATTCTATCAATATGTACTTCCAAACACTAGATACTAGATATGCCTTAGGTACATGTCGCTCTGACACTCCAGACTTTAGTCTCCTCTTCTAGCGCAGAAGTCATAGCCCCCAGTTCTCCCTGGTAACACGTCATTGCCCGTTTGCGCGCACCACTAGGTTAAAGGTCCCAGCTCCTCAGGTAGCCCCCTCCATGTTTCTGCCCCATTCATGACACTTCTGTGACGTCCACACCACCTGTCTATGTATACGCCCTGTACACGCCTCTTGTTACACCCACTTTACTCTTATCTTTCGCGACTGCTACGAGTCACGCCTACTGCTACGCCTACTGTATTGAATGTAATGTATTTGTTTAAAGTATATATACTGTGCACCCATGTTAAAAGTTAGCTCTTTCCCAGATCCTGCCCCCGGCAGCTGCCATCCTATTCCCATGCAGGCTGTCCTGTTCCTGTCCTTTATGCCTGATTAAAGCCTGTAGACTCCAGCTACCTCGAATCCTGACTCTTATTTATTGAGCTATCTGTTTATATAGTATCCTGAAAAATAGAACCGGTAATTAATTATTTATTTACCACATCACTACCCCAACCCCTTGAGTTGCATTCTACTCAGAGTGGCCCCCCAGAGAATGCCGCAAAAGATACTGAGTTCAGATTCTCTGTCAAGGCAGGGGGCTGGGGCAACGGTACTGATTGTATCAACCTCAAGTGTTGAAACTACCCCAAGTGTAGGCAGGGAGGTCATCACTCGTTCAAAAAGGGCCTCTAAAGCGAACAACGGTACTAAGTTACCAGACAGCGATATGGCCCCAGCGAAGCTAACCAGGGGGGGGGGGGTTGTCTAACTCCAAACAAAAATCCAAACAAAAGCCGAGATCAGTCCCCAAAGCAGCCAGGCCCACAGATATAGAAGGCACTGTAGACAACCTCTTGTGCCCTAAATGTGGAAAGGTTAATGTTGGGCAGGGAGTGGACACTGAAATATGGACAAGGATGGAAACAATGTTAACCGCTCTAATAGAGCCTGTACTAGAGAAAATTTGATTAGTAGATGAAAAATTGTCGCTACTCCTGACACAGAGTAGCGCCCCAACCATTGTGGCCAATGGGTGTACAATTAACAGTCCTGAGGTACTGGAGGGCTTCAACCCACCAGTTTTATCAACTATAATAGAGAGGAAGGAGGGTGGGAACGCGATTGAACGACCTGGGAGTATAAAGGATGGGGCGAGCATAGGGTTAACTCCAGGGCTTACAGAAAGGCACCCAGCACACACATCAACCTTGGCGGTAACAGGCATACGAGGGAAGGGATTTCAGGTTACAACATCAACCCAAAATTAGTCACCACTAACACAGTGGGAAGATCAACTATAACCCAAGGCCCTGAGCATATGTCAGCTTACTCTGTCCGGGGTACCCGAGATCTGCCGGTTCTAGATTTACCCCCCGCATAATGCCCATACATAGTCCGGCCTGTACAAGAGATGGGCAAGAAACCCCACTAATGTTGATTAATAAAGCGGCTCATTGGATGAGTAGAAACGTAGGATTTAATACCACCAATCACATGCATATTTTAATGGTCAGAAGGGTGTCCTGGATTGGCAACAGCAGGAAATGTTTCCCAGGGGACAGTGCGATTGTGAATTTAATGAACCCTGAGCTTGTACATAACTTACTTATGCAGAGCAAGGGGTTTTACCATGGTGAGGGTGACTGCAGTATTAAAATGCCCCCCCTGGGCTTTTTCTACAGGCATATGATGACCCTAAACAATCGTGATGATTATAGGGGACATTTGGTGGGAATACATGAGAGCCTTCTAACAGTCCCAATAATTAATCAGTTTGCTCCCCTTAACAATGTAAGGGATCTAAATGACATTGATTGACTGGTCCCGATGGTGGCAACCAGGGGAGCTCATGGCTTGGAGAGTTACCCCCTTAATGCAGACACGGGAGGGACAGTCAGGACAATTCTAAAAGGAGGATACCATAAACCAATTACATTCCGAGCTTCTGGGACCCGGCACACAAGAGCATAGTCATGTATCTACAGTACCCGACAGTCCACAATCTTCCCTTATACCAGTCAGTCCAGAAGGACACAGCCAGAGTTATTTTGAGATAATCTCCTAGAATATAGCAGGCTTATCTGCCAAATTTAAAAAATGATGATTGGCTAGTCTATATTTAGAAATTTTAAGTCATCTGTCTACAAGAAACGTGGGAGGTGGAAAGTAGCACGTTCCACTTGGAAGGCTACAAAATTTACTTTGTAGCAGCACATAAGGCTGTATCTGGGAGAGCAAGGGGAGGACTGATTACATACGTGGACCTTAAGCTACAGGGCAAATGGACTGATCTGGGCTGGAACTCAGATTTCATGCAGGGGATTAGATTTTATAATAAGGGCCACAAGTTCAATTTTATTAATTTTTATAATCCGATCTTACCGGGTCAGAGTACTATGGGCCCGATTCACAGAACTAACTTAAGACAAAATTCTAAACGTACTACTTTTGGTATTCACAGAAGGCATTTAGTAGTAGTAAAGTTAGGATTTTGTCTTAAGTTTGACTTAAGACAAACTTAAGACAGACTTAAGACAGACTTAGGACAGACTTAAGACAGACTTAAGTTAGGATTTTGTCTTAAATTTGTCTTAAGTTTGTCTTAAGTCTGTCTTGTTTGTCTTAAGTCTGTATTAAGTCTGTCTTAAGTCTGTCGTAAGTCTGTCTTAAGTCTGTCTTAAGTCTGTCTTAAGTCTGTCTTAAGTCAGTCTGAAGTCTGTCTTGTTTGTCTTAAGTTTGTCTTAAGTTTGTCTTAAGTCAAAATCCTAACTTTACTACTAATAAATGCCTTCTGTGAATACCAAAAGTAGTAATTTTAGGATATTGTCTTAATTTAGTTCTGTGAATGGACCCCCCTAACAGTGGATGAGTTGGAGAACAGGTTGGCGTGTATACAGGAGCAAGGGGCGTCTATGACCCAGTTTGTTTTAGTTGGCGATTTTAATTGCCAGCTGTGCCCACACTTAAAGTAAATGGGGGGGATTGGTCATTGTGCGCCCTGGAAGAGGGTCCGCACATGGAGCACACAAAGGAGGGGAGGGTGTTAGGCAAGTTATTAAGTACACATGCCCTCACACATACCATGCATTTGGTTGAAGTTGTGAAGGACAAAATGGTTCATCCCACATTTAAAGGCAGAGGAAGTGATTCTTTCATTGACTTCATCTTTGTTTCTAATACACTTAAAAAATGGTTCACAGGCTGCAAAATATGTCTAAGCATCTTTAATTACCACAACCCTTTAGTCATGGCCCTCACGGAGCTAAATCTCTGCAAGAACCCACCTAGAGTGGGGGGTGGGGTAGTGTGGTTTGTGCCACAGATCAAGGGAGGAGGCTCAGATGGTCACAGGTCAATGGCAAAGCTTTCTATAGAGCATTATTGACAGACGGCGAACAGCTCATTGCAGACTGTCTAAACCCAAATGTAGAGGGTGCCGAATTGGTCACGGCTTTTGAGGGTGTTGCCCATCGAATTGATGGTCTGCTTAGGACTAAAACACATAATGCAAGAATGAATGACCCAAGGTGGTTTGACCATCAATGCTCCCATGGCCTGCGTGAGCTGAAATTAGCATTAAAATCCTCCCCAAGAGATAAGAGAAGGGTGACCTTATGTAGGGAAAATGATAAATTGTCAGCAAAACGACACAAAACCAGTTTGCAACGCCAGGCCTGGGAGGACCTGAGGGAAACAAATGAGTCAAAGAACTCAACTGCCTTTTGGAAGGTTATAAACGATCCTTGCTTCCAAGAGGCAAACAAACCAAGGGTAGCAAATCACATCTTGCCGGAGTCATGGTATGAGCATTACCTTGGCCTTTATAATCATTGCCCGATTGATGCCCAGTCGGAAGCTGAGGAGGGGGGGGGGGAGGTCCATTTACCAGACAATATTTACCCTGGGCGAGATCAAGGCAGGAATTGAGGGCCTGACTAGAGATAAGGCGACGGGTCCTGACAGGATCCCACCCCATCTTTTCTTGAGCCAGGTAGATCTTAGGGCACCAATACTGACCAGTGTCATTAATGCAGCAGTGGACACAGGCATGCCACCATCCTGGTCCACAGCCACAATTGTTCATATTTTCAAAAAGGGAAACAAGGACAGCCCACTTTGTTATCGGCCTATTTCATTAATTGATGTGTCAGCGAAAGTGCTAGGAAGGGCTATCCTCAGCCGGTTAATGGACTGGGCTGATGATCAACACATAATCACTGATACTCAATATGGCTTTAGGCCAGGTAAGTCAACAACCGATCAATGTCTCAATTTATATTTATTGGTAGCCAAGTACACCATTGCCAGCCATTAAACTGTGTACTTGGCTTTCATGGACTTGACGGCGGCTTTTGACCGAGTTAATCGTAGGAAATTATGGGTAATCATGGGTGGTCTTGGCATGGATCCTGGACTTATAAACATTCGAAGAGTGTTGCTTCAGAACACCACTGCCATCTGTCTACTGACCTGACCTGGTCAGACCCGGTCCCTCCCTCCTCCCGCCGCGTGGCCCGCCCCGAGTGCGCCCGGCCTCCTCCTGCTGCCTGTGAGCTCTGCCCCTGCCTCTGGAAGTTGCCTGCCCTCTGTACCGCATCGTCGCCCTTTGCCGCTTTTTGTGACTTGTTCCGCCGTCCTGTGAAGCTGTGGTATTGTACTTGTTGTAAAGTTTCCTTGTGAATTGTATTTTATTTTGTGCTCGCCAATTGTGCCCTGTGTCTCCGCTTGTCCCCTGCCCCACCCCGCTCCCTGCCGCTGCTCCCCCCGCGGCCCCACCCACGCTCCCTCCAGCATCACCGCACCGCTGCCCCCCCTCCCGCCACCCCGCTCCCGCCTCCCAGCTGCTCCTCCCTCGCCCCTCCCCTCCCCACTCTCCATTTATGGCAGAGTGCATGCGGACGCGCAGCGTTGACGTGCAGCTGGCGCATCGATTGTGTGCCGAAGGCACGCCAAAGGCAAGCCCGTCTGCCCCCGTCCGCGCCTGGACCGCGCCCAGCGCCAGAACCCCTGGCCCCCGCAGCTGCCAGCCAACCCGCTGGACCTACGACGCAGCCTCCCTCATCGCACTCAACAGCGGCCGGACCCCCGGCGGCCACCGAGCCACCCCTGGACGGACCCTTCACCTGCCAACCCTGCAAGTTCTCCTCACTCGGACCTGCACCACACCCGCCAAGCCGAGCACCAGCAACAACCACCTGAAGTGCATCCTGCTCAACACCCGCTCCGTCCACAGACACGCCGTGGAACTCTGGAACCTCCACGACTCCACATCCCCAGACGTCGCCATCCTCACGGAAACATGGATGAACGCCTCCTCAGCGCCCGACATCGCCATCGCCATCCCGGACGGATACAAGATCACCCGGAAGGACCGCGTCAACCAGACAGGAGGAGGCATCGCCATCGTCCACAAGACCACCATCCGCATCACGACCAACTCCGACGACACCCTCACAACAGCCGAACACCTGCACTTCCAGATACACACCGACCCAAGACAACCCTCAGAGGCACCCTCATCTACAGACCCCCGGGACCACGTACACAATTCAGCGAGGACATCGCCGACTTCATCAGCACGCACGCCCTCACCTCCGCTGACTACATCCTCCTAGGGGACCTGAACTTCCACCTGGAGAACAACAATGACCGCAACACCACCACCCTGCTGGACAACCTCGCCAACCTCGGACTCAAGCAACTGGTGACCACACCCACCCACTACGCCGGACACACGCTTGACCCAGTCTTCTCCTCCAGCAAGGACATCTCCTTCAGCCACGCCACCGGAATCCACTAGACAGACCACAGCTGCGTCCACTTCAGCTTCAGAAGGACCACGCTCCACCACCACCCGCAACAGGTCCCCCGCAGAAGCTGGAACAAGATCACAGCCGACCAGCTCACCACATCCCTGAGCCAGAACCCTCCCGCCAGCTCAGCAAACCCTAACCAAGCTGCCAACAACCTCACACGGTGGATCAGCAACTGCGCAGATGACCTGGCTCCACTGAAGACCCCCCCCGCCAGACCCGTCAATAAGAAAGCATCCTGGTTCACCGACGAACTCAAGAGCTCTAAGAAGAACTGCAGAGCCCTCGAGAAAGCCTGGCGCTGAGACCCGACACCAGACTACATGACCACCCTCAAGCTCGCCACTCGCAAACACCACCAGCTGATCCACACCACCAAGAGAACCGCATTCAAGGAACGACTAGACAACAACGCCCACAACAGCAAAGAACTCTTCAACATCATCAAAGAGCTCTCGAACCCTAGCACAGGAAACAACGACATCACCCCGTCGCAAGAACTCTGCAACTCGCTCGCCTCGTTCTTTCACAGCAAGATCGCAGACATACACAACAGTTTCAGCACACAGCCGACGCACCCCACAAACGCACCAACGCCCCCCACCACCACCCTCCGCGCCTGGACTCCGGTCAACTCCGAAGATATCATCCGCACGATGAACTCCATCCACTCCGGATCTCCAACCGACCCCTGCCCTCACCACGTCTTCAACAAGGCCGACTCCATCATCGCACCCCATCTCCGGGACATCATCAACGCCTCCTTCAGCACCGCCACCTTCCCAGAGAGTTGGAAGCACGCCAAACTCAGCGCCCTACTGAAGAAACCATCAGCAGACCCCACCGACCTCAAGAACTACCGACCCATCTCGCTCCTTCCTTTTCCTGCCAAAGTCATTGAGAAGACAGTCAACAGACAGCTGGCCGCCTTCCTCGAGATGAATGGATCCCTCGACCACTCACAGTCCGGCTTCCGGGCCAACCACAGCACCGAGACCACCCTCATCGCAGCCACCGACGACATCCGAGCCCTGCTCGACAACGGGGAAACGGCGGCCCTCATCCTCCTGGACCTCTCTGCGGCGTTCGACACAGTCTGCCACCGCACCCTAGTACAGCGCCTGCACAACATCAGAATCTAGGAGAAGGCACTGGAGTGGATCATCTCCTTCCTCGCCGGAAGAACCCACAGAGTCCGCCTCCCCCGTTCAGATCAGAGGCCACCAAAGTCATCTGCGGCGTACCACAAGGATCATCACTCAGCCCCAACCTCTTCAACGTCTACATGAGCCCCCTCGCGGCCATCACACACCAACACAACCTCAACATCATCTCCCACGCCGATGACACCCAGCTGATCCTCTCGCTCACCAACGACCCCAACACTGCCAGAACCAACCTACACGAAGGGATGAAAGACGTACCCAAGTGGATGACGAACAGCCGCCTGAAACTGAACTCAGATAAGACGGAAGTCCTCATCCTGGGATCATCACCCGCCGCCTGGGACGACTCCTGGTGGCCCCCTGCCCTTGGCAGTGCACCCAAACCAACGGACCACGCACAAAACCTGGGCTTCATCCTGGACTCCTCCCTCTCGATGACCAGACAAGTTCACGCCGTCTCCTCGTCATGCTTCAATATCCTACGCATGCTCCGGAAGATCTTCCGGTGGATCCCCACCGAAACCAGGAAGACGGTCACCCAGGCCCTCGTCACCAGCCGACTGGACTACGGGAACACCCTCTACGCCGGAACCACAGCCAAACTCCAGAAAAGACTCCAGCGAATTCAGAACGCCTCAGCACGACTCATCATGGACATCCCCCGACACAGCCACATCTCCGGACACCTGAGAGACCTGCACTGGCTCCCCGTCAGCAAGAGAATCACGTTCCGACTCCTCACCCACGCACACAAAGCTCTCCACAACCAAGGCCCCAGATACATCAACAACCGCCTGACCTTCTACACTCCCACCCACCAACTCCGATCGACCACGCACTCCCTCGCCGCCGTTCCTCGCATCCGAAGAGCCACCATGGGAGGAAGATCCTTCTCCTTCCTGGCTGCCAAGATGTGGAACTCCCTCCCCATCCACCTCCGACTGACCCAAGACCACCTCTCCTTCAGGAAGCTACTCAAGACCTGGCTATTCGAGCAGTAGAGGACCACCCAAGTGCCTTGAGACCCTCCGGGTGAGTAGCGCGCTATATAAATGCTTTGATTGATTGATTACCACAGTTAGATACAACCAGGAGGGATGTATCACCGACCCTTTTCCGTGCTCAAGTGGGGTGAGACAGGGTTGTATTCTGGCCCCTTTTTTGTTCACCCTGTATATAAACGGCCTGGATCAGGCACTTGGTGCCCTAAGGGTTTATACAACACAGATTGGCTCAAGAGGGACCCCCGTCCTGCTTTACGCGGATGACGAGGTTCTCCTCGCGCGTACACAAAAAGTGCTTCAGGGCTTGATAGACGGTTTTGTCTCCTTTATGGAGAGCCTAGACCTGTCCCCCAATCTATCCAAGTCATACATTATACATAAGCTCTATTAGAAGTGAAATGCTCCAGGTCAATCATGAGTTTTGCACGAAGGCTGGGTCGTTGGTCCACGGAGCAAATACTGAGACCATATAGTTCCATGTGTTGTGCCAAAATTCTCTACGGAAGTGAGGTATGGGGTTTTATTGACACGCAGCACTTACAAACCAAAGAAAATAAGAATCTTCGGAGATTACTTAAAGTGCCCCAGAGTGCACCGTCACATATTATTCACGAAGAACTGGGCGTTAGCTATGTCAGAAACAAGTTGGAAGCAAAACCTCTAACCTGTTGGGCCAAAATTTGGACAAACCCAGAGGCCTCATTTAGCAAGCAGTTTATAGCAGACTGCCTTGCCCGTGTCCGGGGGCTGAACATCCCTTGGCTTAAGTACGTAAAGGAGACTCTAGTAGGCATAGGATGTGCAGACCTTTTTAATAATCCCACAAAAATGTTAGCTCAGGATAAGGCCTTGGTGAAGGTCCGGTTCCAGAAGTATGTCATATTACTCAGGAAAGATAGGGAGCTGGTCAAGCCATCAGTTAGAGCTCCACAGTGAAATGGGCTTGTTGAAAGGTTCAACAAAACCCTAAAGGACATGATTATGGGACTCCCAGAGAAGCTGAGGTGAAAATGAGATGTCTTACTGCCCTGCCTTCTCTTTGCCTATAGAGAGATTTCTCAGAAGGGGGTGGGCTATAGCTCAGTTGAACTTCTGTTTGGACAAACAGTTAGGGGTCCATTGTGTCAGGTTAAGAACCTCGTAATCATGACATAGTAGATTATATACATGGCCTCCATTCTTGTATGGCTGAATACATCAAGAAGGCCAGCAAAAACCTTGAGACCAGTGAGGAGCTTCAGATAGCTTGGCATGATGAAAAGGTTGTACTGACTTTTTACCAGCCAGGAAGGATAGTGTGGGTGATGGAGTGTGTGGCTCCAGCAGCTCTCCAGGACAAGTGGAGGGGCCATCACACTATCTTTGAGAAAAAAAGGATAGGTCATGTACTTGGTTGACCTAGGCACTCCGAGAGGTCCCCGTAGGGTACTTCATACGAACTGCTCAAACCCTTTTATCAACAGGGCTGACATGAGCTTGTTTATGGCCACTGATGAGGGACAGGAGGAAAAGAGTAACCCTCTCCCTGATCACCTCTCAGGGCCCTATTGACAGACCAGTGGAAGGAATAGTTGTGGCAGACAGCCTCACTGGTCAACAGCAAACTAATTGTAGACAGGTTCTCTGTTTGTTTTCTGGACTCTTCTCTCTGAATCCAAGAAAAACCACCTGGTACCCATGAAGTGGACATAGGTGACAGTCTGCATGTGAAAAGTAAAATCTACAGACAACCTGACCATGTCAGAGATTGGATCAGGACATATGTTCAAACAAGGTAGATTGGGGAGTCATTGAGCCTTCAAATAGCCCATGGGCTAGTCCTGAAGTCCTTGTCCCAAAACCTCACTCCCAGAACGGAAAGAGAGAGATGAGGTTGTGGATTACATTGGACTTAATGTAGTCACTAGGACTGATGCCCATTCAATTCCAAGAGCAGACGAGCTGATTGATTCTCTGGCTTCTGCCCAGTATCTCAGTATACTTGATCTCACTGCTGGTTACTGGCAAATCAGACTATCTGAGGATGCTAAGCCAAAAATTGCATTCTCAACCCCACGTGGGCATTATCAATTTGTAGTAATGCCTTTAGGCTTGGAGAATGCACCTGTCAAATTTCAGAGGCCCTTGAACAATGTCCTAACATGTTCTGGAATCCTACAGCAAATCTAGATTATATAGTTGTCTTTAGCTTCGCCTGGGAGAATAACCTGGTCCAACTCAGAAATTTTCTTGAGGCCCTCTGGAAGCCAAAACTCATTATCAAGGCTACAAAGTGCAAAGATAGGGCAGAGCAAAGTTGTGTACTTGGGCCACCTTGTAGGTGAAAGCCACGTTCAGCCATTAGAGAGCAAAATCCAGACCATCATGGAAGAGATTGCTGCCACTACCCAGACTCAGGTCAGAGCTTTCTTGGGCCTGACTGGGAACTACAGGAGGTCTGTTAAGGGCTATGGATCCATAGTATTGCCATTTTATGATCTAACCTCCAAAAGAATGCCTAAGAAAGGTCAGCGGACAGTTAGCTGCCAAAGGGCATTTGATGACCTGAAGCAGACCATTTGCACTGCTCCCATTCTGCAAAGTCCTGATTACTCCAAACCCTTCATTGTCCAAACAGATGCTTCTGAGATAGGGACATGTGAAGGTGCAGTGTTGTCACACATTAATGCAGATGGCTAGGATCAACCAGTAGCTTTCATAAGCAGAATGTGGACCCCAGGGAGAAACGATGGTCAGCTATTGAGAGGGAGGCCTTTGTTGTGGTCTGGGCATTGAAGAAGACCATACCTGTTCGGCACTCACGTTATTGACAGACCATAAGCCCCTCCTATGGCTTAAACAAATGAAGGGTGAAAATCCCAACCTTTTGAGGTTGTCCATTTCCCTATAGGGGATGAACTTTTCTGTGGAACATAGACCTGGGAATAACCATGCCAACACAGATGGACTCTCCAGATATTTTCACTTATAAATGAAGACTCAACTGGGAAAGGTTAGTCTCATCTCCTTTCATCTGGGGTAGGGGGTTATGTAGGAAAGTAAGATCTGCTTTCATTGTTACCCCCACTTTTCGCTTAGTTTCAGTATGTTTTGGACCTTGTCTGACTGGGATCCTGCTAATCAGAACCCCAGTCACTGTGCTTCCTCCCTTAATAGACCATGGTAAGTACTGCTGTATCCACAATTAACTACTGGTGTACCCTTATAAGTCCCTAGTATATGGTACTAAGGTAATCAGGGCTTACGAACACCAGGGGTCTCCCATGGACTGCAGCATGTATTGTGCCACCCACTGGAGGCCACTTAAACTGTGACTACAGGCCTTTCATTGCAGCCTACGTGAGTAGATGCTTGCACCTCTCACAACACATATAAGTTTTCTTATATCTAAGGTCACTGTGCTTTAAAACTATAAGTCACCCCATGGCAGGCTCTTCAGTCCTGAGACCAGGGTGCTTGGTTATATGTGTGAGATTACCCCTGCTTGAGCAAGACACCACTACAAACCCCAGAATCGATTATCTAGGCTTTATAAGTGCCGTCAGCAATTGTGATACATATAGTGGACATCAAGTCATTATGAGCTGTCTCATTATATAGTGGCTGCACCAAAAACAGTCATGTTTGTGATCAAATGTATTGGAATCATACCCCAATAGTGATTCCAGTGTTGGAAGTATGATCCCATGTACCGGGGGGGCTCCCTGAGGGTACCCCCCAACCTACTTCCAGTAACAGCCTTTCAGGGTCTGACAGCCAGCTAGTGCTGCTGCCGCCCACAGACTCAATTCCCCCCTCCTGCTGATGAGCCATGTTCAAGCAGAGGAATGTAGAACAATAGGTTTCCTGTAACAGGGAGATGTGACCACATCCCAGACAGGACTTAGTGCATTGGGTTGGGGTGGGGGTGTCTGCCAGTGCCACCAGACTGCTTTGAAGGGCATATTTTGTGCCCTTCTGGCATACTTCAGTTTGTGCTAGTTCAGAGAGCCCTTGGCTCCCGGTGCAAAACTGGACAAAGGGCATGGGAGTATCTTACCCTCTGTCCGGCCCCTTCTCTGGGAGGGAACACTGAGTGGTCCCAACCCTTTCCTCAGGGTATTTAAGGGTTCACCTGTGGGTGGGTCCGCAGCTTCATCGTGGACAAGACTGAATACATGTCATGATTCAAACGCCTTGGCATTAGCCTGGAACCGAGACTGCATCAGGGAAGACTCCTGTTGCTCCTGGTCAAGCTTTTCTGCGAGTCTTCTCCGTCATCTGTGCTTAGGCTAATTCCAGATCTTCACAAGACCTGTGGGCACCAAGGACACCCAAAGTAATTTTCTCTGATTGGAAGTAGTCACTTTCCTGCATCGACAGGGTCGCATCCAAGCTGACCAGTCTGCTACTCCTTACGTAACACAGGGTTCACAAGGCCTATCAAAACAAGTGGTGATTCAGCAACCCCGTCGAGGTCCGAGCGGTCCTCTCTACAAATTTGCTACTAGTATCCTTTGCATGAGCCAATGAGACCAACACCGTGTGCACTGCATTGCCTTGCCATTGCCTAGGCTTGTCGGCTCTGTAATCCAGAGATCTTCAGGCTACAAGAAGCTCCAGCATCTCTTCCTGCCAAGTACAGTGTCCTCGGGGCGTGGCCACGGAGGCGACCAAGATGGCCGCTTCTGACTGAAGCTCCGCCGTCCGGGCGGCCGATCTTCTCCATCCTGCCTGATTAAGCTTGAACCGGCCCCGGTCAACATATCCATCCTGCAGCGGCGGCGTTTCGCTACCATCCGACATCTGTTTGGGGTCCAGGAGTGCCCCGAAAGGACCACACGACGGAGGAGACAGACCGCCACCCCATCGGCGCCCTCTCTAACTGCGCCCGGCCTACCGGGGAGTTCTGCTCCGGGGGCGCGCTGCCGCTTGCCCTTGGCTCGCCTGCGGCGTTGGGGACCTGGTTGTGCTCCCTCCGGTCCTGCGGGGGGCTGCCCTGTAGTCTCAGGGCTCTGGGGCGTGCTAAGGCCTTCGGGCTCGGAGCGTGGGCCAGAGCCGTGGACTCGAGTGGCTGCTGACCCCGGCTTCAACTGGGGGACTGCGGGACCTGGTCCCGGTGCCGCGGGGGGTCGAGGGCGAGGGGGGGGGCGTCTCTGTGGCTGGGACCGCGGGGGGGCCGGGTGGCCCCGCCTTCCATCGGGGACTTCTCCCTGTGCCTGCCTGCTGATGGAGCGCTACACACAGTGGCACTAAGCGCTCATCCACTACCTGCGCAACAGTTGTGGGCTGCCATTTCCCACAGGGAAGGCCTACTATTGAACACTCTGGCCTCTGGAGACGGCGCCTGATTTGAAAACCGACCACAAAGTGGAAGCAGTAGCTGTCCGGGTGCGTGTCCCCCCCTGTGCCTGCCGGACGATTGACTTTGGGTGCCAGGCCTCGGTGGGACCTCTTCTCTTAAAGGGACTGCGTGCCTGTCGCTGAGGCTCTTTCCTGCCTCAACCAAATCATTACCTTCCCTGCGCTGCCCCTAGTCCTCCGCGACGAGGCCCAGGCTGACCATCATGGGTAAGAGAGATCCCAACCAAAGGAAACTCAGCTTCGACAAGTCCTCCATGCTCACCACGGACTGCGTGACGGGTTCCTCGTCCGACGCGATGCCTCCCCCCTCTCAAGACGCCACCGCAACTCTGGTCACCGCCATGATATCAGAAATGAGGGCCAGCTTCAATCACTGGACAACATATTCGACACTTTGGAGCAGAGGTTAGCGGACTTGGGCTCCAAAGTACAAGCGCACGATCGCCGGCTCGATGTAGTCGAGGCCCGTGTGTCGGATCTTGAAGACACAGGCGCGAAAGACCGGAAAAGGCTTGAACGTGTCGAAAAAATCCTAAAAGAAGTGGCCATAAAAAATGAAGATTTGGAAGCGCGCGGACGACGCAATAACGTCCGAATTTTGGGTGTGGCGGAATCTACCCAGACGGGCAGGATGGATGTCTTCGTCGAAAAACTGTTAGTTGAACTGTTTGGCAGGGATCATTTCACTCCAGGATTTGTGGTGGAGAGGGCTCACCGATCACTGGGGCCCCGGCCAAAACCGGGTCTGCCACCGCGCCCCATCATAGCCAGGATCATGAACTTCAGGGATCGTGATGCTGCACTTAGAGCAGCCCGAGAGAAGGGGGAGATCCGTTGGCAGGGCGAGTCCCTGTCCTTCTATCCTGACTTCACTCTCATGGTCCAGGAAGCCCGCCGGAAATACACTGGGGTGAAGGCCACGCTCCGCAATGTAGGCCTTAATTATGGGATGCTTTACCCCACAAGCCTCAGAGTGGAAGTCACTGGTAGACCACGCATCTTTGATACCCCCACAGAGGTCCAAGAATTTTGTCGCTCATATAAATCTGGGAACACGCAGGCAGCAGGTACCTCCAGAACGCCCTCCCCGGCACAGGAAGACTCGCAGCACAGTGTGGATCTATTTTCAGGCTCCGGCCATGGCTGACACTTTACCTCTTCCCCTTGTTTCTTCCTTAATATCACGGCCTTTCTAACAACCATCTACTTGGCCATGGCTTGTATGTTGCGTGACTCTTTGGATGGGTTTGCCCGGTCGTTGTGGCATTGCCACCCCCACTGGCGTTTGCCTTGACTTACTTGGGGTTTATTGTTTTGCTTCTTGCGGTGAACCCAGTCTCCCTTGTTATGTTTCAACGCATGATATTCCGTAGCACCGCTTTGTTGGGATTGGTTTTCCTCTTTGGGGTTTATGAGAGGTTGGGTGGGGGGCGGGAGTGGGGTTTTGGTTGGTTTTGTTCTCCTCGAATGTGTCACGTCATTGTCACCATTACCTTTTGTGAGCTGAGCTGCTTCTGTCATAGGTCTCCATTCTTGGTCCGGCACTCATGGACAAGTTAGGGTTACAGATCGGCCCCTCCGGCCTTTCACTGATGTCATGGAATGTTAGGGGATTGAATAACGCCAGGAAATGCAGACAGGTTTTCAATTACATCGCCCGCCACAAGATAGACGTGGTTTTCCTGCAGGAGACTCACTTGTCGCCTGACGCTGCCTCCCAGGTGGCCAAAAGTTGGGGCCCTCATCGCTTCTTTTCCCACTACAGCAGATACTCCAGGGGGGTCGCTATTTCAATACATAATCGCGTACCTTTTACACTATCACACACGGTAATTGACAACGAGGGTAGATATGTCATTGTTGCAGGGACTCTTTTGGACCACAGGATTACGCTTGTTGGGGTTTATGGGCCTAATACAGACACACCTGCTTTTTACACTGAGCTACAGGTACACCTGCTTAACTTGGAGCCTGGGCTTCTGATACTCGGTGGCGATTTTAACCTGCTGCTTAACCCAGCTAGAGACAGTACGTCCTCCGCACCAGGCACAAAGCCCCGCTCACGACCAGTCCTTCTAGATATGTGCTCCCAATTTCCCCTCATTGACATCGAGGCTTCCCTACATGCCCACACACCTACGTACACGCACTACTCGGGGTTTCACGACACCTGGACCAGGATTGATTACTGGCTGATTTCCCCAGACGTGGTTGGTTGGGTAGATGACCTCCTTACACTCCCTCGCACTCTGTCAGATCATTTCCCCATTGTGCTACGACTGAAGGTCCCCAGGGCGAGTGGCTATGAATGGCAGTGGTGCTTCCCCGGGAAAGCTTTATCGGACCCTGTATTCACTGAAGAGGTCAGGGAGGCCATAGACAAATATTTTGAACTCAACACAGGCACGGTTGACACCTGGGCGGTTCTGTGGGAGGGCTTTAAGGCAACTATCAGAGGAGTGTGCATCGCTAAACACACAGGGGCATTACGCAATATCCGTGCTACCCTGCTCCAGATAGAGCGCGACATTGCGGCGTTGGATACGGAATAACTCATACAACATACGGCGGAAAGAGAAACAAGCCGTTTACAATTGATGATGCGATTCCGTGAGGAGGCGGAAAGAGAGCTTCGATTTCTGACCAGGGTGCACTCGGCTAGGCAATATGGGGAGGGCGACAGACCGGGCAAGCTGTTGGCTCATTTACTACGGCCCCCACGCAGGTCGGCTTACATCACCGAACTCGTGGGCCCCGCGGGAGACACTCTACACAGTACACCGGCAATATGCGATGCTTTCTTGCACTATTATACCTCTCTGTACACTTCCACGTTGACTGATGACACCGTAGACTGTGGTAACTATCTTAACGAAATGGCGATGGTGTACTTGGAAAATTGGATGATAGATATCTTAGCCGATCCTATCACTCCTGACATTATCATTGAAGCTATCGACTCCATGAAAGGGTCTTCGTCCCCCGGTCTGGTGGGTTTTCGGCAGACTTCTACAAGGCCTTTAAAGAACTGCTGGTCCCCCGCTTAGTGGAGGTGTACGCTGAGGCACTGGAGACGGGCTGTTTGCCCCCCACGCTTCGTGAAGCGGTCATAGTGCTACTGCCCAAGCCGGGAAGGGATCCCACACTGTGCGGCTCTTATCGCCCTCTCTCTTTGTTAAACTTAGACTATAAGATCCTGGTGAAAGCCATCGCCATACGCCTGTCATTATTGATGGAGTCCATTATATCCCCGGCACAGTCTGGCTTCGTACCGCATCGCTCCACATCGCTCAACCTCCGAACCCTCTTCTCCATCCTGCACCGGGTGGATCCTGCCATCCCTGCGGCGGCGATTCTCTTAGACGCCGAAAAGGCGTTCGACTCTTTAGAATGGCCTTTCCTCATGTCGGTGATGCGCCGGATGGGCATTCCCGAGTGCCAGGTGAATACGGTGGAATTGTTTTACAATCGGCCTGTGGCGCGACTGCGCCTCACTGGCACTATCACTGCACAATTCCCCCTGTCGCGTGGTACGCGGCAGGGCTGCCCCCTCTCGCCACTTCTGTACATCTTAGCTATGGACCCGCTGGTCGGTCACTTTCAGGAAGGGCATTTGCATCAGGGTCTTCAGTTCCGCACTGGACCCCTCTTAGTTTCGCTTTATGCAGATGATACCATCCTTTATGTCCGGCACCCGCAGGTCAACCTTGAGCCGTTGATCGCGGAAATAACCCGGTTTGGCGGGTTTTCGGGGCTGCGCATAAACTGGCACAAATCTGTTATATTCCCCCTCACGCCTAGCACTACTGAATGGCCCTGCCCTTTCCCCCTCACATGGAACCGAGACTCGGTGAAATATCTGGGGATACAAATACACATTGACACTGAATCCATCATCAGACTAAATTATGGCACTGCGCTGACTGCTCTGGAAAGGCAGATTGAGCGATGGAATCGTCTCCCATTGTCCATGGCTGGGCGTGTCGCAATAATTGAAATGATGGTGCTGCCACGTTTTCTGTACTTGTTCAACAATATACCTGTACCCCTCACAAACATTTTCTTCACACAGTTACGTTCAATACTGCTACGACTTGTGTGGGAAGATAAAACCCCCCGCGTGTCCTGGCGCATATTGACACTCCCTTATGAGCGCGGTGGGCTGGGTGTTCCCGATTTTTAATCTTTACTTTCTTGTGGCACAATGTTCCTACGCATACCCCTGGTACCATCCCGATGCCCGGATTGTCTACTTGAAGCCTGAAGCCGATTTGGTTCTGCCTGGTACACTTGCTACTACACTGCCGTCGGGCTTCCCTAGGGACCCACGTGACATCCAGACTGTATCGTTGACCTGTTGGGCATGGGGCAGACTGCGCTGCCTGACTGGGCTCGCCCAACTATACTCTCCATCCCTCCCATTGCCCAACCCCTCCTGGCTGGCAATCACTGGGGAAACTGTGGTGAAACAAACGCTATCCAAATTCCACATATCCACCATAGGGGACTTATACCCTGAGGGCCATGCCTTTACCCTCACAGAAGATCACCGCTTTGCAACACGGACGTTCATGGACTCCTTTGTGCTCAATAGAATGCGCTCATTGATGCGTGCCTTGTTTCCCTCGTTTCCCCTCCTTCCAGAGGAGATGCCTCCCCTCACCTTCCTTATCCAGCACACATCAGGGACTCACTTAGTCTCTAAACTATATCGGATGTGCGCGGACCTTCTCCCTGCTCCAGATCAGAAAGTGCGGGCTGCATGGGAGGCGGATTTGGGTTACCCCATCACAGATGAACAGTGGCAGTGGTGCTGTAGGGCGACCAAAGACATCTCATTGAACAGTAGACACAAGCTCTTACACTTTAAGTTTCTGCGTAGGCTATACTTCACCCCAGCGCGACTTCACAAAATAGACCCTGCACGACCACACAACTGCCCCAAGTGCGGTGGCCCCCAAGCGGACTTCGCTCACCTTTCGTGGGCTTGCCCAATGCTTCAAGACTATTAGTCCGGAGTACACCGCACACTTAGTGATATTCTAAGCCTAAATCTAGTCCCCATCCCCGAGATCGCCCTTCTGGGTTACATGGCTGACTTCCCTAAGGCGACACGTAGGCTGGCAGCGCTAGGGTTCCTACTGGCGAAGCGCGAGGTGGCACTTCGTTGGTGCGACCGTCGGCCCCCGCTACACAACTCCTGGCTCCGGAGCATGGCACACTGCAACGCCAATAGTGAAGAATACTCTACCATGGTCCCCAACACATCCAGACCTAAAGATATTTTGGGCCCGTATCGCACATATTTAGCTGGCATCACGGCTGTGGTCCGGATGGGCTCTACCCCAGATATGGATCCCGAAGGGATAGGTTGATGGGCCTCACGGAGTCGCTACCTGCTACTCTGGTTCTGTGTGAACTGCCTGACCAACTCCCGGACTGTTTTCCCCTCCCTTATCAAATGCTGTCGACATGTATGTGACGCCTCTATTCCATCACGGCTGGGGTAGTTCCCCAGCCGCACTAAGACCCAGCGTTTTGACTATGTACATTTGACTATCTGCTATTTTGGCCTAATCTAGACTTTAAGTATGCTCTGCTTATTATGCATTGTATGTATGTGACTAATGTGACGAACTGTGATGCAACTGTACTTTTTCAACATTTATGCATCTTTTTCTATGTATGTTTATTTTTGAAAATGATAAATAAAGACAAAAAAAAAAGTACAGTGTCCTCACCGTATCCTCTCCACAGTGGACATTCCGTCTTGCTGAGCTGCTTGAGGGCTCCTTTCGACTCCTGTGCCTTCGGCCTGTGGGTCCTCCTGACAGTCTACTACTACTCGAGTGGGCTTCCCTGCTTACTTGAGGTGTGCTCTGACTTTCCAGCTGGTAATGAGTCGATTGGACCTTGCTGGTTCCAACGTTGCTCCTTTCCCGTTCTCCAAGCCAGTTGCAGCAACCAAGGCTTGTTGGTGCTCCCGCCGGACACCGACCCCCTGGCCACCAACATCCAACATGGGACAGCACATGAACAGCTCCTGGGCTTCAACCGCATCGCCTGGTCCTCAAAACTGCTGCAACAAGGTCACCGTCGACTCTCCAGGACATCATGACATTGGTGGGCATTGTATCTCGGTGCCTCTGGTCACATCCGAGTGGCATAGACTTTGTCCTCTCTGTTTGCAGGTTCTCCGTTTCTTGAAACCACCCTAGGATTCTATTAGACTTTTTTCATCATTTTCTACAGAGGCACTTTTCTTTAAGTCTTCCTGTGTTGTCTACGGAGGTTTCCGATGTTTCTTCACCCCTATGCACCATGCTTCCCTGGATAGGTAACCTGGTCTCCAGGGCATCCACGGGTGGGGTGGCTCTCCAGTCTTCTGTCTTCTAAAGGAATTATTTGGGGCCCTCTGGGAAGGGTCCCTCTTGAAAACTGAAATTGCGACTTCCACGTTGACTAACACTGGACACGCAGCTGTGTTTCCACTCTGTACACAGCCTGCTTGGGGTTCCTGGGTAGTTACCTTGGGTGGGTCAGTGTGTCCCCAGCTCAATGGAGTCTCCTGGTCCAAGTCCCGATCCTAGTTGCAGTTTGCATCCCTCTTCTTTAGTATATCGTTTGGTCTCTCCCTGGAAGCCACTATATTCTCATGCTTACTTACCTTATTGTATTTGAAGTATTGTGTGTATTGTTTTTATATCTCCGGGTAGGAGATATACTAATGTGTTAGTGAGCATTGTGTAATAAATATAACTACTTTGATATTTACTCTGAGTGGTTCTTTTTCGTTTAACCTACACCTTATTATTTAAACTGGTAAAGCAACCTTCTTAACACTCCTCCTGGATAAGCCTCAAGGCTGCTCTCCACAGCTACCCATTAGAGAGCATTCTACAGTTATCTCAGACCTCTAAAATCCCCATAAGGGTTGCCAGGATCAGTGTAAGGTGCATCACTTAAATAAGTGTGCACCATATACTGTTCATATATTATGTTTCACACTGACATCGCATCCGCCGATAATAACAATTTTAAGAGCTGAAAAGAGGGTGGGTAACAATTAAAAGGGCTAGAGCATGGGAACACCTTGTGGATTGCTTGTTGACCCCGAATGATGACACGGATACTTCAAGTAGCTCCATGATTTCTCAGGAGGATCTGGAGGGTGGTAATAGCTGACCTTGCATGGATTGTTTAGGGCGAGATTTGGAACTGCTGTGGTGTCCATTGAAGTTGTTGGTCAGTGTGGCACACTACAAATGACAGCCTGGCAAGGGGTAACTGTTGTTGGGGGAGTTAGTTGTTGTTTGCTAGTTAGAAACTGTAGTGGACTAATGATGTTTGAATATGTTTTGCACTGAGACTGCACTTGCATGTTTGTCATTTTGAACCTATTTATTATAGGTATTTGCTTACTTGTCATTTTTTTATCTATTCACTTGTAATGTAACCTGGCAGCTACAGCTTTATGTTTTTAATTGAAAACAATAAAACTTTGCTTAAAATCCATTGCCGAACAGCAAAAATAGAGCCAAAATACCAATGAATCAGGAATAACACAATTGGTATGCCTCAAAAAACACTTGAAAATCTGGAAAGAATGAATGCATGATGGAATCCCTCTAAAAATGGGCAGAAACATGCTGACAAAATGAGACCCAACTATTGTAAAGAAATGTACCACACCAGTGATGTTTGAAGCATGTAATATGCTTTGTACAAGTTTGCCTAAATGGTTGGAAACGTGCTTAGTCGCGACTATATTTCGGAGGACGACTTTGCTACTTGAAAGTCACATGTTTCTTGGGCAGATGTAAGCGCCACGAACTTCTGAAACAATAACGCTTTTAGTCTGCTCAATTTGTTAAAGTTAACCTTCAAGGCTGAAATAGAAATGTACAAGCTAACCCCTGTAACTCATTATCACCCACAATAGTGAGTTTCTTCTCTCTTTGATTATGAATTTCTGAATACAGTTACTTGTCAAATGTCTATATTATTTTTAGTCTGCTACCTAATATATTAATTACATTTTAAACACTGTTAGTTTTTCTGACTACTGTTGACAACTCTCAAAATCTCACAACATCTTGGCAAGAACATATCCATCATATATTTTACGGATATTATTAGTAGCATAGATTACTCATTATATGGGCATCCTTCCCACACAATGACCCATTTTAAATAGAGATACAGATCTGTTGTTTCCAAAATAAATCTTCTCTTACCTGCAGGTACCTGTATTGTTGAGTTAAAGTTGCGACAGCCATAGAAGAAACTGATGACAAATCACCAATAACAGCAGCAAGGACGCCTTTGGAATTACATCTGTAATTAGGAACCAGTGCATTATACCCCGTTAATAAAACCAATGTTTTCTTTATTGAGTCCGCCTCCATGTTCATCGATCGGTGGAGCAAATAGCCCAGGGTAATATTGGGTAAAAGTGTAGGGTTTTTGTTGATCTCCTCAATGGCATACAGAAAGGCAAAAAAATGGCGGAAATATTGAGGAGAGTATCTGCAATAAAAGGAAAATATCTGTGGGGTGTGTCATCATGCAGTAAAATAGCCTGGTGCATTTTTACACTATGAGGATTTTACTGGTATTTGTAAAGTTACACCAATGAACAATTGGCAACCTTCATTGTTGTCTAAGTAGTAAAATTGATTGCTGCCTTGTTTTTTTTTTTAACAACTCTTTTTATTGACATTTTGAATATAACATCAGTATTGGAACATAGAATTGTCATGTATCATGCAACAGTCGTAATCCCCATCCACAATCCTCCCCAGCTCCCTCTATTCTCCCTCCCCAACATTGAATATTCTCATATTGGCCTCAGAATGTTGCCTCAAAGCAACAGGCTGATCAATGTCAGTACAGATGTGGTCACTATAGTTATTAGAGTCTTTTCAAATGTTGCCCACTTCGGGGTACACCCCTTTCCTTCATAGGTAAGATTTTCTGCCAACATACATCAGTCCATGTCACATTTCCAGGCATCCAGCTCTGGGCTTGGCTCCCCAGACCTTTGCTATGTTCTACTTTGCCACTGCCATGCCCAATTGTGATTCGCCAGATTCTGTCTCTCCCTCCTTATACTCAGCACACACCATTTGGCGGAGACATACATGTACCCCCCTCACCTCCCTCATGCAATTCATCACGTCAGACGAACATTCTTGTATTACCAGGCATTCCCTGTGGAATTGTAAAGTCAAAGAGAAATCCCCGGAAGAGTATATGTATTAGGATACCTAAGCACAAATAAACAGTATGGATAACTCCATATCAATACTGAACAGTCTGGTCACGGACTGGTATGTAATGTTCACAGATTTTTTTTTTTTTTATTGATTAAAATATGCATCATAGTTAAAATTTCAGTAGAAATACAATTATACTGAAAACATTCAATAAAAGAACACACATTAAAAAATGGCGAAAATTCCAAAATTATACAATAATTAAAAAACAAATGAATCTATTCAGATTCAACTGAACAACACAGTACATGTAAAGGTACACAATTTCTAAATTATCAACATACTTTCATGAAATGAAAACGGATCAACAAAGGACAAGAAGAACCCCTCTAAACTCAGAAAATAAGAAATGTAGTCACAAATAAAGAATGATTCAACAGCCTATCCAATAGTATGCTAGAAGCCCTGGTATTGCAATATGCAAGATATCCGGGATTCTAGTGGCTTGAATTCATACGGAAATACAAAAGGCGTCGACGCGTTTCGGTGTATCAGCACATGGATATCGCTACACCTTCATCAGGACGGTATCGATAGGGGTCATCTGATTCAGTGGATGGAGATCAAGGCTGTATAAGACAGAATTATATCAGTCAATATCAGGTGCCCTCCCTCTTGGTGAGGCAATCTTTACACAACACACCCTTTGATGGATGGTGGCATTAAGTTAAGAATTCTATCTACAAATCTACATAACCTATACTTGTAAACATGTTCATTGTAATGGTAATCCTAGATGCCAATGGCACCATCTTGTTTCATAGGTCTATATATCCAACTCCACATTCAATACATGTCACATGGCATGAGTTTAGATAACGTCCCTTTGTGGCATTACATTATAGTCAATGACCAGTACTTTTGCTTTAGATTTAACACACTTTTGGGGACTACTGACCTTGGTTTGGACAATTAGAAAACGGGCTTGGTGTTGGTCAGTCTTCACACAACTCCAGGGGCACAATGGGGACCGTTTTATTTTCAGATAGTTCAAATCTATTGACAAAGTTTTATATATATATATTAGTGACTATTATCCATATCCTAATTCGGGGACAAGTTAGTCTGAGTAAGAAATCAACCATTACCGTTTTATCAGATGGTGCAGATTTATATTCTTGTATTCCTGTCTATCTCTTCATTGGAGCTGGAATCATACTGTGGAATGCCTGGTATAGAATGTGTAAATAGGTACCTATCTGTCCTACGTAGAGAGTGGGCATCTCTGGCCGTCCCCATCTTTACGATGTTGTGTGGGCATAGTATGAGCAATGTAGGGTTTTCAGTTGGACCAATCTGAACCCTGTGTGTATGGCTACCTCTCTAGAGGGAGGAAGGGATTCCTCCCATTTACTGTCTTTCAGCCCTTTTAACTCTTGTTCCCATTTGCTCTGACTCGCTTCAAGACATCTGGGGTGTAGTTTAATAATTATTTATATATCAATGACGAAGCCTATTCTTTAATAGGGAGGATTCCAGCAGATCAGTCCCCTTGGGTAACACCGCCCTAAGCGCATGTCAGAGTTCCATAAATAAGTACATTTCTGTAGGCGCCAGTTGGTATTCCCGCTGCATGCAGACCAGGGGATATTATCACCACGGAACCAAACACCTTCCACCCTAGAGATTCCTATGAGGTCGCATTTATCAAATCCTGGCATATTTCGTAGGGGAATTTTCACGTCCCATAGCGCGGTTGCCTGCATGATCACGTTCCTCCATCCCAAGGAGGGCAGGAAGTCCATCAGAGGTGCACCAAAGTCCACGTGGTGCTTGGATCGTCGCCTCATTTGTCCTTTCCATATATGGCTGGTAGGTATACCTGCAGATATGGCACAAATCTGTCCTTGCGGAACACTGGCTCCAGCTGCAGGAGGAATACCCAGTTGTTTAATGAGAGTCAGCTACGCCACCCAGTAGTATTTCTGGACATCTAGCAATGTGATACCTCCATCGAACCATCACTTGTGGAGAATTTTGCGGATCTGCGATCTGCAAATACGCGCAAAATCGGCAAAAAAATCTGCAAGTTCGCGAAAAAATCGCTTCCTGGTGTGCGGGGCCAAACGGACGGGGCTTCGATGCGTGTTCACATGCCTCTTGTGTATAAAGGGTCAGAGAGCGAGCAGGGCATCATATGAGGAGAAAGCAGCCTCCTGGTGACAGGAATTACACGGGGATCACGCTCGAGAAACTCATGGATGCAAAGACCTCCCCGAAGTGTTACAGCTAATTTTCGACGGGGATAAAGCACACTTGCCCAGCCTCGACCGTGCTCACTAATGTTTTAGGCTGATTAAAACATTACAGAATTTGCGCTTCAACTCGGGCACCTGATAATCTGTAAGTGCTTCCTGTTGAGGTTTAATTGTTGTGACAGGAGCCTCGTGCCAGAATGAATCCTGCCCTGCATATTTATCCACGAAGATGCCACCGTTTTGTGAAATACCTCTACTCAACTGGAGTACTTTTTTACTGGCTAATCAGTAAGTGCTACCTCGTTGGGTAAATGTATTGTGCTTTTCCTACACTGCAGCAGCGTAAAGGGCCAGAAGATTTGCCTCCAGTGACCGTGTGTTCCTGTAACTTTGGTCCCTTGAGTGAGCTGGCCATAAAAAAAAAAGAACCCGCGAGCGGATTTGCAAATCTTTCAGCAATCACACGAGATTCGTTGATCGCGAAATTGCCGAAAATCCGCAAATTTTGCGAGCGGAATGGATTTTTGGCCCATACTTACTGGATTGCTCAATTTTGACAAGCCATGTTAACAGCTTGCTTGTTTTATTTCCTATCTCATAGAGACAGTGCTGGGTGGCCCTGTGGACCAGTCTGGCAGTGTCTGTCATCAGGTCTCTATATTCTCTTTGCTTCGAGGTCAAGGTGTAATTCGCCTCAGGCCTGTCTGCTATCTTGAGGAGGCGATCTGGGGGCAGGATTTCTTATTCTTACTTTTTCATCTAGGCCCTCTTGTCTTATTTAAACCAAGATGAGGGAAATTGCCTCACTTCTGACCACAGTTTTGTAGGCTTCCCAGAGAGTATGTGCAGTGTCAAACGAGGACAGGTTTTCCAGTAAAGGATGGTTCTGTTGTGTTCTTCAAGCCCTCCCAGATTCTGTACTGTTTCAAGCACCATGGATCAAATGGACAGGTCTCCCCATTGTGGCTATGGCTTAAGCCGAGCACTACCCACAGCGGGGAGTGGTATGATAATGCCCCTCGCTAGGTGGTGAATCTTTTAGTAGAATGGTAGCTGTGATAAGGTAGTCTATGCGTGAGAGGCTCCCACGGGTGCCTGAGTGGAAAGTGCATTGTTGTTACTTGAGGGTGTGTGCTCACCAGACATCCACAAGCCCAAGGGCTGCTAGGAAGTCTGAAAGTGGGCCCTGGGTCGCTCCCATGTGTCTGGAGGAGCAGTAGTCTAGTTCCTCGCTGAATATTAAGTTAAGAAGCACTCCCACCAGCAGCTGAAACAGCAGGGTGCACAGGTCAGGGAATGTGGAGACCTCAGGCATGGTGGGACGTATACTGAGCAAATAATAAGTGTCAGACCCTCCCATTTCCCCAATATTGCCACATATCTCCCTTGCGGGTCCATCCAGTACCCCTGAAGGGCCAGTGGGATCAATTGTTTAAATGAAACACTTACCACTCTCGTGCCTGACGTATAGTCTGCATAAGCACCATCTTGTAGCCTCATATAGCCAGAGCTCGGTAAGTGTTTCACATCATGTGGGTATCTTGCAGTAGGACCATGTCAGGTGCCTGGAATTTAGGATGTTCCAGTATGGCTCCTCTCTTGATTTTATCCCCAAGCCTGTTAAATTCAAAGACATTATCCTCACGGAGGCCTCTTACACAATTGCATCGGTATAACCCCAAGGGTGTGAGCTCCCAAAGGCCCAGAAGAAGTCCCTTTGAATCCTAGGGGATGGGTGAATTGGTGGTGACAGCTGTGTACCTCAGTGTATATATATTTTTCTATTTAACAGAGTTTTATATATTGCGAACTTGACCCGAATCGGGTATCAGAGCGATTTACATAGCACCCGTTTAGTTACATGAGGACACATTCATTTTTGTTAGGCACGGGGAGATTAAGTGATTTGCCCAGAATCACAGGATGTTCAGCATCATTGCCGAGGCTCAAACCCAGTTCCCCAGATTCGAGGTCAACCGCCCTAGCCGTTGACAGTGCATTCAGATCAATGAAAAAAAAACACACAAACAACCACATATCCCAGAATGGCAGACATCCAACTGACCACCCCCTCCCCAACTTTGCAAAGCACCTGTCGCTCAACAAAAATCTAAAAGTAGAGTATACAGTTTTTTTGATGGTAGCACCAGGTCTCATCCAGTGTTGTCCAATCCATCGCTCTGAAGTTTACTCAGTATTAAGCATGGGCGTAAAATCCGTTCCGCTCGCGGAATTTGCGGATTTTCGGTAAATTCGCAATCCGCGAACTCTAGCGAATTTGCCGAAAATCCGTAAATTCGCACGCGGCGGATTTTTTTGCTTGGTGATACAATATTGCGGCGCACGGCGTTCACTTTCCGTCATTCAGCGTTTGCCGAGTTGTTTTTCTCGATATTTTGCGAGTGCTGCGCCATTTTGGATCTTGCTGCGGGATCCCGCGGGAGTTGGCGCCCGCGAATACGTAATCGCGGCTTGCCACCTTACCTTGCACAGCACGCATCGCGAGAGTTCGCAATTGCGAACACGTAGGTGCGGCGGGCAGGAACAATCTCGCACTCGCGAAATAGAGATTTTGCAATTCTGCACAAGAAATCCACCAGCAAACAGCATAAACCTTCAGAAAATGATGATTTTTATCAGAATCACTCCTCAGGTTGACATTTGCCTGCACTTTTTTTTGCAAGGAGTCCATTTTTTGGGGGGGGGGGGGAGGAAGTGCCCCACAGTCTCCAACTTCCTGTTCCTGTCCAGCAGGCTCCTCCCAGTGCTTTCTTCATGTGCTGGTCACTTTCATTTGGACCTTGACCTGGAAAGATTACTTTTTGTGGGTGCTGCTGGATATTTGGATTTGAGGCCTTTTTGACTTTCTTTGGATCACCTTTGGATTAGAAATCAACTTTCACAAGTAAGTTTGTTTGGGGCATTACAGTTGCTGCAACTACAATTTTGGAACTTTTTCAGAACATTAAATAAAATATATTGTGGTTAGCCACAGTATCCAGTAGGACCAGGGTTGGTTATGGGTGCAAGATACAACTGTTTAGTTGAATTTAAACATCATTGAGGCCATGGATGGGCTGGGATTGTGCTTAATTTTGTGTTTTTTGTCGATTTTTTGGGGCTGCTGTTGGGGCCTTTTGCCCAGGGGTAGTGAGTGGTGCATGGACTGAGTCTGGCTGTGGGGTCTTTTTAATGTAAACATCCTGGATGGCATTGGATTGTGGTGATTTTTGTGTGTTTTTCGGTTTTTTTTGGGGTGTACTTTTAATGTGGACTGGCCATGTGGTTGGTGGTGGTGGCCATCTTGAGTGCTGGTACAGGCAACATGTGCTTGGGGTGCAAGGGGCCATTTTGAAGAGAGGCAGTGTCTGAGGCCTGCACTTATTTTACCTACTTTTCATCCATTATGCCCAGGGGTAGTGAGTGTTGCATGGGCCTAGTCTTTCTGTGGGGTGTCTTCTTGAATTTAAACACCATTGAGGCCATGGATGGGCTGGGATTGTGCTGAATTTTGTGGTTTTTCTCGTTTTTTTGGGGCTGGTGGTGGGGCCCTTTGCCCAGGGGTGGTGAGTGTTGCATGGGCCTAGTCTTTCTGTGGGGTGTCCTCTTGAATTTAAACACCATTGAGGCCATGGATGGGCTGGGATTGTGCTGAATTTTGTGGGTTTTGTCGTTTTTTTGGGGCTGCTGGTGGGGCCCTTTGCCCAGGGGTGGTGGTGCATGGACTGAGTCTGCCTGTGGGGTCTCACTCTCTTTAATGTAAACATCCTGGATGGCATTGGATTGTGGTGATTTGTGTGTGTTTTTCGTTTTTTTTTGGGGTGTACTGTTGATGTGGACTGGCCATGTGGTTGGTGGTGGTGGGTGGCCATCTTGAGTGCTGGTACAGGCAACATGTGCTTGGGGTGCAAGGGACCATTTTGAAGAGAGGCAGTGTCTGAGGCCAGCACTTATTTTGCCTACTTTTCATCCATTATGCCCAGGGGTAGTGAGTGTTGCATGGGCCTAGTCTTTCTGTGGGTTGTCTTCTTGAATTTAAACACCATTGAGGCCATGGATGGGCTGGGATTGTGCTGAATTTTGTGGTTTTTCTCGTTTTTTTGGGGCTGCTGGTGGGGCCCTTTGCCCAGGGGTGGTGTGCATGGACTGAGTCTGCCTGTGGGGGTCTCACTCTCTTTAATGTAAACATCCTGGATGGCATTGGATTGTGGTGATTTTTGTGTGTTTTTCGTTTTATTTTGGGGTGTACTGTTGATGTGGACTGGCCATGTGGTTGGTGGTGGTGGGTGGCCATCTTGAGTGCTGGTACAGGCAATATGTGCTTGGGGTGCAAGGGGCCATTTTGAAGAGAGGCAGTGTCTGAGGCCTGCTCTTATTTTGTCTACTTTTCATCCATTATGCCCAGGGGTAGTGAGTGTTGCATGGGCCTAGTCTTTCTGTGGGGTGTCTTCTTGAATTTAAACACCATTGAGGCCATGGATGGGCTGGGATTGTGCTGAATTTTGTGGTTTTTCTCGTTTTTTGGGGCTGCTGGTGGGGCCCTTTGCCCAGGGGTGGTGAGTGTTGCATGGGCCTAGTATTTCTGTGGGGTGTCTTCTTGAATTTAAACACCATTGAGTCCTTGATGGGCTGGGATTGTGCTGAATTTTGTGGTTTTTGTCGTTTTATTGGGGCTGCTGGTGGGGCCCTTTGCCCAGGGGTGGTGAGTGTTGCATGGGCTTAGTCTTTCTGTGGGATGTCTTCTTGAATTTAAACACCATTGAGTCCATGGATGGGCTGGGATTGTGCTGAATTTTGTGGTTTTTGTCGTTTTTTTGGGGCTGCTGGTGGGGCCCTTTGCCCAGGGGTGGTGAGTGTTGCATGGGCCTAGTCTTTCTGTGGGGTGTCTTCTTGAATTTGAACACCATTGAGGCTATGGATGGGCTGGGATTGTGCTGATTTGTGTGTGTTTTTTCGACTTTTTGGGGTGTATAACTGATGTTCCTCTGTCTTCCATTGCTTGTAGGTAGGTGCACAAGAGAACCACCAGTGCCAGGAAGAGGTCCTGCTGCGGTGTGTGCAGCACAACGTCACGTGTGGCCACAGACAACTCTGCAACTTGTGCAACTGCGGCCTGCTGTTCAGAGTGACATCTGAAGAAGATGGCCCCAAAAAAAGTTGCCCGTAGCTCCTCTAGCAAGAAAGTTGCCAGTAAGGAGCAGAAGAAGGAAGTGGCGCCACTTACCAAGGAGACTGGTGTGATGACGACCGCCACATTTTTTGGGATAAAAAAAGTACGCCTGCAGCAGCAGCGGGATCTGCTGGGGACCAAGCTGGGAGCAGCACCTCCGCTCCATTGGGCTCAGTACCACCACCACCACGCCAACTTAGGTCCAAGCCCTTGAGTGCTGCACAGGCAGCCAGTATAGTTGTTCAATCACCTTCGACCAGTGATGTTGGCTCATCGCAAGAAAGCAGCAGCAATGTCCCTCAATCAACACAGGTTGTTGTAGCTCATCTGACGAGTGTTGAACAACCACAGCCGCAACAACAATCACATGTGCAAGTACAAGCCCAAGTACATGTGGAAGGAGAGGCGGCGCAAGGAGAGGAGCAAGCAGAGGTGCATGGAGGGGCACAACAAGTGGCCACAATAGTTGTTCCTCCAGAAGTAGGGGCACATCTGGAAATTGACAATCAAGCCGAGGTATCATTCGGGGAAGCCACTCCTCCTGATGATCATTCATTGTCTTCCACATCCCAAGCAAGGAAAAGATCAAGGGTGTTGGTGTCTACATCTTCTTCAAGCCCACCTCCGTCTGATGATATGGATCTTACTTGGGTACCAGCACCACTGCCGTCTGAGAGTGAGGTTGAGGAGGCACACCATGATCTGACAAAGGTGGCTAAGCGTAAAAGGAAGGTCGTCGAAACTCTCAAAGTTATGGAGTGTGATGATGCTCAACAAGAAGTGGCGTATACTCCTGAAGCTGAAGACTCTCACGACGACGACGCAGTCATCATCACTAACGTCACTGAAGCCCCAGCGGGCATGCAGCAAACAGACATTTTGACCCTAGCCCGACAAGCTGCTGAGCGTGATGATGAAGTCGACAATGAGGCAATGGGAACACCACAATCAGTGATGTTAACTAGTACACCACAACCTACCGCTTCCATATTTCTTACTCGCCAGAAGGGACCTCCATCCACCTCGACCTCAATTAGTGGTGGTGAAAGTGCACAACGTAGTAAAGTTCAGCAATACACATCCTCCACTTCATCTGGTATTAGCAGCACGACCACCACCAGTATCGCCTCCTCCGGGCCCCACAGACATTACAAGTCCGCAGTTTGGGACTTCTTTACTGTTTCACCAAGAAGGGAAAACATAGCCATTTGTAGCATTTGTAAGCTTGCAGTTAGTCGTGGTAAGCTTGGTAGCAACTATGGGACTGGAGGCCAGAGAGGTTATCTTGACAGAAAGCACACTGTCCAATGGTTGGCACACCTAGAGGAGATCAAGAAAGCCCGAATTGCAAGTCGAGTAAACGTTGATGTTCCATCTGATGATGACGAGGAGGAAGAAGTGTCACACACTTCACTTACACCCAGTACCCCTGGGAGCCACACTAAGGGGCCGATTAGGATGGCGGACGGAAATGGGTACTGTCCGCCATGGTGGGGGAAATTTTACTCCCGGCTGCGCCGCGGAGAAACCGCGGTTGGGATTAGGATATTCATGTCACGAAACTCCGACCGCGGCGGACGGAACACAACCAACACCGTCCGCGGTGGACGGAACACAACCAAGTCCGTCCGCGGCGGACGGAGTCCAATGAACAACCACTGCCGCGGACGGAAATGACCGCGGAAAATAAAACATGTACCGCCATCCCTGAGAATACTCCGTGGCCGCAATTAGGATAAATCCGCCCGTACAACGGAACTCACAGCCATCCACGTCCGCGGCGGAAACAATGCAACGAGAACCACAGCATCAGGGCGGAAGGCCAACACGCACAACATCCCTAGCGCCTAACAAATGTATGAAAGTGCACCGCAAGTCCTAAGCAAACATACGAACATTGACAAGGCCCCCCCCCCCAGCACAAGCCACCATGACACGTCCCAATTATCCAATAATGCACACAAGTCAACACGCCCACCTACCACCTGACTGCAAACAACCATCGAGACACGACTATAAAAAGACACCCCCACACAACCACAATCCCTTGCACCACAGCATTGCTGCCAGCAAGAGGGCCATTCGAGACACTGCTAACTCACATAAAATCACATAGAAGACACCCACCCACCACCCTACCACACAAACACCCACCACACAAATCCTACACATCACACACCACACACCTGCACCTCCCAACTCACTCAACTCACACACTGAGGTCAGTGGCTCACGTGTCAGTGACTACATCTGTGGCTGTGTCTCACACTCCTGTTGCTGGTGCTGCCAGTGTGTCTGGGTCCGTGGCCCATGTGTGTGTCACTCGGGCTGTGGCTGTGTCTCACACTCCTGTTGCTGGTGCTGCCAGTGTGTCTGGGTCCGTGGCCCATGTGTGTGTCACTCGGGCTGTGGCTGTGTCTCACACTCCTGTTGCTGGTGCTGCCAGTGTGTCTGGGTCCGTGGCCCATGTGTGTGTCACTCGGGCTGTGGCTGTGTCTCACACTCCTGTTGCTGGTGCTGCCAGTGTGTCTGGGTCCGTGGCCCATGTGTGTGTCACTCGGGCTGTGGCTGTGTCTCACACTCCTGTTGCTGGTGCTGCCAGTGTGTCCGAGGCAGGTAGTTCACGCAGTCCCCCCTGATTCTGTGATGTGACGTGCTGTACACTTCACTCAAATGTTAATTCACATGGTGTGTCCATTGAGAACTGCGTGGCACTCTTGTGGTCCCTGTGACGGGTTGGTAGGGACACGTAGTTGTGCTGCCTCTGATGTACCTGCTCTGTAATGCACAATGCCCTGTTGATGCTCTGATACTGCATACTGCCCTCTCGTTACCTGCCTCTGATGTACCTGCTCTGTAATGCACAATGCCCTGTTGATGCTCTGATACTGCCCTCTCGTTACCTGCCTCTGATGTACCTGCTCTGTAATGCACAATGCCCTGTTGATGCTCTGATACTGCCCTCTCGTTACCTGCCTCTGATGTACCTGCTCTGTAATGCACAATGCCCTGTTGATGCTCTGATACTGCCCTCTCGTTACCTGCCTCTGATGTACCTGCTCTGTAATGCACAATGCCCTGTTGATGCTCTGATACTGCCCTCTCGTTACCTGCCTCTGATGTACCTGCTCTGTAATGCACAATGCCCTGTTGATGCTCTGATACTGCATACTGCCCCTCTCACGTGCTGCCTCTGATGGGCCTGTTCTGTGCAATGGACTGTTGATGCACTTTGCCCCTCTCACGTGCTGCCTCTGATGGGCCTGTTCTGTGCAATGGACTGTTGATGCACTTTGCCCCTCTCACGTGCTGCCTCTGATGGGCCTGTTCTGTGCAATGGACTGTTGATGCACTTTGCCCCTCTCACGTGCTGCCTCTGATGGGCCTGTTCTGTGCAATGGACTGTTGATGCACTTTGCCCCTCTCACGTGCTGCCTATGATGTACCTGCTCTGTACTCTACAATGCCCTGTTGATGCTCTGATACTGCATGCTGCCCTCTCGTTACCTGCTATGTTGTACCTGCTCTGGTGCCCACTTTGCCCATGTTCACGCATACACTGTGATTTGACCCCTATTATTTGACAATAAAGGTAGTCTATCAAGTCTCGTGGTCTGTCGTTGTCATTCCTGCTTGCGTACTACAAATGTGTATTCGTATATGCTTCTCATCAGTGGTTTCGGTAACATGACACTCCCCCTCCCTACGTCACGTCCCTTGCTGGTATTCCCCTCCAGACAGCCAATGGTTTGTACCTTACCTGCGTCGTCGTCCATAGTAGGCCATGACTAGGACGTGGTGGATCGCGAAGAGCATCGGGAAAGCGTGTAGCGCCGGGTCCATGGTGGTGGTCAGCTTGCGGTGGGTATCTCGGCTGTGTCACCTATGTTCGCTGTGGGGATTCCGCCGTGTTAAGACAGGTTGTTTTTCCGCAGCGGTTTTATGTGTGTTTTCCGCCATCTTGATTTGGGGGACGGTCTTCGACGTCAGTGCGTACGGCGGAGCGTCCGGATGTGTTCCGTCCGCCGCGTGGTCGTGTGTAGTTGGCCGGCGGAGCGTGTTTTTCCGTCGCGGACGGAAATTTGACACGTTTTCCTATCCTGATATGGCGGACGGAGTATCCGCGGCAGGCGGACACGGAAAAGGCTTTTTCCGCCTACTCCAGGGCCGCGGTGGCTCTTCCGTCCGCCATCCTGATCGACCCCTAAGAGTGTGGGACAGAGTGAGACACCAATGCGAAAAAGTTCATCAGCTAGCGTAACTGGGTCGAAGAAGTCATCATCATCCCGTACAATGGTCCAGGGCAACATTAAAACAATGTTATTTTCAGACGCGCCATATGACCGCAACCACCCAATGGTGCGTCTGTATAACACTAAGCTGGCTAAAATGCTAGCGTTGGATCTTCTCCCTTTTTCTTTTGTAGAAGGGGTTGGTTTTCTCGAATTAGTGGCAGCGCTCTGCCCTAAATGGAAGGTTCCTAGCCGGTACTATTTTGCCCGAGTTGCGGTTCCGGCACTACATGAAGATGTGCTGGAGGTGATTGGGGCAGCTTTGCAGAAGAGTGCTGTTCACACTATACATCTGACAACAGACATGTGGACCAGTGGCGCAGGCACTGATTACATGTGCATCACTGCACACTGGGTCTCTTTTTCAGGGGTTAAAGCAAAGCTAAACGCAGGTGCTGACCTGGACCAAGTTTTTAAAGCTGCTCGGAAACATGCAACACTAGCCATGTTTGGCTTGGAGCTACGTCATACAGCAGAAAACATTTTGAATGAGTTCAACACAAAGGTCTTTCACTGGCTGTCTCCAAAAAAACGCGGGATTGGTTATGTTTCCACGGATAATGGCGCCAATGTAGTTAAGGCCATGGAACTGGGTGACTATTTCAGAGTGCCGTGTTTGGCGCACTGTATAAACCTGGTTGTGAAAAAATTATTGGAAAAAGACAGTCCAGCATGCCAGTTAGTGGTCACCTGCCAAAAAATGTGCAAACATTTCAGCCATTCTTTTAAGGCCCGGAAGCATCTGAGGAGCCTGCTACATGAACGTCGAATGCCAGTGAAAGCACTCATCCAGGAGGTGCAAACACGTTGGAACTCAACCTTCTACATGCTTGAGCGTCTGTATGAGCAGTTTACGGTACTCGATCAGTATTTCTTAACAATGGGTACAGCTGTGAAGGAGGACCTGAGGTTAAATGCAGCGCAATGGGAGCTAGTTAAAAGCCTGACAGACATGCTTCGTCCTTTTGAGGTCTTCACGCGTGCAGTCAGCAGGGAGGACAGTAATTTGGGAAAAGCTATCCCATTGTTTTTTTTTTTTTTTTTTTAAACCTTTATTGCACAGAATCATAAACAATTACGGGCCTACAACCAACCGGCCGGCCTCGACATCATTCGGAGCACCGTAGCGAGCAATATGGCAACTCAGTAGCAACTTAAATCCAAATACAAGCAACCTAGGTTACATGGAAACATTTACACTACCGAGAAGCAGGAGAAATTAAGGTTTAATTTTATAATGTTCATAAAGCATATGTAAAAAGTAAACGTTAGAAAGGATCAAAGTTCGCACTATACGTTCAAAACAAAGGTGGGCGACGTCCATCAAAGAAATCCAGCAAGTATTAAAACAGAAGCAAAATGGCGGCACAGTAATACCAAAAAAGGATTGATAATCGCATAGCATGTCGTGTGCCGATCGCTACCCACCCCTCCCCGACCCACACCATTGACCCAAGGAAAAAGGAATAAGGAAAGGAATTGGAGAATCAAGAAGGAAAAAATAAGGCCCATAGGAACTAAAACGGACAAAACAAACCCCCCCCCTACCCCCCACCCTGCACACATGCAGAGGTTACGGCCTACCCCCCCCCCCCCCCTAGCAGCGTGCCTGTCGCCCAGTAAAGAGTACCCGAAATAAAGAAAGAAGAGAAAGGAAGAAAAAGTATACATCTAAAACCGGAGGAGGGCCAAATTTATGTGTCCTAAACAGCCAGTCAGGATATTCTCGGCCGCCCCACCCCCGACCCCGAATTGAAGCATAACCAACATCCAGCTCCCCCGTCTACCCATCACAGTCCCAGCAGAGCAAACAACAGTAAGCAAAAATGAAAAGCACTTTCAACCTTGTCCCTGACGATCCAGTGTGCCAACGAGAAGCAACAATAAAACAGCCCTCCGGAATGAGGTAAACAGCTGCAATGACCATGGCAAAACAGGGCGCTGTCCACAAAGAACTGTCCAACACAAAGCCAAGCGGGCCACCGGTGTACAAAGAAGGGCAGTGCGCCGTAGCAGTACTCCAAAGTTAAACAGTCGAAGTAGAAGCAGCGCGACCAGGACACAATAGGAAGAATCGCCAGCAGAACCCGAAGAAGTTGCAGGACATGGCGCCCCAAGGCGACTCCCCAGCAGCTGTGCCAGTCCAGGAGTCTCACACCTCTCCACCGCTGTAGCAGATAGAGTCGCAGCGGTATCCAGCTCTCGCACCCCCAGCGTCTCCATGCACCTCTGGATAGACAGCTCACCGTAATCGGACCCAGGGTGTGGTGAAGCGCTCTGCACGCAATCTCCAGCTCGGCCAGTTAAGGATAGCGTGGACAAAATGGCGTCTAATCGGCCCCCCAGGTCCCGGGCATGATCACACCAAGCAGCTCGTAAGGCAACCAGGGCGCCCAAAATCTCGGCGATCTTAAGGGGCACCTCCGGAGATGAGGATGTTGTAGCTCCTTGCACACAGGGCTCGACGACTAGAGGCAGTCCTCGAGCCCGTACGCCGGCATCCCCTTCCAGCAGTCCGTCGTCCCATGGGCGCCCCGACAAGCACAGCCAGGTTATGGGGACATGGGCAGCACACTCCATACCGACTCGGCACACTGACATAGTGCGACGTCGGCAGTTGTAAGCACCCTCAGCAGTTGGTCAGGCCACCAGTTACAATCGCCGAGCGCTCGGTTCAGGATGGCCCCCTTCACAGCTCCGGAGAATGAAAGGCACCCAAAGTCGGCCAGGGGGAAGGATACAAATGTAGCACTGGCAGCTGCGAGTTCAAGCAAGTGTGGAGGTGAAAAGAAATGAAAGCGCGCTGCTGCGGAAAACTCTAAGCGGCAGCCGCTCTCCGCCGGCCGACTTCGCTCTGCCGTCAGTGGCCGCTGTTGTGGTGGTCGGGGCCAGCCGGCTCCGAGAACAAAGACCCGGTCGCCGCCATTAACACCGGTAAGGAAACAGGGACGCTCAATCAGTCCTGTCGCAGGGAGCACATCGGGGGGCACGCCGCTGGAATCAGCATCACTTCCCAATTCCGATACCGTATCGAGAAGACCGGATAAATTACAGGATGAGCAACGGCACGGAGGGAAGACAAGCGGGGCAGCGGAGCCGAGGGTTTAGGCGGCCATCATGGTTGCAGGCTAGGCTCCTCCCCAGATTAGTGAAGCTATCCCATTGTTGCGCATGCTGGAGCACAAACTGAAGGCGGTGTCTTCAAAGTTTCAAAACAATGAAGAAAAGCAAGAAGCTTTTGTTTTGGCGGAGAAATTATTAGAGCGTCTACTTGGCGATGAACGTCTTCAAAAGATCCACTCAGAACAGCATTACATTTGTGCTACTATTCTGCATCCACGCTACAAAAAGGCGCTGGCAGGATGTGCATTATTTCCTTTTGGTGATGAAGATGTTAAAAAGTACAAACGTTGGATAGCCTGGTCAGCCAGGCTATCCAAGGAAAAAGGTTTTGGCTTTTCTGACTTTTCGCTCAATGTAGCGTTTTCGGGGGCCTGTTTGGGGGGCTTCCTGGTGTTTGCGGATCTTTTCCCTACTTCTTCGCCCATCACCGCCATCTTGGGGGTAGTTGGGACGCTTGGTCTCGGGCCGCCATTTCTAGGGCAGCGTTCTAGCTGTCAGGAGGCTCATTACGACGTCTATTTAAGACGCGTCTTTTCCAGGCTGGTCCTGTTAATGGTGACTTCAAATTGATTAAGGAGAGGATTCCCAGATTTATAGCAAGCAACAAGCATAGTAGCGCGCTGTTAGTACTCGTGTTATGAGAAATTTTATTATTGGCTGACATTTTATTATTGGCTGTATTTTAACTTGGTAATATTGTGCACTCTTTAGTGCTCTTTGCCCGCTTACTTGCACACTAAATTGTGGCCCCACCGCTATTTTGCGGATCTTTTCCCTACTTCTTCGCCCATCACCGCCATCTTGGGGGTAGTTGGGACGCTTGGTCTCGGGCCGCCATTTCTAGGGCAGCGTTCTAGCTGTCAGGAGGCTCATTAGGACGTCTATTTTAACCGGCCGTATGCAAGCGCGCAGCGCAGGCACGCAGCGTGCGCGCCGTGGGCGCGCCAGAGGCGAGCCCATCTACGCCCATCCACGACCAGCCGGGACCAGGGGCCATAACCCCTGGCCATTTCATCAGGTACAGTAAAGCGGCTCTGCTACAGCTACAGCATGTTGGGTTTATACCTTCACAGGGATGCATAACGATATTACAACAAGAGGGTCTATACACAACTATACGTCCAAGGGAGGAGAGGAAAAATGAACGAACTGATAACATCTTGAGGTACGGCCTTTTAAATACCCGTTCCCTACAAAAGCACAACCTAGAAATATTTTCACTACTTCAGGGTGAGGGTCTCGACATTCTGGGTATTACGGAAACGTGGCTCGAAGATGATTCCAACCCAGATTTGGTGGCCGCGTTTCCTCCGACCTATAAGGCTATCTGCTTTAATCGCCCGGGCCCCAAGAGAGGAGGGGGGGTGGCGCTCTTCTATAACGGTCTGTGGAAAATTAGTACGATTTTGGTAAACATTATCTGCGCCATCTTGCCTTTTCCCCTGATGCCACACTTTTTGTCGTGCACACCCGCCATTTTAGGTGCCTCGATCAGGACCATCCCTTTTGCATGCCACTGGCCCCCGACATAGCCCTTCGCCCTCACCAAGCCTGCACGCTGACCAACCCCCCTGCTCGCACCTGCCTTGAGTCATAAACCCCTCTTCAGCGCAGCCCCGACTCAGAACCCCATCCTGTTCCCAGCGCGACACCTCCCTTCCTCCCTTTCATGGTCCCCGGCCCTTTGATGCAAACCCCCTTTTCCCCCGTGTGCCCGTTTGTCTTCCTCGTTCCCAGGCCGACACCCAGCTCTGCCGATACTATTCCTTGCCCCTCCCCGTACAGTAGAAAGCTTCCCCCATCAAAGGACCCCCGAGTTGATCAAAGCCCCCACCCCATGAGATCCGATCGAACCCCCACATTCCATGAATCGGCGGAATATCCAGCTGCGCGATAATCATCACCTGTTGTGACCAGGGTGGGGACTTCTACTGCAAATGTGTGTGGGAACAGGCCCGAAGGGGAGATTCCGGGAATGTCTTTCCGTACATCAAAGCGTTGCCATGAATATGTAATCTGTAATAAAGCCATAAAACCTGTATATAAGAGGCCAGGCCTCAGAGATGCGGCTAGAGCACCTCATGACGATACCTGCTGTCTGATTTGTCGTGTTCTCCTCCGGAGAGAATTACCCTTGTTTCCTGCCTTCCAGTCTCCAGCGCCTGCCTCTTCATTGATTAATAGTTCGTGGGTTAAAGAGGCGATACCGCCGGGCAAATATCGATTTCCCCGACCTTAGTTTTTACAATTGGCGTCCCAAGCGTGGGGCCCATCAGCGACTCGTGGATCCAGTGGGAGAGGTCCTGACGACAGAGTGAACGACTGCAACGATCGGGAGAGCTCGTGCCCAATAGACCCTCGTCTGGCAGCCGATCATCCGAACTTCACTAGTTCCGAACAGACCTCTTTCGAGTGATCCACGGTCCTGACTGGGAACCATTAGGAGTGCCGTGAGAAATACGAGAAAAAGAGGACGAACGGGCGCTGGATTCGGAAGACAAGAAACTGTCCATACGGTCCGGGTAAGGTCGTGTAAACACGACAAACTACAAAATAATTGTATTGGTTGTTCAGAAAATACTAGTATTACTCTTTATTTGACTTATTTGGAGATTCACTGTCTGCACACGGAGAAACAGTAGGCTCTTTCCCTTTTGCAAACAGTGAAGGATAGGCAACGCAGCCGTCGTGCCTATTTTTCTCCCCCACTGATTCTATTATTTATTAACGGTCTCCAGGAGATTCCCTCTCCCACACTGATTAACTGGGTTCTTTGACCCCGAACTACTGTTCACGGATCGTCTTCTGGAGATTCTCTGTCTGCAAACAGGAAATAACAGATTCCTCTTTACGGATAGTGAAAGGGTAGAGGACGCAGACTTTTGCGCCCTACTTACTCTCCCCACTGACTTTATTTTATTTTATTTTTATTTTATTTATTATTGGTTGTTCCTTGTTATTGGTTATTCTTATTTATTGGTTCATGAGGTATTCACTGCCTGCAAACAACGTAGAATAGAAATATTCTGTCTAGTCTTTGCGCACAATGATAAGATAGGCAGTGCTGACTTTTTGTCCCTCGTTGCGAGCTGTCATGTCTGTCTTCTCCCCACTGATTGATAATTGGTTCAGCCCGGACCGTTTGTTAGAGGTGGATCATCTAGCTCCGCTGGAAGGCACCCCTAATAAGGACATGTTCATAAACTATGGATTAGTTACCATAGCCTATAATAAATTGTGGCACAGGTATACCAAAGAAAGTCAAGACAAACAGTGGCCACTGGTAGGATCCTTCGATCTTGATAAAATAGAAACGTTAGAAATAGCCCTTCGTAATAATAAGACAACGCCTATTATGCTCGACAGTCTCGGTATGTGGCGCAAAGAGGCAATGCAACAAAAGAAAAGAGACGAGGACAGAGCAGGTAGAGGAATATATCAACAGGACAACCCCTGGACACCACGACCCGAAAATTATCCCCCGACACTACGCACAGAACGGCCAGACTTAGGGCAAGATCAATGCGCTTTTTGTAGATATGTCGGACACTGGAAAGCCCAATGCCCGACTCTACTGAGCGTGAGTAGGGGCAGAGGACTGACAGGAATAACAGGCCGACAGGAAGGGAAAAGGCACGAGACAAAGAAGAATCAGACTCACATGGACAGACCAGATAGAACCACCACGTTTGATTATGCCCGATGGCACAGATTTCGCCAGACCGATTTCAGTGACATGTTCGAGTTTTCATAGATCGGACAATGTTAAAGACGGGAACCCAATCTAGCTCTAAATCAACAGACAGAAAGAGAAATTTATGGCCAATCACTGTTTTATGTTTGTCTTTGGATCTTGTGTGTCATACTTTTACTGTCTCACCGTCTGAGTTTGTGTGTACGTAATGTATGAATCTGCGTCATCCCCCTGCACGTGCTTCCGTGTTACATAAACTCTGTTAACAGAAATTTTAGCATGAAACAACCTGGAAAGAAAGGAATGGGAAACGAAATCAGTAAGCCACTGATGAACACGAACTTTTATTTAACGTAACAAGCAAGAAACAATAACGCTAGAAACAAGAACGGTAAACTGTAGAAAATGAAAGTCAACAGAACATTCGCTCCCTCCCCCATTCTGGAACCTTCCAAAGTAGGGCAGGGTTACGGCTACGCCCAACCGGCGGCAACCCATATAAGGCGGGCCCTGCTGCCAACACTCGGTCAGGAAATCTTAACGTATGGGGGAGCCGGAGGAGAGGCAGGGGCCAGCGGGGTCCGGCCACAGCGGCCCTGGGTAGCTGCAGGTAGTCCCGCCACATGCCTCCCCGGCCCAGCCGCAACGGCCCTGGATAGTTGCAGGCAGTCCCGCCACATGTCCTCCCGGCCCGGCCACCAATGGCCAGGGACCGGGGCCAACAGAGTCCGGCTGCAGCCGATAACCTAAGGAAGCCCGGCCCAGAGAAGGACGAGACACCTCTTTCTTTTCCCCTCCGTGACAGCCGCAGCAACTCTGGGCGGCGGGATGTCCTGTTCGTACCTCCACAAAAATTTGTCCAAATTGGGCTGGGAGGGAGAGGCGACGCGGACGAGCCTCTCCCACCTCCATGGATAGGAGGTCTCCCAGCCCCCGGCCCAGCACCGAACTCCCCCAGCCAGGCGGTGGTGCCCATATTTTCGGAGCACCGAACGTGCAACGGTGCCCATATTTTCGGAGCACCGAATATGCAATGACTGCACCAATACTTGCGCAGCACCGAATGTGCGCCGCAGGTGGCCATACCTCCGTAACACGAGGCATGGGCCTTGTGGAGCACAGGGCGTGGAGAGACCATCGTGCATGCCCATGAAAGAGAGCAGCGTGGAGTGCACCGGGAGAAGGAGACGGCGCGAACGAGTCTCCCTCGCCCCCCCAGGTGAGGGCATCACAGCTGCACCCCAGCCGAACGTCCCGCTTCCACAGCACAGAGTTCCATTCCCTATTTGTCCTCAGGAAGGTCTCTTCCACTCTTGCAGACTCGACGAGAGGGGACGGCTGCAGGGCCTCAAAATGGCGTCTGGGTCCGCTGGAAGGCGGGCCTCGGCCGCTAGAGTAGCTTTGAACAGCAATGTCACAAGGGCGCTTGCCCACCGGGGCACGAGCCCCCACCTCCGACAAGCACCCCCACAGCCGTGAAGATTCTACAAAAGTCCCCGGAAGAGCCCTCGGCCCTTGCAGGCTTCCGGTAAAGAACAACTGCCTTAATCGCTAGCGAAATAAGCATGACATAGCCACTCCTTCTGTTAGCATGAATTCTCGAACTGCCGAAAAGGACTCTGGTCCAACTGCCGGTTGTAGGAAACATTTTCCCTGATGCTACTTCCGGACTAACCCGGCCCTGCCCAAAATGGCGCCGGTATCAATAGGAACTTACGAACACCTCGTGGTGTTCCTTTTTTAATAAGACAAAACTTGATGTTCTGAGACATATATGATCCTTTGTACACTTGACAAGAAAGAAGGAGAGCTCACTCGACGAACATGTAAAAGGATCCCGTTAAAAATGTTGATTACAAATGTACGATGTATTATATTTTTATATAGCTGATGTATAACCTCGCTTATGACGCAAGCACACGGTATGCATATAGGAAATCTGATTGCAACTAGTCTGACTATGCTTCTAAATCATGAAATAAATGCCCCCGATTCCCCCAGTCAATTGATAGACGTTTTAGTTTCCTACGAATGAATGAATAAAACTTTCTAATGTTTTTATTGCTGCAAAACGACATCCCCCACTGTACGCACTTTAGCCATTGCCGTGTCCGGCCGAATACGACTGCACCCTCATAATCCACGTACTGAAATGATTTTGCAAAATAAAGGTTTTCGAAATTATGAACGGGTACTGCATGCTTTATTTAAAAATGTGGGATCGGCGGGAGAGTTCCTTTCTGTGCACCCTACTCTGCTCTCTCTTTAAGGTTGAAAGAAGATGGTTGCCCAGCCCCGGATGGAGGATCGAATCTGAGACACGACACTCCGCCGTCAAAAATGCGACTGACTCCGGGACTCGCGCATGGAGAAAGACCCCGACTTCTGGGGATGGGTAAAAACGAAATGGCGTAATGTAAAAGATGGGTAAAAGGTGAAACGATGTGAATAATAGAATATTATAAAGATGCGACACTCAAAGGTACTAGGAAACAGAGTTGGCCGGAGAACTGATAAACCTTGGAACATCACAAACGTTGAAAGAGATTTTAGGACCCCGATAGTTAAACACACCTACCAACTAAAAACTTCGCGCTAAGTGCTTCTGATTCTCTAACGTTTTCCTTCTCACAACCCATAAGGACACACTGCCCCCCCCCCCCTTTTTGACTCCAGAAACCACAACCTCGGGGATTCTATCCCAAGGAGATAAGACGAGTATGAGGTAAGTAAAAGACTTTCGTACCCGTGCTTTTAATATGCCCGTATGCCCACCTCCACTCATCTCAATCTGGGTTTAGAACCGGCTACTCGACGGAGTCAGCAGTTCTATTTTCCACTGAGCGCATAAGGCAGATAGTGGATGAAGGCGAGACAGCAGCTTTAGTCTTACTAGATCTGAGTGCAGCGTTTGACACCGTGCTGCACTCCACGCTGCTGTCTCGCCTGATGGAGATGGGGGTGACGGGGTCAGCGCTAGCCTGGCTGAAATCTTACCTGGCTGACAGAAGCTTTCAGCTACACTGTCCCCCCTTCAAATCGTCTCCACGCAGGGTAAGCCATGGGGTTCCTCAGGGGTCAAGTTTGAGCCCCACCTTATTTAACATCTATATGGAACCCCTGGCTCGCGTTGTGGAGACTTTTGGGGTGGACATTGTTAGCTACGCTGACGACACCCAGTTGGTGTTTAAACTCTCACCCGACCGCAGTCAAGATGCCATCAACTTCTCGAACTGTATGTCAGCAGTAGCAGTGTGGATGAATGACAACTGCCTTCGCCTCAATGGCGAAAAGACAGAGCTGTTGGTGGTCGGAAGAGCAACATCTACATGGTCAAGACTATGGTGGCCCAGTGAACTTGGGGACCCCCCCATTCCGAGGGAGTCGGTACGTAACCTTGGTGTTATGTTGGACACCGACCTCTCGTATAAGATCCACGTCAATAAAGTCACAGGGAGATGCTTTGGCCTACTCAAGGTTCTTCGTAAGGTCTTGGACCTCTTGCCTGCTGTAGCCAGAAAAACTATTGTTCACGCCCTAGTAACTCCACACCTTGATTACGGCAATGCCATGCTGTTGGGGCTAAGCCAAAAAGCACTACACCAACTCCAGTGCGTGCAGAATGCCGCCGCACGTTTAGTGCTTGGCCTTCCGCGCAGAGCTTCAGGAAAGTCTGCCTTGGCTAAACTCCACTGGCTTCCCGTCAGGGAGCGTATTAAATTTAAAGCCCTCTGCTACACTCATCGCATAGCCCAGAACAAAGGCCCGGATTATCTCAAAAACCTCCTGGCCATACATCGCCCTATTCGCAATCTAAGATCCTCTGGTGCGATGTTGTTTAAAACTCCCCGTATTCTTAGGGCCAGAATGGGCGGCCGCTCATTTAGGCACCTAGCCCCTAAATACTGGAATGCTCTACCTCTGAACATGAGAATGGAGCCATCTGAAATAGGATTCCGGAGGAAATTAAAAACACTCCTCTTCCCCACTTTATAATCCTGTTTCTCAGGCCCTAGGTAGAATTTATCAGTAATTAGCGCGGGGACTCACTGTTCTATGTGTAGCCAGGCGCTCTATAAATGCTAAAAATCAAATCAAAATCAAATGTTGTCCCCTTCCCCTCTTTTTCCGCCCTCTGTAGGCTACCTCAGAGATCACAACCGAGGCGTGGCGAAGATCTGAAGCCTCGCCATGTCTGATACGCGAAGCAGACTAACGCCGCAAGGTGGCACCTAAGCACACCCACAAACTACTGATGTAACAAACAAACCAACAAATAATATGGCTTGATAAGAAGTGATCACCTTTAATCCATGATGCGTGAATGGACACATGTCGCGTGTGAATGAAACTATGAGAGAATGTTTGTGTGTGGCTGAAGCGCTGACTCAACTGGTCAAAGGACCAAGAATGCAAGGAGGGCGACACGATGGTACCCCCTTTTCCTTTTTCTCAACGCATGTCCCCCGTACCCGACCTAATGCTCGCCCGTCCTGAACCGCATGCTTACAAAATACTAACACAGACCTGCGATGTCTTGTATCAAGTAATGCGCTGAATAATCTTTCTTAAATACACGGCCGCTCCCTATGTTGCACGTGTACTATCTAGCCTATTGTTGCACATCTCTCTCTCTCTCTCTCTCTCTCTCTCTCTCTCTCTCTCTCTCTCTCTCTCTCTCTCTCTCTCTCTCTCTCTCTCTCTCTCTCTCTCTCTCTCTCTCTCTCCTCCACACTCTCACTCTTCCGAACGACTAGCCCCTAAATTGGCAAACCGCCACCCCTAGCACACCACCCAATTGGCTTCAAATACCGCCAGTATTTGCACGAAATTTGTCTTTAATACAATCACCCTGAGACCGTGTCATTGCCTCTCCTTTCTGCTAAATTAACGAAACCGAGAGTTGGCGATAAGGGAAAGGACAGGTAAGACGACTGAGGTTCCCTAATCTGACCCGTAATAAGGGAACTACAAGTCAGCGGCTCCTATGATGAAATAGAATGCCTCAGAATACGCGACCTTCCCCGTCCCAAATTGTCGCAATACCCAAACAGTAAAAATGATCGAAACTTCCTCATATTCCAGGAACGCCCCCTGTTTCGTATCAGCTGCCCCAGACGAGAGTTATAAAACTGTCCCTCACCCCCGGTCATAAGAGATGGGTCTACTTGCGCCCTTACCACAGTTTTCTATGTCCCTAGTCGTTTCCCATAAGACTCCTGTCTTTTCTAATTTAGTAATCAGGCCATAAGAGGCTACTAGGAACCGGAATGATGTTTTACAAAGTTAAAGGGATTAGACCGAAGCGAAAAAAATCATTGCAATGAACACTGGTGAGAGCAAAAATGTTTAGTTGAAAGGCAAGATGCATTGATAGAATGAAAAATGTTTAGCCTATGTTCGTCCCTCAGCAAGATACCTATTAGTATCATGTTGATAGCTCACAGCACCCTTTATAAATATAAAGCCCTAGAGAACGGTATAGCTTTGTCAGGCTCGTATTACAAAGGTGGGTCTCCATCAGATGAACTGTCGTAACGGTAATAAATAGTTGTAAAGGAAAGTCATAGTAAATCCAACAGGCCCATCATCGGTCATTTATATGTTATTTGTGAACCCTAATATAACGGACGTCTCCATTTTGTGCCTGGAGTTGGGAGAGAAATAGACTTATGTGTTTACCTTCCTCTACCAATTCTCTAGAGACTGTCTTTTCAAACTCGTTTTAAGGGTACGACTGTCAGAGGAAAGAAGGACCGGATGTGGGAGCACGTGGCCTGACTACAGATCTTGGAACACCTGCGACGTTGGCCAAGGCGAGACCGCGACAGAAAGGAGCTGCAGGACGAGGCACTATTTCCGACAAAATGAGAGGAAAGGGCTGACCTGATGCCCCTGCTCAATGTTCAAAATGTGTGCCGAAAAGTCCCCGCTCACTGAACTCGGTCATGAGCCCGCCAACCTGAAATTTTCCGTTCCCCTAGTCTGTTCCCGATCTGGCCTTTGCTCCATCCCCCTTTTTCTCCGACCTACCCTATGGACTATTTGTACACTCTTCTTCCATCTGAACTCTTTGACTATCGACTCCAAAGGACACGGGGCGAAAAAGACCTTTTGACCAGAAAACGCGAGGAAAAGGTCGTGCCCTGCAACATGGGACCTAGAATAGAGCTGGACCCTTAGCTCCACCGCCGGTGCTCCACAGCGCCAACAAAGGACAACAAACAGTACTGAGAACTCATTAACTTCGAACATCGACACCCTCAATCATCGTTTCTGCTACATCTCGTTTCTCTCCCAGCCACCATTGTATTGATTATGCTCCAACCAAATATATAGGGAGCCCGTATATAATAACCTGTATGCAATGTACTCACTGCTCGCTACAGAATCATTTTTGTATTACATTACTATGACTTTCCTGCAAACAAGTTTATCAAAGTTTATCAATAGGCCCGCCTCCTAAAACTAGAGATTTTAAATGAAATGTTTACGACTCCTTCATCTGGGTTCCTACTGTTTTCCCTGTGCCCACCATAATAGACCTGAATAGAAAATGAACCAGCAAGATGTCTTGAATATGTTAAAGGGAGGACTGTGGAAAATTAGTACGATTTTGGTAAACATTATCTGCGCCATCTTGCCTTTTCCCCTGATGCCACACTTTTTGTCGTGCACACCCGCCATTTTAGGTGCCTCGATCAGGACCATCCCTTTTGCATGCCACTGGCCCCCGACATAGCCCTTCGCCCTCACCAAGCCTGCACGCTGACCAACCCCCCTGCTCGCACCTGCCTTGAATCATAAACCCCTCTTCAGCGCAGCCCCGACTCAGAACCCCATCCTGTTCCCAGCGCGACACCTCCCTTCCTCCCTTTCATGGTCCCCGGCCCTTTGATGCAAACCCCCTTTTCCCCCGTGTGCCCGTTTGTCTTCCTCGTTCCCAGGCCGACACCCAGCTCTGCCGATACTATTCCTTGCCCCTCCCCGTACAGTAGAAAGCTTCCCCCATCAAAGGACCCCCGAGTTGATCAAAGCCCCCACCCCATGAGATCCGATCGAACCCCCACATTCCATGAATCCGCGGAATATCCAGCTGCGCGATAATCATCACCTGTTGTGACCAGGGTGGGGACTTCTACTGCAAATGTGTGTGGGAACAGGCCCGAAGGGGAGATTCCGGGAATGTCTTTCCGTACATCAAAGCGTTGCCATGAATATGTAATCTGTAATAAAGCCATAAAACCTGTATATAAGAGGCCAGGCCTCAGAGATGCGGCTAGAGCACCTCATGACGATACCTGCTGTCTGATTTGTCGTGTTCTCCTCCGGAGAGAATAAACCTTGTTTCCTGCCTTCCAGTCTCCAGCGCCTGCCTCTTCATTGATTAATAGTTCGTGGGTTAAAGAGGCGATACCGCCGGGCAAATATCGATTGTCCCCGACCTTAGTTTTTACAGGTCATCGGCGGACAGAAAGGGTGTGCGCAGAAAATTGCGGAGGCGCAGAGGTGCTGGGAGTAAAATTTGAGATAGGTGCTACCTGCTGGGTTATTTTATTAGTATATCGTCCTCCCTGGGCTAAACCAATTTTTTTGGATTCCTTTTTGGAAATTGCTCATGATCTTAGATCCCGTTATAAAAATTTGTTGATTATGGGAGATTTTAATTTTCATTGGGAGCTCTCCCCAAAGGAAGGGCAGGCTCTTCTTTTAGAAGAGGCCCTCGGGGCTATAGGAATGACGCAATTGGTAATTGGTCCTACCCATGCCAAAGGTCATACTTTGGACCTGGTATGGACCACTGATTCTACATCAGGGCAACCCACCTCTGTGCCATGTGTGTGGTCAGACCATTTTTTAATTATAGGTCAGAAGAAGCTTGGCAAGGGGGCATATAGGCAGAAAATGAAGTGGAAAACCGTTAGTAGATGGAATCATATAAATAAGACAGATTTGATCGAACATCTAGTGAACTCCACTGTCCTAAATATGACCAACGAGAACGTCGAGGTTGGCAGTCAAAAGCTCACTGATAAACTGATGAGAGCCATGGACGTGGTCGCTCCAGCAGAAAAGGTGAAATGGGTGGACAGAGGGCCGGGGGCACCTTGGTTTGATGAGACTTTAAGAGCCAAGAAACAGGCCCTTCGGAGACTGGAGAGAGCATGGAGGAAGGACTATTGTTCGGTGGCACATAATCGCTATGCACAAGAATTAGCATTGTATAAAAAAGCTATCTTGTCTTGTAAAGCAGCTTTTTTTGAGACAAGAATAGCGACAGCCCGGGTCCCACAGAAAGAAATCTTCAAAGTTCTTAATGAACTGAAAAATGTTAAAGAACAAAAGCCGGAGTTCTCCCAGGAAGACTGTCAGAACTTCCAGGATTTCTTTATAAGTAAAATAGAGGATCTCCAGGGTGAGATAGCGCGGACCCCTATTTTTGATTGTCCATCCTGTATTCTGCCAATTACCCAGGACGTACTCCAACCACTTGAGACTTTCCCCTTGATTACTAAGGAGAGGTTCTCCGGTTTGGTGGAGAGAGTTAACTCAGGTTCCCAGGCAGACCCCTGTCCCCCTAGCGTCTTTAAGGTCGCTATTTTGGGTTGTGAAGGAGACGTTCTTACTCTCCTAAATAGGTCATTGGAAACTGGACAGGTGCCGACGTCTTTCAAAGAAGCTCGGCTGATTCCGCTTTTAAAAAAGCCAGGGGCAGATGTAAAAATGTTAAAGAATTACAGGCCCATTTCCCAACTTCCCTTCTTAGCTAAAGTAGTCGAGCAGCACGTCCTGACACTCCTATCACAACACCTGGAGACCTGTGACTTACTAGAGCAAAATCAAGCTGGCTTTCGTAAACATCACAGTACTGAGCTGGTGATGGTTTCCATTTTGGATGAACTACGATGTAGAGCTGACAAGAAGATCCCTGGGGCCCTGGTGCTCTTAGATCTCTCGGCCGCGTTTGACACGGTGTGTCATAAACTACTGTTGAAGCGGCTGAGAGATCTGGGCATCGGGGGGACTGTGTTAGGTTGGCTGACCTCCTTTCTGCAGGGAAGATCGCAGAGGGTCCAGTTGTCAGACTTTGTCTCCACTGCAGCAGCCTTAACCTGCGGGGTTCCGCAGGGGTCAGCCCTCTCACCGCTCCTTTTTAACATAGACCTCCAGCCTCTGATTTATGCTCTCAACCATATGGATTGTCAAGTCTACAACTGCGCCGACGACACCCAGATCATCATACAAATTGAAGACACATCTGGAGCCCAGGATAGATTACATAACATCTTAAAGTTCACAAGCAACTGGATGTCCACCAACTCCTTAAAAATTAACCCAGAGAAGACCGAGGTGTTGCCCATCACCATCTCGGGAAACCCTTGGAACGATTGCCTCTGGCCTAAGGAGCTGGGGAGGACTCCGGTACCAGCTGCGGTGGTGAAAAGCCTGGGCATCCACATTGACGGGAAACTGTCAATGAAAAATCAGGTGTCGTCGGTGGTGGGTACATGCGTCGGCCTTCTTAGGCAACTGCGGGAAATCTCGCAGATGTTGTCTTTCTCTACCTTGAGAACGGTGGTGTCCGCAACAATTCTAGGGCGTCTCGACTATGGAAATTCCCTTTATGTTGGACTCCCTCAGCAGCAACTCTCAAGATTACAAATTGTAATGAATGATGCTGCGAGATTGGAAAGGCTAGAAGAGAACATGCTTCCCCTCTCCTATGCCAACTACATTGGCTCCCAATTAGGCAGAGGATTTTATTTAAGGGCATGTGCATTGCGCATAAGGCAGTTTATGGCAATGCTCCTAGATATATTAAAGACAAGTTGAGACACTACCTTCCCAAAAGAACACTGCGCTCATCTGAGGAGTCATTTTTAGTTTGTCCTCGCTACCGCACGACTACCTATGGTGGACGTGCTCTGTCCACTACTCTCCCGGCAGCTTGGAATAAATTACCGCTCTGCCTGAGGAAAGAACCAAACTTACTGCCTTTTAGGCGTAAGTTAAAAATGATCCTGTTCCGAGAAGCTTGGGGTTTGGCATGATCTGGGCAACCTTTTCCTCTGTACTGTTTCAGTTTTTACACCATAAGCGCTTAGAGACCTATCGGTGATAATTGCGCTATACAAATTGAATAAATAAAAATAAAAAGTTTGTGGGTGGGTTTCGGGGTCTGGGAGCACTACTGGGTATGGATAGTTTAGATAGCAAGAGGTTTGCAGGAAATCCATGGAGGCAGAGGGAAGTTAGGGCCTAGCTGCAGAGCGCGCGCTGAGTGATTGTGGAAATTTTCAGAAATGTGACTAAGTCCGCATTTTTGTACTTTGATTTTTGGCTGTTTGGGGGTCTTCTACTTGTTTTCGCCTGGGTTGACGGCTCTGGGGCCATTGCTGGGAAGGTCTAATACCGGATAAAACTGGTTTTAACAACATCCATGAGGAAAAAGGTTTTAGCACTTTTTGTAACCTAGGGTTCGTTAGGGTTAGCCCTAGCAGCAGGATTGCATGTGTTTCGGGGTGTTCTTGATTTTTGCAACTGAGTTCTGGGGTTTTAGAGCACTCGTGGGAATGTGTAATTTTTGTTGCAAGTGATTTGAAGAAAGTCCATGGTGGGAAAGGGGGGATCACTTACTCAGTGAGAGGCACTTAGTGTTGAAAACATTTCGCCATTTAGACTTAAAGGAAGAAAATGACACAGACTTAAGTTTCAGGAAAACAAACTTACTGTTAAAGCACCACCCACCAGACTCAAAAGCAGTAGTATGGTGGGAAAGGGGGGATTTGGCATAGTTAAAGAAAGCCTTTGCCACAATTCTTAACTTAGGGCTTGTTAGGGTTAGCAGTATTTCTATTGCATGTGTTTGGGTGGGGGGGTTTTCGAGTCTTGGAGCGATGCTGGCTATGGATACTTTTGCTTGCTTGCAAGTGGTTTGAATACAATCCACGGTGGGTAAGGGGGTATTTGGGACTCCTTTTACTTTCAAAGTACGTTTTGTCACCAGTTTTCTGCTAGGCCTCGTTTTTTGAGATCTGATTGGGGGTCTTCTACATTTTTGCGACTGGCTTTAGTAAGGGTCTGGGTGGGAGCACTGCTGGGAAGGTCTAATTTTGTTCTAAAACACAGTTTACAGTACACCTAGCTTGAGGGGAAAGATCCGCTAAATTAATTTGCCCATACTTATTTATCCTTCAAAAGGTGACTCAGACAGAGTACGCACTTTCAAAAATATTGTACTGTCTATTAGGAAAATCAAAGTGTGACTTTTTGCACTACACAGCGTACATACCTTATATTTATTTATCAGTGGTGTTGTAATAGCTGTAGGAAGGTAGATCCCTGACTATGGTTGCCCCCAACTTTTTGCCTGGTGTTTTGCTGGTTTTCTGACTTAGTTGACCTGGGGCCCTGCTATTCAGGACCCCAGGCCTACTGCTCTCTCTGTAAAACGGATTCCATGTACCCTAGGTACATATCTAATTGGATACTGAGTCACCTTATCAGTCCCTGTACAGTGTACCTTAGGTACCCGGGGCATAGGTGTAACCAGGGCCTACCAGGGGCTGCAGCATGTATTATGCCACCCCTGGCTGGCCATCCAGATCTGACACAACTGGCTGCACGACAGCTGGGGCAAGGTGGTGTAATCACCCTTTGCTTTGGATATAGTATACCTATATATAACCCTAAAAATGGACACACAGATCTTTTATCAGTCACTCCTATGGCAGGCCTTAACAATCCTGAAGGCAGAGTGCTTGGAATCGTGTGAGATAGTGCTCTGGCATGAGCTGAGCCTGTCTGCGGCTTTCGGGATCCATCCCTTAGCCGTTTCCATGATATCGCATACCATATACTCTTAAGTGCATTATAATCCTCGCGGTTATATGCCAACTCTGGTATCGCTTTATCAAAACATGTCGAGTAAGGTGTCATACGAATTGGAATACTAACCCCTCGCCAATTCTGGCGACGGGGTTAGCATTCCACCCTTCTAGAGGGACACGACATGTATGTAACCTGTAACCCCGGTTAAAGTTAGACAGAGCCTTAGCTCCACAAAATGGATGCTGCCACCGAGACACAAGTCTGCCCTCCTGCTGCTGGGAGTCCTCCCAGCCCAGGAGGCAAGGACAAAGGGTTTCCTGCCAGGGGCGGTGCCAGCACCGTCCCAGACAGGATTTTGTGTATTCTAGGTAGGCAGGGCTTTAGAGGAAGGTGACTGCAAGTGGCACCCCGGTGCTCACTGTGCATAGGCCGGCTGGAACCAGTTCCAGGGGCACTCCAGCCCCTGGCCTGGGGAAAGCCCGCCAAAGGAGAGGGGTGTAACCACCCCCCTCCTAGTTCCACCCATAGGGCAGGACTTAGTCGCGTGCCAGCCCCTTTTTGCAGGATAAAGGTAGGAACTGGCCCCCTTCCAAATCAGATCAATCTTTGAATCCTGAACCGACCTTCTACCCGAAGAACTCAAGACTCTACTCAAGATTTTCTCCCTTGTGACTAAGGAGTAGTCACCCTGCAGCAGCAGGCACCAACCAAGCTTCGTGGTTTGTTGCCAGTCTCTCCTCCGGGTCAAGACTGCCCAGCTCGACGAGAACCGGCTTCCCTGGCACCTCTGACCTCTACCTGCATCATCAGTCACGCTGAGATTCGTGGGTGTGACGAGACCTCGAGGGACCGGCCATCTTCTGAACTGCACGACGCTTGTCCAGCACGACCACCGAGTGACCCTCGACCGAGTGCTTTGGGGTAAGAGAAGCCCCGACCCTGTGCAGCTCCAGCACCGAAGTTCAGCCCCCTTGCATCCACGAGATCTGCGTGGGGCCCTTCTGCTCTTGGCTGATCACCGTGTTGTCCAGGTCGCTTGCCCGTTGGCTAGTGGCCCCTTCACGACGCTCCACGACAACAAACACTGCTGGTCTGGTTGCTCCAGACTGGCCCTTGCTTCCCTTCTTCAGAGAAGCACCCTGGACCCTCCTGGTCCACTCAAGACGCCATTTTAGGTCCACCGCGTGGGCCTTGCATTTGCCAAGACTTGTTGCCCCAATCCTGGGTCCAGCGACGTCGACAGCAAGAACCTTCGTGGGACAGCTCGCACCTCCATCCTGGTCGCCGACAATGCCTCCTGGTCCGAGAGACTGCAGAGCCCAGCAGCGCCCACTCACCTGACTGCGGTGACTTCGCCCGGTGCCATCCTGGTGCCCACTTAATCACTGGCTAGTGATTCAGAACTTGGTCCCCTCTGCTTTCAGGTTTTCTCCTTCCCTGATCCAGGCTTGGATCTCTTCGAACTCTTCTTCACTGGCCGCCTGCCAGCAACTTCCTCTTCAGGCTCCTGGTCCGTCAACGAGGGTTTCCGACGCAACTTGAACCCTATGCAGCCGCAGCCCCTGGGCTAGGTAAATCCAGCACTCCGGTGCTCCAGCATAGTCCAACACTCCAAGTGTTCGGATCCACTCCCGTTTTCGTCCCAGCTAGTCGGGTTCGCCCGAGAACAGTAACTTTGTGAATTCTAGCTTCCATTGACTTTTTCCCGCCTTACGCGTGAGAGTTCCCACTCTGCACGTGGCGTCCCTAGGCCTCCTGCTCCTAACCTGAGTGTTCAGTATTGTAGGCCTAGCGTTTCTAAAGCCTCTGAGAATCGTTACTTACCTGCTAGTAATTCGCATTCCACTTTTGTAGTATATGGTTTTTCGTGCCCCTCGGGCATTTGTGTAAATTGTGCGTCTTAAAGTATCTCCGTAAGAGTTTTGTTGTGTGCTTAGCTCCCTGTCTCATAAAGAGCCAGGGTAGTCTTGTTATAAATAAATATACTGTTTATTTTCATAACAACTTGTGTGGTGTCCTTTCACTTGGTGTTCAAGGGGTAATGTGATGGTAAAACAGCTGGCTTAACACGCCCTCTAGAGTCTTAGCCTTAGACTGCTCGTATCCATGCTACTAGGATAGCTGGTCTATAAGGTTGACTTACAACCAATCATCAATAAGGGTCGTTTGGACTGATATATAGTGATCACTAGAATAGTGAGCACTGCACATCAGGCCAACTTCTCACAATAGCACTTCCTGTTTTTCGTTCAATAATTACAGGCCGGGTTTCAGTCTGTGCAAGGGGAAAAAAAGGATGGAGTCAGGCTTCCCATTAGCGAGCCGCAATTCAGCATCCACCAGGCAGGCAGTGGACAGGGTGTCTTCTGGTCACCAACATTGATGGACGAAGCGTCAGCTGGAATGGAGGAGTGCCGCTAATAAGAGGAATTGTTTGCTGCATGCAACTTACTTACCAAATTCAACAGGACAACTACAACAACATACAGATATAGTATCCATTGTTTTCTTCTATGAGTGTGACTGCATTTCTTGGATCTCTCTCTGCTTCTAAATTGATCCCTACAGCCATTCCATAGGTTTTACTTCGGCTAATTTTTAAACCTAATTTAATGTAAGAAGTGTTTCTCTGAGTGCAGAGATAGGCAAGTGGAAACGCTGCAGCCCTGTACTGTCGCATTCTAGTACTACTTACTTTTCAGTAACAATGGATGCAGTAGGGCATGCACTTCCTTTATGTCACTTAAAAGATTTATGGTTAGCTTTGTACCCAAAGATTTCTTTATCTTCAATTATTGTTTGTCCATGCTGTGCTTTTTTTTTCTCTCAACAAAACCTACCCAAAAAGAAACCCCCATTCCCATCCATTTTCCAAACCCTAACCCTCTTCCCCCGGGCTGTGTGGTTTTGCTTGATGTGTCACTAAATGACATCAATAATTCCACACACTTGCTGTGAAGGATAAGGTCATAGCAACAGGCTGGTAAAGGAATCCGAGGATATATTCTAGACTTACTCAGCTTCAGTACTATTTCTTGTAGTAGTAGCCAATGTCAAAGAAATTCAACGCAAGTACTAGTTATACTTTCAATACTTTACCATTTGTTAGGCTCTGTGTGGCACTGTTCTAGTGTACTGTCACCTGCTATATTCTCTATCGTACCGTTGTAATGCTACAGTAAGGACAAACCAGGTTTCATTTTCTTTTTTTCCATAGGGCATGCAACTGCCACTGTGTCACACCACTAGTACCACCGCAATGAGGACATTTCATCCGCCCAGGATTGCCAACCTTAATCGCCATTTCCCGTGGAGCCAGCCCTGGGCCTAGCCCAACTTTCAAACACAAATTACAGGTAAGATAAGCGTTTGGTGGGAGGTAGTATAATGGAGTATTAGGACTAGACGAGAGATTGACGGTAGTACTACTAAAGTCCTAGGACTCTTCAGGAAAACAAACTTACTGTTAAACCCCCACCCACCAGACTCAAAAGCAGTAAAAAACAGGTATGGTCAGATAAAGTTTCAAAAAGTATATTTTTGTAGCCCTAACAAAATAATCTCCCTCAAGACCCTCCCTAACCCCAACGATTGTCTTTCAAAAGTCCCAAAAAGAACCCAACTCCCAAATCCCACCCCCCAAAAGTCTCTAAAAAAGGGGCAAGGGACACTACGGCAGGATGCTGTTCACTGTAGCGGCCAGGGCATCATACTCCTTGCGGAGGGTGGCATGGTCGAAGCGGAGGCCCTCCACCAAGTTCTTATAGGTTAAGACCTCCTGCTCCAGGTAGGACACTCTGAGGGATAAGCGGCGCTGGCGTGCCTTGCAACTCCTGTGGGGGGCAGCTGATGTCTTTGCTGCTCGGCGGAGGCGGTTGGCTTTGGTAGCCCGGCTCCGTACCGCTGGAGCACTGCGCTGGCTGGCAGCCCGTGGGGGCACGGAGGAGGATGCAGCTGTCCCAGTGGATGTTGTTGTTGTACCGGTAGACTGCGTGTCCTCCTCCTCCAGGGCCACCAGCCGCCGATATTCTGCGACAGTGGCATCCAGCCTCCGTTGCCGGGCCATTCCAGCCAGCTCCCTCCTTGATGGTCTGTTTGATTTGGAAGGAGCAACTATATGAAGAAAGAAAGACATAGTCTGTAACCAATGCTCCTTAAGATTAACACAAAATGATTGAGCAGAAAGTTGTGTCACAGTACAAGTAGCAAATTGAAAGCACAGTACATAACTATTGAGGACAGTATCTATCTAACCTCCCACTTCTTCATCCTTGCTCTAACATTAGTGGGAGTTTAAGGAACAAATTCTACGAGCACTATGGACTTCCATTACAGTCGACTATGACAGTACACCAGTCTTATTCTTATTCTTCTCTCTTGTTTAGGAAAATTGGTACGTTATCTTATGCAAGCCGGCATAATGCCAGCGCAGTGAACTTGCATCAGAGAAAAACAGACGCACACCATGATGAGTGAGACAGACTTGCGTTACTGTACCGGTCCAGTACATGCAGGTGGTGAAGCTCTTACTTTTCTATTACGGGTGGCACTGAGAATACTCTGTTAAAAGGGCTACTGCTTAATTAATTTAGCTTTCATCCTACAGTGCAAATGAGTACTAGAAAAGGAAAATGAAGAAGCTAAATAATCTGATTATCTATCACTTCACATGGGATGCATTTGATGACATATGGGATGACTTTAGATGCTTTGCTTATTATTGAGTGAACAGTGATACACCCACACATGAATGACGTACTACTACTAAACTAAAGTTATTAAGAGAGGTAGGGAGTGTCCACAGTAATAACCGGATATATGCTGTGCTTGCAGTTGCAATGCAAACTACTGCTACTATTCATGGAAGTATTTGGACAAAATTACAACTTCTTTTCCTTGCCTTTCCTACACTGGAACGGACGTGCGGGTGCGGTGTTACATGCTCTTCAAAGTAACACTTAGTTCATCCAGTGACCGTCTTCTCTCTCTAGATACACATATGCTATTTAAGAGTCAGATAATACCATGATCCAGGAATCCATCCATTCAAAGTATATGCACACATACAGTTTCTGTTTCACCCCCCAGGCTGTTCTCCTTCCACCCATCCTTGCTTCATCATTCACCCAGCCATGCACCATACCATATTCTTTCCTTCCCAGCCACCTCGGGGACCAAGCAAACACATATCTTTCTTCTTTGCCAGTCATCATTAAATTTCTCGTCCTTTCACACTTACTTACACCCTTCTTTCGCTTTTCGTTCATCCCATCCATCAAGTTCATCTCAGATCTTATTGGGATTCTTCTCGCCAAAAACTTCACACCTAAGTCAAAGTACATTTAGAGGAGGCTACTACCTGGTTGATTTATAATACACCTGTGCAGAAAGCACACTATGCAGTCTTCAATCTCAATAAGTAAGGAATATATAGCTTACCTCTGCCCGCCACCACCGTGTGAACCCTCACAGGCACGTCCGGCACTTGCGCCGCCTCCTCCCCAGAGTTGGTCCCCTCGTCCAATACCACCACCTCCGCGCTGGCCCCGCCACCAGATGTTCCACCTACAAATTACATTTAAGAATGTTAGAATACACCACTCACTACTATATAATATTTGGTCTAGGAGGAATAAAGAAATGTGAAAAAAACAGAATACAATGTAATAATTTGTTACTGTCTACTCTAGAGTAAAAATGTCCCTTTTTCCAGGGAAGGCAGTTGTCTTGCTGCCATTTTTGGCACAACTGATGAATGCTTGCTTTTTATTTTTAACACGCACCACTTTTTCTCCTAACAGACAGAAGCTTGACTTCTAAGAACACGAGCAGGATCAAGTTCAAACCAGGTGAGAGCTCGGCTCGACCACAAGAAATGTGTCCAATTAATCGTCAGCACTAAGCACTTTTCCATTTTCAGTTAAACGTTTAGTTTTATGACAAAGTTGATTTTAATAAATGTGTTTACTTTTAATAAAGCTTTTAAACTTAAATAGACTCTGTGGTTTTTGGTCCTCCAGACTAGAGTGGATGAGCTAAAGGTTTTGGAATTTTTGCAAGCATGAGTCCGTGCCTCTGACACTTCTTGACTCTGACTCCGTACTCTTGTCCTGCGTTGGATAATCTAATCACCATTGGGGATCAATCATCGGTGACTTTGGGAGCTAAATGACTCTGCCACACTATCTAGTCAGTAAGGAGATTGGGGGTTCAACTACAAAGTCTGTTATCACTGAGGTATGTGGAAAGTCTAACAGCACCTATTATAATGATAAGCTAAGCAATGCATTATTTAGTGTCCATAGTTCTGTTTGTGCAGATTTGTCCCTGCAACAGTAGTAGAATGGATTGTCCTACTATCCAAACCCAAAGTAAAGTAGTATCTTATTCTTTCTTGGTGGTCATTCACCTTTTTATTGTTGGTAATTGTCAAAGCATAAACATTTAGAATACTTGAAAAGACATTATGGACAATCCCAGAGGACTGCACTCAGTGCATAGAGCTATTGCTGACTAGAATGGGAGTCCATTGGAATTGCCAAATGTGCAATCTTAGTTAGCTACACAGACAGACTAATAAGAATAATCTAGTAATACCACAGGGAGTCATAGTCGAGGCAGGATAAGAATTTAGATCCAGTCTACAAGAAGATCAAAGGCGATTTAGAAAAAATCGAATGAGGAACGCTAGGAAAAAATAGGTACTCTATATTAAAATTAAAACTTACTGGGGCCAGCAAAGGAGCCCTCGCCTGCCCGATCCTGGCCTGCATCCTGAACAGCACCCTCCTCCTCCTCCTGTGTCCTCTTGCCCCTGGGGGGAGCTGATGTACAACATGAAAGAAAGATAGACCAGAAAACATGGATGATATTTGTCAACCAAATCAAACATTTCAAAAGAACAATAGCAAAATATTTTGGCGAAATAGCAAATGGACAACTATTCCACGGGATATATTGACCGATCTCATGTGGTCTACTACGTTATTAGCATTGCTTGATTTGCGGACCGTTGACATGGAAAGTTCCTATGTAACTCAGTAAACAAACTATTAAAAAGGTTTGCCTAGGCCTGGCAGGCAGCAGTCCGCAGCACGCAAAGTGACAGACAAAGTCCATCGTGCTTGCAGATCAGTGAATACTCAAACTATCAATCCACCGACCACCACCACTATTTGTTCTTATAGCCATGTGTCTAAAGGAAGGACTGGACTTGAGTCTGTAGGGGCTGATTTAGAAGCCCGTTGCGGCTCTTTTGCTCCATTGTTGCGTGACTTTTGTGACGCAGCGGCAGAACAAAAGAGGCGCCATGGTGCGGCGTATATTGACAAAGTGACGCATATGGGAGATGCATCACGTTGTAAAGCCCTGCGCCATCAGGGGGCCTTCCGGAGCAAGGGAGGGCGTTCCTGCGCAGGAACGAATCCTACAAGTGCCTGAGGGAAATCTACAAGATGTCAATCAGTCACTTTTAGGACAATGATGCGTGACTCAAAGGCTGCGCCTGCTTGAAGCCGACGTACGGCTTGATGCAGCATTGGAGAGATAGGGCACCCCAGAGCATTGCTGGAGCTGCGCCATCATTGGCACGCAACACCAGCAATGCGCCGCCTTTACGGCACAGATGCGTAAGGCTTCTGTGACGTTTTGGGCCCATGGTGCGCCACATTGTAAATACGGCGCAACATGGGTGGTGGTGGCATGGCGCACAATTACTGGCGCATCCCTGCTACTTTGCAGGGATGCGCCGGTAATTGAAAATCTGACCCTTAGTGTCTAGCATTACGCAGTTCTTTACACTACACTCATACATAATTTCTCAGGCCAATGAAATGAACACAAAATAGAAAACAAATAAGCATAGTAGCAAGGCTACTGAGAAGGAGAGCAGTGCACCTGAAATGCATAGAAGATTTTGAAATATAATTTACCTACAATGTAATCGGCAGCATTATTGCTCTTGGTAAAAAACAAAAATTTGCAATATAATAACACACAGAGCGGGATAAAACAGAGTAGTGATGAAATAGATAGAAATAGCTACTACTACTCACCAAGCCCGGGGATCTCTACACCGAGCACGTCCAGCAAGTCGCGTTCCCGGTCCATGAGATCCGTCCAGCGGTGGGTGGCCTGGTTATAGGTGCGCCGGACCCCAGAGTGTTCAAACATGGCCCGGCACACCTTTTCCCACCGCTTCCGGCGCTCCCGGATCCCGTAGCCGGTAGCGATCCTGCCGCCTCCCATGATGGTCTTGGGGAGGCGGCGCTGGAGGTGAAAGACTAGTGCGGCCACCTCCTCCGCACTAAAAATCTCCCGAGCTACAACTGTCTCCCCCCTCAAACGCCCGCACGGGAGCCGGGCACGGGGTGCGGGACCCTTCCCCTTTGCGGGCTTCTTCCCGGCTCCCTTTGCCATGGTCT